>NC_054373.1:147373652-149773652 GCF_017654675.1 Xenopus laevis
AAAATGCCTAGTGGCCACAAAAGAAAAGACCCTATGACAAAGGAAATTAAAAAAAAAAAAAACAGGAAATAAGATTTAGCAATTAAACAGGAAATAAAGATGACATGAAACACACAATATAGTTTGCATCTTGTTACACAGCCTTGAAAGATGAACTAAAAGATAGCTACATATTTAATATAAAACAGTAGTGTAGATGACACCATGTGTTTAGGCACAAAATAGTTGGCAAAATGCCTGAAAATCCCCCATAAAGTTCTTTTAGTTAAAAATGCCCTATTTATTGTTCATTTGTTAGAAATAGCCAGGGACAGAATTAAAACAGAAGTTTGCAGCTGAGCGTATTGTTCAAACAGAATGGTTCTCCTTCAGTTACATTTATAAATGAATGTGAGATGCCCTATTAGCAATGGCGGTGCAGTGCTAATTATGCAGAATACCGTGATTACTTCTGCAAATGTAAACAAAATATCAGCTCTTCCACGAAGATAAGAATTAAAATCGGAGAAAAGCTGCATGCATACTATAGGCCAGAGCTGTCCATCTGGAGGCCAATGGGTCAGATGTGGCCCTTTGAGGGATATTTATGGTCTACTGCATGTAATTTGTTGCAAAGCACTGCAATAAGCTGTTCCTTCACACTTTATATTTAAAAGGCGTAAAGTGGAAGAGAGAAGAGAACTGTAAAGACTGAGAAGTCTCACATAGCGGCAAGTGACAATACAGAGCATGGAATGTGTCCATCACACAAAATAATTAACATTTTAGATGGCCTGATGACACTATGCATCAGAACCAGACCAAAAGGAATATTGTTGAATTAAAGTTGAGCCGGATACTTTTTTGCATTCAGAATTAAATGAATTGTGCAGTATATAAACTAAACCTGGCTAAATAGATAGCATGTGCAAAATAAAAAAAAATTCTAATAGTTAGTTAGCCAAACATGTAATATATAAAGTGGAAACAAAGAGAGCTGAAAAGCAGGAAGTAGTGTTCTGGCTATTATGTTATACATCCAGTCACTCCAGCCTTTATACATTACATTTTTGGCTAACTAACTATATCTGAAACATGTTTTATTTTGCACATGTTTTTATTTTTACACTGAACTGTTCCTTTAAATATGGAGAGAACACTCAGAACACTCTTCCTTGTGTGCCATAGCGCTTAAAGGTACAATTCAGCGTACAAATAAAAACTGGGTAAATAGATTGTATGTGCAAAATAAAAACTTTTCTAATATAGTTAGCCAAAAATGTAATGCATAATGGCTGGAGTGACGGGATGTATAACATAATAGCCAGAACACTACTTCCTGCTTTTCAGCTCTCTAACTCTGAGTCAGTCAGTTACTTGAAGGGAGGCCACATTGGACATAATTGTTCAGTGAGTTTGCAATTGATCCTCAGAATGCAGGTCAGATTCAAAAGCAATAGCTATGACCCATGTGGCCCCCCTTCAAGTCTCTGATCGGTTACTGCCTGGTAACCAATCAGTGGAAACCAAGAGAGTTGCAAAGCAGGAAGTAGTGTTCTAGCTATTATGTCAGACATCCAGTCACTCCAGTCTTTATACATTACATTTTTGGCTAACTAAATATGTAAGAAACATTATTTATTTTGCACATCCTATCCATTTACCCAGTTTTTATGTTTACCCTGAACAATTCCTTTAGGGAAACCCTACATTGGCACATTGATATGAGAAGGGACAGATAATATTACGTATGAAATGTATGACGTCATTGGATAAGATGTACAGCATTAAACCCAGTTCTCAAAAAGCTGTATGGCTAAACATATAAGGACACTCTGCAATCTATGTAGGCTTGTAGAATGAGAAAGGGATGCAGTCAGAAGTCTGTTGTAAGCAGCAGCCTAGCCTTTGTGGAGATTAAATGATATATTGAGGTGCCTTTCTCTTAAAGGGTGTTGATTTATGCCAATATGATAAGGCTAAATATTATTAGGAGAATATTCTTGCAGAGTAGAGTGCACAACTTTGTATGTGATCACAAGAATAACATGTTGTGGGGTAACAAATAATCACTGACCAATAACATTTCCCACATTCTGGCTACCAAGAGTATACAATGTTGTAGAGATTGTAAAGGGGTTAACTTTTAACATGTTATATAATGGCTCTAAGCAACTTTTCAATTGACCTTCATTTTATATATATATATTTTTAATTATTTGCCTTTTTCTTCTGACTCTTTCTAACTTTCAATGGGGGGGGGGGTCACTGACTCATCTAAACAAAAATGCTCTGTAAGGCTACAAGTGTATTGTTATTGCTACGATTTATTAATCCTCTTTCTATCCAGGCCCTCTCCTATTCATATCAATGCATAGCTGCTAGGGTAGTTTGGACCCTAGCAACAGGATTGCTGAAATTGCAAACCGGAGAATAGCTGAATAAAACTCAAAAAACACAATTAAAAAGGAAGACGAACTGCAAATTATCTCAGAATATCACTATCTGCATCAAACTAAAAGTTAATTAAAGGTGAACAACCCCTTTACATTATGAGAAAGTCATGAGATGTATACATATGTTTGAGGGTGTCAAACTTATTAGTAACAATGTCATTCAATAACACATTATCATCTATACCTCCCAAAAAGAAAGAAATTACCCTTAAAAATAAATGAAGATAACCAAGGCCTTATATCAGTAAAATATATAATAATAAGTCTTTGAGTAAAGTAAGAGGAAGTGCATATACCACATTGTACTGCTGGGGAGGTGAAACTGGTAGAATGACTTGGGGGCAGGAGCTGGCGGAGTACTGGAGCGGTTGTGAAGAGGGCTGGAGGGTCTTGGTACCAGCAGAGCAGCATGCAGAAGATAGGACACAGAAATAAGGGGTGGTGGGTTCAAGAGGAAGGAAAACAAGAAGGTTGGGAATCAGAGGATAAAGGGAAGGAAATAAGATCATGTTAGTTGTATAACTATAACCAAAGAACTTCCATAACAGTTCATCTAAATAAGAACTGAATAAAAGAAACAAAAATAAATACATCAACTAAATCAATCACTGGATCAAAAGCTCACCCTCCCAATATAAAGCCTTCTGAGAAATGTACCACTGTATAAAAATATTTTAATATTTAATTCAGCTTCCACCACTCATCTGCATTTTCATTTTATCAATCTACTGCCCGGCTATATGCTTATGTTTTCCTTGAGCTTCTTGACACATGTAAGGAGTTGTGTGCTGCTTGCTCTACATGGGACTGGTCTAATTGGCCACATATAAATAATCTACAGGCAGTGAAACACTAACTCATGAGGATGCAAAAGTGTGTTCAAGAACCCATCAGAGGTGAACAGCACAGACATTCTGGAGCACTGCCTATAGACTAACATTCCAACTGGCACTGCCTATAGACTATTTCTGACAGGGGTCGGTCTGGGATGCTGAGTAGGTATTACATGCTCCATAGTGGGTATTACATGCTCCATAGTGGGTATTACATGCTCCATAGTGGGTATTACATGCTCCATAGCGGTTAAATTACACGTTGAATCTTTTAATTTTGTACACACACAGACATGTGGGTGGTCAATATTTAAGACTGACCACTTGTTCTTATAGTATTAGAGCTTAAAAGGAACAGTAACACTAAAAAAGTAATGAAAATATCATGTAATGTTGCCCTGCACTGGTAAAACTGATCTGTTTTGGTAAAACTGATGTGTTTGCTTCAGAAACACTACTATAGTTCATATAAATAAGCTGCTGTTTAGCAATGGAGAAAATGTAAAAAAGGCTATATGCACAGGTTAAATAGTGGATAACAGATAACACCATTATGTTCTACAGAGCTTATCTGCTGTGTAACCTGAGCCTTTTCTCCTTTGAATGGCTGCCCCCACAGCTACACAGCAGCTTATTTATATAAACTTAAGTAGTGTTTCTGAAGCAAACACAGCAGTTTTACCAGTGCAGGGCAACACTGCATTATATTTTTGTTACTTTAAAAACACTTTAATTTTTTGATGTTACTGTTCCTTTAATACAGCTCTTAACACCTGCTGTGTGTTTAGGCTTAAAGGACATGTTCATCCTTTCAATTTTGTACATACCTGTGGGTAATCATTTAAGATTGTCCACATGCTCTCATAGTGGTTCACCTAGGGCAGATTTGTTAATATTGAATATTGAAATTGGATTATTTGTTCCACTAAACATGTCAAAATCTAAAAGTAATAGGTCACCTTTCCTTCTCCTACAAGAAGAGCTAAAACAAATCACCAGTCCACTAAGAAGCCTTCTGTATAAACAAACCTCTCCCTTCCACCCGCTTCTGACTTTTCTAGGATTTCATATAAGCAGTGGCTCATTATACAGAGGGTTGGCAGTTTTTCAAATTATTTTTTTTTTATTATAATGACCCCCTTCTTCTAAAGGGATTAGCAACGCTTAAAGGAACAGCAACATCAAAAAAGTAATACAAATATAATGCAATGTTGCCCTGCACTGGTAAACTGCTGTGTTTGTTTCAGAAACACTACTATTGTTTATAGAAACTGCTGTGTAGCCATGGGGGCAGCCATTCAAAGGAGAAAAGGCACAGCAGATAGCAGATAAGCTCTGTAGAAGATAACGGTATTATCTGTTATCCAGTATTTAACCTGTGCAATATAGTCTTTATTTTAATTTCTGCCATTGCTACACAGCAACTTGTTTATATGAACTATAGTAGTGATTCTGAAGCAAACATCAGTTTTACCAGTGCAGGGCAACAAGTACATGATATTTTTATTACTTTAATATACACACTATATATTTTTTGGTGTTACTGCTCATTTAAGAACCAAAATTACCCATAGTATTGCACAGCAACATCATACCATTCCCAAATAACCCAAAGAAGCAGCTTGAATACACATGCTGGCGTTTACTGCATTAATCTATCAAAGGATGACCGAGCATGCAGCTCCTGAGAATTCATGACAGTTGCTGCTAATGAACAAACAATCAAAATCACAAAACAAAATGCACAACAAATAAAAGACAGGTTATCGGGTTTTTTTCTTGAATAATTCATTTTGTGTAAACAAATAGCTAAAAACTGCAAAGAATAGTGAAGTGTGTAAAATGATTAGAAACAAATAAAAATGGTGAGATTAAAGGGATACTGTCATGGGAAAAAAATTTTTTCAAAAAGCATCAGTTAATAGTGCTGCTCCAGCAGAATTCTGCACTGAAATCCGTTTCTGAAAAGAGCAAACAGATTTTTTTATATTTTGAAATCTGACATGGGGCTAGACATATTGTCGATTTCCCAAGTCATGTGACTTGTGCTCTGATAAACTTCAGTCACTCTTTACTAGGGATGCACTGGATCCAGAATTTGGTTCGGGATTCGGCCTCTAAGCAGGATTCAAATCTGGTCAACCAAATCCTAATTTGCATATACAAATTAGGGGCGTGGAGGGAAATCGCGTGACTTTTGTTCACAAAACAAGGAGGTAAAAAATGTTTTTCCCTTTCGCAAAGGATTCAGGGGTTTGGCCGAATCCAAAATAGTAGATTCGGTGCATCCCTACTCTTTACTGCTGTACTGCAAATTGGAGTGATATCAACCCCCTCCTTTTCCTACCCAGCAGCCTAACAACAGAACAATAGGAAGGTAACCAGATTACAGTTCCCTAACACAACAAAACATCTCCCTGGTAGATCTAAAAAAAGAAAAGCACTCAATAGCAAAATCCAGGTAGATCTAAAAAAAAAAAAAAAAAAACACAATAGTAAAATCCAGGTCCCACTGTGACACATTCAGTTACAATGAGTAGGAGAAACAACAGCCTGCCAGAAAGCAGTTCCATCATAAAGTGCTGATTCTTTCTGAAAGCACATGACCAGGTATAATGACCTGAGATGGCTGCCTACACATCAATATTACAACTAAAAAAAAATACACCTTCTGGTTCAGGAATGCACTAAGTGAACTACTGAACTAATTGCAGTGTAAACAGTGTAATTTAGAAATAAAAACGACATCATAAAAATCATGACAGAATCCCTTTAAGTGGGAAGAGACACATAACACAAGAGATGTAAAGAGAAAACAATCCCAAGTAGTGAGATATATGTTAAATTGCAGGCTGTAGCGGATGGTCAGATGACATTGTGTGATGACTCACCTGTGATATTAAATGGTTACTCAGGGACTGTTGCTGGGGAGTGGGTGGAAGTGTTTGGTGAGGATGGGGCTGCTGTTGCTGTGCATTGCATGGGATTATGCTTCGAGAGGACTGCTGAGACGCTTGAGTGCATACTTCTGGGGTACCAAGTAGCAAACCTGCAAAAACAAACAATTCTAGCCTCAACGTTTTGCACTTAAATGATTGGAATAATGTAGCGGACCCTGATAATATTATAATGGTTTGTCATTTGTAAAACACTCGTATATGCGCTAACACTTGGGTCATTAATTCTTAGCAGGATCATGTTTTCGAAATGCAATTTTTTGGAACAATAAATAACCTAACAAGCGATTTTGCTTAAGAGTTTTAGGCTTGTACTCCGCTGTATATTTATTTCCCTTTTTATAACCAAATCAACAACAGAATATGCAATTTGGTCAATCCGTCTACGATCAGGTTAAATGCATTTTGTGCATTTACAATTTCATTTCACCCCGAATAACCCCCCTTTTGTTGAAACTGGACTTTTCTTAAAAGGGGGTGCCCACCCAAAACTGTTTTTGCATAGTAAAAGAACAATTATCAATGGTTAGAATTATTCAATTTTTTTTCTGTGGTACTTGTTTATAACAATCTGCTCTCTGGCTCAGACTCTTGAAAAATTAACAAGATACCAGACACAAGATGGCTTCTGATACACTGTTTCGATAGTCAGCAGTAGTAGTATAGAGAATGTAAACAAGAAACACTGATCCTGCTGTCCATAGCAAATACAGTTACAAATAACCAATACATATTTTGAATTAATGTTTATGGGAAAGCTACTTGGAACTCCAGTTTCTTCCATTATGCAACCAAAAAAAACAAGAACCCTGTTTTGGCTGGAGCTCCCCCTTTAAACACCACTCTTATCTTCATGGCAGCATTTGTTCTTGAAAGATGCAACAAGTATCTGCATGACATTCCTGGGGTTATACTAGCTAACTGCCCTTCTAATAGTGTTAGTGGTCATGACAGTAATCCTAAAGTGACACACTAGATACACAATATTATTGATCAAACCAAAAAATATTTAACCCCTTCAATGCCAAGCACAAACGTGCAAAATGCCAGACAGTGCACCAGACAAAAGTCTCTATATTATCTGGTGCCACAGAAAAGCATGGGGAGCTAGACATAGGGGTATATTTATCAAAGAGTGAAGTTAAAGATCACCACAGTTTGCTAGAGTGAAATTCCGCCATTCTCTATTCATTTTTATGGGATTTTGAAAGGCGTATTGAGGATGAAGTTTCACCCATTGATAAATACTCTTTTAAAAATCAAATGAATGGAGAGTGGCGGAATTCCACTCTAGAGGACTATGGTGAACTCTAAGTTCACTCTTTGATATATATACCCCATTGAACTGATTGTGCAGTGCTTAGAATTTGATACCTGGCCTGCCAGTGCGGTTGTTGGTGCTTTTATTGCTCCCAATACTATCCCCTCTTGTTAAGATGGAGATGCCACTAAAGCTGCTGGCTTTGGTTACAGGAGGACGCATGTTTCGACAGGAGCCATCTGAGTCTGTGCTGCTCCAGGGCCTGGGATCCAGAGACTTCAGTTCGCTTTCAGTGCTGCTCTGCCGACTGCCAGAGCCTCGATTCAGCAAGTCTCTGTTCCCTCTGCGTGAAAAATAAGAATACAGACATCAGCTTTCTTTGTACACATCTATTGTGCAGTGAGTTGAGTGCCGCCAGCTCCCTTGCACAGCCTGGGAAAGGAGGCAGCAGGAAGTGGAACAGATGGGCAGGACTAGTAGGGTTTTTGCAGAAATTTTCAATAAAATAACCAGAAACACAACTTTTTAAAGCACATTCCTTCTATATCTAAAATAGTTTAATGCACTGGCACATTCTTGTTTTTTACAGAACATGTAGAAAACAAACATAACAATATCACTAAAATAAACTACATGCATTGATTACAAATGCATTGCAAGATAGGAAAAAGGATCCCGAAAAGGAAAAAGCATTTAGTATATCATGCTGCAGTGGAAGAAACTCCTAGGAAGTATGGCTTCCTAAATAAAGACTTAACAGAATGCTTTAATACAAGTACACCTGCACGAACATTTAAAGGGGAAGTAAAGTCTAAAATAGAATAAGGCTAGAAATGCTGTATTTTGTACACTAAACAAACATGAACTTACTGCACCACCTAATCAAACAAATGATTTATGCTTTCAAAGTTGGTCACCATCTTGTAATTTGTTAAACATCTTTGCAAGACTACGCACATGCTCAGTGTGGTCTGGGCTGCTTAGGATCGTCATAAATTATCAAAACAGCACAAGTCAAATAATAACTGCCAGAAGTTGATACAGTAAGACTGTATCCCTCCCTTAAATTAAAGGTGAAGCACCCCTTTAACTATGGAAACAGCTTTCTCCAAATCTAGATGATTTGGCATTTTTTACAAAAGGGGTTAGGTGTAAACATACACAATAAACCAAATATTATTATAGGTGTTCACTTATAGATTACCACAGGGAAGAAAAATGGCTAACAATCCTGTTTTAGATACAAACTTGTAAATAATTGTTCCCCTTTTTGTTTTGTCAATCATTACTAAATTTACAAGGTAGAGGAGCG
The DNA here is from genome assembly GCF_017654675.1 of Xenopus laevis. Taxonomy (NCBI): domain Eukaryota; kingdom Metazoa; phylum Chordata; class Amphibia; order Anura; family Pipidae; genus Xenopus; species Xenopus laevis. The sequence goes on from NC_054373.1 coordinate 147,382,451, forward strand.
GACACTTAAGCTGGCCATAGACGCAAAGATCCGATCGTACGAATGAACGTACGATCAGACTTTCCCATCTCCCGACCCTCCACTAACCATTCAGATCAAAGTCTTACCATTCCGACCAAATAAAGTAGTTAACCAGATCAGCCGATGTTCTGCCCCTGACAGCAATTGTACGATCGTTATGTCTGACAAAGCTAGTGACAGTCTCCCACTGAAAATCATACGATTGGCAATACACGCAGAGATATTATCGGCAGCCGACAGAAATTTTCTAACCTGTCCGATCGACCAAACGACTGATCTCCGCCGGACGGAAAATGTCGGATCTCTCCACACATGGTCCGAAAATCGTACGAATCCACGATTTGTACGATCGGATCGTTGCGTCTATGGCCAGCTTAAGTATCACAACAGTTAACACCTGCATGTGATAGAGTTTACAAGCAGCCAACCAAACTTTCTCCACTGTGACGCTCCCAAAGCTGTATCTGACAGTGTGCCAAACTGCCATCATCTTGCTCTCTGCAACAAGGAAAATATAACACCCCCCAAAATGCATAGAATTTAAACAGAAAAGCATAGAACTTATCAAAGAGGAGAGATGCTTGCTAGAACGTAACAGGCAAAGAAGTTATATCTTCTGCAAGACAATATGTGGATGGTTTGGGTAACTGAAATAAAGCATCCACTGCTAGTGAATAAAGTACCCCCTCTTGTAAATTACAAGGATATTATAAGTTACCGAAGGGGTTTCATGACCATATAAAAACACGAGTGTGACAGAAATGACATCAGAACTCACCATTTCTAAGTATAATATAGATATTCATGGCTTTTGTGTATTATATAGTGAATAAAGTACCCCCTCTTGTAAAATATAAGGATATTATAAGTTATCAAGGAGTTTCATGACCATATAAAAACACGAGGCCGAAGGCCGAGTGTTTTTATACAGGTCATGGAACTCCGAGGTAACTTCTAATATCCTCATATTTTACAACTGGGGGTACTTTATTTATTATAATACACAAGTTTCAGTGAGTCATGTGACAGAAATGACATCAAAACTCACTGTTTATAAGGATATAATTTACAAGATATTCATGGCTTTTGTGTATTATAAAAGAATATTACAAATCACTTTGGAATTCCATGATCTTTATAAGCACTTGCTCACTGACCCTGTGACTTTTTATGTTCACAGGACTCCCGGTTGACTCCCAATATCCTAATGAACTGAACGTTCCTAAATAATGGTAATTTATTGTTGAAACCCCTGCTTGCTAGAATGTGATCAGAACAAGGTGAAACTTGTTGGCACTAAAAATAATCCAGGCTGATCTGAAATGACGACATAGCAAATAAATATATTCTTAGGACTGGATGTTTTCTTTGCAAGAACAAATTTTTAAATTTTTAACCTATAGCAACTGATCTAGTGAGTTTCCAGATCTTCGCTTAGGTTAGTCATTGAAGGGGATGTTCACCTTCCAAAAACTTTTTTCAGTTAAGTTGTTTTCAGATTGTTCTCCACAAATAAAGACCTTTTTCAGTTGCTTTCCATTTTTTTTATTTTTCATTGTTTTTTCAAAATTTAAAATTAAGGTTCCTGTCTCTGGAGTTTGTCAGATCCAGGAGCATCGGAACTGTTACAACTGGATACATTTAGTGGTTACATCAGCTGATACATTTCTGAGCAGTGGCTTTGGAATATTAGCAACTATTGTATCGATTCTAACAGCTGCCTTAAAAGGTGGACATATCAGGGAGAGATCCGCTCCTTTGGCAAAATTGACAAACATGCGGATCTCTACTTGTATGTCCACCTTTTAAGGTGGGCGATATCGGGTTGATCCGATTGTGGGACCTAGGGCCCAATGGTTGGATAATAATGCAGCCAATACAGGCGGTCCGCTGGACTGCATCAACGAACAGATCCGATGGGATTTTTAACCCTGTCCGTCTGCAGTTTTTATCACCCCGTGTATGGCCATCTTAAAGTGGACCTGTCACCCAGACACAATAAAAGTCCTTTTCAAATCCAATTTCTATTTTTTTTATTAAAGCATTCATAGCTGTTGTAAATCTCAGCTGTCAGTCAAATATTGCCTGCCCCTCCTCTATGCCTTAGGCATAGAGACGGGGCAGGCAATTACTTTCACTTTCCATTCAGCACTTCCTAGATGTCACTACACTTCCCACAGTCCCCCTCTCTCTTTACCAATTAATTGTGTAGCCAGTGCATGGGGATGGACATCATGTCCCCCATTCTGGTGCATAAACAAGACTCTGAGATGATGCAAGACTTGTCTTAATAACAGTGTCCACAAAATGGCTCCTGCCTGCTTGCTAGAATTAGGAGTTCCCAGACTGATGGAAACAAGATTCAAATAATTTATATAGTGTAATTAAAGTTCATTTTGCTTGACTAATGTGATAAAATAGGCTTTTGAATAATTTTTTGGGTGACGGGTTGAACTTAAAGGAAACTATACCCCCAAAATAAACACTTAAGCAACAGATAGTTCATATCATATTAAGTGGCATATTAAAGAATCTTACCAAACTGGTATATATATTTAAGTAAATATTGCCCTTTTACATCTCTTGCCTTGAGCCACCATTTCGTGATGGTCTGTGTGCTGTCTCAGAGATCACCTGACCAGAAATACTTCAACTCTAACTGTAACAGGAAGAAGTGTGGAAGCAAAAGACACAACTCTGTCTGTTAATTGGCTCATGTGACCTAACATGTATGGTTTGTTGGTATGTTTGGGAGCACAGTGAATCCTACCATCCCAGGGGGCGGCCCTTATTTTTTAAAATGGCAATTTTCTATTTATGATTACCCAATGGCACATACTACTAGAAAAGTATATTATTATGAAAATGGTTTATTTACATGAAGCAGGATTTTACATATGAGCTGTTTTATGCAATATCTTTTTATAGAGACCAACATTGTTTGGGGGGTATAGTTTCCCTTTAATGAAACTCAGGGATTCTGCTCAGCAGGGATAAAGTTAAGAAATGTATCAAGTAAATGTTTCAATTTAGAACAGTTAGAGAGTCAGAGTCCTTCCCCGTGCCAGAGCTGCTTTAGAAGGTGAAACATGAAACTTTACACTTCAATGTTAGAAAAACCATCACAAATAGAAAGTACTTGGAAAAAATCTTTATTTCTGGTAAACTATCTAAAATCAAATGAACTGGAAATAGTGTTTGAAGGTGAACATCCCCTTTATTTGCATCTGCCACAGTGGGGCGTCTAAATGGGTAGCAGCACATAGCTAAGTAACAGAACCCCAAACACCCCTCTCAGTCTTGTATTCTACAGCTTTAAACCTACAAATTCCTTGTTCCATTGCTTATTCACAGTTAATTACCTGCCCACCCCCATGGGTATAGTCAAGCCTGAGGCCACTCAATGTCCCGTCACTGGAGGGCTTTCACAGTGCGTATTAAATGATTAATAATGCAAAGATGAATGGCTGCTGGCACATCCTGAACATGATACCCATGCCAGAGAAAGAGAGAGAGAGAAAAGATGTTCAAGCAGTTACCTTCTCTGCTTGGCAAATGTATTTCTCTGGGTAGGGGCAGAACTCCTTAAGCTTTGCCTGCTGAATGAGGATCTTAATATGAGCTTTTAATATGTTGAAGACGGTGATATCTTGCGACAAGATGTAATTTTTCTTAATTTGATTTACCATTTTGTTCTGCAGATCTCCACTTTGGAATTGAAGCGGGTTTCTGGTTGCTAGCTTGCAATTACTCGCAACCAGAAAGCAGTTTGAATAATAGGCTGGAGAATGAACAGGAGAGGACCTGGGCAGAAAGTTAAAAACAAAATAAGAAAAGCCCAGCCTCAGAACAAATTGTATTAGATGTGGCTTTTTCCTTTAAGCACAAAGAGATTAAAGGAGAATGAAAGCTCCAGAGGCATTTTATTGCCAATAGATTAGATGCAATAGTGCAAGCTAGAATTCTATATTTATTCTATAGAATGTTTTACCATACCTGAGTAAAAAGCTCTAGAAGCTCTCTCTGTTTGTTTAGGATAGCAGCTGCAGTATTAGCTTGGTGTGACATCACTTCCTGCCTTAGTCACTCCCTGCTCACTCATAGCTCTGGGCTCAGATTACAGCAAGGAGGGGGAGAGAGGAGCAAACTGAGCATGCTCAAGTCTGAGCCCTGAGGTTTAAGCTGAAAGAAGAAAGTCTGATACAGAAGCCCATGTGTACACAATAGAGGGAAAGAAATGTGGTGTTTCTTTTGACAGAGGACTCAGAGCAGCACTACTTTGAGGGTTAACTGGTATATTTAGGTGGACCTTTCTGATAAGGCTTACTTAGTTTTAACCTTTCCTTCTCCTTTAAGCAGGGTATACATCACGCAAGAAAAACCCATGAAGATGGGGAGTGGTATACTAATTTTTTGACATTTTAACATGGTATAAAATTGTACCAAGTAGCAAATACTAGCAAGCAGCCCAAATGGGAATGGCAAGATTGCAATACTCTGATTTACAGATTACTACCAATATCTGAAGGAAAATCGTGCTGCAATTGTTGTCACTTCGGGGGGAAAGAAATCCTCTTCCAGTATGGACCACCTAAACATCTCTACATACATACACAAAATACAGCCATGCAGATCACCTGTACCTACAGCATCAACAAAAGGCTAGAATGAAAACCAGTCAAGGAGTCCAGTGTTGTCACCATTACCTTTAGTCTGAATCACAAAAAAAACACAATTTTACTGTATCTCCAACTTAGCATCACACTTAAGTAATATTTTATATGTAAGAAACCTTAATTGTGTGAAATGCCATAATTAGACCGAAAACCTAGGCTTTTAGGATGCTGTCGGGAATCAGGAATGCAGTAGAGAAAATTAGCATTTAGTTGTGTCAATTATCTTGTGGATGTATGAAGAGAAAGGTGCTGATTCTATTCCTGGCTATATTCTCAATTCCCCTCCTCACCTTTTTTTTATACTAGCTTTTCATTCTGAATAGTGTTGCTGTTTCATGTACTCCACAAATAAGATTTAAAGGAGAAGGAAAGCTACTGAAACAGTTTATTGCCAACAGATTAACCACAATAGTGCAAGCTATAACAATATATTTATTCTGCAGAATGCTTTACCATACCTGAGTAAACAGATCTAGAAGCTCTGTTTGTTTAGAATAGCAGCTGCCATATTCCTGCCCGAGTCTCTATCTGCTCACTGATAGCTCTCTGCTCAGATTACAGCAGGGAAGGGAGGGGGGAAAAGGGAGAGAGGAGCAAACTGAGCAGGCTCAAGCCCTAGCCCTAGAGGTTTAAGCTGAAAATGGGAAGTCTGATACAGAAGCCCATGTGTACATAATGGAAGGAAAGAAATGCTGTTTCTTTTGACAGAGGACTCAGGGGAACATTAGTTCAAGGGTTAACTGGTGTATTTATATAGACCTTTCTGATAAAGCTTACTTAATTTTAGCCTTTCATTCTCCTTTAACAGGAAACTAAACCCCAGTCACTAAGGGGTGGCAATTTGCTAGGTACTCCCGAGTGAGACCAATCACTAACCTCAGACCAGTGAGTACTCCCAGTGAGATGTGTTTTATAGAAGATAAACACTGGCCCAGGGTAGGAATTCAGCAAGTAAGTCACTGGGAAGGGCCTAACAAAGTGGTACAACCTTCCCAACCATGACTTTGGGCATAGTTCCCCTTTAATAAGAGAAATTGCTACAACAGACACTATTCCACTGTATAAAAGTGAGGCGAGCTGTGTTTCTTCAGCATTATCTGGAATGCTTGGGGTTTTATGGGTATATGGGGAAGCCTTATGGCTATTATAAATTTTTAAACAAAAACAGAGCCCCAAAAATGAGGATTGTTTGTAATAAATCTGGATCTATGCAGCTCAGATATTGTAAATCATTAATATACGCGGATATGGTAGAAAGTTTACAGCACTTTATTAAGGAGTGAAATAAACTATAAAATATGCTTAATTAATCAGTTTCAAATATAATGATATTATAGGTATGTTCCAGTCAGTTTGCAGCTGAGTTTGCAAAGCCTTCTGTTCTTCAAGTTTGGCAATTCTTTGCCTGCTTATCGTGAATCCAAAGCAATTTCATATTTTATTAGCAAGATTGTTCAAGCTAAGAATCCCAGACTAACAGCAGCAATAATGGGTTTAACTAATTGAATATCGTTAGGATGTGGGCCATGTGGCAAAACATGATTTCCCTGGTGATGAATAGATCAAACTTTTAAAAATCAATTTAAAAATTGTGTAACAGATTTACTTAACACCCACTACAGTTTGGGTACATTTTTATAACTGTGATGATGGTTCCAATTTAAAAACATTCCCAGCACATCCCAATTACAAGCAATGACAGGGTTATAGACAAAAGAAAGCTCAAACTCGTGTAAATAGGAAGAAACTTCCTCACAGACTGATACAAGCTGAATAAATGTATTAACTGAGGAGCACTCTAAAACTTTACAAAAAAGCAGGCTTGAATAAACAGACAGAACAATGAAGTACGTAGCAAAAGACAAAGTTGCAGCCAATAAATACATTTTCCTTAAATGAGCCAAAGAACACTGCTCCACAAACAGTACAGGACATAGGAAACAAAGCACATGGCAAGAGAACTTTACGAGCAGCCATGCCAAAGGAGAATGGGGGACCACTGCCCTCAACAAAATAGATATTGAACATAGAAGGTACCTAAACAACTGTCTCCTTTTGTGAGAAATAGTGGTAAAGCCTTCTCTGTAGATTCTGTTGATTACATCAAGAGGGCACAATATTCACATATGTTTTCCCTTTGGAGTATCACAAAAAATACTGACATATTACACTAACATCAGTGATCTTAAGAAATGTTATTAATAACCAAAAAATTAGGAATATATTTTACAAAATGTAAACATTGTCAAAACCAGAAATTGAGATTGAAGTTACCAGACAATGCAGCCCTAAAATCCCAGAATAATTGACACTTGGTTATTTGTTAAATTATAATAGGAGTTGAAGCTTATCCTCATCTGGACACTCAAGGAAGTCTATGGGAAGCCATAATACAGGTACAAGGTATCCTACCACACTCCAAAATTGTACAGGAAGGGCAATAGGTTCCTGATGATAGTGCCAATAGTGTATTAATCTAACAGGAACCTTAGATTGTAAGCTCCACTGGACATTAATAAACGTGCTCTGTAAAAAGCAGTGCAAAATTTTTGCAATAAAATAAAGTACAGGTATGGGACCTGTTATCCAGAATGCTTTCCAGATAACGGATCTTCCCGTAATGTGGATCTTCATGCCTTACGTCTACTAGAAAATCATATATGCATTAAATAAACCCAACAGGCTGGTTTAGCTCCCTATAAGGATTAATTGTATCGTAGTTGGGATCAAGTAAAAGGTTTGGTCTTACAGAGATATTTTTAAATATTTGGATTAAATAGAGGCTATAGGAGATGGCCATTCCAATAATATCAGAGTTTTCTGGATAATGGGTTTCATAATGGATCCCATACCTGTACAATAACTGTATCTTGTTACTAGGGATGCACCGAATCCACTATTTGGGATTCGGCCGAATCCCCGAATCCTTGGTGAAAGATTCGGCCGAATACCGAACCAAATCCTGATTTTCATATGCAAATTAGGGTCAGGAAAGGAAAATGTGGAAAAAAATCTTCTTTTGTGACAAAAAGTCATGTGATTTCCCTACCCGCCCCTAATTTACATTGCATATTAGGATTCGGTTCGGCCAGGCAGAAGGATTCGGCCAAATCCAAATCCTGCTGAAAAAGGCTGAATCCTGCTGAAAAAGGCCGACTCCTGGCCGAAACCCAGATTCAGTGCATCCCTACTTGTTACCCAAAAAAATTGAAAACAGACAATACCCTTCCTCACAGCATAACATTTTACTTTTTTCCCAATAATACTTTAATCATTTAAATAATTTTTAAACATTTGGATAAAATGGTGTCTATGTGAGATGGTCCGTATTTCGGAGCTTTCTGTATAACGGATCCCATACCTGTACAATAGCATTAACAATACTGAAAAGGGATGTGACCTATGACCAGCCTTGTCTAACGCCCCAAGGATATGGCAGTATGCAATGGACTGATAAATGTCAGTAAATTGATAGGGGGAAAGAAAAAAAAAAAAAATAGGACAAAAGTTGGTTCATAGCATTTACAGAGAGAAAGCACAACATTCCATGCCTGGTATATGCATTATCAGAAAAAAGGAATTACCGGCATACAAGACTCCATACACGCAGGGTTTATCCCGCTTGCATGATTTTTTGCCAGTGTAGAAAACCATTATTAAAACCAACTACCGTACCCTGTTTAGAGTTACAGATAAGAAGCTCAACTAGGAGCCAGTTTTCATCTGTCCTCATCGCAAAGTCAGATAAAATCACAGGCTGAGTCTCCACCACCCCCTCCTTGACTTCACCAGCAGTCTGAGCGTGACACACAGAATTTGCATGAACTGTCAGGCTGTGAAAGCGGGGGTAGGTGAGAGGGCTTAAAACAAAACGTGCAAGATCTCCTCAAATATGTATCAGCAAGCGTTTCGAGTACAGGAGCCATAGCATAAAGTTACTGGAACAGAACAGTAACAAGCTTCCGAAGTGACAGATTTAATATTAACAGAAATAAAAGGAACTACTTACCTGCTTTCTACAATATGACCATTTTGGGCAGACTGAAAGGATTAAAAGAAAAAAGAGGCTTTAGATTGACTCAAGGGAATTACATGCATTTTATAAAATATACAGAGACATAACAGAAATATGTTGCCAATAAAAATTAAAAATCTTCTAGCTTCTAGAGTCATAGGGTAAATTTAGGGAAGATGTGTGAATATTCATTAATCTTAAACTCATGCTGTTACCCAATAGAGTACGTGCTTCAAGCCACTGTTTTATTTGGGGAATTGTCCAACAAATATTTGAGTGAAACAATCCCAACCAAAATGACTTTCAAGAAGTGTTTCTAGAATTTAGTAGGACAGGCATTGTCACCCCAAATAACCTTCAGGCTAAGCCCACTCCTGGTTTTGACTGGGTATGGGACTCCCTTTCAGGAGTCTGGTAATACATGTGTGTGTGTGTGTGTGTGGGGGGGGGGGGGGTGTCTGTGTATTTTCCAATTCCTAAATCTGGCCATACACTTCCAATTAAACTCGCTTGGCAAGGTCATTAAACAAGTAGTTATGGGCCCAATGTGGCCAGAAACAAATGCTAAATCAGGCAAGTCTGATCATTGGTCCCAAGTGCAACAATCTGATCCAACACCAGGCATATGGAGGACCATCAGATGAGAACCGCTTCAATAAGCAAATGCAGTTTCATTAAATGGGAATTTTAAACCTATCCAGTCAATATCTGGCCAGTTTTCAAGGACATATCTGTCAGTCAGGCCTGCTGGTGGGCACCATACATAGGACAATAAGCTGCTGACTGTCACAGAGCAGTGGCAAATCATGCACGAATTTAGCAAGTGATTTGACCAACACACTTTAAGGGATGCATTAGTAATGCATTATATTTAGAGAAACATCTGTTTTGGCATCCTTACATGCTTTTTATATTCCTCTCTCTTAATTTCATTAATTGATTCCTTTAGGTACCCTGGTTTGTATAATGAATGAGAGCAAATAACTTTTACTTAACATACAAGGAAAGTCTGCCCTACAGTGAGCTGACAAATACTTGTAAAACGTTCTGTGACAGAATCATGAGTGATTAAATGGTGCCACAGCTGAAAGATCTAGCTACCCATTTTTCAATTACATTTTTCACTACAGAACATGAAAAAGGCCAAATAGTATTCCAAGAAAAACATCAAAATAGAATCACCTACCTCCCGTGCAAAAATTCTCTCTCGTACCCGTTGATATTCCTCTTCTCTCTCTTCTATGGACTTGCTCCGTCTGCCATCCTGTAATGGTACTCTAATCTAATTTTTGGAAGAAAGCAAAGTGTTAGGGCTCAGCGCTGCACTATTTAAAGCCTTTTAATTGATTTTTATAGCCCCCAGTCTGCTCACAGGCCCCACAGACTTATCTGTAGGACCTCATTATTATAAAACCTGGCCGGAGAACATAAAGAATGTCCGCTAAGATGCCAAATACTTATAAAAAGAATGTGATACGACTGCTGCTATGTTCTACCAGATAATAGCAGCGGTCAAATCTGTCCAGTGTGCCACTCTCCATAGATACATTTAAAATAAACTCAGTTTTTATACTTAAAGGGCTATTCGTTAATGTAAGGAAATATCCTATTATTCATTTGAGCAGATTCAATCTTTTTTGGAAAGGCTATGCTGTTTTATAAGCAGCTTTGGCTCCTATCAAGCAGCACTTTGAAATTTCCCAGTTTTGAAGGTTCCTGTTGCTATAGAAACCAGGAGTGAGAAAGCAGTCGCTCCATTTTGAGGCATTATTCTTGCCAATATTTGAATTATAGGACACTGTTAAGTAGATAATGCTAAACTAAAATGGATAGTAGCATTTTTCAAAAGGAAACTTGGATTATACCTAAGAATACAAATGAAGTATCTTCAAAATACATTCTATTTAATGAAAAAAATCCACAATCCCAACTAGTCAACTTATGTGATGTATGGTGATTTTAAAACCCTGTCTTTTTCAGGATTTTATGTATTGTATGTACAGTTAGTTGACCTACATTCATTATACATATGTGTGTTCCTATAACAGAAGGCTAGTTGAAGTAACTAATGTAAATAATATGTGCAAGGCTGAAGAATATATTTAATAATTTTTGGGAATTCAGACAGGGGAGGGCTGGGCCATGTGCCAGTATGTAAGTAAGGATAGCATAGAAGATACTACTACTATTATACTCACCTGATTATCATCCCGATCCATGCTGGCATCATCTCTCTTCAGAATGAACCGCTGTTGGAATTCACAGCTCTTCTCATCCTTGATGTGCTCAGAAAACCTCTGGTCAGGACTGAGGACAAAATGAAAATGAGGGTTCTTAAGTGTTCTTTTACCATTTTATCCCCGCTCATCCCATTGCAAATTTCTACATTTGTCATCAACCTTAAACAAGTTAATATATAAAAGTGAAGGGGGCAGGTCAAGCTGACTTTTTCAGATACAACAGTTAGGGGCAAATTCATCAAGGGTCGAATTTCGAGGGGTTAAATCCCTCGAAATTCGACTGGGGAAAAGAATCGAATAGAATCGAATAGACAATTCGGGCAAATTTACGCACTGGCGAATAGTCGAATTGGCGAATATTCGCCAGGCGAATAGGCGCTCGATCGAATATTCGCTCGAAGGATTTTCATTCGATCGAATGCCTTTTTATTCGATCAAAAACTTGGAAAACAAGCCTATGGGACTTTCCCATAGGCTTTTAAAGCAATTCGGTAGGTTTTAGGTGGCGAAGTAAGCAGTCGAAGTATTTTTAAAAGAGACAGTACTTCGACTATCGAATGGGCGAATAGTCGCAGCGTTTTTGCGCTCGATCCAGTACTTCGACTATCGAATGGCGAATAGTCGCAGCGTTTTTGCGCTCGGTCTATTCAAATCATTCTACTCAGGTGAATTTACGCCAATTCGATAGTCGAGGAGCACAAAAATTCGAAGTTTTTTTACTTCACTCGAAGTTAGTGAATCGGCCCCTTAATTTGGATAAGCTTGCAGACATAAAATATTTATATTTGTTCAGGATATAAAGCAGCACTCTTCTTAAACATCCAAAATGCTAATTCATAAGATACAACAGGGGAATCAGGGAAATAAGCATTTCTCAAAACTGTTTCTCAACATAGATGCCTGCATGCATGAATAACATAAAAACCCTAACCAAAGAGAGGAATAATCCACAAATAAATACATTTTCCATAAAAAAGAGCAGCCGCCTAGACGGATTCATTAGACTGTAAGCGAGCAGCCTCTTTGGAAAATGGGACAACTCTGGAGCGGTAAAAGCCACAATTGAAGCATATATATATCTCTTAGGGAGATCAATTACGGACAAAGACCAAGAAATGTGGAAAAAGTCATAACATTCACCACAACAGATACAATATACAAAAAGCTATGTTTTTATAAACAATAATAATGAACATAAAATTATTTAAGTAGTTAATGTAAACTTACATTCGTGTGTTACTGGTCTTATTGATGATGACGGCTTTGCCTGTTTGGTCTACATTATGATCCATGCCAAAGTATGCAGCAGCACGGTGTAAAAGCATCCTGTGATATGAGGTCATCTGTGGAAACTTCTTAAACTGATTGCTGGGGTGTAACAGAAAGAACATTAGTAGAAAATGACAGGAGAAGGACAAAGTAGTAGATTTTAACATAATGAAAAAGGTTTTGATTTTTTGCTTTTAGAAAACAACACGAGCACTTTGGCTCTTTCATCTTAGAAATAAAAAAGAAATGCTAATTTTTAATTAAAGAGGAAGATACCAAACTTTTTTTAATATACGATAGAATAAAATGATTTGGAAAGCCCCATATTTCCTGAGTGGGTCAATAACAAAATAGTTTCATGAAGATTACCAACCTGTATAGATCAACCAACCATAAAACTACACTATGACATTATCAAATAACTGCACACAAAACAAGTTTTGTTTTAGATTGCAAGGACAAAAATGTTAATGAAAAAAAAGTAAAATTTTCTGGGTATGTGTGTTTTTCTAATCTAAACTACAAAACTACAAAGCAGCAAATGCATGCTAATTCTGTGGTATTTAAAACACCACTGAACAATGATTGTTTTATGGACTAAAATCAAATCAACAATGTGGAACTGAAAATATGCATTAAAACTTCTGAAATGAAGTATACGGTGTTATATGCTCACATTTGGGCACATTTTTTTCACCTTGTTTCGCCGCGAAAATGACACCGATAGACTTGTGTGGCACCGTGCGTCTAAAAAATTTGGTGAAATTTTTGGTGAAATGAAATGGGTCAAATTGACCCAAGCCTACTCACTATTCATACTGGTTAATAATATACTTTTTTCAGACAAATATGCCTTGTTATATAACAACAACCAAAAAAGTGACACATGTAAGTGAGTGGATTTGGCAAATTATTTATTGATGTGTTTTATGACTGTCCAACACCCCCAGCACAAAACAATAAGAGGTCCATTTATCAAATACGAATTCATGTGAAATTTTTTTCCTTTTGAATATACAATTAGACTGGGAGATTATTTAAGAAAAAATTCAAATGGCTAAAATTCGATAGAATGGTTCCGACCCAAAAATTTAAAAGATATTCAAATTGTATTAGATTTGTACAAATTTTAGGAAGGCTATTAACATCTTCAAATGGGTCACTGGACCTCTGATATTAAATTTGTACATGAACTCTGCATGTTTTAGGTGGCGAATGCAGTTTCCACTATAAACTGATTACACTATGCATACACTATGCAAAAAGAAAAAAACTGTATTTCAAACACCTACCTATTATCATTAATGAATTCAAGAATTTCTTGTTCTAATTTTAGCAGCATCATTCTGTCCCTTGGAAACAAAAAGGTAATGTAATGTTTAGCAATGTATTAAAGGGATGAGTGATTCACTTGTTGAACTTCTTTCTAAAATTAAATTGTGATTAAACACATTCATGCCTTAAAATACAATTTCAGCAAGTTATTACCTTGGATTATTTTTCAGTGTATTCACTAAAAATTCATGTACATCTATTCCTGTAGAGTCTGTGTACTCCTGACTTGAGTCTTGCAGGGAGGGGAAAAAAAGAAACAAGGTGAGAGCTCATAACACTTATCTGTAATAGAACACCGTTTTGTTTTTCTAAATTCAGGTGGGTAAAATCTTAGTTCTAGTTAGAGCATTACTATTATCCTCACAGACTTTTCGTTTATAGTTAATTAGTTAAAGGCGTTCACCTTTGAATTAACTTTTAGTATTATTTAGCGATATTCTGAGGAACTTTGTGGTTTTTGATTTATTTCATTTTTTATTCAGCAGCTTTAGTTTTCAATTTCAGAAATCTGGTTGTTAGGGTCCAAATTACCCTAGCAACCAGGCACTGGTTTGAATAAGAATAGGAGAGGCTATGGATAGAAAGATAGGAAAGAAAAATATCAATAAATCTGTAGCTTTACAAAGTATTTGTTTTTAGATGGGGTCAGTGACCCCCATTTGAAATCTGGAAAGGGTTATAAGAAGGCGGCAAATAATTACATTAATTAAACTTAATAAGAAAGCGAGACAATTATGTCTAATACTGGAAGATAGAAACACAGAATTCACTGGTAGAGGAGAGTATAGTAATCAGTTTAGTGCCCAAATATCTACATCCACCATTGCAATGAGAACGCCATGTTTGACACAAAATTAACACAACTCAGGGATGGGCCTTGCTCAAACTGACCATGTCCTGGTTCGTGTGGAGGGGCTGAACTTCAACCCAACTTAACATTGCAACTATGTAGCAGCGTTCTAATGGCAGGATCCGTAATTTCCTTAGTAATGATGCCAGAACTGGTAACCATAGCCAATAAGTAGTGACAAGAGAATGTTCCTCGGCTTTATATAAAGAACAATATATTACAGGGTACTAGGCTTTTTGTACAGTCACAAGTGTTTCTTAATAAACTAGGGACACTTGAAAATAGAGAGTTATTTGTACCTCTGGACAGCATTTTCTTAGGACCCTTTTCTTTACTTTTTTCTTCTTTCTCAGATCCATCTTTACAGGCTTTCTCTTCCTTGTCAGATGGGCAGCTAATATGTAGATGGATGACATCCTAAAACAGGAACAGACATTTCAGATTCCGTTTGAAATGACAATAAAGGATATACACTCTCTCGCAATGCGAAAGCCTAGCTGCAGAGCAGTCTCAGTTTGGGCAGCAGAAGTGTAAGCTTCTCTTCCCACACAGACAGTTCTGCCAAGCCCTGCATTTAGGCACTGAACAGGTGCAGTGCAGGTGGCAGCAGTGCAAGCCTACACATAAATCATTGCCAAGAACTCTGTTTTGTCTGTACGGGAAGAATTCTGAATCTTAGATCGTGTTTACATGGAGGCTTGTGCTGACGCCTCCTGCGCAACAACTGTTAATCTCAGGCACCCTCTGCGATGGTTTCTATGAGCATATTTTTGCTGTTGTGTTTATGATAGCATACAACTGTATGACTGTATTTTGCTGACAAAATCTAAATGCATTCCAATTTGTTTATCTTGCATATATAAATATAGCCAGCCTTGAATAAATACAAGAAAATAGGATTACAATCCAGCTAAATAAAGGTTAAAGGGATTCTGTCATGATTTTTTTACAATATAGTTTTATTTCTAAATTACACAGTTTACACTGGAAATAATTCTCCTGAACCAGCAAGTGTATTTTTTTGTTGTTGTAATATTGGTGTGTAGGCAGCAATCTCAGGTCATTTTGCCTGGTAATGTACTTTCAGAAAGAGCCAGCACTTTAGGATGGAACTGCTTTCTGGCAGGCTGTTTCTCCTACTCAATTTAACTGAATGTGTCGCAGTGGGACGTGGATTTTAATATTGAGTGCTGTTCTTGGATCTACCAAGCCGCTTTTCTCTTGTATTAGGGAGCTATTATCTGGGTACCTTACCATTGTTATGTTCTTAGGCTGCTAGGGGGGAAAGGAGGGGTGATACCACTCCCAACTTACTGTGCAGTAGTAAAGAGTGACTGAAGTTTATCAGAGCACAAGAAACTGAAAATATGTCTAGCCCCATGTCAAGATTTCAAAATTAAATATAAAAAAAATCTGTTAACTCTTTTGAGAAACTGATTTCACTGCAGAATTCTGCTAGAGCAGCAATAATAACTAATGCATTTTGACAGTATCCCTTTAATAATATTTAATTTCCAAACACTACTGGGATATGTTAAGAAAGAGAGCACATTTGAAAACATAGAGCCAAACAATGTAAATTGGTGTGTGCCATTTCTCTATGTATACAGACTGTTAACCCATGATACCTAAGCTTGCAACGTATATATTCCCATGTTGTGGGATCAGTGGGGGGCCTGTAAGCAGATACCAACTAATAGCCTTAAGGACAGATTAAAGATTATTTAGGTATGAGATCTATTATATGGAATTTAGCCATAAGGCTGTTGGCACATGTCGCGTTTTCTTCTTTGGCGTACCTATGCCATGCGAGAAAAAAAATCTATCTGCTTATTGCACCTTGTGGGGCAGACAGTTACATGCATGGCATTAGTCCATGATTTACCGATGGTGTAGATTATGGCAGAAAACAATAAAACTCACCCATGTGATGAGTCGAGACACACACTGTGAACACTTACCTGTGGTTCCAAAGGGCCATCTACGAAAGGTCCAGAAGACTCTTCACAGACAGCTAAACTTCTTACAAGCTTTAACTTTGAGTTAGACTATGAAATAAAAGGAGAGATTGATATTGCAAAATGAACCATCTGTAGGGTTCAAAAACAGTCACCTGCAGATACTCCGCTTTGTTTTATTCTGAAACTAGACACATAACATAATACATAGGAAACTGTGGTTTGAGGACATTTTTGAAGTCCTCTCATAACTCACAAATGTTGTGTTAGGAAATATAGAATACAAGTCAGCGGCAAGCAAGAAATTCAGTATAGTTCTAAAACAAAATCTCAGAGCATTCAGAACCACAACCATATACATCATTAATAAATCATGCAAAACACTTGTTTTTCTATTAGTCTAAAACAAAAATAGGAAATGACAGGATTCTCTGGCTAGCCTCAAAATTATCCAAAGATAGAAGAGAAATATTGCAGCCTTCTATTCCACTTTGTCAGTAATTCTCTGGTTTAAAAAGTATTTCTTAAAATGACCTCTCATTCTGTCAGGCACAAATAAGTTTTTAGCAGAAATACCTCTCAATTTCTCAGGCACAAAGGATTTTTTTTTATAGCAGAAATAGGATCTGGCTAGTGCCAGCAGTCAGAAAGACAACTTACATCTTTACCTGCAATGCAGCCATGTGAGGTTACCGTATATACTCGCGTATAAGCCGAGTTTTTCAGCACCCAAAATAAGCTGAAAAATGCCTCGGCTTATACGCGGGTCAGTTAAAAAAATTACCTATTTGACTGATGCGCGTGCTGATGGCTGCGCTTCCGACCTGCAGCTGTCCTGGATTCCATTACTGCTGCCATTTACCGGTACACAGTCCCGACCAGACAGCTTAAAATCTTTGGCGCGTCTCTGCAGGCAGGGGCGCTTCTATAATGAGACTGCTGCAGTACGGTAAGGAAAAAATTTAAATATGCGCAGCTGCGCGTAATGCGCCTGCGCCTCTTGCTGACTGCTGCCTGGCTGCCGTCCTGCTGTGATGTGCGGAGTGCGGTGCCAGTCAGTGCGTCACGTGACGTGTATAACGCGCTGTGCTTCGCTGCTCCCTGCTGGGTGACGTCTGTGACGTCCAGGTCAGTATTTGTCTAAATCCAAAAATTATAGACTTGGTGCATCCTTAAAAACAACTTAAAGTGATACTGACAGAGCTCAGATTTTTTAATGGGAAGGAAATGCCTTTGCTTCATGTTTCCATTCTACAGATCTTCTGATCCTCTGTAACTACAGCCCCTACTGTTTGTGCGTGCTCAAGACAAGTCCTACCGGTTATGTTTGTAACCAGTTTGTTTTCAGTGCCACACAGCTGTGTGGCTCTTCCCATCCTCCTCACCAGTAGTAACCTGAGCCCCCTGCTTGTGTGTTCAGCCTGGGCTAGGTTCCTGGGAGGAGAGGGGGCTTTGAGCTCTTGGCAGCTTTCCTGTCCTGCTTTATGGCAGCTGAGATTCTAGCTATCTGTATAACAGAACATTCTGTCCCAGTGGCTGCACAGATCCTATCTGATCCCCATTGTAAGCAGCAGTCCTGTCCTGCTTTATGGCACCCTAGGCTTATACGCGAGTCAATAAGTTTTCCCAGTTTTTGTAGGTAAAATTAGGTACCTCGGCTTATACACGGGTCGGCTTATACACGAGTATATACGGTACATGTATTCCTGCACAGTATAGAAAGGACTGCAAGTCTACTTAAAGGAGACCTGTCGCCCTAAGAAATAATTCCAAATTATTTTTTATCATGTTAGCTGAGCAAAATAAAACTTACTAACACTACATTTATTATTTAAATTTTGTTTCCCTCAGTCTTGGAATTACACAATCACAGCAAGCAGGCAGGAGCCATTTTGAGACACTGTTATTAAGACAAATTGTGTATAACCCCGAAATCTTGTGTATGCACTACACAATTATAGAGTGTGAAGAGGGAAGGGGAATGTGAGGAGAGCACTGACATCTAGGAAGTGCTGAACGGAAAGTTAAAGTAATTTACTGCCCCACCTCTATGCCTCAGATATTTAAACAGCTTTAAAATAGGCATGGATGCTTTAATGAAAAAAATAATGTGGGGTCCATGATTAATTTGCAAACGACTTTTGTTATACAGCTTTTTATGTGTTTTTTAACCTACCTTCATATAATGCCACCATCCACCACCCCAAGGAGTTGCATTAAAATAACATGCAAATCAATCTTCATGAAACCTGTCTGATCTCCCATTCATTTGTGTTTCAAAGAGCAATGAGTACTCGCTGCTTAAAAATCATGCTGCAAAAATGCATGCAATATTTAGCTTGACAGCTGCAGCAGGAGGACAAACACCAATGTGGATGGGGTCATTATGTAGCAAGGAAGAAAATAACACTTCACATCAGAGCTGCAGATTCACCAGGCTTTCTGCAGTTACCAAATGATTAGAATTTCAGCTGCTGCTGTAATAGCAACCCAAACTCAATGCCCTTGGAGTGCATGCCAAATTCATTAAACGTAAACATGAGTGAAAGAACCAGAAGCACAAACTGCATAATAAAATGCAACGAATGATGTGTGATTCAGCTGGATTTGTCATTTCCCATGATTATCCAGCATATCTCAAATGGCCAATGGAAATGTATTTGTATGCCATACATGTGGGGGGAAAAAAAGGTGTCAGATGAAATAAAAATGAAGTACAAGTAAGCAAGTGATTGTTTCTTAGATGTGGGTGGTATGAGTTGTACGCAAGTGTACCTTGGCTCTCTTCCTAGCATGTCCGTGGCTTGCATTCCGCCTCTGCACCATTGGAGAGAGAGAGAGTGAGGGGAAAATAACCCAGAATAAATGAAATGAATAAAGAAAAAGAACATAAAAGAATGACATTTTATTTAGTGTATGATGTAACATTAATGCTTCTTTGGTAACAAGGTCAATGTTTGGTTAGTAGTTTTAGTGTATGTAAATGATGGAACAGGACAATAGATACATATTCTATAAATATAGAATAAAGTATTCTATTGATGGCCACTCCTCTTTGAGTTAAGAAGCAATGTTACACATCACAAGTATATAAGAATCAAAAATCAGTGGTCCTAAGTTGCTAATTTTTTCTGGTATTTCACACCCCAGTATAGAAATACCTACACCACGCCAAAAAGGCTTACCCACCAATGGGAAGCTTCAAAGAGCTTTGAAGGCCCAAAATCCTGAATTCCACAAGAAATTGCCTGTTTGATATTCAGATCACAAACAATCCCAACAAACAGCCCAGGGCGTGAAGAGTGATGTACTAAAGGCAAACTTCTGCACCAGTCCCCGCGTACCTCCAGGACAAGGTGGACAGCACAGCAATAATGGTTTTGGGTTTAAAATGTCTTAAGTTATAAATATAAATGTAGATAATTGACAAGTGTAAGAATTTCCTTGCAATACGCAAATAGAAGAGAAAAGGGTAAATACAGTAAAACCGAAAAAAGCACCTGTGGTTCCTGACGTGAGTTTGGCTCATCGGATTCCTGGTCCTCTTTACTAGGGGATCTGGACAGAGCCTTGCTTCTGTTTAAAGATTCCTCAACCAGACACTTCTCCGACTCCTTCATAATCTCTAGAGCTTCCTGGGTTGTGTGGCCATGGGACATCTTCAGCATAATACAGAGCAGGGTGTAGCAACCTGGGACAGTCAATGACAAAGAAGCAGAATTAATTAGAGGACAAATATTTCATAGCAAGATCTCAAATATTTGTTGTTAACCTTCCAACTTTTTTTCATTTCAGTTGGCTTCTGATAGTTCACCAGAAATAAAGGCTTTTTCCAATTACTTTCTATTTTCTGAGTAACGGTTTTTCAAATATGGAAGTGTAAAGTGTCATTTTTCACCTTCTAAGGGTAAGGGCACACCTGGATATTTGGGGAGATTTAGTTGCCCTCTTTAATCGCCTCTTCTTTGGGGCAACTAATCTTCCCGAACTGCTTCCCCGTGGCTGCCATCTGCTTCAATTAAAAAACACGTGCGTGCTCTTCGATTTCCGAAGTCGATCAAAGTTTACTCACGAGTAAACTTTGGGCGACTACGGAAATCAAATCGTGAGTGCATTGCCGCAGGCGTTTTTTCATTGAAGCAGCGCGAAGCCACGGGAAAGCAGTTTGGGAAGTTTAGTCGCCCCAAAGAAGAGGCCATTAGTGGCCGGGCGACAAACTGCCGGAATCTCCAGGTGTGCCCTTATCCTAAAGCAGCTCCTTGGGGGGGGGGGGATCGCTGGCCCTGTAAACTGTTCTAAATTGATAAATTTCTTGTCTTTGTCCCTGCTAGAAGAATTCGTTTCATTAAAGGAGAAGGAAAGGTTAAAACTAAGTAAGCCTTATCAGAAAGGTCCATCTAAATATACCAGTAAAACCCCAAAGTAATGCTGCTCTGAGTCCCCTGTCAAAAGAAACACAGCATTTCTTTCCTTCTATTGTGTACACATGGGCTTCTGTATCAGACTTCCTGCCTTCAGCTTAAACCTCATTGCCCTGGGCGTGAGCATGCTCAGTTTGCTCCTCTTCCCCCGCCCCCTCCCTTCTCTACTGTAATCTGAGCCCAGAGCAGGGAGAGACTTGGGCAGGAAGTGATGTCACACCACATTAATACTGCAGCTCCTATCCTAAACAAACAGAGAGTTTCTAGAGCTGTTTACTCAGTTATGGTAAAACATTCTACAGAATAAATATAGCATTCTAGCTTGCACTATTGCAGCTAATCTATTGGCAATAAAATGCCTCTGTAGCTTTCCTTCTCCTTTAAAGGCAGCTGTTAGAATTGATACAATAGTTGCGAATACAACAGAAATGCTACAGAGGAATGTATCAGCTAAATGTTGCAAACTAGTAACAATTCAGACAAACACCAGGACAGGAACTTTAAACTTTTAGATTTTGGGAAAACGGTAAAAAATAAAAAAATTTAAAGCAGTTGAAAAAAAGGTTTATTTATGGAGAACTATCTGAAAACAACTCAACCGAAAAAGTACTCTGGTGTGCCTGTTCATTCTTCTGCTTTAAAATGCAGGCTTTTTTTATATGAATGAATGAATGAATGAATGAATGAATGAATGAATGAATCAGCCTCGGTCCTCCAGGACAGCGTGGGAGGCTGTGAGGAGGAGGAAGACATGATCGTGTTTGACAAAAGCACACAAGAGAGCAAATAAGCAAAGGGAGAAGAGGGGTAAGAATGACACAAGACAGAAATTGTGTAAGAACATTATATGAATTAGTACATAGTACTGTACATAAGTATTAGAGAACCACTGACTGACCTAGTTGTTAATGTCTTACAACTAGTTGAAAAACTAGTGGGTATATAGAAATATAAATCAATTAATGGTGGGAGAGGTATATTAAATTGCAATTAAATTATTAATTGTATCAGTAGTAAATCATCTGGTTTGTGGAAGTCTTTTTAATTAATTCATCAAGACATTTCAATAGAAATACGGCACTGAGTATTGATAAATAAGGGGTGTTCTTTTGTTTTCTTAATTGCCTTACAAGAGAGTTAGTGCATCGATTGCTGGAAACTGCAACGTGGGGCTCTTCAGCACTTGCTGAACTATAGTTCCGATGAATGCAGCGACTGAGCTTATAGCTAGCAATGGTAGCTGGAAGTTGAACAACAAATACAGTCAAGCAGGAGTATTTAGGAAAGCACAGATAAGACAGAGGCTGTGAATTGTTCACCCAAAATTCAGCCTGCTGTGGTCTCTCTGCTGACATTAGAAACTCAAATATCACCCTTGACCTTCAAGCTGGGCTTTCAGGGGTATCTAGTAGAGCAAATGACCATTCTCGCCAATTCTCCAGGTTGAGTCCCCACAGCCACTGCTCTAAGCAGCCTCAAGGTGCCTTGCCTTGTGAATGTGTCTTGGCTTGGAGTGACCTAGTCCCGTGTACATTATTTAATCAGGTTTCATGTGCATGGATGATTTGCTGGCTATCGTGATACAAAAATATGTTTAAACCCGACCTTCAATGAGCAACAATATAGAGCTCAGCTCTGAATGTGAAGGCTATAAATTTCCCACAGTACTGCAGCAAATAAGGCCAAAACATGCTTGGCTGTATAATCAATACAAATACAGACCGACAGACCATACATTACAGATGTGAATACACATGTTTGTGTGTATGTAGATATAGAATGTCTGTATAGATGTTTATTCATAAAAGCACAGAGAAAAAATAACCAGAGATTTAAGATTACATTTTATTATATTTCTCATTTCTTGTAATTTGCATTCTATTCTACACACTAAATCACATGTGTCAGATGCAAACAAGCAGAAGAAGCACGTTATATAAAAAGATCCTGATATGTGGATACAGAGATATGAAGATAAAACTAGTATATGCCTTTAAATCCCTTCTGAATACAGCACAGAAAAACAAGCTGGTTAGGTATAAAACCCTGCAAGGTTATTCTGATGTTGTTGCAATCTTTATTCCAATTGGTAGGTGGGAACGGCCAATTAGAATTACAGCTCCGTGGCAACCATTTCTGTCACCAGGAGAGGTCAGACAAAATGTGTTACTTGGAAAGGAAAATCCCTGCCTGCACTGTCTTTTCATACATGAAAATGCAGCTATGTGCAAGAAACACATTTAAAATAACACATGCCCCCGTATTCAGGTGTTTGGTTAACAGGACACTGGTAGTGGATCCCTTTGCACATCAGTGATTTTAACTATTAAGAGGTGTAAAAAAGCATAATGCTTGAATGAAATTCTGCAGTACAGAGAGAGTGTGAGAGAGTGTGCGAGTGTGAGAGAGTGCGCGAGTGTGAGTGTGAGAGAGTGCGCGAGTGTGAGTGTGAGAGAGTGCGCGAGTGTGAGAGAGTGCGCGAGTGTGAGAGAGTGCGCGAGTGTGAGAGAGTGCGCGAGTGTGAGAGAGTGCGCGAGTGTGAGAGAGTGCGCGAGTGTGAGAGAGTGCGCGAGTGTGAGAGAGTGCGCGAGTGTGAGAGAGTGCGCGAGTGTGAGAGAGTGCGCGAGAGTGCGCGAGAGTGAGAGAGTGCGCGAGAGTGAGAGAGTGCGCGAGAGTGAGAGAGTGCGCGAGAGTGAGAGAGTGCGCGAGAGTGAGAGAGTGCGCGAGAGTGAGAGAGTGCGCAAGAGTGAGAGAGCGCAAGAGTGAGAGAGCGCAAGAGTGAGAGAGTGCGCGAGAGTGAGAGAGTGCGCGAGAGTGAGAGAGTGCGCGAGAGTGAGAGAGCGCGAGAGTGAGAGAGTGTGCGAGAGTGAGAGAGTGCGCGAGAGTGAGAGAGTGCGAGAGTGCGCGAGTGCGCGAGAGTGAGTGCGCGCGAGTGTGCGAGTGCGAGAGAGTGCGCGCGTGTGTTTGCGAGAGAGTGCGCGCGTGTGTTTGAGAGAGAGTGCGCGCGCGTGTTTGCGAGAGTATGGAGATCAAAATCAAGGAAAAATCCATTCTCTGGAAAGTCTCTGGATAACAGGTCACATATACCTATACAGTTGACAAGAACTCGAAGGAAGACGGCACTTCTGAAAATAAGGTTTATTGGAATTCCTGCTGAGAAAAAACCTTACGCGTTTCGGGAGTTATCCCTTAGTCATAGGTTAGCCTATACATATACCTATACAGCTGCACTAGTTCGACATAAGAGGAAGCACTATGGAATCTCTTTCATGAACAGTAACAAATGCTTCCTGAGAAAAACAACCAGTTTTGGCATCTTTAAACAAATATGATATTGGCAAAGCTTAAAGTCAAATAAATGTTACATAACTTAAGTGGATCTGACCAGTTGTGCCAAGAACGGAAACATGTTGAAATCAGACCAGTTTCATATTAGAAATTGTAAAATGACCTGAAACAGATGTCTTTTTTGGCATAATCCACAAGTACAAAGGTGTCATGTTCTATAAGATTTTGCAGGTCAAATGTGACTTTTGTCATGCCATGTGACAATGGTAAATTCATTTTTCAGCTTTTAAAATGATCCCCACCTGCAAGCATCCTTAGCACAGGATGGAAGTATGATGCAGCAGCTGATTGGTTAGATAGATTCATTTATTTAAGGCTAAGTCCTTGTGTACCTAATAAACTACAAATCATTTTACACCTGTTTGGAAGATTGCTCTATGAGTGCCTGCTCTACTAAAATATGGTTTGATCTGCTCCCTTGGCTGAAGGTTCAACATTTAAGACCTGAGAATCTTGATTAGGCTCCTTTACTTGTCACATACAAAATTATACAAGAACTACCTGTAGTGAAAGGTACCCTGATCATCCCAAAACGGTGTAATTTTTAAAATAACAATATACTTGTGCATAAAGGAAATAGTGCAATAAGGTTTAAATACAGCAAACCATAACAGTGCAGTGCAACAATACATACTAAATATAATTAAAATGTAGTGCCATATTTACCAAAAACACCACTGCATTGTGCTTGTAATATGAAAATACATACTAACGGGGGAATGTAATAAAAATCGCTAACGGAAAAACTATTCGCAATGCGAAAAGTTATGCCTTTGCGCGAACAAATTTTGCTTTGTGCGAATTTAATATAGCTTTTGCGAGCCCGGAAACTGTTTAGCGACCACTTCCGACAGTGAAAGACCATTTGCGAATTTTATAGTTTGCGCCAATGCACAGTCAATGTAATAAAACTTCTTACTGAAAAACTCGTTATGTTTGCTCCAAAAGATTACGACACCTTCAAGCACTTCTTAAGAGTGCGCAATTAAAATTCGCAATGCAATAACAGTTTAAGGAACAATATTACATTGCGAGATGTGGATTTTTAGTCTTATTGGTGCGAATTGTTTTGCTCTTTGCGACTTTTATTACATTCCCCTGTAAATGTCCTACTGTGAAACACTAGCAGTATCCATAAATGAGTGCAATGTACATATATTGTAAACAATACATACAGTTCTAAAGTGTAATGTGCCATATTGTTAACAAAGCACAGCAACCACAGGGAAACCACATCTAAAATATCCCAAAAAAAAATTCTGCGTGCTGCCTCAGAGATCACCTGACCAGAAACACTACAACTAACTGTAACAGGAAGAAGTGTTGAAACAAGACACAAGTCTGTCTGATAATTGGCTCATGTGACCTAACACGTATAGTTTGTTTGGTTTGTATGTGAGCACAGTGAATCGTACGATCCCAGGAGGTGACCCTTTTTTTTTTTTTTTTTTTTTTTTTTTAAAATGGCAATTTTCTATTTATGATTAACCAATGGCACATACTACTAATAGCTTGTTTACATGAAGCAGGGTTTTACATATGAGCTGTTTAATGCAATAACTTTTTATAGAGACCTACATGGTTTGGGGGGTATAGTTTTCCTTTAAGAAGCCCAATAGCCCGAGGATAAAAATGTTTCCTTAACCTGTTCTGACCTACCTAAAAGGTTTTCCTGATTTTAGTAAATCAAATTACAAGGATGAGTTCTATCGTTAATAACACTGAATGCTTTAACTCTACACTTCTGTACATAAATATCTTGTAGTGATGGTAAAGCAAATCTAGTGCAACGTTCTGCCGTACATGTCGCCTGCTCTAAATCATTTCGATCTTGTACACCACAATTACCACTCTCCACAGCACTAATATAAAAAGCCTTTAAAATTTCAACTGGAACTCCAAGATGATGCCTGGCCTTCTTAGACAGTGCTTAAATATGTTCAGACCATGTCAGGTCATCAGAAATTAGGACTCCTTGATATTTCAAACTGCTCACCTTCTTTATTACAGACCCACCAATAGTAAGTGTGGAATAAGACCTCTGCGGTTGCCTGCTGAAGTCCATCACCAACTCCTTAGTTTTGTTGATGTTCATATAAAGAAGAGAAGCACACACACCTCCTGTAAACATTATTTAAGCCACTTGTGGGGGGGGGGGGAGATCTTATCCATGCATTCCATGCTAGTCAACCAAAAAATTTACAAGACCTGGAAAGCTTTCGAAGAAGCTTTACAGCTTCTTCAAAAGCTTGGGAAATAAACCGGTGACATTCATAACAAATACATACGAATGCAAGCTGCCATTCATGCTAGTACAATTCAATACACAAGATTAAGAAATAAGAGTATGCCAAACTTTTGGACTTTATTTCCATTTTGTTAAATTAATTTTTGAAAATGTTAACAATTTTGGACAGACTTTTCTTTTTTTGCACGTTTGTTTAATGATTGTGCTATTCTGTGATGTCTTATTTAATTTGAATCAGATTAAAAACAATAGAGACATGTTTTGTCTGATCACATTTTATTAAAACAAGGGTGCACATCTTACACATTCTGTTAAGGGTATGTAACGTTAAGAGCACAAATGTAATCCTCCAACACAATGGATCTCGATCGGTCAACCAAAACTGTTGCAGCAAAAAGGGGAAAGGGAGGGGAATGTTTATTGATCTAATGATCTAGCTCAAAAGGACAAAACATGGAGGAGCTTCTGCCTCCCTGTTTAGCTAAAGATATTACAAAAAACAAAAAAATATTGATTTTTTTTGTGTTTGTATTGATCAAACTCACCAGACAGAAACTTTCATTCAAGCAAAATATCAGCCCAACCTGACTGACTACTGTGGTGGGCGATTTAATTTTAGAATTAAAAAAAAAAAACAAAAAAAAAAAAAACAAAACCCATTTTGCACTTCAAGACAGTACTAGGGGCTCCCGGGCAGTAACCCATAGCAACCAACCAGTGATTAGCTTTTTTTCAGCCAGCTGCAGGTTGAACAGTGAAAGCAATCATCTGATTGGTTGCCATGTGTTACTGCCCAGGTGCAAATTTGCCCATAGCTTATAAATGAGCCCCAGTGAGTAATAAAGCTACTATGTAAAAAGTACAGGCTGAGTTGCAGAGTGACACAGTCTAATTGGCTCAGAAGATTGCAAGAGATGGCTCTGCTAAAATGTTAATGTTTGAAGTCTGTAGCAAATCAACAGCAGATTCTCATATTAGAGAGAGCACGAATAACTAAATGGTTTATGCAAACAAGGCCTGAAAATTTCAGCACATGGGGTTTTGCCATCAGACAACAGTGGCCAATCATTCCCTTTAAATCGCTGTTGGGGAAAATACTATTGCCTAAAACATGCCCTTATAAAGAATTTTTTTTTTATTGTTATTCCATGCCTTCTCAATATACTAAAAAAGCACAACAGATAAAATCTTTTGACTTAAGCTGGGGGTTATTTAGAAACAAACACAGAGCAGCTACACATAGCAACCAATTAGAAGTTTGTTTTCATTACTTTTCTGGGACAGGAACAAATATGAATCATGCAGAATTTTTGTAAAGCACTGCAGAATATGTTTGTATTATATAACGATACTTTATAAAGTGGCAATCATTTCCGGACAAGGGAAACAAGCTACAGTACAGATTGCCCATCTCTTTTTATAGAAATAAACTGAACAAACATTTTAGGGCTTTATAGTTTAGCTAAATTGGACTGTAGAGCTTAGTATTGAGAAAACAATAATCCTAGTACAGGTATGGGATCTGTTATCCGAAAAACCAGTTTTCCAGAAAGCTCTGAATTACGGAAATGCCATCTCCCATAGACTCCATTATAATTAAAATTGTTCTATTTTCTCTGTAATAATAAAACAGTAGCATGTACTTGATCCCAACTAAGACACAATTAATATTTATTGGAAGCAGAACCAGCCTATTGGGTTTATTTAAGGTTTACATGATTTTCTTGAAGACTTAAGGTATGAAGATCCAAATTATGCAAAGATCCATTATCCCGAAAAATCCCAGTTCCCAAGTACTTTGGATAACAGGTCCCATACCTGTACATAGGTGGAGATAAACAGGGGTCAGTTATAATTCATCTGTAGATCATTTATACACAGGTGTTGGACAAACAAATATAAACTTTAAATGTAAAAAAGTTTACTTAAATTACGGTCATCCCTACCTAAATTCATAAACATCCCAGTGAAATGCATAAATAAAATAGGAAGGCATTTCAGACTCATGACCTTGTTTTTCCCCAACTTGCAGCATCTTCATGCTGAGACTGCTAGTTTTCAATCTGATGGACATGAGCTTGAAGTCTGTATACATCTACATAATAAAAATACATCTAACAGAAACAAAAACTATGCTCCTGCAGATAATTGGCTGATAAAAAAAAATACTTCGATGGAATCCCTAATGAGCCGACAGCCAGGGATACAGATGACCTACATAAAAATGATTTCAGGAAAAAAAATAGCAAAAATACAAATTCAGTATTCTCAGCATAATATATAGCAGCACTGACGTTTAACTTTGCTCTTACCCAAAAATTAAAAAAAAAAAAAAAAGCTATTTATTAATAGGGATGTAGCGAACCGCCGATAATGTGTTCGCGAACGCCGAACATCCGAACTTTGAACATCCGAAAATCGTTCGATTCGAACGATCGAAGGATTTTAATCGTTCGATCGAACGATTTTCGTTCGAATCGAACGATCGAAGCCATTCGATCGAATGATTTCATTCAATCCAATGGCTTCGATCGTTCGATTCGAACGAAAATCCTTCGATTTTAGCGATCGAATGGTCGAATGGTCGAACGATTTTGACGTGAACGCCTATTGGCGAACGTCGCGCGACGTTCGCGAACTTGCGGCGGACGCGAACAGCCGATGTTCGCGCGAACAAGTTCGCCGGCGAACAGTCCGCGACATCCCTATTAATTAATCACATACCTTAGATCACTAGAAGCCAAACCTATACGAATAGTAATAAACAACTGGCTTTTAATAAATAGAACATAGGTGCATAGTTGAATAATGAAAATGGTATTTGTTGGCAAGAAAGAAAAAAGTCAACAGAACTGTACAAATGTATCTTTCTTCTTGTTATGAAATATTTGCAGCTTTAAAGTGATACTGACACACAAAAATGAATTTTAGCATATGAATGTACATTAAATGTTACCTATAGGTCATGTTGATCATTTGTTGCTGAGAGGTTTGTTTTTGTATATAATTGTTAGTTGAAGTTCCTAAGCCTGACTCTCTGACACTGACTTTGCCAACCTGACTGTCCCATCTCAGCCTGTTAGTTACAGTTTCTAATGCTAACGGACTCCTGCTGCACAAATATGGCAGCCCCCTCATACAGGAACATGGGGCATCAGACAGGTAATGTAAAAGCATCATGCAAATACTTTATGGCAAAGTTAAAAGTAGCTTGCAAAGCCAATATTATAATAGATGTAAAAAAAAGTTTAATTTCAGGTTTCAGTATCTCTTTAAGAATTTTGGTTAAATTTCATTTTTTGTTTCCCTCTACAGGTATGGGATCCCTTATCTAGAAAGTAAGTTCAGAATTTCAGGAAGGCTGTCTCCCAAAGACTCCATTTTAAGCAGATAATTCTGATTTTTAAAAATGATTTTCATTTTCTCTGTAATAATAAACAGTAGTTTGTACTAATATGGACTGCCAACAACATGGATTTATGCAGTTTAGTGATCATTATTAACTAAACTGCATGAATCCCTATTGGTGGCAAAACAATCTTATTGGGTTTATTTGAGGTTTCAATGATTTTTAGCAGCCTTAAAATATGGAGATCAAAACGACAGAAAACCCCAGATCCCACGTTTTTCCGAGATACTGGATCCCATATAGTGATGTGCGGGTCAAACCACACCCTCCCATAACTCTAACCTAGCCCAGCACCTCAGTATTTCTAGTCCAGCACCATTTTCAACATCAAGGAAGGGGCGGGGCACACAGATGCAAGCCTATACAAAGTGCCAAAAGAAAGCAGAAAAGAGCCATTTTAGGGTCTTGGGCTGGGTGGGCCTGCCAAGAATGTGCGGAAGTTGGCCCAAACCTGATCCAGTCCTGAGTCCCACAGGTTTCAGGCAAGACCACACATCACTAAACGCGTGCCTTAAACTGCCTAACCTGTAATTTAAAATTTAGGACAGGTGTAGGATCCGTTCTCTGGAAACCTATTATCTATAAAGATCCTAATTATGGGAAGGCTGTCTCCCATAGACTCAACTCAAATAAATTATTAAGAATGGTTTATTTTTTAATAATAAAACAGTACCTTGTACTTCATCCAAAGTAACATATAATAAATCCTTTTTGGAGGCAAAACAATCCTATTGGGTTCACTTAATGTTTAAATGATTTTTTAATAGACTTAAGGTGTGAAAATCTAAGTTATGAAAATATCCGTTATCCGGCAAACCCCAAGTACCATTCTGGATATAAAGCTCCCAGTAGCCAGTATAACCAACAAGTGGGAGGTTGGCTTACATTTTAGCAAATTGTTGGATTCGGACACACTGATCCTATTGTTTTGACAATTTGCTGAACTAATGGAGCCAAAAAGAAAAGGAAGATGTGACCCTTCTGATATCTGGATGTGACAATGCATACACCAAGAAGAGCCAGTGACAAAGCACACTGACAGACTGTAAATGACAGGAAAACAAGAAAGTCCTTAGCCGAGGTGCCCATAGAATGGTGTTTGAGCATGAAGATCAACACCAACCACATATGGACACCTATAGAGGGACACATTCAACAAAAATAAACGCCCTGCCAAACATCCATTATTTTTATCTTGGAAACAGGCACATCAGTAACAGAATTCCACTAAATCATCAAAGAAGGACCTTCAAAATAAATAAATACAGGACTGTAAAGTCATTCTGCTTTACTGGTCTGCCAAGCAGTTTTCGCACAATTTAGCAGGGTATAAAATATATATATTTTTTTTTTTATTATTATTATTTTTTTCTAGCAGAGAACTATAGATTTTGATTAATTCATAGTCAATTTAGTACTACTCCAAAGCAAGGTGGCAAAATAGCCCCTGCAGGTGGATTTTTCACTTCCGGTGACAGTTAAAAGTTTGACAAATAATGACTTTTCTCACAGCTGAACTTGTCACTGAGAAAACCAGCCGCAAAAGAGAGAGTAGTGCTAGAAAATTCACACCAGAAATCACACCACAGAGAAAGACTAAAATAAGCAGGCGAAATAAAATGTGATTGCAGCCTTGCAGTGAAAATAATCACCCTGAAATAACCACTGCTATCATTTACCCAATAGTGTTAATCTCAAAGCTGGATGAGCCTGCAATGCATCACACTCCTGTAACAAACCAATAAATGTATGGGTCAGGCACAGGCAAATAGCTTTCAGCTGTCGGCAGATTGCTGATAATTGTAGTTCAGCAATATCTGGAGGGCTCATACCTGATGCAAGTTAAAAAAAACAAATAAAATAACTGATATATAAATATAGGATCCCTTATCTTAAAAACCAGATGTCCAGAAAGCTTAGACTAACAGGAAGGCTATCTCCCATAGAGTCTATTTTAAGAAAATGATTCAAATTTTTTTATTTCTATTTTATTATTAATAAAAAAATAATAATAATATTAGAATAATATTAATTTCCAATTTTATTCTTTGCAATAATAGAACAGTACAATACTTGATAGTAACCAAGATCCATATTGGAGGCAAAATAATCCTACTGGGGATAAAAAACGGTTATCGTTGTTTAGCACACTGAAGATATGGTGATCCTTTTTACGAAAACACCCGTTCCGGTAATAGATCCTAGATCTGTCCTGAAAACTGAACCAACAGAAGTAGCATATACATATGAAAATGAGCACAAAAAAGGGGGCTGGTTAATTATAATAAATAAGACATTGGCAAACTCCCTCCATTCGTTGGCCATTGTAAACTAGTATGTATGTGTGCTCTTTACAACCATGTTGTGATTTAAAAAAAAAAAAAAAATATCAACCATTATAAGAGTAGCCAATGGGATTTAATAGACAAGTTAAAGAAATTCCAAGGTTTCGATCACATCATAGTATGATGTGATTGAAACTTTGTATTTCTTTTTCTTGTCTATTAAAATGAAATACTCGAACTGAGCCTGTTGAGTGCGGTATTTCTTTTTATTACACAAACACAGACGCACACTCAGGTATAGAATACATAATCCAGAAAGCTCTGAATTTACAGAAAAAGGATTTCCTTTTTCTTTGAATAATAAAACAGTGTGTTGTACTTGATCCCAACCAAGATGTAATTAATCCTTATTGGAAACAAAACCAACCATTTGGGTTTATATATATTTTTTTCTTCTATGAAACCACCCAATACCTTAATTACACAATGAATCAATTACAATCAGAAATTCTCCCCAAAATGGAAATCAATCAGCACTAAAGCCAGCTCTGATTTATTTCTGCTTCTTCAACCTCCCTCTCATTAAAATTAACATCTAAAAAGAGGAGGGGGTCATACAGCAAGAAAATGCAGAAGACTGCAATGCAGACATGGTGGCAGCATATGGGTTAATACACTTGTCCTTCAGCCTGGGAACTGCCATTGACGTCATTAACCAGTCACTAAGTAACCAAGACAGAGGGAAATCCTCCACAGGGGTTCCCTGAATGGAAAAGGCTGCGCCTGTAAGCTATCAAGTGAAGTTTAACATCTTCGCAGGGGTGTTTCTTAAACCTCTCAAGGTTATCACTAGGCTCATTGCTCCACATTATTTCAGAAAGTCCCTCTGATCCATGAGCAGTTCTGCTCTCAGTTTCGTCCCTCCCCATTTTTTCCTTCATGTAGCCAGCCTGCGTCACAAGGACGGAAATCCCAGCTGACGTAGATGTATCAGGGCAGATGCTCGGAAGCTTTTTCCGAAGAGGAGGAGAATGCAGAGATCAGATATTCTCAGCACCTTGCAGTATTCTGTGACAACAATCCCAAACATCAGCACATTTGGATAGGCTATTTTAACAGTTGAAATGAATACACAATAAAAAGCCATTTCCAATTATAGACCTTTAGCCTGAGCCCAGAATAAACTGGTTATTATAATGGCACACAGAAGAAGTATTGCAAT
Source organism: Xenopus laevis (assembly GCF_017654675.1). Lineage (NCBI taxonomy): Eukaryota > Metazoa > Chordata > Amphibia > Anura > Pipidae > Xenopus > Xenopus laevis. Next base: position 147,415,748 of record NC_054373.1, read on the forward strand.
ATCACAGATCAGGGAATGCATAAAAACCCTTTTCCAAGCCAGTAAAGAAACAGGAACTGCCCAGCTGATTTACCATAAGAAAAGGTGTAAGAGGGAGAGATGTGCAGGCAAGCATGCTCGAGGGAACAGCACGGCCATGTTTATATGCAGGTGTGCTCAGCAAATGGATCGCTGCAGCTATTTATACAACTCACTACATCAAAGAAATCACACAAAAATTCTCCCATCATTTAATTCACTCAAACAAAGGTCATTCTGCAACAATATACTCTTTACTTCATTAACGACACACAATAGCAACTAGGTTACAATATGAACAGTATTTCAAATACTGACCTAGTTTTTGCCCATAGCTCAAAATCATGGATATTTTGCTTGCACTCTGAATCAAAGAGAACAAACGTTGCTTATTGTAAGGTATAGAGGGAATACTATTGTGCATTAGAAGCCACAGTGGCTAATTCTAACAAACTTTTCAATTGCTCTTAATTTTTTCTTTTTAATAGTTTTTGAATTATTTGCCTTCCGACTCTTTCCAGCTTTCAAAGGGAGGTGGTCACTGACCCCATCTAAAACAACAACAAAAAACGAATGCACCGTAATACTACAAATGTATTGTTAGTGCTACTTTTTATTATCCTTTTTTTTCTATTTAGGCCCTTTCCTATTCATATTCCAGTCTCTTATTCAAATCAATGCATGGTTGCTAGGGTAATTTGGACCCAAACTGAAGAGCTGCTAAATAACTCAATTTGCAATTGGTTTTCATTATTTGTGGTTTGTCTCAGAATATTATTGGGTCTCCAATCTTTTTCACCTGTGAGCAACATTCAGATGTAAAAAGAGTTGGGGAGCAACACAAGCATGAAAAATGTTCCTGGAGGTGACAAATTAGGGTTGTGATTGGAAGCGCTTTGTGGAGTGACAGCCTACAGGAGACTCTGTTTGGCAGTACATCTGGTTTTTATACAACCAAAACTTGCCTTTAAGGCCGCATTTTCAAAAATAAGCACCTGCTTTGAAGCCACTGGGAGCAACATCCAAAGGGTTGGAGAGCAACATGTTGCTCACGAGCTGCTGGTTGGGGATCACTGCTCTAGGTGATCACAAGTGCCCTTTAACTGAAAGGTGACTAACCCCTTTAATGGGAATAGAAAAAGACACTCCTTTTCTGCTTTTAAACACCAAGCTTTAAGCAGAATACTGGGAGTGCAAGCGTCCGTTAGAACGGAAATAGTGCAAATAATCTCCATAGTATTGCTGGCATGTGTTTATAGTGTTTTAGTTCACTGGTTAAAAAAAATAAAAATAAATAAAACTATTTATTTTCTACACAGTCCCCATGTAAGAGGTGCATTTTTCTGTATATGTTCATTGCAGCCATCATATGGGAAAATATTTTATTTGCATTATGCCCGATGGAATGTGTGCAAAACAATCAGGTGGCTGTGTGGAATTTTAACAGGAACAAGCAGTTGCCTTTTTGTCTAATGATAAACAAAACAAGCTAGACAAGTGAGCAGAGGATTGGGAGACATTTGTGTGTTGCAAAGCAGAAACAGTAAGCAAGGTAAGGAAATAATTTCATATTTTGCTACTTGTTAATATTAGAAACAACCATGGGCTTAAGCCACAAAAAAAAAAAAAAAAAATCATCGGTTGTGATGTGGACAAAAGGCCAAGTTTAGTGTTGTACTTAAATATCATTGCGCAAAATAGAGAGACAAGTTCTTGATAGTTGAAACAGTTTCTTTGTAATTACTTAACACCTATCGAGCGGTTTAGAAAAGAGGGAGATTGGCTACTAGAGATGGGCGAATCTGAATAGTTTCACGAAATGGCAAAAATTCACAGAAATGCATTGAAATATATGGGCGACAACATTTTTTGACACACAACAATTTTTTTCTTCAGTCATTGGAGTCTATGGGAATAATTTTTTGCTGCGAAACTTGGAAAATTTTTCACTCATCACTATTGGCTACGGGTGCAGCACAATGGACAAAAGCTGCCCAAAGACGCAATGGTAAAGTCATACGAATCTTCGTTTCGTCTGATTTTTGGACAGTGTATGGACTATTCCGACTTTTCTTGGGTCATGGCGATTGGTTGTTTAGATGGACAGGTTAGTAGATTTCTGCCGGCTAATGAGAATATCTCTGCATGTTTCGCCTATCTGATGATATCAATGGGTGACACGGGAGATTGCACCACAAGATCATTCGTTGGACATAAGGTCTGGAAGAATATGTGGTTCTTTCCAAGGGGTGAAGGGAACATGTATGTGGTACCAAATCTTCATTGCTGAATACTTAGGATGTCTAGCATAGTGAGTTACAGTTCTCACGATCCAAGTTTTGCCAACTGATAAGTGTTGTCTCACCAAAAAGGCCCATTTAGAATTACTGTAGGAAATATAAAGCTTTAACTTGACCATTGGAATCCACTAGCACTGTGACCCTTCCAGCTGATGAGTTTCTGTATTCTGAAGATAGGGGCACTTCTCAAGAATGAAACGCCTTATATTAATCATTCAATAAAATGCAAATCCTAACAGACCTAAATATAAACTCACTTGGCAAAATAAACTCACACAAGTACAGGTATATGATCAGTTATCAGGAAACCCATTATCCAGAAAGCTCAGAATTACGAGAAGGCCATCTCCCATAGACTCCAAATAACCGTTCATCTCTTTAATCATAACAGTACCTTGTACTTGTTCCTAACGAAGACTTAATTAATCCTTATTGGAGGCACAACAATCCTATTGGGTTTCATCAATGTTTAAATTATTTTATTTTTTTAGCGAACAAGGTATGGTGATCCAAATTACGGAAAGATACCAGGTCCAGAGCATTCTGGATAACAGGTCCCATACCTGCAAATGTATTAAATAGAGAGATAGGCAATATATCTAGCAGCCATGTTAAAAATAAAGGGCAAATTCAGTTGTGCCTGAACACAAGATGCTGATAGCGCTTGGTATACAATACCCCATAAGAACAAATAGGGTACTTGATCTGGATTTGGCAGCAGACTTCATGTTAGCAGCTGACAGTGGGAATCCCACAAATGCTACAGGCACATCAATGACGTACTCAATTTAATGAATAAAAAAAGGTAAATGAACATTTTATTAACAAAGCATCACGCTGCCTATAAGCTCAGTATATAAAGTAAAGGAGCAATAACCAAACCAGCAATACTGTTTAAAATTATAAAAAAAAACAGAGGATTTCAAAAAAAATGTAGGACATTTACAAATTCACGCAATAATAACGCACCATTTTCTGTAAGTCAGGACTATTCCAGGTAAGGGAAGGGTTCAGAAACAGAAATGACATTTCCCACTGTGTTCTATTTAAACAAACAAGTCTTCATTTTTGCTTGACATGCCTTTTCTCTGTAATAAGACAGTCCTTGTACATTACTAAACTAGCATAAATCTCTGGCGATGACAAAAAGATACTAAGGTTAATATTATGGTAAGATCTGTATCACCCTGGTTCCCAAACATTTCATACAACAGATTCAAAATCTGTTCAGTTTTAGGTTTTTAACTTAAACGGTCTGACATTATTCATTAAAATAGTTTTAGATAAATGTACACCATTTGATAATATGTACGAAATACTAGCTGTACAAGGAAGGAGCCTGCTGTAGGGCAGGACAGATTGATCTAGCGGCATATCATGCCCATAGCAACCTATATATCTATAAATGTACATGGATCTCCGCCAATGAACTCGGAATACATTGACACAATAGCAACAGCTACAACACAAAAAAAAAAAAAAAAAAAAGCATACAGTAGGCATCAACACAGAGATTACAAACTACTTCTAAATGACAAGCAAACCTTCCCATTTTATACGTGAAACACCGTCATCTCAAGAATATAATATTCAGTCAGTCGAGCATTAAGGCCTGCAAGCAGTCATTCAGGCACCTTTGTGCTTCCAGACTTTATGAATGAGCTGAAATGAAGGCAAAGCCAAAAGGGATGGACTGAAGACCGTTGCATGATAATCAGCTATACTCACTGCTGGGAGGGAGCAAGCGGGATGGAGTCTGAAGAAAATCAGCTATTCCACCTTATGAAAGAGATCCTCATTGTGAGTCGCGGGAGCAGATTTATTTCGATAATGGCCGAGATCTGTTTTATTTATCCAGTTTATCACAACCTCAAAGGGCTCTTTTCTCCTCTTTTTTTTTTTTTTTGCTCGGTCTCTGTGAATGGTGAGCTACGGCCCCTCGTTGCCTTTCCTTCGCCAAGATAATTGCTCTGACAAGCTGCTCTGAAGCAGGGCTGAGCCCAGCTGTTCCCATCCGCTGTCACACCGAGAGTTCTGCCAATAGTCGCGCACACAGCCACCCACACACATGCTCGCTCCCCTTCTTGCTCTCATTCAAAACACACTTTAATGGAACAGCCTCTGCAGCTGCTTAAAGACACAGGGCTTGGGGAAAAAAAAAAAAAAAACATTAAAGCGACTAACAACAGAATGTATTAATAGCCAGAGACAGTAACATGAATGTTGTAAATAATTAATGAGGATCTGAAGATCTAGAGGAATAGCTCTGAAGGCAGATGAAATCAATACATCCTGTCACTCATCACAACAGTGTTGCGGAGGATACAGCTCCCTTATACAGGTATGGGACCTGTTATCCAGAATGCTCGGGACCTGGGGGTTTCTGGATAAGGGATCTTTCCATAATTTGCATCTTCATATCTTAAGTCTACCAGAAAATCATGTAAACATTAAATAAACCCAATAGGCTGGTTTTGCTTCCAATAAGGATTAATTATATCTTAGTTGGGATCAAGTACAAGATACAGTTTTATTATTACAGAGAAAAAGGGAAACAATTTTTAAAACTTGGACTGTTGGATAAAATTGAGTCTATGGGAGACAGCCTTTCGGAAATTCGGAACATTCTGGATAACGGGTTTAAAGATAACAGATCCCATACCTGTAGCAGTTCAACGGTTTTGAATGGAATATGTTGTGCAAAGAGGTAGCAGAGTGGGTCCAGCGGAGTCCAGTTTAGGGGGGCTCGGGTTTAGTTCTCCTTTAACAAAGTGATTTGAAAGGTATATAAACAGAATTTTTTAAAGCAGCGTCAACATGATACGTGGGGGTGATACCTGTAATGCCGATACCCCCAATAAGGCTCAAACTAGGCTGTATTCCATCTATTATGTATACAACATATCACCCATTGGTGAAATTTACAGTACTCAATCTGCAATTAATACAGCACTGTGGTCATCTATATGACTCCAGCCTAACAAAACTTTAGAAGAGAGCTTGAGTTGAAAAACTACTAACTCAGTGACAGAAGCAAAAGGAGTAAACAAAAATGTACTGGCAATCCAATGTGAAATGGTATTGGAATAGAAAAGCATATGTACCGTACTAATTTGTGGGATGAACCTAAAGCGGATTTTAAGTGCGATGTACGAGTGAATGGCTGCCCCCATGCTATACAGCAGCTTGTTTATATATACACTATAGTTGTGTTTCTGAAGCAAACGCACCAATTTTACCAGTGCAGAGAAACAGTGCATTATTTACTTTGATACACTACTAACAATGCAAAAGTACGTTGAATAGTCATGCCTTTCAAACACTAATTTTATGGTGTTACTGTTCCTTTATATTATAGAATATCTTATTCTTAGCAATTTTTTTTTTTCAGACCTTGGTACTGAGGCTCTGGTACTACATGCCTGACAAGTGATTGCCATTGCACAGTTAATACAAATTAAACAGAACAAAAATACAAGAACTAGAACTTGGAATGAGGTCACTGCACTAAAGCTCTACCTTGCAGACTGTAAACTTATAAAAATGAAGGAAGGTTGCCTTAAAAGTAGGGATGCACCGAATCCACTATTTTGGATTCGGCTGAACCCCCGAATACTTCGTGAAAGATTTGGCAGAATACCGAACCCTAACTTGAATATGCAAATTAGTGATGGGAAGGGGAAAATTTTTTTTTACAAAAAAGTCACGTGATTTCCCTCCCCGCCCCTAATTTACATATGCAAATTAGGGTTTGGATTCGGTTCGGCTGGGCACAAGGATTCGGCTGAATCCGAATCATGCTGAAAAAGGCTGATTTCTGGCCGAATACCGAACCCTGGATTCGGTGCATCCCTACTAGAAAGGAACATGTCTTAGTCTTCACTGAGGGTAAAACCACAGGGAAACCATCTCCTGATGTTCCCTGTCTGATTCTGGTCTTCGAAAAACCCATTTGAATAGTACCCTATGCGGATAAAATCTATGACCCTATGCTTGAGAATTCTGCTAGGAAAGCTCTGTCTGTACAAAATGGGGTCAGAGTACCAAAATAACAGCACCAAAATAAATAACCCCCTAAATGTAAAAGCCTTCATTAATCCTACAGCTCACATACACACATATATTGTAATAAAACCATGTATTTTGTAGAACCCTGTGAAAAAACATTAAAAACTGCGTACAGAATGTAATTTTAAATGTATAGGACTTTTTACAATACAGGTATGGGACCTATTTTCCAGAATGCTCGGGACCTGGGGCTTTCCGGATAACGGGTCTTTCCATAATTTAGAACTTCATACCTTAAGTCTACTAGAAAATCATGTAAACATTAAATAAATCCAATATGCTGGTTTTGCTTCTAATAAGGATTAATTATATCTTAGCTGGGATCAAGTATAAAGTACTGTTTTATTATTACAGTGAAAAAGGAAATCATTTTTAAAAATTTATATTATTTGATTATAATGGAGTCTATGGGAGATGGCCTTTCCGTAATTCGGAACTTTCCGATATAACGGGTTTCCGGATAACGGATCCTATACCTGTATAAACAAAGGGGAAAACAATTACACACCACCAAGTAATTAATTTTATCAATGTTAGTTTAAGATGGCACTATTGGGTATAAATAAAAAATAAGTGGAAGCCTGGTATACAGTCATACTACATAGAATACATAAAATAATATAAGTACATTAAGTATGAATACTGAGGTCAGACTTGTTTTATTATTTCTCCAGACTACCCAGAAAATATATTTTAGCTATCTGGCTACATCAGCTGTACTTGCTAAACCTATTTCTAGAATGTAGCTTGCACACTCTAGTGTGGTAATTGCAAATCTCTCTGTATGTTTCCATTCTTCTGATATTCCAAGATCAGCTCAGCAGACCATCTTACATTTCAAATGAAGACGGAAAAAAGGGTAAATATAGAAATGTTTTTGTTTAAGAGGGATTGCAAACCAGCAATTACACAGTCAAAGCGGATAAAAAAAGGGAGCAACAGATAGACCACCTTACTTCTACAATAGTCTGAAAAATATAAGGATATTGGAAGTCACCACAGAGATTCATGTCCTGTATTTAAACTGTGCAGCTCAGGGTTAAGCTTGCCATAGACGTGCAGATTTTAGCCTCAAACATTCATACGGCGCAATATTCAGACCTGCAACGAACCATTCAGATTAAATAAAGTAGTACACAGTGACAGTAGTCATACTATGACTACGTCTCGGCAGGGAATTGATGATTTTAACTTGTTTAAAATAAAGTTAACTTTTTAACCTTATGAATGGATACGGAGTGCTCGTCTAATACTTTTCGACTACGTGACTCACCTATGACTACGGGCTTGGGGTGATGCACCCATACCACCCACCGGATCTGGTGAGTTATTTCTGTCGTCTTCACCCTGGATATGGTTTAAAAAATCAGTGACCCCAAGCGTGGGACACAGAGTTTATTCACACCCGGGTCACCTTCACTTTCGGGTGAGCTGTATAGATGTGATATAATATATTGGCCGCTAATTTATAAAGGGCACTACAAAACAAAGCTTTTTTTGTAGATGTATTTTCAGTGCCTCAATCAGCGGTGTTCACTTTTTTAGATATTAAGTGAACAGAGCCAAATTTAGCAAAACACTTTATTACGTAGCAGGGATCCCTACACTGGGAGGCCCATTTATTATAAGTCGAGTTTTGAAACCACATCTAAATACATTTTCTCCAGAACCAAGAATACCATAAAAGCTCTTAACAGATCAAAATATGAAAATTGAGAATGGAAAAAACCCTGAATGATACACTAAAAATTATGAAAACTTCTAAAACATCTAATAATTTGTGTTTTCCAAACAATCAAAAAAAAAAAAAAAAAAGCCTCAAAGCCGAATGGCTAAAAAGAACAAAAAAAAAAACATCTAATAACATCAGCACAGCTACCATTGACTTCATTGGGTACTGCTTTTACTTGAAGTTTTTCATGGTTTTGATACTTTATAAATCTTAAATTTTTAGAGAAAATTTTAATTTGAGAAAAAAATATTCAAATGTTAGTAAACAGGCACAGAGTCTTATACCAAGTGGTAACAATTGTGCTGAAACTAGTTCTTTGAGGTTCAGTGTGCCTTGTTACAGAAGACTGCACTGTTCATAGCAGGGAAATGGATATAAAGGAAAAATGTAAGCTCCTGCTAATGCCATGGTAACAGAAACCCTCAACTATCTTTCAGCCCTCATCCAAAATGGTCCTCCACAACTATGATGTTGGAAAGCATTGCTCTTCTATATGCCAGTTGTTCACACTATCCCCACAATAATGCCCTTTTAAAACAATTGGGTACTTACAGTTCTTATTGTGTGATGTCTCAGTATTGCCTAAGGACCTTTAGCAAGCTAAAATGCTAGCAACTGTCAGATATATATAGCTAAAAATAATTACCACCTCACAAATGTCAGCGTGATCATGGAACAGGAAGTATCAGGAAGACAAGACAATGAGACAATTCTATGGAAAAAAATCAAAACTATACAGTATGCTTTTTATAAGAGGTCCTTTGCATTTAGGCGAGTTTTGCATTTACCTATTCAGTCCATTGTATTCACAATCTAATCCAACATCCATTTCTACACTTGATTCCCTGTAATACTCAACCAACACTTTTATCTAGATTAAACAGGCCTCCAGAGTATGCCATTCTTTCCCCTTCCTTTCATGTCCAATCATTCACAAAACTAAAAAGCACCCCAAAATACCTATCTTACATTAAATCCTGTCCATTTGAATATTACCTCACTTTAGTATGTAGCAAATTATTTTACATTTAAAATCAGTAAATCAAACACCCTCATATTATCAGTAGCAATTCCCCCTAAAACGAGTACAGCATTTCCCTAGCTAAGGAATCTAATTGAGCTTAGTCTGGACAATTATGAACAGAGGGCCCAACACTATTCAGACAAAGTAAAACTTTCCTGTGTTAATATTTCATGGAGCCTTACGTCGGACATACAATATTTCATAAAGTATTGGTTACTTCACCTCTACCTATCCAGTCACAGACTCCTACTCAATCAATTATTGCCTGCAGCATTATAGACCTTTCAGATGCAATTTTGTAAAACATGTGAAGTTTTCTAGTTAATAATTATCTTCTAATTATCTTCTACTCAGCTAGTAAATAATATGCCCCCCTATTTCCTGCTTGCTCTAATATTCCCATTTAGCTGAACGGATCCTAAAGACGAATAAAAGCCATAAAATCCATCTCCACTATTTCTTTAAATAGAAAACCCCTTCCTGAATCAAAAATGGCATTTGGAAAGGGACCCTGCTATATTAATTCCAATAACCTTGTATTTTCTGGCAGGTGTTAACTCACATTAACCTTCCCCCCCATTTTGTCTCATAACCAACCTTATGGAAGTAGGCATATGCAGGAAAGCTCAGAGTTGTACAATGGCCTCATGTCACATGGGGAGTGGGGGGGGGGGTCGAAGAAACATGCTACAGATGAAGCAAAGTGACATCTTCACCACCAAAACATACCCATTTTGATTAAAGTAGTCCAACCCAGTGATCCCCAACCAGTAGCTCAAGAAGATGCTTATTTCTGAATTCCTGTCTTGGAGGCAAGTTTTGGTTGCATAAAAAACAGGTGTACTTCCAAACAGAGTCTCCTGTAGGCTGCAAGTCGATATAGGGGCTACCAAATTACCAATCACAGCCCTTATTTGGCATCCTTAGGGATTCTCTCATCTTTATGTCACTCCCCATCTCTTATTTGAATATGGCTCATGGGTATAAAAAGTTGGGGACCCCTGTTCTAACCCTTTGGATCGGAGTAATTAATGCTTGAATTTAAGGTCCCTAGTTTAGTTCTTCACTGAATAACTGCTCCACCATCACTTTCTTATGGGAAGATGTGCACATAGGAGATTTTCTGTGCTGCATTTTCCCTTATAAACCTCCTGAATGACAATTCACAATAGTATTGTTATTTATTTTTTTATTTTTTTTAAATGCCAGGCAATTAAAGTTTTCTTTGGCAAATAACAGATGTTTTTAGTTTCTCAAAGTGGTTAATAACTAATGAAGATAGAAAAAAAACATAGCTATAAAGTACAATAATAATTCCAACCTTAATTTACTATATAGCCTATAGTATGTGCGAACCAGCACCTATTCTGTAGCATAAACAGGTATGTGTCAATTTTGAGGACCAAACACGGCATTACAAAGGAATGATTAGTGTAGCTCAAACGTAAAGATGTAAGCAGTGAGATCCAGTTTTGTGCCTACCTGTTTCAGGACAGTGCAACATGGTTACTACCCAATTTAGTCACATTTGGATAAATCTGCCGCTATATGTTTGAAAATGAAAAAAATTTCCATTTTTCTGTAATAATAAAACAGTACTTTTTAAAGCAGCATACATTTATATTGATAGTTTCAATATGTTTTTGAATAGTTAATGTATGGGGATCTACAAGACAGGGAAAACTCTTCATCCTGTAAACCCTAGGTCCCATGCTTTCTGTATAATAAATCCCATACCTGTAAAGGTATGGGACCTGTTATCCAGAATGTTAGGGCCTGGGGTCATTCCATTATTTGGATCTCCATAGCTAAAGTCTACTAAAATATAGTTTGAACATGAATTTAACCCAATAGGATTATTTAGCCTCCAATAAGGATTCATTATATCTTTGTTGGGATCAATTACAAGGTACTGTTCTATTATTAGAGAGAAAAGGGAAATCCCGTTTAAAAACTTAAATTAAAATGGGAGATGGCCTTTATGTAATTCGGAGCTTTCTGGATAATGGGTTTCCGGAGAAGGGCTCACATACCTGTATGGCTATTAAATACTAGAGTCTGAGATATATATCAAATGCACCCTACTTAAAATATTGTATTAGTGGCGGGACATATTTTTATAAAATTGCTAAGTTGAGAAGTAAAACACAGGCCTATAAATCTATTTTATCTTGACCTGGTGCATATTCATACATTTATTACAGACAAGCAGAGAACCTTATTTGCAGCAAAATGACTTAGAACATGCCTTGGGATTATTTGCTGTCAGGTGAAAAGAAGTGTGAATTTTAGAGACATGAAGATGCTAGTTAACTCTTTCAGTTACAACACAGAGAACCTCAACCATCCCCATTATAGATGTGGTCATTAACAAAACAAGGAAATCCCCTTGCATTGTTTAAGAGACTACAATAGAAATCTCTTCACATAAACCCGAGCAGTAGTGATGTGCAGGTTGGGGTTTTTTTTTGACCCGAACCCAACCATTACAGTACTCAAGAACATAAATAGGCTAAATTAATACCCTTCTGCATGCCCCTTAGCTGCCAAAAGTACTCCTTATATAAAGAATTTAAAGACACAACACTTGCTCAGGTCCTGCTAGGGACAGAGAACAGAACAGTACTCAGTCTGCTTCTGTCTTTAAGGCTCCTTTTCAACTGTTCCTTACCTGCTCAATTCCCTTGGAGATCATGCTTTCACGAGGCTTCTAAATTTAGCAGCGTGAGGGGAAGCATGAATTTCATTTTAATATTGCCATTTTCTCGATGCAAGACAGACACTATGTAACGAAATGTATCAGAAACAGCATAAATGAAAAAAAATAAAAAAACGTACTTTTTTTTGTTGTTTTGGATTTCCTATAGTAGTATATATGAATATAGTATGGTCTGAACAAAATAAAGTTTTTTGGTTTTACTATTGCACAAAGAGAAGCACATCAAATGCCATTATGCAGGTGTACATACTTTCATTTAAAACAAATTTGCCACTAAAATTCAAGCACCATCACATGTGCAGAGGAATTCAAATGTCTCCCAATGGGGAAATCTGGGGTCCTGGCCTTATAGGATTTTATCAGCTGCAATCAGTTTCAAAGGTCTCAATTTAAAGGGGTTGTTAAGGAGTTAACTTTGAGCATGATGTAGAGAGTGAAATCTGCAATTGGTTTTCATTGTTATTATTTTTGGGGTTTAAGTTATTTATCTCTCTATTCAGCAGCTCTCCAGTTTGCAATTTCAGCAATCTGGCTGCTAGGATCCAAATTACCCTAGCTACCAAGTATTGATTTTAACAAGAGACTGAAATATAAATAGGAGATGACCTGAACAGAAAATGAGCAATAAAAAGTAGCAATAACACTACATTTGTAGCCTTACAGAGAATTTATTTTTTAGATGGGGTCAGTTACCCCCATTTGAAACCTGGAAAGACTCAGAAGAAAAAAAGCAAATAATAAAAATAAGTATAAAATAAATAATGGAAACCAATTGAATAGTTGCTTAGAACTGACCATTCTAATAAAATACTAAAAGTTAACTTAAAGGTGAACCACCCCTTTAATAAGATCAAGCCTGCAAGCACATAACAGATAAAAGACCAATGACAGGCATTAAAACCATCTAATTATAAATCATATTCTCAGGTGGAAGATTTTCTGATTGGCTAAACTTATATATGAGAAATATCAAAGGCACATATCATCTACACATGGTGATCTGCACCAGAAGCTCCCTTTTAGTGCAGGAGGCTTAAAAGAGGTGTGTTTTATAAAGAAACACTATTAGCTCCACCTACAAGAGTGTGGGATCTGTTAGCCCGCACCTCAGGTGGGGAAAACTATTTTGATGTAAAATCAGAGAAGCTGATGTTAATCAGAGAAGCTGGGAACAATTTGTTCAAGGCAAGCTGCAGTGGGTTTATAGTCACATTATTTATTTAGTATTCTGTGTCATATCTTCAGATTCTGGTTTCCCCAAGTGGGTTACAAACCGGATCTTAATAAGCATACCTTTGAACATGCATAAGGAAAATATGAAATAAATATTTATTCAACAGCAATTCTTAGGGGAAAAGCTAAATATAACACCAAAGAAAAATGTAAGGGGTTTGAAAAAAATGCAGTACCACATCTGTTTATTTAACCTGAATAGATAATCAGGTTATTTAAGAAACAGCAGATTTGAACTTTTCATCAAATATCCCACTGTTAATTCTCGGCTATGGTGTCACAAATACTGCTCCCTCAAGAAACATTTGCGGCCCATCCAATTTCCTGTTGGTACGGCCAATCCTTTTTCCTCTCTGCTTCATCACAGAGATTCTAGTTCTCTTTATAACAGAGCAGTCAAAAGACATCAGCCGGGGACCTTTCTGAAACCTTCTTTGTACACTAGGATTTTTAGTCCTTCGCTCTAAACTGGATTAAACAAAAAAACAAAAACTCTAGAATTGTAAGATGGATTGTTGAAAGTTTTACACGTCCCTTAGATTAATGATCTGTAAATATATGCATACATAGAGCAATACGGCCAGGTAGGCAATGTTAGCCTTACTGCCCAATCCTATCTAGAAATATTGGTAGTTTCAGCGGACCTTCCAACTCAGAAGTAAAAGTCTCTATACTACCCTCTCACTTCGTTTGAAATCCAATCACTTGACCCATCAGTTAAGGCAGGTAAATCAAGTGTACTTTGGGGTTTTCTAATATGTATTAATCCGCTGCTAGTTAAAGGAGGATGTAGACACTGTGAATTCACTAAATATTTCTGTACTCCAATTGTCACAACTCTGTTTAATATTATGAAGAGTTAATGCATGTTGGGAGATAAAGCCCATCAATACCAGGATTATGTTCTTAAAGTGACAATTTCTGTTTAACACTTTTTTTATGCTATGCAGGGCGAGCTGCAGCCCTGCTCTGAAAGTTCTACTTCTCTATGTTCACTCACCTTCACGGTTAGTAAGAACTTTATTGGGCACATTGCACACTTAAAGAGTGCTACATATATTTAATGGGATACTTTCATGGGAAACCACTTTTTTTTTTTCCAAGACACATCAGTTAATAGTGCTGCTCAGCAGACTTCTGCACTGAAATCTGTTTTTCAAAAGAGCAAACTGATTTTTTATCTAATTTTGAAATCTGACATGGGGCTAGATATATTTTCAGTTTCCCTTGTGCCCCCAGTCGTGTAATGGGTGCTCTTTCAGTCAGTCAGCTTCAGTCACTTTACTGTTGCGCTGCAAGTTTGAGTGATATCACCCCTCCCTTCCCCCCCAGCAGTCCATCAGCAGAACAATTGAAAGGTAACCAGATAACAGTTCCCTGGTAGATATAAGTACAGCACTCAATAGTAAAAATCTATGACCCACTGCAACTCCTTCAGTTAAGGCCCCCATAGACGCGACGATTCTTCTTTGCGAAACGACCGATTTCAGCGCAGCCCGACCGATTCGTCAAATTATCGTGCGGTTAGTGGGATTCAAACGATCGAACATCTTACGATTTTTCGTCCGACATCTGCCAGGAAATTGATCGGCCAGGTTAAAAAATCTTTGTCGGTCCCAGTACAATCTATGGATGTTTGCAGGGCCAAGCAGGCAGCTCCCCTTTGTTTTCCTGGTAAATTGGTCGTTTTAGTTGATGGACAGTTCGAACGTTCGTACGATGGTTCTCAGAAGATCTTGGTCTCACGATGTGGATTGGATCTGTTGAAAATCTGTACATCTATGGCCAGCTTTAGACTGACTAGGAGAAACAACAGCCTGTCAGAAAGCAGTTCCATAGTGCAGCACTGGCTCTTTCTGTAAGCACATGACCAGGCAAAATTACCTGAGATGGCTGCCAACACAGCAATATTACTTAAATAAAAATAAAAAAATTATATACACACACACAAACATATATAATTGCTAGTTCAGGATTGAAATTTTATACAGTGTAATTTAGAAATAAAAATTACTCCAAAAAATCTAGACAGAATCTTTAAACAAAAACGGTTGATTAATCTTCTTAAGAAGACAGGAATAGCATTGTTGGGCGGAATTCTCACTAAAGTACTTATACGCCCGTAATAACATTTTAGTTTGATTACTTTAGAGAGAAATGGAAGTTTTATGAGGGATTTATACTCTTTTAACTTCAATTACAAGTTATTGTTTTCTTATCGCAAAGGAAAATGTAAGATCAAAAAGGAAGCATTTTTTGCTCAATAAATGCATTGTGGGGATCAGTTTTGTCAGATTCAGGATCTTTTGCATTAGGATCTTTCTGCATTAACCTAAAAAATCCCTTTCTTAACACAAAATTACCATCTGTATGAAAGTTTGGCATTAAACATTATACAGATACATTGTTTACCCACAGTAACAAAAACCTGTTACACAAAGAAACAGCTGTACAGTGCTTTTGCTCTACCCCTCCCCTTATTGGCTCAAGACATGCTGGGAGACTGTGATTAATTTGCCTAATCAAAAAAAAAAAAAAAATCAATACAGCAGAACACCAAGGGGACCACATCAAAATGCTGCTAATTCAGGGAATATATTAAATCTGGGAAAGAAAAATGCAGGTTATCTAAAAAGCAGGGATGCACCTAACGCACTATTTTGGATTCGGACGAACCCGTTGCTAAAGATTTGGCAAAATACCAAACTGAATCCTAATTTGTGTATGCAAATTAGGGTGGGAAGGGGAAAACTTTTTTTTACTTCCTTGTTTTGTGACAAAAAGTCACGTGATTTCCCTCCCTGTCCCTAATTTGCATATTCAAATTAGGATTCAGATTCGGTTCTATAGATATAGATATATTTATATAGATATAGAAATCCAAAGAATCCGCACTCACAGGTCTTATGCGTAAAAAAAGATTTTATTGCAAAGCTTACAGCCTAACGTTTCGGCCTCCTCCGAGGCCTTTCTCAAAGTCACTTTGAGAAAGGCCTCGGAGGAGGCCGAAACGTTAGGCTGTAAGCTTTGCAGTAAAATCTTTTTTTACGCATAAGACCTGTGAGTGCGGATCCTTTGGATTTCTGTGGATAATAATTTTGATACTGCACCCAGGCATATGAACTTTTTATTCGAGAGTGCTGGCTTTCCATGGTGCTATTTATATAGATATAGATATTACACAACTTATGCATAAACTATGCGTCGGCTTATGCATACTTTGTACAAACTTTTATAGGAAATTTAGATAGAAAAAGAAACCCCACCAATAGTTGCTGTTATATAATTATCAAGTTTGACAGAGAATTCTAATAAGTGTTCAACCGTTCTTGTATAAAAAATTAAATAAAGTGCTGAGCAATTGAAATAAAGTGCTAGTGCAGTTATTGTTAAATTAAGTTATCCTAAATAACAAAGTGAGAAAATTTATAAGAATAATCAATTTCTATGAAGTTAAGTTCATCTATAAATTAATAATACTTCATAAATTCATCCAAAAATTAACTAAGTATAATTCATCAAATAATTTTGTACAAAAAAAAAAAAAAAAAAGGGTGAGTTTAAGATATTTAAATTGATATATCAGAGCTCAAAATTGATCATCAATTAAAGTGGATCTGTCATCGAGACACAAAAATCTGTATAATAAAAGTCCTTTTCAAATTAAACATGAAATCCAATTTCTATTTTTTATTAAAGCATTCATAGCTGTTGTAAGCTCATTTAAAAATCTCAGCTGTCAATCAAATATTGTCTGCCCCTCCTCTATGCCAGTGGCATAGAGGCGGGGCAGACAGACAATTACTTTCACTTTCCATTCAGCACTTCCTAGATGTCACTGCTCTCCACACATTCCCCCGTTCTCTTAAAGGACCAGTAACATCAAAAATTTTTTTACAAAAATTCATTAGTAAACATCAAAAAATAAACACCAACACAAATTAAACTTTTAAATTGTAAAGCCTTTATTAAAAAATAACTTACTGAAACTCCACTTCCGTTCTTCTAGAGAAAAGGCGAAAGGGCGACCATCCATTTTGCAGCAGTTGATTTCTCCTCCCTGGCTATCTCCCCCCGCCGCTCTGCTGGCAAGATGGGGCAGCACTTCTAAGCGATACACAGACATGTATACTCCAGCCGACGTCGCCATTGCCTGCCAGTTGCTCCACACCACTACACAGTATTGCTCCTCCGTCTCACCCTGACTTTTTTTTTTTCCTCCGCACCTTGCAGCTTCTTGCCTTGCTGCTCGACAAGCCCGGCTCCGCCTCCAGGAGAGAGCTGCTGCCCTGACATTTGCTCGTCTGTCCGCAGAGGCTGCTGAAGTGAAAAGTCGGAAGAGGATCGCTCGCCAGATTTGCCTTCTTCTCCCCACGCTGCCTACACTGCTCCAGCGGGGCAGCGCAGTGCGGGGGCTTGGGGTGCGGGAAGAAAATGAAAGCGCATTAGAGTAACTGCACTGTATTGAGCGCTATGTTGTGCCGAGGGAACTTTTTTTTAAACTGCGCTTTCAGTACAAACACTACATTTATACCTCTGTACCTTCTGCAAATTTGCCTCTGAATAAATATCCCCCACCCCTAACGAAACACAAAGATGCCAGGTATGATTGGCAAGAGTCAGAACTTAGAACACGCACTAGTCATGGTGCGAGCGCACACAGCATTGCGCACAGCATCTACTGACACGGGTGTGCGCAACTTGTTGAGAAGCAAGGCAAGAAGCTGCAAAGAAAAAAAAAAGTCAGGGTGTGGAGCAACTGGCAGGCAATGGTGACGTCGGCTGGAGTATACATGTCTGTGTATCGCTTAGAAGTGCTGCCCCATCTTGCCGGCAGAGCAGAGCGGCCGGGAGAGATAGCCAGGGAGGAGAAATCAACTGCTGCAGGATGGATGGTCGCCCTTTCACCTTTTCTCAAGAAGAACGGAAGTGGAGTTTCAGTAAGTTATTTTTTAATAAAGGCTTTACAGTTTAAAAGTTTAATTTGTGTTGGTGTTTATTTTTTGATGTTTACTAATGAATTTTTGTAAAAAAAAATTTGATGTTACTGGTCCTTTAACCGTTTAATTGTGTAGCCAGGGCAAGGAAATGGACATCAGGTCCCCCATTCTGGTGCACAAACAAGATTCTGAGATGATGCAAGACTTGCCTTAATAACACTGTCCACAAAATGGCTGCTTCCTGCTTGCTATAATTATGAATCCCCAGACTGAAGGAAACAAGATTCAAGTAATTTATATAGTGTAATTTAAGTTAATTTTGCTTGACTAATGTGATAAAATAGGATTTGGAATTTTCTTTTTGGGTGATGGGTCCCCTTTAAAGTGCAGTGCAATAAGTTAAAGTGTATAGCCTAGATAATTCATTGGCTAAATAAAAAGTAGTATAAAAATTACCAAACTTGAGAGTGGGTTAAAGAAATCTGTAGTCACAATCCATAAAATAGTTATTAGAAATTGGAAAAATAGATGGTGGAGTTGCCCCGTAAGCTAGCTGCCTGATTTTTTCTAGAACCTGGGACAAAGATAAGGCAGGACAGGGTAACCTGGGCTGTGGCCTTAAGATCCCCATAGACTCGACGATTCTTCTTGACGAACGACCGATAGGGAAGCCTGACCAATCCTTCGAAATTATCGTGCGGTTAGTGGGATTCGAACGATCGTACATCTTACGATTTTTCGGCAGACATCTGTCAGGAAATTGATCGGCCAGGTCAAAAAATCTTTGTCGGCCCCAGTGCAATCTATCTATGTTTGCAGGGCCAAGCAGGCAGCTCCCCTTTATTTTCCTGGCAAATTGGTCTTTTTAGTTGATGGTAAATTCGTACGATCGTTCTGAGAGAATCGTGGTCTCATGATCAGGCTCTGATCTTTTAAAAATCTCAACATCTATGGCCAGCTTTAGTATTTATCTTGCCCTAGATGTTTGAAGAGGCTAAGTAACCCTAAAAAGTCATAAACCGTCGGCCCCTTAGAATAGAAGGAAGTATGGAGAGGTTGTAAAGAAAAACGATTTGACCCAAAAGCACTTCGCCCCACTTCCGTTAAAATCAGAACCAGATTGGTGATTTATTAATTAAGTTTGTAAAAGGAAATAGATTTGAATCAAGAGAAGATTTCAGGGAACGCCGAGGTATGTTTCGCTAAAGAGCGTTGTCAAGGCGGCTAGTATTAATTGCCAATATTGACCGTAAACTCAAACATGCAGGTGCTACATGATTCCACAGACATTTAATATAAGGTGTTATATATATATATATATATATATATATATGAGATCTATGAATTTATTCACGTACTTTCAGAACACTGCTGGTTAGTCACATATATTTATTTTGTGACATCTTTCTTGGCACCTGAAGAGAAAAAGTATTTATCCTGTTAGATGTGGGCACTTCTGGTTTTTTCCCACCACTAGGGTGTTTAAAAAGGTCTTTGTTTGTCTGTTAATTCACTTTGAAAAAGGTCAAATTGCTGCCCCAAACGGTAGTTTTTTCCTCTGTGAAATAAAAAAAACTCTTAATGATTTAAGACCTGAGAGTGCGAGAATTTTTCTCAGTATGTATATATATCTCTATCTATATCTATCTACAGTATATATACACATATATGCACACACACACACACACACACACACACCCACATACACAGTTCCTCTTAAAGCAACTCTCTATGATGGTTTAGTGCCTGTTTTCAATCTCACTACCATCCTCCCATGTTACTAAACCCTTTTTCTTCCATCTACCTTTCTTCTATGGTGCACATTCTTGTGTTTTAGGCCTCTTTGTTTGTTGCTTTTCTTTCTCCCTTGAATATGTTACTATTTTTGTGTTTTCTACTTATTAAAATCAGAGGAATCTTTAAGCGTTTAAACATTAGGCTTTATTGCACATATTCTGTTGACTTTTTAAAAAAGGAAAACAAAAAGTGACAAAAGTAAAGCGAAAGCAGGAAACAGACCTTCAGAGGAAGGATCAGGACTATAAATGAAATAAACCCATGACAGAATATTGTTTGGTTTATGAACATAGATAGGTGCATAACAGCAGTTGCCAACAGCAACAAATAAACAATTAATGTTGAACAAAAGGAAATGAAAGCAAAGTCCTGATTGGCTGCCATTAGCAACTATACTAGAAATAAGCCTTAAAGACTTAATATGATGTAGCATTCAATTTAAGGGTGTATTACACATTGCTGCAGTTTTATATGTTGAGAGTGGGAAAGAAGTTAATATACTGGATAGCACGCATTCCAGGACACATACAATACAGAGGCATCAACTAAACCTTGAAAGAGTTGATCCTCCACTTCCTGCTCTTAACCATGTGACAGCGTTTTCAGGAGTTTAAAAGGTCAGAACTTGAAAGATCTGTCAATTATATTTTTTGACAACATTTTTTATATATAACTGGACACTAAGTTGCAGATAGTCGTGAAAGTTGTCTGCACTTTTCATTAGGATAGGAAATGTTTATGTTGCTGAATATTCTCTGCATAGCTCTTCATAAAAAGTCAGCTATTTAACGGATAATAATACAGGTATGGAATCCTTTATCCGGAAACCCGTTATTTAGAAAGCTCTGAATTACATTTTATACAAATAATCCAAATTTTAAAAAAATGATTCCTGTTTTTTCTGTAATAATAAAACAGTGCTTTATACTTGATCCAAACTAATATATAATTAGTCCTTATTCAAAGCAAAACCAGCCTAATAGGTTTATTTAATGTTTAATGGATTTTCTAGTAGACTTAAGGTATGCAGATCCAAATTACGGAACAATCCATTATCTGGAAGACTCCGGGTCATGAACATTCTGGATAACAGGTTCCATACCTGTACTTGAAAGGCATGTCCGACCTCCATAACTAAACTTGAAAGGCATGTCTGACCTCTGGAGGTCAGACATGCCTTTCAAGTATAGGTATGGGACCTGTTATACAGAATGATCGAGGACCTGGGGTCTTCTGGATTATGGATCTTTCTGTAATTTTGATCTTCATACCTTAAGTTGCACCACAAATGACAGCATCCTCCTAACATGTTACAGGCAGATATAGTGTTACACTAAATGGAAGACAATACTGTCAATAAACTAAAAGAGAAACTTGGAAAGCATAATAAATACAGAGAAAAAAAACCCCTGTGTGGTGATGAGCGACCGCTGACATGGTGGGTAAGATTCCCTGTAAAGATACATCAGAAATATGACAAATCTGTCACTGTGTGGATTTCAACACTCAGCATCTTTCTTTGAAGGAAAACTATACCCCCCCCAAACAATGTAGGTCTCTAGCTCATATGTAAAACCCTGCTTCATGTAAATAAACCATTTTCAGAAGAATATACTTTTCTTGTAGTATGTGGCATTGGGTAATACTAAATATAAAATTGCCATTTTAAAAACTAAGGGCAGCCCCCTGGGATCATACGATTCGCTGTGCACACAAACATGAAAAACAAACTATACTTGTTAAGTCACATGAGCCAATTAAAAGAGTTCTGTCTTTTGCTTCCACACTTCTTCCTGTTAAAGTTGGGGCTACAGTTTTACTGGTCAAGTGAGCTCTGAGGCAGCACACGGACCGTCACGAAATGGTGGTTCATGGCAAGAGATGTTTTTATGGAGTTCAAATGATTTAGCTTTATGTTTAGTATTTCCACTGACGTTGACATTCTGCAGTAGTGATGTGCGGGTCAGGAAAAACTCAACCCCCACCCACAAAGAACTTTACTCTACTATTGTAGTACTTACACCCAGACCTGTAACCACATCTTACCACTTGCGCGTTCTGTGAGCACCTCGGGTTGCAAGACAGGGAATATATAAGGCAGGGATCCCCAACCTTTTTTACCCATGAGCCACATTCAAATATAGAAAGAGTTGGGGAGCAACAAAAGCATGAACAAGTCTCTTCGGGTGTTAAATAAGGGCAGTGTTGGACTGGCCCACCGGAATACCAGGAAAAGTCCCGGGGGGCCCAGGTGTCAGTGGGCCCTCATGCTGCTAAACTTTTGGCCTATTTCATGGCCATTCCTTATTTCTATGAGAACAAAGAGGCTAATAGATGGAATCATTGATTATAGTATAAAGAAAACAGACTAGGAGAATAGAGGTTGATTGAGGATATGAAGAATATTATTACTGGGAGTGGGCCCCTGTTCTAAGGTTTTATGGTGGGCCACTGGTGTAAGGTTTTTGGGTGGGCCCCTGGTGTCCCAGTCCGACACTGGCTGTGATTGGCTGTTTGGTAGCCTCTATGTGGATTGGCAGCCTACAGGAGGCTCTACTTGGCACTATACTTCGTTTTTATGCAATTAGAACTTGCCTCCAAGCCTGGAATTCAAAAATAAGCACCTGCTTTGAGTACACTGAGAGCAACATCCAAGGGGTTGGAGAGCAACATGTTGCTCACGAATTACTGGTAGGGCGTCATTTATATACGGGCACAGTGAAGGAGTGTACTTCCCTGATCTGACCAGCACTCAATCTTAACCTGCAATAGTTGTCCAAATTTTAACCCAAATCCAGCCAACCAATGGTCACCCCACAGGTAACTGTGGGTTTCGGGTCAACTCCCACGTCACTATTATGCAGCTGGTTGTTAGCGTCCAATGTACCCACAGCAAGTAGTGGTATGAATCTTCAGGAAATAATAAAAAGTAACACTAAAACTGCAGCCTCACAGAGCAACAGAGTCTTGACTGCAGGGGTCAGTGACCCTCAACAACCAATTAGCATTTTAATTTGCATGCTGGTAAGAGGCAAAAAAAGAGAAATGCAAAAACCATAAAAATACAACAATTAGTCCAGTGGTAAAGTGGATAAGAATAAGACAAACATCCCAAAAGTTAACTTAAAGGGGAATTACCCCTTTCATGGTAGAACAGCAGAAGTGCTACAACTCCCATCATCCCCTAGTAGAAAACAGAGGGAGGATGGGGGAGGCTGTAGTTCAGCAACAGGTGGTTGTTATTGTAGCTGGCAGAGAGCTGGCTCCTTACCTTGTTCTTTTCGGCCGTCTCTTCTCCCCACAGTCTGTAAGGGTTTCTCAGCGCTCAGGAGCAGAGGAAGGGGTTCGGGGAAGGGGGTGGTTGATGGGACGAATGAAAGCGAACGAATAAATCGGTATTATGGCGAGTTGCTGCTGCAGTAATGATATGGATGCCTCAGCCTTCCCTCCAGCCCGGTCAGCCCCGGCTCTGTGAAACAGGAGAAGGAGGGGAGCCCGCCGGAGACACGCGCGGGAGGCTAGGGGGCATTACAAAATAGAAGAGCCGACAAAACAAAGAATGGGAAAAAGTGAACGAGTGGAGAAAAGGGGAGAAAAAAAGAGAAAGAAAAGAAAAAGGGGAAAAAAGGAAATGAAGGAAGGAAAAAAATGTCCAGACCCCTCCTCCTCCTCCTGGCAGGCTACGTGTAGCGTCAGCACACGGCGGCGCTCACGTTCTGACATCAGCCGCTGCAAAAACAAGTACGCGGCCTGACTCCCTTTTCTATTGGTTACTTGTCGCCAAGGCCTCGTGTAAACACAGGAGAGCAACTAGCCAATAGGAGCTGCCGTATGGCGAAGAGCCGCCCCTTTTAGTCTCGCGCTAAAGCGTGCGAGAAAAGCCGAAGTGTTTATGGGTTGAATGTATTGAATGGTATAAAAAGAAAAAAAAACAAAAACGAATAAGATAGATTTGAAAGATAGATTTAATTTGTTTGCCCGGTCTTTAGCGGGAACTAGTACGTAGAACGGTGACAAATGTTACAGCGGCGGTGCCTGCGTTTGATTTCTTGTATGACGTATTTCTGCGTCTTCCCTCGATGCAATTAGAGTGATTCACCGTAACACTCACTGGATCACAAATGGTTGCGCCTAGTCTGGGACATTCAGCCTAACAGTGATCCCACCCTAACCAGTAGCTCGTGAGCAACATGTTGTTCCACAACACATTGGATGTTGCTCTCAGTGGCCTCATAGCAGCCTCCTGTAGGCTGACAGTCCACATAGGGGCTACCAAATAGCCAATCACGGCCCTTATTTGGCACCCCAAGGACATCTTCATGCTTGTGTTGCTCCCCAACTCTTTTTTTTTTTTACATTCAAATGTGGCTCACAGGTAAAAAAGGTTGGGGACACATGAAAACAGATAGTTATGCCCTCATCTATATCCTGCTGCACTTATTGTAGTGAAAAGCCATACCTTGTTACTGAACAACTAAATGATTAGGGAGAAAATACGCTAATTGCGTCGTAATGTGACCATTATTTTTAGTTTCGTCCCACATTTCTATGAGCGTGGGTTGCTAGCCCGCCTCATCACTTGATCTCTGTGTATATCTATATCCGGATCTATATCAGGACTGGGACTAGGGGCACAAAGGCACAGTTTAGGGGCATTGTTAGGGGGCCCAGGAACGTCCCTCTTGTTTGTGAGTTTTTGTTGCTTAGGTGGGGGGCTGCTGTGCTGCACTTGTTCAGTCAGGCCCCTCTGCTGTCAGAGAGCTGTAGACTTTGGAAGGGAGGGCGAGAGCTCACACGCCAGCATGGTTTTCATGCTATAAACTTTTCTTTACTGTCGATTGGTCACTGAAGTCTAAGTCCTGGGAAAGCTGCATGTGGATTGGATAGACTGGAGAGGAAGTTCAAACTTGACCCATCCAATCCCTGTGCAGCTGTACCAGGACTTAGACTTCAGTGACCAATCGGCAGTACAGAAAGAGGCATCTAAGCCCTCGCCCACTCTTCTGAAGTCTGCATTCCCCTGACAGCACTGGGGGCTGTTAAAGGAACAGTTCAATGTAAAAATAAAAACTGTGTAAATAGATAGGCTGTGCAAAATAAAAAAATGTTTCTAATATAGTAAGTTAGCCAAAAATGTAATGTATAAAGGCTGGAGTGAACAGATGTCTAATAAAACAGCCAGAATCCAACTTCCTGCTTTTCAGCTCTATAACTCTGAGTTAGTCAGCGACTTGAAGGGGGGCCACATGGTACATTTCTGTTCAGTGAGTTTGTAATTGATCCTCAGCATTCAGCTCAGATTCAAAAGCAACAGAAATGACCCATGTGGCCTCCCCTCAAGTCTCTGATTGGTTACTGTCTGGTAGCCAGGGTAACCAGTCTGTGTAAACCAAGAGAGCTGAAAAGCAGGACGTAGTGTTCTCACTGACTTGTTATACATCAAATCACTCCAGTCTTTATACGTTAAATTTTTGGCTAACTAACTATATTAGAAACATCTTTTATTTTGCACAGGCTATCTATTTACCAAGTTTTTATTTTTACACTGAACAATTCCTTTAATGAAGTGAGTAAAGTATGGGTGAACCCTGGCCACCAATGTTTTTTTTTACTTCTGGGGGGGGGCACCAATGTTTCTTTTTTAACTTGTAGGGGGCCCTGGCTACCAATGTTTTAACTTGTGGGGGAGGGGCCTGACCACCAATGATTTTTGTTTAACTTGTAGGGGGGTGGCTCGCGACCAATGATTTTTTTTCACTTGTAGGGGGGCCTGGCCACCAATGTTTTTTCCAACACACCCTTATTCTCCAACACCCCCATTAAGAAAAGTGGTACGATCCAACATCCCCTCAAGAGAAGTGGTATGGTCTGACACCCCACCCTCAAGAAAAGTGGTACAGTCCGACAAATCCTCAATAAAAGTGGTATGTTATGACACCCCCAAGAAAAATGTCTGTACCACTTTTCTATAGGGAGTGTTGGACTGTACCAATTTTTTCTGGGGGGGGGGGTGTTGGACGATACCACTTTTCTTGAGGGGGTGTCGTGCTGTACCACTTTTCTTGATGGGGTGTCAGATCATACCAATTTTCTTGAGGGGTGTAGGACTGTACCAATTTTCTTGAGAGGGGTGTCAGACCATAACACTTTTTACTTGGGGCGTTTCCTATACTATTGAATAATTTATTGTCCATTTAAGATTCAAACCTTTTAGATGTGGTATCTACTGCACACTAAACTACCATACATAATGCAGTGATAATACTATTGTACTGATATTAAAAACACATTAAAAAACTGTATAAAATGTGTTTTTGCCATCTTATCTTTTATATAGTTTTCTTTTTGTAATGTCTAAGGCTTAAATATATTTTTTCATGTTTCCGTTTCTGGTCTTTATAATTTTTTTCTCTGCAGCATTCCAGCATGAAATGAAAAACTGTTATCCAACTTCCTCTGCCAACTAAGCAGTGGTTTAAAATGGAAGATGAATGCCAAATGGCCTATTTAAATGATAATAAAAAATAACAATAGATTTCAACTCTCAGAATGGATTTGTTTCCTGCCTGCTGAGTGTCACTTAGCTTTTCAATTTCAGGCAAAGAGAGAAAAAATATAAAAATGTAAGACTGGAAATTGTTTTCGAATATCTATGCTTATATCATGGTAAAAATTAATGAACAGTGTGAATTCCGTTGGTCTGTTAACCACTATTACTGAGCTAATATAGTATTATACAGTATGTGTTATTGTCTATTTCTAGGGAAATATAGACAATTATTTTCCCTCTGTTTGTAACAAGAAGGGCTTCAATTCCTTATGCTTATCTAAAGGAGCAGTACAACATATGCTGGAAAGATCTACACAGTCCATCATTTTCATCCAAAACAAGATTGGGCAGTTCTAGACCACAGCATATCGAAAATTAAAATGTAAAAATTAGATTTTATATAAGTTAATAGGTAGACTATTTTCAACATTCAAGCTGTAAAAATTCAAGTTTTTAAGTCGATATCCTGAAAATTAATGGTGTTAGTTTCGGGACCATCAAGTGTTTTTTTTTTTACAAATAAATGCAACCAAGTTTTGGCAGTTCAAGGTTTTTAAAAAAAATATGCAATGTTCGAATGTAAAAAAAAAATTGAACATGATGGGCCAACAAGCCTCTAGAGTGAGCAGATTGACACTAATGGCCCCACAGGTACTATGAGGCTTGGTTTTCCTAAACTCTATCTCAACTACTTTGCTTCACAATTGGCCTTTACTGGTTCCATCCCAACCCTGACAACTCTCTCACAGCTCTCCATGCTACTCTTGTCACTGGAAGCTTTAGATCATGGGACCCAAACCAAAAGGAACTTGTCTTTGAGGTGTATATATAACATTTTAGAAGTCTCCCTTCTGCTGACCTGCTATAAATTTGCAGAGTTCAAAGGCGCCATCTTCTGTTAATCTTTCTCAGCTGCCTATTCACCTTCTGTGAACAAAGCCCCCTGACTGCATATTATGTGCCGCAAGACCCTGTAACAGTACAAAGATCTTTGAAAACCATATATTTTTTGAAATTACACATTCTGACTAATACAATGGTAAACCACCCTAAATATAACTACCAAGGGTCTACTGAACAGTTTGATGACCAATATGCAAAGATATACCAAAGCAGGTGGCATGTATGGACCCAATGAAAATAGTGCACTGTGAACAAAGACCCCTGACTGCATATTATGTTCCATAAGACAACCTAACTGTACAAAGACCCTATTTTTGGAAAGTACACATTCTAACGAATACAAAATTGCTTAAAAAAAGTCTTTATACTCCAAACTACCAAACTGAAAATCTACACTAAAAAAACCTAATGTACAATACAATGAGGCAAATCAATGAAATAACAAAATAACCAATCCGACAGCATGGTTAGCGGTCAGAAAACTTGATCCAATAGCCATGCTGTGAAATTAAATATTTTTAGGAGAAAAACAAAAGGCAAACTGATAAAATGAAGAATTAAAAAAAAGTACGTGTGTTTGTGTATACATGTGAGCACAGATTTAAATTAAAAAGTGTGTAAATATGTGCAAAAGTGTGCAAAAGAAAGAAAAGCCAACTCTATTGCGCAGAATGTATTAGATACGTTCTTGGCACATCGCCTGCCAGCACGTATCTAACACATGCTTGGAAGGCAAAGCGTTAAATTGTTATCTTGTGTGTTGTAAAATGCACATGGGTGTATGTTTTGCAAGGCCAAAGGCTGCATGGCCAAAGGCAGTCCAAATTTTTTTCCAAACCAGCAACTCCTTTTTACAGCGTTGCTATGTCTGTGTGTAGTGTTTAATTAATAAACTTTGACTGGTTGGGATGAGCCAATAGAAGATGTTCATGGAAAATCTTAGGCAATGTTGACCTTTAGAGGGTAATTGGAAGTTACTGTATTTTCCACATCAAAACTTATAAAAGTTATGAACTTGACATAAGTTGTATTCATGGAATTCAAATATTTTCCTCCAAAACGGTAGTAAAAACCGAAAACTGAGATAATGCAGTTATGCCAAATTAACTGTTTCTCACTTTCATTTAATTCATTCATTCAACTCTATATCACAATGAATTGAATTGGGTGATATTGTGCATTTATTTTCGGAGGTAAAGACATCTTTACTTTATCAAACATTTATCGCACTGAATTAAATCAAGCCCATTGTATGCTAAGGGGCAGATTTATCAAGGGTCGAATTTCGAAGTAAAAAATACTTCGAAATTCAACCATCGAATTGAAATACTTTGAATTCAAATATCGAATTCAAACTTTTTTCATCGAATTTGGGTATTCTGCGGTCAAAGTAAAACCGTTAGATCGAATGATTAAATCCTTTGAATCGAACAATTTGAACGATTTTATCGTACGATTTTACTTCGACTTCAAAAAACGTAGAAAAATGCTGTAGAAGGTCCCCATAAGATAACATAGCACTTCGGCAGGTTTAATTTGGCGAAGTATTGAAGTCAAAGTTTTTTTTAAAGAGACAATACTTCGATTATCGAATGGTCGAATATTCAAACTATTTTACTTTGATTTGAAGTCGTAGTACCCTATTCGATGGTCGTAGTATCCAAAAAATTACTTTGAATTTTGAATTTTTTTACTTCGAAAATTCCCTCTAATTCATTTCAACCCTTGATAAATCGGCCCCTAAATGTGTAAATCTACCATAATGTGATCTGTACAACTTTGTATAATCAACGCCCGCTTCAACTGCAATGTCATTGTTCTGTTTTGTTTAGTTTGTTGCAAAATGTATAATAAAAACCTTTTAAAAAACAACTGAAACATAATCATGAAACATTCATATTTGAAACCTACATTTTAAAAAGATGGTAAAAAACTGCAAATGTAAAAAGGCTTTTTGTGGGATGCTACTTTAAAAACTAACTTAATATTTAAAACGCATTGTAAAACTATATATGTGTGTGTGTGTGTGTGTGTGTGTGTGTGTATCTGTATACGCTTACATAACTTCAAGTTAAAGGTTATAAATTATTATGGTGCAGATTTTAATAAATGAAAACTCACCCATGTTCTATTCATTCATTGAAAGTTAGAACTCACCATTTCATAAATACGGTTCCAAAAATCCCATAGGAATGAATAGAATGTGGGTGAGTTTTTATTAATCTAAACTCTCATTTTGATAAATCTGCCCCTATGTGTACAAAGATATACAAAAACCTTAATTTATACTGCCGATATTTGCCGAAGGCTTGTGTACAAAGAGGAATGCTTCCATTTATTTCCTTAAAAACAAAAGACCATATTTAGTACGGTATAATACCTGTTACCAGGAATGTTCGGGACCTGTGGTTTTCTTGATAAGGGATGTTTTCATAAACAGGAACTCCATACCTAAAGTCTTCAAAAGACTATTAAAACATAAACCCAATAGGGTTTTTTTGTCCCCATCAAGAATTAATCTTGGGATCAATTACAAGGTACCATTTTATTTTTACAGAGATAAAGGAATTCAGAATTATTTGATTAAATGGAGTTTGGGAGAAATGCCTTCCAGTAATTTGGAGATTTCTGGATAACCGGTTTCTCACACTCATACTTTCCATAAAGATTATACATTATGAAGTTTGTCTGCATTCCTCATTATTTAGAACTAATTTTATACTAACTGGCATGGCTGGTGAAACGTTCTCATCCCTCACTTGGGGGCAGCACAGGGCTAAAGGATGGGCTGCCTGCTTGTTGCTGTATGTTGCCTACCCATACAGAAGGCTGTATTCTGGCAGCCACAAACAGTGTTTCACAAATTTAAAAAAGTATATTGGGTAGTTATGATAAAGTATTCAACAGTCATAGTGTCAACAAGTGAATACTTAATGCAATGCCCTGTATATATAACCAATTAAAAAATATATCATGCACATTTACTTACTCATAGCGTTTTATTAGTGCAAAAAAACTCAAATCAAAAATAAATGTTAAAATGTAGCACACCACATGGCAGTGTCATTTCCCATTCTGTATACCCTGTCAGCCTGGGATGTGACACTGCTGTTTGGATTGCGTGCTTTTACTGAAATGCTTGTGGTGATTCCAAGGCTTACCTATTTTCGATCATTTTGTTACACATGTCTTGAAGCAGGAAAATGAAAATCAGTTGAAAAATAAAAATTTTGCTTAAAGCAGAAGGAAAGTTGTTTACCACTTTGGGGTGCCAAATGTTAGGCATTCCCCAAGTGAATGTATTTACTTACCTGAAACCCCCGGACTGGTGCTCCTATCAGCAGAAAACTGCAGCGGCCCAGGGTTATACAAGTGAGCACCACGGAGCGATCCTCTTCCAGCTTATTTTTCTTCAAGTTTTCCAGGGTAGACGCATGCACAGTAGAATGAAAAAGCCGACTTTTTAGTTAAAGTTCGGCTTTTCTCTGTAATGCACAAAGAAAGAAGAAACTGGAAGAAGAGTGTTCCGTGGTGCTCACTGGTATAACCCCGGGCCAGTGCAGTTTTCTGCTGATAGGAGCACCGGCCTAGTGTTTCAGGTAAGTAAATACATTCACTTGGGGATGCCTAACATTTGGCACCTCCAAGTGGTAAACAACTTTCCTTCTCCTTTAAAGGAGAAATCAACCTGTGGGGAAAAAAACCCTACCCACCACCCCAGGAAGCCCTCCCTCCCTCTCCCCCCAGGCAGCCCTCCCTCCCTCTCCCCCAGGCTAACTACCCCCCCCCCCGGGAGATGCCCCATATTCCATACTTACCCCTCGGCGCAGATCCTTCCAGTGAAGTTCCACTCCTACATCAATTTCTGTGTAATTCCGTGCATGCGCAGTTGTCGCAAAATGAACTTTGTTCATTAGCTGGCTCATGCGACCTAACATGTACATGTGCCCTTGGTATGTTTGTATGAACCGTGAATCATATGGTCCCAGGTAGCCCTTAGTACTTTCCTGTTTAGGATTACCCAATGGCACATACTACAAAAAAGTATATTATTATGAAAATTGTTTCTTTGCATGAAGAAGGGGTTTACATATGAGCTGTATCATGCAATATTTTTCTAGAGACCTACATTTATAATTTAAATAGAGCTACATGGAAAATTACTGCCGTATTTTGGGATAAAACATCTTTGCAAATCAGATCCTGTAACTGTACCTTCAAATCAGAATTCTGCTTTGCAATCTCTACAGTGGTGAAATCAAGATTAAATGCAATCAGGCCCGAGAAGTTCATTAGAGTCCAAGGTTGATTATGATACCAGGGTAGGAAATCATTGAATCATACGATTTGTTAGTTGGAAGCCACAATGTGAACAGTTATCAGAACAATTGAAAATTACACAATAATGGTGTTAATAACATTTAGGGGGTTATTTATGAAGAAGCGAATTAGTGAGGTTTGTGAGTTTTTTTCAAACTCGACTAAACTTTAAAGTAAACTTCAATTTAAACAAACGAGAATGTTTGTTTATATATGAACAAATCAGAATGTATCAATATATAGATGAAATTTTAGGGCTTATTTATTGTATCAAAGTCAGATTTTTCTGATTATTTCATTCTAAACATTTCGACCAAACTAGAATCCTCTAATGGACCTTATTTACACTAAATGGACCGATTTAATCAGATCAGGGACAAACACGAAAAAATCGAGCAAAAATACAAATTGCACGTTTTTTTCCGAATTGTTTTTTTTTTTCAGGCTTTTTCCCGAAAAGTATAGAATATATAGGATATGGGTCTCCAAGTATGTAAATAATAACTCACCACATATGGGAAGTGGCCCAAGTGCACTGCCCTGAGTCCTCAGCATAGGGAGCTGACAACCGGAAATTCTTTGAAGCAGGCACTCCAAAAAGGCAAACTTCCAACAGGCATAGTTTTCAAAGTGAAAAAGTAATTTATTGTGTCCACAGCCTTACGCGTTTTGTGTTAACAAACACTTAATCATAGGCCTATGATTAAGTGTTTAATGCGTAAGGCTGTGGACACATTAAACTACTTTTTCCCCAAAAGCCAAAATTTAAAAAAAAGTAAAAATGATCATGGCCAAAATGCAAGTGTCAAATGATCAGATGTACTGTACCTCTGTTTTTTTCTTGAAAGCTACAAATAAATTTATATCAAATAGTTTGATAATAAAATTAACATTATTTAATATTAAAACCCTATGTAATGAGAAAACCATTCAAACCTATCAACACCTAGTACCTTATTTTTCTATCATGCCTTCTAATGGAATGACACAATGCTGATACAGGCATAAGATCTGTTATCTGGAGACGTGCTTTCCAGAATCCTCCGAATTAAGGGAAGGACATATCCCTTTGACTCCATTTTTAAATTAAAAGTGATTTCCTTTTTCTCTGTAAAAATTAAACAGTACCTTCGATCCGAAATAAGCTCATGTATCCATATTGGCGACAAAACAATCCTGTTGGGTTTAATTAGGGGGTTATATATCAAAGATCGATTTTATGAGGTTTTTTTTTCTACTTTGAATAAACTCACAAGTCAAATGTTTGCTTATTTATGAAAAAACCTGAATGTAAAAAACTCGATTGATTCAGAATTTTTGCATCTTTGGGGCATAATAAATCTATTTTTTTCCCTCATAGAATGTGAGCTTTTTAGTGAAACTACACTCGAAAAACTTGAATTTTAGAGAAAACACCCCTGTTAGATACATGATAGCCATCACACTAGGTACACCAGGTTTTGTCAATTTTTGTTTGTGCTGTGACACCACAAGAACCTCAAACTTTTCAGGTATCCTCCTGAAATACTGTGCAATGCAATTATGGTAATGAAGGTATGGTACCTGTTATTCCAGAATGTTTGGAAACTGAGGTTTTCCAGATAAGGGGTCTTTCCTCAATTTTGGTCTACATACATTAATTCTACTGAAATATATTTTAAACATTAATTAGATCCAATAGGATTGTTTTGCCCTCAATAAAGATTAGGTATATATTAGTTGGGATCACGTACAAGGTACTGTTTTATTATTACAGAGAAAAAGGAAATAATTTTTTGGAATTGTAATTATTTGATTAAAATTTAGTCTATGGGAGGGGGCGGAGTTTACCTGCTAACCAAGATGGCCGCTTGAGAAGAGCGCTCCGTCATTAAGGAGTACTGAATGAGGGAGAAATAAGAGAACATTCCTCCCAAGCTCTATAATTTTACAGATCAGTACCATTTAAATGAGGGGGCCAAGAAAACGTACAAGAAACAATAGAAAGCAGTCACCGCTTTCTTTAATCCTGCCTCACCTAAAGCTGCAGCACGTGAGGACGCTGACACCAGCGCCATCTTGGATATACAACGCAGCCCAAGAAAGGCAGCACCGGAGATCATGGCAGATAAGACTTCGGAGCAGGCACCGGCTACAGCAGCCCAGATTAAAGAAATGCTTCAGGAAATGAAGCACACCCTGCAAAATGACATCAAAGACCTGGGCGACCACACGGCACACCTGGAAGACAAAATGGGTGAGTTTGCAGAAGCCCATAATGAGCTAGTGGACACCCAAAGTAAGAGCCAGACAGAAATTGAGCGCCTTTCGGACAAGGTGATAGACCTGGAGGATAAATCCCGTAGGAACAACCTACGGTTTAGAGGTATACCAGAGTCTGTAATCCCCAGAGACCTGGAACAAAATATCACTGCTTTGCTCAAAGCAGTGTTACCAGACTTACTTGCCCTAAAACCCGCAATCAACCGCATACATAGGGTCCCAAAACCCAGGGCAGCTCCTGATAATGCACCTCAAGTACTGGCCAGGTTTGTGTTCTATCAAATAAGGGACAAACTACTATCTCTGACACGTAAAAAAGAAAGTTGGCTAAAACAGTACCAACAACTAGAAATCTACATGGATTTATCAACCTTGCTAAAACGCAAGGCTTTTGCAAAGATAACCAAAATATTGAGACAGAACAGCATTCCATACCGCTGGGGATACCCAGTTAAATTGATAATCCAACGTAATGGGACACCTACTACACTCTCCACAGTACATGAGACAAAGAAGGCCCTTGCCAGATGGGATTTACCCACAGTTGCGGATCAAGAGCATCCTGCAAGACGACAATCGCCTCCTCACACACCAAGGAGGGTACAAAATGAATGAAATGAATAGATCTCTCCCATACTTTATCAGGCTACATAAGCCTTGTTAACTCCTTAGACAACAAGAGAATCCAATCTTACTCCTACCCCGCAGACTTCAAAACACCTCAGCTGAAGTCATTCAGTGGTTTCCAGTAGACAACCACACATACCAATTTGGTATACTATGCAACATATGGTTTACATACATTTTTTATGGTTATTTGTAGTTCAATATGTTTTAGGTTCTGAATTTTTACGTACATGGCTATATCAGCTTTCTTATGTGTTAGGTTGTGTTGATAATTACAGGAGACAGCATGCATGCATGTGAACCCTGCCGGAAGATACCTCATGTTAATTTGTGAAGTTGGAAACGTCAAGTACTCCTTAATTAACATTTATGCTTTTAATGTAAACCAGAATACCTATTTAAAAACAGTCTTTTCAAAACTTCTTCTATATAGAATAGGGAAATGTGTTATAGCAGGGGATTTCAATATGGCTTCAGACCCAAATATAGATGTTCTTAAAGGTAAGGGAGGATCCATTTCAAAGTCACAAAGAAATCAAGCTAAAACCTTCAATAACCTTTGCATTCCCAGGGATTATTAGATGTATGGAGGGCAAAAAACCCTATAGCCAAAGATTTTACTTTTACTTAGATTTTACTATTCACCCCGATTTCAAACCCACACGAGAATAGATGAATTTCTAGCGGATCCCCAAACCACTACTCAAATTACAAAAGCCTGGATAGGGTTGAGAACCTGGTCAGACCATGCTCCCATTGGAATAGAAATCCCACATAACATTCCTCTTAGTGATAAACTACCATGGAGGCTAAATGAAAGCCTGCTACTCAGAGAAGAAAATAAGCCCCAAATAGAACAAGCAATTACACAATATTTTAGTCAACCCGCAGACAGTGTGGTTAGCACATAAAGCTGTCCTATGAGGTGAATTAATATCACTAGCAAAAACAAAAAATCTAGAGAAGAGACCCAACTACAACTAGAAACAAAACTAAGAGCCCTAGAAAAACAAGCTTACCAACGAAATACATCCCCTCCTTTGCAAGAAGTTGCAGAATGAAGAAGTAAACTAAATGAAATTCTAGCAGCTAAAACAGCTTACAGATTAAAACTACTTAAAAAACTATTCTATACTAAAGGGAATAAGGCAGACAAACTGCTCACAACACAATTGAAAAAACAACAGGCCCAGACCAGAATTAGCCACCTTACATCTGCACTAGGGAAAATCACGGACCCCAAGGCAATAGCAGATGAATTTGCTAATTATTATTCAAACTTATATAATCTAAAAACAGATGGTACTGTGGTACAACCAACCCTAGATACTATTAAAACATATCTTAGCAACTTAACACTACCTCACCCAAGTCAATCTCAAATAGAAATTTGAAATGCTCCAATCGATGGTTATAAAAAATCTAAAAACAAACAAGGCCCCAAACCCAGATGGGTTTCCTAATATTTATTATAAAATGTTCTCAAATTTGCTCACACCACTCTTGCTCAAAGTGTTCCAGAGTATTATGGAAACTGGGGAGGTTAATCGAGAATACCTTCAAGCACATGCAGTATAGTAACTATTCCCAAACCTGGGAAACCCCAAGATCAGTGTCAGAGCTATTGTCCGATTACACTGTTTAATACAGGCCTTAAGATCTACACCAAGGGGCACATTTACTAGGCTCGAGTGAAGGATTTGAATGATAAAAACTTTGAAGTATTTTTTTGGGTACTTTGACCATCGAATAGGCTACTACGACCTTCGACGTTGATTCGAACGATTCGAACTAAAAACCGTTCGACTATTCGACCATTCGATAGTCGAAGTACTGTCTCTTTAAAAAAAAACTTTGACTACATACTTCGGCAGTTTGAATCTACCGAGGTACAATGTTAGCCTATTGGGACCTTCCACAGCACTTTCCTAACCTTTTTTTGATCAAAGAAAAATCCTTCGATCGATCGCTTAAAATCGTTCGAATCGCTCTTTTCGAAGGATTTTACTGCGCAAAATCCTTTGAATTCTCATATAACCTATCTAGGATTGAAGCTGCCCAGGGACCAGGTCAATATTTACAAGCTAAATTATCAACCATTATTGAAAATGATACAAGCGGAATGTCTTAGGTGGAAATCGGAGGCTATATCTTGGATTGGTAGAATTGTTTCAATAAAAATGAATATATTACCCAAAATATTGTACCTGTTTAGGACACTCCATATAGCATTACCCCCACAATACAACCCAGCCATACAAAAAATCATTAACAAATTCATATGGGCTAACAAACCCCCTAGATTAGACTTTAAATGCTCTCAATTCCCGAGAAGGTCGGGAGGGCTGGGGATACCAAACATAAAAATTTATTATTATGCTACTATTTTGGAAACTGTGGTACGCTTGCACTCTCCCGCTGGCCTGAGGCATTGGGTGGACCTAGAAACAAGCTTTGCCAAAGATAGAAACATAAATCAACTGTTTTGGCTTCTCAAACGAAACAGGCCTTTAAACACAACCCTATTACCAACAACAAATCTCTCTTTGCATACATGGGACTTTATGGCCAAAAAACTCAAAATAAAAACTTTCCCATCACATTTGACTCCCATCACAGCATTAAAATACCTAATACCAGGTATTAACCTGTCAGGGCCCGAAGGCTCTGTTGTAGTGTGGACCAAGGAGGAGACAACAACACCAAGTTCGCGTCACAAAAGGATTTATCAGGAGAATAGTCGTAAGCAGGCAAATGGTCAAATACAGGCAGCAAGGATCAGAATCGTAAAACAGGCAAGAAGTCGGTACACGGATAATCAGAATAGCAAGAAATCACACCCAGGAACTATACAAGATAGACCTATAATTGGGCAAAGACAGAAAGGGAATTTGGGATTAAATAGTCCAAGGTTGGCACCAAAACTTGACGCGGTGATGTCATGACGCCGACGCCGGCGTCCTCACGTTGGTGTCCTGACGCCGACGCACATTCTGACGCCGGCGTCCATTCCGTCGCCGGCGACCAATCCTGGGGCGACACGTTTCTGACGCAGTCATATTACGACCAGGAAGAACCGCATGGTGGAGCAGGAGGTCGCCATCTTGGACGTCCCGTGGGGTAAGTTCTTCACTTTCCATTACAGTACCCCCCTCCTTAGGGGGGGCCTCAGGACCACTGAGGCTAGGGGAAGAAGGAAAAAGTCTGTGGAACTTACGAACAAGGACAGGTGCATGTACGTCAGAGCTTCTCACCCAAGAACACTCCTCTGGACCGAACCCCTTCCACTCAATAAGATATTGAAGAATGCCCCTGGAAATACGAGAGTCCAAGATTCTTTTGACTTCAAATTCTTTATGATCGTCAACCAAAACAGGAGCTGGAGAGGAAGAAGAAGAGGGGCAAGACATAGCAGGTTTAAGCAGGGAAACATGAAAAACATTGGGTATCCGCAGCTCAGGAGGAAGTTGAAGACGAACAGCCACAGGGTTGATGACTTCGATGATAGGGAAGGGGCCGATGAATTTAGGACCAAGCTTGGGTGTAGGAATCTTAAGACGAATGTTGCGTGTAGAAAGGAAAACTTTATCACCAGGAATATATGGTGGGGAAGAAATCCTTCTTTTATCAGCAAACTTTTTCTGCACCAGGGAACTCTTCTCTAAGTTTGCCGCAGTAGCATGCCAAATAGCCAACATGTGAGCAGCTTGGTCATTGGCCGCAGGCACATTGGTAAGAAGAAGGTCCTGGGAAAAAGCCAAAGGATTGAGACCATAAACACAGAAGAAAGGAGACTTCTGGGAAGAAGAATGCAGAGCGTTGTTGTGGGCAAATTCAGCCCAGAGAAGAAGATCCGACCAATCATCCTGGCACAAGGACACTTGACAACGAAGAAACTGTTCCAAGGCCTGATTGACCCGTTCTGCGGCTCCATTAGACTGTGGGTGGTAGGCAGAAGAAAATTGAAGGGAAATGTTAAGAGCTTTGCAAAGAGATCTCCAGAACTTGGAAATAAACTGGGACCCCCGATCAGACACAATCTCGGCAGGAAAACCATGGAGACGAAATATATGTTTGATGAAAAGTTCAGAGAGTTCGGGAGCAGAAGGCAGTTTCCGAAGAGGCGTGAAGTGAGCCATTTTGCTGAATCTGTCGATCACCACCCAGATGACAGTGTGACCAGACGAAACAGGAAGATGGACAATGAAATCCATCGCCAAGTGAGTCCAAGGTCGAGATGGAATGGGAAGTGGCAAGAGTAAACCCTTGGAGGGGGAGTGTCCGGACTTGGAAACAGCACAAGTAGAACAGGACAAAACAAAGTCTTTGACATCTTTCCTTAGGGTCGGCCACCAGACCAAACGAGACAAGAGCTCGGTCGTCTTCTTAATCCCAGGATGACCAGCCTGTTTGGAACTGTGAGATTGGGATAAAATGGCATGACGAAATTCCGGAGGGACAAAGGCAACACCAAGAGGAGTCTCAACAGGAGCCGAAGACTGAGCAGAAAGTAACTGAGAGGCACAGGATGGAAACAAGGCAGCAATAATCTTGGTAGAGGGCACAATGGGTACCGGATCTTCGGGGCAGGAATCTTCAGGAGCAAAGCTTCTGGACAGAGCGTCAGCCTTCCTGTTTCTGGAGCCAGGACGAAAGGTGATAATAAAATTAAAACGAGAAAAGAAAAGTGCCCACCTGGCTTGCCGGGGATTGAGGCGCTTGAGGGATTGAATAAATTCAAGGTTCTTGTGGTCAGTAAAGATTGTCACCGGAATAGATGAACCTTCAAGCAAATGTCTCCATTTTTCCAAGGCCAACTTAACGGCAAGTAGCTCCCGATTGCCCACATCGTAGTTCTGCTCAGGGGAAGAAAATTTTTTGGAGAAAAAAGCACAAGGGTGGAGTTTACCGTCAGAAGAAGATCTTTGAGACAGAACTGCTCCAGCTCCTACATCAGAGGCATCGACTTCAATGAAGAAGGGTTGTAGGGGTTCGGGGTGTCTAAGAATTGGAGCAGAAGAAAAGGCTTCCTTGAGGGTCTTGAAGGCTTCGAGAGCTTGAGGGGGCCAGAGTTGAGGTTTACTCCCTTTACGGATCAGGGCAAGAATTGGATGGATCTTGGAAGAAAAGTTTTTGATAAATTGTCTATAATAGTTGGCGAAGCCAATAAACCTCTGAACTGCCTTGACGCTGGTAGGAAGGGGCCAATCCAAAATTGCAGAAACTTTGGCGGGATCCATCTTAAAACCTTGTGGAGAAATGATGTAGCCAAGAAAAGGAATGGAAGAAACTTCGAAGGTGCATTTTTCCAATTTGGCAAAAAGATTGTTTTTCCTCAACCTGGAAAGAACTTCACGCACTTGGCAACGATGATCAAAAAGGTTTTTGGAAAAAATAAGAATGTCGTCTAAGTACACGACCACACACTGTCCCAAAAGATCACGAAAAATGTCATTAACTAATTCTTGGAAGACCGCAGGAGCATTGCAAAGACCGAAAGGCATGACGAGATACTCGTAATGGCCATCACGAGTATTGAAAGCGGTCTTCCATTCATCTCCTTCACGGATCCGAATAAGATTGTAGGCCCCACGTAGATCCAGCTTGGTAAAGAAACTAGCCCCCTTGAGTTGATCAAAAAGTTCAGAGATGAGAGGAAGAGGATATCTGTTCTTTACGGTGATCTTATTTAATCCCCTGTAGTCAATGCAGGGCCGCAAACTACCGTCTTTCTTTTCAACAAAGAAGAATCCTGCTCCAGCAGGGGAGGTGGAAGGACAAATAAAACCTCTTTGAAGATTCTCCTGGATATAAGACTTCATAGCAGAAGTTTCGGAGGGAGAAAGCGGATAAGTGCGGCCTCGGGGAGGCATTGAGCCGGGTAAAAGTTCGATAGGACAATCATAGGGACGATGAGGAGGGAGAGTCTCAGCGGACTTCTTATCAAAGTCATCGGAAAAGGCTTGGTACACAGGAGGGAGAAAAGAACTTGAAGACACTGAAGAAACTTTGACAACAGGAACAGCAGGTAAACAGTTGTGTACACAAAATGGACTCCAACGGGAAATTTGTGAGAAGGACCAGTCAATGACCGGATTATGAACACACAGCCAAGGCAGTCCCAGGACAACGGGAGTTGAAGGGCAATCGATAAGAAGAAAAGACAGTCTTTCCAAATGCATAGTGCCCACCTTGAAGGAAAGTTCCTGCGTAGACTGCGAGATGATGGCGGAAGAAAGAGGACGATCATCAATCGCCAGGACTCGAAGAGGGGTTGCCAGGGGTTGAAGCGGAATGGCATGGTCATCAGCAAAGGCACGATCCATGAAGTTGCCTGCAGCACCTGAATCGAGGAAGGCCTGAGAAGAGATCTTTTTGGAGCCGAACTGGATTTGAACAGGAAGAAGAAAACGTTGAGCAGAGGAATGGGGAGGAGAACAAATTCCACCCAGGTAAGTCTCCCCAAGCTTACCTAGGTTTTGGAGTTTCCCGGCTTCACTGGGCTTTCCTGGGCGAAGTGGGCTTTTCCCCCACAGTAGAGGCATAACCCAGCAGCCCTTCTCCGGAGCTTCTCCTGTTCGGAAAGGCGTGCCCGTCCGATCTGCATTGGTTCTTCAGGTGGTAAAGAAGAAGTAGCAGGT
Source organism: Xenopus laevis (assembly GCF_017654675.1). Taxonomy (NCBI): domain Eukaryota; kingdom Metazoa; phylum Chordata; class Amphibia; order Anura; family Pipidae; genus Xenopus; species Xenopus laevis. Next base: position 147,456,882 of record NC_054373.1, read on the forward strand.
GCCGCAGGAGGAGGAGGAAAAAGGTTGGAAGCCGGACTGGGGAGTAAGGGTCTTTGGAAGCGTGGAGCCAGGGTGGGTTGGAACCTGGGAAACTTCCTAGCACGTTCCCTGTCAAGTTCGACTTGGAACTCCCTCTGTCGAGTATCAACCTTCACAGCCAACGCAACAAGGTCCTCCCATCGAGAAGGAATCTCACGAGATACTAGATCATTCTTGATGCGCATCGCCAGGCCGTTATAGAAGGCAGCATGGTATCCATCATTATTCCACGAAGTGTCTGCCACGAGAGTTCGGAATTCAATGGCATATTCAGGAACAGAGCGAGTCCCTTGCTGCAGCTGGAATAAACGAGCCGAGGCAGAAGTAGCCCGACCTGGAGCATCGAACACAGTGCGAAGGTCCCGGGTGAAGGCCTTGGCATCGTCGATTACCGGATCCTCCTTCTCCCAAAGAGGAGAAGCCCACTCCAGAGCTTTCCCTTGCAGGCGGGTGATAATATAGCCCACTTTTGCTCGCTCCGAGACAAACTGACCTGGAAGCAGGGTGAATTGGATCTCACACTGGTTGATGAAACCACGGCATGATTCCGGATCACCGCTATACAGAGGAGGTGCAGGGATGCGAGGTTCGGAAACCTGGAGCGGAGTTGCAGGAACCGGCATAGGGACTGGAGCCACAGGAGATAAAGCAGACAATTTCTCCAGGATTGCTTCAAGTGCCTGGCCGAAGTGGGTTAGCTGGGCTTCATAGGTGTGCATGCGGGAAGCCAATCCACGAACGGCTCTGCCGACATCAGTTGGAACTTGAGGCTCCTCAGAGGGGTCCATGGCCCAATTATACTGTCAGGGCCCGAAGGCTCTGTTGTAGTGTGGACCAAGGAGGAGACAACAACACCAAGTTCGCGGTACAAAAGGATTTATCAGGAGAATAGTCGTAAGCAGGCAAATGGTCAAATACAGGCAGCAAGGATCAGAATCGTAAAACAGGCAAGAAGTCGGTACACAGATAATCAGAATAGCAAGAAATCACACCCAGGAACTATACAAGATAGACCTATAATTGGGCAAAGACAGAAAGGGAATTTGGGATTAAATAGTCCAAGGTTGGCACCAAAACTTGACGCGGTGACGTCATGACGCCGACGCCAGCGTCCTCACGTTGGCGTCCTGACGCCGACGCACATTCTGACACCGGCGTCCATTCCGTCGCCGGCGACCAATCCTGGGGCGACACGTTTCTGACGCAGTCATATTACGACCAGGAAGAACCGCATGGTGGAGCAGGAGGTCGCCATCTTGGACGTCCCGTGGGGTAAGTTCTTCACTTTCCATTACATAACCTCCAGGACTGGATAACCAGAGGGATAACCACTATTGGACACCTTTATTTTGCAAGTACTTTAAGGAGGTTTGAGGATTTGGTTGAAAGGTTTGAATTACCACGTTCTCAATATTTTACATTTCTGCAAATCGCCCACCTTCTGAAATCCCTACCTGCAACTGCAGGAAACGTAAAATAGAGTACCAATATGGAACACCTCTGTGGTAAAGCATGGAATTCTAAAGCAATAATTTCGGACTGCTACGGACAACAACTTCAATTGCCAGAGGATTTCAAATTCTCGTATATGCTAAAATGGGAGGAGGACCTCCAACTCCAGATCTCACCACAGCAATGGCAAAAAATTCTATCAGCTTCTAAGGGAGCTACCAGCTGCACAAATCATATTGAAAGGCACACCAAGATTACGCATCGCTGGTACCTCACTCCAAAACGTATAGCAGCTATAAATCCCCAGTACTCTACACAATGCTGGAGACAATGCGGACAAATTGGATTGTTCATACATATGTGGTGGCACTGCCCTACAGTACAACCTTTCTGGAAGGAAGTATTTGACTTACTTAGCGAAAGACTGGACTACAGACTTCCCTGCCAACCTCAAATAGCCCTTTTACAACTTTACCCGGACAATTCTGTATATTTAAACAAAAAACTATTGTTCCACATATTCAATTCTGCTGTTACAAAAACCTGGAAACAAACTGTATCTCCTAACATACATCTCATTCAACAGCTACATCCTAGAGAGAGCATGGAGAGAATGGCAGAAGGATCACCGGAGACCAAAAACAAATGTGCTCAAATATCTCATGGCATCCCACTCAATACAATAAGAATGTCTCAACACATTCCTAACCATAGCAATTAATAGCATACACCTTAGAAATTAGCAGACCCTAACCTACTCTATATACCATGTACAATTTGTTATGGTTGTTTATTTTTTCCTTTTTTTTGTTTTCGTGCCTAATTATGACTTTAACTATTGAATTAGCTCCTTTTTGTGTTATGCAAGAATCTGTAAACATCTACATACTTTATACGTGCCTTTATAATGCTATGTATGTATTTTGAATAACTTTGATGCATAATAAACTTGCAAGTTGAAAAAAAAAAATTAGTCTATGGGAGATGGTCTTAATTCATAATTCAGAGGTTTCTGGATAACATACCCCATACCTTTATAATACAGTGAGATCAAATATTCTGAGCTGTAGAAGAGAAAATATCCATTATGCATCCTTACAGCTTGAGGTCTGTTTTAACTATAATATCCACAGTATCTACCCTCATTTGTGCCATAAACAATGTTTTAAATATTTAGATGAGGACTCCTTTCATAAAATGAAGAATTTAATTAAAGGTGTATCCTTAATCTGGATTTTTAAGTGTTGTACATTTTCTGTGCTAGTGACAGGTGAAGTCCATTTAACCTAAAGGGTTAATGACCGTGATTGTATTATTGTACTCCACGTGAAAATACTGTACTGTGAGGAGTTACATGCTTTTTTCATTAAAGTTTTGTGTTAATATGGTTTAAAATTCAAGTGAGCGTTATATGTAAAGCTAACAAAATGTAATATAACAAAAAGGTATTTGCTAAATTGTGTGAAAAAGCTGTAGTTCAAGCACTTTTAGGTTAATTGGCTATAATGGCAGTTACTATTTTGTGTGTGCTGAAGGTTGATAGTGGACACAATGACTTGCTGTGACATACTAACACACATAATATTAAAAAAAATTAAAGTTTTTTCACCTTGCCATGCTAATGTCCTTCTTGTTTTATTTCCAATATAATTTGTTCCACCTGCACTTCGCATTGGGTGTTGGGAATTTGTAGTTATATAGGTAATTTGGGTTGAAAAAAGGCAACATCACAAGCATTCCACAAGTCCACTGCCCTCACCACAAAAAACCACATACACTGCTTCAAATTAAAGTTCCTCAATGGGTGGCCTCTGGTGCATTGGTCTTTTCTATGGGACAAAAAGATCCCCCCGCTATCTTTATGTAATACCCTCTAATATCCTTTTAATGAGTAACCATGTTCCAATCACAATTGAAAACAGCTCCGACCTTGACAGTCTTCCATCCCCATAACCAGTTTAGTTGCATGTCTCTGCACTCTCTCCAATTAATTTATATGCTTCTTAAAAGAGAACTAAACCCCCCATAATGTTAAGTCCCCACCCCCCCTCCGTTGGCCCCCTCCCTGTCTCCCCCCTGCACATTCTTACCCCAGAATTCCATCACCTCTTGTAATAGTGACCACACATGCAGAGTGAGCATGTAAACTTCCTGTCTTCTTCCTCCTCTTCGGCAATTTCCATCTCTTTCAGCGCATAGGCAGTTGTCGCGAACCGGAAGATTGCTCCAACTGCTCGTTGCTCCAACTACGCCGCTCACTTCACGAAGATAACCGAAGAAAAGAAGATGGCGCCTGTGAGCTCCACTGTGCTCACGCTGCATGTGCGGTCACTATTTCAAGAAGGGACAGAATTCTGGGGTAAGACTGTGCAGAGGGGGGCAGGGAGGGGGGCCAACGGAGTGGCCAGTTGGACTTAACATTGTGGAGGGTTTAGTTCTCACTAAAAGACTTTAGCCCAAAACTGCATTGCATACTCACAGTGAGGCCTTACCAGGGACCTATAAAGAGTCTTCATTCCTCAAATAAATGCCCTTTTTAATGCAAGATAGTACTTTACTAGACACTAAATGACACTGTCTTACACAGCTACACAGCTTATTATCCACAAAATACTTTTTCCGTTAGAGAAGCCACTAAAATACTACCACTTAGGGGCAGTTTTATCAATGGTCGAGTTGTGTTTTCCCAAAAATTTTGACTTTTTTTCGGTTAAAAACTTGAATTTTCAGGTTTTTGTAAAAAAAAACTAAATGTTTTTGAGATTTGTTATACCCCAAAGCTGGAAATAGCTGATATCTGAAAATACTCCAACTAAAACCTCTCAAGGTCATGTAGAAGTTAATAGCAAAGGTCCCTTGAACCATTTGAAGATGTTAATAACCTTCATGATGTTCGAGTTTTTTCAGTGGGTTTCCCTCAAAAACTCGATTAATTCAAGCAATTCAAGTTTTTTCCCCCACAGAAAACTCAATTAATTCCAGTTTTCGGGTTCTTCAACCTGAATTCATTGATTCGAGTTTATTCTTAAATCGAAATATATTCCAGTTGTGAATTCATTTATAGTATGAAAAACCTCAAAAAGCTCTAAAATTTGACTTTTGATAAAATATTCCCCTTAGTGTACAGTATAATTCATATTTACGTTATTTCTACCAAAGTGAATAATGTTGCGCTTATCAACATTTGAACCTCATTTTCCAGTTTTCTGCCGAGTTTTCCAGTTTAGTCAAATTACCCTGCAAAGCAGCAACATCCTCCATGGAATTTATAGTTCTGCACAATTATGTATCATCAACAAGAATAGAAACAGTAATTTCAATGCCTGTAACACTTTGTTGCTCTCTGTGATCCCTTTCTTCCCAACAGAGAAGATTTAGCACCTTTGCTTGCCCTTGTAGGAGCAATAGAATCCTTTACCGTTATCCCGAGCCCAGACCATCAAAGGCGCACAATTAAAGACAGTGTAAAATGCAGAGGCATCTTTCTAAGACTCACATCTAATCCATGTACTTTTTGCCTGAGCCATTACAAAGGGTCACGGAAATCTGGGAAACAAAGCAGATATATGGCATCCATTATCAGGAAACCCGTTATCCAGAAAGCTCTGAATTATATAAAGGCTGTCCCCCATAGACTCCAGTTTATACAAATAATCCAAAATTTAAAAAATAATTTCCGTTTTCTCTGTAATAATGAAACAGTACCTTGTACTTGATCTAAACTAAGATAATAATCCTTATTGGAAGCAAAACCAGCCTATTGGATTTGTTTAATGTTTACATAATTTTCTAGTAGACTATGGGGCACATTTACTAAACTCGAGTAAAGGATTAGAATAAAAAATACTTCGAATTTCGAAGTATTTTTTTGGCTACTTTGACCATCGAATTGGCTACTTCGACCTTCGACTAAGACTTCTACTTCGAATCGAACGATTCAAACTAAAAATCGTTTGACTATTCGATCATTCGATCAACCAAGCGATTTTTCTTTCGATCGTTTGATTGAACGAATTGCGGTAAATCCTTCGACTTCGATATTCGAAGTCGAAGGATTTAACTTCGATGGTCGAATATCGAGGGTTAATTAACCCTTGATATTCGACCCAGAGTAAATGTGCCCCTTAAGGTATGAAGATCCAAATTACAGAAAGATCCATTATCCTGAAAACCCAAAGTCCCAAGCATTCTGGATAACAGGTCCCATACCTGTACTGCCAAAGAATCAATCTGTAAAGCAGTCGCACACACACTGTACCATTTAAATGAAATTAGTGTAGTTGATTCTTGTGTCCTATTAAATCAGTATGTGGCTCTGCAGCTTCCAGAGATTTGCAAATCTTACACGCATTTATAGAGCAATGTACAAACTAGGCAAGGTTGGTTAGCTGATAAATGTTGGTGACACTTTATCAGCAGGTCTATTGACCTCTGTAATCAGCACATTGCTTATGTGGATATCCTTTCTGTTTCCCATTTACAGAAATCCCTCAATATTAAAATAAATAGGGGTATTTTACACTGTCTGTCACCTATTGGCTTCTATAACAAAACTCATATATCAGAGTCTATATCAGAGTCTAAAACACTATTATGAACTTTGATATGCATTCAAATACAGGTATGGGTACTCCTTTTCATTACAAATGTCCTTTAAGTAATGGCACAAAGAACAAAGTATATTTTATGCATATAAAGTGACAGAAAGATCAATATGTCAGTACATAGGTTCAAGGACTCTGCAACCTACTGTATTATGCTTATCAAAACTAAATGTTTGTTTTAGATGCAAATCATTGTAACATCATGTTACAGTTTAAAGGTCAACCAAGGATTTGCATGGAGTACAGATTTACACTGCACGTGAGCTAGTAGCCACCATTAAACTGGTTTAAAAATAGACCACTTTATTTATAAAGTGTCAGTTTTAGTAACACGGTATGCGTTGCAAAGAATGTCAAGTAACCTCCTCCCTTCAAACCTGATGTATACATACATGGCTAATTTAAGTTTGCCAGTGAAAAGCACTAAATGGCTGCAAATTCTGGGCAGAGTATTGAATGTTACACTTTAATCCAGTGCAAGGCAGCAAATTTACAGATGCAAATACTCTTTTAACTTTTGCCACTTTAACTGGCAGATAGGCAGGTTAAAAAAAGTGAAAAGGTTGAACTTGATGGACGTGTGTCTTTTTTCCTGTTACTCTGTGGACTGGTTTTATGACTCAATCACATGCTCTTATGGAATTAGTAACCTAGGTCCAAGATGTTTTTTCTCTCCTATAGCCAGTGGCACAGATCCGTTTTTAAATAAAATATGTAAATTCTGTGTGAAGAGACCATTCATATTTCATTGTCATATCATCTGTCCTATACAACTTGATGGGAAATAAAGTAAATGATGTCCACCCTTTTGAAAGTATCAAATCCCTCCACTTTTTTAAAAACATTTTGGAACTATAATTTCATAGGGATTTTTTAGGCTTTATATGGATATTTGGGGCTTTTAATGCAAGAGCACTAAGGAGCACCAGAGTGCTGCACTTGGCACTTGTTTATAGACAATAAAGTAATCTTACCTTCCAATTTATAACCACACAGAAGCCACTCATATTTAATTATTAGGAAAACTATACCCCCCCAAACAATTTAAAAAATACATTGAATAAAACAGCTCATATATAAAACCCTGCTTCATGTAATTAAACCATTTTCAAAATAATAAACTTTTTTAGTAGTATGTGCCATTGGGTAATCAGAAATAGAAAATTGCCATTTTAAAAAATAAGGGCCGCCCCCTGGGATTCTAGGTTTCACGGTGCACACCATCAAACGATGCATGTTAGGTCACATGAGCCAATTAAAAGAACAGTAACATCAGAAATTTTTACAAAAAAATTCGTTAGAATACATCGAAAAAAACCCTCAGCAAGACAAATTAAAATTTTAAATAGCAAAGGCTTTATGAAGAAAAAACTCCACTTCCTGTCCTCTTTAGAAAAGGCGAAATGGCGACCATCCATGGAGTGGCGCTTGATTTCAAAAGAAAAATGGGAAGGTAACCAGATAACAGCTCCCTAACACAAGATAACAGCTGCCTGGTAGATCTAAGAACAACACTCAATAGTAAAAACCCATGTCCCACTGAGACACATTCAGTTACATTGAGAAGGAAAAACAGCAGCCTGCCAGAAAGCATTTCTCTCCTAAAGTGCAGGCACAAGTCACATGACCAGGGGCAGCTGGGAAATTGACAAAATGTCAGATTTCAAAATTGAATATAAAAAAATCTGTTTGCTCTTTTGAGAAATGGATTTCAGTGCAGAATTCTGCTGGAGTAGCACTATTAACTGGTGCGTTTTGAAAAAAACATGTTTTTCCATGACAGTATCCCTTTAAAGGATCCAATCCCTGTGCTTGGTTGCTTGCCAGTGACTGTACAATTTGATTCAAATAATGTAAAATGTGACTTTTACATTGTGAATAAGGGTATTAGTATACTTAGAAGGGATCTCTTTGCTGCATTAAACCTACAATTAGTTGATGGTCTCATTACTACAGCACACACAAATGTTATATCAAAAGATATATGCCCCAAGGCTTGTTTTCAGTAAAAAGATTATTTATTAGTATTCACAATTTAAAAAGTTTTTGATACATACTGACCCCGCATGGCCCACCTTACGCGTTTCATACCCTCCGTCACTTAGTCATAGGTGTCTCTCCTATGACTAAGTGCTGGAGGGTACGAAATGCGTAAGGTGGGCCATGTGGGGTCAGTATGTATCAAAAACTTTTTAAATTGTGAATACTAATAAATAATCTTTTTACTGAAAACAAGCCTTGGGGCATATATCTTTTGATATAACATTTTTGTGTGCTGAGTGCCTTTGGAACCGGGGCATGTCCCTCTGGCTATTTCCAAAGATATACGGAAATCAGGTGTATGGACTCCCAGTTATAAAATGACTCATTACTACAGCACCAGTGCCTGCCACACAGCCAGTGTCTGACCAGGCCCGGATTTGTGGCGAGGCCACAAAGGTCCGGGCCTAGTGCGGCAAAAAATTAGGGGTGGCATGCCACCCAGCCACTTTATGGGGAGCTGTGCGTCCCCAGTTCACCAGCACTTATGCACATGCACAAGTGAGGGGGGGGGTAGTGCGTGGCCTAGGGGCGTCCGCCCGAGAAATCTGCCCCTAACCCTGACTGCACTGATTTGAGTTTTTTACATTCAAGATTTTTCAGAAATCAGAAACCATTCGAGTTGTAAATTTATTCGAGGTATAAAAAACCTCACAATGCTCCAAAACTCGACCTTTGATAAATAACCCCCTAGTGTAGTATAGCAGCTGTTTAGGATGGGATTGTGGGGTCTATATCTCCTGTCAGGCAGAGTATGGATAAGTATAAAGATTTGATTGCACAACATCCAGTCTATAAATAACAGTGCCCTTACCCTACTTGGCTCCAAAAGCTTATTTTGGCATTTAGATCAAAAATGAGTTTGTTGATGAGCAGAGTCTATGTTTTACTATAAAGGGCAAATCTATCTATCTGTCCCTTCACTTGGCAGAGTACTTTCCTGTGGATAAAAACATTTAGTCAATTATATATCTTATTAAAAAAGTATAAAGTATAAATATCCTGCCAATTGTTTTAATTTTTTGCTCCAAATAGATGTATACGTATACTCCAGATTATTTATTATTATTACTAACATGCATTGCACTGGCACACCAGGACACCAGGAGAAATCCCGGTGGGCCCCAGTCCTGGTACACCATGCTGCCTATCATGGGTATGTGGTAGTGATGTGCGGGTCGAGAAATTCTCGAACCACACCCCGACCCTAACCTGCCCCCTACCAATCCACACCCGGCCCGCTATTGCCCCCCTATTTATAGACCCGCGCCCGACCAGTCCCGCAGTGACATCACAAAAGGGGTGGGGCAGGGGTGGCCTCGAGTCTATACATTTAGGTCCCGGAAGTGCCAGGTCGCCAAACATTTGGTGCAAGAGTAACCCACAGGACTCAGGCTGGCCCGCACATCACCAGTGTGTGATAGGTACACAAAAGAATAATTAGCATATTTTGGGTAGGGGTCAGAAGAAATTGGCAGATATAAAAAGGGGAAGTAGGATAGAAGAGGAAAGCTTAACACAGAGAAAGAGAATAGATTTTAGCTTTATTTTAACAAGGTAAAATCATATTTGTAAAAACAATCTTGGGTTGGGGGGCATCAGTTGCAGCTTTGTGTAGGGTGCCCAGAACACCTCTGGTGATTGCCAGAGGTTTGCAGCACGTTGTTACTAGCCAAGGTTGTGTATCCATGAGATCAAGCTCTCCAGTGAGCCTCAGGTACCCCAGTCCAAGCACAAACATATTACACAGCTCTGTTCAATGGAAGGATGCATGTATCAAACATAATTACAATACAATTTCTGGTTAATACAGGTAGGATAGGAGAAAGCCTGATGGAGAGTTGAACTCTCATTATTGAATGCCTGACTTTTCACTATCGTTACTTCGGCAGTGCGAGCATTTCATAGCGAAGATGCTCTAACATTCATTTGTGCCTAGCGAAACTTCGCTAGTAATCTTGCGCTTAGATCAATTTGCATACAGCGGGAAATTTAAAGTTGTATTGACGTCTTTAGTATAAATGTTGCTGCAAACGGTTTAAGTTACCGGTTTTTATTACACATGTCCAGGAAACCTTAATAAAGCCAAGAGAGTTAATATAATGCCCTACACATGAGCCCACTGTAAAATTAATGTTCCATATGTAATAAAATGTCTGGAGAAAACCAGTTACCCAAAAAAAAGTCCAAGTTAGGACTTTTGCAGCCAATCCCGTTAAAAAAAGGAAAAGAAGGCAGGATTCTTTGAACTTTTCATTTTCGGCACACAAGATATGATGTAAGTGACAGAAGATTTTGGAAGATCTAGCTGCTTTTTACCACTTCGCCTGGTCTGAGGTGGCAAAGTCAACTCTAATGAAGGAGGTAGCGTTCAGTAAAATCCGTTAAAATACATTCCCAAATTCCTATATGTACTATACAATGCTTCCTACTTTATCCATAAATCCCTTTTTTAACAGATTAACCAAATCCTAATCCTCTTCAACAAACCACGCAAACCAGGGTCAGACTGGGGGGCCAAGGCTCACCAGGGCTACTGCCCCAGGGCCCCCCTCCAGCCCCCCTGCCGCGCCGGCATGTTAAGCGCATCTCTGCGCCGGCCTGTGTGCTGCATCTCTGCGCATGCACAATGCACCGCAGCTATACACATGCGACCGGCGCCTTGGTTGTGCGCGCACACAGAGTGCAACCTCCGACAAAGGGGGTCGCGGCATTAAGAGGCAAATATGGGTACGGACCTGGGCCAGCAGGGCCCACAAGAGCCAGGGGCCCACCGGGTTTTTTCCCGGTGTCCCGCCGGCCCAGTCCGACACTGACGCAAACTCAGGATAAGACCCAGAAACCGCAACTCCTTTTTTATAAATATTTTCAAATGAGACATGGATTCCAAACTCAATTTGGCTCTCTCTCTCCCCTCAACTTACCTCTTTCACAGTTGTGAGAATACTCCCCGATCGGGTCCCATGGCACGCTCCCATCATCTCAGGCATCTCTGACGTCACAGCAGTCTGGACGTAGGTGGGCACATCCGTGCGGTAATGTTCTCTGTCGTACTGGTGCCAGCATGTGCTTGCACGTTATGTTGTGGAGCGTCTTTGACGCCGGAATTTTGGCACTGGAGAATTGGCTCTAAGAGTAAAGGTATTTAAGATGGGTAATGAATCCAATCTGTGCCTGGTTAATGTGGGTTTTTCATGAAGCCTAGCCTTATATTACTATTGCTAATTTATTGTGTATGACCTTTGCCTGCTACAACGTTTGTGAATCTCTGCTGTCTGTCCAGACCTCTGCCTGTTCCTCGATATTGCTTTTTTGCTGCCAGCCTTGAATCCGGAATTGTTTGACTACGTCTCTTGCTACTCCCTGGTACCGTGCTCTGGTTGAGCCTCACGACACTGGCTTCTCTCCACTCACGTTCCCCCTGTACCATCCTCAGGTGGGCTCTGTGCAGTGTGGGCTGCTTGTGGGTCCTTCTCGTCCAGAAAGATCCATCACCTTCGTAGATCCTCCGGTAAGCCTGACAACCCTAGAGGTCTCTGATGACTGGGAAGAGGCGACTGACAGCATCTACAATACCATTGGTTCAATAAAAGACTCTTTTAGAAGAGTATTTATCAATTGGTGCCTAATAGAGGCCTCTTTGCAAATTTTTCGAGGTTCGAGTGAAAGAACTGTCACAAAACTTGTGCAACTTTTTTCTCGAATGTTATTGTATATAAGAAAAAGGCATGACAGAAAAAAAGTTGCATACCAGTGAGAATCACATTGTTCCATTCATTTTCTATGAGGCTAAAAAACACAAATGTTTTAATGAGCTGGGAAAATAATATATTATTAAAGTTGTTGGAGACAATTCCTATTTATTCATATGGAACCTTGCCAGCTTTTACTTACCGATTTTTTTCTATCAACTTTTCGTGGTTTTATTCTTTAATAATTTGACTATTCTTGGTTCCGAATAATATTCTATAATATATTTGTGTTTGCGTTTTTTTTCTCAAATCAGGAAAAAACCTAGAACTTTTGATAAATGAACTGAATTCACCGTTTGATAAATACACAGTTTTCAAGGATTAATGATTTGGTGGGTGTTAGAACTCAGCCTAGCCATTGGGCTGCAACACCTGCTAGAGCAGAATAGAGCTGAACTGCTCAAAGGAGCAGTTTTTGCAAATATTTCGCACATTTATCTACTTTAAAAGAATTATGCATTAAACACCTTCCATACTGTTACAAATTCTATCTGACTGACGATGGTCACCTAGAAACAAAAATATTTGCCCTGTGAGGCCAAAGTTGTATTGTTATTATTTTATCCATTATGTTTGTATTTATGTTATTCAAAAAATATATTTGCCCTGTGAGGCTAAAGTTATATTATTATTCTTGTATTCCTTATATTTGTATTTATTTTATTCAAACCTCTGACTGGTTCCTAAATGAAATGAAACATCCATGCAACATAAGCTTTATGAAAGGTTTGCTAAAGTCTAGAGTCATAATTATCACCATAATTAGCCATGTCAAAGAGGTAAAGAGGGCCCTGCTCCATTCTTAAGGAGAAGGGGGTATGATACACAAGCTTTTGAATGACCATAATAAAACTTGAAAGTCTCCAGATACAACGGTGGCTGCTTATTTAAATTATGCCAGCTATTGCAAAACATATTAGGCAAATTGCACTTTGTTAAACATAGGCTTTGCACTAATCTTGGTGCTAAAAATGTCGGTTCCCAGCTCAGTATCAAAGTGCAGTTTTCACTCATATAAATTACTTCCAGAATGGTGGCTAATAGCCAGGACTGGAGCCAATTCCATGTTTTTAACCAGAAATAAAGCTATTTTAGTGCAGGGAGCTCAAGAAAAGGTAAGTATGGGAGGGTGACATCAGGTCTGCAGCCTCTGGTGACAGAAGGGACATGCCCCTGGGCTAATAATAATGAGTTCAGTGAAATGAAACATAGATTCCCAGAATTTAATGCAGTGAACAATGTAGGCATGTTTTATTGGTATCCCATACTAAAGGGATGGAGAGCAATGCTATTCTCACATACATGTGCGCATGCAGATTCACAAGATTCCTTTTTCCATCTGTGCTTGCAATATTCTACACAACAACCCAGAGTAAAAGGGGAAAACCCCTGCAGCAGCTAAATGTGAAATTGTGCCCCAGTGGGACACTGACTCATAAGTAGTTTTTATATTTGAATACCAACACCTTTTTCTAACAAATGTTTCATGTTAAAAGTGTTGAGGGCAGTTTTAATCTAGGCTAAACATGCTGCCCATAGGAACTAGAAATTTAATGTTATCACTGACAGATAATCTGAGTTGTTCCAATCAGCACGCAGAGGTCACATTTGCTTTACCCTATGAGCCAGCTTTTATTTATTTTGTTTTATTCCAGAAGAAAAACCAAACGAAGTAAATACTGCACTCTGCACTTTGGATTCTGACTTCCAGCACGCTGAAACCACATTGCTGTCAGAGGCAGAGAGTCCCTGGGAAAGACACCAGTGGTGAATATATGGCATTTCTTTTATTCTCTGGGAGCAAAATATGGTCTGCAGAAAGTTTAGAGCAACAATTAAATCGTATAGCTATATGGGAAAACTGTGTAGCAGTTACTTGTCTTGTATTTTTAAACATATCCTTATGAATTATTCTATGTACATCTGTAATTACAGTATATAAAGCAAGCTCCATTTTGCTTAATTTTAATATTTTTTTCTTGAGTTTTTTAATACTCAATGAAGATGATATATTACTGTAAATTAATATACTGTAGCTGGTCATCTCTGTAGGGCTGACCACAATATCTCAAAATCTTGAGATTGAGGGATTAATTCTGATTCTTTGAAGCATTATTTTATTTCTACTGCTGTAGACTTCACAATAATGGATTTCTCTTTGCAGAAAGCATCATGAATACACTAGTCATTCTGCCTCTTCTCTTGGTTACTATCCAAGTATCACTGTCAGCCTCTTCCTCATCAGGCTGCAGCACATTCAAACAACAGTTGGGAAGCCGGAATGAAAAAGACATTCTTTTGGAAATGGCCAAGCAGAACATTCTGAGCAAACTACATCTGAAGCGAAGGCCAAAGATTTCAAACACCATCTCCAGGGAAGCTTTGGCACAGGCATTGCTAAGGCTGAATATTAGGTTGCAAGAGGACTCCAGTAGAGAACAGGTTGAAGAACTAAACAATGATCAAGACTATGAAGTCATCAGCTTTGCTGATATTGGTATGTTCTTCTCTTGCTTCCGTAGGATAAATGCATACATATACAGTGTATATATATATATATATATAAATAGGCATATGTGGCTATACCTTTGGCAGTCACAAACTGCGCTCTGCATCTTGTTCTGGATTTACGGCAGCGGGCGACGTGGAGATTTGTTGCCAGTGAATATTTATGCACGGCTGAGGATGACAAATCTCCTGAAAATTTTAGAATTTCTCCATAATTCCAGCATTTTTGCAACTGCATGTGGATTTGCGCTTTGTACAATTGAATCCGTTCTATTTAGATCCATACGTGTTTTTATGAATCAGATACATCTGCTCTTAAAATTGTGGGGATTGTGCCATTTCCAGCTCTCGGTGTAAAAACGTACATCTGGGTGTGATTCCATTGGTGCAATTTTTTCGCCATATATTGACATAGCCTGCACTAGGAGTCCTGGAATTACCACCTTAGTGGTACCTCCCCAATCAATAGGTGCACTTGCTCACAATTCATCTAAAGAACTGGGTGGGCACAATGGTGCAAGTGTGAGGAGCAGGTTTAGGTGCAAGTACCTTTAACTAATGTTAGCCAATCAACACACACATCAATTGTGTCCTTGCTTTTATAAATTAGCCCTATAGAAAGGTTATTGTTTTAGTCATCCTGCTATTGATCATCCTAAAGTTCTAGTAGTATCAGCAGTACAGTAAATCCTCATGAATCCAACTCTCAAGCTGACGAGTGCAGTGAAGGAGGCTGATAACTTGGAGAGAGCCAGTGGTATATAGATGCAAGTTGTTAAATATTTTTTAACTGCAACAAGGTTTATATAATATTACCACAATAATAATAATAATATTTTTTACATTATTAGAAATGAGTAAATATTTTTTGCAGTATAAAATGTCTGTGTATTTATTTTATGTATATGCATTACATATGGGTGCCTCCATTACACAGAGATGCAAAATATGCATGAAGGCAAATAGGCAGGCTATAAGAGTCGGCTCTAACATTAACCAGATACCATTCACATGTCAACCTGTGTTCCGTGGAAGGGATGCAACCATATAATTTATTGAGCAGCCCCAGAGAACACAAGCTTTACTGTTAAAAAATGCCTTCAAGACAGCTATTTGTAGCAATGAAGTAGGAAGCTATTAAGAGAGGTTCAGTTAATTACTAAATTAAATAATCCCGTGTTCAAATCAAAGGGTAGTGTAGCTGCACTGGACTTTCTGAGTAATATTGAAAATGTTTTGCCACTTATGACTTGAACTTAGTGAACATAATTTATATCTTGGTATGAGTAAAAAGTATAATGTAAGGGACTCCCTATATTATAGCCTTATTATTATAATTTTTTTGTGGTTTGGATTCTGACTAATTCAGATTCCTCCAACCTATATGAAAGAAAACCTTTAACTGCGTTTCTAGCTTTATGATTTATTATGAATTATTCTCCCTAGTGGCACTGTAATAACTCCTAACAGTTCTAGTAACTCAAGTAAGTGCAAGTGATTTTCTTGTTACGTTGATTATATTAGAGCACTAAACTACACAGGGAAGGGATATTCATGAGACTTAATGCTTTCAGTTCATTCTGTCTATTGATTTCTGTGCCTAAGTGCTAGTTGATCCAGAGGAAGGTGAAAAACCTCATCTGATGCCTCTCCAATTTGCTTCATAGGGGAAGAACTTTTTGGGAATTTAATGACAGAACCTTTTTTTCATCTAATCTCAGTGGATGTCCTTGTGTTTTCTGGAAGTATGAGAGAGGAAATAGCATCAGATAAGACATTGTATGGTCCCCTTATATATTTATATATTTTTTTTCCATCATATCTCCACTTAAGCACATTTTTTCCAGCATAAACACTAGTGCTGGAGTGATGCAATAAATTCTTTATTTTAATGCCCTATTTTATGCTTTCATGCAGAACACTCTCAAGCTTCTCAGACAATTCTGCACTTTCACCTTTCTACTGAAAAAGGCACCTACCGTGAAATCCATAATGCAACCTTGTGGCTCTATCTTCAACCAGATCGTAACAAGAAGATAGCCATTAGTATCACAACATCTCTCTCAAAGGAAAAGCCATCGACTGAAATGATTTACAGGGAAATTGTAAGAAGTGGCTGGTACACTGTCCCTCTGCCCATGCTCACGGAGGCAGCATTCGTGGATGGAGAAGAAAATATAGATCTATATCTGGAGTGTCTTAATTGTACTGGCCAACCAGTAATTGAAAATACTAGTGATGCTCAGCGCCCATTCCTGGTGGTAAAAGCCCACAACCAGAGAGACGATCATCGTTTCCGCCGGCATATTACAGAATGTAGTAGTGATGTAGACATGTGTTGCAAAAAGAACTTTTACATTGATTTTAAGGAGATTGGCTGGAGTGACTGGATTATCAGTCCAGAGGGTTACAACATGAATTACTGTGAAGGTAGATGTCCTGTTCATTTAGCCAGGGTTCCTGGCATTGCAGCATCTAGCCATACAGCCATCCTTAGTCTTATCAAAGCAAATAACTTGTATGCAAGCTTCAGCTCCTGCTGTGTCCCTACAAAGCGAAGGCCTTTATCTCTGCTGTATTTTGACATGTACAACTCCATAGTAAAGACAGATATTCCTGATATGATTGTGGAGAGTTGTGGTTGCACCTAGTGTATACTCTTTACTTTATCCCAGAAGTCTGTGCCATCTAATGTCCATTCTCTGTAACCCCTATGAAATTTTACTTAGGAGAAAAGTTAAGAACAGCTAAATAGAGAGCTGTTCTCCATCTTCATTCTTATCCATCACCGAAGATGACGACATTATGGAAAATATAAATTTTATCACACCTTTGTTTTCAGTGTTTCCCTGAAAGAACAATTTTTATTGCTGCATACTTTTCCTCTTAAATGTAGTTCTAAGACTTACTTTATAATGCATATGAATGTATAATGATATATAAAACTCACCTACTGCCCCTTGCCCAAAACATATCATCCATAATGATATTATAAATAATGCAAGGTGGGTTACAAAACTGAATAGTAAATTAGCAGAAGATGTAGACGGGTAAGTAAAAAAATTAAATCCTATTTACATCTCTAGGTCTGTATGTAACATTATGGAAATTACCACAAGATAAAACACCTTGGTATGAAAGGCCAAACTGCAGACATACAGGAAATGGGTCTGATGTTTTCTTGTGATTCCTCCAAGATCTATAAATAATTATTAATTACTCAAAAGCTATGTGAAAGTAAGATTCAATGATACCTGATTACAGAGGTTTATAGGTACCATAGAGTTCATCAGTAGCAGTTCCACATTTGATCTCTTTTGTGCTCTATAGAGGTATTGTTATTTTGATGTTCAGCGGAAATGACTGGGAAAATTCAAAGATGGTGTTGTTGTCAACTGGAGGTTGTTAATCCAGCCAAGCATACTCAGTATAGATATGTATTTACCTGATTGGCTTGCCTGGCTTCGCTGATCACTCAATTAACCAGTATAGTCCTAAAGTAGAGGAGCTGGCCTTAGCAAAGGCACCAGTCAAAACAATGCACAGAGCATCAAAAGACAAGTTACACTACTTCCTATTTGTGGTACTTTGCAATCATATTATACCAGTGATTTAATACAATTGCTGAAGACAGCACCCCTGTGCATTGTTTAATCTAATCCAGAAAATTTACATCAGACAGGTTTATCAAGGGTCGAATTTTGAGTTTATGGGAGTTTCTAAAAACTCCCATTAACTCCCATAAACTCGAAATTAGAAATAAAACAACCAATCGAAAGTTATTTAAAAAAAATATTTTTTTAAAAATGGCTAAACAGGATGAGCTGCAAACTCAAATCGAATCAATTTTTTTTGAGTATTTTCACCGAAAAATTTTTTTTGTAAAAATTTCAATTTTCAATTTGAACCTTGATAAATCTGCCACTTAGTGTATTTGCTGGTAAAAGTGAAGTCAAATAAATCCTGGAAATTTAAGGGCATACTGGAAATATACCTTGGCATAACCTATTACTTTTACAAAAGTGAAAATATTTTGTCCAATGCTTGGTCCTTGACTAGGCAAGACACACCTATGTTGTGCATAATCTTCTTCTCAAATGGAACCAGCCCAAAATGTAATACTCACTATTAGGAATGTTGTACATGAGACCATTAAATTGTACTTTATTAAATACCTTCCGTGTAAGTGTTTTATTAATAGCTGTTGAAAAGCAAATGTGACGTTCTCTTAAACAAATTCTTCTGACACTATGGGGCTGATTTACTAACAATTGAATTTTGATTGTTTCCACCAATTTTTAAAAATGTGTGGTTTTCCTATTTTTTTTAAAGCTCTTAAAATTTGAGATTTATTAAGTGTGAAAACCATGAAAACCTCTATTACAACACTCTAGCAGGTAAAAGTTGTTGAGGTTCTATAGAAGTCAATTGGAGCTGCGCTCATCTTTTTTGACCGTTTCAAATCAATTCAGACTTTTAGGGGGTTATTTATTAACCTAAAACTTGTAGTCAAGCTTTTTCGTGGAAAAAACTAGAATTTTTGAAAAATAAGCATTTTCAAACCTGTCGAGGTAAATAACAGATCTCCCTATCCCAATTTGAAAATGTGATTGCCTGTGCTGGGTTTAGCACGATAATCCAAAAAATTCTGGGCGATTCGGGAAAAAGTCCAAAAAATTCTTACAATTTGAGTTTTTTCCCCGACCCAATTTTTTAGAGTTATTTTATTGATAAATAAGATTAACTTGTGCATGGGAGTTTGGTCGAGCTTGGTTGATTAAAAATATGAGATCAATTTGAGTTTGATGTGCTGTGTCACAAACATGCGCAGTGGATGGTAAAAGACGCTGAGAAACCGGGAGCAGCTAATAAAGACTTTTAGACAGATTTTATATGCAGTTTTACCAAGAACGTCTGTGAGTGCATTTTTAAATATTTATCATTTGAAATGATTATTTTTGTAATTTTTTAGTTTTTTTATTCACTTAATAATCACCATATGTTTATTGGATACTATTTTTCACTTATGGAGAATATCTTTTAGCTGACTAAGCACAAATTGAATATAAAAGAAGCACTAAGGGTGTCACAAAAAGAAAAAAAAAATCTGTAAAATACTACACTATGTTATTTGTATTTTTCTGTTTTTTCCACTCAATAATCTGTGTTTTTTGAGGTATACAGCAATCCAACCTTGGATATTGTCTGCTCCCCTAGAATGACTGAGCACTGCAGTGTAAACACAAAGAACAAAGGTTGATTGGATTTGATTTTGAAATGTATGAATATGAAACAGTCACGTTTGCAGGTGCATCTAACAGTCAAGCGAATTATAACAATTTTAATAATATTTATAATAATTACAGCAGTGGCAGTCGCAGTGCACTCACAGGCATATTATTAGGGGGTTATTTATCAAAGTCCGAATTTATCTCAATATTAAATGAAAAAAACTTTGACCAAATCTGCATGGGTTTTTACACTTTCCTGAAAATTTTGTTTGCGGGAAAAAAATCATGAAAAATACAAATTTTTGGAATTTCCACCCAAAAACTTTGCAAACACATTGCAGATCAAAAAATCTTTGGAACTCCTCTCATTAACTTATATGCAACCTCGGCAGGTCTGAGATACTGGATTTTCAGATTCTGACTTTTTCCATCCTCGGGGTATAATAAATTCTGAAAAAAATCATGATTTTTTTCCACTAAAAATTCGGATTTTATACTAAAAAGGACACAAATTGTTCGGGTTTTTGGCATTTGGAGTTTAGTAAATAACCACCTTCAGGGCCGCCATCAGGGAGGACAAATGTCCAGGGCCTGGGTATGAAGGGGGGCCCGGCAGTGCTGCACTTTTGAAATAGCCAGGCCCCCCTTGAGAGTGCCGAAGCTTTGCAGCCATTTTTGAAGTCCCAAACAGCCGAAATGTGGAAGTGCCGAACAGCCGAAGTCCTGAAGCGGCGAAAAGACCCAAAGTCACGAAAGGAGGCGAAGTTGAGGTCCTGAAGCCATGAGTTAAATTCTGCTGAACACCAATTTGTGTTTTTTTTAATCCCCTGGCCACCAATATATTATTTTAATATTCTATAAGCCCCTGCCACCAATGTTTTGTTAAAAAATATTTTTTGGGGCCCCAATTTTTTTTAACTTATAAGGGGGGCCCTGCCACCAATGTTTTTTTTTAAAAATATTTTTTTGGGCCTCAATTTTTTTTTAACTTGTAAGTGGGGCCCTGGCACCAATGTGTTTTAAAAAAAAAAGTTTTATGGGGGCCTTGGCACCAATGTTTTTTTTTAACTTATAAGGGGGCCCTAACCATCAATAGCTTTTCATAACTTGTGTGTGTGTGGGGGTTACTTTTTTAGTGCTGATGTCTGTGTGGTCTTTTAACTGTGATATGGAGTGGGCGGGATCTGGGGTAGGGCTTGGGCTCCAAGGTGGGCCCCATGATTTCTAATGGCAGCCCTGATATCCTTATCATCATTAGTCTATGACTGTCATAAACTGGATATTTGCATTCAGATTTTGAGGGGAAAGTCTAGAATGACTATGACAACAAACCTCCCCCGCTGTACTAAAAAGCTTTTTACTTTGAACTGATGTAGGTGTGGGGCAGAGATATATCTGGGCAGTTTTTGCTAAATTTGGGAAGATAATTAAATTTTTTTTCCACCACTGAACAGGATCTTCTGAGTGCCCAATATTTGCATCTAGATAGAAAGCATTTATTTCCTTTTCAGCAATATTAGTGGGCATACGTTGATTCTTTCTGTTGCTTTCGCCCTCTTTCACTGTGAAACGTTTCCAGACTGGGCTGTTTTTTGAGATTTATTCCATTAGCTGCACTTGCTGCGATAACCTGCAGGTAACAATAAAAAAACGTTTCAGTAACTATCACGGGCCACCAGAATGTCTCCTCCATCAACAACACTTTGTAGTGGATCAAAAATGGAAAAAATGGTACCCTAGTGTTCATAGTATTAGTATAGTACATCACTGCTAATTCTCCAGCATCTCATGGTTCATGACCAGTCTACATTATACTAGTAGTATGATTGATTCATTACCTTGACCTTGAGTGAGGCTATTTGGATGGATGATGGTGATGAATGATGATGATGTTGATGTGCCACTGCTAATGAGGATCTACACAGGGCCAAACTGCTCAATGCTTATGGCCACAGATGGTCTGTAATATATTAAAACAATGATAAGCATAACATACAACTTAATTTAGTGCAAAGAACCAGCCAAAACAAAAAGCTTCAGTCCCAGCACTTAGGGGCAGATTTATCAAGGGTCGAAGTGAAAATTAGAAGTAAAAAAAAATTTGAATTTCAAGCTATTTTTTGTTTACTTCGACTAGGGAATAGTCCAAATTCGATTTAAATTTGAAAAACTTCTAAAATTCGAAAATCAAAATTCATCATGTACTGTCTCTTTAAAAATTCAACCATTCGCCATCTAAAACCTGCCGAATTGCTGTTTTAGCCTATGGGGGACCCCCTAGAACCCATTTGGAGTCAATTGGTGGACTTTTTTTTTTAAAAAAAAACTTTGAATCGAATTTGGTCGAATACGGTGTTACTTCGATTCATATGATTCGAATTTGAAAGAAAACGGCCTATTCACCAGCAAAAAAAACTTAAATTTTGGTTGGTCTTTTTTTATTCGAATTTATGGGAGTTCAAAAAAATGAGTGTAACAGTTCATATATATACACAGTTCAGAGCAACCAGTAAATGATAGAATTGATCACAAGCTTGAGGCTTAGTCAAAGGAACTGATTAGTACCATGGTTCCTCATCACATCATATACTGTTTAAGATGATAGTTCGAAGTTCAGCAACTACTTTAATATGGAATTACTAAAAATTCATACTTAAATCGGAGGGATTACCTTTGTGGATGCCACAGGCAAATAGGACAGAGGCCACCAAGTGCACACCATAGGCAGTTAGAGGAACAAAGAACTAGTGAGGAGTGAAGTGATGAGCGGGACTGATGGCGGCAAAAAAAACGTGGCCCCCATCCTCATTAACGCAGCCAAGTCTCTTATCCCTAAATATTGGAAATCGGTAAATACCCCAACGATAGAAGAATGGTTACTTAAAGTACAAGAAATATTCCAGTTTGAAAATCTGAAACAGTCTAAAACTAAGCAAAACCAACGATTTACTCGCAAATGGTTTCACTGGATCTCTTTTACTGAATCAAGAGATTATCAAGATCTAATCCTAAATAGGTAGATTGGGTAAACAGTAAAAGAAACCACTGCCCCGGGTGTTTTCAAACTAATCAGGGTTAATAAGACCCCCGGCATTCGTCAACCCCCGGTCCTCCTTCTTCCTCTTCCTCCTGCTTTCTTTTTTTATTTCTGTAAAATACTTTTAAGGGAATCTCCTCCGAATAAGGAATATACATCTGTTCCTATCTATATATATGAAGAATCGATTTCTGAGTAGAGATTGGAATGTACTAAGCTTGTATGTGGTTCTAATCTTTTTTTTGTCAAAACGTTTATCTTTTTTTTTTCTGGAAAAATCAAAATAAAGAATTAAAAAAAAAAAAAAAAAATCAAGTCATCAAGTGCGCCTACCTCGTCTGCCCGCCCAGTCTTTGATTTGAGTGTTTGACTCCCAATGCTCAGTTCAGGCACAGTGAGTAGTCAGGAGTGATCCTGGCCCCACCGCTGCCTGAGGCATGGAGCCGACCCTTCCCATGGAGCGCTGACCTTTTTGGTCCGGGGGGTCCACGAGGGCAGTGGAGGGGGCCAGGACGCTAGCGCAGAGAGCATAATTGCGCTCTCTCTCTGCTATCAGAGCCGAAATTCGTCTCTTAAAGTACCAGGAGTGGCATTTTTCCGCATCTGCGACCTAGAGGGCACTGCTCGCCTCATTGGTGGAGCGCCCCTGTGAGTAGTAAAAGTACTATGCTGCTGAAAAAAAGCAATTTAAGTGTGGATTTTCAACCAGATATTGGTTTGGCAAGCCACCCTGACAGCCCCATGAATGGTTAATAAGTTTCCAACTCAGGGGGACCAATTTGGTAGCTTTTATT
Source organism: Xenopus laevis (assembly GCF_017654675.1). Lineage (NCBI taxonomy): Eukaryota > Metazoa > Chordata > Amphibia > Anura > Pipidae > Xenopus > Xenopus laevis. Next base: position 147,480,339 of record NC_054373.1, read on the forward strand.
GGCCCATGTAGCTATTGCCAATGTTGTACTTTAGGTTTTGGGTTTCTGTACCGAGTTCATTCGAGGTATAAAAACTCTAACACTCGACCTTTGATAAATAACCCCCTCACACTTAAAGCTATGACTCCCTTTGCTCAGTAAAGTGTCATGGCCGTATTTAAAGGGCAAGTCAACCCCAAAATAGAAATTTGCCTAATAAAAAAAAATATAATTCTTAGCACCTTTCCAGTATGCAATTATTAAAAATGTTCAGTGCTTGTAACGTTATTTGTAAAAACAATTGCCGTTGAAAGCCGCATATGCTGAACTCCTGGTTGTTACTTTTTAAACAAAGTTGCAAAAGTCTTAGTTCTCCAGCAAAGACAGGTCTGTTAATCAGCTGCCTTGTTTTACATTGTATCAACAGTCTGAGTCATCAGGGCAGAATAGAAAGGGACAAACACTGCTTTCAATTGCAATACATCTACAAATAACTAGTGACGGGCGAATATATGCATATAATTATTTTGACATGAGCATCAATTTTTATCCATGGGACTATTTGGTCCAAATGCATTAAAGTCAATTGGCATCCAAATAATTTTGACGCGCAGCAATTTTTTTTTAACGTGGCGGATTTTTCGCCAGCAAATTGTTGATGCAGCTTCGCAAATTATTTTGCTTGCAGTGAAGTGTGCAAATTAGTAGTGAATTTGTGTCTGGCAAATTTATTCATCCATCACTACAAATAACTTTTTATTGCAAAGTTGCTTAGAATTATGTTAACTACTGCATCACATTTTCAAACATGACAATTCATGTACATGAATGGGGAGTTCTGCAACTTTTCTTTATATTTCCACTTTTAAAAATTCTTAAAAATAAATATTTTTTTGCTAGAATCTAATTTTTTTTGCTTAAATCTAGTACTGACTGGGCATGGCTACACCAAATTTGGAATGCACCTGTACACCTCTATTTATGCTGTAGCTACTTTAAAACTTTCCACTGAAGGTCCAAGGGAAAATAACTTGTGCAGAGCTCCTTACATTGTTTTTCAGAAGAATGAAATGATGTCATTTGTTATGCAGGTTTTTAGCAGCAAGAGGGGAAATTGTTATAATTCAAAGCTCATGATGACTTTGCTGGCAGTACAGGTATGGGACCTATTATCCAGAATGCTTGGAACCTGGAGCTTTCCAGATAACAAATATTTTCATAACTTCAATCTCCATACATTTAGGGGGAGATTTATCAAGGTTCGAAATTGAATTTGTGCCATGATTCATATTTTTTTTGCAATTATATTTTCAAAAACTCGAACGTTTGGTATTTATTAAACACAAAAGTACAAGGTACTGTTTATTTGATTAAATGGAGAGGTGGCCTTCCCATATTTGAGCTTTCCAGATAAGGGGTTTCCAGATAATAGATTCCACACCTGTGCACAAAGGGGCAGATATGTGAGATTAGAGTTTTCCACAGAAAAACTCATCCACTTTCTATTCATTCCTATGAAATTTTTGGAAGTTTATTTAACAGAAAGTGGGGGAGATTTGATAAACTCTAATCTCATAATTTGAGAAATCTGACCCTTAATATTGTCACTACATACATTCAATGGCATCTCCGACCAGCAAATGTGGCAGTTATAATGCAGCACTCTACTGCAATACAAATAAAGCATTAAATGTGGCTATATATGCCCAGATTTGGTCAGGCAGTTTGTCTGATTTCTATCATGATGCCCAAGTCTGTAAGGGATATGGTGGAGTGCCAATTGGGATTTGATACGCGCTGGTATTGCTCCCGGCTTTTGCCACCCACAATGCGTCTGCCGTTGTTGCTCCCTGAATGCACATAACCAGTGGCATAACTATAGAGGAAGCAGACCCCGGGGAAAAGGGGGGCCCGTACCGTGGGGTCAGCTTTTTCTACAGCCGATCACTGCAGATTCGCAAACCCACTGGCTGCATTTGCGATTGATCGCCGAGGAAGCTGGTCCCTGCGCAGGTGTGCATGTGCTCAAACGGGTTGGGAGAGCTGGGCCGGGTAAGTTGCATTTGGCGCCAGGCCCCTTCAAGCATGCTTGAGAAAGGGGTCACGCCCCGAAACGTTGCATCCGCAATAAACGAGCAAGGTTATACCTGCTAGCAGTACCCATGTTGTGCCGGTGTGTTCTGTTTCTACGCTACTTTTGAGGTTGCCAAGTTCCTCTATTGCCGAGCACCTGGGATTCGTGTTTGTCTGGACGGCCAGGGTGTGCAAGTGTAAGTTCTTTCTTTCTACAATTACCCTCATTGGGTAACACTCCATTCTGCCAGGAACCATTGTTGGTTCATGTATGGCCATCTTAAGTTTACAGAGGGGAATGTTTTTTATCTGGTTAAATGCACAGGCTGAGCACTAAAACAGATATGGTCCACAGAACAATTTATTTCAAATTTGGAATTTCTGGGTCATGCTAAAATGAGGTTTCTGATAATAATGAGGTGCATCATGTTTTTCTAGTCTTTAGATGTGCTGTACAAATATTTCTGACCTCTAAGTTGCAAGCTAAAGTCTAGCAGAGCTTTTTCTTTTTAAGTATCATTTTCAAGTAGCAGGTCTGCACATTTCTGACTTCTGAACCGATCTCTGTCCTTTTTCCCCACTCATTATTTCTCTCCTTTAGGCTAAAGCGACCATGAATATTGTATTTTGAAATACTGCTGCTAAAGTAACAGAACGGAATGTCTGCGGCTGGGATTCTAGTTCATACAGTAGTTCATACAGTATGCAGGAAACCTACTGCTGAAATGCCTCACTGCACTACCTACAGTACATCTGTTCCCATATCTTGTAAAGGTGACCTGAGCTCTGAAATAGTAAAATGATGGACTGTTCTTCCCAACTGTTACAGGGCCACAGATTAATAGAATCTGCACTATTACTATTACGCTGGCCATGCACTTTGAGACCTCCTCATTTGGCAAAAGGCCACAATACTAGCAGAACTCTGCCTGATTTGGCCATCCCAGGGGCCAACAATTCAATTCTACGGCAGGATTATGTATCAATGTGCCAACGAAGTCAAACCTGCCTAATATCCATTGGATTTTCAACCAGATATTGGTTTGGCAAGCCACCCTGACAGCCCCATGAATGGTTAATAACTCAGAGGGACCAATTTGGTAGCTTTTATTGGCCCATGTAGCTATTGCCAGTGTAATAGTGCAGATTCTATAAATCTGTGGCCCTGCTAACTCTCTTATTCAAATCTGTGCACGGTTGCATATTCGCACACGCACCAGGAAGGGGGCGAAGTAGCCGGCCGGGTTGCCTTGAGTAATCCAGAAGCTTTCTTGATGTGCCATCTTTGCTCCCGGGGGCAATTCTAAGGACTTGTATTAGCGACCACCATGAGAATGTAGCTTTGTTGCTCCATTGGGCGATATAAGTTTAGTTATTGTTAGTAATGCATAGTAACCAATTAGCAGCTAGCAATTGCTGGTTGTCCGTTTGAAAGCAAGCACATGATTGGTTGATAAGGGTTACTAGACATGGAAGATACTAATATTCATGCATTAATATAAAATTAAAGCTCCATCTAGTTCCTTGTACTTTGTAGGCCATGTTTCTAAACTGGGTACAGGGGAAAAGTGCACCCCAGCAATGTCCAGAGCAGAAAAGTACATTATCAGTACAGCAAGGACGATATTTTAGGCAGCTTTTTAAAAGGAGTCTGGATGAAGAACTGGAGTTATTTATATCTCTATTGTAGTATAAGAATAAATATTAAACTGGAAATAAAGTGCTGGTATTGCATTCACATGCAGCTAACAAGAGAGGGACGCCACGCCACCTACAGAATTGGAGTTATTTATATCTCTACTGCAGTGTCATGTATAAGAAAAAATATTAAACTGTGAATAAAGCGGTGGTATTGCATTCACATGCAACTAACATGAGAGGGACGCCACCTACAGACAGCTCATATCATGCACCCAACTGTCTAATGGATAACTGTCTGTTTTAATTGTACTAATTTATGTGTGCTGTTTATTCATTTCTGCCCTATACATGTATGTTATATGGATGTGTTTAGCTTATATCCATTCCCTCTTAATATGACCAGCTTTCACTAATGGAACAGGGAGTAAAGTCCATAGCTGTGTAAGATTAATCAGGATTTTCTATTAGATCATGAGATGCTTCTTAAGAGCAAATAAAAAAAATATAAGAACAAATCTGCAACACTACTATAATACTGGCCCACATGCTACTGGGAGGACTCAAACGACCGGCTTTTTTCTAGATTCTCAACTTGTCACCTTTTAGTAAGATAGTCTAGTTACTGAGTTATACTGGATCTAGTAGGATAGGCTAGTTACTGAGTTTTACTGATTTTAGTAGAATAGGATAATTACTGAGTTTTACTGGGTTTAGTAGAATAGGCTAATTACTCAGTTTTACTGGATCTAGTAGGAAAGGCTAGTTACTGAGTTTTACTGGGTTCAGCAGAATAGGCTAGTTCCCGAGTTTTACTGGCTCTAGTAGGATAGGCTAGTTACTGAGTTTTACTGGGTTTAGCAGAATAGGCTAGTTACCGAGTTTTACTGGCTCTAGTAGGATAGGCTAGTTACTGAGTTTTACTGAGTTTAGATGAATAGTCTAGTTACTTAGTTTTACTGGATCTAGCAGTATAGGCTAGTCACTGAGTTTTACTAGGTTTTGTAGGATAGTCTAGTTACTGTGTTTTACTGGATCTAGTAGGGCAGGCTAGTTACTGAGTTTTACTGAGTTTAATAGAATAGTTAATGAGTTTTACTGGATCTAGTAGGATAAGCTAGTTTACGGAGTTTTACGGGGTTTAGTTGGATAGGCTAGTTACTGAGTTTTACTGGATTTAGTAGGATAGGCTAGTTACTGTGTTTTACTAGATCTAGTAGGACAGGCTACTTACTGAGTTTTACTGAGGTTAATAGAATAGGCTAGTTAATGACTTTTACTGGATCTAGTAGGATAAGCTAGTTACTGAGTTTTACTGGGTTTAGTAGGATAGTCTAGTTAATGAGTTTTACTGGCTCTAGTAGGATAAGCTAGTTACTGAGTTTTACTGGGTTTAGTAGGATAGTCTAGTTAATGAGTTTTACTGGATCTAGTAGGATAAGCTAGTTACTGAGTTTTACCTGGTTTAGTAGGATAGGCTAGTTACTGAGTTTTACTGGATCTAGTAGGATAGGCTAGTTACTGAGTTTTACTGGGTTTCAAGTGGCAAGTGCTAATTATCCTCATATTTTACAAAGGTGTATAATTTTTTTTATAAAACGCACACGTTTCAGTGAGTCATGTGGCACAAATGACATCACCAAGCCCCGATTATAAGTAATGACATCACTATGCACCATTTATAAGGCTATATTTTGCAGAATAGTCATGGCTCTTGTGTAAAATATATACATATGTTTTTCTTCCAGTGTGACTTACAGATCCCTCTGTAAACCAGTATTAGGCTTAGTATCTGTTGCTTTGTTTTTCATACAGAGCTGCTATAGCAAACCTATTTTACTACTGTTGGAGACACACATAATTAAATTAAAATCCCTTAATTAAATTACACATCAGTATTCATTTACTGTAATGGAAAGCAAGACTATGTGCTATCCCAAAGCAGCCGAGCCTGGTGGTTAAAGCCATTTTTAGACATTGTTTTCCCCCAAGATTTGATACACAGCTACTGTTGATTTAAGTACAATTCATTTTCTCTGCAAGTTTAGAATGCTCCACTGGAGGGAGGCAAAGGGCAGCCGAAACGACTTGACCTAGATTTGTTTAAAGCCTACTCTGTATATTTTATAGGACTTTTTACTTGCTTTTTACTGTGTTGCATACTCTCAAAAATTATACACATGCTCACATCTTATTCTAGGTTAAAATATCCAATTTAGCACCTCTGCAAACTGTCTTTTATGCAGTATTTATTCACTGCCACCTGATCATTATTTCTAAAAGTAATATTTTTAAAAGAGCAGTTCACCTTTAAGTTAACTTTAAGTATGTTAGAGAGTGGCCAGTTTTAAGAAACTTTTCCATTGGTCTTCATTATTTACCTTTTTCTTCTGACTTTTTCCAGCTTATTCAAATTGATCCTTAGCATGCAGGTCAGATCCAAAAGCAAACTAACTGAACAGCTGTGTGGCCTCCCTTCAAGTCATTGATTGGCTACTGACTGGTAGCAAGTTAGAAAGCTTTAAAAGAGGAAGTAGTGTTCTGGCTGTTACATTAGATATCTATTTACTCCAGTCTTTATACATTACATTTTTGGCTAAAAAAATTTGAAAAATGTCTTAAAAATTAAGTTCAAATTAAGATCATTTAATCTGTCACTATTTTCTCCATCTAGCTGGTTATGGGAAGAGCATGGGTTGCATTCAGTCCTTTGCAGGCAGACCAAGAACCGGTAATAGCTAGGGTTGCCACCTTTTGTGGAAAAAAATACCGGCCTTCCTATATATTTATCTTTTTTCCCTATTAATAATATTGGGCTCAAGCATCACTTTTACCGGCCAGGCAGGTAAAATACCGGCCAGGTGGAAACCCTAGCAGCAGCTTGTTGGATATTACAAGGCTGTGGTTCTTTACTATATTCTTAGGACACAATTGCATGGGGCACCACTGGTACTTGAACAGGCAGTCAACAATTTTAATGCAATAAAATGGTAGGACTTCAACAACAGCATAGTAGTACTCTCAAAAAACAGGCAGTGACTTTACTCTGTAAAACGGGGTTCACGAAAACATAAGGTACCTGGAAGCTACACTTAAATGCAGAAAGGTTGCAGAGCCACACAAACATGAAAACATTTACTGGGGTTGCCAACTAAGGGCTATGAGTGGCTATTTAGAAGCCCAATGTGGATTGGCAGCTTTCAGAAGACTTTGTTCAGCATCACACTTGTGTTTTTATGCCTCCAAAACTTGTCTTCAAGCCAGAAATTCAGAAATGACAACCTGCTTTGAGTCAACTGAAAGGAAAATCAAAGGGGTTGTTCAGCTTCCAAACACCTTTTTCAGTTCAATTGTTTTCAGATTGTTCCCAAGAAATAAAGAAGTTTTTGAATTACTTTCCATTATTTATTTTTTACTGTTTTTTTAAAATCTAAGTTTAAAGTTTAATATTCTGCCTAGGGTTTCAGTCTGGCAGCTCAGTAATGCAGGTGCAGATTCTGAACGGTTACAATCTTGCAACATTAAGGGCAAGGCCAGACGTTGCATTTTTACATTGCAATTTTAAAATAGCTCCGTTGGGTGTAAATATGTCTCTGAAACCACACCCAACCATGAATATGCGTTTTTCAACACATAGGTTTCTTTTCCCAACATGTACTTCTCATTGTTCTCGTTCCCCATAATTCCGCTGGCTAGAAATAGAAAAGCTATTTACATGCAAAATAGAGCAGGAATGATCGGCAATATGCAATGTAATTACGTCACACGCCTAATACACCGTAATAACGTATATGCGTCATTTATCTTGCGAGAATTTGGACGCCATATTTTAAATACGCTGCGTATTTACGTAAAGTGTATTTTCAAACGTGCAGATCCCATAGAGTCTATTGATGTGGTCTTTTCTTGACGTAGGGTCATGTATATTGATATTTTTCAAAAATTGGTAATCATGGATGTTAGTAAATTGAGAAATCAGTGTGGTAACTATACTATCACATCCAAAGGACTGAGTGGATTGGGAACTTAATTGTTTTGCGGAATTTTGTTGTTTAATAACCTTGTGAAGCGTTAAGTGCATGTTTCTATATTTACACATATATGGTTATATACGTCAGCTAATACACATGGAATATTTTACTTGACTATTTTACACCTGATGAATCTTGATATTTGGAGCAGATATATTTAGTTAATTATTCTTGTATTTATATATTTATCTGTGTCAATTATGGTATCAAATTGTGGTCTCTTCCCACCTTTCTTTACGGATTATATAGATTAATTCAACAAACAGATTTCAGGTTATGTGACCTTTTAATTATGTAGTAAATTGATTGATTAATTGATTTTAGTGTATGGATGGATTATATATATGAGTTGTCAACAGGGGGCGTAATGGCTTCTGATGAAGTTACTCGCCTTGGTCATGAAAAGCGAAAAGCCGTTCTCTCTCCCTGCCCTCCATGCAGAAGATCTCACTGTACCCATTGGATTCATACAGAATTTTCCTCGGGAGCCAGAATGGGAGTGATCTGTCCGCCGTTGTGAGCCATTTTCCTTTACTTTCTGCTATGACAGAGTTTACTTCTTTTGTGACAAATTGCCTTGTCTGCCATTGCCCTAAAGGGCATGGTAAGCCGTATATTGTAGGTTGGAGATGGCTGTTGAATAGCACTACTAGGTTACTCTAATCACTCCCCCTAATATTACCCCAAACAAATAGCCACCCTGCAGATAGAATAGTCTCCACCTTCCTTCTTTTCTATAGAGGTAGATGTATAGGAAACAGTCAGGAAAGGATTGCCATCTTACTATATCTGCAAAGACATAAGTAATCAAATGCAATTGTAGATACAGAGCTTTAAGACCTGAAAAAAATATTCTGTATCCTGGAAATAATGGTTTTTTTTTAAATTCATTTAAAGCAGGGTTTACAAGCACTCGGTAATAAACAAAAGTGCATGACCGCAATCATTTTCCAGCAATTCTGCAATTGACACAACCTGTGCAGAAACTGTAGAGAATAAAACATTTGATGATATAAAAAGCACCACTGCTGTTGATGCCGTGCCGGCAAGGGAAATAAATCATTATTTATTTGAAAGTTCAACATGGGTCCATTTTCTGTTGTGTACAATTCATAGATAACCTCCAGGGCAATGGCTGCATTAATCCTGCGTCAATAGATTAAATAAAAGTCCATTTCATATGTACAGTAACAGTAGTGTGGAAATGTAATTTAAATAAACAAGATGAATATGGGAGCCTGTCCTGAGTACACACAAAGAGAATAAATAGCTCAGTAAAGCATTGCTATAAGAGTCAACAACATTGAAGCCGGAACTGAGACTGAGACCTGAAAAATAAACAGTGTAAGATAGTATTGGTTAGCCTGTATATATAATATAATATTAACATGTATGCAGTATGCAAAGTATTTTAAATAATAGTTGAGTATGTGTCCAAAAGATTGAGTACACATGTAACAGCTTTGCCCACAGGGGCTCACGATCTAGATGAGCAAAAGCAAACTTATAGATGTAACTGGGCTGGTAAAACCTGTGTCAATATTAAGTGAGTGCAGTTGTGGGATTGTATTATTATATGGGATTATTGGAATCCTGGACACAGGACTTTTCCTTAATTTGGAGCACTATTAAAACACATTTAAATATATAAAAAAGGATGGATTTACGATAGACGTATGCAGTATATTTACCATCAAGTAAAGATAGTAATTTATAGCACCCAATACGTTTGTATTTAAAAAGGTGACCAGTAAATTCTACGTCCTGATTGGCTGACATGGGTTTCTGCTCTTGGGCAAACTTAGTGCTGTTTATAATATACCCTGATATATAGTTAAATTGTTCCATCTCTTTTACTAGTTTAGTTACATGTCTTTGTGCTCTCTCATTAATATCCTTCTTGAGGACTAGGGCCCAAACTCAAGGTGAGAAAAAAAATGTTTTTCATCCCATAAACCCATTTTTATGAAAGACAGCACTTTATTTGTTTAAGTAGCCACTAAGTGACACTGCCTAGAGTTACACAGTTTGTTGTTCACAAAAATCCCCAAACTCTTCCAAATTAAGGATGCCCCTACCACATTTTGATTCAGCAAACTTAGAAACAGTACTTTGAATACAAACCTGAAGGTCATTAATAAACAAACTAAAAAGCAAAGGACCAAGGACAGACCCCTGTGGTACTCCAATGACAACACTGGTCTAATTAGAAAATGTTCCACCACTTTTTGTAATTTATCCTTCAGCCAGTTCTCTATCCAGGTACAAATATTATGTTCCTGGCGAATATTCCTTAATTTAATCAGCAACCTTCTGTTTGGTACTGTATCAGTTGCTTCAATAAAGTCTAATTACATCACTTTGACTGCCATCCAAATGCCTAAGCAATCAAGTTTGTCTGCAGATAGATTAAGAGTAAAACCGTTTTAGTTTTGAGGCTAAAAACAGAACCCCTTTTTCACTTATGGCACCACATTAGCAATTTAAAAATCCCTTAGCATCATGCCAGATATCGAATAAGTAAGGCTAGGGCCAGATGATGGATAGATGGATGTTGCTCCTCTTGTATTCTGAAGGCAGATTTCGGCACAAATGCAAAATGTTGCATTTCGACACAGAAATCTGCCGTGTCTGCCTGCACTTGAGTGGAAACAATGCTTACAGGGGTAGGCAGTGTACGAGCGGAGGAGAAGCGGGGGAGCAGATTCTCACATTGTGGTAAAACACAGGCCGAGATCTGCAGTCATCTGGTTCTTGACTAGAGAGGTTTGTCAGTTACAGAGCTGAGCTCTTTCTTTCACCCTTGGTTGAATACTATCAGGTCTTGAACCTTTGTAAAAGTTTGCACATTATATTCTCTGTTCAACTTCATCCCGATTCAACAGAGTCATCTATACATAAATTATAAGAATTGGATCTATTAAAATGAAAAATGTAATTTAACGTTTAGCATGTTATAGAATGTATATAGCTTAGAAACTTTGCCATTGTTTTTTAATTTTTGTATTGTTTTTGGCTTCCTCTTCTGTCTATTTTCAGCTGTCAAATTGGGGGTCACTGACCCCAGTAGCCAATAAATTAGGACTAATTATATTTAGTTTGAGATGGAGTTGATTCATCAATGAGTTGAAATACAGTTGGCAATTAAATATCCATTTCAACGTTTATTGAAGGGGCTGATAAATATATTTGTATATTAATGTACAGATGATTCAGATAAAGTCAAATGAGCAGATGAGATCTAAGCAGATGACACTAAAGGGAGAATAACAAATATATAATCTTCTGGCAGCCCTACATTAAGTGGAACTGGTGATGAGGTTTTGTTAGTTTAAGTGAAAGAAATATTGGTTAGAAAGATAAGAAGAAAACCAGGATGCAGCTTGATGAAAGGGAATGGAAAATTGCATTAGAAGGAATTGGGTAATGGTGCAAAATGTAGGTTATAGGTCATAGAACAGAAATAGAGTTGACCTTTGGGTTTGGTGATAACAGAATCAACCTGTTGCATTCTACAGTGTACAAAAATTATGGGTGTGAAGAAAGTTAGTAATATAGGAGAACACAAAGGGGGTTATTTACTAAACCCTGAATGCAAAAATCCATGATTTTTTTAATGAAATCTGACTTTTAAAAAATCACAAATTTTTTGGAATTTATTAAACCCCGAAAAACACCCATTCCTAGTCAAGACCAACATAAATTCATATATGTTAATCACTTTATTTGAGCAGCAGGCTTGTAGATACCAGAGACTTCTTGCTAAGCATATATAAATATAAATGAAGAATAAGCACACACATAGAGGACTAGTATGGATGAGCATTTAGGAAATAGTGATCATAGCATGGTCAACTTTGAGATAAGGTTGCAACTATATAAGGGAGCTACTGATAGGGGAGAATGTAATATAGGTTGCTAACTGGAAAATTGTTCACAATGAAAATATTTATTCACATTGCGAACAATTTTGCCTCTGCGCAAATGTAACAAATATTTTAGGAACCCTTTGCCCCTCACTAGCTTGCAATAGTGCGCAGCGTCTGCAATAAAAGTTCTTACTAAAAAGTTGTTACATTTGCTCCAAAAATTCACGCCACCTTCCAGCACATCTTAACAGTGCGCAATGCGCGATTACGATTTGTCACGCAATAACAGTCTAATGACTAACTACATTGCTACTTGCAAATTTTTATTACATTTCCCCCTAAAACTTTGGCAGTATGAGGACATTTCTGCAATATGTCAGGCTTTTCACAGGGTTAAACACAGAAAGAAAACGGAATGCCTTCAAAATGCTACTAAGTATATTTACCTGTCAGTATGGTCACCCAGTAAGTAAGGCAAGACATCACAAAGCAAAACCATATGATTTGAACAAAAGACAAGCTAAAATTGAGAATGAAAAGACATTGCATTTAGGAGTAAATAATTTCCATATACATTTTTAAAAATATAAAGGAAGAAGGAGTAGGGTCAATAGTGTGAGGGGAAGGTAAATTGATTGATGAAAAGAAAATTTCAAATTTTTTAAATTATTTTTCTTCCATTTACACAACTTAAAGGGATACTGTCATGGGAAAAAAGTTTTTTTTCAAAACGAATCAGTTAATAGTGCTGCTCCAGCAGAATTCTTCACTGAAATCCATTTCTCAAAAGAGCAAACAGATTTTTTTATATTCGATTTTGAAATCTGACATGGGGCTAGACATTTTGTCAATTTCCCAGCTGCCCCTGGTCATGTGACTTGTGCTCTGATAAACTTCAATCACTCTTTACTGCTGTACTGCAAGTTGGAGTGATATCACCCCCTCCCTTTCCCCCCCCCCCAGCAGCCTAACAACAGAACAATGGGAAGGTAACCAGATAGCAGCTCCCTAACCCAAGATAACAACTGCCTGGTAGATCTAAGAACAGCACTCACTAGTAAAAACCCATGTCCCACTGAGACACATTCAGTTACATTGAGAAGGAAAAACATCAGCCTGCCAGAAAGCATTTCTCTCCTAAAGTGCAGGCACAAGTCACATGACCAGGGGCAGCTGGGAAATTGACAAAATGTCTAGCACCATGTCAGATTTCAAAATTAAATATAAAAAAATCTGTTTGCTCTTTTGAGAAATGTATTTCAGTGCAGAAGTCTGCTGGAGTAGCACTATTAACTGATGCCTTTTGAAAAAAAGATGTTTTCTGATGACAGGATCCCTTTAAGAAACATACAGAGGCACATTTATCAAGGGTCAAATTTCGAGGGTTGATAAACCCTCAAATTCAACCCTCGAATTTAAATCCTTCTAATTCGAATATCAAATTCAAAAGATTTAGCGCAAAAAAATTGTTCGAGTCAAACGTTTCAAACGATTTTAAGCGATCGATTGAAGGATTATTCTTCGATCAAATTTTTTTTAGAAAAGTGCTGGGGAAGGTCCCCATAGGCTAAAATTACACCTCGGTAGGTTTAAAGTGGCCAAGTATTTAGTCAAAGTATTTTTTAAGAGACAGTACTTTTACGATTTTTACTTCGAATCGTTCGAATCATTCGATTCCATCGAATTTGACTAATTCGATGGTCGAAGTACCCAAAAAATACTTTGAAATTCGAATTTTTTATCATTCGAATCCTTCACTCGAGCTTAGTAAATGTGCCCCTTAATGTAAATGACTGATAAGAAAGGTAAAACAGTTCTAGCAATTATCACAGGCATGAACAAAGCAAATTATTTATGTAGTTAATCATCAGGCTCTATGAGCAAGGAGAAAACAGAACATGTAAATGATACCTGAAACAGGTAGTCAGGTGCAACCCTTCTACATGCACATGTCAATACACTCAAGGGCTCATTTATCATTGTGGGGTAAGACACAAAGCGTATTAGACTGGCCTACTTGAATATCCTGGTCAGCCACAATCATAGTAGACTTTTAACACAGTATCCTCCCACTATAAGTAAGTATATAGCAGCAGCTGTCAACTCTAGCCTCATCTAGGGCTGGTCTGTGCTGTGACAGACTCACATTGGGGCAAATTCACGAAAGTGTAAAGAGGCTAACGCTGGCCAAAATTCGACAGAGTGACGTCATTTTACCACTTTGCCGATTTACTAAGGGTCCCTGGCGTCAATTCGCTAGCCAAGTAGATAGACTCTATCGGTACTTTGCTCCCTAACGCCTGTCTAAGTTTTGCTCTGACGAAGGGAAATAACTACGCTAATTCACAAAGATGCATATTTTTCTGAATTTTACCTCTTGAGCCAGAGTTTACTTTGCCAGCTCAGACCAGCTGAAGTGCAATAGAGTAGATAGGAGTTTGTTCAAAAATAGTTGAAAATTTTTCTAAGTCCCAAAAAACGCTGACGTCTTTAACTTTTTACAGGGTCTTTTACAGGGTCAAAGACTGTAAATTTTTTTTGGGGTACCCTCCTTCCCCCCTACATTTCGTAACATATGGCACCTAATATGGGCACATGTGTAGGCCAATATAACAACTCTATTTTATTTTATGAAGCTTTCCCAGCTTGTGTAGTGTAATGTAGTTGCTGCAACATGTACAGTACGTCCATTGTAATTTAACTTCACGCCGTATGCTAATTAGGCATCGCTACCGTACCTTCAAACTGATTATCGTATTATCACTAGCGCAACTTCGCAAGCGTTAGGTACCCTGGACGCAACTTCGGATTTTCATGAATTATCATTGTCCTGGCAAATCTATGCCTGGCGAAGTGTTGCGATGTCAGCGAAGCCGTCACTGGCGCAATTTCGGTAATAAGTAAATTTGCCCCATTGGGTGCCCAACAGACTCCATCTCCCCTACTGAGCAGGTTAGCCTTGGGAGCTGTAGGCTCTGCCTGCAATCTGAGATTGGACAGCTTTGGTGCAATGCATAGACTTCATTAGGGGAGGACAGACAGGTGGAAATAGAGATTCTCTTTCTGGACAATACCACCTGACAACACAAAACTATCCCCTTAGTTAAAGTGTCCCTTTCTGCACACCCACAGGTCAGTCTTTAGTCCAAGTCCATCTGTCAAAGTAGCTACAGTCTTGTTAATAGACTTAATGACACTGGGGAAAATGTATAATACTTTCACTTATTTCTAGTAACTGTCTTGACCATACCTATTTTTACCAAAAATAGCTAAGTATCTTAGAAAATACTGTCAGCAGATTGTATTTACTTAGCCAGTGTAAGTTTTATTTATAATGAAGAATAGCTGCATCAGTATTATGCGGCACTTGTCACATATATATATATATATATATATATATATATATATATATATATATATATATAAAGTCTAACTGTACCCGCACTCTTACTCGATTGTTTCGATGTCGGGTGCTTGTTCAAAGAAGTATAGAATACAATTCAAGTATGGACCAGCACTCCAGTAATCTTCAATGAAAAATGTGTTTATTGAGTCATCACTCTTGAAACTCTTGGGGCCTCAAGGCACATTTTTGTTCGAAGATTATTGGAGTGCTGGTCCATACTTGAATTGTGTATATATATATATATATATATATATATATATATATATATATATATATATATATATATACATATATATACAGGTATGGGACCCATTATCCAGAGAACTCAAGATTACAGGAAGGCCATCTCTCATAGACTCCATTTTAATTAAAGAATTAACCCCTATATGTAATATAAGGCACTAAATTTGCCCAGGAGCAGTAACCCATAGCAACCAATAAGAAGTTTGCTTTTAAACAGATGACCAGTAAATGCTACCTGGTTGCTATGGGTTACTGCACCTGGGTAAACTTATTACATAAGCCAAGCTTTTAAAAATTATTTCTTTTTTTCTCTGTAATAAAAAACAGTACAGGCATGGGATCCATTATCTGGAAACCCGTGAACCAGAAAGAGTATTATGAATAGGCCATCTCCCATAGGGGCAAATTCACTAAGACGCGAAGCGCCGAACGCTAGCGTTAGTTCGCTAGCGTTTGGCATTTTCGCTACTGCGCAAAAGTGTCTGTGTTTTACATGGTAACATACATACAGTAGTTGGTGAAATTGCTCAGAAAATGACAAATGCACAGGACCGTCCTGCTATTTCCAGTGCTGAGAATCTAGTCATATCTTGTCCACATAGATTTTAATCTGCACATGTTGTACAGTCCCTTTTACATATAGGTCAAAGCTAAAGGATGGACTGCATCTCTGTATATGAAGTTAAAAAATCTGACTTTATTAATGGCTACTTAAAATACAAAGGGTTAAGTAGACGCATCATCGCCTGATGCATTTCAGACTCATCTAGTCCTTAGTCATAGGCTAAATGATGTTCAGTTCAAAGCACATTTAAATACAAAATGATAAAATCACATGACTGTCCTTAGCCAATACAGTTAAAATACATAACATTTCCCCAAAAAAGAGCAATCAGAACATTATTACAGTTTTGAACTTATCACTAAAGCATTGATAAACATGACTTTTCAGGAAGACTCAAATCCAGATTGTACCCCACATCTGATCATCCATATCCATACCATAAATATATTTCTATACAAAGCAGTTTATATCCTATGTTTTATTTTTTATTTCTAGTATCTAATTTAAAAATCCAAAAAGCCTCATATTGATTAGTAATTGTTAGTAAATCACCCTGTCTAATTGGGGGAAACATTTTCTCTATAACCTGTACCTGTAAATACCTTATACATATAGTCCACTGCCAATTGCCCACTCCTCTTTACCAAATGCATGACGCTAAGCTCCATGAGTAAATGACTGTAGGTGTTGGCACCCTTTCTCAGCTAACTCGTGTAACTTTAATGCTGTTAGGGGAACAAACATTACTGAATAAAAACAACCAGTGGAAGCTACAGTGATCCAAAATTGTAAGTGAGGAACTTCTCATCTGAGGCCTACTGCAGGCTTTACAGCAGCTCTGCACCCTGGGACTACAATAGCGTAAGGTCCTGTAACACTATTTTGGGCTATACAGACCAAGGGGGTTAATCAAAGCTAGTGCACTAGAACATGGGTTAGACATGACTCTAACATTTCAGGCTAGGGCCTTCGTTAAATGGAAGCTGAAAGGTGTTGTGTAGTGTAACTACAACTCCCACAGGCTACTGTGCAATAAAACAGGGAAATAATGGGCACCAGGTGGTTCTTGCAGTCAAACAGAATGAAACTTTTATAAATGATCCAGAGGGTTGTACTTACAAGTCACAGAGGCTCAACAGAAATCATGAGATGGTTACAACATGTCCCTCAAAGACAGCACAGTGGAACTCCCAGAGGCGATAGTGTCACACCAGGATAGATACACCCCCAGGATCTCAGCACCGTGACCTGAATCCCACACGTTGGATCAGGGAACTCACTAGCCCTAATTCCCTATTAGGCTGTGTCCCTATACTACAGGCCAGTGTTGCCTGATGGGAGAGCTACCTCCTTGCTATCCCTTCTAGTTGGAGCCAAGCTGCTCTTGTTACTTAAACTGCCTATCTCACTCTCCTAGAGATTACAGGTAGTATCCTATCTCTAGCTGGCCTCATTCACAGGGTCCCTGCTCCCCGACTTACCTCTCTAGAGTTACTGGTCCCTCTAGAGCACATGTCTTTACTGGGCCTTGTTGTACCCAGGCTCCCTGGAACATCCAGCTGGGTCAGCAAACACAAGCCAAAGAGAAAGATCCACCCCTTCACTATACCAAAGTGTGACAGGGTGTGGTCACAGCGCCTCCTGGCCAATAACTTGGATATGCAAATTACATCTAGCTACATGGGCATCTGCCCAGCAACTAGGGAGATCAGGAAGTGTAGAGAATTAAAGCAATAGGGGCATATTAACCCTATGGGTCCCTATAGTCCAAATGAAGCAAGTACATACTTTAGTTCTCATACATTAAGACTAAAACCTGTTCTCTCCATTGTATGAAATTCCAGTCCAAGTGTTCCAAGGTCTCATTGAGAAGAAAAACTGTTTGTTCAGCAAACACAGACAGTGAAAGAACCCACTTCAACAATGAGCAAACATGGCCTTTGCTTGATAGACAATATCGATTTGGGTTTGGGAATGGCACAGAATCACATACTCTCCAAAGCTTTTTGGCCTCTGATTGCTAGTACAGTTATTACTTATTACGCTTGTTCTAGTCACTGCACGGCTTAAGTGAAGCTGTAGAACAGGTTGTTCTATACAGGATCCTGTTTTATTCTCATTTATAGTATAGCTTTCAAAAAGATGCATTGCTGCATACGTCATTCGTAGTAGCAGTAGTAGTAGATGAAGACATCAAATTCATAGGGTAGTTTCTCTTATGTTCACATTTTTATATCATGTATATGTCTAATTTGCAAGGGTGGTTTCCTGTTATTGAACATATGCAATGCATGTTTCTATTATATAATCAACAACTATCGTGGAGCTCCTTTCTCTGGCTTGCTAAGCTTTCTTATCTCAATCACTCTGATTAATTATTTAAAGAGCTCAAGTACAAACTCAAGTGCAAATGCATTTGAGTAGTAAAATGTGCGTTTTAATCCAAACACGCCTTTATATGCGCATCAAAAATAGTGTTTGCTTTCCCTTATTGCATAACACACGCCTTTATATGTGCATCAAAAATAGTGTTTGCTTTCACTTATTGCATAAGATGAAAGGGGTAAAGTATATGGAATTCAAAACAAGACAGCACTGCACTAAGAGCCTGTATTTTCAGGGATCCCTTTGTATATTATAGTATGCATACTTTTTTTTTATATTGTCAACATTATATTTACTCTATAAGCAAATCCGGAAAGCCTTTACAATTGGTGTGTTAATTCTCTAAAATCGCCCATTTTATTTATTCCTCTTAAAAAGCTTACCTAAATAATCTAAGTTTAATTTTCTCTCTCAATGGAGCAACTTTTAAAAAGTGTTGGGAATTTTCCACCTGCCTTGTCTAACACACCCACTGAGAGAACCAACTGTCACTGGAGCAAATTTATCTTCTGTTTTCTCTCCCAGAATCAGGAAATTTCCGTTGAAATTCTTTCTTGGGACACATTTGCTACAAATGTATCCATGTATTCCCATTTTCATACAAAATATAAAGTCATTCGGGACCTGAATTTAATTTCCAATTGTAAGTCTTACTTTTCTCATTTCCTGGATGTGCTCTGTTTTTTTTTTATATTTTGGTTTCTGACTTCTTGCCTTTTCTTGACTATTATTGAATAAGGTTTACTTATTTATAGTGATGGGCGAATTTCTCCAGTTTTGCATCGTGGGAATTTGCGAAACAGCGAAAAATTATCGAATCGTGAATTATAACGCCGGCGTTGGAATATTTTTGAAGCCATTAACAAGTTCGTCGCTGGCGACAATTCCGGCACTGGCGACAATTCTGACGCCCATTAAATTCAATGGGCGCTTACAATTGTCGCCGGCGTCGGAATTGTCGCTTGCGTCAGAATTGTCTTTGGTGTCAAAAATATTTTGACGCCAGCGGATTTTCACGACAATTTCGCAAATTTATTCGCCGGCAGCCAAACTCGGAAATTTGCCACAAATTCGCGTCAGGTTAATAAATTCGCCCATCCCTACTTATTTAGGCCTTTCTTAGCAAAGTAAGGCCTTTCTTTTGCTAAGTTCCAGGGTGTGCTCTATTTTGTTCGATATTTTGGTTTCTGACTCCAGGACTATTCTTGACTATTCCTGATTAAGTCTTGCCTGGACCTGTGTGCCCCAGACAGTAATATGTGACAACATAAGTGGGTCTAGTGTCTTTATTGTTAACACACAAAACAACAGATACATTATTAATTTAGTTAATAAAATTATAGTTTTCCTATTTGATTAATACATAATGGAAACCACTTTGGGTAAAAAAAGATAATGTTTATTTGGCATGAGCCCCATGGAGTCTGAACTCACAAAGAGTCAGAACCCAGAACAAAGAAATCACAAAATGTTTATAAACATGTGACAAAAGAACTTACAAGCATAAAAGGGCATTACCGTTGTGAGAGCATAGAGATTTCTATTTCACAGCACAGAAAAGGGAATCTGTATACACATCATTTTATTTTTTCTCAGACTAGACACATATAGAATAACTTTTATAAATGAATATGACATAACTTATACTTGGAATTAATTGTATTAATATGATAGGCACCAAAAGGGCGAGCTTCTACTTGACGAAGTGCGTGTTATTTAAAATGTAGCCATGTCCAGTAGTTAAAACCTATTATATTTTCATTTGCCTAGCCATTCTTCTTTTAAATGTGAACATTTTGTTACCAGTAGATTGGTGGTATTACAATTACATAAAGAAGAATATATCAGAAGGGATTACATAATAAGCTAAGATGCCCAGCATTTCATGGTGCACAGAAGGTCACTCGGGAACTTTATCAGCTGGCGAGATAAAGAAATATAAATGACGCAAGAGTATTGGCCAGTATATTTGGACCTGACATTCATTTTTCTGAGGAAATAGAATATAGTCACATAGCTTAACAAAGCTACAAGGATTTTTCTGTGCTGCTTTACCCACTACATACTGCAGTCTAATGGAAAATGAATGGCTACATTAATGTACTGAAATCATTAAGCTAGTAACTGATCACTATAGTTGTTTTATTATACTGTACTTAAACACTTTTACTTAATAAACCAATAACTAATGTAAATGTATAAATTCCATCACCAAGTTCCAATGCAATTCTTAATCATATAATAACAAAGATAGCAAACCTCCCCTCTACCCCATAATACTCTCTGCATAATAGGAGACTTCATAATAGAGTTATACCATTTATGGAATAGCAAAGCTCCTAGATTGGCCTGGGGTAAATTAATTGCATTTTATTGGCACTTCCAAACTTTCACTACAACTAGGTATTACTTTATTATTTACATTGGTCCTTACAACCATAATACACTTCTACAAGCCCTTACATTGACATCAGTTGGGGACCTGGCTAACTTCCAGCATCACCTACTTTACTATCTCCATATAGGACATGACAAGCTGCACTTTTTTGCCATACACCTTAATTGCCAAATCTCTCCCCTAGATTTCCTTTCAGTAGTAATGCCTATTTAACAATTTGGACATCTCTGGGACTTTTTATTTTGGCTTCAACAAGGTATCAAGTACCTGAACGATCTGAACATTTGCAAAAATATAAATCTTGCCAACCCCACCTGCACAGATACAGTACTTCCAGTTATGGCATTTCTTCAAGGTTCAGTTCTCTGTACTGAGTCCAGAATGTCAATACTTTAGCTTTGAGAAAAAAACTTACATACTCAATCTAAAATTGGTCTCAAGGCTATACCAAGGCCAAGGCTATACCTTGGTTAGACCAAAAATTCCCATGATGGCTGGAAGGAAGCTATTGAAAACTTCCTGATTTATAAAGACAGACTTGTTCAATATAAAATGATGCATCTATTATATACAACCACAATAAGTGAGTGTCCCTTCTGTAAATCCCTAAAGGCTGATTTCATTAATATGCTGTGGACCTGTCCTGTGATAGGTATTGGTCTGATATTGTATCACTTTTTGTTGAAGACCTTGACTTCTTCCATGTTCAGACACCACTAACCTGTCTACTTGATGTCCTGGACCAAATAATCCCCACCAGTGCTTTTAACATCCACAGTTTCCTGGAAACAACTGTTTAAAAAGCTAAAGCTTTACCACTATTTAACTTATCAAATTCCTTAGCAGACAAAGGCATTCTAAGTGACATTAAATAAAGTCCCTTGGATATAGTGAAATATTCATTGATAAAATGTCTGCAGAACCTAAATCTAGGAAAGCAAGACACTTGAAAGTACTTGAAAGTCAAAGGAGACAATGACAGAAAAATATGCAGAAATTAGAATTTTTTGAAATAGAATTGAAGGTGAGATGAGGCTCCTCATCTATACAAATGCATTGGAGCTTCCCAGCTGGTTGGGTTTGTTGGGACAAAAGTTGACCAAGCAACATTTATGGCCATAATACATACAGAGGCTAGTAGATGTTCTACATGCTTTTTCCTTAGTATAAAGTTTGGTTGAGCATAGACACTAGGGTTCTTCGTAAAATGAAGCCTGAACAAAAGGAGGGGTAAGTGGGTAGACCTATACTTCAAGACCTATGCCTCATCACGAGGTGTTCTCTCATACTTCTATGTTAACAGCACTCTTGACCCAAGAGACACGCAAATACTGTAGAAGTATGGAACAGGACAGGTTCCAGATGGTAGAGAATATGCCCTGGGACTAATCCTTCTTAGAGTAAGAGAATGTACTAAAGAGAGGAAGAGATGAACCCATTCTGATGATACTACTGATGCAGAATCAAAACACTAGGGGAGGTGAGATGTCTATGATACTCTGAAAACATTTAGATTAATACAGCATTTACAAATACTGTAGTTGGAATATTTAAGCTAAGTTGCCAAGTTGATTTTAAGGTCAGCATCATTCCAGATAGAACCACTGCCAAATCAGTGTTTTTTAGCTGTGCTTGTTTAGCATTAGGGTGTATTATCTGTTATTATTGCTACAAGAACATAGAGCCATTCACCTCTCGAACTTGATACTTTCACCAGTAGGCTCAGTAAGGATAATGATTGGTGCCACTTGGGCACAAAAGGACAAGCAGGATGAACTTTACTATTTAGATTTTGACAAATCAAAAAAAGTATTGTATTCTCTTTATAACAAAGTGTTCTAACTAAAAATAAATATTAGCTCTAGTTCACAGAACCGACAAAATAAAAGAGCTCACATCAGTGCCATATTATCACATATTTATAAAGTGCCAAAATAATACCCAGCACTGCACAATAAATAAATGTTTACATACAGATAGAAGAGGGCCCTGATCAATAGAGCTTACAATCTAAATGTAGATGGATGTATGAGACAAGATCACAACTTAGCAGTGGCACGGACTATTGTACTTAGCATAGGCAGTGGCATATAATGTGTACTGAGGGAATGCTTAGGATCCATGGGGATAAGCTTCTTTAGAATAATATGTTTTTAAAGACAGAGAGATTGGGAGAACTTCTAAAGTAACATAGAAGGGAACTCCAGAGAAGGGGTGCAGCTCTAAGATAGTCTTGCATGTGTGTATGTGAGGAGGTAATAAGTGAGGTGCTGAGGAGCAGATGGCTAGAAGAGTGTAAAAACTGGTTTGGTGAGTACTTCAAAAGTTCTGAGATGTAGGGTGGAACTTCTTTTGAATACCAGTTGGATTTTATCCCTCCATCCAGTTGTAAGTTATTACAATTGAATCTATTGAAAAGGATTAGCATGAATCTCCTTGCCCAGCAACAAAGTTGGGTTTGGCAAGGAGCTCTGTATATGACAGCAATATGAGGTAAATGACAACAATGGAGCATGTGAGAGAAATTTTAATTTATTATCCTTTATTTATATAGTGCTAACATATTCCACAGTGCTTTACAGATTCACACCAGTCCCTGCCTCAGAGTTTACAATCTAAGGTCCCTATTACTTTCACACATGCTAGGGCCAGTTTCATCAGGAGTCAATTAACCTGCATGTATGCTTTAGGAATGTGGGAGGAATCCCATGCAAGCAACAGGAAAACATACAACTCTTGCAGTGGTGTCCTGGTTGGAGTTGAGCTAAAAGGCAACAGTTCTAACTAGCACACTGAACATATGCGTGTCACTGGCACTTCTAACAAAATCCAAGGTGGGAAACTCATGTGACAACTTTAAAGACCTGAATCATTATTACTATAGAGATGTGAACATTTAGGCTGTTTCAATAAGTTCAGTATGTAAAATATGACATTTCTAACCATACTCTAACCATATGACATTTCTAACCATATTTTCTGCTACAAACTCCGATCAAATCCGCTCAGGTTTTTTACACTTATTTATTATTACATTTTCCCAAAAATTTGATTTGCTGGAAAAAAAATCTGATTTTAACGTTTTTTTAGATTTTTCATCCGATTTTCAAGATTTTTTTTTATTTTTCACCCGAAACTCAGATTTTTGCCTGAAAACTCCAGGGTATTGCACGAAACGCAGCTCACATCCAAAAATCATTGGGACTTCTCCCATTGACTTATATGTAACCTCGACAGGTCTGAGATGCTGGATTTTCTGATTCAGACTTTTCCATCCTCAGGGTTTAATAAATTCCGAAAAATTCGTGATTTTTTAAAAGTCCGATTTTATAAAAAAGAATCAAGAATTTGTCATGAGGGTAGCAATTGTGGGCAACAGTATTTAATACTTGCTCTGTGTCTTCCTTTCTTGCTCGTCCACATCATCATAGCAGGATATGAGAAATCGTAAAACCGAAAGAAAAAGTTGGCACTTTACTACTGACCATGCTATGCGGGAAATGTTACCAACATAAACCTCTGGTCACTGCTGACACATTGCCTAGAATTTTTTGAAACATCCGCAAATTGCACAAGGTATCTTTCACCTTGTGTGATCTACTGTTGCTTCAATAACGTCAAATAATAACATGCAATGACCTAAAATATGAACCTGAGAAATGGCTTTATCATTACCTGACAGATATAATACTAAATAATACTTTTTATAAAAACATTCAGGATGCTTTCTATATATAAAATTGTATAATTCAATATTATTGTAGGACCATTGTGATGTTCATACAGTTGGGTAACCAGCTTTGTTGCATGACCTCTTATTGTGCCAAAATAATTTAATGATAGATCTGTAAACCCATCAGTATCAATAATCAATTATATTATTACTAAGTAAGCTGCTTGAAAAGCAATGGAGACATGAAAACTATAGGTCCTTTGTCCCGGGACTTATTAGGTTTTCAATAAGATATCTTGCTGCTTTTGTTTTCCATATGCTTTGTAAAGGTTCCTGGACAGCTAATAATGTTTAAGTTTGAAATATCAAGTCATTTTGCTTTAATGGGGAGCAAAGGTGCTGCAAATTTAGTAAGGGCTTGGCTTGACAAGGTCTTCCTGGAGTTGTAAGTACTGTATGTATTGGTGGTATGCAAGAGTTTAAAGAAGTGATTTTGAGGGTTGACGGCCACATTAGTAGGCTTATTGTATATAGGCTAATTCTTTCTTGTTATATTTGTTGTCAATGTTTATCAAGGTTTATGCCATTATTGAAAAAGGCAACATGCTCTTTTTGTCATTCTTGAGTGAATCTATTTCCTATCTATCACTTTACCTAATGGTTGTTAAACATCAGAGAGCTCATTTGAAATCTAAAGTCAAGATTCCTTCATTCATTCATTAGAATTTAATGGTTATCTTTGAGAGATTATGGCCGCTAACATTATATTGGCTTCATAGAAACCTATAGGCTATCTACACATAACCTATGTCCAAATAGCACTCCCTGGAGTATTCACCATCTATCAACTGGCATTTAGCCTATTATTCTGTAGCCTCTGGACAATAAATTAGGGCTTTAGATTTTCCTGTTTCAAGAACTTTATCTCTTAAATGTGCAAAATCCCAATTATTTGGAATAGGATTTGTGTGTTATATCCCACTGGGAGATAAACCTGGAACACATAGTAGATGAGCATTGCTTTTTCTCAGAAAAGTTAGGAACAGTCTTGCCAACATCAATACTTACAGCTTCAAAGGTCTGCCGTTAAGAGAAATATTAGCTATCATATGTGTATTGGGGCCAGCAA
The DNA here is from genome assembly GCF_017654675.1 of Xenopus laevis. NCBI lineage: Eukaryota > Metazoa > Chordata > Amphibia > Anura > Pipidae > Xenopus > Xenopus laevis. Next base: position 147,505,728 of record NC_054373.1, read on the forward strand.
GCTGAGCTTACATGTCAATGGTCATAGGGTGCCTAGTGAACATTTGTTTTCACAGGTCATCTGAGGTTTAAAAAATGCAGTATACCTAAGCCAATCTTTATGCCCCCCTCTTCAGCTATATTTGCTTTATTTAAAAATTTCTACTACCATTTTACCCTGACCCCTATGTTACTTTACTAGGTATTATATTGTTGCCTCTTTCTTCAAAGAATACCATCATTAATCTGCTTTCCCTCATTAATAATAGGGATCTGGTAGCTCCATTCCAGATGATGCATTAAAAGATGTTGAGTTTTGTCTGAATGAATCAATAATGATTTGCAGAGGATGGTGCCTCATAAGCATGAAGGGCTCTCCTGACCACTTACACCTGAAATTGGAAGAAAGAGCTACTGTTTTTTAGGAAATGTATTGTTTTTTCTGTGTTCTATTAGTTCTGATCTTGAATGTGCTTTTATTACCCAATCAACCAATGCCATTTATTCTACAATTTTCATTAAGAGTCTTACAAAGGCAGTATACCCCCTTTTTAACATGGCTGCAATGAATATGGCTTTTGCTGAATATACTTTATCCCTATAATTTTAAAACAAAAAATCTTTGCTTTTCTTACTTCTTCATTTAAACAGGGCAAACAGGAAGATTGAAGCTCCTCAATGTTTGATCCTTGCAAGGTAGATTATTAGATTACCAAACATTATCATTATACAAATCATTCTGCATAATGTACTCCTGCTAACAAAACAGTCGCAATAAATACTGAGGGGAGAGGGAGAGGGATATATACTTAGTAATCTACTTTACAACAAGGAGGAAATTTCTTTGTGCAACAGTGTTTCTAAAATACCAACTGACTTATTTACAGCCCTTTTCTTCGGGATCTCATTAGCCTTAAAGGGGCAGTCTACCCCTTTGTTAACCAAGAGTTCAAAGGTCCTGTGTTGAGCATACTTTTTTGTCTATTGTTGTAATCACAAATACATTCATGTTTTTGTTATTTCTTGAGCTTGAGGGCAAAAAGGGAAATTAATACTACCCGATGTTTGGTCCTTGCGAGCAGGCCCGGACTGGCAATCTGTGGGTTCTGGCAAATGCCAGAGGGGCTGCTGTATGGTTCAATAGAAAGGTACCATATAGTGGGCTGGTAGGGGGATGCTTGGGCTGGTAAATGGGTTGTTTGGGCCTCTGTACTTGGAATGGCAGGGCCTATTTTGACTCCCAGTCCAGGCCTGCTTGCGAGGTAGATAATTAGATTACCAGCATACACCCCCTCCCTTCAAACTTTGTTGTGACTGTTTTGTTAGCAGGAGTCTATTATACAGGAGGATTATCTTTGCAATAGTAATCTTATTGTCTACCTAGCACTGATAAAACGTGGAGTAGCATCAGTATCTCTGTTTGCCCAGGTTGTGAGTGGAAACAAGTCTGCTGTTTCTAATTGTATTTTTTCTACTCTGTCATGCAGTATTCTACTCTTGAGAGCTTTGCAAAAATAATCTTTTATTCTACTGAGATAATTTCTATCACCCAAGGATCTGTCATGGACTCTACCCATTGAGGAAAGAAAAAAAAGACTCCCCCTTCTTCAAAAATCAATACAATGCGCACATACAGTATACACACACTGACAACATCACAGCAATGCAGACACAGGATTATAATTTATAATATTTACTGTCATAACTGTCATAAGGTAACTTCCAAAGGGTCATTAGTAAATAGGAGAGCAGTTGTGCCTGCACATTACTTACTCATAACTGAGAGGTTTAGCATTTGGTTGCTGGTTTTCATGTAATTGATTCATAGGACTGAGGATGTTTTTACTCTGTGGTGTTTGGGTTCTCAAAATCACTTGAAGAGTCAGTCAATTAATCATTAGTCATTATGACACAGCAGCAGACTTAACAAGTGAAATATGTGATTATTCATTAATTGTCAGCAATTCAGTGCCAAAGTGAAACTTTTACATTTGGACTTTTCTCTTTCAAACATTCTCATGGCCAGGTCGGAACAGTCAGACCCTGGACAATGCGTTACACAAATGAGAATTGTATCAGTACAAAGGTGAAGGATGGACAGCTGATACATATCTTATAGCATAGAATTCATCTTGCAGTAATTACATTTCATTCCCTTTAAATAAATGTCTGCTCTGAATGCAGTACAGTTTAGTGGGGTTCAAACTAAAATAAACATTTTGGACCCCAATTTATTGGAAGCATGGAATATGTAAGGCAATGCTGACATTCAGTGGTTGCACAAAGTACTGCGAGTTAAAAAATTGTGTCCCACCTTAATAGTTCCATAACTGTATAGCTAGAGTTTGAATAAATAAAATCGGCAAAGTCGAAATAGACAAAGGATAAAGAGACAATGCAAGTTTGATTTAAATAATTCAATTCAATAATACTTCAAATCTACTATTTCATGTACTATTAATATTATAAACCCTTTTACTTTCCTGATAAAACATTGGGTTTCTAAAACCCACTTTTGACCAAGTGCTACCCAGACGTAGCACTCAGGGAAGGTATTTAGATTGACAGACAGACAGACAGAAAGCTCTGTTGACTTGGAATTCTTTGACTGCCAAAATTTAGTGGTACTCTTTTCCTATTTTTGAAAAGTTCCCCTCTATACTGTATATACCACACATAGAGGCACGTTTATTAAAGGTTGAATTTCAAATTCATGTGAGTTTTTTTAAACTCTATTAAATTCGAATATACTCAAAATTCGACTGGGGGGTTATTTATAAAAAAATGAAATATTTTAAACTCAAATGATTTTTACTGACTCGAAAACTCTAATCGAATTAAATTTGAATTAGACTAAACTCGATTCGAGTTTTTTCTCAAAAAAAAAACTCGAAAGTCAGGAAGGCTACTAACATCTCCTATTGACTTATACATGAACATGGCAGTTTTTAGGTGGCAAATAGTTGAATTTGAGTTCTTAAAGGGCCAGAGTATGATAAATCTTGAAATTTGAATTTGAATTAAAACTCAAATCAAGTTTGTATAATTTACAATTCGAATTTGAGAGTTTTGACCATACAAAAAATTTGAAAATTCGAATTTTCAATTCGACCCTTAATAAATCTGCCCTTTAATGACTTCAGTGATATGCAGGTTGACCTGAAACCTGCGGGGACCCATGGGGTTTACTACTGGTTGGGTGGGTTCTGGTTGAAATTTGGCCAACCATTGCAGCGTTAGAAATTTGGTCAACCATTGCTCCCGAAGATTTCCTGTTTTTTAACCAGAGGAACACAGAAGTAACATACAGAGCAAGATGACACGGGTATGGGTTGGGCATGGGTCCTACAATGAGGGTTTGGGTCAGTGTGGATTAAAGTTTTGCTGGTTAAGATTGGGTGCAGGTTGAGTTTTTCCTTGCGTGCACGGGGGCGACCGGACACAGCTTTGCAGCTTAGGCACGTGCCTACTTTGCCTACCCATAGTTCCTGGCTGTGGGTACTGTGAGTGCTCTTCTGAAAACATTTGCAATTTACATTAATTTTTTTTCTAGATTTCAAGATAGTATAATGAAACTGACACAATACTGGTCAGTTCTGCCAACTGACAGTTGGGAGAAATTTTCAGAAAAAGAAGAGGAAACTTTTCTGATGTTGCTTTGCTTATTAAAGAGCAGGGCAGAAGGAAGCCCTGTCCATAAGGCATAAAACACATGGCCGCAATGCAGCATGGCCCATTGCGATTGCAAACTTGCCTGTCTGCATGATGTGTAATTTAGAGGGTGGGAGTAAGGCACCTATATGCTTTCTCCCTACCACGTCTCCTAAATAAAGTGATGCCAAACACAGACAGCACTGCATTTATGAGGCAAATAAAGTCTGAACCACAGTGAAGATACCTGCAGCAATTCTGCTACCTGCAGGACAGGGAAAGTACAGAAAACATGGTGTATTAGTGTATTACTGCAAGAAGTAAATAACCCCTATAGACTATGTACCAGATATTTCAAAGTAGTGCATAGCCTTGTATTTATTTATATGACTATTACACTCTTTATAGTGCATTCTTTTGTGCAGTAAAGTGAAACTGTGATACGTGAGAACATCAATTTGCAAAGGCATATTCTGTTGGTCCACTATAACTTACCACAAGTTGGATCAAGAAAAGGCATATTCTGTTGGTCCACTATAACTTACCACAAGTTGGATCAAGAAAAATACAATATTTGTTCTTCTTTATTGGGGAGATCAGCTATTAAAGTAGGTTGGGTCACAAGAGGTGTTGGACTTGACAGTTTGCTGCTGTGACCTGGGACATAGGAAAGGAAATGATCTAAGCAAGGCTTAGAGGAATTAATGCTAAAAACAGTTACTCTTTGCAATTATCTGACCCAGTTTCATTAACCCACTGAAGTGAAATGTGCCAAGTTCAAAAACACATAAGACAGATGAAGTGGTGTTGGATGAAATGATAATATAAGGCCACATGCATAATGAAAGTACTGCGCTGTACAATGTGCTATGCCAGGGATTCAAAGTACAGGAATCTTTCATTGTACCATGTACAGGTTTATAAATGTTCATTAACAATGGTAATTTTGCACCTCAAAGAGCTTTGATTTTTTGGAAAGTTAACCCATAGGTGTAGATGAGTCAGTCTGTATTTAGGGAAATTGTGAAACCTGGCACCTACAATCTCCCATATCTTCTATAAATTATTTTACTATTTAAGAGCGTAGCACATTTCCAGCATTTTATAGAACCCAAATGTATTGCCTGAACAATATGCAGGGCTGTATTTCTGGTCTGTGCTGCAGAAGGCACTGGACCCAAAACTGCACACCTCCTCACAACGGCACATTAGCAGTGGAGTTTCTGCACTATGCATGTGCCAGCTATGAGCCCCCCAGGAACCCTTTCTCCACTCCACTCCAGTTTTGCTGCCAGATTTTAACACAGCAGAAGCCAGGGATTTTTTTTATTCTTTAAAGGGATTCTGTCATGGTTTTTATGATGTCGTTTTTATGTCTAAATTAAACTGTTAACACTGAAAATAATTCACTCTACAATATAAAATGTAATACCTGAACCAGCAAATGTATTTTATTTTAGCTGTAATATTGGTGTGTAGGCAGCCATCTCAGGTCATTTTGCCTAGTCATGTGTTTTCAGAAAGAAGCAGTACTTCAGGATGGAACTGCTTTCTGGCAGGCTGTTGTTTCTCCTACTCAATTTAACTGAATGTGTCACAGTGGGACCTGGATATTTACTATTGAGTGCTGTTCTTAGATCTACCAGGCAGCTGTTACCTTGTGTTAGGTTAGCTTCCCATTGTTCTGTTGTAAGACTGCTGGGGGGGGGAAGGAATGGGGTGATATCACTCCAACTTGCAGTACAACAGTAACGAGTGACTGAAGTTCATCAGAGCACAAGTCACATGACTGGGGGCACCTGGGAAACTGACAATATGTGTAGCCCCATGTCAGATTTCAAAATTAAATATAAAAAAAGGGAACAAGGGAACAGGCTCTCGGGTGCCTATTTATAAATATGACCCTGAACTTACGCAGACCTTATGATAGTTTCATAAAACGAGGGAGTTATTTACAAAGTGCGGATACAGGGTGCAAAGTACAAAAAAATGAATGCAAACTGCCTTGCTTTTTTCACTTTCACTCCATGGTGGGATACATCTAGCTCACACAGTGCACATTTCTTTTCTATAGGCAGCTGCTTACATAAGGTCTGTTCCATCCATAAATAAAGTCCCAGATCTGCTGTGTAGAAAGAACTTTGGAAAGATGCCAATTTCTGCCCTCACTTCATAAAATCATGAAGGGGGTATTACAATGCAATATATATGGTTCTGTTGGACTCCCCTACCCTGTTGTACACCCCAAGTTTCTCACTTTAGTTAAGAGACACTGCCTAGAATTGTATCAGATTTCATTATAGCTAGTGCACCGGACACGCATTTTGCCTATAATGGACTATAATGGAAAGTGAAGACGTCTGACATCCGATTGAATCATGTATGGGGCATAGTCATCCATATATTTACAGGCTTACTCCTTTAATTGCTTTTATATACAGCATTTTTAAACATGAATCCACCAAACTCATGTTACTAGTCAGTAGTCTAGGTAGCTCAATATTAAATTATGTGATAAGACTTTAGTGTGGCTTATAATACAGTATGTACTAAGGGGGAATCTAAAGTTCAAATATGACACCTAATTATACTTTAAAGCTATCATTTGCATACCTAGTAATGTTACCAGCAGAGTCCATGAAAACAAGGAAGTTAGAGTTTGGGATACTGTGTTTATAGGCTATTGGGGCAGCCTTAGCCTAATAAATCATAGGTGTATGTATATAAAGCTAATTTCACAGCAGTGACTTTGCCATACACCCTTATTTGCTTTGTAGGCTATGAACCGTGTCACAATTAAGTGAATAATGTCAAATATCTTTAATTGATTTTCACCTTGGATTCTGATTAATATTACTGTATATGGTTCCACAGTAGGGTGAGTGGGATACAAAGTACAGAGTAAAATGGATTAATGACTAATATCCTTCAGATATGCAAATTAATTAGATGAGGCGTCACTATCAACCTATTGCACGTTCAGGACAGATATTACCCAGTTCACAATGCGTGGCAGTTTTATTTGAGGTACCAAGTGAAAAGCCAAAGGGTAGTTTGGTCTCTCATGACCATTAATGGTACTCCTTATCAAGCTTTATAATTTAACACAATGAAGATAATAGAGGAAGATCAATAAATGATCAAAAAAATATTAACCCTTTTCTGCAACACTATTATTTGACTTCCAACACCAACAATGTGCTCTGGACCTTGTGCTGGGATATTTAATCATGTGCAAGGTGCAGAGTGCCACATTAAGGGCCATCACTTTGTGTCCATTGGTGCTCTAGCACTTGGACCTGGAGCCTTTGAAAATGCTGGTCCAGTGGTGTAAATAGATATTACTGGGCCCCACAGCAAATGTTTTTTCACGCCCCCAAAATATCTAGAGGTTGACCTGTTTTACCAATATTTATTGAAATTGTATATGAATTAGGGCCTCATGAGGCCCCTATACATGCTGGGCCCCCCTCTGCATTCTCTGTAGTTATGCCTCTGGGCTGGTCCGTCTTATTATCTACTATGCTGCAAGCCTTCTTTTGGTCAATGGATGGAAAAAGTGGAGTTCCTTGGGCTCATACATGCCCACCACACATGGGGGTTCTGTATTTACTTCCAGTTAGAGTGATAACAATATGCACAAACTGTGCAGCACAGCCAGCATTAAGCTCTGATTTAATATGAGCTCTTATTAATAACCTGATGTTATAAGGCTTTTACTGATCAGAAGATCTATGGAACTAAAGTTATACCAACCTTTACTTAAATTGCATATTCTTTCAGCACATTCCTCCACCTCTAAGCCTTGCATCTCGGTTGGTGCCCTGCACACTAGACTGTACAATGCACCTATGAAACAAAGAAGGCATGTTAATGTGGATCTAACTTATATGGCATAATACTGTTATCTTTGGGTTCTCTATGTTTAATAAGGGCTTCAGTTGCTGTTTAGAACGTGTGTTCTACATGAGTGTCCAAGGATGTTTCCTTTGCCAAGTTTTGGCATTATGTGGCCGAACCCTTGCTACTTTTTAAGAGATTCAGAACAGTGTAGGCCTGGGGTGCCAAGGGCCAATGAGAAAACTTCATATCCTTAATATGAAGTTTTCTCATTGGCCCTTGTTAGTAGTTAACCCACAAACTACTAGCAGGCACCAAAATAATTTATTCTGGCTGAAATAAAACATTTTTTTCCACATGTTTCAGACATTCAACTTTACTGCCTAGTATTGCCAAATAAGCACTCTTTTGCTAGCTAGACTAGAGAATGCCAATTCAGTGTTGTCTATGGGAAATACATACAGACAGACTGTAGAAAATAACACAGACTGTGTGCACTGAACAAGCCCAGATTATATTGTCATTTTGATAAAGTCTCTGATTCCTACTTTAGTTCTACTCTTTCCCTTTACACCCAGCTACCCTGGATTCTCCTGCTTATCCCAAGCAATATATTTGGCAGACCCCATCACAGAATCCTAAATTATCTATATTCAGCAGTAGATTTGTATTGTATAATGTTAAAACTTCAGATATAACAAATATCTTAGCCAGTCGAAGGCCCTGTTAGAACACAAGGCTCTGCATACAATGTTGAAAGTACTATTTGCAACAAAATAAATGGAAAAATCATACGCTTCACCAGCTAGCAGAACTGTTCTGTGCTCTTAGTATAATAGCAGTTACAAGTCCTCATGATAATGTATTGCTGTACATCTCTTCCAATTATCAGCAAATAACCCTCTGCAAGTAATTGTTGCCCCCAGGGCTGGATTTGCCCTGAGGGCGCCTAGAGGCCGGTGTCCTCCATTGTCCCCCCCCTTAATTTATACCACCCTAGGCCTGGGTCCTTTCGGCCTGATCGTAAATCTGGGCCTGATTTCCCTTGATATGCACTAGTACAGGTTTGGGATCCATTATTGAGAAATCCATTAACCAGAAAGCCCAGAATTAAGCCAAAATCAAGCCACAGCTCCAAATAATTCAAAATTGTAAAAACAATTTCCTTTTTCTCTGTAATAATAAAACAGTACCTTGTACTTGATCCAAACTACATTATTATTAATACCAGACATTATTTTCCACTATGCTGCTCATAAGCCACACATGTAATGCAATGCAGAAGCTAAGCATGTGGTAAGTATTTAAGAGCACGATTTACTAAAGAGCTCAATTTACTAAAGTATTGTATCAGCATTTGAAAATGACTGTAGAGCAAGAAAGTTCTATATTCAATGCTCTGCCATAGCCATAAGTAAATAGCGGCCAGCAGACGCTCCCTATTCTGCAGAAACAAGAAGTCTTTGGGACCAATGCTACCAACTGCACAGCTCTGGGGGTAAAATAAATAGAGTACAGTGGTGCATACCTGTAACCGTATCGATTGCAAGTGTCAGAGCAGGTTCAAAGGTTCCTTTCAAAGGGCCATCTGAGGTAAGCTTTGCACACAGGTCATTAAACAAGTGTGCGTTTCCCAGATGAAAGAGTTAATAGTCTGATAAAGTTCTCTGCGGAGCTGGCAGGCAACCAGGAGTTCACATTTCTTTGGGTCCACAAAGCATCTTATTTCTCTCTGAGAGCATAGGTCAATCTAAATGCAAAAGTTTGACAAGGATCCAAAATGACGTAACATCATCCTGAAACTTTACTTCGCTTACTCAATCTACCTGCGGGGTTGCACATCACCCAACTCAAAATGTGCCCCCCCCCCCCCCGCAGCTGTGGGACAGATTAAAAAAGCAGCTGACACTTTCAATTTTGAGCAGTCCTTGTGAAAATCAATACGTTTAATCTTTTTATAAACTGGTTATCTGTTTAATCGTGTAAGGATTCCTAACTGAAGTTTTGAATTATTTCAAGTCCCCTTCAACATGACTGGCCGGATGGAAGACACAATTTAAAACAGGAATGTTGCTATTTAAAGGGGTTGTTCACCTTCTGACACTTTTTTCAATTCAGTTGGCTTCGGATAGTTCACCAGAAATGAAGGCTTTATTCAATTACTTTCTATTTTCTGTGTGACTGTTGTTTTAATATTGAAGTGTGACGTTTCATTTTTCACCTTCTTTTGTCTTTCTAAAGCAGCTCTAGGAGGGGGTCACAGATAGTGATGTGCGGGTCAGGAACCCCACCCAAACCCACAAAACCTTAAAGGAGAAGGAAAAGCATTTTTAATTGGGGGTGCCAAAAGTTATGCACCCCCAAGTGATTGTATATACTTACCTCACACACTGGGCTGGTTCTCCTATCAGCAGAAAACTGCACTGGAACGGGGGTTCTTTCAGCGAGCACCACAAAGCAATTGGCTGATTTCTTCTTCTTTCTTTAAATTTCCCGGGGCAGGCGCATGCGCAGTAGAACAAAATAGCTGATTTCTTTGTTAAAGTTTGGGTTTTCGCGCTACTGTGCATGCAAGAAGCTGGAAGCCAATCGATCCGTGGTGCTCGCTGGAAGAACCCCGGGCCGGTGCAGTTTTCTGCTGATAGAAGCACCAGCCCAGGGTGTGACGTAAGTATATACAATCACTTGGGGGTGCCAAACTTTTTCAAGTAAAGAGCACCTTTCCTTTAACTCTCACCTGACCCGTAGCAGCATCATCTCATTCTGCACACAACTTCTGCAAGCGCCTCTGGTTCCAAGACAAAGAATCTTGTGGAGCAAATGAGGAGCCTATTTCCCCAGTCTGACCTGCACCCCACCCTAAACAGCAGTGGTTGGCCAAACTTCAACCTGAACCTGCCCAACTGGCTGTCATAGTCACCAACTCTGTAAACTGTTCTAAATTGATACGTAAGTTGATACATTTCGTATCTTTATCAGCTGTTAGGGCAAGGCCAGACATGGCGTTGTTTTACGTTGAGTTTTTAAAAAAGCTCAGTCAGGCGTAAATACACATAAACTGCACTACCACTGAAATTAATGGAAAACACGCTATGGCAAATCTCGCAGGGCGCTTGCAAGCCGAAATCCTCCAGGGACGCCAGTATTGGCGTTTTTCAGCAGAAACACCAATACGTCAAGAAACTACCAAATCAATAGACTCTATGGGATCTGCACGTTTGAAACCACACTTTACCTAAATACATAGTGTATTTTAAATATGGCATCCAAATTATTGCGAGATTTAAATTATTTTAAATATGGCGTCCAAATTGTACGCAAGAAAAACGCATATAGGTTTTTACGGCGTATTGACAATCATTCCTGCTCCATTTTGCATGTAAATAGCTTTTCTATTTCTAAATAGCTTTTCTATTTTCTATTTCTAGCCAGCGGAATTATGGGGAATGAGAACAATGAGAAGTGCATGTTGGGAAAAGAAACCTACGTGCTGAAAAACGCATGTTGATACTCACGTGTGGTTTCAGTGGCCTAGTTACGCTCGACAGAGCTTTTCTATAAAACGCACCGTAAAAACAAGTCTTGCCTTGCCCTTAGAATAAAATAGTTGCTAATACTCCAGAGATGCTGCTTAGAAATGTATAAAACGAATGTAGCAAATTGTAACAGTTCAGAATCTGCACCTGAATTACTGAGCTGCCAGACTGAAACACCAGAGACATTTACAACTTTAAACTTCAAGTTTGGAAAAAAGGTCTGAAATAAAAGATGGAAAGCAATTGATAAAAATCTCTATTTCTGGTGATCAATTGAAACAACTAAACTGAAAATAGTTTTAGCAAAGTGAACAACCCCTTTAATATTACATGATAGATATAGGGATCCACTATACAGTTATCTATACAGTTTCTCCCAGTTCAGTCGTTTTTTTGGTACAGTATTTCCCCTTAGTTTATGAAAGACTGATCACGTGTCTGTGAGTGTTCATTTGAGTGTGCAATATTTGCAGTAAGTTATTATTATAACTACCTGTGGCTAAGGGTCTATTTATCATGCTGTGTAAAAAGTGGAGTGATCATCCTCTGAAGCAATTTACAATGAACACAGAGTGATTCCCATACAGGGAATTAAAACATTACTTAGTGACAGTGATGTCACTGCACGTGAATAATAAATTACTTGGCAATTTATTTTAGCACAGCAATAACTAGTGTCTTTACTGGTCATTCAGCTGGCATTTACTGTATCGCAATCTATCATGTTATCAGGCGACTTGAAGCAGTTAAATTGGACTAAAGGTTGAATCCTATAATAGAACTAGAGCTACTTGCCAAGTTATATTTAGAAATTACACTTCCATAAAGGTATTTTGGTATAAATAAAACAGGACACAAGGCACTATCACTTTTTAAGCGTTGCATCCTTTAACATAAGTAAATAGTGTATCAATATAACAGTACCCTGTATGTCTATGCCATGTCAATGTTAGGCACCGTGCTAAGTTTATTTCCCTAGGTGCTCCCTTTAGGGATGGCCCAGGAAAAAAGTAATGTTTATTACCTTTCCCAGATCAAACTTTCCCAATAGCCAGTACAATAACATCCAGATTCCCTGCAAAAAAAAAACAGGTAACCTGCAGGTTGCGGGTATGACTTTCAGGTGTATAGATGCAGGTTGGTGGGTCTGCAGGTAGAGGGTCAAGTTATGGGTCTTATCTATAGCAATATTTATTCCATTACACATTTTTTAAATGTTTGTTCCTGCCCCTGCCCACTTCTGATATCACTTACGGTTTACAGGAACAGCACTTCCTGTTTTTTGGTAGTCAGCAGTAGGGATGGGCGAATTTTTTCACCTTGTTTTGCCAAAAAATGACGCCCATAGACTTGTATGGCATTGTGATGCCCATTGACTTTAATTAGCGTCTGCGAAATTTTGCCGGCGGCGAATTTTTGGCAAAATGAAATGGGTCAAATTTGCCATCCCTAGTCAGCAGGTCACGGATCATGTTGGGATAAGGCAGTTGCGAGTTGGGTAGCTGGCTCAAAATACGGGAAAAATGCAGGTTGCGGGTCAGGTTCAGGTTTCAAATACTGGTTCTGTGCAGTACTCTATGCTACACTGCCACTCAAGCTGTTTATAGTTTAACTCTAAAGAGCCCAAGCTGATAGCCCACAATATTACAGAATAATGTGGAGAAGCAGAGTCAGACCTGGATTTGTGGCTAAGCCACAAGATCTTAGGGGTGGCATGGCGCCCATCTACAACCTAAGAAGCACTGAGGATGCATACTCCTAACCATGTCTTCCCCAGCGCACCGGTGCATGTGTGCACTCTAGAGGGGGGGAACTAGGACCCAGCAGCCTAGGGGTGCCCACGTCCGCAATCCAGACACGAACAGAGTTGAAAGGACCTATTAACCATTAATTGGTATCATTAGTACCAGTGCATATTGCTTGTTAAATGATGCCAGTATTTTTTTCTATCTAATAACTCTTTCTCTCTGCGTGTTATATACATTAGGATGAAAGCTGCTGATGGATGTTAGTACATAGCACTAATGCTGAGTTCACAAGGTCAGGTCACCCATTCCGATTAGAAGAAAAGAGGTTCCGCCTAAATATTCGGAAGGGGTTTTTTACAGTGAGAGCTGTGAAGATGTGGAACTCTCTCCCTGAATCAGTGGTACAGGCTGATACATTAGATAGCTTTAAGAAGGGGTTGGATGGCTTTTTAGCAAGGGTTAAGGAAGATGGCTCATAGTTGATGCAGGCACTGGTCCGATTGGCATCTTAGAGTCAGGAAGGATTTTTTTCCCCCTCTGAGGCAAATTGAAGAGGCTTTGGATGGGGTTTTTTGCCTTCCTCTGGATCAAAAGGTTAAAAAAAGAGATGAATGAAAATGAATGTGTTCCACTGTTCAAAGCAGTTGAATGCATTCTGTTAAAGTCTCTAATTAGTCTGCTTTGATAAATGTGTTGATTTGTTAAAAATAATGTTTCTGGCAGGAATGTATTGTTAAGCAGGAAACTCCTTGGGGTGCTTAAGGATTCCTAAAACATGCTCTTTAATAAATTTGCCCCTAATTTTTCTAATGTTCACCGGCTGCTTTGTCACCTCTCCTAGCTTCTCGGCCATTGCTTTTGCAACTGAACAGGACAGCTAGAGAGGCACATACACTCTGATATGCTGATTGGTCAACAGAGCAAAGCTTGTGCTCCTGAACTTTGTTCTCCAAAATTAAATTTTAATTTGTCCCAAATAAAACATGAATTGCTCTTACAAGGCTATGGAAACATATCTATTAGCAATTTGCTGACAAGAGAGCAAATAAAACCTTGACTGAGCTAAAATATACGCCTGTGTGCCTTTCTCCATAGCTTGCTCAACAGAGACCACGTTTCTCCCGGGCTGTCTGTGATACACTGCACAATGTGAGAATCACACATTTCCTTTCCATTCTTTTCACTTTCACTTTCTTTAATGAAAATGCATTATGTGGGGAGGCCTGGGGAAATGTGGTTTTCACTGAATTTAGCCACAAAATAGAAATTGTACAGGACTACCGGTAAAAGTAAGTTCCCAAACTGCCTTTTCTGGCTGATCCTAGGTATAAAACAAACACTACTCATTTATCAGCACTGGGCAAAATTGCTCCTGAGCTTTAACCCATATCAACCAAGAATTAATGCAACAGTTTTGTACCCCACTAAAACCATAGGGGGGGGTTCTGAGTGACTGATCACATGTGCCATTGTCCTAATTGTAAATCAGGTATAAAACTGAAATGATTCCTGATAATTAGGACAGTATAAATTTGTCTGACTTCTTACTCTCTGCAGGGGTCAATGAATCTCCCACAATCCTCTGTGAAACGTTTCAAGAGTCAAACTCTAGCTCTTCAGGCTAAGAGAGCGCTAAAAGGGTACATACTGTGCAGTATTTTAATGATATGAACATACCTTAGGTGCAAAAAAAAGGGGGAGACTAATCAACACGAATCAGAGTATTTATCACAATAATCCAGATGAAGGGCGTAACTACAGAGGAAGTAGACCCTGTGGCTGCAGGAGATACTGGTAAAACAGGGCAACCTCTGGATATTTTGGGGGCCCTAAAATAAATTTGCTGTGGGGCCCAGTAAAAACATCTAGGTATGACACTGATCCAGATGAGGGAAAAATCAATAATTAAATAAGGAAGTGCCAGCCCTCTTTCTGACAACAGAAATATATCCTCTGTTATACTTGGTAAAGGTGGGTACCAGGCCCGGACTGGCAATTTGTGGGTTCTGGCAGATGCCAAAGGGGCTGCTATAAGGTGCCATAGAAAGTCAGTATTTAGTGGGCTGGTGGAGGCTGATTGGGCCTCTGTGTACCTGAAATGCCAGGGCCTATTTTAATTCTCAGTCCGGACCTGGCGGGTACTCACAAACATCTATAAGGTTTCAGCATATAGTATTCAATCTGGAAACACTGTGTATCCCTTATATAGAGATTATCTTTCTGGATTATTGTGTTAAGTACCCGGGTATTGTTGGCTCCTCTGTATTCACACACACTTTCTCTTCCTTGTTTTGGCACCAAAGGTGTGAGAATATCTTTAAAATATCACACCATATATACGCTTATTGCTCACTGATGTTTGACTATTATGATTATTCCTTATAAAACAGGATGCCAGTGGATTTCATGTGGAAGGTAGTATATAGTGCCAGAATTCTAGGATATCAATTGTCATAATAAATGACTTTATCCTGCTTGTCATGTTCTGTTTATTATGTTATAGAATGGCTTATTCTGAGCAACTTTTCAATTGGCCTTCATTTTTTCTTTTTTAATCATTTGCTGAAATTGCAAACTGGAATGCTGCGGAATTAAAAGCTAAATAACTCAAAACCCACACATAATAAAAACTTAAAACCAATGGCAAATTGTCTCAGAATATCACTCTCTATATCATACTAAAAGTTAATTGAAAGGTGAACACCCCCTGTAAGCTGTGTTGATTATGGGTATGTTTTGTTATAAATGAAACGACTTACCTTTTCTTCTTTTTCTTTTGAAATAAACAGTGGATCTCAGTCCACTTTTCTGATGCTTGGAGCTTTAGGTGATCGGGCAGCCTGGCCCTTTGCTATGCTTTGGAGTGCCCTCTCGTGGATCCCTTTCTGGCTCATTATCTCTTGCCCGAGTTTCTGCAGGACAATTTGAAATTCCAGCAATGATTACCAACAGAAAACAATACAAACATCTGTTACAAAACCGAATAACTAGTACCCCCCCCCTAAATTATGAAATAAAAAGCCAAAAATAAATGAATAATATAATATGCATTATATGAATGGTGACAAAAAGGCTGAAGAACATTTAAAGCCTGATTGAGGGTTTTATCAGACAAATTGTACTTTATGTACAAAAGCCTTACTGTGCAAATGGTGCCAGAGTTGCTGCACTATAACTGCCATGATCCATTAAATTCTAACCTTTTTTTGCATTTTTGAGCATGTGCTGAATATATATCCCGTTGCAATTAAATAGCCTGCTGTTCCTCAAGTGTGATTAGTACAGGAGAAAACCTAAGCAACATTTTAACTGCAAAAAACTTAGGGGTTCTCTCTGCTGTTGCTATGAGAAGAACCCCTTTTTTCCAGTACCAGCCATTTTTCACCTAGCCGCTTTGGCTTTTTTATCACACTTGTTTGATCACCTTTTTTCTGGCTTCTTATACAGAGATTATACTTGTTGCTTGGAAAGGATTCATACATAGATCACTTCCCTTTTATAAGCTAATTTACTTGGCCAGACAATGCCCTAACAAATTCCACAAAGTTTGGTGTCACCGGGGCTGGGTGAAACTATGGTTACTGACCCCCACAAGCTAAATAATAGCTATTTATGTTAAGTAGAGTAATGGTATATACGTATCAACAGTTTATGCAATAAATCTGACACTAAAGTTGTAAATTTGTGTTGCTGTTTAAAAAAAAATATGTAAATTTAAGATGACATTTCTGTTTAATCATTTTAATGTTAACAGATGGGGGAGCCCATAGTCACCACCAGCAGGTTCCAAAATCATGCTAGTAATGTCAATCTAAACTAAAGCAAAGTGCAGCACAGACAAAGCAAGATTTCCTGGCTAGATCATATACACCATACTGTATTGTAGAAGGAATGTGACATGCTATTAACCCAATCCACAGGGTTAAATATACTCATGAGCATTTAGGCAGTGAGCAATAGAATAGATTAATGTCAGTACAGTCAGCTTGGGAAGTTTAAAGGAGAACTAAACCCTAAAAATTAATAGGGCTAAAAATGCCATATTTTATATACTGAACTTATTGCACCAGCCTAAATTTCCAACTTTTAAATAGCAGCAATGATCCAGGACTTTAAACTTGTCACAGGGGGTCACCATCTTGGAAAGTGTCTGTGACACTCACATGCTCAGTGGGCTCTGAACAGCTGTTGAGAAGCGGCGTTTAGAGGTTGTCAAATTATCAAGCAGAAAATGAGGTTCGTCTGAAATATAAGCTGATGCTACAAGGCTGATTATTAAATTCTGAAGCTAGTTGCACTGGTTTCTGTGCTGTCATGTAACAATTATCCATATTAATTACTAACCAACCTCATACTGTGACACTTACATTCTATGTGTACTTTATATTGTGAGTGGGTCCCTAAGCTCAGTAACTGACAGCAGCACAGAGCATATGCAGTGAATCAGCAGAAAAGAAGATGGGGAGCTACTGGGGCATCTTTGGAGACACAGATCTGTGGTTGCCTTGGGCTGGTACAGAAACCCAAAACATAATGTACAGCATTTTTAGCCTACTTCAGTTTAGCTTTCCTTGTCCTTTAAGGTTCATCCCTAGTGTTTCAGTGCCTTACGTGAACCAGATCCCATACAAAAAAAATACATAAGGGAGAAAACTCTGTCTCACTCTCCCATAATGTGCTATAACATAAACAAACCTGTATCTTACTAAAGCCTCATTGACGGGGTCCCTGCTCCATGACTTTACTAGATGTAGGGTCCCTCTTGGACAGCACACTTTACTAGGGCCTTGTTGATCCCAGGTTCCCTGAAATACATCCAGCTGGGTCAACAACTGAATGCCAAACATTATTTCAAGTATGGGCAGAAGTTGTTACAAGCCTAAGGGCCAATGACATATATATATGCTGAAGAGCAAAACTAGATACAAGGGCACCTGTCCGGCAACTAAGGGATAAGGAAGTGTAAGGCCAAAAAGTGACATAAATCCTATGGTTCCCTACATAAGCTTGGACCCAGTCCAGATGTCTCCCGTATCAATGTATTCAATTTTAAGCTAATGGCAACTGTAGAATTATTACTGCCGTTGTGCTTTCAGGGAGAACCATGGCGGTTATTATGCCCTTAATTGCCATTTGCCTGTCATCAGTTCTCATAAAAGGATGGGAAATGCTTTCCCTGTGGTGGATACCATTCAGGAAAGTAGAAGTTTTGAGCTCTCAGTTCACTAAAACTAAAGCCATTAAAGAAGGTGCATGGTATGGAAGTCAAGGTTTTGCTGTGTACTCCATAAAGAACAGTTTTAAGGAACACTGAAAATTTTGACTTCTTCCCAAAATATGATGTTGCCACTTCTAGGGTATCTTAGAGCACTGACATTGGCTGAATGGCTGGTACAGCAAAATCCAGTGCAGAGAGAACACATGAAGCACTTTAATTATGGGGCTATTTACGTGCCTCTCCCTCCTGCCAAACACGAATACAAAGGCATCGCTGCTTTCATGGGTCCAGCTGCAAGTCTTTGTGCCCCAAAACAGAGCATAGTGACCTGTGGCAATTCATTTAAGCAGGAGATGGTGCAAAATCAAATTGTGCCCAGTGTATGCACTTAGCACCCTGCTTTCCTGCTGTTAATGAGCCCTATAATCCTGCAAATGATTGAATGTGCATAGTGAAAAATATGTAGACTAATGATAGGACCCCAATTCATTAGTCGTTTATATTGCTCAATATCTTCCAATAACTTTGTTGCTGCTCTGATTACTGGTATGTTCCAATATTGTACCGTTTAACAAATGGTACAATATTGGAAAATAACAAAATAAGTACTCTTATGCTTAGGTCAATTTGAAAAGGACTGATACATAAAAGTTGTATAGATATCTTTATTAGAGATGTTGGTGCAAATGCTTGAAGTGGCCACTTTTTATTCCAAATGTCAAAGAAGCAAAATAAAAATTAGAGAGATCCTCCAATGCCCTAGACATGAGCCCACCCTTAAACAAATATGTCATGCCCCTCAAATTAGTTATTGTTTAATAGTTACTACTATTTCAATCCCACTTTAAAAAATGAAACATTGCCAGCATTTTTTAACACTTTAGGGTAAGGCCACACGAGGAGATTCTGGGAGAACCCCGAACTGCCTCAGCGTTTTTCCCCATATGTTGCAATGAAAAGTCGCCTGCGCTAATGCACACGCGGCGATGCGCTTTCAATAGTCGCCCAAAGTTGCCTCAGTGAGTCGCAAGGCGACAAAATCTCCCCGAATTTCTTCGTGTGGACTAGCCCTTAATGAATTTACGGATATGATGTCACTGACATAAGATTAAGGAGGATTTTGTTTCATTTTATCAGTTCACCTGGTCTGCGGTGACAAAATAAACTCTGGTGATAGAGGTAACGTTGAGTAAAATGCACATTTTAGTGAATTGGCAAAGTAACGACCAGTCGCTAGAGTCAAAAGTCGCCTGTCGATAGGGTGGGAGTGTATGCTAGCAATGGTCTCATTTGCTAGTGAATTGTCCTCTATGCCTGTTAGTGAATTGCCGATGTCCCTGTGGATGGGATATCTGGCAAATTATCGCTTTCACTCTTTAGTGAATCTGTCCCCTTGTATTTGCCAATATTGCACCCAACAGCAAGAAGCAGAGCATGTACTTGCAATTTTGTGGTGGAGACAATGACTCGGTGCATGACAAATGATTTAATCAAATGTCAGTTACCACTAACCTTCATGTCTATGTACCATGCTGTGTATTAGCTTGCAATCTATAAATCAGCTCTGGGCGGTGAATAAGTAACCATTGCTGTCAGCAAGTAAATCTGCAGCAGTTCAGTGACACAGCCACCTGAGGTTTTACAGATTAGTTGAGTGTGTCGTTTGTTCTAATGTAAATCACTGCTGCTTGCTACATACAGAGAAGCTTCACTGATCTTGCACAGGAGATTGCCAGAAGCTTATGGAAGTTTCACCTTCAGAATCCCTTCAGTGAGCAGGTTGCCTGACAGATCCAGTCTTATTCGGTTTGGTTCCTTCTTTAGTGTCAGGTTATTTGCTGAAATCTCTTCTGCCTTATTGCATCAACTCTCTTCTGGATCCTGCAACTCTGCCCTCGGACAGGTACCTTGCTCTCCACGTGGCTATTGGTGTTGACAAGGGAGGGGGGTAAATAAGAGAAGAGGAATGAAGCAACCAATCGAAGATAACAGAGGGCTGTGCTCTCCAAGTGAATGGCAGTGCCAAGGGGAAGGCCAGCCTGTATTTAACACCGGCCAAGTGCAGGGCTGCTATGAGAGGAGAGCGCAGTATAAAGGGCACTGTTACAAGTATTGTAGGGTGGCTGGAATTGACTGGATTTTCAAGGTATCCTGCTCATCTGAGTTATGATTCTCTATGGGTGATTGACAAGGACTCATTGGCAAGATACAGCAGGATTCTTACCAAATGCCCAGCTGCTGAAACAATTAGACTTTTGAGTTCCACTGCATTCTACTTGTGTGTCCCCTGTATGGTACCACAAGCTGAGGGTTCCACTCACACACTCTAGCTGTACATAGAACCAACCTTCTAAAGCCTCACACCCAGTGCAATGTGGGCTCAGTTGCTCCCTGTGTTACTGCATCTCTGACCTGTCATCTGACAGGGGAAGTTAATCCCAGCCTCAGTAGCCACATGACAGTTAATGCTGGACCAGGTCGCTCTTAAAAGCAGGATGCTGGCTTTGCAGAACCCAGTGCTAAGTAGCATCTAAGAAAGTGAATGTGAGAGGGGCTGGAGACAGAAGAACGTGCCACTTTATCATTGCACATCTTTGCAGATCACCACTTCTCTGTTTCTGTTCCAATGGCTCCAAGATTCCAAAGAGAAGGCATTTGTTTTTACCTACTCACCCTGCTGGGTGCTTTGGCAGCATCTACTCAAGGATTGACCAAGAAAAGTCAATGTCCATCCTGTGGAGTGCAAGACAAGGAGGTAATGATAGAGTTGGCCAAGCAGCAGATTCTGCAGAAACTCCATCTCAAGGAAAGACCCAATATCACCCACCCGGTCCCCCGAGGGGCTGTAGCCAATGCTCTGAGAAGGCTGCACCTTAACAAGCCCAGAATGGAAGGGCTATTTGGATCTAACAGTTGGGACAGTAATACCGAAAATACTGACACAGACCAGCAGAGCTATGAAATCATCAGCTTTGCAGAAACTGGTAAGGACCTGTTAGTGTGATAGATTTACATTTCCGCTAAATACATGTTAGGTTAGCATTGCATTGATGCCAGATGCCTTTCAAAGATATTTTTAGAGCTGTCCAGTTTGCACAGATGTGTGTATTATTTAGAACTATGCTCCACTGAGATACACTAGAATTGAAAATAAATTGTTTCATAGTAAAAAATACAGTCTTGTGTCTAAACTAGAGAAATGTGGTATGCAAGACTGGACTAAATGTCATTTATGTAACTGATCCCCATTGTGACTTCTTAGGGCATGAGTGTGCATTGCATTGATTGGCAGGTGTGCTACTATCTCTGATTCAGGCAAATGCCATGGGGTTAGTAAATGCATTGCACTGTCCTCCTATGCACATTCCACATACCTAGATTATTTACTGGTCTTTTAGTGGATATAGGGCACAGTGTCCAGCTTGTTAATGCAAAGCTCTTTCTCTCAGTGCTGCAGCACATACTTTGTGTTGTGTTTGTGTTCTCCGTGCCACAAATCCAACATTGATTTGAATTAGGTTATTCCGAGCTGCGTCACTCTCCATAAGCTCAGCTTTTACATGCTGAGTCACTGCATTTTGTTAGCTCATTAAAAGGATACTCTACCTTGAATGTAAGTAAATACGTGCATGTATTTCCTTTCAAGTAAGCTAAAATCAGCAAAAAAACAGTTATTGCTTCACATGACTAAAGAAAAGCATGCTGAGGTACAACTCCCAGGCAGCACCTACCAACCACACAAGGTTGTCAGGAGTCCTGAGAGTTGTAGATCAACCACAGATGAAGGGTCATAGGATTTGATATAAAAAAACAGGGCCATGCAATGTCTGTTTTGCCTTGGGTCCCACCACAACAGGCAGCCCTTGCCTACTTTTTTTATGTTAGGGGGTCAAGTCAGAAGAGCAAGGGGTACTTTTCTAGAAATCCTTCTAGCAGTGGTTGTCTGACTTTTTTTTTTTGGTCAGTCACCCCCTTTGAGGTCAAACCTTTGGTGAGTGAACCTCTTACAGATATTGACCCAGACACTGTTGCAGGTCCCCTAGGTGGACCAGCCATGTAGTTTTTGAACCACCATCCCTCTAGCATACCCCATACAATCATGTTTACAATCAAGTTACTCAGCCCTTAACATTATTTATAACAAACAGGACTCATAATAATTTAACAAACATGGGTTACAGAATAAGAGGGGGGAATCAGAGGGGCCAGCGACCAAGAGCTTACAATCTAGCCCAATGCACACATAAGTGGGCAATGCACAAAGAATGCATCATGCTGTATTAGTGCTCTCATCTGCAAACTGGCACTACTGCCCAAATTGCCATGTGCACTGCCCAGCAAGAAAAGTACTTTTATTTATAAATAAGCCCCTGTGGCCAATGTGTCTTGTATTTCAGTATATGGTAGGACCCTTTGAGGCTGAAAAACTTGGATCTCACTCATGAAAATCTTGACTGGTACCAGATATAATAGCAGTTTGGTGCCTGTAAAAATGCTATTAGCACCACTTTCTATTAATCTTATTGTAAATATCACACCTTAATCAATCTGGAGGTAATGCATTTTAAGCACTACTGGCCCAATAACATTTCAGCATTTTATTGACTTGAAAATTACATCTAGGGTTGCCTTAATACTTTGCACAAACAAGCAGGTTATGTTGCACCTACTGCCCCAAACCTCAGGCACATCAGAAAGCCCACTCAGACCCCCTTGCACACGCCAGCATTATGCAGCATTCGTAGGCTCATATTGACTCAAGTTATCGTAGAGTGCCTTAAAACACCAGGAAGAAAACAGTGGAATGCTCTGATTTTTACCATTTTTACACTTTTGTATTACTGACCCACCTTCTCTTTGAGTTAGCACAACATGACAGTGACATCTAATGGGCAGAGGAAGAATTTGCATCCACATAGGCAGTCCTAGAAAATGTAGCTAGGGGTAACTAATCTGAGGGTAAAGGTTGCAGACAGGTGGAGAATAGTTATTGATCTCACAGCTAATGCTTATACTTCCCACTAAAGGCAGCATATACTGTTCTGCATATAGTTCTATTACAATATCCAATCACTGTATTCAGGTGTATGCAACACAATGTCATGGCGGACTCACTGCATTGCATATGATATTGAGACAGTTGGGAGATAAAAGGTTCACCAATGTTTGGATATATTCCTTCGAAGAATCATGTTCTTTTGGTATTTCATGTTTTTGTATTCCTGTTTGTGTGCAAGACTTGTCTGGGTGTTTACTTTTCATTAGAGTGGGTAAAGGCTGAATGTTGGAAGGGTGTTTTGATTATTACAGTTCTCCCTGGATGCAAAAACACTGTAAATAGCAAAGCCCTAATGGTTTCATCACTATTCCTTTTCATTGTCTTAAATAATAATGTTTGCATAATTCATTCTCATTCTGATATATGTATAAATCCTCATGATGAACCTGTTCTCTTCCCACAGAATATACCAATGAAAACAGTATTACACTGAACTTCCAGTTTACAAGAGACAAGGAGCAAAGTGCACATGTTCTACAAGCCCACCTGTGGCTTTTCTTCAAGGCAAACAGGACGAGCCAGCAAAATGAAACGATTCGATTATACCTGGTCCAAGAAGCTTATTCTCGACGTATACTGATCAGTGAAAAATTAATTGAGCCACGATGGACTGGTTGGCAAACTTTCTCTTTAAAGTCAATGCTGCAGACTTTCTTTGATGGAGGGAATAAAAGCTTACAGTTGGAATTGAACTGTGATGGATGCCAAGATGTGCCAGTTTTAGCCAATCCCAATAATTCCCACCAGCCATTTCTGGTAGCACAGGCCAAAGTCCATGAACAAAGTCACCATGCTACAAAGAGAAGTCTTAACTGTGATCAGAACTCCAATCTGTGCTGTAGGAAAGACTATTATGTAGACTTCAAGGATATTGGGTGGAATGATTGGATTATAAAACCAGAGGGATATCAGATAAATTATTGCATGGGCCTTTGCCCAATGCATATCGCTGGAGCCCCAGGTATGGCAGCCTCATTCCACACCACGGTATTAAATCTCATTAAGGCCAACAATATCCAGACAGCAGTGAACTCATGCTGTGTCCCTACCAAAAGGCGCCCTTTGTCCATGCTTTACTTTGATAGAAATAACAACGTTCTCAAGACTGACATTGCCGATATGATTGTGGAAGCCTGTGGGTGTAGCTAGGGCTTGGGCTACATCAGTTTGGGACATTTACATTAAAAAAGAGGGAAGCTGGCTTTTCTCTTCATTATTTGCTCGAGATGCTTTAGACAGGTGAAGAACAAGTGAAAAAACTGATTCCACATTCACTTATCAAATTCATGGGAATCGTTAACAAGATCACCCTCTCTAAACGGATCTAGGGAGCTGTAGCACAATACTGTCCAGCAAGGTCAGCAGCCATTTCTTGGTATTGTGTGGCTTATTATTTCAGCAAGACATCAGTAAATTTAACACACATCCTATAGCTCTTGTACCAAAGATCAAGCAACTAAATCTTGCATTTACAGCAAAAACGGTTCTTACAAGTCAGACGCATCATGTTACAATTTAAAGTGCCAATTTGAAAATATGGATGGGATCAGAATGACAAATACCTCTTATCCATTGCTTCACTTCTCAGAACTCAAAATGTCATTTTGAAATAATGATTGACAATGTTTTAATCCTCCCTGGCAGAGAGCACCTTCTGATGGTGAATAACGCCACCACTCTAATGTATTATATTTTCTATGTTATTTGTACATTGTTATTTTATTACTTTATCACTGTTTAATAAAATATTGCCTGGAAAAAAAAGAAACAGTTTCAGTTTGTTTCGTTGTTTGGGAGAGATTTTAAATTCGATTAAGGGGTTTTCTAGTACTACATTAAAACAATTAAACACTAAGGGGCATATTTATCAAGGGTCGAATTTCGAATTGAAAAAACGTCGAAATTCGAATTCAAAAAGACCAACTGAAATTAAGTCGAAGTTCTTTTTTGGTCGAATAGGTCTGGATTCGGCCGGATTCGAATCGAAGGAATAACGCATTCGATCGAATTCGATTCAAAGTTTTTTCCAAAAAAACATTTGATTTTTAAAAGTCCACCAAATTGACTCCAGTTCTAGGAGGTCCCTCATAGGCTAAAATAGCAATTCGCCAGGTTTTACATGGCGAATGGTCGAAGTTGAATTTTTACATTTTTCAAATTTCGATATTTAAATTTTTTAATTTTTTTCAAATTCAAATTGAATTTGGACTATTCCCTAGTACACAAAGTACACAAAAAAAGCTCGAAATTTTTTTTCATTTGAAAATTCAGCTCGACCTTTGATAAATCTGCGCCTAAAACTATGCCACAATCAGAGAACTAAACACGAGCCAGTCATTTGTATTTTCCTAGAGAATTGGGTTGTGGCTTGTAGAAAGCTTTGGCAGGCGTGCACCAAATATTACATATTAAAGGAACACTATAACCCTGAACAATGTAGGTCTCTATAAAAAAACATATCACATTAAACAGCTCAAATGTAAAACCCTGCCCCTGCTTTATCTCCATAAACCATTTCCGTATAACTATTGCGGTAATGTGCCATTGGGTAATCCTAAATAGAAAATTGCCATCTGTTGGTTAAGGGTTCATTTTGGGGGGTATAGTTATCCTTTAAAATTAATAAAAACACAGTTTTGTATATTAAAACTTGAAGTCAGTTGTACAAATTGACCAGCACTTAACAGGATAAAGATAATCTCATTGGGTCTACAACACAATTCAGACAAGCATAACATTTGGTTCAGTCAGACAAAATTTGAAAACATATCTGAATTCTAAATTAAGGACATTTCTAAAAGTCAACGATCTGCTTTTATTAAAGGGATGAACTAAATCCTTTATTTTTTAATTTGGCCTACACACTGTTAAATTACCAAAGCCTAATTTGTATATTTGAGAAGAATCAAAAACATTGCATTGTCTGTGATGTGGCACGTTTTATTTTGTTCCTTCGACAAATGAAATTTTCAAATTCCCAAAACAGTACATAAATATCATCTGGGTTCAGCAGGCCACCATACCGATAACTACATGATTATTTTACAGCGGTTGTTCACCTTTGGGTAAACTTTTAGTATGATGTAGAGAGTGATATTCAGAGACAATTTGCAAGTGGTTTTTATTTTTTATTATTTGTGTTTTTTTTTAGTAATTTAGCTTTTTATGCAGCTTCTCTCCAGTTTGTAATTTCAGCAATCCGGTTGCTAGGGTCCAAATTACCCCAGCAATCATGCATTGATTTGAATAAGAGACTGGAATATAAATAGAAAAATGAGTAATACAAAGTAGCAATAACAATACATTTGTAGCTTTACAAAGCAGTTGTCTTTTAGATGGGGTCAGTGACCCCTATTTGAAAGCTGGAAATAGAAGTAGAAGGCAAATAATTCAAAAACTATGAAAAAATGAAGACCAGTTGAAAAGTTGCTTAGAATTAGCCATTCTAGAACATATTAAAAGTTAACTTAAAGGTGAGCTACCTCTTTAATACTGAAAAAAAGTCTTGGGTTTGGTACATGCCTAAAATATATAGAGTAAAATACAAAAAGATTTGTATTGGTTCTGAACATAACTTTAGCATTTTGCAATGTACTATTGTTTGTTATGCATTATATTTAAAGATGGTGCCTTTTAGCAGAGCTTAGGTAGAAATGTTTGGTTCCACTGGCTGCACACTGGGAAATATTAAAATATGTAACAGCTGGTGAGATGATAAATGCTAGGTTGCAAATTATACATTACATTTTAGTTAATTTTGCTTTCAGATGCTATTGAGCACAGGTAAAGATCTGGCCTAACTGCCTCTGAATCTGAAATCAAGGTTCATCCAGCTTTCAGTTACATTTCATCTCATCCCTTCTTATATATCTAACATATTTAAACAGTTCAGTGTAAAAATAAAAACTGGCTAAATAGGCTGTGCAAAATAAAAAAATGTTTCTAATATAGATAGTTAGCCAAAAACGTTGATGGTGACAGAGAATTGCCAAACGGATTACTGTGTGCATTGTCCCATTGTCCCACTACCATGTGCAGAGGGTGCTGTTTGATATTGCCATCACTGTTAATCTTTCGTATAACCAACAGAGGGTGCTGTGTGATATTGCAGTCACTGTTAATGCTTCATATAACCAACAGAGGGCACTGTGTGATATTGCAGTCACTGTTAATCTTTCCTATAACCAACAGAGGGCGCACTGTTATTCTTTCATATAACCAACAGAGGGCGCTGTGTGATATTGCAGTCACTGTTAATGCTTCATATAACCAACAGAGGGCACTGTGTGATATTGCAGTCACTGTTAATCTTTCCTATAACCAACAGAGGGCGCACTGTTATTCTTTCATATAACCAACAGATGGCGCTGTGTGATATTGCAGTCACTGTTATTCTTTCATATAACCAACAGAGGGCGCACTGTTATTCTTTCATATAACCAACAGAGGGCGCTGTGGGATATTGCAGTCTCTCCCCAAGCGAACTGTTGGTATAGGAATGATTAAAAGTGACTGCAATCTCAGCTACTGACTCAAGTATAAGCCAAGGTAGACTTTTTCAGCACATTTTGGATGCTGAAAAACTTGGCTTAAACTCAAGTATATAGGGTAACTGTTCAGTGAGTTTGCAATTGATCCTTATCATGCAGCTCAGATTCAAAAGCAAACAGTTATGACCCATATGCCCCCCTCAATTCACTGGTTCAACTTTCAGTATGTTAAAGAATGGCTAATTATATGCAGCTTCGCAGTTGGCCTTCATAACTGGGCTCAGTTATCAGGAGTTGTATGTGCATTTTTTTAATTAATTTTAATTTATTCTTATTATAGTATATGGAGAGGTTTAGGTGCCTGGAAATCTTGTAGAAACAACAAACAAAATCACTTAAAAAGTTAACTTTCAGTATGTTATAGAATGGCTATTCTATAACTTTGCAGTTGGCCTTCATTCTTCTCTTTTTTTCTTCTGACCTTTTCCAGCTTTCAAATAGTCACTGGCCCATCTAAAAACAAATGCTCTGTAAGACTACAAATGTATTGTTATTGCTACTTTGTCATTACTTATCTTTCTGTTTAGGCATCTTCTATTTACATTCCATCCTTTTATTCAAATCAGTGCATGGTTGTTAGGATAATTTTAACCAGATTGCTGAAATTGGAAACTGAAGAGCTGCTGATTAAAAAGCAAAATAACTCAAAAACCACAAATAATGAAAAATAAAAATCAATTGCAGGTTGTCTCAGAACATCACTCTCTACGACATACTAAAATTGACTTTAAAGGTGAACAGTCCCTTAAATGCTGCCGAGGTTCTATTGTGCCTATGCCTTCTTTTCCTTGCCATTTGATTGAAGGGTTTAATGTGGGACCTTCCCACTATAAACACAACCACTGGGCTGAGGGTACACAGTGAGTACTTTCCACAATTATACATGAGAAAAGCTCTGGGAAGTACAAAGAGTGTAA
The DNA here is from genome assembly GCF_017654675.1 of Xenopus laevis. Lineage (NCBI taxonomy): Eukaryota > Metazoa > Chordata > Amphibia > Anura > Pipidae > Xenopus > Xenopus laevis. The sequence goes on from NC_054373.1 coordinate 147,534,225, forward strand.
AACAAACCACCAGAAACTTATTGGCTTAATGTTTCAATGACTTTATCTGGAAATCCCCAGGTGCCGAGCAGTCTGGATAATAGGTCTCAGTGGTGTAACTAGATATTACTGGGCCCCACAGCAAATTATTTTTCAGGCCCCCAAAATGTTTAGAGGTTGACTTGTTTTACTAATATTTATTGAAACTGTATATAAATTAGGGCCCTATACCTCCTGGGCCCCCCTGCAGCCACAGGGTCTGCTTTCTCTATAGTTAAGCCACTGACTGGTCTCATACCAGTAGGTGCTGTAATGTAATATGTTTTACTCTATATCAGAAATTCTCTGCCTTTTCATTCTTTTTCATTAAACTAGCTGGGGTTCTACTAAGACACAGGGTATAATTAACCAAAATACAGCAGATCTTACTCTGGAGTTGAAATCCATAGCAGCCAATCAGCAATTAGCTTTGACTGATCAGCAAAAGCAAACACAATTCTGATTCCTTCTCCACTGTGGGCTCTTTAATCAATTAATTATCCTTATAAGCTTTATAAAGGTGTTCCAATGTGTTGCCCTCATTCAGTGACTTTTTTTCTCTAAATATCCCAGCAGATGGTATCTGCACTGCAATATATAACAGTTTTATTCAAAAATGAACCCCATACAAGTCCTGATGGAGCTAAAAAATATTTACAGTACCTTGCATCATACAGGTGTTGGATCTATTACCTGGAAAACCTTTATCCTAAAATCCCCAGAATGTCGGACTGCCATTTCCCATAGAGTCTTATTCAAACAAACAATTCCTAATATTTGATCTTGATTTGCTTTATCTCTGTGACAATAAGTCAGTGCTTTGAACTTAATGTTAACTAAGCTTGCATAAGCTCACGCTGATGCCAAAACAACACTATCAGTTTTTTTATGTAAAGCCTTAAATTCTGTGCAACTTAATTTTTTTTTGCGCAACAACTTTTATCCTGGAAGCGACCCTACAAAATGCCAAGATCTTAAGATCCTGGAAAAGTCTCAATGTGATATAAGCAACTGAGCAGTGAAGCATCAGGAGATGCTTCCTTGTTGATAACATAAGCTTTCACCATTCTGTTTGGCTGTTACCGGGATGCAGGGGGCATGCATTTATAATAGACTGCTAATATCATGGAAATGAAAAGAAAAACATCAGAAATGTGAACATATACCTACTTCTTGTTCCCAGAGAGGAAATTGCCTGTAGCAGTATTCTGATATACTTCTCATTTATATAAAGGAAGGTATTCATATAAACTTTGGTGTAGTATATCAGGACTGTACAACCTAAGGCTGTTTACAAAAAAGCGAATTCTCCTCATTGTGTCTGTTCCTGTTTGTGTATTTGCTTAATCTTTAAAAGTTCCATGTGTATCATTTACCAGCAGCGCCACAACACAGATTCAAGTCCCAAAATTTAGGCTTGGAGCCTAGTAGGTAACGTATTGAAGGTCACTGGCACACTAATGAGATAAATGTGATAAAAGTGCTTTCCTTTTAGCTGCACTGCTCGTATCACGCTTTCTGCTCATGCAGTGGTCGGAGGGTTCAATAGACAAAGTACACCTTACATCATGGTTATATGGCACCGGCGAGGAACATGTTTCTCAATACTAGTAAGAACTAGTGATGTCTGGTTGAACACCAGTTATAGCCAGATACTAAAGTTGATCAGTGATGTGGAATATAAAGATTAACCCTGTATCTGGGAAAGCTACTTTATCCATTTTCACTTCATACACTGCCTTGGGAGCACCAGTAATGCTAGTGCTAAGACTGTATGATCTACACAGTTATTCTCCACAATTTGCATTACAAGGAGGGGTCATTTATTGTGTATAGTGCAATTTCAACAGATGCAATTATGCGCTAATATGCACACTAATTTGTGATCATTTTAGAAAGTCCTGTGCTTGTGTGGTTTTGTAAGATACAAACAGTGTCGGACTGGCCCACCGGGATACCAGGAAAACTCCAAGTGGGCCCAGGTATAAGTGGGCCCTTCTGCTCACCCAATTATTTGCCTTGTATGTCTATACCACAGCCATTCCCCCATTTCTAAGAGAGAAGAGTGGAAATGAAGGGAAGACTGGATGATAATATGGAAGGAGAAGTGATTAAAATAAGAAAAAAATATGAAAAAGAAGAAAGAAGAAAAGTTAAAGAAGAAAAAAAGGAAATATAATTTGGAGAGTGGGCCCGCACTCAAAGGTTTTCTGGTGGCCCCAGGGATCCCAGTCTGACACTGGGCAGATCTATCACAAATGGGGCTCTTTATATGCCCTGCAGTAACAAAAATAGAAGCCACCATACATTAACATCCCAGTGGACACTAGATTTCCTATAAAACGCTTGTAAGGTTTTGCATGTGTCTGTTCTGAATGGAGAGGTCTCTTTTGAGCTCCATCCCAAAGTTCTACTCACAGAATTCGTTCTACACAATAATTACTGAAAGGTAGGGCTCAACTGTTTTAGGTATTCTGATGATCCGAAACTTTAGTGATCATTATTTCCTTGCCACTTGCCTCTGACCATTGACACGGGCAACTAAACTGCAAGTGACCTGGCCATTCTGTCAAAATGGACACCCTGTGTATGGACAGCTTTTGCTAGCAGTCGGCAAGCTCTTTCTTTTAACTGATTCTAAAAAAAAAATCACTGAGCGCTGCAAAGAACTCTCTTATTCAATCTTTAATACAAGACAAAGCTGTATCCTACTTATAAACAGGCAAAACTTTCCATTTAACTTAAGTTCAGGCATCTCTGAGCAGAGAAATAGATTGAGTTTGGAAGGATGGACTAATAAAAGCAGTTTTCTGTCAATTTCATTGTGCACTGAAGAATGAGACACATTTTGCTAACTGCCTTTACCAAGAGTGTGTTTTTTATTATTTCTAAAACCAGATTTGGTATAGTCCAACGAATTACAGACACCAATTGGATTGTTTTATGCATGAATAATATTGCGCTGTGGCCTCCTCATATTACAAATTTGGTATGTGAATCTATCATGCAAATATGAAAATACTTTGAATACATTAGATAACTTGCATGTGCCATGTTAATGCAATCTCTTGGGGAAGTCTTGGGAAAGACTTTCACAGCTCATAGAAAAAAATTCAATGTTAAAAATTCTATAATGGTTCTTTCAAGCCGAATGGATACTGCACTGACTTTGCATTTAGAGAGTGAAATGCAAAATACGAAAAAGGAAATCATTTCGTAATGTACCTTGAATTGTATATGCCATGATAGTATGCTCCTGAATTTTCAATTTAAATCACGCATACCAATCACGCATGATCTCAATACTATAAGACTAACCTCAAACATGTGTGTCCCTAATTTTGACATATATTGATATATATAGATACACACAACCCCAGCAGTCCAATATACTGTATAGCTCCCAGGGAAAACTTATACCTACTTTGCTCTTTATTTTCTCTCCATTAGGCAGGGGTTGGGAGAGTAGTTATTGAGGCATCTTTGGAAGAGATTATGCCGAATAAAGAGAAAAGCAGGTATTGTCTTTCACCCCCCAAAGATATTCTCTTTTTTCACTTAGTTAGGACTGACGCATGGACACTGCCCTGACAGGGCACGTCAGCTTATGCATACTTTGTACAAACTTTGTAAGTAAAAGTGTCTCTTTTTACCAAATGTTACCTTTAAGTTGTTTTCCCTGGAGTGCTGGGGTTAAAGGGGACCCGTCACCCAAACAAAATTATCCAAATCCTATTTTATAATGTAAGTCAAGCAAAATGAACTTTAATTACACTGTATAAATTATTTGAATATTGTTTCCATCAGTCTGGGAACTCATAACTAAAGCCACCAGGAAGGAGCCATTTTGTGCACACTGTTATTAAGGCAAGCCTTGTATCATCTCAGAATCTTGTTTGTGCACCAGGTGACAGGAACCCAATGTCCATCCCCATGCCCTGGTTACACAATTAAATCGTTAAGAGAAATGGGGGAATGTAGGGAGAGCGGTGACATCTAGGAAGTGCTGAATGGAAAGTGAAAGTAATTGCTTGCCCCGCCTCTATGCCTAGGCATAGAGGAGGGGTAGGCAATACTTGATTGACAGCTGGTATTTTTAAATGAGTTTACAACAGCTATAAATGCTTTAATAAAAAAAGGAATTGGATTTCATATTTAAATTAAGAAGGACTTTTATTATACAGATTTTTATGTCTGGGTGACGGGTCCACTTTAAGTGTGTAGTATGTATTACAAGCAACAAAAATTAATAGTATAAGCCTCGGTGCTGGTTAAGTCTAGATAGATATTAATTAAATTTAAAAAAACACACTCACAGGACTTTTTAGGTGCCAAAAGGTAGTAGATTATTACGACGTTTCGGCTAACAACTTAAGCCTAATTATTAGCCAAAACGTTGTAATAAACTACTACCTTTTTGGCACCTAATAAGTCCTAAGTATGTGTGTATATATATATATATATATATATATATATATATATATATATATATATATATATATATATATATATATATATATATATATATATATATATATATATATATAATACACATAAGCCATGAATATCCTGTAAATTATATCCTTATAAACGGTGAGTAGTGATGTCATCAGTTATAAACGGTGAGTAGTGATGTCATTTCTGTCACATGACTCACTAAATTTTGTGTATTATAATAAATAAAGTACCCCCAGTTGTAAAATATGAGGATATTAGAAGTTACCTCGGAGTTCCATGACCTGTATAAAAACACTCGGCCTTCGGCCTCGTGTTTTTATATGGTCATGAAACTCCTCGGTAACTAATAATATCCTTATATTTTACAAGAGGGGGTACTTTATTCACTATATAATACACAAAAGCCATGAATATCCTGTAAATTATATCCTTATAAACGGTGAGTTCTGATGTCATCAGTTATAAACGGTGAGTTGTGATGTAATTTCTGTCACATGACTCTGAAATTTGTGTATTATAATAAATAAATAAAGTACCCCCAGTTGCAAAATATGAGGATATTAGAAGTTACCTCAGAGTTCCATGACCTGTATAAAAACACTCGGCCTTCGGCCTCGTGTTTTTATATGGTCATGAAACTCCTCGGTAACTTATAATATCCTTATATTTTACAAGAGGGGGTACTTTATTCAATATATATATATATATATATATATATATATATATATATATATATATATACACACACACACACACACACACACACACACACACACACACATACATATACACACACGTACACACACACAAATTAGATACTTTTGCCAGTTTAGGTGTATGTCAGTGTTATTTAACAATATTTATTTACTAATTGACCCTAAGATTATGGAACATAAGGCCATATTGGGTGCTGCAAACCCTAAAGATGGATGTGCTTTCAGGCAATAATCACCTGAAAATTTGCTTGCACAAGGGCTAGCACAGAATTCCTACAGAAGTCAGCAAAGGAATTAGATAATTTGGGGACGTGTGTTTAATCAGTGTAAAGCTCACAAAATCTCCTCATTTGCATTTGCAGGATAAACCAAGTTAATTTTAACATAGGGTCTCTGTAAACATGCAATATGTTTGTATTTAAAATGAGCATGTCCTACCTTTTCAGTTACCTGTCCAGCGCAAGTGGAGGAGTCCACAGCCCCAAGACTGGCAGCGAGAAGTGTAGAGTTTAGAGCCATCAGAGCAGGTGATGCAGGTGGGAAGAGCAGTGGTTGGAGACCATTATCAGGGAAAGTTTCAGGTAAGGACAGGGGTGCTTCATTTTTCTCAGCTCCGTCAGTTTGTGGAGTAGGTAATGAGTCCAACAGGGGCATGAGAGATGGCAAAAGGGTGCTTTGTTGTTGGTTGTTTTGTTGAAGATCAAGCTGTGGTAGCCCTAGTCCTCCTAGTGGTAAAAGAGGACCTTGCAGGAGAGACGCCATCAGTAAAGTCTGCAAAGCAGTAGATTCAGGGTCCCCCACTGCAGAGGGCAATGACAGGGCTGTATTCTGAAGGCCTAAAAGTCCAATATCTGAATTTCCAAGCAAAGATGATGACAGTAAATTTAGCAAACCTTGGTTCAGAATTTGTTGGTGTTGATGTAAACTAAGGGAAAGTGGTAAAGACCCCAGCAGCGCTAGGTTTAATAGAGAAGGAGATGCAGGAAACGGCAGTACTTGATCCTGACCCAGAAAGGGAAAGCCATCCCCAGATGAAGGCAAGGAACAAGGCAGCTCATTAATTCCTTCTGTCACACAGCTCGGCACCACATTAGGAGTAGTCTTTGCTACAGGAGAATGGTTGGGTCGTACAGTTGAAGTTGCTAATAAATTATTGGATAAAGCGAAGGGGAGAAGGGAAACAATTATAAATACATTGCATATACAAGTGAAATGAAGCAATTATCAACTCAGACACAAAAACTTAATAAAGTACTTCCAAACTGTATGAGCATTTGGGGTTAAAGCTATTCATTTCTATAAAAAAGTAAGTTGAACAAAAGTTGGCTTTTTGACTTTAATGACAAGTTCACAGGGAACTGCCTTACTGAGACAATACCATTGCTCTCCTCCATACCCACAGGAGTAAGACAAATATGCAGCACAGGCGTGAAACACATATTTACATTTCTAACTGTATTCAAGAAATGAAACCTGAGGCAGCTGACCCGATGCGTCTGCCCACACAACACTCGGCAACCTATTCTGCACTCCGACCATAATGATAAAAGGCCAATCACTGGTGCAGAGAATGCAACGACACTCTCTCTATAAAAGCCTATTTTCCAGCACAACAAAAAAAGCAGACTTCATTTGTATGGCTAATGACAGAGAAACACGGTCTGATTTTGAACAAGGTTGTATTTCATACCTTCTATACTAAACATATCTACTGTAATGAAACATTCATCTTTAAGTCAACCTTTTAAGATATGTCACATAAAATTATTATTATTATTATTATTATTATTAACATGTATTTATATAGTGCCAAAATATTGCATAGCACTGTAACATAAATGTGATTATACAAGTAAATCACATGAATTCTATACATAGAACATATGGAGTTACAGACATCACAATCAATACAGGTACAAAAGGTGAGGAAGGCCCTATGCAAAAGAGCTTACACTCTAAAGGGAAGGGAGTAATACACAAGGTGTGGGAGTGGGCAAGATCGAATTAAGTGGGTGAGAAATGTGGTATTGTATATGGTGTTGAGTTTGGTAGTTAAGCAGAGTGAGGGTAGGCTTCTCGGAAGAAGTCAATTTAAGAGATTTCTTGAAAGCAGAAAGGTTGGGAGAAAGTTGGACAGACCGTGGGAGAGCGTTCCAGAGGAGGGGTGCAGCCCTTGCAAAGTCTTGAATGCGAGCATGTGAGGAGGTAATGAGAGAAGAGTTGAGTAGCAGGTCAGTAGAGGAGAGTAGTAAGCGGTTGGGTGAGTATATAGAGATGAGTTCAGAGATGTAGGGTGGGGCAGAGTTATGAAGTGCTTTGAATGTCAGGGTTATTAATTTGAATTTTATTCTGAAAGGTAATGGAAGCAAGTGCAGGGATTGACAGAATGGCGAGGCAGAGGAGGAGCGGTTGCTGAGGTGTATGAGCCTCGCAGCAGTGTTCATTATGGACTGGAGAGGTGACAGTCTCTGGAGGGGAAGGCCAATTAAAAGAGAGTTACAGTAGTCTAGACGTGATATGATGAGAGAGTGAATAAGAATCCTCTAAAGATGGATTCCCTATTAGTCATTTGTGGATTTGGAATCATGCATAGTAATTCCCCTTCTACTATCTGTGTGGAATATGTCTATGAAGGTTTTCATTCATCCAGGTCATGGTATATCTAGTAGAAGTAACTGGACTTGCTGATTAATCATCGAAGACGCCCCACCACTCATCCGAGCAGCCCCCCCAGCCCAACCGACTGGTACTGGAAATCCTCGGCACATAAACTCTTCCACTAATCCAATCACAATGGTGACAAGTGAGTTTATATACCAGGGATTTCCCAGACCAGTTAGTTGTACCGAAGAAGCTGCCCGGATGAGCAGCGAAACGTCCCCAATGACTACCCAGCAAGTCCAGTTGCTCTAGATTTACTTCCACTAGAAATACATATTCAGCCTCTCGTACTTCTACTTTACACTTAGGGGCAGATTTATCAAGGGTTGAATAATAAATAAGAATTTGAATTTTCAAGTTTCAAAATTCACACATTCGAATCCCCCCCTCTATTCGATTTATCACCCCTCGACCATGGAAACAGCCCTAATTCGAACATCCGCCACCTAAAACCCGCCGAGTTCATGTAAAAGTCAATGGCAGGGGTCCGTCGAGCCATTTGGAGATGTTATTAGCCTTCCTGGAATTTGAAGGTTTCTTTTCAGGAGATAAACTCAATTCGTACGAATCGAATATGATTCGAATTGTCAGGTTGGAATCATTCGATCGAATATTAGACATTCTGATTTTTTCTTCAATAACCTCCCAGTCAAATTGTGAGTACATTCAGTAACACTGTCCTCACACTGGGGGCACCTCTGAGACTACAGATTACATAATATTGGGCACAGGCCGTATAGACATGGAGGTAAACCCCAAAATGACGGCTCATTCTGATGTACTAAGTATAAAAAATACACTTTATTATTAAAGATATTACAAAAATACACATCTTTAAAAATACACGAGTATAGTCAGTGTATTAGGCATCCCAACATCTTATTATTCAATTTAGACCCAAGGTAAACAGGGAATCAGAATGCCCTATTCTATTCTTTTTTAATAGGTCGTCAATTCTTATAGTTTTTTTTTAATGTTTGCCTTCCTCTTCTAACTCATTCCATCATACACTAGGTGGGAAGGTGCAAACACTATGGCTCATTCTTTATCCTAATCCTACATCATACACTATCTGCTATGGGGACTGCAACAGTCATTTTCTTGTGGTTACTTTTAAAGGAGACATGTTGTGTAAAAAACAAGAATGTACTAGTACATTAAACTCTCAAATATAGAAAGAATGTGCTTTAAAAAGTAGTGTTTCTGGTTACTTTATTGCAAATTTCTGCAGAAGCCCTACTAGTCCCGCCCATTTCATGCCCAAGGGAAAGGGGAGCCAGCGACACTCAGCATACTGCGCTGTAGGATAGAAACCAATCAGCAGCTAGGCTGACCTGATAGGGAACAGAGGCCAATCTTTGCTTGTGTGACTGCAGAGCTGTCATTGGCTGTCCGCCTCCTACTGTGCTTCTGGCAGGGACCATTAGGACACGCCCACCCCTCATTTGAAACACAGACAGTACGTAAATATAAAAGACTTGGAGAATAAAGAGGTTAAGCGAGTAGAGGAGGAATAATAGTTTGGAAAGTGGGCCCATGGTCTAAGGTTTTCTGGTGGGCCCCTTGCATCCCAGTCCGACTCTGGCTACAAGGCTGTCTGAATACCCTCTGTAAAGTTCAGGGGGAGAGGGATCGCCCATGCACTACGGCCACAACACAGTAGTAGAATAAATGTCTTTTTATTCCTTGTTCAAACAAACAAGCTGTATCTTCAGCAGGTAACATTAACAACGTAAACAAGCTGTATCCTCAGCAGGTAAAGTAAATCAACTTAAACACAGTCTTCAGCATAAAGTAACAATCACTTTCATGCACATCAGAAGTGAAAGAAAACAGTTCATATTCCCATTCAGGGATCAGGCTCACCTAGCCTTACAAAGCGTTTGATTCCCAGTCAGGAGAGCAGTTTCCAAACACACTTCTCTCTTGCAGACCTCACGTGTGTCTCCCAACCCCCTTCCTGAACTCTCAGGGCTCACTTAACTCCTGCACTGCTGCAGTAATTAGCCCTGCTGTGCACCCTCCAGGTACCTGAATAAAGGGGAAATATACCTGCTGTCCAGGACCCACCCCTGGAGTTCTGTACATATCCCCCCCCCCTCTGCCTCAATCCGGAGGTGGAGGCAAACCAGGTCCCTAAACAATGTACCCGGGATAGTGCATCTGCATTTTGGTGTAGCTTTCCAGGTCTGTGTTCTACATTAAAACTGAAATCCTGGAGGGCTAAGAACCAACGTGTCACCCTTGCATTGGCCTCTCTATTCTTTCTCATCCAAGTCAAGGGTGCATGGACTGAGACCAAACGAAATTTTCTTCCCAGAAGGTAATAGCGCAAGGAGTCCAGGGCCCACTTTATGGCTAGGCACTCCCTTTCGACTATTGCATAATTTTTCTCTGCAGGAGTCAACTTCCTACTGAGGAAAGCTATCGGGTGTTCTTCCGCATTGATATCCTGTGAAAGTACAGCCCCAAGGCCAACATCGGAGGCATCTGTCTGTACTATAAACTCTCGACTAAAGTCAGGGGCTACCAAAATGGGGTGTTGACACAATGCAGACTTAAGTTCTTTAAAAGCTTGTTCTGCATTGTCGTTCCACTTAATCATCACAGACTTTCTGCCCTGAGTCAAGTCTGTCAAAGGGGCAGCCAAGGTAGCAAAATTGGGCACAAACCGTCTGTAGTAGCCCACTATGCCCAAGAAGGCTCTTACTTGTCTCTTAGTCAGTGGCCGTGGCCAATTCAGAATTGCCTCTACTTGAATTGGGGTTTTACCATTCCCCTGCCTACAATGTACCCTAAGTATCGGGCTTCCTCCATCCCTAAGGCACATTTCTCTGGATTTACTTTGAATCCACCTTTTTTTAAAGAGTCTAGCACTGCCTGGACTTTTGGCAGATGGGATTCCCAATCAGTGCTGAAAATTACAATGTCATCTAAGTAGACTGAGGTGTACTTAAAATGAGGGCGCAATAATTTGTCCATTGCCCTTTGAAAAGTAGCGGGGGCAGTCTGTAGCCCAAATGGCATCCTCTTGTACTGAAAATGCCCCTCTGGGGTAGAAAAGGCAGTTTTCTCCCTTGCCTCTCGGGTTAGAGGTATTTGCCAATACCCTTTAGTAAGATCAAGGGTGGTGATATACCTGGCAGGTCCTAACCTCTCAATGAGTTCGTCAACCCGAGGCATAGGGTAGGCATCGAATTTGGATACCTCATTCAACTTCCTGTAATCATTACAAAACCGTATAGTCCCATTGGGCTTGGGGACTAGGACAATTGGACTTGACCACTCACTCTGTGACTCCTCTATGACACCAAGTTGTAACATTTTTATTACTTCCTCTGAAACTGCCTGTCTGCGAGCTTCAGGAATGCGATAAGGTTTTACACACACCTTCACATTGGGTTCAGTGATTATATCATGCTCTATGACATTGGTAAGCCCAGGTAACTCAGAAAAAACATCTTTGTTCCTCTGCAAAAACTCCTTAACTTGTTGAGTCTGAAACCTTGACAGGGAAGAAGCTACTTTTATAGTATTTACCTTATTTTGTCTTTCAAAGCTCGCAGTAGCCCCAGCAGACACTGCTTCCCTATCTCTACAGGGCTTTAGCAAATTAACATGGTAGATCTGGTAGGGTTTTCTTTTCCCTGGTTGGTGCACCCTGTAATCTACCTCCCCTATCTTTGCAACAACTTCAAAAGGTCCTTGCCACTTAGCTAGGAACTTACTCTCTACTGTAGGGATGAGTACAGCCACTCTGTCCCCTACCTGGAAATGTCTTATTTTGGCTGACCGATTATACACCCTACTTTGGGTTTCTTGGGCCTTCTGGAGATGCTCTTTCACCATTGGCATTACATTAGCAATTCTCTCCCGCATTTGGGCAATGTGCTCTACAACACTTCTATATGGGGTGGTCTCACTCTCCCATGTTTCTTTTACCAAATCAAGTAACCCCCGGGGTCGACGCCCATACACCAATTCAAAGGGCGAGAATCCCGTAGAAGATTGGGGTACTTCTCGAATGGCAAAAAGCAAAGCTGGAAGCAGGCAATCCCAGTCCTTCCCATCCTTATGTACTACCCTCTTTAGCATTGTTTTCAGGGTTTTGTTAAACCTCTCAACCAGGCCATCTGTTTGTGGGTGATAGACAGAGGTCCTTAGCGGTTTAATTTGAAATAGCTTACATAAGTCGGCCATGACCTTCGACATAAAGGGTGTGCCTTGGTCAGTAAAGGACCTCTTTGGGAAAACCTGTCCTTGTAAACATATGAAATAGTTTGCGAGCAATGGTTTTGGATGAGGAATTCCGTAAAGGAATAGCCTCAGGGTACCGGGTAGCATAATCAAGTATAACCAAAATGTATTGGTGTCCTCGAGCGGACTTCACTAAAGGACCTACCAGGTCCATAGCAATTCGCTCAAATGGCACTTCAATAATGGGGAGTGGTACTAAAGGACTTCGAAAGTGGGGGCCAGGGGCAGTCAACTGGCTTGTGGGGCAGGAGGAACAATATCTTTTTACCTCTGCCTTCAACCCAGGCCAGAAGAACCGATCAGCTATACGTGCCTCTGTTTTCTCAGCCCCCAAATGCCCCCCTAGTACATCATTATGGGCTAAGTCCAGTACCATCCTTCTGAATGGCTGGGGAACTAGTAACTGCTCAACCACCTCATTTCGGACCTGAGTGACACGGTACAGGAGGTCACCATTAACTGCAAAATGTGGAAATTGCTTATCAAGCTCAGGCTCTCGTGGGACCCCATTTATCACCACTACTTGTTCTCTGGCATGTACCAAAGTAGGATCTCGCATTTGGGCAGTACTAAATGCTCCCCTAGAAACATCTAGGTCTGGAAGTACAGGATTTGAGGATGTTTCCTCATCATTCTCCCCAAGCAAGACCTGTAACGGGAAAAATTCCCCCCCCTCAGAGGTTACCTTAGTCTCCAGACTTGAGTCCTCAGACCCAACCTTTCCCTCAGGAACACTTTTTTCAACTTCATGATTTACCACATTTTGTTCTGGCAGTTCCACACAATCCCCTTCTTTTAAGGGTTCTGTGGAAGTGTCGTTTTCACTCATAACCTGTATTGGTTCAGACACTTTAGTTTGTACATTACCCCACAGTTCCCAGAACAATGGAAAGTCTCGGCCAAGAATTACCTGGTGCAACAATTTTTTTACCACACCAACCTCATGAGTAATGGTGCCAGAAGCAGTTGCAATTGTCACTGGCAGTAGTGGATATGTCCGAGTGTCCCCGTGTATGCAAACAACACTGAGAGTTTTTGCTTCCTGACGCATCTTCTTGGACACGTTCCCTTGTACAAGTGTAACCATACTCCCTGAATCAAGCAGGGCTTTACCAGAAACACCGTTCACATACACTTTACATTCAAAACATCCTTCTGGCAAATCAGGACCTGCAATGCAAACTGGCTGAGCATAAAAGGATACTCTTCGTAGGACATCACACTGCATGGGTTCCACCTGTAGGGGACACTGAGCCTGCATGTGGCCCCATGCCTGGCACTGCCAACACTGCACACCCCCAGACTTCTGGGGTGTTGGGGGGCCTGGCTGTACTGCAGGAGGGACAGTGGATAATATCTTGTCGCTGTCCTTTATGCTGGTTCCAGGGTTCCGCGAAGAACGCTTTCCCGCGGAGATGAACTTTGCAGCCCGGTTTGGAGCGGGGTCTAGATGACTTGTCGGGGGTAGTAGCTCCTCCACTGTGGTGTATCTCTCCACCATCTCCACCAGCCGGTCCGCTGTTTTAGGGTCTCCATGACTGACCCAGCGCTGTAGTTCAACTGGCAGCTACCTCAGAAACCGGTCTAGCACGAAGCGTTCCACCATCTGTGGACCGGTGAGTATCTCAGGCTGCAGCCACTTTGTTGCCAGCTGTATTAAATCATACATTTGTGACCTCGGTGGAATATTTTTCCGATACTTCCAGCTGTACACCCTCTGTGCTCTGACTGCTGTGGTCACTCCCAGACAGGCAAGGATCTCTGCCTTGAGCCGGTCATAGTGGAGGGCGTCTGCAGGGGTGAGGTCATAGTATGCTTTCTGCGGATCCCCAGTCAGGAATGGGGCAAGGAGACCAGCCCATTTGTCTCAGGGTCATCCTTCCCGATCTGCAGTCCTTTCAAAGGTCATCAGAAAGGCTTCCACATCATCTGTGGGCATCATCTTTTGCAGGAAATGGCTTGCCCTTATTATTGTCTGGCTGTTAGGGTTAACCACTGCTGATTCTCGCCCATGAGCTAGCTGTTGTACTGCCTCAGCCAGCATTTTGGACTGTGCCTCTGTAGAATCCCGCAGGGCAGTGGCTTGAGCTGTAGTAGCTTCCCTGAGTGCAGCCAGTTGCACTTCTGTGGCTTTCTGCTGAGCTGCCATGCTTTGCTGCAACTGCACTGTTGCCATGGCCACTTGCCGTAGCAACTCCTCCATGATAAACAGGAGCCTGGCCCTTTAAATGTCAGTTTTTAAACGGCAAATTTTCCTTTTTTGGCCTTTTCTGTAGTGCAAATGCCCGCATCCGAGCACCAGTTGTAAAGTTCAGGGGGAGAGGGATCGCCCATGCACTACGGCCACAACACAGTAGTAGAATAAATGTCTTTTTATTACTTATTCAAACAAACAAGCTGTATCTTCAGCAGGTAACATTAACAACGTAAACAAGCTGTATCCTCAGCAGGTAAAGTAAATCAACTTAAACACAGTCTTCAGCATAAAGTAACAATCACTTTCATGCACATCAGAAGTGAAAGAAAACAGTTCATATTCCCATTCAGGGATCAGGCTCACCTAGCCTTACAAAGCGTTTGATTCCCAGTCAGGAGAGCAGTTTCCAAACACACTTCTCTCTTGCAGACCTCACGTGTGTCTCCCAACCCCCTTCCTGAACTCTCAGGGCTCACTTAACTCCTGCACTGCTGCAGTAATTAGCCCTGCTGTGCACCCTCCAGGTACCTGAATAAAGGGGAAATATACCTGCTGTCCAGGACCCACCCCTGGAGTCCTGTACACCTCTTTATACAGTATTTGTGTAACACAGTCCAAAACTGCTGCCCATGTATTGTAAGGTATTTAAGGGAAAGGAATCTCCCAGAAGGTTGGTTCACAATGCTGTATTTGGGGCAATGCTGCTCTAGGCACCAGCAGTGTCGGACTGGCCCACCGGGACACCGGGAAAAATCCCGGTGGGCCCCAGTCCTTGTGGGCCCCTACGACCACATTCCCTCCCATCTATTTTTTGCCAGAGCTCCGGTTTTTCAATGGGCCCCGCAGCGCTGCCACTATCACCTGGGCTGGCTATCAAAGCTGCTGCCTGCAGCCTGAATGTGCTTTGCTCTGTGCAGGGTGGTTGTGCCGTGTGCTGCTGCGCATGTTTCAGTGTGCGAGTGTGATGCGCCTGATGATGACGTCACTGACCTGGCTGGCGTCCAATGCGTCCTTCTCGTGGGGGAAGAGAAGAGAGATTTGCACGCGTTACGCGTCAGAGAGGGAGAGCCTGAGGTACTGCTGGACTGGTGCGGTGGGGTGGATCTTCCTGGCTGGCTGCATTCACTTTCGCTACCTGCTTGTGCCTGGGCTGGGCAAGTTCAAGTTGTGCTGACAAACTTAATCACCCTGGGGGGTTGGGGGGCATGGACTTTGTAATAGGCAGCATGCTGCTGCTGCTGCTCTGACAGTCATCGCTTGGCTGTTCTGTTCCCCTGCTCCCTGCATTGATTGCAGGATAGGCGCCGTGATAGGTGAGTTTACACTCTGAGGTTCAACTATATATATATAATTAGGTAAAGAGAGACCCACACACACCAGCAATTTCTCATAAACTGTCTATAAAAGGAAAGAATTGGCTGCTTTTAAAGGGGCTGTTCACCTTTTAGTATGACGTAGAGAGGGATATTCTGAGACAATTTGTAATTGGTTTTCATATTTTATTATTTGTGGATTTTGAGTTATTTCGCGTTTTGTTTCAGCATCTCTTTAATTTGCAGCTAAACCAATCTGGTAACTAGGGCCCAAATTCCCCTAGCAACCATGCACTGATTTGAATAAGAGGCTGGAATATGAATAGGAGAGGCCTAAATAGAAGGATCAGTAATAAAAAGTAACAATAAATGTGTAGCCTTACAAAGTATTTTTTTTAGTAGGGAGTCAGTGGCCCCCATTTGAAAGAAGCAAAGAGTCAGAAGAAAAAGGCAAATGACTATAAAACTATAAAAAAATAAATAATGAAAACCAATTGAAAAGATGCTTAGAATTAGCCATTCTATAACAAAATAAAAGTTACCTTACAGGTGAACCACCCCTTTAATTGAAAAGATTGAAATACAAGGCCAGAATTCTAGTAGTAACATCATACGGTCGGTTACAAATTAAGACTAAGTAAAATATCTGGCTGTAGAATCCATGACAGTTAAGAGTATCGCATATTGAGTAGGCTGTAAGTTTTAAGACAAATGAATAAAGAGTGCATTGTTTTCAAAAGCAGAGCTTGGTGGTGGCAAAACTCCCTCTCCTGTCTCCCAGGTGGCACATCATCATATAACTAACTTGAGGACATTACTGGCTATACTGAAGCCTCAAATTGTGACCCCCTACTGCAGCAAAGGTACTTACTTTGGTCAAAATATATAAAAATAAGTTTTATTTTTTGTCACACTGTTACTAGAGTGGGGATCAGCAGACAAAAAGTTGCAGGTTTTTTTAACCTCTTAGGGGATAGTACACCATTTACTATGTTATAGAATGGACAATTCTTATCAAGGTTTCAATTGGTCTATTTTTTATAGTTTTCAAATTGCATTCCTTCTTCTTCTGACTCAAACCAATGGCTGAAATGCCAAAAATGCTAAGTAATTACAAAAACCACAAATAAAAAATGAAGACCAATTGCAAATTGTCTTAGAATATCACTCTCTGGGTCATACTATTCTTCTGTCATGCTTTTTATGGTATAGTTTTTATTTCTAAATTACATTATTTACACTGCAGGTAATTTACTTTCATTCCTGAACCAGCAAGTGTATTTAGTTGTAATATTGGTGTGTAGGTGCATCTCAGGTCATTTTGCCTGGTCATGTGCTTTCAGAAAGAGCCAGCACTTTAGGATGGAACTGCTTTCTGGCAGGCTGTTATTTCTCCTACTCAATGTAACTGAATGTGTCTGAGTGGGACCTGGATTTTACTATTGAGTGCTGTTCTAAGATCTACCAGGCAGCTGTTATCTTGTGTTAGGGAGCTGCTATCTGGTTACCTTCCCATTGCTCTGTTGTTAGGCTGCTGGGGGGAAAGGGAGGGGGTTAAATCACTCCAACTTGCAGTACAGCAGTAAAGTGTGATAAAAGGCTTACCTTGTTTATATTGCATGTGCACTTAATTAAAAGGATTCTGTTATGCTTTTGTATTTATGACTAATATTGTAATTTAATATTGTCACAGCCATTCCAGTTTTTTTTTTTTAAATAAAAATGTTAATTTTTATATTTGCAGGCAATTTTGTACAGGAGGGTGGGCCCTTGAGATGAGGTTTCCTGGTGGGCCCCAGGCACCCCAGTCCGACACTGGGCACCAGACCTCTGATTGCCCCTGTTCATTAATCTATCAGTGCATATACTGTACAGTTTGCTTATGCAGAGCCATACCCCCCTCAGCACCACTACCGGATTCTATATAGGCACCTGCCTAGGTACATGCCCTCGGGTTCCTATACAGAATATAAAGCCCTGGGCATGCACGTTTCAGGAACTTGGTCTACACCTTACATATAACACAGAGTAAGCATAATAGTATATAAACGGTTGTCCATGCTGTTTCTGGGGCAAAAGAGAAAGAGACCCATCAGATCTGCATGCTGCTCTACTTTGAAGGGCACTGGTCACCCTTTTTTCTTTACCCTGCACTCAGGTTGGAGGATACAATAATCACTCCTCATGTGCATGTGCCTCAATTTAAAAAAAAAAAAAAAAAAATATTGCATCCCAAACCTCTAGCAGGTTAAAAAAAAAAAGAATGAGCCATTGGCCTAAGTCACTTGCCTTAATACATATCATAGGATTCTTTGGTGGCTTTAAATATGCTAGATCATTTTCAGTGTAAGGTACATACAGAGGTAATTTTTAAGGTTAAAATGCAGGTGGAGAAAAAGAGCAATGCAGTGACTTCCACTCTGTGTTGTGTGTATTACTTTTGAATTTCAGTGCCGAAATCCCCCCCCCCCCCGGATTGCTGATGCTGTGCCTGCCAGTGCTCACACAACACACAGCAGAAGACCACACATTGGCCTATTCCACAGTGGAAAATCACAGAGTTTGTGTTATAGCTCATGCTTTTATGTGGTCACTGAACTCTGAATTGATATCTGACTTATTTTGTTTTAATGTAGCAAGCAGTAGGTTGATCATCAATGTGCCACTCCAATGGCATCACACAAAGTGCCAGCTTAAGCCCAGTAATAGAGTTGAGATTGCTGAAGCCGAAAACAGAACACTGTGTCCAAAGAGATGAGTCAAAACAGTAAATAAATGCAAGAAATAATCCCACCCCACCACTACCAAAACCTATTCATTTAATTGCCAACGTAAATGCTGCTGTGTAGATCTAAATTGCCATTCAAAGGTCATCCATACTACTATAACCATAAACAATTGCATCACTGCATTTAGTTTAATTTTTGACTTCTTGCATCATTCATATGTACACAGGCCTATCACTGGAATGGTCCCACCCTGTGCTTGTACAGGAGATATTCTGTCCCTCTTACACTTATATGTGACATATGGCTCTTTCCATTCAACCCAGATCTAAAGACCTAACAGAATCACTACTCCATGTAAACCTGCTAACCCTCATACACATTAGCACGGCCATTACCCTCTCCCAGAGCTTGTTGCACTTGTTCACATCCCAGACCCTGTTCATCATGACTTATAAACGGATTGTGACTTTTAGGGCAATTGTATATTATTATGCTATTTGATCACTGCTAAAAAATCAATACATCTGCTTCCCACTACAGGTTTTAATCCACTGATGTAAAAATGCTACAGTTGTTTCTGGCTTATACCCACATAAGACACTCTCTTATGTAAAATAAAAGCACTCAATTTACAAAATTGTACCCCTTGTAGTCCACACAGAACCCAGTTTGCATTAGCAATGTGATCCTTTCTGTTACTTGAGTGAAGCCATTGCAGTATGTCCCTTGGTGCTCCTTCTTTCAGAAATGCCAAACCAGATTCAAACTGAACCGAGTGCAACTTGGTCACGTCTGTCCTAAAGCATGCCAGGAGTGACCTACTAAAACTCCTTACACAATTCACTTGAGTCTACTTGAGCTCATCTATAGTAGCACTATGTGCCAAGTTGCTGGCTGTACCTACTTTAGAGGTACAAGGTACAGAGCACTTTAATGCAAGTAGGCCCATTAACACCTGCTCTGACCACGCTATAAGTACAGGATTTGCATTTTATGGACTGTGTTCCAAAAAAAGGCAGTGCCACACACAGCCAGATTATTAGGGCTCTGGATTCACAAGTCCCAAAAGAGGTAATTGATGAACAGCAGGGCATTATGCAGAGTGCAAAGACAGGTGAAATCCACCATTTTATCCACACTTTGCAACCAGCCCCACCATTAAAGCCAACCAACTCAGGTCCTTGAGCTTGTGAATGGAGCACTTTTTGAATGAATGCATTGCCCCCAAGGCACCTGCCTCCCAACTTGTGTGTCAGTGAGTAAGAGAGAGCCAGAGGGCACAAAACTCACCAAACTCGCCCCAACTGGAAACTGCTGGGGCTCCCTCCGATGAGCCTATGAGTAAGTGCCCATCCTTGGCATGAAATGCGTCAGGTTTGAATATGTCCTAATAAAGATTTTCTACTTTTTCTATCATCTGGGCTACTTTTTCAACTAACAGTAAGTCTATGCCACTTTTGTTTTGGCTCCCTCCGATCCCTCGCCGAAAACAGCAAAAGGTAAAAGGTACATGTGGGGGGGGGGGCTAGGAGGGTGTAGGGTATTGTGCATGGAGAAGCTCACAACTGGGGTAGGGGCCTATGAGGGTGGTGCAGTCCAACGCTGGCAAGGTGCAATGAATACCTGTATTATTGTCTGCCCTATAGCAGGAGGTAAGTACAAGGCTGCCTTGCAACGAACCGGCACTGAACTCTGTACCTCTCACCAGATTATTAAGAACTCATAAATTGATTATACCTCAGATAGAGGGTGCATACTTCTGCTTAATACTGAATTTGCTAAGAACCAAGATTTTTTTTGCTTGTTCTTGCAAATGATTGCATGAAATGTCTAATGAAATGGACAGGGTTCATTGAGTTCTCATGAAATCAACATTAACATCTATTCTCTAACCTTTAGCCTACTTGAAAATGTACCAGAAAGATTCCCTCATCTTTATGCTGCCAGAAAAAACAGACGTTTTCCCAAACATCCCAACAACTGAACTTTGATCCAGTCCTGGTCTGACTTCCATTGTCACCATCTGCATTTATCAGAAATCATTGACATGTTTGGGATCAGCTTGGTTATAGATATCAAACCCATGGCCTTTGTTAGCTACAATTCATCAAATCCAATAATTCCTACTGCCCAATAATTGGACTGCCACAAATCTGCTTTACCCTGGCTTTTAGTTTGAACAGTAGCTTAATTAGATGTGTTAGAGCCTCACAGAAATTACTTTTCAGGCCTCACAAACCTTGGGGATAAAGAAACACTTTACAGATGTATAATGGAACTTGACATCATTTAGGAACCCACCGGCTTTTCCTATATAGTCTCTACAACTTGCACTCCTGTGGTTTTGCTTCTGAAACTTATGTCTGAAACTGCATTTGAATAATACAAATGTTCCATGTATCTATTTTCCAATGTCAGTATTAAAATTAGTATATATATATATATATTTAGAATGAGAAACTGTAAATGCTAGCTGTCAATACTCAATAGCTGTCATCCTTTTTAAATGAAAAAGGATAACACCTAATCCACAGCTGAGATCTTAGTCTGCATCTTTACTGTCCCTTAAGAAGTGGAGATTACCTTTACATTATCATATACAGGTATGGATCCATTATCCAGAAACATTTTATCCAAACAGTTTCAAATTATGGAACCAAAGTCTCCCATAGACTGCATTTTATTCAAATAATTCAGATTATTTAAACTGATTTTCTTTTTCTCTGTAATAATAAAACAGTACCCTGTACTTTATCCTAAAATATAATGAATTCTTATTAGAGGCAAAACCATGATATTGTGTTTATTTAATGTTTTATGTTTAAACCCCAGTGGGAAAGAGGGTAACAGTTATTCTATGGAAAGGCAACCGATAATGGATGGCTTTCCGTGAGCAATCTTATAACCACACACTTATATATATGAAAGTTGTTTTTTAGATGGGTTGCTTAGCCTCCATGAACCTTCATTATTCTCTGCTTATTAACCAACAAGTAAAAATCAGCTAAAAAAACTAATTCCTGCATCCACTTGTGTTTGGCATCCATAGTGAAATAACAGCATGATGCAAGTTAGCTTTTGTAACCAAGGGTCCTTTTACACTCACTGAATCCCTTATGTGTTAAAGTCCTGTGTACTGATCCATTTTATTTGTCTGAAAACCACAACACTGTAAACAATGTCACCAGTAACTGATTGTCATGTGAAATTGTGAGGATTATTTGCTAAGCTGATGTCTAGTAGCTTCATGCAACGGCAACATATTCCAGATGTCCAGCAAAAGGACAGTACCGGTATGAGATCGGTTGGCCAGAAAGCTCCGAATTACTGGAAGGCTACCTCCCATAGACTCCATTATAATTATAATTTGTAAAAATAATTTACCCTTTCTCTGTTATAATAAAACAGTACCTTGTACTTGATCCAAACTAAGATATAATGTATCATTAATGGAAGCAAAACCAGCCTATTTGGTTTATTTAAAGTTTAAATTATTCTTTGTAGACTTTGGAGACCCAAATTACAGAAAGATCCCTTATCTGGAAAACACCAGGTCATGAGCGTTTTGGATAATAGGTCCCATGCCTGTACTAAGCAAAGACCTAAGACCATCAGTACCTGATGCACAAAAACGATGAAGCAGTAGAGTGACCCCCATGATAAAGTGTGCCTCACACTGTCTGTGCTGCAGTTTGAAATTGTTGCATCTATAGCAAGTTGCTGTGCAGTACCTGTTTGTTTCTAAGAACAGCTGTCCTTCTCCTGCTCCTCAAAAAAGTCCATGATCCATGATGAGGTTGGTCTCCCTTTGCAGATGGATTCTATTGTATCTGCAGCATATTCAGATTCCAGATTCCATACTGTTAGAATAAAAAAAGGAAACCTACAATAGTGTGGAGTTTGGCAAAGATCATGGGGAAAATTCAAAAAATGGTGAATTTTCGCCAGCTACCACTTTGCCACACTTCTTTAAAAGTTCTGTAAAATTTGCACTTTAGTGAATTTGCAAAGTTACGACCACTCACCTGGGGGAGAAAATGCGCCTGGCGATAGGGCGTGAAACTGCGCTAGCGACGGTCTCTTTCACTAGCAAATTGTGCGGATGAGATTTCACACAAATGTTTCGCTAGCGACGGCCACTTCGCCCTTTACTAAATATGCCCCAATGAGTTTAAGGTTTTCAGCAAATGGATTGGTTTATCTTCATGTCACTAGTGATGGGTGAATATGTGCAAAAAAATTGCCAAACACATTGAAGTCAATGGGCATTAAAATTATTTTGACGTGCAACAATTTTGACATAAGCGACAATTTATATAAGCGCGACTATGTTGTCGAAATGCATTAAAGTTCATTGGCATCTGAATAATTCTGAGACGCAACAATTTTTTTTCCTGGCAGATTTTTCGTGAATTTTTGCAGCAGTTTCAATAATTTGTTCACTGTGGCAAAACATGGAAATTCACTGCAAATTCATGCTACTTATGCTTCAGATTGCCAGTGAAACAAAGGGGAAGTAAAGTAGCTTTGGTGCACAAGCAAGTGGCATCTTGCAGTGGGTTAAGGAAGATAATGGGATTGACAGATACAGGTATGGGATCCATTATCCAGAAATCTCCAAATTATGGGAAGGCCATCTCCCGTGAACTCCATATTAATGACATAATTCAGTCCTAATATTTAAATGATCTTTAGTAGCAGTAACGTGCAGGGAGTTAGGCAGAAGGCAGTGTGGATCACAGGAAAGGTGCAGATTCCTGCCTTGTAGGAGACAGTCTTCCTTAGCAAGCAGCCCTGTCCTCCCAATTTTGGTTTTAATTGTCAAAGCTTAGTGGTAGGATTGTTTGCCAGGGGGGTTGGGGTATGCCCCCTAAGTAAAAAACACAACAATGCTGATTGCATTTAGTAAAAGGTACTGTTTCATGATCTAACATATTCACATATTCACATAAACTTATGTGTTTGCAATAAAGTGTGGCCCTTTAATATCCCAAACTGGTAACTCTTTTCTCTTGTTTATTGGGGGATTAGATATTTAGATTGGGAAAATTGTTATACAGTACTTACCATCTAAATTTTTCGTTCCATTAGTCTGTAAGGCAGCACATAGAGGGTTAATCTCCCATATCTCCTGGTAGGACAGGTAGCAAAACAATTAATACAGCCTTTAAAACCCCCACAGAGTCCCTCCCACTCCATGTTATTTTTCTAGCTCCCTGTTTACAATAAACACACATACAGTTGATGCTCATATATATTTATTCAGGTAGGGTATATTTGTGCTGCCTTACGGACTAATGGAACAGAAAATTTAGATGGTAAGTGTACCAATTTTCCCATTCCATTACGTCCTACAGGCAGGACATAGAGGGAATTTACTAGCTTCCCTGATTCTGGAGGGACATTATGAATTTTTTGACTGCACCGCCTGGAGTACTTTGCTACAAACAGCTGTATCTTACAGGATGTCAGATGTCAAGTCTTTAGTGCTTTGCAAACGTAAGGAGGTTGGACCAGATTTCTTCTGATGAAGCATAAGCTCTCTCTGCCCACGATATTGCCATTCCTCTTGTTGAATGAGCCTTTAAGACTTCAGGTGGAATTTTACCATCTAGCTCATAGCACAACAGAATTACCTGCTTAATCCATCTTGCAATTGTTGACTTTGAAGCTTTCTTTCCCCTGTTCTTTCCACTATGTTTGTTTTAGATGATCTTTTTTTCCATTTGTGTACTGGAACATCTGAGTGCTGTATCCACTCTTCTATCCATTGCGTCTTTCAGTCCTGCCGTGTCTTCTACTGGAATTGTTGTTCTCTTAGACAGTCTGGCAATAGAAATATCCACCTTAGGAGGTTCTTCCCAAGATAATACATCTTGTTTGTGTAATTAGAACATCTGTTTTATATCTTCTGGACAATTCCAGTCTCCTGGTAGGATCCTTCCATTCTGCTTCCTTCATCTCTTTAACCACTGGGTTCATGGGAAACGTGTCCGCCCTTTGTTTAGAGAAAAAAAACAAGGAAACCTTAGTAGTATTTTGTTCTTTCGTTTTGTTCTGATCTTCCAACACTTTATTAACGGGTCTAATAAGTCTTTGCGTCTTATCTGCCGGAAAGAGAAATAAGCCTTCTTTTGCCTCCTTTTTTGCCAAAACAGACGAAGTGGAAAAAGAAGATGATAATTCTCCAGACTCAGAATCTCCTGACACCTGATCCAATACTATAAGATCATCCTTATTATCTGATGTAGATGGCCCCACAGATTGCTTTATCTCTTCAAATGTCTGTGACATCATCCCTTTAAACCAGTCAATAAAGTGTTCTGACTGCTTAACTTGATCTTCTTCTACAGTATTTTTCATGCAAGTCATACATAGCCTTTGCAAATGTGCATCAGGTAATGGCTGTTCACATGCAGCACATAGTCTGTGTTTCATCTTTTGCTGACGTTAGGATGGTGACATCTAGAATCAATGTGTGCATAATCAGTAAAAAAAAAAAATTGCTGAATATGTGCACGTCCACGTCATCTTCCTTCCCTCCTTCCCGGTGCGCGTACCCGGAAGTGACGTCATTACACGTCACAACATGGAAGCGAAGCCACGATCCTCTGCTCCCCTTCTGATGCACACCATGTGCCGCCGTGTCCTGCTTTTCGGCTCCCTGCCTGCAATGCCTGTCCCTCAGCTGCTAACTTCCAGTCAGCTATTCCGTATCATAACAAATCCCTCAGGTAGCTTCGGAATGGCCTGCAAGTCCCTCAGAACTTGGTTCTTCATCCTCTTCACTCCCTTTCCCAGGTAGGACAGGAAATAACATGGAGTAGGAGGGGCTCTGTGGGGGTTTTAAAGGCTGTATTAATTGTTTTACTACCTGTCCTACCAGGAGACATTAATTAAAACATAGAGATTAATCCTCTATGTGCTGTATGTAGGACGTAATGGAATGAGGGATAGGGTTTTTGGAAGGCACATGATAGTTTGGTTCTTAGCAGGGATTGCTGATATCCCCTTGACACTGTCCTAGTCATAGTTTAATCCGCAGAGAGATCTGAATTGCCATTCATTGCTATGCATGGGGGCTGCCATACTGCTTACTACAGCTTTGGAAATATTTTCTATATACACTGTTCTCAAATTAAACCCACACCACCGTGATGTAAAAATCTGTGAAAAAGGTTGAATACTTGCTGGGCTCGGTGCAATATAGACAACAATAAATAAGTAGATAAATAGAATATTCTGGCTACATGAGTCTGTATGTAGCCATGTGATCTCATTTGATATAGCTCTTGGGCAATGCAATATCCTTTGTACAAAGATTAATAAGAGGACTAAAATTCCAAAGCAATGATGTAAAAGCAACAGTTAGATTTTATATAATCTGATTAGCCGTAATTACTCTGATTAGCTCATATTACTTGTTTATATTGTTTAGAATTAGAAAACATAAATTTTTTGGTATAGATCATAGAATCTAGATTAACATAGAATCAGATAAACAAGCATTATGGGCACTCAGTAGGCTGTTCCTGGGCATTGTATAATTGTAATGGTGTTTATTTTGATTCTAAGCGCATTATGTGCACATGTGATTGCCAAGGTTTGGCCTAATGTCTCAGTGACATGCTGACATACTAACCCAAAATACCAGGGACGTCCAGGGCTACCGCAGCTAAACCCTTAATCTGCATTATTAACACGAACCAATCACAGGCAGGCAAGATCGAGTCAGTTTACTTTCTTAAAGGGCCATGGGTCAGTCATATGTGCAGCTTACAAGAAAGGAAAATTAAAGCTTCTGATTCCCAGAACTGAAATAGTATTGGTTGTGTAATACGGACTATTCACAGTAATGCAGCAAAGCATGAGGATGATAACACCTTCACGTGCACTTGACATAGAAATAAGCTCATATAGAAATACTGCTCTCTGGATGGGCAACATCTTGTGTGATAAAGGGGTTTAGTTCATATAAAAAAGAAAGACAAGAGCCATTCTTCTCATGTCCATGAATAAAAAAAAATTACTTATGAATCCGTGTTTCAACAGGCATTTTTCTTTTTTTTTTTAAAAAAAAAAGTGTAACTAGTGTGTGGTATAGCTGCTCAAAGCTGTCCCTGTGGTGTTACAGAACCAGGGCCCCCATCTGAATTCACGGGGCCCCATATGACAACATTTTCAGGCCCCCCCTACAAGCCCCCCCAACACGTTAAAAAATATATCTTTGGCCAGGGCCCCTCTACAAGTTAAAGAAAAACATTTATGACCAGGCTAGCCCAAAAAAGTTTTTTTTTAAAACATTGTTGGCCAGGGTCCCCCATAAAGGTTTAAAAAAATACCATTGGTGTTTGGTTGAACTTACCTTTCAAGTTTTTTATCAAGCTAAATGCACTGTGTAACAAAACACTTAAGTAAGTGATTTAGGGGGAGGGGTTACAACTTGGTTCCCACCTCCCAGTGTGGGACTCAATTCCCAGCATTCCCAGTGAAATATTACAAAAAATAGTGAATAATATAAAAGCAGTAACTATTAAAACATTTATATTATATCAAATGTTAAAACATTTATATTATATCAAATGTTAAAATGTAAAGTGTTAAGTATTCTTAAAATTCCAAAAAAGTCCAAAAGAATCATTTGATTCCACCATAATCCACCAATAGTCCATGTGTTGTCCAATTGTGCCACTTTTATATATAGAAAAAGGATTAAAAGGTAAAAACATTCAGGTTCTGTTTCCATTGACATTGATATTTAAACACTTACATATTTATGCTCAACATCTGGAGTGCTGAGTACCTACAGTTGTCAAGACACCAGCAAATCCCAGGATAAGAGCAGTAAAATTCTATAAGACAAAAATATAACGTATTTTACATTAAATCAGTATCACTGGGTATACTACGTTGTATTACGTTGAAACAGCAATGTGTTACACATAGAGCATGATTTATAGGAATTACCATTCTAGATAAACAATTCAGGGGTATACTCTCGGTTTAGTCCCCCAGGACTCATGTACCTAATCTCAATATCCATTGCATCTCCAATTTCTTTAATAAATATGTTCTATCACCTTCACGTCTTAAAGGGCCTACATCATCCATTACTTGATATCTCAATCCATTACTGGCTACAGAGAATTTACTTACAAAAGCAAGTCTATTAACATCTTTTTGTTTTCTCCGTTCATTCTGTTCAATCTCCCTAACGTCCCGTATACAAGAATTTAGGAGCGTTTTTGGGTAACCCCTCTGTAGGAATCTCTGTCTCATCTCCTCTGTTCTCCCTTGTTCATTTTCCTTATCTGAGACTAAACGTTTAACCCTCATGAATTGTGTTTTGGGTAAATTATTTTTCAATGCAGGAGGATGAAAACTTGTATAATGTAACAAACTGTTACGATCTGTCTGTTGTTACACAGTGCATTTAGCTTGATAAAGGGCTGGAATAGCCCGAAACATCGCTCTGCTAATGGCATGAATAAACAATTGGATTTATTGCTTTACTGTGGATATATTCCTTGGCAGAGAGGAACACAGCTGTGCACCCGACGCTTCAAAAGGTGATTCAGTGTAAGTGTGGCACCTTTACTGATTTGCCTGAGGGAGCTCCAGCTTCAGCTCATACTTCAACGGCTTTGGCTTCTACTTCGGTGACTCAATAGGTGCCCGACTAGGAAGTGCAGCATGGCCGCCCCCCCTTAACACTTAAAAGCAACTGGACCTGAGATGATTGTCCCCCCAGTGCCCCCCCCGATGGTGGCCCTGTCTGTAACACAAGTTGGGAAAATTGCTTCCCTTAACATTGTACAGCATTGCATTGATGTCCAAGATTAATATCTACAATTCCCTTTTTCAGATGAATAGACTGAGGAGGTAGGATACATGTTAACCCTCATTGTCAGAGGTCAAACAGTGCTTACATAGAATTCTGCTCAGCCTACACAGATGGCTGCAATTTTCAACCTTTCTTTGCACTGACAATTAGCTGCTTCCTGTCAGTAGCCTTCTTTCTTATTGGATTATGGCCACTTCATGTTAAAAGGTGATTTTGGCAACATATATCACTAGCCATCTTTAACTAATCAGCAAGTAAACATGCTACAGATCTTTGGTTTCCAGGAGCTCAGTAAGGGCAGAGACACACGCTCAGATTCAGGAAGATTTAGTCGGCCGGCGATAAATCGCCTCTTCTTCGGGACGACTAATCTCCCGAACTGCCTCCCGCCGGCCAGAATGTAGATCGCCGACGGGATGGCACTCGGAGTGCTTCGTTTTCCAAAGTCGGCCAAAGTTTCCTCATGAGGCAACTTCGAGCGACTTCAGAAAATGAATCGCACCGATTGCCATCCCACCAGCGATTTACATTCTAGCCGGCGGGATGCAGTTCGGGGAAGAAGAAATTTGTCACTGGGTGACTAATCTCCCTGAATCTGAGCATGTGTCTCTGCCCTAAAAGAGAAAAGTAAATAAACCTTCCTGTTAATCCTAAAATACTTGTTTTGGGCATTCCTGGTCCTCAGAATAATACTGCCCATGAATCTAGAGGCAAATGCTGCCCCTTTAAAGGGGACCCGTCACTCAAAAAAATAATTCCAAATCCTATATTATCATATTAGTCAAGCAAAATGAACTTTAATTACACTATATAAATTATTTGAATCTTGTTTCATTCAGTCTGGAAATTCGTAATTATAGCAAGCAGGCAGGAGCCATTTTGTGGACACTGTTATTAAGACAAGCCTTGTATCATCTCAGAATCTTGTTTGTGCACCAGAATGGGGGACCTGATGTCCATCCCCATGCCCTGGCTACACAATTTAATGGTAAAAAGAACGGGGGGAATGCGGGGAGAGCAGTGACATCCAGGGCTGGATTTACATAGTGGGCGCCCCTAGGCCCACTACCATTTGTCGCCCCTGTCCCCTCCAGGGGGACAGGAGCAATGGGGATTGGCGCACGGGACATTTAAAAACATTATTGTATCTCCAGCGCATCCCCAGTGCTTTTGAACCAATGTAGGTGTGGTTGGGCAGCATGCCGCCCCCCTAAAATCCTGCCGCCCTAGGCCCGGGCCTAGGTGGCCTTTCCACAAATCCAGGCCTGGTGACATCTAGAAAGTGCTGAATGGAAAGTGAAAGTAATTGCCTGCCCCGCCTCTGTGCCTAAGGCAGATATGAGGGGCAGGCAATATTTGATTGACAGCTGAGACTTTTAAATGAGTTTACAACAGTTATGAATGTTTAAATAAAAAAAAAGAATTTGGATTTCATGTTTAATTTAAAAAGGACTTTTATTATACAGCTTTTTGTGTCTGGGTGACAGGTCCACTTTAAATAACAATCAAATAATCTCCCTCAAACTGAAGCTTTTCCTACTTTTCTGGCATCAGGAAAACTAATCAAAATTCTTACTAAATTAGCTGCCAATTTCCTTTAAATATTGTATTCCTAAGATCATCAATGAATGTTATCTTCTCATGGACAAGATTGACAAAAACTCCTTCCAATCCAGCACTACAGAACAAAATATTTTTTTTGACTATTTTTTTTAATGTTCGATGCAGATGGTACGTCAAAAGTCCCAAAATCAAAAGACTTTCAAGGACCTAAAGGGCCTAAATAGAAAAATAAGTAATACAAAACCTAACAATAAAATTTTAGCCTCACAAAGCAATATTTTTTAGCTGCTGAGGTCAATGACCCCTGTTTGACAGCTAGAAAATGTCACGGAGAAAGGTAAATAATTCAAAAACTACAGAAAATAAGAAAAGGCCATTCTATAATATACTAAAATGTAACTTGAAGTTGAATCACTCCTTTAATTTTAAGACAGAATGTATTATAAAATCACAGTGACAGTTCTGAACTCAAGGGCCCAATCGACACCTTGATATTTGGAATTCACCAGAAAAACAGAATTTTTTCACTTACTCATCAAGAATTGTCACAACAATCATGGTAGTAGAAAAGTCTACTAGGGTCTCATCTCCATCTGACCACCTTGATCCTCAAATTCTTCGGATAGCAGGTTAGAAAAACTCCAGCCTAGTTCTTTCAATAGAAATAAGGTTCCTATAACTGAATGGTGTTGTTGTTTTCTTTTTACCAAGAAAATGGTTTTTCAGTTTGTTTCACAAATCAAGTTCCTGTCCAAATGCTATTTGTTATAGATCTATCAAGCTATGCCCATTTTAGGCTTCAGGGCAGCCTCTTAATGGATTATTCTTAAAGGGGCAGTATGCCTATTTAGCATTATATGCCTTACTGTGCTAAAATGAGATCAATAAATAGGACGTATGTTTAAAATGTAGTTGTCCATTCTTTTATTCAAATAAATTGTTTCCTAATTTTTGTCATTATAAAACAATTAAGGGAAATTGTTTTTCAATGTTTTTCGCTGCCCCATTTTCCCCTACATACAGGATCATTTGTTCATAGGGAGATAATGAGTTCTGCATAAACAAACCCCAAGCTGTAGGCTTTGTTAGGCTAATAACACACATGAGCTCAGGTCCAATGCACTTCCGCTGTGTGTGCATATTGAAAGCTTATACTCCAGTCTGCAGCACATTCTCCTCTGGCAGAGAAATGCTGTGCGTACCATTAGGCTTAGGCTATGCAATAAGAAAGAGCTTATTTCTGTAAACTAGGACGTTTATTTTTTTAGAAATTTAGAAACTGAAAGTGGTTTCATTTGCTTGTTTAGTGCAAGAAAGAAACTATAGAGATTTACTCAAAAAAATAATTCTGCAAAAGGATGACCTCAATTTGTTTTTTCTCTGCACTGGCTATTAACGAAGATGCCACTTTAAGAAAAGTATTCAAGTACAGACTGTACAAAGCTGCACCACTCCTGTCACTGTCCCAAATCTATTTGCAGCTTTCGGTGTAAAAGAACCCTAACTTGTTTTAAGAGGACACATATTGGCACTGGAACTCTTTGATGTAATAGTCTTAATAGAATGGAAGCAATCGAATGTCTTTGTGCTGACATAGAGCAGAAAGTAAGACCAGAACCGACATATCATGGATAAAGCACCTTAGTAGGATTACTTAGTTATTCAGTGTTACTGGGTCACTAGCCAACAAAAAAAAGGCCATCTGCAGTCACTAGTTCATCCTGTCTGCCCAGGACTCTTTATATAGAGGCTTCTACTAATTCTCTGGAATGTCATTAACCCTTGGTGTAGTAAACGCAAGGCTGATGTTACAGACCAGAGTCCCTAGCAAGTTGCAGCCATCCTGCTGTTGTTCAACTGCAAACCCTAGCTCTAAAAGCAGATATATCTTTCATCGGATCAGATATACATGTTAGCCATCTCCAGATCTGTGACCAGTAGAATGGAAACTGGCACAACAAGGCTATTACAAGTGGGATCAAACCTGCATGTTTATTTAATGCTAGCAATGTAACATTTTTGGGCAAGCCCCTTGGTTAGACATACTAGGAAGTGCGGCAGTGCAATGCTTAAAGGGTAACATGAGTGACATTGTAGAAAAATTAGCATATTCAAATAATGGAAAGCATGATCCGTGACTTTAAGTTGAACCAAAAGTCCAAAGTCCATGATGTAAGTCCATTAGTGGGAAAAAAATAACAGTAGCCAGGCAACATAAGGAATTTTAAGAGAAACTATGTTGCAACACAATATGATCAATTTACATTTAGAACTGATGGGGGAATGTAATAAAAGTCGCAAAGAGAAAAACAATTTGCACAATGTTACTGCATTGCAAATTTTAATTGCACATTTTTAAGCAGTGCTTGGAGGTGTTAACTTTTGGTAAGAGGTTTTATTACATTCACTGCCCATTGGCGCAAACTATAGAAATCGCATACTATTTTCCACTGTCGGAAGAGGTGGCTAAACAGTTACCGGGTTCACAAAAGCTATATTACATTTATTTGTCTGCACAAAGGCATAACTTTTTGCATTGCAAATAGTTTTTCCATTACCAACTTTTATTAAATTCCCCCAATACCGTTTTACCCTGTTGACTGAGGAGAATCTGTCCCTGGTTTATTCATCACCAGATCTGGACTGGGATTCAAAATAGGCACTGGCAATTCAAATGCACAGAGGCCCAAACAACCCCCACTAGCCCCCCTAAATAAGTGACTGTCTATGGCGTTTTACAGCAGTCCCTCTGGCATTTGCCTGAATCCACAGACCGGGGCCTGATCATCACTGATCTGTATTTCACTCAACCTCTTTATTCTCCTGGTTGCTTTCCCTTAAATACAATCATCGGCTTTTCAATTGATTTAGCACCTTTGTTCCCATCCAGCAATAGGGACTCATAATGAAATTGGCCAAATGGTTAGGAACAGGAGAGCCCACTGACACCTGGGCCCATGGGAGTTTTTCAGCTATCCCTATGGGCCAGTCCACCATTGTGTACAGAGCATGAGAATGCCAGAGCCTGCCACTAATGTAGAATGTGAACCAGACTGAAAGGGAAAATATTCTAAAACAGTCACCAAATTGAAATTGTTTGGACATTTTTATTATTTTTTTGGAGGGAGGTACGATGGTCTTGAGAAACACATGTCAGTTCTGTTTTCTCTCTTATTCTGCTAATTTAATCTTTCAGGGTAATGCAACTTCACCTGAAGCGACTCTTTAGCACGTGTTTGCTTCCGTTAGAATTGAGCAGGTGCAAATATTGGTGTTATAGTTGTTTGACTTGACAAACTACAAGATCAGTAGATGTATGCCTGACCAGAAATGTGCTTACATAAAAATTAAGTTTGTAAGGGACTGGAGATTTAGTTACTCTTTATTAGGACGGTCCCTCAAAAGTTTAAGACAGAATGGTACTTAACAGTTAGTTCTGTTACAGCACCTCCAATTAACTATTGGGTAACACGTACAATAAAACACTAGCAGTGGTATAACTATAGAGGAAATACAACCCGTCAGTGATGTGCTGGCCGGCCCAATACATATGGGACACGTGGGTCGGGTGAGTTCGGGCCGACCTCGCACTGTTCTTTGTGGGTGCACCGTCAAATGCCGGTTGCCCACTTCCGGGTTCATCTTTTACAGACGCTGTGCCCCTTTTGTGATGTCATCGGCAGGGCGGGTCTGCGCAGGTCTTTAAAAGAAAGGCGGAAGTCGGATGCAGGCGGTCGTGGGCTCAGGTAGGACGGGTCAGGGAAATCCTGATCCACACTTCACTAGAACCCATGGTTGCAGGAGGGCCCGGACTGCAGGGTCTGCTTCCTCTATAGCTTTAAAGTGATACAGACACTTAAAGGTTTCTTTTGAAAATATTAGTCTACATTAAAAGTTGCCTATAGGTCATGTTGATGGTTTTTCACTGATAGTTCTGCTTTTGTAAGTAATTGGCACTTCAAGTTCCTAAACCTGACTGTTTTGCCAACCTGACTGTCCCTTCTTAACCTGTCAGTCAGAGTTTCTAATGCTAACGGACTCTTGCTGCACAAATATGGCAGCCTCCTCATACAGGAACAGGGTAATAAGAAAGGTAATGTAAAAGCATCAGGCAAGTACTTTTATGGCAAAATTAAGAACAGAATTCAAAAACAATGTTATGATAGATAAAGGTTATTTTCTGATGTCAGTATCTCTGTAAATACCCCTACCTGGCCAAAATCCCTTCCTGGCCACTCCACTAGCGGTGGGGAGCTGAGGATACAGTGAGAGAGAGAGACAGCGGGTGAATGGGCAGGGGCAGAGGGAGGGTGTGCAGCCAGTAATAGATGAACTGTGTACCAGGCCACTCGGAAGATTTTTCCATAGGGGGACGCGGTCTAGGTTAACCGCTGTACACAAGCCTCATGTTCAGTGTGTTATGCGTTAGCCTAGCAAATACTACATGCTATATCCCCATCCTGGGTCTTGTAAGTAGCCAATTCTGCCAGATTGGTGGAGGCTGCCAGAAAAATTATTGGTGGACCATGCAAGGGAAAGGAAGGATCTTTGGAAGGAAAACACATTAAATAGAGTTTTGTGTGTACACAGGGTGTTATCCAAATTAATTGGAACTTCGTACACTATATACTGTTTCTGGTTTCTCCGTTGCCCTAGACTTTTATGCACAGTAGGAAAATCAAGTGTCTGCACACAACTTTATTACTGGGAACACATGGAGGGTTATATAGCTTATATTTATGATGTAAGGGGATAAGAGCATCCCTAGAAAAGTACCCTCGTGTGAATTGCACCACAATCTGTGTCAAAGAGGAAAAAGAATAGGATTGTCCCCAATTAACAAAAACACAATTTTTAATAGTTATATTCAAAATATAAATAACAAAACATAAAAATAGCAGGAATGATAAGCAAGCAGATGGAGATACAAGGTGGAAGGAATATAATAAAAGAAAAATAACTGAATCTAGAGCCACAACAAATAGATTACTGACCCTTCCTCATTGCATGATTGTCGAATACTTTGTCCCATCACAGAAATTAGACAAATTCATATAATCGATCCATTGTATAAAGGATGATGTTGCAATGGAGCATAAGAAAATTACATTATTGTTATACCATGTACTAGTATATGCTCTTAACCTATATCTACCTCTAGTGGCTAGTACCTGCTATTACATATGCATTTTACACTTCAATGCCTCCATCTAGTGGATGAAAATAAATATTAAATATTAATATAAATCTCAATCTTTTACAATCGTACCCTACTAAGAAATAAAACACAAAATGTGATCAAACTGAGGAGCCGGACTGTACAGCCAACTTGATTATAAAAGAATAAATGTTTTCAAATCTGAACTAAAGTGAAAACTCACCAAGGTGGTCCAGGAGGTGCTCATTTGTCATGCTTTTATTTATCTAGTCTGCATTTATTTATCACTTCACTTTTATTTTGTCTTTTTGGCTCTTATGAGTCTGCACCAACGATCTAAGGGGCTTATGTTTGGCCATCAGCTTCTTTTCCACCTGAACCTGGTGCCACTGTGGGCGCACACCCCAACCGCTGTAAACCTTTTGGCTGGTAGGTTTGCCACCTGGCCAGTATTTTACTGGTATGGATTGTTTAAAGGGCTCTTCCTTTTTAAAGAAGAATCTGCATGCATCTTTTTACACTTTTGTGTGTTTTTTGCACTTTTTTGCACTGGGTGAATGAAGAAGCCACTCTATAAGCCATCATAGTTTTAGTCAAGCTTTCTGAAATTAACATTCCTTTATAAGCCCCATAGAGAAGAGAAAGCATCAAACAGCATAAAGAATGGTGATCCCACTGTAATCCTTTTAGGCAACAAATAAAATAAGATCCAGTTGAGTCCTGTGACTGGTACATCCTGCTGCACAAACTAACTGCACAGCCTGCACTGTGGGCTCAAACACTACTAAATACGCCTGGTACATGCCCACTCATTTTTTTAAAAAAACATTAAGCAGGGGTGCAATGAGGTTGTGACCACAAAATTTACATAAACAAATACAAGAGATCCTCTGTACTCAACCCATTATCAATATATTAAGGACATTTTGTGCTTCATTTTAAAAATTAGTGGTGAGCACAACTTTCCCTTGTTTGTTATAGTTATACAGGAGCAGTGACCAGCTCCATGTTGTAGCTCCCACCCTTCCCAGCTATAGTCAAGTGATCCCACTGGTGTCTAATAAAAGGGCAGCCAAGGTTGGGAGTTTTACTTTGAAAGCAGCTAGTAAGTTGCAGGTAAAACTTAGTCCCTTTGTAAAATGTATAATGAAGCAACAGAATTCTTAATGAATCAGATAAATATTAAGCGTAGGACTGGCCAGATATGGGATGACTTTGACGTAGTTGGCCAGCTTAAATATTTTGCAATATATGGACAAACAATCCCTGTTTTGTTTAAAGGGTAAGACATTTTTCAGTAGCAGTATGCACAAAATGTCTCTGTCTTAAATATATTGATAATGGGTTGAGCGCAGAGGACTCTTGTATTTGTCTATATGTATTGTGGTCACAGCTTCATTGGACATTGCATACCTTAAATCTACAATCACTGTGAAAAACCACATACACTGCTTCCTCTAGTCTAAAGGGGTGGCCTCTGGTGTGTTAGTCCTTTTTAAGGGAAAAATTCCCCTGCTATTTGTCTATAAAGTCCTGTAATGTTCTTGTAAAGAGTAATTATGTTTCCTTGCAAACATCTTTTCTCCAAAGAAAACAACCCCAACCTTGACAGTCTACGATCATAGTTTAAGTCTTCCCTCCCTCTAACCAGTTTAGTTGCACTTAGTCTCTGCACTCTCTCCAGCTCATTTATATCCCTCTTAAGGACTGGAGTCCAAAACTGCACTGCATACTCCAGATGAGGCCTCACCAGGGACCTATAAAGAGGCATAATTATGTTTTCATCCCTTGAGTTACCTTTTTATGCAAGACAGGACTTTATTTTACTTTATCAGATATGACCAAAACATTTTATAAGTGCAAATAACGCTCTTCTTTGAGTAGTTTACAGTGCATCATGGGAATTGCATTCTTCATTTATAAGCCCACTAATGGGCAGCATTATGACTGAACTCAAGATGGATTACCTCTTTAGGAAAGGTGCGTATGTTGATATTGTAAATAACAGGAAGATAATGTTGACATGAGTAGGTAAGTAGGATGGATTTATGAGGGACACTCACTGAGACGAGTGTGTTTAGGCCTTTACTGTCACTTTCACAAAAGTATCACACATACACAATCTGAAAAGAAGCAGCAGTCTTTCTTCTTATTTGGCTGCACCCACCAGTCCCTGCCATGATAAGCCAGGTCCATGCCAAAAAAGCCTCTGCCATTTTCCAGCTTTATTTTATAGGCTTCACGTCTTAGTATCTCCCTTCCTCCCATTATGAACTTGTGGAATCCTAGCCAGACCCAACATTAGGGGTTAGGCCCCCCTGTGGCCAATCTAGAAATTGCATGTAACCACAATATGAAAACAATCACCCCCCGAGTCTCAATTTATTGCCTGTTACTTCTTTTGTAAGATGCCAGTTATATAATCAGTATGGCAGCTCTTAGGGCTTCATGGACAATGCAAAAAGGGGTGTTGTGGGAGCACTCCTAAGGCTAAGTAAAAATGTATTAAAGTATAATGGAAGTGCTACTGACTTGGCCAATTAATCAGTGCACATTCCCTGTCCCCTGTCTAAGTAATTCAGTATACGACCATACCACATCAAGGTAAACCCCACATGGTGGTCCCTAACTTGTTTACCTCTGGTCATAGTATAAAAGGTCTTGTTCCTCTCTGCATAGTAGTATTAATTGAAGTAAATGTCTGCTGAACCTTGGCTAAATCCTCCCCCGCCACTAGCTTGTGGCTTTTAAGAGAGCGAGATTGTCCAAACATTTTTTAAAAAAACTTAATGGAAAAACAATAGTAAAGGCAAAGTAAAGGTGTATGTATAGGTGCACAATGAACTGAATGGGCAATGAACAATAAAAGCATTCACATTCTTATATAGGTTTAAATAAAGTTAGCAACTACAGTTTGAACCATCTATCACCTGAACAACAATCTCATTTTTATGAAACTGTGAAGCTGGAATTTCCCACAGGTAGTCCCCCGTATTTATATCCCCAGTGAGGGCCGAGAAGGGACATGGCAGGGTTGGACCCTGTTGTAGTCTGACCACAGATCTTTGGAAAGATCTAAAATACAGAAATGCCTTTCATACAGTGTTCTATTTAAACAATGATATCTTCTTTCATTACTGATATGCTTTTTCCTTGAAAAAAAAGGCACCTGTGCTGTAACTCACGGCAACCTGTTAAATATTTGCTTTCATTGTTCTAATTTCGCTTGGCTGCTTGGTTGCTGTGGGTTACTATTTAATTTTTTTTTTTATTATATTAGGGCTCAAGTGTTTTTCAAAATGATTCTTAATGTGTAGGCAATGCTATACAATATACAGTTCATTCTCTCTTTGTGGATTCTACATCTTTATTTGAGCTTTCCCTAGGTTTCTTCTATTACCAGGGTAGTACAAAGTAGACCAATATCAACTTTAAGGTGCATGCACCTTCTATTTTAGAGGTTACAATTCAATGGTAAATACTTGTTCTTGACACCTTCCCCTTTAAGGCATGGTGCACTACATTAAGCAGAGACCTTTCTATCCAGAAAACCCAGGTCCCGAGCATCCCAAAAATTAGATCCTATACCTGTATAAAACATTATAATCAAATGCCTAACTGGTTTTCTTCATAACAATGGAGAAGTTTGAAATACATTGAGTGCCCCCTCCATTATTCCATGACCATGAATGGGCAGTAGATGGAGCTGTAGTATTGTAATTTAAGGGTGGCCATTTTGCTGCCTTCCCGCTGCTCTGAACTTATACTCCCAGCATCCTCTCCTGACCACTGAAGCAGGTGTAATATTTGTTATTCATGTTTTAGGACCTGAGCTAACTACTTATTCCAGCTCTAAGGTTTGGTATTCATTGTAAATAACTGTGTTTTGAAAAAGAACCATGGAACACAAATGCAGGCACAGTATCAGAGATATGTCTGAGTTTTGCTAGAGGAAAGTAATCCCAACAGAGTATCACTGACACTGCTGATTGCGTGTGTCTCCTTGTCATACTTCTTACAGACACTAGGGGTCATGTACCAAAGTGAAGGCAGTGTGTAAAGTGGAAAATATTGGGACAATTACCCACTTTTTTGCCCTTTGCACCTAACCTTTCTCTCTCCCTGAATTGCCATAGGTGTCTGCACTTTATTCTAGAGCACAGAGACCTGCAGTCGCCCCCACGAACACAGGGCTATAGCAGAGAGTAAGGACAAGTCTGGCCCCTTCCCAAGAACACTGGACTCTGCTCTTCATATTGGATTATTTATTCTCCTGGGCATAAGTGCAACGTGTATGAGCACTAAAAGGGTGTATTCTTGCACTTCTGCTCCAAAACATATGTGTGTGGGTGTGTATGCGTGCAAGCGCAAGGGGTGAGATTTCTACATTTTGTTAAAGGGATACTGTCATGAGAAAACATGGTTTTTTTTTTTCAAAATCAGTTAATAGTGCTGCTTGTGCAGACTTCTGCACTGAAATCCAATTCTCAAAAGAGCAAATAGATTTTTTTATATTCAATTTTGAAATCTGACATGGGACTAGACATATTGTCAGTTTCCCAGCTGCCCCAAGTCATGTGACTTGTGCCTGCACTTTAGGATGGAACTACTTTCTGGCAGGCTGTTATTTCTCCTACTTAATGTAACTGAATCAGTCTCAGTTGCAGCTGTTATCTTGTGTTAGGGAGCTGCTATCTGGTTACCTTCCCATTGTTCTTTTGTTAGGTGGCCATAGACGTAACAATTACGATCTTTCTTGGAAAAGATCTTTCCAAGAAAGATCGTTCGTTTCAACACACACGTGTAGAGCTGAATCGTCAGATATACAGGTAGATATATGGGAAGAAACAATATATTTCTACCTGTATCTGACGATTCAGCACTAACAATGGCCGATGTTTGGGTCCCTTCAAAGGCACCCGATCAAAATTTTCCGTCCAGCCCGATCGACGAGCCGACCGATATCCAAGTCTTCTGCCGATATTAGTCGGCTTTTTTTTCACCATACACGCAACGAATATCGGACGAAAATTCGTTTCGTACGATATTATCTGTGTGTCTATGGCCACCTAGGCTGCTGGGGGGGAGGGGTGATATCACTCCAACTTGCAGTACAGCAATAAAGGGTGACTGAAGTTTATCAGAGCACAAGTCACATGACTGGGGGCAGCTGGGAAACTGTCAATATAAATATCAAAGACATGCACAGTTTCTCGCTTAAAAACATTTATTGGTGCATATAAACCACAAAAAATAACATATCAATATTCAATTCACACACACCACAAAGCAGTGTCTCCCCCCCAGTCTGCCTACCTGTTGTTAGCCACACCCTCCTGACGCGTTTCGCGCTATTGGGCGCTTCATCAGAGGAGGTGTGGCTAGTGCTGGTCATGTCCCTTAAGTACCTGCTAGATTACTTAATGCAGGTTCTAGGGTTAGATACGTGCACATTAATTACCTGCAGGATTATTTTCTACAGGTTCAGGGGTGACATATGTATTACATACAAATCAGAAGGTCTATTCAACTTGCCACTGTGTACCCATTAACCCCAGTTTACAACTTATATTATATTTCATTTCAATCCACATTGTAGCATTATCTTTAACCAAATCCTTTGAAAATTCACTAATATCGGAAACATGACCATGTGATTGCAGTGACTAAATGAATAAAGTGCAATTGTGCAAAAAATTAATTAATAATAAATCAATAAACAATATATTATCAGAATACAGTAAAACTTTTTTATATAAAAATTCATTCACTTTAATCCCATACTGATGTAAGAAACGGTTTTAGTTCAAAATGGCTATTCATTCCCTCAGGTATAATTGTCCCTAACTTAAAAATCCAGTTAGATTCTAATCTTAGTAATTTTGTAGTTAAATTGCCCCCACTATTTTCGTTTATTTTATCTATACCAAACATCCTTATTTTTTGGGGTATGCCATCATGGGCCATTATAAAATGTTTCAGAATGGGATTGTCAACATCTTTATTGTCAATACCTCTTAGATGTTCTCCCAATCTGACCCGTAGCTGTCTAATCGTACGACCAATGTATAGAGCACCACATTCGCACTGCACTGCATATACTACATATCTAGTACCACAAGTGATCATTTTTCCTATTTTTAACTCCTGGCTTTTATTTTTATCACTGAATTCTATTACTTTTTTACTTTTATTGTTTTTACAGACCACACATTTTTTACAAGGAAAAAAACCTTTCAAATCAAGCCACGTCTTTTTCTCTGCTTTTTTATTATTTAGACGGTTAGGAGCTACTTGATTTGCTATGGACTTGGCTTTCCTACTAATTACCATTGGGGTTAAATTTAATGCTTTTATTGTAGGGTCAGTGTTCAAAATATTCCAATTTTTAACTATACTTTTTTTAACAGCTTTGTATTGTAGTCCGTACTCTAAAATGCATCTAACTCCTTTTTCTTGCTTATTCGTTATTTTCATACTGCCCTTAGTCTTTTTTGAAATTTTCGATTTCTCTAGTTTTTCCATTGCTTCTGATATGTCTCTTTTGCTATATCCCCTACTTTTTAACCTATTACATTCTTCCTTAGCCTGTTGAGCAAAGATTTCCTTGTCTGTACAGTTCCGATAGATTCTCACCAATTGAGCATAAGGAATAGATTTAACTGTATGTAAAGGATGATAGGAGTCTTTTCTCAAAATGGTGTTTCCTGCTATCTTTTTTCTATATAATTTAGACATTATTGTATTATTTTCTACATAGAAAGTCAGATCAAGAAAATCGATCTGATTGACATGACATTGCATAGTGAATTTGATATCATATGGATTGTCATTCACATAATTTAGGAAGCCCTTTAAGTCATCTTCCGGGCCACTCCATACCATGATGACATCATCAATGTAACGATGCCACCCTACTATGTCATCATCGTATGGATTGTCAGCCCCAAAGATGTACTCATCCTCCCACATTGCCATAAACAGGCCGGTGGTACTAGATATGTAGTATATGCAGTGCAGTGCGAATGTGGTGCTCTATACATTGGTCGTACGATTAGACAGCTACGGGTCAGATTGGGAGAACATCTAAGAGGTATTGACAATAAAGATGTTGACAATCCCATTCTGAAACATTTTATAATGGCCCATGATGGCATACCCCAAAAAATAAGGATGTTTGGTATAGATAAAATAAACGAAAATAGTGGGGGCAATTTAACTACAAAATTACTAAGATTAGAATCTAACTGGATTTTTAAGTTAGGGACAATTATACCTGAGGGAATGAATAGCCATTTTGAACTAAAACCGTTTCTTACATCAGTATGGGATTAAAGTGAATGAATTTTTATATAAAAAAGTTTTACTGTATTCTGATAATATATTGTTTATTGATTTATTATTAATTAATTTTTTGCACAATTGCACTTTATTCATTTAGTCACTGCAATCACATGGTCATGTTTCCGATATTAGTGAATTTTCAAAGGATTTGGTTAAAGATAATGCTACAATGTGGATTGAAATGAAATATAATATAAGTTGTAAACTGGGGTTAATGGGTACACAGTGGCAAGTTGAATAGACCTTCTGATTTGTATGTAATACATATGTCACCCCTGAACCTGTAGAAAATAATCCTGCAGGTAATTAATGTGCACGTATCTAACCCTAGAACCTGCATTAAGTAATCTAGCAGGTACTTAAGGGACATGACCAGCACTAGCCACACCTCCTCTGATGAAGCGCCCAATAGCGCGAAACGCGTCAGGAGGGTGTGGCTAACAACAGGTAGGCAGACTGGGGGGGAGACACTGCTTTGTGGTGTGTGTGAATTGAATATTGATATGTTATTTTTTGTGGTTTATATGCACCAATAAATGTTTTTAAGCGAGAAACTGTGCATGTCTTTGATATTTACTTTGGTTTAATTGGGCCTGTGCACAGTACTCGCTGTATAGACAGCAGCTACCCCATAATTGAAACTGTCAATATGTCTAGCCCCATGTCAGATTTCAAAATTGAATATAAAAAAAATCTGTTTACTCTTTTGAAAAATGGATTGCACAGCAGAATTTTGCTGGAGCAGCACTATTAACTGATGCATTTTGAAAAAAAACATGTTTTCCCATGACAGTATCCCTTTAAGTTTGACAATGCAGATTATTCATTCTCTGTGTTTTACAAAACAGGCTGCAACTCCACTGCACATATCTGAGACTGTTAATGGCCATCCAACTATATATATATATATATATATATATATATATATATATATATATATATATATATATATATATATATATATATATATATACGTGTGTGTGTATTCTATATACATATTTATACTTTATATACAGAAATAAGTAATGGCAAATATATTACCACTGATCTGAATAATAAATGTAGCAAGAGCATGTGCTTACCTTATCCTTTGCTAATATACAAGTGCAGAAGAAGAACAAGAAATCCCCATGTTCTTTTGTGCCATATTTCTGCCAAATCCTCTCAATCTCTGATATGAGATTCTTTACAGAGTGCTTTGGTTAGAAGTCTGTGCCACTTTCCCTGTATGTGAAGAAATACATTTTATTTTCAATAAGCACAGGGGAAACACACTGCTAACAATAATGCCTGGCACATGCATAAAGCTCCACTCTGTCTTTCCTATGGTGGATTCAGACTAATGGTGGCTACTGAAAGGAATATTATGCTAGATATTGTTTTGGTGGGGTGAAATACAAAATAACTGTTTTTAATAAAAGGAACACATCCAAATATTATTTTGTCCAAGGGAGAAGGCTGTCCTTCCCAGACTTACTTTATATACATGCATAGGAGTGTATCCATCCCAAGCTTATTATACTTGTATACAGATGAATCTCTGCTTTGCCTATCCCAGTTCCACTGTACATATGCACATAGAAATAATTGCTGTACATATATAGATAGGGATGTGTGCTGTTCCTATCCCAGGCTTATATTCATAGAACGTGTGCTCTTACTGTACATACATGTGGAATAATGGGTGCTGTGTGCACCTAATATAGGCCTAATATACATAATATAGGCCTAATATACATAAATGCTGATAAAATAAAATATTTTGTGTCCTCCGCAAGCTTAATATATATACATACACTTCATTGCTACAGTCCCCTACTTAATGAACATACATGCATAATATATGCATATGCGTGCATGTAATAGGGTACTGCACCCAGGTACTATGCATAAGTGCATATAAAAGGGTGCTGCTTCCATCACAACCTTACTGTATATGCGTGCATGTAAAAGGGTGCTGAATGCCAGTCTTACTATACTTACATGCATATAAAAGGGTGCTGCATCCATCCCAGTTTTAGTGTATATTTGTGCATATAATAGGGTCCTGCATAGATCTGAGCCCTAGTGTATATATTTGCATATAAAAGAGTGCTGCATCCATCCCAGCCTTACTGTAAATACATGCATATAATAGGGTGCTGCATCCATTCCAGCCTTACTGTAAATACATGCATATAATAGGGTGCTGCATCCATTCCAGCCTTACTGTAAATACATGCATATTATAGGGTGCTGCATCCATCCCAGCCTTACTGTAAATACATGCATATTATAGGGTGATGCATCCATCCCAGCCTTACTGTACATAGATGCATATAATAGGGTGCTGCATCCATGATCCATCCCAGCCTTACTGTACATACATGCATATAATAGGGTGCTTCATCCATCCCAGCCTTACTGTACATACATGCAGAGGAGTGTGTGCTGTTGGCATCCCAGGCTTCATATGAAAGTGTGGGAATGTGCTGGTGTCTATTTATTGTGAGTGTGTTGCTGAGGGATATTTATAGTCAATACACAGAGTTGAAGTGTATGGCATATGCATGGGCCCATCTGCACAGCAAAGCTCTGTTATATGAGTCTTCTTACTGGAGATGGAAACATCTGTCCATTCACTGTTGGCATATGGAACGGCTCT
Source organism: Xenopus laevis (assembly GCF_017654675.1). Classification (NCBI taxonomy): domain Eukaryota; kingdom Metazoa; phylum Chordata; class Amphibia; order Anura; family Pipidae; genus Xenopus; species Xenopus laevis. Next base: position 147,579,127 of record NC_054373.1, read on the forward strand.
GACTCCCTGTGCTCTCCCGAGAGAAGGTAAAGCCGCACAGTGTCTGTTAAGGTCTTCCCTAAGGCCTAGTGCATTAGTGCAGGAAAGAAAACATTTATAAAAAGAAACCATTTGGCTTCATGTCAATTCCTAAATGCTTTTGGTCTCATTAGTTAATTGGCCTGTAATTATAACCATGAGTTTTATTAAGGTACCGTGGCAGGATTGTGCAGGGTACTAGTACTGGCAGAGTTTTTTTACCAAGTATTGTTAACCCCTTGCACTCCAGGGAAATGCATTCAGTATTCAAGATGTTTAAAAAAAAAGTCATATATGTCTGCAAGTACAAGTGTATACAGGTATTTGTAGGGGACCCTGTACCTCTATATAGTTCCACTAAGCACTACTGTCCTGTCTCTTCTGCTGAACAATGAGCAAGTATGTTTATTGGCACCGGAGCTGCTGCCACTCTCAACCTACCTGGTTTGCATTTGTTTTGATACTCAGGCCCAGCTGCAGCTAACCCAACCATCTGGCTGGCCTAAATTATGTAAGAATTCTGGGGGAAATCACTGCATTGTGAATAAAAAAACATGGCAAGTTGCCAAATCTGAAAATTGCACTTTGCAAACTACATCTGTGCATGACCCAAATCTAGCCATCACTAAATCTAATTGAAAACTAGGGGTGGTTCACCTTCAAGTTAACTTTTTTTATGTTATAGAATGGCTAATTCTAAGCAACTTTTCAATTAGTTGTCATTATTTGTCTTTTATAGTTCTGGAATTATTTGCCTTCTTCTTCTCACTCTCTCCGGCTTTCAAATGGGGTCACTTACCCCATCTAAAAAACAAATGCTCTGTAAGGCTACAAATTTATTGTTATTGCACTTTTTTATTATGTATCTTTCTATCCTGGCCTCCTCCTATTCATATTCAAGTCTCTTGTACAAATCACTGCATTGTTGCTAGGAAAATTTGGACCCTAGCAACCAGACTGCTAAAATTGCAAATTGGAGCGCTGCTAAATAAAAAGCTTAATAACCCAAAAACCAAATATAATGAAAACCAATTGCAAAGTGTCTTAGAATATCAAAATATCGAAATTCGCGAAATGTTGAAAAACACACAAAATGCAAGTTAATGGGCGTCAAAATTATTTTGACATGTGTCAATTCCAACACCAGCAACAATTGTTAAACGTGCGCCTATTTTGGCCAACTGCATTAAAGTCAATGGATGGGCGAATCATTTTGATGCGCGACAATGTTTTTGCGCGCAACTTTTCTGACACGCACCCAAATTTTTCAACAGGACAGGTTTTTTTCACCATTGAATTTCGGTGGCAGTTTCGCAAATTTATTTGCTGATGGCAAAAGGTGGAAATTTGCGCCTGTCTACTTTATTCGCCCATCACTAGTTAGAATACAAAAGCTAAGATCTGATTGCTTGCTATGGGCAACATCTCCAGAGATTTCTGGAGATATTTATCGCCACTGTTAGTAAACATGCCCCTTTTTGTAGACCAAAGCATTTGTGGTTGCAACTGTAGTTGCATCTAAGCTCCTGAACTGTATATTATTTTAGGCACTAATCAGCGCCGATTCTGGGGCTGCTGCCGCCTGAGGCAGCAGCCCAGATGCTGCCCCCCTCTTCTCCCGCTCCACGCTTAAAAATTTGCATCGGAGCGGGTTTCAGGGGGCAGTATCGCTAGGGCATTGAGAGCTAGAGCGCTCTTTGCACTAGTGGAGCCGAATTTCCGGGTTAAAACCCGGAAGTTCGGCTCTTAAAGTTACAAGAGGCGGCTTTTTGCCGCCCCTTGTAACTGGCCGATCGCTGCCGCCTGAGGCAAGGGTTTCACCTTGCCTCATGGCAGAAGCGGCCCTGGCACTAATACAGGTATAGGATCTGTTATCTGGAATACTTGAGACCTGGAGTTTTCAGTATTAATTATATTTCTCTTATTTGGATGTCCATTTCCATTCTTCTCTCTATGAAAGTGGCATTGCTTGTTCCTGTTTGTAATAGATACTAGAGGTGAGACATGGGCGTCCCCAGGTACACCCACACTTTGTGTGCCATTAATGGGGTACTTCATGCCTAATTAGATGGCACTACAATAATCAATAATTTACTCATCACAAAGAGCACTAAATGACTGAACCCAAGTAATTGTGCAGGTCATCAGATCCATCATGCATCTTCCATGATCCCAACAATCTCTAAGGACAACATTTTAAAACTGTAATAATAATAATTAGAGAAAAGCAGCACCTCTCAGATAAATCTAGTGGGTCCTTTATTGTGTTGAATTATAAACATTTCACACTACGATGGTTTCCACCATATGTAATACACCTCAGCACAAGCACAATGACTTGTATTTCAGGTTAGAGACTTGACCAGTTCATCTATATCCAGAACCACTTCACTGTTCCTCAACTCCTGCTACTTGTTACCACAAAGAACGTATCTGGGATTTCAAGGCATATTTATGGCTTACCTTAGTCTTTGCAAATGCGGATTAACGTGAGTCTGTTTATAGCTCTGTAATCTAAAGCAGCATCTGTGATTGTTTGTCTCATGTTGTTTATTCTTTGAATTAAGAACTGTAATAGCTGAAAAACACAGCGACAGTAAGGATGCGCGTTTGCTATTTGTACTTACTGTTCAACTTTGCTTTTTACACTTAGGGGGCTATTTATCAAAATCCGAAAAGTTCTCATTATTTGCCATATACCTCCAACTGATGGGAAGTACTATGGGAAGCAAAATGGCCCCTCAGTATGCCAATCTGTTTATGGCCCAGTTAGAGGAAAATGTCCTGGCTTCCTGCAACACCAGGCCCTTAACCTATATACGGTATATAGATGACATGCTTATCATATGGACATCCTCAGAAAAAGAACTATTGGCATTCCACCAAAGATTTAACCAATTCCACCCCACTTATCAAACTTACCCTTAACCTCTCTTACTCACACATCAACTTCTTGGACACAACCATCAAAAATCGAATCATACAAACATCCCTATAACAAAAAGCAACAGGCCGTCCTGCATATCTTATGTGGGACAGTTTTCATCCTCATCACATAAAAAAATCAATTGTGTTTAGCCAGGCTCTGAGATACAACCGGATTTGCTCAAACCTTGATGACAGAAATAAACATCTCCATTCCTTATGGAAAACTTTTGTTAATCAGAGATACCATCCGCAGGTTCTTGATGATCAAATCCACAGAGCAACTCAAATACCCAGAGACACACTCTTGGATTACAAAGAAAAGACAGAAAACAACAGGGTACCTATTGTACTTCAGTAACCTCGCTCCTGAGCGCTGATCCAAGACAGAGGAGACTTAAGTAATATCAATTACGGCTTCTTTATTTAAGCACACATAATCAAAACTACAGCAGTGGGGTGCAACAACTAACGAGTTTCGTGCCTGCAACTCGGCACTTCCACAGAGTTGTATAGACTGCACACGTGAACATTCATTTAAGGAGGTGTCACAGGTGTAGTTAATTATGAATCAAATGTGAGAATAATTGATTTAAAAGTCCAAATAGCAAGAAAGAATACATTTAAAAGATTAAATACTAGATGTATAATTGTGCAAATTTTCAAAAATGAGGAGAGCACTTCTCAATAGCAAAATCGCTGTGGTTGTATTTATTTAAAGGCTACTACACGACATGTTTCGGGTTATTACATACCCTTTCTCAAGTGTAACTAACACAGAACAAAACAAGGCTATAAAAGCCCTCCCATCAAGTGAGAAATTAGCCAAAGGGGCGTGCCATCAATTAAGTTAACATCATATATAAGGAAGGATTTTTAACATCATATGTAAAAAACGAATTTTTTTAAAAGAGCGAAAACTTTTTAAAAATTCTTAGAAACATTAATGTACAATAAAGCTTCCGAAAAAACATTTATATCCGTGTATCCAAAAAATCAACATAGATTGTGCTTTAAAATCTTCAATGTTCCTATCAGTGCTGTAAAACAATAATATACATATACACTATTTAAAAACATATAGAATCCACATGAGTATAAGGCATATAGAACCTACTGCAGTTCTTATCTTATCTTTTTTGTAACAATGTATTCTAGTCACAGACAGTATCAATCTATAATGTAACATCATGTTATGCTCATTTAGTCTGCAACAAATGGGATACTCTATTCTTATTCTGCATAGCTATGTCGCCATCTATTTAGCATATTTCCAGCTATAAATAAGTCTTACCATATACTTTATTCATCTATGTTGAAGTAAATTCAAGGCCTGCAAAGTCAAAAGAAAAAAAGAAAAAATATATATACAGCATGAGATGTTTTATAGAAATGGTTTTAAGCTCCAACTATCATTTAGCCCATCAGGGGTTAGTGTATTCAGCTTTTTTATCCATTTCCCTTCTGCCTGAAGTAGTTCCTTCTGTCTATCCCCTCCTCTTAGGTTTATAGCAATCTCTTCTAGCACGCACCACCTAAGTTGCATTGAATTGTGTCTATGTTCATGGAAATGTCTCGATACCTGTGTGTCATTCTGTGTTCCATCTTTAAAGTTTCGAATATAACCTCTGTGTTCCTGGATCCTTTTAATTAGTATAATTGTGCAAGTTAATATATCCATTTATAATTTAATAGCTTATAAATATATGATGTATCTACAATTTAAATATTTAATACTGAAATTACTCAGTTATCGTGACCTCACTCTGTTATTAGGGATGTAGCGAACTGCCGATTTGGTGTTCGCGAACGCCGTTCGCGAACACCGGCAAAAAATACGAACGTTCGCGAACAGTTTGCGAACTTCAAACACCCGCTAAAATCGTTCGATTCGAACGATCGAAGGATTTTAATCATTCGATCGAAGGATTTTCATTCGAATCGAACGATCGAAGCCATTCGATCGAATGCTTTTCATTCGATCGAATGCTTACAATCGTTCGAATGAATGGAAATCGTTCGATTTTAGCGGTCGAAGGAATTCGAATGGTCGAATGGTCGAACGACTTGTATTCAAATCGAACGCGAACTCAAAATGCGAACGTTCCCAAACGTTCGCGAACATTCGGCGGACGCGAACGGTCGAAGTTCGCGCGAACTGGTTCGCAGCAGAACAGTTCGCTACATCCCTATCTGTTATATGTTAAAAAACATCAAAAAGTCTCTTATTATTACATTGGTTACTCTTAGATGTTAAATTTATACACGTAATATAATCCATATAAATTTCATATATCTATATCTGGCAGTTCGTACTATTATAAACATTTACAGAACAATATATATATATATATATATATATATATATATATATATATATATATATATATATATATATATATAGGATAGGAAACAGTTAATGTACTATCTAGTGCATAAGAAAGATCTTCTCTGATAAACATACTGAGCTATTTCCCCTTTCATTAAACATATAACTGATAATTTTATTACATTTTATTAAATCTTCCAATACAGTAAATAAAAATATGAGTGATGAGGAAAATGACAATACCTCTCCCAGTGTGTCTTTTTTAGTAACATCTGGAAGCGAACTGGAGGAAAGCCAAGAGGAATTGGAACAAGATTGGATGGAGAAGAGGAGGAAAAACATGACACGGAAAAGGGGTAAGAGAGGAGGAGTCAAAAAGCGGAAAGAGAGGAACAAGATCGATGCGGGTGAAAGACAGGAACAAATGAGGATTGAAATTGAAGAGACTGACAATCTAGTAATACATTTATCAGATTATGAATTGACTGTTGGGGAGATTTCAGTATTAAACAAGGGCTTGAACTTTTGCCCTACATCACATTTTTCCCTAATATATACCACTATAGATATGAATAGATTCACAAGGTTGTTAGCACTTAAAAGGTTTTTCCATCCCAAAGGTACTATACAAAGGGAAGTTCTAGATGAACAAGATATGAATTTCCTGACACAAGATGTGTTGGAAGCTATAGATGAGCTCAATGTAGATATAAACACTGCGGAATCAATCCCCTCAACCAATAGTGGAACTGTGATGAGAGATATTGTTCATACTAATTTAAAGACAAAATCAAGATTTAATCCAGCAAAACGTAGGGGTCCCTTCGTAGACAGATTCTTTGACCTGGTATTAAGGGATTTAAAAACCTTATTTAAAAAGTGCAAACATGAAAAATGGAGAACAAAAAATAGCAATTTATCAAAAATTGAATACCAGGCAATAGAATCTCTCTCCAAAAATGATAAAATAGTTATACGGAATTCAGATAAGGGAGGGTCCATAGTGGTGTTGAATAGACAGAACTATGAATCTGACATTATGGATCAACTGAATAATGAAGAATCCTATCAGAAATTGAGCAGGGATCCTACTGAAAGTTTCCATAAGATACTGCATGAGTTTATACAATATGGTAAAAATATGAGGATTTTAAATGACAATGAGATTGAATATATTTCTTGTCCTTATCCAAAGATCCCAATAGTCCATACCTTTCCTAAGGTTCATAAAACTGTAGATCGACTGAAGGGCCGTCCCATAGTTGCGGGGATAGATTCCATGAATGAAGGTCTGAGTGAATATGTAGACAAACTAATTCAACCCATTGTTACCAAATTACCCTCTTTCCTAAGGGACAGTGGCGATGCCATTAACAAACTGGGAGTGTCCAAGTGGCAACAGGGATTTATGTGGGTAACTATGGATGTTACAGCTCTATATTCCTCTATAGAACATAGACATGGTTTGTATGCTCTGCATTATTGGTTAAGAAAGAGTGAATTGTACACAACTGAACAAAATCAATTTCTTTTGCAGGCGGTCGAGTATCTTCTCACACATAACTATTTTATGTTCAATGGAGAATATTATCTCCAGAAGTGCGGTACCGCAATGGGGGCGCGTTTTGCGCCCTCGTATGCGAACCTGTTTATGGGATGGTTCGAGACTTGCCATATTTTTGGAGACAATACACCATTTATATCAAACATTAAGTCATACCATTGTTATATCGATGATCTGATATTAATATGGGACGGTACGGAGGAACAGTTACTTTTGTTTGTGGACCATTGTAATAATAATGAAAATAATATCAGGTTCACCTACAAATGTGACTATAATACCATTGAATTTTTGGATATACAGTTTACCTCAATCTGCGATGATATACATACTGACATCTATAGGAAACAGATCAGTAGGAATTCCCTACTACAGAAAGAGAGTAGTCACCCGGATTCTCTCCTGGAGGGCATTCTGACTGGACAATTCATCAGACTACGGAGGATTTGTTCTACTTGGGATGCCTTCCAGGTGAGATCTATAGAACTATGGGATAGATTGCTATCAAGGGGTTACAAGACAGATAGTATTAAACAAGCGTATGATAGAGCAGGCTTGTGCGATAGGAATGAACTATTGTTGAGTAATTATATTATAACTAGAACAGATACTTCAGCTAAGAGAATGAGATTTATCACTACCTATTCCTCTGAGGCAAAAGAGATACAAAAAATAGTCCTGAAACATTGGGATATCTTGAGGTCAGATCCAGTGTTAGCGCAGTTAGACTTTGCTAAACCGCAATTTGTGTATAGAAGGAGTTATAAATAAATGTTGTAGATTTATAAAGATATCGACTGATATACAGAGTATGGAAACTGGGAAGATATATAAAAATACAACATATATGAATTGTCGGACTACGAATGTTATTTATCTGGCAACCTGCCGATGTGGCAAGCAATATGTTGGTAGTGATGGGCGAATTTGCGCAGTTTCGCTTCGCCGAAAAATTTGAAATTTGCGGAACGGCGAAAAATTTGCGAAACGGCGCCGGCGTCTCATTTTTGAAGCCGGCGCCTGTTTTTTTTTACGCCGGCGCCCGTTTTTGATGCCGGCGTCTGTTTTTTTGGGAATTTTTTTTTGACGCCAGCGAATTTTTGCCGCGAATTTTCACGGGCGTTTCGCGAATTTATTCGCGGGCGGCGAATCGCGCAAATTCGCCGCGAATTTGCGCCTGCCAAATAAATTCGCCCATCACTATATGTTGCCAGGACTCTCAGAAAGTTAAAAGATCGAGTACTTGAACATATAGCCTGCATTAATAGAAAGGATGTGTCCTCTGCTATAGCTGAACATATAATTGAAAAACATGATGCTAACGAAAACTTTGTATCATTTCAGGGAATTGAAACAGTGAGATTGGGAAAGAGAAAAGGAAATATTGAAACATTAATATCCAAAAAAGGGATTAAGTGGATGTCCATATTGGAAACGGTTACACCTAAAGCGTTGAACAAGGAGTGTGATATCAAATATTTTATAGATTAAAAAATTTCATTTAAAATCTTGATAAGAGGCTAATTACTATGGAGGCTCTAGAGATATAGAAAATATAGAAAATAAATGACATTAGAGTGACATATTAGCATAAAATAAAATGAAAATAAAATTATCAGGTATATGTTTAATGAAAGGGGAAATAGCTCAGTATGTTTTATGTATGCGCTAGATATTACATTAACTGTTTCCTATCCTATATATATATATATATATATATATATATATATATATATATATATATATATATATATATTGTTCTGTAAATGTTTATAATAGTACGAACTGCCAGATGTAGATATATGAAATGTATATGGATTATATTACGTGTATAAATTTAACATCTAAGAGTAACCAATGTAATAATAAGAGACTTTTTGATGTTTTTTAACATAAAACGGAGTGAGGTCATGATAACTGAGTAATTTCAGTATTAAATATTTAAATTGTAGATATATCATATATTTATAAGCTATTAAATTATAAATGGATATATTAACTTGCACACATTTTCACATTTTTATGGTGATATACATCTAGTATTTAATCCTTTAAATATATTCTTTCTTGCTATTTGGACTTTTAAATCAATTATTCTCACATTTGATTAATAATTAGCTACACCTGTGACACCTCCTTAAATGAATGTTCACGTGTGCAGTCTACACAACTCTGAGGAAGTGCCGAGTTGCAGGCACGAAACGCGTTAGTTGTTGCACCCCACTGCTGCAGTTTTGATTATGTGTGCTTAAATAAAGAAGCCGTAATTGATATTACCTAAGTCTCCCCTGTCTTGGATCAGCGCTCAGGAGCAAGGTTACTGACGTGTTGTACAAGCCGGTAAGGAAGATACCGGGATCTCGCGAGAGCAGCGACCATTGGGTCACAGACGTACGGGTGAGCTCCGCCATTCATTACGCTACACCTTTCTGCTACCTATTGTACTTACCTACAACCCACAACTGAACATTATTAGAAAAATAGCCAGAAACCTGCAACCCATGCTCCATACAGATACCTGACTAAAACAAATATTCCCGGAACTACCTCTCTTGTCTTATCGACAACCACCTAATGTGAGGAAAATGATTGTCAGAAGTGCTCTTCCTAAAACAACTAAAGCAGGTACATTTCCCTGCAACCGCAACAGCAACAACCTGCAAATACATCCTGTGCAAAGATCAAGTTGTTATTCCGAATACACAAAAAGTCTACATCATTCTGGACTACCATTCGTGTGCTTCATCCAATGTGGTATACTTGATTAGATGTACTAGGTGCTCTACAGGAGGAATATTCATTGGTGAAACAGGACAAAAATTGCGCACAAGGATGAACCATCACAGACATAAAATCAACACCAAATCATGTGATACACCAGTGGGGCAACACTTCTGCAGTCAAAATCACAGTCTTCAGGACATGCAGGTCTTAATTCTAAAAGGGAACTTTAAAACTGAACGGGAAAGGAAGATTTCTGAATTCAAATGTATGGAGTTATTTAACACATTAAGACAGGGCCTTAATTTAGGGTCAGGTTTCATGTCACACTATGTGACCTGACTGGATCCAGACTCCTGGACTATTTACAACCCACCCTAATTCATTGTATTATATCTACAATTGATCTCTATCTGTAACGTCCTAATTTATTGCCCATGAATACCTTTCACTGATCTAACAGTATATATGCTGTGCCTTTCCAGCTTTCATTTGTATTTTGCCTGACGAAGGGGCCTTGATGCTCCGAAAGCTTGCAATGTATTTTTATTGTTAGCCTTTATAGGTATCACTTCTACAATACTTTTTGTATTTGTTTGTTTTTTTATTTGTTATTTTTGATACTGGCTAACACAGTACCACAGTTTTTGTTTTGTCATTATTTTCTGAAATCTACTCCGACCAAATGGGGTATTTCCGATTATTTACCAATACATTTTCCCCAAAATTTCCTCGAAAATAATTGTGAAAATCGTATGAAAAATCGAATCGTACAAATTTTGGGTTTTCCGCCTGAAAACTCAGGTTTTTTGGATTTTTACCAGAAAACCATGAAATCTTCGGATTATTGCATAAAACCCGGCACAGATCAGGATATATTCTCCCATTGATTTATATACAACCTCGTCAGGTCTACCGGATTTTCGGATTCTGAGTTTTTCCATTTTCGGGGTATAATACAATTCAATTTTTTTTTCACAAAAAATGAGATATTTTTATGTTTTTGACATTTGGACTTTAATAAATAACCCCCTCCAGTTTAATTGTTTACTCCCTGTTCTTCCACCTACATTTCTTCATGCACCCAACTGGCCTAAATTATGCTAGAATTCTGGGAAAAATCACTGCATTATGAGTAAAAAAAACATGGCAATTTGCATCTGAAAATTGCACTTTGCAAACTACATCTTTGAGTGACCCAAATCTAGACATAACGGAATCTAATTTAAAACTAGGGCTCATTAAAGGGCTGGTTCACCTTTAAGTTAGCTTTTAGTATGTTATAGAATGGCTAATTCTAAGCAACTTTTCAATTGGCATCATTTGCCTTTATAGTTTTTGAATTATTTACCATCTTCTTCTCACCCTCTGCTCAGGGAGATCTTTTGTCCAGACCTTCTACATGGCAGGGGGATAGTGATGGGTGAATTTATTTGGCAGGCGTGAATTTGCTGCGAAATTGCCCGTTTCGCTGCCGGCAAATAAATTTGCAAATTTGCCACGGAAATTCTCTGGCTAAAATTCGCTGATGTTGGAAACAGGACAAATTCGCCCGTCACTAGAGGGGCGGTGTCTCTTGGTTTGCCAGTATAGAGTGGTCTCCTTCTTCATCTCAGATAAGGATAGACCTGGAGGATTAAACTACACTTCAGCAGATCCTTTTACACAAGGCAGAGGAAGGGTAAGAGGGAATCACTTTTTTACTACCCTGAATAATACAATTAAACACACATTTATTTGGTGAAATATGGTTGCGTGGAAAATATGATTTGCTCCATCTTTACATATCAGCAACATCCTCCCCAGTTGTGTTTTATTTACTGAATTTGTTGGTATTACCTGCTATTTTACATTCTGCCACAAGATGGTGCTGTAGCATGCATCAGTCGCTTCTTATACAGATCTCAAAGGGGTTGTTCACCTCCCAGTTAACTTTTAGGGGCATATTTATCGAGGGTCGAATTTCAATTTGAAAAAACTTTGAAATTCGATTTCAAAAAGACCAACCGAAATTAAGTTAAGTTTTTTGTTGGTCGAATAGGTCTGTTTTCGATCTAATAGGTCTAAATTCTAATCGTACAATTTGAAGGAATATCGCATTCGATTTCCCAAAAAAAACTTAATTTTTTCAAAGTCCACCAATTGACTCTAAATAAGTTCTAGGAGATTTTTTCAGTCAAAGATTTTTTAGAGATTTATTAAGCGCAAAAACCTCACAGAAATTCAAGTTTTATCCCCAATTTTATTCAGTTCAAATGTTTTATATTCAGATATAGTTTCTAGTATATAAAGTTAGTTTATTTATTTAAATAGACCTCCCCTTTGTTTGTTCTGATTTTGCTGATTAGGGATGAGGAAATGTTTTTGTCTGTTACAGATTCACATTAAGGGGCATATTTATCAAGGGTTGAATTTCGAATTGAAAAAACTTCAAAATTTGAATTCAAAAAGACCAACCGAAATTAAGTCAAAGTTTTTTTTTAGTCGAATAGATCAGTTTTCGATCGAATAGGTCCATATTTGTGTGAATTTGAACAAATCGAAGGATTCGATTCAAAGTTTTTCCCAAAAAAACTTTGATTTTTAAAACTCCAACCCCCATAGGGTAAAACAGCAATTCGGCAGGTTTTAGATGGTGAATGGTCGAAGTCGAATTTTTAAAGACACAGTATATTATAAATTTCGATATTCAAATTTTTAAAATTTTTTCAAATTTGAATCGAATTTGGACTATTCCCTAGTTTCACCTCGACCTTTGATAAATCTGCCCCTAAAATTTGCATTACTTGTGAAAACTTTCACCAATCTGTATTAGAATGTTGGTCATGTGTTTTGCTGTACTGGGAAAAAAATGCAAAAAAAAAATGCCTATTGATGCCAATGTATTTGGCCCAAGGGAAAACAAATGGCGAAATTTCACCATTTTCCAAGTTTTTCCAGGGTTTCACAAAATGGATCAGTTTTGATCATCAATACTGGTGTTTTGTTGCATGGAAAATCATAAATAACAGCAGGAGGTGGCACTGTTACTTCAAATTAATTATATTTGCAGTGTAAAAACGTATAGTTTGAAAACAAGAAAAAATTTATATAATTTGCAAAAAAATCTCTTTGAGGTATTTTAAATAATTTGTTCTAAGTTTTTACATTTCCTTCAATAAAAGCTTCCTTGACCGCCAAAGCTACTTGGCAAAAAACGAACGGGGGAATGTAATAAAAGTCGGTAACGGAAAAAATGCGGAAAGTTATGCCTCTTTGCAAACAAATTTTCCTTTGCGCTAATTAAATATAACTTTTGCAAACCCGGAAACTGGTTAGCGACCACTTCCGACATTGGAAGAAGATTTGCGAATTTAGTGCCAGTGCCAGTGCGCAGTGAATGTAATAAAACTTCTTACTGAAAAAGTTGTTACGTAACGTTTACTCCAAAAGATTATGACACCTGCAAGCACTTCTTAAAAGTGGCCAATGCGCAATGAAAATTCGCAAACTAATAACAGTTTAAAGATGAGTATTACATTGCGAAATGCAAATTTTAATTATTATTCGTGCAAATTGTTTTGCTCTTTGCGGCTTTTATTACATTCCCCCAATAATGTTTTAAAATATATGAAGAACAGCCTTCAAATCTATTTTAAAGGGGTAGCTCGCCTTTATGTTAGCTTCTAGTATGATATAGAATGCCTAATTATAAGCAACTTTTCAACAGAGCTTAATTTTTTCTTATTTTATAGTTTTTGAATTATTTACATTCATCTTCCACCTTTCAAATGAAGAGGGGGGTCACTGACCCATCCGAAACAAATGCTCTGCAAGGCTACAAAGTTATTGTTACTGCTACATTTTATTACTCATATTTCTATTCAGGCCTCTCCTATTCATACTCCAGTCTCTTATTCAAATAAGTGCATGGTTGCTGGGGTAATTTGGACCCTAGCAACCAGATTTCTGAAATGGCAAACTGCTGAATAAAAAGCTAAATAACTCAAAAACTACAAATAATAAAAAAATGAAAAGCAAGTGTAAATTGTTTCAGAACATCACTCTCTTCATCTTATTAAAAGTTAAAGGAAAACTATACCTCCCAAACAATGTAGGTCTCTATTAAAAGATACTGAGTAAAACAGCTCATGTGTAAAACCCTGCTTCATGTAAATGAACCATTATCATAATAATATACTTTTTTAGTAGTATGTGCCATTGGGTAATCATAAATAGAAAATTGCCATTTTAAAAAATAAAGGCCGCCCCCTGAGATCGTAAGATTCACTGTGCACACATACAAACCACATGTAAGGTCACATGAGCCAATTAACAGACAGAGTTCTGCCTTTTGCTTCCTCACTTCTTCCTGTTACAGTTAGTGTTGTAGTATTTCTGGTCAGGTGATCTCTGAGGCAGCACAGATAGAGTCACGAAATGGTGGTTCAAGGCAAGAGATGTAAAAGGGCAATATTTATGTAAATATATATTCCAGTTTGGTAAGATTCTTTAATATCTCATTCAATTTGATATAAACTCTGTTGCTTAAGTATTCATTTTGGGGGTATAGTTTTCCTTTAATTTAAAGTTGCCTGGTTGCAATTTACGTATGCAGCCGAAAAGTGGAGCCTTAATAGAAAAATAAACAATAAGAATAACAATTGTGAAGCCTCACAATCAATTTGATTTTCGTTGCCAGGGTCAGTGACCCCAGCGACCGGACAGCATTTTAAACGGCAGGCTGGAAAAAGACAGAATATGAAGGCTAAAAATGAAAAAGTTGCTTACAATAGGTCCATCTATAACATATGAATGCGGTTATCTAATATAAGGAGCAAAGTCTGCTACAGTTCTAGAGATGTCGCGAACTGTTCGCCGGCGAACTTGTTCGCGCGAACATCGGGTGTTCGCGCTCGCCGGAAGTTCGCGAACGTCGCGCGACGTTCGCCATTTTGGGTTCGCCATTGTTGGCGCTTTTTTTTGCCCTCTCACCCCAGACCAGCAGGTACATGGCAGCCAATCAGGAAGCTCTCCCCTGGACCACTCCCCTTCCCTATAAAAACCGAAGCCCTGCAGCGTTTTTTCACTCTGCCTGTGTGTGCTGAAGAGATAGTGTAGGGAGAGAGCTGCTGCCTGTTAGTGATTTCAGGGACAGTTGAAAGTTTGCTGGCTAGTAATCGTTTTGATACTGCTCTGTTATTGGAGGGACAGAAGTCTGCAGGGGTTTGAGGGACATTTAAGCTTAGGTAGCTTTGCTGGCTAGTAATCTACCTTCTACTGCAGTGCTCTGTATGTAGCTGCAGTGGGCAGCTGTCCTGCTTCTGATCTCATCTGCTGACTGCTGCAATAACAGTAGTCCTTGTAAGGACTGCTTTTATTTATTTTTTGTTGTTTTACTACTACTACTACTACTACTACTACTACTATAAGAGCCCAGTGCTATTAGTCTAGCAGTGTTGGGGAGTGGGACTGGTGTGCTAATCTGCTGCTCCTAGTAGTTCAGCAGCACCAACTTTAATTTTTTTTTTTAATATTCATTTTTTTTTTATTTTACTTTTTTTTATTTTACTACCGCTGTAGTAGTGTATAAGTTGACCTTTTAGGCATTATTTGCCCTGTAGGCATTATTTGCACACTGTTTTCTTCAACCCGCCATCGAGCTGTGTGACCTTGTTCACATTCTGTCTAAATATCCATAATATTACCGTCTCCAGAAAAAACACCGGAGTCACTTTTTTCAAGCAGCCATAATATATTTTACGTAATCCGTATCCACCGCTGTAGTAGTGTATACGTTGGCCTTGTAGGCATTATTTGCACACTGTTTTCTTCAACCCGCCATCGAGCTGTGTGACCTTGTTCCCATTCTGTCTAAATATCCATAATATTACCGTCTCCAGAAAAAACACCGGAGTCACTTTTTTCAAGCAGCATTCATATATTTTACGTAATCCGTATCCACCGCTGTAGTAGTGTATACGTTGGCCTTGTAGGCATTATTTGCACACTGTTTTCTTCAACCCGCCATCGAGCTGTGTGACCTTGTTCCCATTCTGTCTAAATATCCATAATATTACCGTCTCCAGAAAAAACACCGGAGTCACTTTTTTCAAGCAGCCATAATATATTTTACGTAATGGCGAAAAATGACTATTTTCAGCATTTATATGGCATATTTTTTCTGGCAACTGTGCTTCAGTGGCTGCGTCCAAAAAAACTGGGCAAACAATGCCTACAAGGTCAACGTATGGCAGTTGTTTAAAGAGAACAGTAGATTACTAGCCAGCAAAGCTACCTAAGCTAAAATGTCCCTCAAATCCCTGCAGACTTCTGTCCCTCCAATACAGAGCAGTATCAAGCAGATTACTAGCCAGCAAACTTACTATCATCTGTCCCTGAAATCACTAACAGCTCTCCCCCTACACTATCTCTTCCAAGCACACACAGGCAGATTTTTCAGATACATTTTTGCCCTTGATCCCCCTCTGGCATGCCACTGTCCAGGTCGTTGCACCCTTTAAACAACTTTAAAATCATTTTTCTGGCCAGAAATGTCTTTTCTAGATGTTAAAGTTCGCCTTCCCATTGAAGTCTATGGGGTTCGCGAACCGTTCGCGAACCGCTCGCGTTTTTGCGCAAGTTCGCGAATATGTTCGCGAACTTTTTTTCCGACGTTCGCTACATCCCTATACAGTTCTTATCACCTATACCAACATCCAGCACGTACCAATTCTTGGTCACCTGTTTAAAAGCATCTTTTAAACAAGATGTTTTTTGAACATCTTATTGGTTGCTGTGGTTTAGCGCACCTGGGCATACTTTTTGACATTTATAATAAATGGGAAACTTACCCTTTAAATAAAATATCAGCCCTGCGAAATATGTTGCTCTCTTTAAATACTGTACATGTTAATAACAATAATAAAAATAATAATAATGGGCCAAAAAGCTTTTGGTGGATGCTGGAATGGGGCATCAACATCAAGGACATTAAGACAATGGGTTTACCTACCAGGGAAAGCTATAATTATTATTTGATTGTGTCATTTGGTTTCTATGGGCAGCATCCAGCACTCAATTAACAAATGCTGGTCTAGTTGTATTTATCAAGTCTGGTGTGATTTTATGCCAAACTAAGAAAGAATTTGTAAGTTGAGGCGGTATCTTATTGTAAAGCCAATGAGCTCTCCTATGGGCTTTGGGATTCTTTAAGATTTTCTCTTGTCTCACTCTGGCTTTGCCCTTAACCCTATAGGGCCAGGAAGGGATTTTTGGATTAGGGATCTGCTATGGTAAGTTCCTCAAAGGCTTCTCTGTTAACTGTGACCTCTTCTCTAGAGGGGTTAAAGTTCTAGTTCTGGAACAGATGATGGAGCCTTCCTCATCAATAAAATGCTGTTGAAAGCAAATGCTTTAAGTGTGAGTGCTTGTGCCACCCTGTGCTTCGCTGGAAATGTGATCATTAATTTTTAATTTCGAATTTGGAACCATAATTGCAACAACCCAGGTGTATCCGCACTTAAACAAGCCTTGGAGCGGTGGCAGCATCTACCTGTAGGTGTGTTTCATCCAACTACTGTTTTGACAGATAATAGCATTCCTGTGTACTGTATAATGGAGCCAACCAACACCTGCAGTCAGTGTCTAGACTCAAATAATCTAGAAAGGGCAAATATAGTTCAGCAGTTGATAGGCATATTGATACCAGTATGAGACTAGCCAGTGTACAGCAAGCAAGTTCAGATCCCTTGGACATAATTTGCTCTAGCAAGATAAATGTTTCTCGGGAGCTGTGACTTTTAATGAAGAAGCCAGTTTTCCTGAAGTTGCGTTAAACAGCCTCTTTCTCTTTCTGCATGACACAATCTGTGGTTTGTATAACATCCCCATTACGTCAATGGGGCAGACAGGGGCGATCCTGCCCATTTTGCCAGGCGGCTTTAGTTTTTGCCGCCCCCCCTCACCTTCAGTGCCGGACGGGTCCACGTCGCTAGTGCAGAGAGTGCAATTGAAAAACGGAAATTCGGCTCTCAACCAGGGGGGCGCTGCCGCCAGAGGCGAGTGCCTTAACTCGCCTCATTGTCGGAGCGCCCCTGGGGGCAGATGTACTAAAGTCTCCATCCCTAGCAAAAATTTGCCAGAAATCCTATCCTCAGGGACATCGCCAATTTACCGATAGGCATATTGGACAATTCGCTAGTGAATGAGACCATCCTTAGCACAGTTTCACGCCCCCTATCGTCTGGCAAATTTTCTCTTATGCAAATGATTGCAGCTTCACAAATTCACTAAAGTGCAAATTTTACAAAAGTTACCTTTTTCGCCAGAGTTTCCTTCACCACCTTAGACCTGGCGAACTGATAAAATGAAGCTTCCTCCTCCTCAATCTTGTGTCAGTGACATCATATCCTGTATGCCGGAAAGTCATAAAAGTTAAAAAAAAACACTGGAGTATTTTCATATTTTAAAGTGGTATTGCCATAAAAAGTCCTAGCTATTAAACGTTTTTGTGTTAACATTTTTTTTTTTTCAACATTTTGAGGGGCATGCCACATTTGTTTTAGGGTGGGCTCATGTCTAGGGCATTAGTGGATCTCTTTTGCCTTTATTTTGCTTCCTTGGACATTTGTAATAAGTGGCCACTTCAAGCATTTGCACCAACATCTCTTATAAAGACATATATACGACCTATATGTACCCGTCCTATTCAAATTGACCTTATCATAAGAGTACTAGTTTCAATAGGCAGAAATAGCTAAAATTCGCTATGAAATGCTCGCGCTGACGAATTAACGTTAGCAAAACTTCACCAGAGTTCAGCTACAAAGACGCAACTTTGCATTTTAGTGAATTAGCGTAGTGGTAGTGAATTTGCACTTGGCAAAGTGGCACGGAATGTGGTAAAGCTTTCGTAGGCGAAAATGTGCCCTTTAGTGAATTTGCCCCTGCTGTGTCTAGCTGGTTCTATTGCCGTTTGCTTTAGTCCAAGAAGACAGGAAAAAGCCCGTCAGATCTTAAGGTGTGAGATACGGCAGAATTATCATAAAAAATCTTAAGTACTGTTTTCAACAACTGGGAATCCTGGGTGTCTAATTTTATGCTAATCATGGAATAGCTTCAATTGAGAGAATTGGGAAACGGTGATGATTCCTTAATTGGAATAGTTCGAATTCTCTTAGGACTTTGAAACCTGTAGGGAAAGGGATGCAAAGATTTTTCAGTGGTAACGGTGACAGTAACCCTTACATTATTAGTATGTTATACAGTAGGTGGACCTATTGTAAACACCTTTTCATTTGATCTTCATTAGTTATTTTACATTGTCTTTTTTAATATTAGCAAATCTACTCTGGCTCTTTCTAGCTTCCAAAAACAGGGTTTAATTTTAGGGTTCTTCTTTCTTTTCTGGGTCTCTCCTGCTGACCTTGCTTCTGGCTTCTGGAGTAATGAAGCTCTAGCATATCTGGTTGCTATGGCTTATTACCCTTGCAACCAGGGATTGTTTGTACATAGATTCTGGCTGGGAACCATTTGAGAGTTTTCACCTTGAAAGCAAGCAAGTTGCAGGTAAAACTTAGTCCCTGGGTAAAATGTATTATGAAGCAGTAGAAATCGTAATAAATCAGATGAAAATGAGTGCAGGACTAGCCAGTAGTGATGGATCTGTGCCGCAATTAGCGAAATGGCGAAACATTTGCGAAACGCATTGAAGTCAATGGGCATCAAAATAATTTTGATGCAAGTGACAATTTTTATACTTGCAACTATTTGGTCCAAATGCATTAAAGTCAATGCGCGTCCAAATAATTTTGACGCACGACAATTTTTTTGACGAGATGGATTTTTTGCCACCGATTTGTGAAAACTCGCTGTGAATTCGTGTCTGGCAAATTTATTCGCCCATCACTACTGGCCAGACCAGGGATGACTTTGACGTAGTTGGCCAACTTAAAGATATTGCAATATATGGACAAACAATCCCTGTTTTGTTTAAAGGGAAAGGCATTTTTAAGTAGCTTAATGGCCAAAATGAATCAATATATATATATATATTGATAATGGGTTGAGTGCAGAGGACTTTATGTATTTGTCTGTATAAATGTTGTGGTCACAGCCTCATTGCACCCCCGCTTAATGATTTAAAATGTAGTCGTGAGCACCATTTTTTGATATAATAACCCTAGTTAGGGGCTTTGTCTAAAGAGTAATTTTGAATACTGCAGTCTAGATCATACTAAAAGGTCAACTATACCTTGAGCCACTTTCCTGCCAATTGTCAAGTCAGCTGTTTTCTATTACATTTCTATTTATTCACATGCATGTGAGTTACCATATTGTTTCTTATCAGAGCAACCAGTTTAATCTCCCCAGTAGACTCCAGTAAAACAGGGACTTTTAGGAAAAATTACTTTCTTAAAGCACACTTTCCATCCTCTTTTATATTTTTTTTCAAAAACCATAACAGATCAGGAAAATGCCCCTTTGAAAACTCCCTATATCATCTCTTCGATAATAGTGATCCCTTACTTCAAGAAACCTTCAAAGAGACAAATAGAAACCAGATTTTGGAGGACACAGCACGTGTGGGTGGCTTTCTGCTCATCAATAGCACGTGGGCCACCTGGTTTGGGAATTCAGCAGCTGAGCTATTTCGATGACGTAGTGTAATTATTTGCAAGGTCACAGGGTGGACATCCATAGGCTAGACTGGCTCTGCTCATGATATGCTTAAACATGGAGTCCAAACAAACTTAGGGGCAAATGTACTTACCTCCGAATTTGCGACAGCGTTGCATTCGCCCCACTTCGCCAGGGGTAGATTCGCCTGGGCTGCGCAAATTCACAAAGACCCAAAGTTGCGCACAAGTTACCGATCGTTTGCGAAGTTGCGCTAGCGATGTTAGGATCAGCAGTTCGAAGTTACACTAGCGATTAGGAAATTTGCATACAGCGCCAAATAGAAGTTTGAATGGACGTGTATGTTGCAGCAAATAAATAACACTACACAAGCCCAGGGAAACTTAATAAAATTATATAGAGGTGTTCTAATGCCCTACACATGTGCCACAGTATAGTTTAGGTGCCATATGTTATCAAATGTAGGGGGGGAGGTGGGTTCAAAAAAAAGTTCAATCTTTTTCAGCTTATCACCTTTTAAAAAGTAAAAAAACGCCAGCGTTTTTTTCAAACTCCTATCTACTCTATTGCACTTCGCCTGGTGTGACCTGGCGAAATAAACTCTGGTGAAAGAGGTAACGTTCAGAAAAAAAAAACTTAGTAAAATGCGCAGTTTCGCCCCTTCGCCAGAGTGCAACTTTGCCAGGCGTTAGGATGCGAAGTTGCGCTAGCCTATCTACTTAGCTAGCGAATTTTCACCAGGGACACTGTTAGTAAATTGGCGAAGTGGCAAAATGACATCACTCTGGCGAATTTTCGCTAGCGTTAGCCACTTCGCACTTTAATAAATTTGCCCCATAATATTTATATTGACTAGATACCATAAATCCATAGTTTCTTGCATCAGTTTGCGTTTCTTGCACTACCATATAGTTGTGCTTGGCTCTGGCTGCCTCCTGTTCCAAACTGAGTCCAGTTGTACTATTGACACAGGCTGCTGTGGAAACCCCGGAGCTACCAGCACATCAGAACCAATTTTTGTGCCTTGAAAGAGGATACTTCACCAATCACCATCATAAATGTATTGGTTTCAAATACAAACAATCACCACAGTGACTTTCTTTTCTTATATGTTATTGTAGCACCTCAGGAAACCATGTTGCCAACTCTGTAAATGGTTATGGTCTGTCGGTGGTTATAATGATTAATTAGTTCCTGTTAGTTTCCCAGGAGAGGCTGACATTTTCCAGCAAGATTTAGTTGCTATGTAGTTGCCCTTTGTGCTCTGGTCATCGTAAATGACCACAAAAGAGTTCAACCCAAATGCCCACATTTAATAAAGACCAATATTTAGGTATGTATATTTTATTTGTATAGCAGTACTTGAGAGTGAAGCACTGTACTATAAAATAGTAGAACAAACAGGGAGTAATCACAATAATAAATACAAATAAATATGAAGTATAAGTCCAATAAAGTACAGTAAAGATTAACGTAGAATTCAACCATTAACTTAAAAAAAAAACCTACCCCCCTACTCTACCTAGAACCCCCTCCCTCCTCCCCCCAGCCTAGTTGCCCCCCGGGGTAACTGCCCGTAAATTTCAGGGATCGCAGTTCACAGCAGTCATCTTCTGGGTCTTCGTGTCTTCTTCTGGCGCTTCGGCAATTTCCACCCATTTCGGCACATGCACAGTGGTTGCAAACCGGTATTGCTCCAACTGCGCATGCGCCACTTTTCTGGTCTCAGTCAGAAGACCCTGGAAGATGGAAGATGTCTGCATTGAGCTGCGATCCCTGAATCTGCACCGATGGGTAAGTAAAAAGTTAGGGACATTTCCCCGGGGGGCAGCTAGGCTGGGGGGAGGGAGGAGGGTCTATGTAGGGTAGGGTTTTTCTTAGTTAAGGGTTGATTTCTTCTTTAAGAGCTTAGTATCATGGAGACAAGAGAATGGAGGTCCCTGCCCCACAGAGCTTACAATCTATGTGTGCCATTAGCCTTAAGGTCACTGTATGTAGATGCAGCCCAATGCAATTAAGTGCAGTAAATAATACATGTTTTATTTTTGGATGCAGGTACTCAAAAGCTGTGCTTACATTGCATTGTGTTGCATTGACCCAAAAATGAATAAAAAAACCCTGCAATGGATTAAGGCCAATAGGAAGGCAATAATCAGCTAATCCCAAAGAAAAAGTTGCCCTATTGTCCTTCGTTTTTTTTCCATTGACTCATAAAACACTTATGTAGTTGTAGAATGTCTAAAATGAATGTACTGCTGATTACATGGCATGGTATAACATGTATAAGGTATATGGTGCTGTTGTCTTCCATTATATTTGTCCAAAGCATTTTCCACACTTTGCCTGAATCCACCAAACACTCTTCCCATACTATCTACAGAAGTACCATCTACACTACACCAGCAACTGACATGGCACAACTTGCAAATACCAGCTAAACAACTTGCTTTACAGAACTTAAATGCCTGGAATGCATGCGTAAAGTTAATACCTATATACATTTGTATCATATAAATTCAATGTTATTTTCTAATGGTGCTGGTTTAGGTCTCCTGAGAACTATGAAGAAAGAATCAACATACGTATGTGAACTGTGATGACTGTAATATGGAACAGTAATACATCTAGAAGCCATTCCTTCTATGAAATTCATGCCAGACCCACCCTGTAACCTGTAGCAGCAAAGGAAAGCTCCAACCCTATTGTGCTGCCTATATCAATAAACTTGCCTGGATTACAGCATTCAGTAGCAGTTTTGTGTTTACACATAAATAAATATAAGTGTAAGCCTCAGGCAGGAGGAATGAGTATTGAGGAATGAGTATCTCAGAACAATTTGACAGTGCTGGGTTCCTAATCATCTATTAATCTTAATCATCTATGTTTGATTCATGGGACTCCCTTTAAACAGCACAGGGACCCAATTTTAGCTCCCAATACATAGGTTCAGAATTAATGTAACAGGTTTAATTTCATTGTGCATTTATTACACCTTAAGGGGCTGATTCACTAAGCTCGAGTGAAGGATTCGAATGAAAAATACTTCGAATTTCGAAGTATTTTTTGGGTACTTCGACCATCGAATTGGTTAAATTCGTTCGAATTCGAACGAAATCGAACGAAAAATCGTTCGACTATTCGACCATTCGATAGTCGAAGTACTTCCCCTTTAAAAAAAACTTCGACCCCCTACTTCGGCAGCTAAAAGCTACCGAAGTCAATGTTAGCCTATGGGGAAGGTCCCCATAGGCTTGCCTGTGATTTTTTGATCGAAGGATTTTCCTTCGATCGTTGGATTCAAATCCTTCGAATCGTTCGATTCGAAGGATTTAATCGTTCGATCGAACGGAAAATCCTTCGATCGATCGATCGCAGGATTAGCGCTAAATCCTTCGATTTCGATATTCGAAGTCGAAGGATTTCAATCCGAGGGTCGAATTTCGAAGTATTTTTAACTTCGAAATTCGACCCTTAGTGAATCGGCCCCTAATTGTTTTAAACCAATGTAGTAAAGGGGAATTTCTCCCTTAAATACATTTTACTCCATATGTAATAAAAGGCACTAAGTTTGCCCAGGTGTAATAATCCTTATTGTTAGTTCTCATATTTTCGTTCAGGCTGTCTACTATTTATCTTTAATTCTGATGTCCTAAGTCTAATGCTACGCAGGCCTTATTCTTGGCAGTCCCTCTGTGGCATCAGCCTTGTCCAATGCCTTGCAACCATAGCCAATACGTTGGCACGGGTAACATAACATAGTAACATAGTAAGTAAGGTTGAAAAAAGACACATGTCCATCGAGTTCAACCTTTTTTTTTTTTTTTTTTTTTTAACTATCTATCTGCCAGTTGATCCAGAGGAAGGCAAAAAAAACCCATCTGAAGCCTCTCCAATTTGCCTTAGAGGGGGAAAAATTCCTTCCTGACTCCAAAATGGCAATCGGACTAGTCCCTGGATCAAGTTGGACTATGAGCTATTTCCCATAACCCTGTATTCCCTTACTTGCTAAAAAGCCATCCAACCCCTTCTTAAAGCTATCTAATGTATCAGCCAGTACAACTGATTCAGGGAGAGAATTCCACATCTTCACAGCTCTCACTGTAAAGAACCCCTTCCGAATATTTAGGCGAAACCTCTTTTCTTCTAATCGGAATGGGTGACCTCGTGTCAGCTGGAAAGACCTACTGGTAAATAAAGCATTAGAGAGATTGTTATATGATCCCCTTATATATTTATACATAGTCATCATATCACCCCTTAAGCGCCTCTTCTCCAGCGTGAACATCCCCAATTTGGCCAGTCTTTCCTCATAGCTAAGATTTTCAATACCTTTTACCAGCTTAGTTGCCCTTCTCTGTACCCTCTCTAATACAATAATGTCCTGTTTGAGTGATGGAGACCAAAACTGTACGGCATATTCTAGATGGGGCCTTACAAGTGCTCTATACAGTGGAAGAATGACCCCCTCCTCCCGTGACTCTATGCCCCTTTTAATACAGCTCAAGACCTTATTTGCCCTTGATGCTGCTGACTGGCATTGCTTGCTACAGCCAAGTTTATTATCTACAAGGACTCCAAGGTCCTTTTCCATAATGGATTTGCCTAGTGCAGTCCCATTAAGGGTATAAGTGGCTTGGATATTTTTACATCCCAGGTGCATGACTTTACATTTATCAACATTGAATCTCATTTGCCACTCAGCTGCCCAGATTGCCAGTTTGTCAAGATCCTGTTGCAAGGATGCCACATCCTGGATGGAATGAATTGGGCTGGATAATTTTGTGTCATCTGCAAACACTGATACATTACTTACAACACCCTCCCCTAAGTCATTAATGAACAAGTTAAATAAAAGTGGACCCAATACTGAGCCCTGGGGGACCCCACTAAGAACCTTACTCCAAGTAGAGAATGTCCCATTAACAACCACCCTCTGTACCCGATCCTGTAGCCAGTTTCCTATCCATGTGCAAACGACTTCATTAAGCCCAACAGACCTTAGTTTAGAAAGCAGTCGTTTGTGGGGCACAGTATCAAACGCTTTGGCAAAATCCAAATAGATCACATCTGCTGCCCCCCCACTATCCAGAATCTTACTTACCACATCATAAAATGCAATCAAATTCGTCTGACATGACCTATCCTTCATAAAGCCATGCTGATTGTTGCTCATAATGCCATTCATTAGGACAAAATTTTGAATGTGATCCCTTAACAAGCCTTCAAATAATTTGCCCACCACAGATGTCAAGCTTACTGGCCTATAATTGCCAGGCTGAGATCGTAATCCCTTTTTAAATATTGGAATAACATCAGCTTTTCTCCAATCCATAGGCACCATACCAGATGACAGTGAATCTGAGAAAATCAGAAATAAGGGCTGGTCTAAAACTGAACTAAGCTCTCTTAGAACCCGGGGGTGTATGCCATCAGGCCCTGGAGCCTTGTTTACATTAATTTGTATTAAAGCTTTTTGAATCCTGAGTCAGCCACTGACTAGATTGAGCTGAACCATTCGTGCAGTTATTAAGTGAGCCTGTGAACCCAGACTCCTCTATTGTATACACTGAAGAAAAGAACTGATTTAACACATTTGCCTTAAAGGCACACAGAGAGGATTTCAGCGGCAAAATGCATTTCGCCACCAACATCTGCTCCATGTGACTCACCTGGGCCAACACAGTGCCCATTATCATTATTAATGATGGTACTATTGATTGGACTCATATAGATATCTCTGGCTGTCATATCACTTCTTCTCCTTTTAGTGCAGTAGCAAACCCTCCTTGCTGAAAGGTGAAATTTTCCTTCCTGTTTATCACTCACCTGGATAACATCACCACCTGGGAATTTTATAGAAGCAGCGCTATACATTAGTTCCATCCAGTTTTCCTTAAACCAACCAGTGTACAATAAACACGTCAGTAAAACAGGCAACTGTGAAAGAGCCTGCATAAGAGTGCATGATAGAATGGTTTGAATCTACAAAACATTTTTCATTGTTTTTGCACAATAATTTACACAGAAAGAAAAATAAAAAGTTGAGAATAAAATGTAGGATATTAATTAACAATAAATACGTTGATGATAAACACTTGATACCACGTACACACCATGTACGGAAGGTCTGATTCCTCATCCTTGGCAGAAATTCATGTACAGAACACCCACACTGCATGTTGGAAAAAATGTAAACATTTACCAAATTAAAATGACATGGTTTAAGCTTGCTGTTTGGCATTTAAAGCTGTGCCCTGGGCAAGATACAAGGTGTGTCTGGATTCTGAGTCCTTGCTCTCCAAATAGCTTTCACTTTAGTCTTTGTTTCCCATTGGTTGTCTCATTCTTTTCTATTGCACAGTTGAAACTCATTATGTGAACATGTAATTTGCTTTGTGTAATAATTCTCGGTGTCTCTTCTTACTCAGCACCATAACCCAAAGCAACCAGATGTCTGGCTTCAAACTATCCTAACCTAACAGAGTCCCTATTTGGAAATCAATAGAAACATTTAAATTACTTTGACACACCACCCTGATGTTGGAAATGCCGATTCAAGTTTAGTTCCCATCAATATTAAGGGATGTCCAAAATGTTGTTGAGGTAGACTCAACAAGGGACAAAGCAAGTTAGGGCAGAGACACACACACAGATTCGAAGAGATTGCCTCACAAGGAAACTTCGGGCAACTTCAGAAAACATAGCGCTCCGAGTGCCATCCCGCCAGCGATTTACATTCTAGCCAGCAGGAGTCAATTCGGGTAGATTAGACGCCCCGAAGAAGAGATTTGTCACTCGGCAACTAATCTCCCCAAATCTAAGTGTGTGTCTCTGTCCATCAGGTGCAGATGGGAAGACCATAAATGTCAATAGAAATAGAACACATCTTGTTCTCATCTCTGCTCAATATTTGTAAGGCAGCTCCATAGAAAACTATTATGTTTCAATGTATGGCCTGTCATTTTTGGCATTGCCCTCACTAGTGACTTGGACATTTTTTCAACACAACTGATTAGATTGCCTTTGTGGATCCCTTTCCAAACCCCCATAGTTCTTTCCTATCCATGATATCAACGCTGCTGTCTTGACCACATCAGTTCTGGAAATGACGGGGCCATGAAGAACACCCCATGTCTCTGTGTTCTGTGTCATATAGGGGATACAGTGAAAAATATACAACCAGAAAGGCAATATAATTGGCTCTACATATTAATGAAATGTCTTAGTCTTTAACAACATTATCAACAAAAATAAAACCAGTGATTATTTATTTCCACAGGCCTGAGAGCAGTTCTTCATCCTCGTAGAGGAAATGAATAGAATATTACCAAGTTGGATGCTTTATGAACAGAGTCCCTAAAATGCCTAAGCATGCAAGGGAACGCATGGGGGGCAAATGTTAACCTGCACTAAGGCAGACAGATGTCAATAATAAAGAATCATCATCCTCATTTTCATTTATTTATATAGCACCAGCAATGCTTTACATTGATTTATAACCAACAGGGGTCTTGCTATAATTTAATAAAAAGGGTTCCAGAGTAAAAACAGAATCAGAAGGCCCTACTTGCAAGAGCTTACAATCTAAAGTGTTAGGAATCTCTATAAGACACCCTAGGGTTAGGAATCTCTATAAGGTCGCCCTATGCTAATGCCTCTTTTGCCTACCCCTAGTTCTGTCCTTGTTGCATTGTGCCTGTTTTTTACTCTGTTCACTGCCTTTCTAATAGTAATTTACATGACCTAATGTGTTTATTGTGATAAACAGATACTGATTACTGATACTTGGACTAAGTAGATACACGAGTGGCAGGATCTTTGTTCTTCTACAATCTTATTTGCCAACCTAGGGACTCCAAACCCAGCATGAAGAAATGTTTTTGGGAATTATTATGTGGAAAGATAGTTTTTATTCTGTCACTCTCCAGTAATCAGCAGCATCATTAGCATCCTTAAACACATCAGTTAACAATGTGCCTGTGTTACAATTCCAAACATGGAACATCATTGTTTGTCATGGATAAAATATTAGCACTGGGACTCATTAATATACTGTAGGTACCATCAAGACAAGTACTAGTGCTGTATAAAGTCTGCTCATTTAGCAGTAAGATCCATCAGGGGAGGAAAATGCCATTATTTTGAATTTGATCGAATTACTGGCATCAGAATTTTCCATTCATTTATACCTGGCATAGATTTAGAATTTAGCTTAAAGCCAAAGGCAACAACCTGTGAAACCTGGGCAGCAAAAGCTCTTGTTTACCATGAGGAGTTCATAGCAAACTATCTGAAATCCTGAAAACATTAAACCAAGATGGGGTATAAAGTAATAAATACAAATGCTTTATCCAGGGTTTACTTTTTCTTAATGGGACCCAATTTAAGTTTGCAAGACCACCTCAGGAGCCAAGATTCAATAGAGAATGTATTATCTCCTTTTAATTATTATTAATGTAGGTAGAGATTTCATAATATTAAATGGGAACCAAAACCCACGTTTTGGTTCCAATTCATTGGCTCAGAATCAGAAACTGCACACATTGGACCATATTAATAAAGATTCAAGTAGTAATGGGTAACAATGTAGTGTAATGACAATAGCAGGCTGTAACCCCCTTTCACTCTTTGGGTAATGTGAATGTGTGTGAAAATATGGGGGTAATCTTAAATAGTGTGCCTGTGTAGTACAGGCCATGGTGAAGCTCCTTATCTTGTTTTACATTATTAGCCATTGATCTCACACACCAGTCCTGCCAATCACTGTTCTTCAGTTCTACACACATTGGGTTGTGTTGTCTCCTCAACAGTATTTAAGCACTGACAGAACTGGTACACAAAAACAATAGAACTGGTAGCTGGTGTGTCACTGCATTGGCAGCTGGACCTTGACCACTAATGCAAAATGCCAGTAAACCCCTAAACCAGGGGTCCCCAATCTTTTTTACCTGTGAGCCACATTCAAATGTAAAAAGAGTTGGGGAGCTACACAAGCATGAAAAAGTCCCTTGGTGTGCCAAATAAGGACAGACTACAAGAGGCTCTACTTGCGCTATACTTAGTTTTTATGCAACCAAAACTTGCTTTCAAGCTCAGAATTCAAAAATAAGCACCTGCTTTGAGAACCCTGAGAGCAACATCCAACAGGTTGGAATTAGTAGCTCTCGAGCTACTAATTGGGGATCACTGCACTAAACCATGCCTAATCACTGTGAGCCCACACAGACTAAACTAGAAAACAGGCAATAGGGCTATTAGATTAACACAGGGGCTAATGTTTATCAGTGCTTTTACCCTCACATACCAATTGGCTTTTGCTATAAATAACTGAATTGCAGTAAACTTTTAAAATAAATTGCTGATTGCTTGATATGGGTACCTGCACCCATGCCATTAGGCACTTAATAAATGAGCCCCATTGTCTTTTAAGATCATGCATGATGAAACTTAAAAGATTAAGTACACAATGCCATCCACAAACACACCCGCCATCCTCCAACCCTAATACCCTATGCAGCCATCTTGCACCTCAGCAACAGACACAGATTCAGGGAGATTAGTCGCCCGGCGACAAATCTCCTCTTCTTCGGGGGGATTAATCTCACCTGAAGTTTCCTCATGGGGCAACATCGGAAAACGAAGTGCTCCAAGTGCCATCCGGCCGGCGATTTACATTCTAGCCAGCCGGACGCAGTTCGGGGAGATTAGTGGCCCCGAAGAAGAGGAGATTTGTTGCCAGGCCAGGCCCCTAATCTGAGCGTGTGCCCTGACCCTTAAGAAAGAATATTACATTGCAAAATGCAAATTTTTATTCTTATTGATGCAAATTGTTTTTCTCTTATATCGCAATAGTCTACCCCTCTTGTTGTGATTATGAATCCCAAGACTAAAATAAAAATACATTTAAATAATTTTTAAGTGAAATTTATTTTGCTTGACTAACATTATAAAATAGGATTTGGAATTATTTCTTAAGGTGACAACAAAGTATGTTGTAATTTTCTTTTTCTCTGTAATAATAAAACAATAGCTTGTACTTGATGGTAACCAAGCTGCATGAATCCATACTGGTGGCAAAACAATCTAAAACAATTTAATGTCTAAATGGTTGTTAGTAGCCATAAAGAATGGAATTATGGAAAGATACTTTATCTGAAATAATATCCCCAGGTCCCATGCATTCCAGATAACAGATCCCATACCTGTGCATATACATTTGTTATGGGGTCTGTTGTATTAATCTTTTGGAACCTGGAGTTTTCCATATAACGGGTTAAGTCTTGTAAAAACATTTAAACATTATACCCAATAGGATTATTTTGCCGGCAATATGGATCTTAGTTACCATCAACTACAGTATTTTATTATTCTAGAGAAAAAGAAAATTTTAGAAATTAGAATTATTTGTTTAAAGTGGGAGATGGCCTACACACGTTATTTTGGAGCTTTCTGAAAACAGCAGTTAGCCAACCTGCTAAATTACTAATTGCTTATATTTACTATTCTAAAGGGCACCTATAACTAATAAAGAGTTTGCAGTCCAGTGGCGGGGTGAGGGATGCTTAAAAATCCACTTAAATTAAACTCCACGTGAGTGAGACTGAGAATCTGCTAATTCATGGGCATCTGCTCTCTCCTCTGTCTGCTTCCAGAGTAGCCTAAATGCAATGCTGCAACAAGCTGCAACTTTGAAGCAAGTGATAATATTATCCTGAATGCTCCTGTTGTTTTCCCAATAAGAGGTCTTTCCATGATTTGGAACTCCATACCTTAAGTCTACTAAAATATAATTTAAACATTTAATAAACCCAATAAGATTAAGTTTTGGCTCCAATAAGGATTAATTATAACCTATAACTTAGTTGGGATGAAGTACAAAGTTATATTTTATTACAAGGTTGGAATAGGCCAGCGGGACACCAGGAAAAAAAATAGGTGGGCCCGGTCGGCCCAGACCTGCTCTTCCCTGGCTGTGCACAATGCTTTCAAGCTGCGCTGCTGCTATATTTGCGCATTTGCACGGTGCGGTTTTTTTTGCACATATGCACGCCGGGGATGAGAATTGGAAGTCAGGAGGGGGCCCTGGTGACTGCCAGGAGGGCCCTTCTTTTACTGCCCCGGTGGACCCCCAAGGCTCCAGTCTGACCCTGTTTTATTATTACAGAGCAAAAGGAAATCATTTTTAAAAATGATAATATATTTGTTTATAATGGAGGCTATGGGAGATGCCCATCCCATAATTCTGAATTTTCTAGGTATAGGTTTCCGGATAACAGATCACTTACCTTTACATCCAATCGCACTTTCAGAAATCTAATTCAGGTTTAATAGAATTAAAAAGATATAAATATTATACATTGAAATAAATCACATAGTCTAAAAGTGAAAAAGGACAAAAAGTTGGCAAGCACTCCGTATTCCACTCGTTGGATAAAACAAATACGTTTATTTCAGCAAGCAAAAAACATGCCTATGACTAAACGCATCAGGGTTTTTGATATTTTAACTTGCTGAAATAAACTTATTATGTCTATGACTACGTATCTTCGATACGAAACACATCAGGATTTTTTGATGTTTTTAACTTGCTGAAATAAACGTATTTGTTTTATCCGAGTGGAATACAGAGTTCTTGTCCTTGGATTCACCTTCAGCTACGGGTTCGGGGCGATGCACCCGGGCCACTCATTCACTTTGGTGAGTGTATTTTCCCCTTAACATTTTCATGCACAGTTGAAGTATTTGCGAACCCATAGGCGTGGGACATAGGTTTTATACAGCCAGGTCATCGTGGATATTGGGTGAGCAATTTATGCTATTTGGAGAGGCTTTTGCTGTTTAATTCAATGAAATAAATGTTGGTAAAAAGGATTCAAGCAAATACACAAGGGGGGTTGTGGGAGCACCCGTTGGTAAAAAGGATTCAAGCCTGAGAATTAAATCTGAAAGGGTCAATTAGCAACTGATATATACGCCCCATGAGAATAGAATTTGAACTGAGCTACGATTAAATTCATGTATGTTAAAAGTGAATGTTTTATTTGCAGCTAGTGAGGGGCGAATAAATACGCCAGGCACAAATTTGCGGCAAATTGCTGCGTTTCACTACCAGCAAATAAATTATTCTGACGCCCATTGACTTTAATGCATTTGGACAAAATAGTCACACGTATAAAAACTGTCACTTGTGTTAAAATTATTTTGACTTCAATGCGTTTCACAAATTTTTTGCTGTTTCGCAAATTTTGCGGTGAATTCGCTAACTTTTCGGCCAAACGCCACAGATCCGCCCCTCACTATTTGCAGCAGGAAACAGTTGGTCAGGATTGGTTGCAGCAGGGGTATTATTAGGGTTGCCACTTGGCCGGTAGTTTACTGGCCTGGCCGGTAAAAATGATGGTTGATGCCAATGTTATTAATAGGGAAAAAAGATATATAGGAAGGCAGGTATTTTTTTCCAGAACAGGTGGTAACCCTAGGTATCATCAGTTGTTATGAAGGTGCTTTTCGACATGTGGGTCCATGTATAGAATTGCTAGGGGTCACTACAACAGTTGCATCTTAAATAGAGAAATAAAGCTTGTTTTCCTATATGTAAATGCAATGTGCCTGTGAATTGAACCACAAGGCGTAGAATGTTTTTATATAATTCTTTTTCTATGATTTTCACAAATAAAATAAATCCCCTGATTTTAAGTTCCCCCTC
Source organism: Xenopus laevis (assembly GCF_017654675.1). Taxonomy (NCBI): domain Eukaryota; kingdom Metazoa; phylum Chordata; class Amphibia; order Anura; family Pipidae; genus Xenopus; species Xenopus laevis. The sequence continues at coordinate 147,612,010 of NC_054373.1, forward strand.
ATTTTACATTGTTGTTTTGTGGTCCCGCCTATATATTATGCATAATACATTTCCCCTGATTTTACATTTTCCAGGATTTTAAACCATTTTTATCTGGCCCCCTGAAAAACGTAAAATGGGGGGGTTCTACTGAATGTACCCTAACCTTTAGTTTGTTGTACCCTAACCTTTAGTTTGTAAACCCTATTGTACTCTGTAATCCTTGTCTGTTATCCACCATTTATTCCCTGTTTGCTATAACTGCAGTAAAGCACTGCGTATCTTGACAGCGCTATATAAATAAATGATGATGATGATGATGATGATGATGATGATATCTATTTATATTAGCCATTAAAACAGAAATATGGGGAGACAGGCAGACACACTGAAACAGCTTCAGCAATAAATCACTTTTCCTTGTTTTTCTGTGCCTAGTAAGTCCAATGATAATTACAGGGCCAATAAAATGCTGATAGGTGTATAGCTGTCTATAAAGTACTTTATATTGGTGACAAGGTGTGGATATTTTTATTATTATGTTATACCTGCAGCCCAGGACACATGAGTGGATGCTATAGCCCTGCATTTATTGAGATTTGTGTGTTCCAAGTTGTCTTGTGTGTGTCCTGCCTTCCCTGCGTGCTTCTCCCACTGGAATGTGCCTCATTCTGTAACCTCCCCCTCACTTTCTTCTCTCCAATCCACATCCCACCAGCGACTCCACTCCGCGTCTTCCTGTGTGCCCGAGTGAAGCCAGACAGCGTGCTGAGAACTGACAATCCTCTGGGTCTCTCCATCCCAAACCACACACAGTGCCTGCCCTGACTCTTCAACGGATTCCCCCAAAATCTCAGCAAATAAAAGATAGCAGAAAACCAGGCGATATCCCGGCTGCAGCAGCCCCAACCAACAAGCCGGTGACTTTTTTTTTTAATCAGCGCGAGAAAAAGTTGCAGCTTCTCCAGCCGCATCCAAAGAAGAGGCAGATTTGGGCGAAAAACAGTTTCCTTTCTTCCAGCTTCAGGGTGGTCCTGCGAGAATGTGATATCTGGAGGGGCGACAACAGCGCAACTTTGCTGCAAACTTTCCAGAGGAGAGAGCGAGAGTGCGACACCCTGCGCGCAAAATCAATTAGACGATTGGAACTTTTATTCCTGCAGATGTTCCCTTTTGATTCCCTGGATATGTCATTGGCCTGAATCGCTCTGACACGGTGGATTAGATTATTGGAAAGGAGTGAGTTGCACTCAGAGTGTCGTGGGCGATTTTGGATCATCTCTTCCATCTGGGAGGTACAGTATGAGGATTTGGGGTCATTCATACAAATGTATTTTATTTATAAGCAGGGCTGTGCTGGGGGCCCAGGAGTTATAGGGGCCCAATGGGGCACTGACTGATAATTAATATCAACATATATGAATTATTATTAGCATTAGGAGGGCTAAAACAAATTTGCTAACTTCTAGTTACACCATAGTTTTCTTTTTACAATAATATCATGAAATACTAAATAGTTTAACTGTGAGATGAGGCAGCCTGCACTGGGCTGTGAATATAGTAAATAAAGTACCCCCTCTTGTAAAATATAAGGATATTATAAGGTACCGAGGAGTTTCATGACCATATAAATACACAAGGCCGAGTGTTTTAAAACAGGTCATGGAACTCCGAGGTAACTTCTAATATCCTCATATTTTGCAACTGGGGGTACTTTATTTATTATAATACACAAGTTTCAGTGAGTCATCAGTGATGACATCAGAACTCACAGTTTATAAGGATATAATTTACAAGATATTAATGGCTTTTGTGTATTATATATCTATATCTATATCTATATATATATATATATATATATCTATATATATATATATATATATATATATATATATATATATATATATATATATATATATATATATATATATATATATATATATAGTCCCAAGGGTGCACACCATTTACAGTGTAGAGTACCTGGGTGCCCGAGCCAGCAGGGTAAATGTATAGGTGAAGAATGGCAGCACTCACAGGATTTTCAGGCAAAATAAAGATCAACTTTTTATTTAACTCAACGTTTCGATCCCTCACAGGGATCTTTCTCAAGAGTATACATGCATGTTTGTATACTCTGTGAGGGATCGAAACGTCGAGTTAAATAAAAAGTTTTTCTTTATTTTGCCTGAAAATCCTGTGAGTGCTGCCATTCTTCACATATATATATATCTATATATATATATAGAGAGAGAGAGAGAGAGAGAGAGAGAGAGAGAGAGAGAGAGAGAAAGTGAGAGAGTTGCTGCTCAAGGTTACAGTCTAATATTGTGCACACAAATAATGGGAAGGTTCAACACAAAGTCCCCATGTTGTTGCGTATCAATCAATAGTAAGAATGCTGGGAGCTGTAGTTTATCAGCTGGGGAGCCACAATTTGGAAATCACACCCACATGCCTTCTCTTGTTGTTTACAGACAACTCCGCGCTTCACGTGTTGGGCATATTGTGCGGGTGCTACATTGAGTAAAGACTATGCAATTAGTGTGAGATCAGCAATAAATGGTGCGTGATACACAGACACCCCAGGTTAGTCAGTAATAGGTGTCAGGTCTGGACTGAGAATTAAAATCAGGTACACAGAGGCCCAATCAGCCCACAGAGGCCTAAACAGCCCCCACCAGCCCACTAGATACTGACTTTCTATGGCACCTTACAGCAGCCCCTCTGGCATTTGCCAGAACCCACAGATTGCCAGTCTGATAGGTGTACAACCTGTATACATTGGAAATGTTCTCCTGGGACATATTGCAATGATTCTTTGCTGAGAGCCAATGCCTAAAACATTAAAAGGGAAAAATTGAGATTATGACATCACAGCTTGGTTCCCTGAAGGATATTGTGATTGCATTTTCTCACAGCTAATCACAAGTCATAAACAGATTTATGTACAAGTATGTAGAGTGGTGCACCCCAACTCTGGCAAACACAGGGAGTTGCAGCATTATAGTTTTGCACACATAGGAATTGTGCTCCATTCCATCCAGGCCAGCTCCTCTCCACTCGCAGGCCCACCAGCAGCTGTTGGGTTGGGCATTTTCTTGCAAGAATCGTGTGAAAAACATTTAAGCAGTTGTTTTCACAGGATTCCAGTAGACAGCAATATGGGTAATGGATGGCGATTATGAAGGAAAATTTTGAGAAGTCACAACCTATGCTAATTTGCCATTATCCTTTAAAAGTTCATTGTAAGCGTCATATGCAAATGTGTGTCTCTTTAAGCGTTATATGCAAATGTGTGTGTCTCAAGACACAGATCTTCCTAAAAGTTTTGGGAAAGGGGGCACTAAAAGTTCAGTCGCTCCCAAGTCACGACGCTGCCATAGATCAATAAGGATGATTGATCTCTAATCATTTTCTTGTGTTGTGGAGTGTCGTCTATTGGAGGCAATTAAATATGCTTCTACTTGGTCAGATTTAGGGTCACCTGTGTGTGCATATACACAGAAATATGGAATTGCTTTCTCAGAATATTTACGGTATAATTTTACCTGTTGGCTTCTATAGACATACTCCATGCACTAATCATCCTATGAAGTATTAAAGGCCTGGGGTGGAAATCACTCAGTGCTGTGGTAAGAGCAGCAGTGCTTTATACTCGATCAGTGACCTCGTCTTCTCTTGTGTGTGTTATGAATACATTTGCCATATTTATTTAACATTTTTGGAATCTAGCAAATATGTCAATCCAGATTTTATTGGGGTGCCATTTCATTATTATTGTTATTAGCCTTTATTCATAAAGCGGCCGCATACTACACAACACTAGTTATTAAACCCAAAGATAAAAAGTTGCCTAATGTAAGAAATAGTAATGCTGTGCACCTTTCCAATATTTATTATGCATATCCAGTGCTTTTAAATTGTAAATTTAGTATTGAAAGCAGTATTTATCCCTGTCTGTTGTCCGTCCTGGTGGTTATTACTAGTGATACTATGTAGCAGAAGCCAGCTCACAAAGAAGCATGCAAAAAAACCACAACCAGCTACATTGTTTTAAGAGGCAGAACCAGCAGTGCAGAACCAGTAGTACAATTATATTTACAATAAACGTTAACACGTCAAGATGCATTGGAAAGTTGATTGGAAGGCCATTTTCTTTCATAAGGTGAAAGTTTAGTTTTGGGTACTTCCCTGTAAATAATAATAATAATAAATAACAATTATTGTTATTATTATTATTATTATTAGTGTTATTAATAATATATTCACATTGCAGCATTTTTTTAGTCTATGCAATTTTATAATTTCTGTGTTATTACTAGACACTCATGTTTAATAGGGGTATTTTATTTTTGCAAATATTGTATTGCACCCACTGTAGGGTGAAGGGTTGACAGAAGTACTGAAAGATACAGGTTGCAGAATGCTCAGAGAAAATAAAGTGGAAACCACAGTGGCTGCAGCATTAGGGTTGATTTTTGTTTAGTAAACAGAGATAGTTTGAGTTACTTAGTCTCAGAGCCATCATTGGGTTAGATGCTTGAAAAAGATAAACAAGTATTAGGTCACACTCTTCGTCCATTTTACAGTGCCGTTAAGGGCCTTTAGCTTTTCAGTTCTTTTCTGCATTTCACTAAAGCTGAAAGGCAGTCTTATACTATTCTAATTGTATCACCCGTCTTTACATACTGTATACTTAAACTGAGAATTGTAGTTCAGCAGTAACAGAAGGGAAAAGAGCCATAAGTTGTTGTTTTGCTGTTTCAAGAGAAACACTGATATTTTGACATGTTCTCATTTTTTGCCCAAAACAGTGTGCATCTTGTATTTGTGTTTGGCAACTGAAGAAATAATTAATTATAATGTTTATCATGAATAATGGCAGCAGGGTATAGTTCTTCATAGTGATGAGCCCACCCCTTAATCTGTATCACATGTAACATATACTTTTGCAACATGGAGACACACACTGGCACCAAATGACTCACTGAAATGCAGCATACAGCTGGGCAGTCACCAAAATGATTTTGTTTACCTTAATATGGCCCTCAAATGTCCTAAACAATCAAGATAAACCATCAATTAAAGAAAAAGTCTGATTGCTCTTAAAGATTCAGTACGTCCTTAAATGTACATATATTTAATATGAAAGGGACCTTCTTGTTGATTATTGGTATGGCACAATATGCAATCACTGTGCACTGACATGCAGCAAGATTATCATCACCAAAATGTATTTATATAGCCCAATAGATGCCATATTAATTGCCCATTATGTTTTACATTTCTGTAGCTAGAGCTTGATGGTATCCAGTCAGAATGACAGGCCCCTGGTTCCAAATGCAGAACTTAACAAGTGAAGGAAATTAAAAAAAAAAAAAAAATAGATTGAATATCCTTGTTGATTAAAAATGCTGAAAAAATGTCCAGCCTTGACATACACAAACATTCATACAGTTTAGTACAGCCTTCACGAAGAGAGCCAGGTCTCGGCTTAACTCCATAACTCAGCACAGACACCCGCTTACAGATATAAGGTAGGGGTAACATTGGGGTCCTGGGCTGGCAAAGCAAAATCTGTACCTTGGTGGCACTTACAAAGGGGTCAAAGGGGGACCTCACAATTTGTTTATTGCAGATGATAGGGCTCTAGGTATGTATACTGTCATTCAAGAATGGTATAGTGTGAAATGTTAACTCATTATCTACAGTGCTCTAGAATGATTTTATTTGCTTTACCAATACATTCAATTGTTACTAATTTTGCTCAGAACTTTGGCTTTCCTATATGACTTTCTTACATAGTAAATTAGGTTTTAAGTCAATATATAATCTGCCTAACTGCTAGTTGATCCAGAGGAAGGCAAAAAACACCAAATTTAAGCCTCTTCAATTTGCTCAGAGGGAAAAAAATCCTTCCTGACTGCAATCAGCAATTGGACCAGTCCCTGGGTCAATTTGTACTATGAGCTATCTTCCATAACCCTGTATTCCCTCCCTTGCCAAATAGCCATATAACCAGGCCTGGACTGGGAGTCAAAATAGGCCCTGCCATTCCAAGTACACAGAGGCCCAAACAGCCCCCTACCAGCCCACACAGCCTCCTACCAGCCCACTATATGGTAACTTTCTATGGAACCATACAGCAGCCCCTCTGGCATTTGCCAGAACCCACAGATTGCCAGTCCGGGCCTGCATATAACCCCTTCTTAAACCCCTTTTTTCTATACCAGGTTGTCCTAAAAAGCCAGGGTAGTTATAGTAGATATATCTAATAGTGTTTTGTATAAGGTATATTTAACTTGAGGATGTTACAGTAATACATCAGGGGAGTTTTAATGTTTTCATTAATGCTAAAGTGTTTATTTAGTAGCTTTCAGGCTTGCAAAAATATAATCAGACTTACTGTAAATAAACTACCTTCCAGTAGTTACAAGTTCTTGTAGCCAATAAGGTTACAGCACCAACTTGAATCTGACCTGGGTCCGTGCCTACTCCAAAAGGTTCTATATGTTACCAGTTAGAGTAGGAATGGATTATGTTACAAATATCCATAAATATAAAGTGAAAAAATCTTCAGGCAGATGTTCCTGTATGTCTGCAGCCGTTTATGCACCCAGCGTGTGTCATCATGACAAATACTGAGAGATCAGAATGACCCTCCACTTTGTTTAATACAGTGAGAAGCAAATACATTGGCTTCAAATGATTTTAAAAGGCAATACGGTATGAAAAGCTTAGGCAGGCTGCTATTGGCTGGTTTTATTATTGTAATTATTTTAGTTTTTAATACAGAAAAAAGGCCATACAGTTACATGGCCGAATTAAAGCTGCTGAGTTTGTCCCCTCCGAAGTAATATGGGGGAAAATAAAGCTGCTGTAAAGTTACATGTATGTTGTCTCTGCGTGTCCAGGTGCTTGAAGATAGAGCACACATTTCCCAATAATGATGTGGACACACACAGGCACAGGTAAAGCTGATGGGCAATAGGAATTTCAAACCGGCCAGACAGATATATGTCCAATTTTCAGCCAGACAGCAGCTGGTCAGGCCCTCCCGAGAGCCCTATACACAGGCCAGTAAACACAGACAGTAGCTTTTATTGGCCCTTGTATAGCCACCTTTAAAATGACGCCACACGGTGTTTTCCAGTTCTGGTGCTTACCCAAACCAGTGTGTGTGTGTGTACATCACCATATGTCTTAATTTTTTTTAAATTGCTGCCATGTTTGAATGCATTTGGAAAGCAACGTAATCCAGACCCTCCTGTGTACAAACCTTAATAGGGCTGATGGGTTTCATTTTTTGAGCTAGTAGTGTTGTAGACTAAGGATATGGAGATCCAAATTAGAGGCCCTGTGCATTCTGGATAACAGGTCCCATACTTGTACATTGTGCTGCTTTGGGAATAAATTGCTGCTTCTGGAAAATCTTTGCTTGATTCAGCAGCCAATCCCTAAGGGTAAGGCCACACTGGGCGTTTTTGGTCGCCTGGAGACTAATCGCCTCATCTTTGCGGCGACCAATCTCTCCAAACGCCTTCCCTCACTCTGCGCCGGCTAAAATGAAAAAATGCCGGCGCTAATCACACGCGGCGATTCGTTTTCCAAAGTTGCCCGAAGTTTCCAACTTCAACCAAATCTCCCCAAAAAGCCCAGTGTGGTCCGGTGCAGCTTTAAGACTGGAAGCGCAAGAGGTGTAATGACTGGTATAGGAGAAAAGCTAACAAAAATGAACTTATGTATTAAATGAAGTAGGAGTTAATAAACAAAGCCAATATTGACAGGTCCTTAGACAATACTGTTTGTCGTGTCAGCCCTGAATGCTACATGTTTGTACGCTGCTTATAATGTACACAGTGCTGTATACACAAGAGATAGACGGAAGCAATAGATCTGTAAAGCCAAGGGGCAGTCACAGTGCACACAGCTCCTCGTGGAACTGGCATTCATCACAATAATCTCAGGTTTCACTCTTGTGTCCTTGTATGCATTACTATAAGAGCACATTATTGTCCAATGGAGAAGGACAGTGTTAATGCAATAACCTTTTTCCCCGACGCAGCAGGAAATATCCTCAAATTCCAAACATAAATAAACAGGCAGCGTAGCGTGCCAAGCATAGACGGCTGACTTGCAATCACTTTGCTAAATAAAATGGCAGCGGCTTTTAAAGGAGTAGGCCTGGTGGCCTTGTGGTTAGACCACTAGCCTGTGAAGTGGCAGACTTTGAGATGTTTTATACCACAGTCGGAATCGTGTTATATTTTTAAATCTTGTCTGGACCATTAGATTATACCTTTCCTTTAAGTGATATATTTACATATATATTTACAATTGTTTGGGCCCAAACTGTGGAGACGGGATTTTTCAATTTCTGCTTATTTGTTATTCACCTGGATTTGTATATTCACAGCTGCAGCGTTGGTCACAATTATAGCAAAGCTCTGAATGGGACAGTAGGGTTTACTTAAATTTAAAGTATTCTATATGGAACTCTGTAATTCCATCCATGATTGCATGTGGGTAATACAGTACAGAATTATAGAACTACAAATCCCAGCATCTGCTGCCGGCAGTGGTTTAAAAAGGAACAGTCCAGTGGATTTTACAGGACCTATGCCATTTTTAATTATTACTGGGTTTAAAGTTATTTTACAAGGTAAATGGAATTGCTATTGAAAGAATTAGGGCTCATTTACAAATGCAATTCGCCATGTTTTTTTACCTATAATGGAATTTTTTTTTTCTATATAATTCCAGCCATGAGGGTTAGACATGTATTGTGCCCAACTCTTTAGGTACATTTCTGTGTTCTATTATATTTTTTGATACAGGCTACTTTCTGGACCCTGATGCTACCACCATTCAAGTTTGTGGTAGGTCTAGGGTTCCTCTGTGTCAATATACGTCAAAAGAAACTTGCACTAAATTCGTAACAGGAGGCAAGACGGACACCTCAGAACCTAGTGCAAGGAGCAGCTTTGGATGCAAGTATCTTTAATGAATGGCGTCGATTTGCACAGCAACTGTGGCAAACATTGCTCAGCTGCAACTGCAGTTTTGCTTGTAAATGAGCTCTTGTTGTCCTTTGCACTGCTGGCTCTGACTTTTGAAACAATTAGCAAAGGCAAACTGATTAACAGAACTGTGGGAAATTGACTCTTAGCAGCATATTTATCAAAGAGTGAAGTTAGAGATCACCACAGTCCATTAGTGTGAAATTCTGCCACTCTCCATTCATTGCTATGGGCTAAAAATAGGCAATTTGAGAGATGCTGTACCACTGTTTATGTACAGAGCTTGTATCTGCGCCTGTGCTGTTTTTATAGTAATATAAGCTGTTCTGAGCAGGCCCATCATTACCTCTCTGTGTCTGCCTAACAGGAACTGCTGAATAACGCCATTTGCATTCATCCATAAAACCCTTGTAAGAGAAGAGTAAGATGCTCTTTATTGGAACATTATTGCATTGTAGATTCCAGAAAATTCAGTTTGGTGAACAATTGTTCATAAACAACATCTGGCATTCAGCAGGAATGGCGCTACAACGGTGTGAGACTAGCACTAATAAACCTTGTCTGGACAACAGTAGTTCTCTGTGTTTCCAACTTTTGTAGACTACGGCATGATTGCTTACCACCAGATGTTCCTCCTTCCAAAATATTGTTCATTTTCTCTGCCGCCTTTAGTTTAGTATCACACTGGTCCTAACTAAGTCACTTAGTGGCTGTAGTGTCACTTAATGCTGTAGAAGGTGGGTCTAAATTATTAAGGGCCAGGGAGAGTCCTGATTATTAATGTTCCACTATATGTGCCCAAAGATGATATCTTTCCTGATGCAATGCAGGGACATAAAAAGATTTTGCCGTAGAATTGAGTAGCAACTGCTAGGTCAAACAGTTGCTGTAATGGTGTGAAAAGTGCAAATTGCCAATTTACATATTCATAGAACAAAGGGCCAGAGCTGTGGTTGCAAGTAGTTAAATGAGCAGAACAAAAAGTTCTTATTTGCTGTCAACAGGTGTAGAACATTAGAGAGTGTGTTAGAGGGCTTAAGCACTTTCTCTTGGCACTCATTACATGTAAATGTTTAAGGAGGATATGGGGCTAGTTTGCAAGTCTATAGGGCATTTCCACATGGCTTAATTCCCCATTATGTGCAAGAGTTAGGAGGTCTGTTAGAAAAAAAGATATACAAATCTCACTTAACAAACCTGATCAGGCATTTCTCATAGCCCCACACCTGGGGTGATTTGTACCATCATTGAAATGCAAGGAGCAGCCTGCCCCAGGGGCTTATTTTGTCTCTGCTGTCCTTGAGGTGCATAACAAAGCACCACATTAGGAAGCTTGCTGCTGCAAATTAATTGCTATCCCTCCCATCACATTCCAGCATTAGCCACATTTCGGTACCATTCTCATGCCATCCTGCATGATGTGTGCTACAGAGCTAATTGAGATGAGTAATCTCACAGTGGAGGTTGCTGAGGATACATGGCTCTGCTGGAAGGTTTTAGGAAGAGTGGCTTGAGCCCAGAAGAGGAGCATGAATTTTCACAGGGGGCTAGACTAGGCTGGGAAAGGTTGTAACAAGGTCACAAACAATTGATAAGCCTTCAGGAAATTATCACCACTTAAAACTCCTTAGAGGAACAACAAGGTAATCACCTTTTTACTATCTGGCACCTTCAGAAGGTGATGGAGGCCTGTTTCAGGAAATCATAACACGTTGCTTGTAAATTATAATGCATACATAAATATTGAAGCAATCATTACTGGAGAAACACGTTGACTCCTGATGAAGGTGTACTACAACTCATTTAGAAACATGGGTCATAGGAAGAAGAAGAAAAAAACAAAAGAATAGGGCTGATTTGGAAAATTCTGCAGGGGGCATTCCCCAGAGACACTTGCTTGTTGCTGGAGAAATGAGGAACCCCCTATCTATCTCCCTTTTTGCTCTGCACATAGGGGTAAACAGTAGGCAGCCTCAAAAAGTTACAGTATGTGAACTCTATTGCTATAGCTTTCCCAAGACATCAGTTCATCTGTTGTGCCTTGTGTTTTCAATACGGCGCACAGTATCTAACACTTGGCCTTGATCGTGCATAAAGTACAGGACTCCTTTTGCATAGTATACCACATGGGCTACATTTTGCACCAAACAAATTGAAATTGTAAAAGTTTTTTCAATTCGAAATTCGACCCTTGATAAATATGCCCCCTAAGGTTGCTGGTGAATTTTAAAAGTGTACCAGACACAGGGAGGCACATTTATCAAAGGTTGAATTTCGAATTCATGTGAGTTTTTAAATGCGACCAATCGAAATCTATCAATAAAATTAAATTTTTAAACTCGGATGAATGAAATCGTCCATTTGATTCGAATTTTAAAAAATTGATTCGAGTTTAAAAAAATTCGAATGTCAGGAAGGCTGCAAACAACTCCAAATTGATCCCTGAACCTCTCCCATTGACTTAAACAGCAATTCAGCAGGTTTTTGGTGGCGAATAGTCAAAGTCGAGTTCTTAAAGGGCCAGAGTATGATAAATCTCGAAAATCTAATTCTATTTTTTGTTTTGACCATAAAAAAGTTCAAAAATTCGCATTTCGAATTAGAATTATAAATTCAACCCTTGATGAACTGCCCCCTAGAGAGACATATACTGAGCCTAATACAAGTATAAATCTCACCCATAATGCAGTTTGTTTTTCTTTTTCCAAGCTGTCTTTTGAATTTCAAGTGAGTCAAAGGCCTGTAGTACGTACACTATAATTGTTGCCTGTTGATGGTCACAGAGATAAAGAGATAAAGTAACTGGAGCTCATAGGAATAAAAATGAATGTGGAAATTAAATCATTCTTCACTGTTTCAGATCTCAGTGCTTTAGCCCACATCATTCCAAACAAACAGTTCAGGAAATAAAAATATATGAAGGGCCTCCTCTATTTTGAGACATAGCTGCTCATTTACTTTATGTACATCTGGCAGCCATTGCTTATTGTTTTCTATGTCCTTGGCCTATAGAGGCTGCACAAATGCAGTTTTTAAACAAACTATGATGTATTGGTCATAGCAGGATGCTGTCAAGTACCAAGATGTTGATGTGCTGTTCCCATCTTTGTGTTGGGTTATTCAGCAATGGCTTTTGGAAGCCATTGCTGAATGGTTAAGTTTTGGAATTAAGGATTTAAAGATACCATGGTAGGAATAGGCAACCCAGAGCAACAATGTTCACAGGGTTTAATTTCTTTTTACAAGGTTGTGATTTTGGAATATGCAAATTATGCTGATGTGAATACTTGTGCAAAAAGGTCGAGAGCCAGGTTTGTTTACCAAGCCATTTCAGTTCATTGTGATTGAGTACTACTAGGAGATGAGCCTTCCCATAGTATTTGGGAGCTTGGCATTGTCCTTATATGATAATGAATTGCTTTGTCCTGTAATGAGTCTCCCTTCCTCACTGTGCATTGTCTTCTTCACCTCTCCTCCCTACCCTCAAATTCCCATAATTATTAGGGTAAGGGATCAGGTGACCTAAACCTATTCTGGGATATGGCTGGATGGTCCATGATACATTGTTTCAATATGAAAAAAGAAGACTTTTGTTATTTAAAGAACATAATGACTGGATTGTTGTTTCTAAGGGAACTTTAATGCTTGACGTTCACCGTTGTTAAACCTTGTGAAGCATGCTTGTCTCAAAATAAATTAAGATTTAAGATAAATTTATCATAAAGTAGGAATTAAAACGTAGAATTCATTTGTTACTAAATTCATTGAGATTGTCTATGCTACTCTCATATACATTAATATTGATTGACTCACTTTATATTATAGCAGTTTATTTGATATCAGCTTTGATGAGAGAAAAATATTTCTGAGCCCTCCCTCATAAAAACGGTCTTTTAAAAGGTATTTTGTTTTTCATTTTCGTTCCTGAATCACAATTTTTGAGCCAAACTACTTTACAATTAAATGTTTTCATTAAAGGGTTTGTTCATCTTTGAGTTTCCTTTTAGATGTAGAGATTCTGAGATGATTTGCATTTGGTTATAATTTTTAATTATTTGTGTTTTTTGAGTTATTTAACGTTTTATTCAGCAGCTCTAAAGCAATTTCAGCAATGTGCTCTAACAACCATACACTGATTTGATTAAGAGAAAATATGAATAGAAAGATTAGTAATCAAAAGTAGCCTCACAGAGCATTTTTTGCTCTGAGTTGGAAAAAGTCAGAAGAAGAAGGCAAATAATTAAAAAGCTATAAAAATAAATAATGAAGAGGCTTCTTTTTTTTTCTTTTGCAAAATCAAGGTAATCTGAATGTATGGCCCTCAGGCAGATTTCTGGATGGCTGAGGGTCCATACAGAACTACAAGATTTTCCACCAAGTCTGTTCAGTATCAGAATATTGCTGGGGAAGGGGACTGTTTTGGCTCATAGATTGGTCTCTAGACTCGACTTGACTACTAATTAGGGGGCAGCTAATGCCTTATTGTATAAGGGAATCTTTGATGGAAAGAAGTGCAGCCATAACAGCCAAAGTGGTTAATAGACATCTATAATAAACAGGAAACAAAAATGAGGCAGATGTAATTGCTTTAGTATAATAGGATAAGTAGTGTAGACATATACGACTGAGGTAAGAGTGTATAACGCAAAATGCCAACAGGAGACCTATGTATCAGCTTCTTATTACTTTGGGCAAGTGGCTTAACCCATCACCTGGTTTCAAAAGCACCAAACCTTATATTATAAACTCGATGAGTCAGTGCCAGCACCCTGACCAACTGCTTGCTAGATGTAGTGGAGGAACAGAGACACCAAAAAAAAAACAAAGTGCATTTTTCTAGTTCTTAACGGCATGTCCTTTCATGTATTGTAGGTACCTCGTGCATTCAAGGGTCCATACTTGTATCCTATTTGTAAAATGTGATATGCCACTGACAGAAAAAGAGAGATTATTTTCGAGGAAACTTTCACTTCACTTTTTTCTTGTGCAGTATTTGTGTTTGTATTGCAGTCACTAAGAGCTAAGTCCTTCAACAAACACTCAGCGCCAACAAGGGAAGCTGCTTTCTCTTCTGCTCTTTGTTGACCTGTTTTCTTATATACTTATGGAGTAAAGTTAACACTTTTTAAAGCAAGTGTTTAAGTGGCGCTTTGCCAGAGTACTTCCATGCTGACCTGTCGTGTTGAAGGACTGATCCTATTCACACATACAGTCAGCCCTTTAATGGTAATGGCCTCATTCGGTATTTGCTGGTTACGTCCTTCATTTGGAAGAGGAGCTCTGTTAGAGTCCCTTTGTTATTCTGCACAACTCATACATAACATATAACATTCCACAACATTTACTCTGCAGTGGTTTTGGGATGTTATGGATACATGTGAAACACCTGGATGTATTTGACAGAGAACAAAGGACAGTTGAACAAAAGAAAGAAGTCTGATGAGCAGTGCATTGTGTGTGATCCAGTTAAAACCCTACATTTTGTTTGTCTCATAAATATTGAGTGAAAACCTTTATAAACCAGGTGATATTATCAGTGTGCTGTGCATCATCCCATTGACTAAATTATTGTTATTACAATCAAACTCTAACTTATTAAAAGTAGATATTCTTCTTCAGTGGTTGACTAACTGGTGGAACGCTAGCCCTTGTAGACTATATTCACAGTATTTTTTTTATTGACCATTGTAACCAAGGGTGGGCACCCCTAGGACAAGCAGTCAAAGCCATTCACCAAGACTGGCGCATGTTCCGGATCGCTTTTGCTTGTCGGATCTCCAGCTCCCCCTACCCCTCGGGCTGCTGCTGCTGCTGGTCTCACAGCAAGCAGTTGGGCGACATGCTGCCCCTTATATATTGCCGCCCTATGCCCGGACCTTTGTGGCCTCGCCACACTCTGGATTGAGAGTTGGAGTATAACCAAAACTATGAATCATGTGGACAACTTATTTTCCTTTTTTTTCTATTCTTTTTATTTTATTGGCTCCAAAAGGTGGTTGGGCGCTGTTAATAGTCCTGTTAATAGTCCTGTCCTTGCTGGATTATGCTGATCACCGCAGAGCTGTCAATTGAATGAGATAGCTGTCTCTGCCTTGTTGTCAAGAAGAACTTTGTATGGCAGAGATTAGTTGAATAAACCCTCCCATGCTTTAGCTCCTTTACATGTTTTTTTGCTAATACAGTATTTTTGGAGACTGTATTTTTGCTTGAGGCTGAAATATTCTGAGATTACGTAATGTTAATTTCACAGTTCATTGAAAAGCCCTGATGACAACTGTGTCTGTAAACAAGCTAGATATAACTCGACTTAAGGTCCCCATAGACGCGACGATTCTTCTTGCCGAACGACCGATTTTAGGGAAGTTCGACCAATCCTTCGAAATTATCGTGCGGTTAGTGGTATTCGAACGATCGTACATCTTACGATTTTTCGTCCGACATCTGTCGGGAAATTGATCGGCCAGGTCAAAAAATCTTTGTCGGCCCCAGTGCAATCTCTCTATGTTTGCAGGGCCAAGCAGGCAGCTCCCCTTTGTTTTCCTGCCAAATTGGTCTTTTTAGTTGATGGTAAATTCGTACGATCGTACGATCGTTCTGAGAAGATATTGGTCTCACGATCAGGATCTGATCTTTTAAAAATCTCAACATCTATGGCCAGCTTTACTTGCTTTACTTGGATTACTATGTTTTGCTTATTGTCATCCAACAGCATGCAACTGGGGTTGTGGGGTGGGGTTCAGGTTCCCTAACATATACAATAAAAACATTAGAGAAGAAATTTATTAATGTCCTAGATGCAAGTGAAGTAGTACTAAGAAGCACAAAATCAATCCCTTAGTGCTTATTCAAGAAGCGTTTGCATCCAGTCTTAATTGCCCTTTGCACCTTTTGCCATATTAAAATCCAATGCAAGGTGCAGGGTGAGTATTGGGTTCCTTTGGAGCTTACACTCACTGAATGAAATGGGTGGTATTTATATACAGGCACCCAAGAGCCTGTGACTAGGGCAGCAGCTTTTGGTGTAATAAAAGTGAAGAAATTCCCCCTAGCCACCACAGAGACTTACAACGAAAATCTTGCAGGGGGTGAGGGATACAGGACTCAGTTTGGAGTGACGTTTCTTTGCATATTGAGGGGCTGCTTTGCATCTGGTGCCTAGGTTGTTACTGGACCTAAATGCATTTCTGGATAGGGGGCTAAAGTGGATACCCTTGTGCCTCCTCCTGCCCACCCCTCATAGGGGAAACATAGGTCCTTGCATAAGGACCTGCACTCAGATGCTTGTGTCTGTTTTTTGGATTTTGGAAACCATTCATACAGGATCAGGTTCAAATTGGGCCAGTGGGACACCTGGAAAAACTTGGTGGGTCTTTGTCCTCCACTGGACCCAGGCCTGCTCCCCCACCAGGAGCTAGAAGAATTGTCATTAGTTGTTACCAAGGGGTTGTTAGAAGAGGAGACCCCCTTATAAAAAGTTTAGCCACAAATCACTGACAGCATGAAAGATCCCTCATTAATGTGTTGTAAACACCTAGCTAAGTAATTGCACAACACTCCCCTTTCTAACTGATTCTAGAAGGAAACCCTCTATTATAAGGTCTTAAATCCCTGTGTCATCTTATTTGAGAAGGTATGAATTAGAATGACTCTGCCTTGGGGAATAATTAAGAAGGTGTGGCTGCTAACGGAAAGATAGTATGTTAGTCTGAATGGTAAAAAAACTATTCCTTTAGAAAAAGAGAGTGGCCTGAGTCTTTATAGGGTAAAATGTCCTTAATTCCATCCTATTGAATGAATGGCTCTCATAGTCTTTAGTGTCTCTTATGTCCTTCTTGGCCAAATGTTCTCATTAATAGCCTACTTCACTTGTGTGTGCAGGGGCATATGATTACACCCAAAGGGCAATTTTAAGAAATTATTATTTTATATTCATACCATGGTTCTTATCCAGTAATCTGGTGTTCACATGTCTAGTGCTAATTAAAAACTGGGAAATAGTATAAAACATTTTCTATCTGATGTTTGGTTTCTAATTTTGTGAAAATAGCAGTTATGCAGCATGACAGAATTGGATTTTCTGAAAAAAACAACAACCCAGAAACCTAATTAGCTATGGATTCCAGCATCTCGCTTTTCTATGCCAGCAGATTTCCAAGCAACCAATGGGAACCCACATACTGTAATGATGTCATTAATTTGCTACTGTGTGATGATGTAACTGCATTACTGAGGCCTTTGGGGTTAAAGTGATATCATCTGAGTTCAGAACAAGTAGATGATCTTTGTCAAAAAAAGTACGGCATGTGAGGTTTCTCATTTACATGAGCCAATATTGGTTGCAATAAATTATCAGAATACCAGTCAGGCTCTGGGAGCTGTAATTCATTGTTTCATTGGATTTGGATTGGGAAGCAGTTGCTACCTGCGGGGTGCTAGCTATGAGATCTCTACCTGATGCAAACATTTTTATTTAAATGTTATTATATTACTATGTCCTCTGCTATTCATCTAGGGACTAATCCATGTGCCATCTTAAAGGGCCATACATGGGATGGTAAAAGCTATAGACTCGGCCCCCCCGAATTGGCAGCTTATTGGCCCTTCCGATGACCAATATCTGGATAAAAGTCAGCCAGAACTCATTGACACATTGTCATGGTCCTCTAACATATGGGTCTCCCTAGGCCTCCCCAGGGCCCCATTATGATCCACTTGTGGATCCAGGGGCCAAATAATCAGATCATCCTGATTTATCCCAATGTGTTGGAGGCCAAATTAGGTAAGGACCCACTCATTTGAAGACGTCACCCATTGAAAGGATCTTATACTGTTATGTCCAACTTTACAGCCAGCCTGCTTATGAGGTGCTTTGAGTTGTTTCATTTTTTTCTGGATCAGTTAGAAAAATATATGAGCAAAAGATGACACTTGAAAAGATTTCTTTTTAAATGGAGGGGAGCAGTATATTAGGCTGTGATGAATTCATGACCCCCCCCCCCCAAGTACAAGGGCCTCCAGTCTGATGCAATAAGTTACACAGCTTCTGCTACTAATTGTATGTTTTCCATATTTGCATCAATGAATGTTAACTTACACGCATATTATCTTCAGGATTTCACAACTCCAGCTGTGGCATGAAGATAAATGTCTGTGTAATGCCATGAAATGTATCTGTGTATGAGTTTAAAAACACACTACACACACACACAAATATATATGTGTGTGTGCACTGTGTTACAGTATGAGTAATATACGAGAATGAAAAAAAAAATCACATAACCTGCTCTGTTTTCAAATGCTCTTTTTTTCTCCTTCCTTGGACCACCCTGAATACTCACTGGCTCTGTGCCCCTTTACTCAACAGGATCAAATTCCTTACAGACTCCCTGAACCATACACAATGTGCTTTCAGGCAGCTGTCTATCCTGCAGAGATTAGTAGCTCAGGAGAGCTCAGAGGAGGGGCAGAGAGGGAGAGAAAATAGGGGGTGGGAGGCTCCTACCACACACACCCAGTAAAGTTCATTGGGCCTGCTGTGTTTTGACAGGGAATTAGTTAGTAAATTAAAACCATCAGGAAAGAATATATACTATATACATTTTTGTCCTAGCCTGGGATCTCGATGTGGGAATGTTTCTTTTACCGTTGTTGTGGACAAAAATTACTACATTTTGCCTACTGTGTTGTTTTACAAAGGAAAATGTAAACATTTCTGAAAACCATAAATGTATGCAAGGAGTAGGGGTGCTCCGAATCTCAGATTCCTTCATGCAAGATTCGGTATTTGGTTGAACCAAACGAACAGATCTTTACAGTTACATATGTATGCTTACTGTACGTTCATTATCTGGTTATGGTTTTTATAATTAATAAGTATTTATAAAGTGCCAACATATTCCACAGCAACGTACAAGAAATGGGTGTACACTCATTTCTTGTACGTCGCTGGGGAATATGTTGGCACTTTATAAATACTTGTTAATTATAATAACCATAACCAGATAATTCAAGTACAGTTAGCATACATATCTAACTGTAAAGATCAGTTCGTTTGGTGAGGTTGCCAAACGAGCAGATCTTTCCCCTATATGCCCATCAACGGCAGAGCGATATCAGGTTAATCTGAACATTCGGCCCTAGGGCCAAACGATTGTATTATAAAGATGGAAATGGGTGCTGACAGATTGTAATCGGTCCTTAATCGCAGGAAAAATCAAACCTGCCCGATCGATAGGCCAATTTTTGGCCAGATATCGATTGGGGAGACCTGTCGGATGCCCTCACACATCGGCAATTAAGCTGCTGAATCGATGTAAAGGACCGATATCGGCAGCTTTAATCTGCCCGTGTATGGCTGCCCTAAGTCTTAAATAGACAGTATTGTATTGTGTTAGAAACACTGGAGGACCTATTACAGTAGATATGTTGGATCTTTGGCGAATGCTTGCAAGAAAGAACGATCTTATCTCATCCCCTACACTACTTAGTTCCTTCTTAAATAATAGAGAATTTATTCCAGGACTCTCACAGCAACAGTTTGGGTGGTGGATTAATAAGGGAATTATTACACTAGATTCTCTAATTAGAAGAGGAAAATGTCTCTCTATAACACAACTTGTAGATATATATCAACTTCCTCTGCAAGAACTATTTAGAGCTTCACAAATATTACATTATGTAAAAAAGCAGGCTGCATTAACTGAAAGGGGGACACTTACTCTGTCGAGTTTTGAAGCAGTGTGTAAACAAACACCATTGGCCTCCGGGATACTTAGCCTTGTATATAAAAAACTTAATCGATTGGTCCCGAATAATAAAAAGTTTCCCTATATGCTTCAGTGGGAAAAAGACTTTAGCGACCAACTTTCAACCCAACAATGGTCAAATTGCAATTTAATGGCGAATAAGGGAAGTAACTGTATAACTGTCATGGAGACATCGGTAAAACTGCTACATAGAGCGTACTTGGTTCCAGCCAGATTGCATAGAATTTTTCCCTCATGTGATCCGAGATGTTTCCGGGGATGTACTGAAAGGGGAACCATGGCCCACATATGGTGGGAATGTAAGGTTGTATCTAAATATTGGGATAAGGTAGCCCACCTGTTATCAAAAGGGATAGGTTCTAGATTTATTAAGGATCCTTTTGTTATGCTGTTAGGAATGAGACCAAAAAAGATGCCTAAAATCACATATAGATTGTGTCAACATATTCTTATGGCAGCTAGGATAAATGTCTCCAGTAATTGGAAAAAGACAGATATACCAATAGCATCTCTCAAAACAAGGATAATTCAGATAGCAGCTAACGAGAAACTGGGTCATATATTACTAAATGATATGGAAACCTATGAAAAAACTTGGCTTCCATGGTTAATATATGAAAAAGATATAACACTCAACTTAGCATTACGTACTTAAAGAAGTATACTGGAACTATGAGAACTGAATAATAGAAGTATACTGGAACTATGAGAACTGAATAATTAGGATCATTTTTAAAAAGCTAAAGGTTGTACAACATAAAACAAAAACCCTGGTTGCCAAAGGGATTATTTATTTTTATTTTTTTATTGTATTTATTTATTTATTTTTGTGTTTATTATCATTTAGATCTGGGTTGTTACGTATAGGAAATATTGTGAATGCCACTCTTTTTCCTGTAATTTATTTATTTATTTTTTTCTTTTTCTTGTCATTTGTTTGAAAAAATGTAATAAAATATTTAAAAGTAGAAACACTGGAGGACCTATTAATTAATCTTCAAGGTCGGGGGAAAAACACGAGCTCCCAAAAAAACTGCGACAAAACCTAATACTAGGTTATTTAAAAAAAAATTTGACGGAATAAATATTCTCCAAAAAAAAGTTGCAGGCCATTGAGAACCGCATTGTTGCATGCATTTTCAATGAGGCTAAGAAACTCGAATGTTTTAATGAGCCGGAAAATTTAATATACAATTAAACCTGTAAGAGACAATTCCCATTGACTCTTACTGAACCTCACCAGATTTTACTTGCGTCTTCTGGAGACTTTTTGTGGTTTTATTCTTTAATAAATCCCTATTCAGGGTTCCAAAGAACAGTCTTGTTTATATTTGTGTTTGTGTTTTTTCTCGATTCATGAAAAAAACAAAATAAGAAGACAAGGAGAGGCATTTTAAGCTTTGGTGTGATTGCTGAACTGCAGCTCCCAGAGTGCTTCCAATGGCTCTGCTGGTGTAGGGAATTGGAAAGTTGTATTTGCAACATCTGTTTCTCTATTGCAGGGGGTAAAGTTGCAACAAAAAATCAGCGGCACACAGGTAATGCAAGCATGCTTGATAAAGGGGGTAACCCCAAAACGTTGCATGCTGCAATAAACCTTAAGCAAGGTATTACCTGTGTGCCGGTGAATTTTTGTTGCCATTGGATAGAGAGGTTGCCGTTTCCTCCATTTTGCTGTGCACCAGGGGATTGTTTTCGGTGAAGGCTAGGGTGTGCGAGTGCTTTTGGACAAGTTCTCCACTAGGGGCTAAAGTTGGCCATACCCATGAAGATCAGCTTTTTTTGGCAAGGTCATTAAACAAGCGCATCTTTCACTGATATGCCCACCTTTAGATTGTGCCGGCCAGATGTTAGTGGTTCAGGCCCATCTGCTGGAGCCATACAACTGCCAAAACTTTCGACTTGGTCCAGAAGGACTGAATCAGTAGCTTTTATAGGCTCCTGTAGGCCACCATAAGTGTGTGGGAGAGATACCAAGGAAAAGGGAAAACAATAAAGAGAGGCAATATGAGAGGAAAGGGACAAGAGAAAGAATGAGTCCTTGATATCAATCAGAGTTCAGCTCCATTTCTCCTGAAAGCATTTCCTTCTGTACAAAAATCATCTCAAACTTAAAGGCAGGACAGTTAATGAAGCAGTTGGTAGCGTGCTGCGTGATGCCTCCCTGTCCCAGGGTCTCTGTGCTAAGCGTGGTGGTAGGTCATGCAAGTAGGGGAATGTTATTTTTAGGACACCTAGGGTTAAACCAATCAGACTGACCCCAGGGGAGGACGTCAGTAAATCACAGGTCATGCTTAGAAAAGGTCTTGGGAAGGGGGGAAGGGAGATCTGAATGAGTTCAAGGACTTCTTCTTTTGTGTTTCTTAAACATGTGTGCGATGTGTGAGTACTGTAAAGCTTATGGATTCCTGATAACGGAGAATTCCGTACATGAGCTCCATTAATGCCCTTAGACAGCATGAGGTGGCATAGGCTGATTGAATTAAGATAAAGTCTCTTGATTCCTTCTAAATACTCACAGACAAACCTATGGGAATGTGAGTTAGCCAGACTGTATCAGCAGGGTAGCGGCAATCTTGACTATTCCAGCTGTTATTTGCTATCTGAAAGGAACCAGCTAGTCACGTCCATCAGTGTATTCTTGTATTATAAGTAAAAGATGCTCATTTGGGGGGAGTGGAATACATTTTTGGATTCCCAAGTGATCCTTTGCCCCCTCCTTATTTTTTTTTTGTAGAAACACATGGCTCAGTGGGGTGATCCTGGCTAATCTCTTTAAAATACCTCCTTCTCCATTCTCAGGTGATTACCCAGGATCTCCACATGTATGTGTTTTATATGTTGTGTTTCCAAATAATGGGAAGGGGCACATGTCAGATAATGAAGCGCCTGTATGACAGGGCCATTAGGGTTATGACACATAGGGGCATAACATCTGACTGTTATTTTCACCCAAAGGGTCATTTTTGGTCACCATACACTTCTTGAGCCACCATCCTTAGTTTTCCACTCTTTATAAAATTTCCTACCATGAACGTCTCATTATTGAGAGTTGTAACCTGTGCGTGTGTCTATATTATCGGAAAATAATAACACTAACGCTCTGAAACATGTGTTGCATTATTATGTAGCTGGCTACAGTTATAAAAAAAGAGGTATTAGTGTGTGTGGAAATGTATTAATGATTACTCTATAACGATGTGATATATCGGACTCAAAATAATTCCTTATGGCAAACTCTTATAAACATTCTCAAATAGAAACTTTGCTCTGCAGGAGGAAACCACATACATGGCAGTAAACTCCCAGAAGTTAGTGGAGCAGTACTCTCTGTGGGTCTTATTCATAAAAAAGTGCCCCTTATCTCCCCAGCACTCAGGCATGTACCATTGGTAAACGAGCCCTTATATAAACATTTCATTTCCCATGCTAGAGACTATTATCCCACTGCTACTATCAGCACCATCTCTCCCTACTATACCTGCTATCCCACAGCCACAGTCCCTTCCCAGAGACTATTATCCCACTGCTACTATAGGCACCATCTCTCCCTACTATACCTGTTATCCCACAGTTACAATCCATTCCCAGAGACTATTATCCCACTGTTACTATAGGCACCATCTCTCCCTACTATACCTGCTATCCCACAGTCACAGTCACTTCCCAAAGGTTATTATCCCCACTGCTCAGGGCCGCCATTAGAAATCACTGGGCCCTGTACAACAGCCCCATCACAGGCACAATTTATAATTTTATTTATATTGCATTATTAGTACACACAGAGCTGTAACATTTTAGAATTCAGAAAAGTACACACAAGAAAGAAAACCATAATAAATAAGGATAGATGATAGATAGATAGATAGATAGATAGATAGATAGATAGAGATAGATAGATAGATAGATAGATAGATAGATAGATAGATAGATAGATAGATAGATAGAGATAGATAGATAGATAGATAGATAGATAGATAGATAGATAGATAGATAGATAGATAGACGGACGTGGATTTTCCTTAGCTGAGCATCTCAGCACAGCGCTTCAGCTTGCACATTCCCAGAGCTGTGCTTCAGACTGCAGAGCAGCCCACACAAGTTGAAAGCCTATGGGCATAAATCTAATAGCAATGCAGAAGAGCCCTCTAGACGAAAGCAAGCTCTTTCCCTCCCTGCCCCCCCCCCCCCACCAAGAATCCAAACTAAGACACACTCTCTCCTTAGCTTGCTTGCCAGGAAAGGGGATGTACCTACACAGCCAGGAATGCCAGGCAGGGAGAAGCAACTGAAGGCAAGCAGACAGACAAAATGTACATTCTGGAGTATACAAACCTGAATATAAATTGATTGTAATTTTTCAAGTATGGTAAACTGTGCAATTTGCTTTGTTATTAAACGACTAATTATTAGGCAGGGTACAGTAGGCATTTTGCCAGGACCACCAGCAGCAGACAGAAAATGCTCATAGTACAGAACATATTGATTATTAAAATTATTCAGAACTGAAATGTGTATAATGTGTGTGTGTGTGTGTGTGTATATATATATATATATATATATATATATATATAATTATGCCTGGGTGCAGTCCTAGTTGAAGTTTGAATATAAAGCTGGAAAGGGAGATCGCACTCACAGGTCTTAGAAGTGTTTAAATGTCTTTATTCAGTGGACAAACGCTGACGTTTCGGCTGACACGACAGCCTTTCTCAAAGGCTGTCGTGTCAGCCGAAACGTCAGCGTTTGTCCACTGAATAAAGACATTTAAACACTTCTAAGACCTGTGAGTGCGATCTCCCTTTCCAGCTTTATATTCAAACTTCAACTAGGACTGCACCCAGGCATAATTGATGCCGGTTTTTCCCTTCACTATATATATATATATATATATATATATATATATATATATATATATATATATATATATATATATATATATTATATATATATATATATATATATATATATATATATATATAAATATATATATAGATATATAGATATAGATATATATAGATATATATATATATATATATATTTGCATCTGGGATGTTCATCCTGTAACCCCCAACTTTCAGTATGGTAGCTGTAAAGGAATGCTGGAAATCTTAGTGTATTCCTGGTGGTTTGACATCAAGTTGGGGCCCCAGTTTTCCTTGTATTGAGCAGAAACCCTTCCACTTTAATTCCAGAGAAAAAGTGCATAATATATAAAATATATTTTTGCCGTGTTCACAGGGAGAGGCTTTGGAATCCACAGTCCCAAGGCACGGCTCGTTCTGTGACGGCGGGGAATCGGAGCTTTTATTAGCATGACTTTCCCCACATGAATATTTCATAACTTTGTCTGAATAATCTTTATTTCAGTTAAATATATTTTGCTTGTTCCTTGTATGTACTAACATCTAGCGCACAAGGTCTGTAGGTCATGGA
Organism: Xenopus laevis; assembly: GCF_017654675.1. Taxonomy (NCBI): domain Eukaryota; kingdom Metazoa; phylum Chordata; class Amphibia; order Anura; family Pipidae; genus Xenopus; species Xenopus laevis. The sequence goes on from NC_054373.1 coordinate 147,637,211, forward strand.
TACATTTCCTTTACAGTTCTACAGACGACGTGGTGATGCTCATTAGCAGGAAAGTAAGACATCTGCTTAAAAGAGAGCAGCCAGAGCAGCTGCAGAGGGTTGTAAATATGCCAGTGCTTTAGCCTCACACAGCTATTTCTGAGTGCCTGAACTATATGCAATATTGGACTTACAGTGGGTTATTGTGCCATCTATAGAGACCATTATTCCTGGCAAATATGTTTTCTAGTATAAAAGTCGATTATTGATATACAGCAAACAGGGGTCTTACAAACCATTAATAAGGGTTGTGGAATTAAACGGTAAGAGTGGGGAGGCCTTACTTTCAAGAACATACAGTCAATATAGATGGGGAACAGCTGGGGAACACATGATACTTTAAAACACCAATGGAAGCATACAGGAAGCATTCTGGGAGTTGTAGTTCCAATCCATAACCGACTTGAGTTACAGAGGAAATCTGCCCACCTTACCTGCCCACTTTAAAAGAAGTTTAGCACTTTAGCACTGACCTAGGTTTGGGATGCAAATAGAAGTGGTCCACTTGTGCCTCACTTGACCTTAATCCTATTAGCATCAATTGTGACTTCCAGCAATAAAACTGGCAGACGGTATCTAGTAGTGGTAAGATTTAAGCAACCAGACTTGCTGAGCAGGCCAGTCCAGTTGCTTTAGACTTACCCCTACTAGATGCTATGTACATATCATGGCCTGGATGAATGAAAACTTTTGTAGATGGATGATATTTCTAGTGAATGACCTAAGCTATACATTCCATAATAAGGGGAAGTATCCCAGCAATAGAAAATTAAATGTATCTTCTATATGGTAATATAACTACTTATAAAAGGGTTTAATTAAGGGGCAGTAAACCTTAAAATTACCTTTACATCATTTCAACTGGTGCCTGGTTACTAGGATACAGATACCTTAGCAACAAGCAGTGGTTGAAAAGTCAGAACGGTGGATGAATAGGAGATGGTCTTTATGGAAAGATACAAAAGACAACATTACAACAACAATAAAAATGTAGCCTCACAGAGATTGATTTTTTAATTTCTGGGGTCACTGACCCCCAACAACCAGATAGTCTCTATAACTGCAGCTAATCTAGAACATACTGGAAGTTTATTTAAATGTAAGTTTTTCTTTTAAGGAAAACGAACAATGAGAATTATGCTGTTAATGGTCACATTTGCCACTGTTCTGTTTTTTAATATAGTGAAGGAAAAAATTTCCTGTTTGCTATTGCTGATAAAGTCTGGCAAGAAAAGCCCCACAGCCTGCATCACAGATAAACATGGTTGCAGAAAGGTCACTTCAACAAAATCTGTTTATTTGAAAGCCTCGCAGGAGAGGGTCAGCTGCAGCAAGGAACTTGGGGTTTACAGTTTTGGATTAAATGCATGCATTCCGTACAGGCCCGGAGGCACAGAAACACTTGCACTCAGTATAAACATTGTCGCCCACAGATTTCATGCAGGGGGCTTTGAACTATTAGTTTAGCTTAACCCATCCATGGCCACAAACCTAAATAACAACATTCAGTCTATTCTGATTCTGTTGATGGATGGGAACGTGGCCTGGAGTTTGCAGAGTGAATACATTTATACATGCTTCTTGGCACGATTTAAATTCATTTTATTTATACAAGCTTTTGGAAAGATCCACAAGTTGTGTGTTTGTGTGTGTGCAAGTTTGTAATAACTTATTTCATCTGCGACTGCTAGATAGATAGGCCAGTTAATTAATATGAGTTATCAGTTACTTTATGTTTCTTTATAATCAAAGAATTTACTAATAACACATTTTTTATGTATTATTCTTCCCCAATTAGATTCACTAATGGACACTGGTGAAAAACTGACATCACATTTCACCCATTAATTAATTATGTTATTTTACCTTATGCCACTTGTAGAGACAGAGGCTGATTTATAAAAAATCATCACCTTTTGAGTATTTTCAAGTTAAAAAAATGCCCAAAAACCTAGAAAAAAAAATCCTAAACATGCACCCATTTATTAATAAACGTGAATTCTAAAAACTGCATAAAACCATGAAAAGCAACTGGAACACTGTGAAATCACATTATACCTGTCATTTTCAATTTTAAAAATGTTCTGAAAAATAACATGAATTTTACTAGTACAACTCCCATTGACTTCTGCAACTTACCAGTTTTAAAATGCCAATTTTTGGCATTTAATAAATCTCAAAAATTAAATTTTTGGAAACTTGAATTCAAAATTGTTGTTGCAAAAAAAGTAGGGTTCAGATGTCACTAAATCTGTCCCATATAGTGCTGACAGAAACCTCTGCTATACTTGTGGTGATAAACCTTGTGAATCAGCTTACGTAGCAAAGGTGTGATAATAGCTAGAATCATATACTGTATTTTCACCAAAAGATCCACAATTAAACAAATAATTGCAGTAAACGGCCTCTAGTGATTTTTTTTGGCATTATTTGTGGTGGAAGTCATTATCGCACTTTAGTAAATAGAAGTCTAAGGCGTCTGCAAGGGTAATTGCTGTGATGACCAGAATCAAATAAGTCTTTGCATGTTGTATATGCTTTGGAGGGAGAATTGTACTTGAAAATGGCCCAAAGGCTACAGTAATTAAAGACGGAAATTTCTGGCGTTTCTTGTTCTCGTGTTATAAAATTGCATAACAGAAACACAAAAGCCTCCAGCTATTGTTGAACTGTATTTCTTAACATGAGAAGCTGTCACTTGTGACTTAAGGTTAAAGAATTTATAATCAAGCAATGATCCTCATCTGGGGCTTTGGGAGCTTTGATTGCAGTCATGTGATTTAGAGAATATTTGGTAGCTTTGGATGTATCAATGTATACCCCCTAGAACAAGAATCTCCCAAATACAGCCGTATGTTTGATGCTACTAGCGTTTGACGATGTATTTGACCAGCATTCATGGAATATACAGTAACAACCTATAGTCATGGGCCAGTGTCTCAAACAGAGAATTGGGTACCATATGGGTACCACAGATGTATTACATGTTTCAGATCCATAGATGAATCACCTGAGAAGAACATACAGCTGTGAAACTTGTAGCAAGTATACTTCTCTAGTAGATTTCATGGCAATTTCTAAACATGACTTTACTAGTGGTTGGAACTACTTGAAGCAATCGGGCTTCCTTGTTTCCTATGGGGTAGACTTCAAGGATTGCAGATTTTAGCAGATACTCAGTCAACAGCCAATCTGGTTGATGTTTCTTACTGTATGACCTTATCTATACAGGGTTTATGTGGCTGATTCCAGGAGCATAAAGACCAGATGCAACACAGGTTCCATTCAAGTAGCCTATAACTTGACCCTGGATCTCATTTAAGAGAAAAAAAAATCCAATGTAACCACCTCTGGCAAATTAAATGGTTCCAAATTCCAGGTGAGTTTATAGAGATGAATAGTTATATGAAATCTGATGGCAGTTTTGGGGGTGCTCAACAGCTGCTGGCACATTGTGTTATATGTACAGTATACATGATGAAGTTCTACAAGTCAGGTCTGCTTTAAGTTAGCTGCCTAGACTTTAGGATCCCAGGGGAATTTGTTTAAATGAATAAGGCGAGCCTAAACTGAAACACATGCGGTTGTGTATTACAGTGTAAAAAGTAAATTAAAAGGACGTATCTGGTAACATTCCTTGGCCGAGTCACTGGGACTGATTGATTGAAGTTGTAAACTGATAATATTCCTGCAAATTTGCATAACTGTTTGCAGTCAACTGCAGGCAACAATGGGGTCATGCAGAGAAAGATAAGGGAAAAGTGACCACCATTGATGGGTAGGGTGTGGCATGTGGGGAGATTAGAAGAAGAACCAGGTTTCACAGACCAAATACAAACAGAATCTGTGTTCTTGTGCCAGATGCAGGCTGTTATATAACACAGGTGCCTAATCTCTTCCTTTACACTAAGCTTGATTTCCAGATGCAATTAGAAATGCTTATGATGATGGACCTTACAGATTTTCAATAGTTTCACAATCATCCATAATGATGAGGTTTTTGAGCCCCATAGTCAAGGTGTGTCTTAGACACAAGTGGGGTTTGTAAGGAGTTAGCATTGTTCTGCATTCAACAGCAACACTGAACAAACAGATCCTCAGGTGGCCCCACAGTAGGCATAGAAGTCATGTAAGTCATTCCACTCTCTCTGCTACAATAGTCATTGCTCTTCACCAGATTCAAGATGAAATTAACCATCTGCAATGCAGTGACAAACTAAATATCCCCTTGGAAAATTAAGTGTATGGCTGAGACGACTTGATTGTGACTCTCTAGTATTTTAAACAGGGCAACATTTAAAGTGGACCTGTCACCTACACATAAAAAGCTGCATAATGAAAGTCCTTTGCAAATTAAATATGAAACCCCAAAAAAACATTCATACCTGTTATAAAGGTGTTTAAATATCTAAACTGTCAATCAAATCTTACCTGCCCCGCCTCCATGCCCGTGGCATAGAGGAGGGGCAGTCAATTACTTTCACTTTCCATTCAGCACTTCCTACATGTCAGTGCTCTCCTCACATTCCCCCTTCCCTCCTCAGGCTCTATAATGGTGTAGGACACTGCACATGGACATTAGGTCCCCCATTCTGGTGCATACACAAGATTTTGGGGTGATACACAATTTCCCTTAATAACCGTGTCCACAAAATGGCTGCTGCCTGCTTGTTATGATTGTATAATTCCAAGACAGAAGGAAACACATTTTAAATAATAAATACAGTGTAAGTAAAGTTTATTTTGCTCAACTAACATGATAGAAAAGAATTTGAAATTATTTCTTAGGGTGACAGGTCCCCTTTAAAGGGAAATACTGGAACACCCTGAAACTTCTGACATCTATAAATATTTTCTTAAAAATGGTTGGTAAGAGGAAGAGGAAGCTTGCTGTCACCCCTCCCTCTGCTCCTGTTCCATTCTGTTGAGAAAGTAGACAGTTTAGAGATACTTTTCCCACCTGGGAACTGTTTACAAGGATGGTAAAGCAAACAGACACCCAGCCACCACCTGTCCGGATAGCTCTCAGTAAAGTAACGCACACATGCGTGAACAGGTGGGATGGCTTTTATCCCTGTAACAAAGGACCTGGACTAAATAATAAAGACAGCAGTCTTTCCATTTGTTTCCTAGTGTCAGAAAACATATTGCACCTCTGGACGTGTATAAGCTAAAGCATCAATGGTACTGGTATAAACACTGTTCGGTGACATTATTCATATACTCTATTAATAGAGTGCCTGCATATTTTGCAGGGCTGTTATATAGGAAACAAGGCACACAAAGGTTTGGATCTTGCTTATGAGCTTCCTAGGCCTGCTCTATAAAACTGCTCTATAAAAAGACATTATCATGTTTGTTATTTTTATTCATACTGTAACATTAGCCCTTTTGTATATTTTTACTTAGAACCTAGTAGAATGCATACTCTATTAATGAATGTTAATATATGTTATGAGTCTCAGTAAAAATATACAAGAACTACATATTCTTTATCCACTACGCTATCCAATCAGATGTGTATTATTTGGGGATTTCGAGTTATTTAGCATTTTATTCAGCAGCTCTCCAGTTTGCAAATTCAGCGACTTGGCTGCTAGGGTCCAAATGATCCTAACAACCATGCATTGATTAGAATAAGAGACTGGAATATGAATAGGAGAGGCCTGAATAGAAAGATGAGTAATAAAAAGTACTTGTCTTTTAGATGGGGTTAGTGATGCCCATTTGAATGCTGGAAAGAGTCAGAAGAATATGGCAAATAATTCAAAAACTATAAAAAGAAAAAATGAAGGTCAGTAGAACTGGCCATTCTATAGGCCAAAGCTGGTCTAGTTCTATTCTGAATGTTTATTCCATTTGACAGGAACAGAAGTGCAGGGTGAGATCACAGAATAAATACATTCAGGGAGAAACATTCAACTAAACTAATCCCAGATTACTGTATTGTATTATTATCATATGGGCTTCACTTTATCACAGATATTTTTCCTTCCTTTGCTATAAAGGCTACCTTCTGTCCTCTTCTTATGGTCAATACCATAAATGGATGAAGGGGTAGGGCCTTGTAGGATTAACATTTCTTCCAACAATTCCAAATGCTCCTCTACAGAGATCAAAGCTGTTAGTACTGAAACCCTTTCCTTGTTACAAACAATTCCACAGTTGATGCTTCTTTTCAATAGCCAGCCTAGGCTTAGGTGTATTATATTCGCTTCCATCGTGCATTTGGGGAGCCAGTTTCTCACCATGGTTAGTCCATTCTTCCACTATCTAGATCTTTCCTTATGGATTCCATTAAAAAGGAAGGATTATAATTCCCCTGGGTGAGTTAACAGATTCAAGACGGCATTTTCTACATTTCACCTTCTGTGTCTTTATTGTAACAATTGTAAGTTATTTGGGGATCTGCCACAAAATTTCATCTACAGTGAAGTAACAAACGTTGGGCAAATTCAAGTATTCTTGTATAGTTAAGAGAAAATTTCTTTTGTTTAAATTACAGGCGACATAATCAAATGCCCTAAGAAGTTCAGATAAATTTAGTTCTACCAGTTGAAACAGATTTTTAAGTAATTTACACCAAAAAATGAGTATCAGAAGCCACACCCTTAACTGACCTTACTGTGAGGGTGGGGGTTCAAGGTTGAAGCCTTTATCCCTGTGCTAATTCGGTGATTAGTGTTTTAGGATTGTTAAATTACTTTTGGGAGCTCCATGTTACTGACAATAGGAAACGCCTATCCCTGCTTAATAACACCTAAACCCCCTAAAAAAGAGAGACTTGATAGAACCAAAATTGATAGACAAAATCATTTATTATAAACTTTAATGCACTGTAGTGATGGGCGAATACATTCAGCAGGTGCGAATTCGCTGCAAATTTCCGCGTTTCGCCACCAATTCGCCGGTGTTAAAAAATTTTGGAAGTGTGTCAGAAAAAGTTGCTCGTGCCAAAAATTCGCCCATAACTGTAATATACATGTATCTATCTGTTTTTTGGAAAAAATAATATGATCCCAGGTAGGGCAGTTTCATTATTGACCTCATTATTGACTTTTTGTGAAACTTGTGTTGTTTCTGGTAGACTGAGGCATGTCTTTGCATTGCAATGATTAAAAAGTATTTAATTTATATAACTATATAGGTTCATTGAAACTGTTGGTGCATACCTTAATAACAGTGAATTATAATGAAGACACTTAAAATATTTGAGGGTGAATGTAATGGTTGTGATGTTTTTAATAGAAAACAATATGGGTAATGGAAATCCATTTCCTTTGTGCAATTTGTTCTTTATGTGATTTAATATAAATTCTGCAAACTCCCAGCCACTGCCAAAAAAAACCCCTGAATCTTTATAAAAACACAATGTAAAATTTGAAGTTTAACAATTAGCTAATGAACAATAAAACACTGTAAAATAAAAATAAAATGCACAGCTTTTTTTTCTATTAATGAGTTTTATTATTATTACAATATGCAGTAATGTTACATTTCCACGTGGTGTTTTTCAGTTTATGTAAATTTCCTCTTCCATAGAAGAAGAGATTCTATGAGATTCTAAGGGATTAGATTAGAATAATGGAAATTTTTCCCCTCGCCATTGGCAAGCCCTTCCACATACTGTATTATATTCCACTCTACTACACTTTGAGTAGAGCAGTACAGGTATAGGATCCATCATCCGGAAACCCGTTATCCAGAAAGCTGCCAATTACGGGAAGGCTATCTCCAATAGACTCCATTTTAACCAAATAATTAGAGTTTTTAAAAACGATTTCCCATTGTCTCTGTAATAATATGTACCTTGTATTGATCCCAACTAAGATATAATAAAGCCTATGATTAAGTATTCAATTGATACGAAAAGCGTTGGGCTGTATCCTAGTGCACTGAAGTTAAAATACTTTTTAACTGATAAATCTGCCTGGAAGATTGGTCTTTGGAAGTGCCTGCTTGTTTTTTTTTCTATAAAATATAATTAATCATTATTGGAGGCAAAACAATCCTATTTGGTTTGTGTTACCTTTAAAATGATTTTTTTAGCAGACTTAGGCTATGGAGATCCAAATTACAGAAAAATCCCTTACCATGTCCCAAGCATTCTAGATTATGGATCCTTACCTGTATTTTCTATGTGGACCTCCTACCTTTTTAATTCATATGATTTTTCATTATTCTGACGTATTCTAACTACATCATATTGGCTTCAAATAAACTAGAAAGTATTTTGTGATACACTTCAGTTTCCTGCATACACTGTCAGTATCCGAAACAGCAATATTGTGCTTAATTTAGCTCATATACTATTTCTTATGTTTCAGTGGTTCAAGTTGTGTTAACAGAGTTCATGCGTAAAAGAAAACTCGACATATTGATATGATTTTGGTTGTATAGCTTGAGAAATGGCTCGCTAGCAATGCATACCAGGAGTGCTTCAGCTCTATATTAGAGTTAAGGCTTTTAGTACGTCATAAAGTGGAAGGGGTGGGGAAATAGCTTCCAGTCGTCTGGTGGAGAAAATGCCACCACCTGGAATAACATTACAAACCACCCTGACTGTGTGGCACACGAATAGGGAGAGCAGCTAGCCCACCTCTACAAACAAGTGAAACCAGCCTTCATCTGCTTCTGCTTGGAACATATTTCAAAAATCGACCAGATGGGAGAGCCTGACTGCAAGAACAGTAGTTAGCTACTTGAGTGCTGGAAGCCAACGTTTTCCACTTAAAGTGTGTGTGTCATTAGAGCCCAACTTATTTTATTCAAAGGAAGGGAGTCTTTTCTAGAGCAGAGTGTAAAGCTGTGTTGTCCAAGTAATACGCCCTACCCTGTCCTTGACTGGTATGCAGGGGCGTAACTACAGAGGAAGCAGACCCTGCGGCTGCAGGGGAGCCCAGGAAATATAGGGGCCCCATGAGGCACTAATTAATGAGTAATTTTAAATATGGATGCACTGAATCCACTATTTTGGATACCCCCGAATCCTTTGCGAAAGATTTGGCTGATTACTGAACTGAATCCGAATCCTAATTTGCATATGCAAATTAGGGGTGGGAAGGGGAAAACATTTTTTACTTCCTTGTTTTGTGAAAATAGTCACACCATTTCTCTCCCGTCCCTACTTTGCATATGCAAATTAGGATTCGGCCTGGCGGAAGGATTTGGCCGAATCCGAATCCGGCTGAAAAAGGCAGAATCCTGGCCAAATCCCAAATCCTGGATTCAGTGCATCCCTAATTTTAATATATATTAATATCTTGGTAAAACACCACAACCTCTGGATATTTTGGGGGCCCTAAAACTATTTTGCTGTGGGGCCCAGTACCAACTAGTTACGCTACTGCTGGAATGTTTACAAGCTGTAGGTTTAACATGGCATAGAAATGCTGATGATGGTGCCAGCTCAATGTCATTACAAACACATACAGTATATATGAAATGATGCATCTTGCGACATTATATATATATATACACTATCATCTTATATGTGTATCATAGTCACAAACATATGAACAAGCATTTTTTTGCTTTAAAATCATACTACAATACTATAACTATAGAAATCAGGATTCTTTGATGACCTTGCCCTCTGCTATTAGATCCTTTAAAATTGGCTCTCCTGGATCCATAACGTTTTCTCTATATAGGATGCCTTTGCTTTGTAAAGTGCTGTGTTGTGTACAGGTACATGTAGGTTAGTCTGCTGGCTTTGTATATACAGGTATGGGACCTGTTATCCAGAATGCTCCGGACCTGAGGTTTTCCGGCTAACGGATCTTTCCGTAATTTGGATCTTCATACCCTAAGTCTACTAGAAAATCATGTAAACATTAAATAATCCCAATAGGCTGGTTCTGCTTCCAATAAGGATTTATTATATCTTAGTTTGGATCAAGTACAAGGTGCTGTTTTATTATTACAGAGAAAAAGGAAATACTTTTTAAACATTTAGATTATTTGATTATAATGGAGTCTATCTCCATAATTCGGAGATTTCTGGATAACGGGTTTCCAGATAAAGGATCCCATACCTGTATTATTATCCTGAATTTATATAGTGCTAACAAAGTACAGATATGGGATACATTATCCAAAAACCTGTTATTCAGAAAGTTCTGAATTATGGAGAGGCCATCATAATTCAAAATTAAAAAAAATATATTATCTGTAATAATAAAACAGCACCTTGTACTTGATCCGAACTAAGAAATAGGTAATCCTTATTGGAGGCAAAACAATCCTATTGGGTTTATTTAATGTTTAGGTTATTTTCTAGTAGATATAGGGATCCAAATTATGGAAAGATCCATTTTCCGGAAAGCTCCAGTTCCCCAGCATTCTGGATAACAGGTCCCATACCATGCTTGCAGACATTTTTCATCATTCATATCAGCCCCTTCTCCATTTAAACTTACAATCTAAGGTTTGTACTACACGCACATACACTAGTGTTAACTTAATCAGAGCTAATTAACCTGCACAAATGTTTTTGGCATGTGGATGTAAACAGAAGCCCCTGGGGGAACATACACATATCTATTGCCAGAAGTGAACTCAGGACTGCAAGGCAGTAATGCTAACTAGAATGGGAGAAAACCAGAGTATCTGGAGAAAACTTACACAGGCACTGGGAGAGGGTAGAAACTTATTGAAGAAAGTGCCAAGACCCTAAAGGTGGCATAAAAGCTGCCAACAGTCCAAGTAGGCAGCTTAATAGCCCCTGTATGGGGCCCTCTGATTCAGTCCTATCATATTGCCTACATTATGTTCCAAACATTGGGCCCCTACTTTGAAGATATTGTGGTCTGTGCTAAAAAATTTGTGGTTTTCAGGAAAAAAAAAACCAGAAAAAAATCAAGCGATTCAGGGAAAAGTCTGAAAAAATTGAACAATTCAGGTTTTCGATTCATTTTAACGAGTTTTTTCCTGATCCGTATGATTCAAATTAGTTTAAAGGGGTTGTTCACCTTCAAACAGCTAGTTGGTTTCAGATAGATCACCAGAAATAACAACTTTTTCCAATGACTTTCTATTTTCTATGTGTGACGGTTTTTCTAATATTGAAGTCTAAAGTGTCATTTCTCTCCTTCTGAAGCAGCTCTGGGAGGGGGGGTCGCCGATCCTGTAAACTCTTCTAAATGGATACATTTAGTTGATACATTTCTTATCTTTGTCCCTGCTGAGCAGAATCTCTGGGTTTCATTACAGGCAGCTGTTAGACTTTATACAATTGTTGCTGATATTCCAGAGATGCTGCTGAGAAATGTATCAACTAAATGTTGCACAATTGTAACAGTTTAGAGTCTGCGCCTGAATTACTGAGCTGTCAGACTGAAACACCAGAGACACAAACATTCACCTTTAAACTTAGATTTTAGAAAAAACTTAAAAAATAAATAATGGAAAGTAATTGAGAAAAGTATTTATTTCTGGGGAACAATCTAAAAACAACTGAATTGAAAAAAGTGTTTGGAAGGTGAACGACCCCTTTAATGATAAATAATGCAAAATTGGGGATGGGGATATGGTCTAGCTTTTTTTATTAAAATAATGAGATAAAATCAGATTTTAGTAAATAAGCCTGCTAAAAAATCATTTAAATAAGACATAAACCCAAGAGTATTGTATTGCCTCCAATAAGGATTCATTATATCTTAGTTTGGATCAAGTACACGGTACTGTTTTATTATTACAGAGAAAAAGGAAATAATTTTGAAAAATTTAAATGATTTGGATTAAAAAGGAGTCCCGTAATTCTGAGCTTTCTGGATAATAATTTTCCGGATAATGGATCCCATACCTTTAATCCATTATCCTTAAAATTGTGAAGCTAAAATCTTCCAAGATTCATATGAGCAGACACATCATTGTTTGACTGAATGGACATCTTTCTGTCAACCCACTTACTTGAGAAATTTAGGGCAGAGACACACGGTGCCGGCGACAAATCTCCTCTTCTTCGGGGGGACTAATCTCCCAGAACTGCCTTCCCGTCGGCTAGAATGTAAATTGCTGGCAGGATGGCGTTCAGAGCGCTTCATTTTCAGAAGTCGCCCGAAGTTGCCTCGTGTGGCGGTGGGAAGGCAGGGGGAAGGCATTTCGGGGAGATTAGTCACCCCGGATCAATAAGAGGAGATTTGTTACCGGGTGACTAGTCTCCCCGAATCTGACTGTGTGTCTCTGCCCTTAATGCTCAATGATTGATAAACTGAGAAGTGCTCTGTCATATTTAAATCTTTAATTGAACATTTTCTACATTTTAATAAATGCATTTAATACAGAAGAGCCAACCACTGTATAGAATAATGGTTGTGCTCTTGCAGACTGTGAGATTGTTTCGTATGGCTAACTGTGTAGACAGGCTTTTAAATGAAAGGAATATAAAATAATAGAAATGTATTGATGTGAAAAATAGGCTCAGGGTCACCAAATCACAGTATTGTCAAACTATTTCCTATTCTCTAGTCATTAGTGAAAGCTTTTGAGGATGCATGTGGGGTTTACTAAAGGCTTCTGGCTACCCGGTCCTTAATGAGCAGTTTGTTTGGTCCTCATATTACCTTCATGTGAATGGGAGTCGTAAGTGTCTCCACAAGTAGAGTCATGGGAAGAAAGAGACAGCAACAATCAAAAGGGCCCCTTTGAGAATATACAATCTCAACCTTTCTGGGTCTAATATGTAAGGTTCCCCACTTAAGGTCGAATGGCAAAAAGGAGCCTGCATCTTGAGATGCTCTTCTTAGACAAAAAAGTACAATAATTAAAGCTGTGAAAGAAAATAAAAGAATGCGTAGCTTAGATGCCTTAGAACCTTCCATGTCTTGTTTTCTATTTTGCCTTGCTGGAAAGCATCACATAGGTTCACTAGATAATGATTTCCTTCCAAGCCCACTGAAATCTCAAGGGGCTCTAGTTTGTGTTGGGTACACTATACCCTATGAAGGCAGATTGGCATGTGTTTCCTTCAAATAGACAGTATTGTGTACAGAGTACATTCCTTTAAAGAATATTTCTATTCATATATGATTTCTTTAAAAGACTGTCACAAAATTGCACCCCATGTGGTCAGAAATAGATAAGCAATGCTTTCATCCCATGCGGAACACTTAAAGGAGAACTAAACCCTAAAAATGAATAGGGCTAAAAATGCTATATTTTATATACTGAATTTATTGCACCTGCCTAAAGTTTCAGCTTGTCAATAGCAGCAATGATCCAGGACTTCAAACTTGTCACAGGGAGTCACCATCTTGGAAAGTGTCTGTGACACTCACATGCTCAGTGGGCTCTGAGCAGCTGTTGAGAAGCTAAGTTTCAGGGTCGTTGCAAATTATCCAGCAGAAAATGAGGTTGGCCTGTAATATAAGCTGATGCTACAGGGCTGGTCATTAAATTCTGATGCTAATTGCATTGGTTTCTGTGCTGCCATATAGTAATTATCTGTATTAATTACTAATTAGCCTAATATAACAACATTTGTATTCTATGTGTACTGTATATTTTGAGTCGGTCCCTAGGCTCAGTAAGTGACAGCAGCACAGAGCATGTGCAGTGAATCAGCAGAAAAGAAGATGGGGAGCTACTGGGGCATCTTTGGAGACACAGATCTTTATTGCTAAAGGACTGTGGTTGCCTTGGGCTGGTACAGTAGCCCAAAACATATTGTACAACATTTCTAGCTACTTCTTTAGTTAGAATTTAGTTCTCCTTTAACGGCAAAGTATTTTTCTGTATTTGTTTTTGTTTTATGGACACAAGAAAGTTATAACGCAATAGAATTGTACATATTCTGGGCAGATGTAGGACAGGAAACTATTCTTGGTGTAACATTGGCCTATTTACAATTAAGCAAATGTGTTTTTTAGGTTACAGTGTCATTAATATAAAAAATGTATGTAATACATATATTACTATTATAGATAGATATAAATATAACATAGGATAAATCATACTTATGAATGGGATACAGTTTCTCTTTAAAATCTGCAGCATAAGGTCTGAAAACAGAAGGTATTTACTTATCTTGTGGCATATACATAGCACTGCCTTAACACCAAAAACAAGAGTTTAACTCTCACATAAGGCATTATGAGACAAATAAATACCTTCTGTTTTCAGACCTTATGCTGCATGTTTTTCATGTGAAGGCCTTTTTGGCTCCTTTTAGCCAGTCTCACCCTATCCTGGCTAGATTGTTTGCTTCTTTAAAAGCTGGAAACTTCCTATTAGTGATGGGCGAATCTGTCCCTTGATTTCCTGCGAAATTCCCAAAACGGGCAAGAAAATGGGCGCTGGTGCCTTTCTTTCACCGGTGTCAAAAGAACTTTGATGCTGGCGAATTTTCATGGCAAATTTTCAAATTTATTCGTCTGCGTCGATTCGCAGCGAATTCGCGGCTGCCGAATAAATTTACCCATCACTACTTCCCATACCAACTGCAGAAACTGATCAACAGATACCCAAGCTTCCTATTTCCACATACATATTAGACCAGCGGCTGTGATGTCACTTGTGTTACCCCCTTTAACTAATAAGGAAATTCCAAGTGACTCAAAGCACAAGCTTTTATATATACCATAGTTTTGGTATCTGCTAATATCCTTATACTTTTCAATATTATTATTATATAAATATAGTAAAATATATGATATCAATATTTGGAGATTTATTTAAATTCCTGTATGAAAATAAATAGGGAATAATGCATACCGCTCAACATTTGAAAAACAGTAAATAGGACAAAAACCTGTGCCGCACGGAGGGTGTTTTGGCCACACCCATTTAATGGATTTAATGGCCACACCCCCCTTATTACCATGTTTATTTTACAAACTTTGGCAGGTTAAGTTTGAACACATATTGGGAGTTTTAGTGCAATGTTTTATGTGTTATAACAGTTTTGCAAATTAAAGTGAATTGGTTTTTAGTCACGGTTCTCCCAAGAGACCTGCTTATCTTAAATAGTTACAATTGTTTCTTTGCTTGTCTTAAATTGTTACGGAAGTATCTAAGTGCAGCAGCTGAGTGTTCTGGGCTCTCTGCCAAAATTATCTTATTTTAATTAAGTTAAAAAACTTTGTCAGAAACTTTGTATCTTTTTCTCGAGCGCAGGAGATCAAAGAGAAAGTTGGGACATTTCAGTTAAGCTCCCCATAGATGCGACGATTCTTCTTGACGAACGACCGATTTTAGAGAAGCCCCACAAATCCTTCGAAATGATCGTGCGGTTAGTGGGATTCGAACGATCGTACATCTTACGATTTTTCGGCCGATATCTGTCAGGAAATTGATCGGCCAGGTCAAAAAATCTTTGTCGGTCCCAGTGCAATCTATCTATGTTTGCAGGGCCAAGCAGGCAGCTCCCCTTTGTTTTCCTGGCAAATTGGTCTTTTTAGTTGATGGTCAATTCATACGATCGTTCCGAGAAGGATCTGAGCTTTTAAAAATCTCAACATCTATGGCCAGCTTAAGAGACCTGGGACTGTGAGCTGTTCTGTCAAAATCAGGGCTGTCCTGCAGAAAACGGGATAGTTCGGAGGTACGAATAATTATTGTAAACCACAAAAATAATAAAAGTCACAAGGACCTCCATGATCTTGTAAAGACACATGAAACCACCCTTGTGCTTGGTATTCAGACTTCTAATATTCTTGCTATTTTAAAGTAAGCGGTACATTATTTCTTGTAATATGCAAGTAATAAAGTAACACCATTAAGTATCGTTAATATAACACTAAACACACTTTGTCAATATAAATTCAGTTTTAAAGATTACCCGTGGCTTCTTTGTGTTATAAAGATCCCTAAAACATTCACCAACAGGATAAACCCATTTTTTAGACCTAATGTAGGCAGCAGTGGCCTCAAGAGCTTACTTTCTGAAAGGGACATTTCTTCCTGGGAGTTGTGATTCAACCAGAGCTATCTCTCTCTCATCAGTTTTATGAAACTGTAGTAGCCTTGGTTTTCATGAATATATTGCAGTAATAGTCAAAACACTGTAAAAGTGCTAAAACGTTTAGAGTGCTTTACAGAATTATTGCCGCATTGCTACATTTTATAACACAGAAGGCCAAAAAAACGAACTATAAAACTCTAAACAGCATTTACTTTCTTTACGCACATTTTAATTTGTGCATTTTATATACTCCAACTTTAAAGCATTTGCAGATTAATTCCTGGTGTTTTTCTTGGATCTTGTGTTCCATACACTGGCATAGACACACGCGCCATACATTTTCCATCGGGTTACATTTTCCCTCATAAGCATTATATTTAGAAACGAGAAATATTATGCATTAAAGGCCTGACATACAAGGGGAGGCTTATGTTTCATTGTTTTTTGGTTAAAGGAGATTGAATATAAGATTTACAAATTTAGCGTCTGCAAGTGTAAATGGGAATGCAGAGGAAGTGGTGGGTTTTGAAAAATGTATAAGATTTTGATTTTATGGTTTCTGGCATTTTTGTTTATGCTGTAATCACCAATTTCATTTATTACATATTCTCAAATAAATTGGAAGAGGTGACACCATAATCCTTGTTGGGTTAGAGTACAGGTATGGGATCCGTTATCCGGAAACCCATTATCCAGAAAGTTCAGAATTATGGAAAGGCTGTCTCCCATAGACTCCATTATAATCAAATAATACAAATCTTTAAAAATGATTTCCTTTTTCTCTGTAATATTAAAACAGTACCTTGTACTTAATCCAAACTAAGATATAATTAATCCTCATTGGAAGCAAAACCAGCCTATTGGGTTTATTTAATGTTTAAATGAATTTCTAGTAAACCTTGGGGCAAATGCACTAATCTCCGGAAATTCGCCAGCGACGGCTTCGCTCACAGCGCCGACCGATGGCGAAGTTTCGATAGCGTTAATTCAGCAAGCAAAGCAAAGTTGCACTAGTGTTGGCTAATTTGCATACGGCGTTATGTTAAATTAGTTAAATTTCAATGGACGTATATGTGGCAGCAAATATATTACACTACACAAGCCCAGGGAAGCTTAATAAAAGAAAATAGAGTTGTTATATTGCCCTACACATGAGCCCAGTGTATAGTTTATGTGCCATATGTAAGGAAATGTAGGGGGGAAGCCAGGTACCCTAAAAAAATGTATGATCTTTTGCAGCCTATCACCCTAAAAAAACTAAAAAGCCGCCAGTGTTTTTTGAGACTTAGAAAAATGTTAAAATTTTTATTTAAGAACTCCTATCTACTCTATTGCACTTCGCCTGGTCTGAGGTGGAGAAGGCAAGTCTGGCACAAGAGGTAACGTTCATTAAAATCCGCATCTTAGTGAATTTGCGTAGTTACGTCCATTCGCCAGAGCGAAAATTCGCCTGGTGTTAGAGTGCGAAGTAGCGATCTCCTTCACTATCGAATTTTCGCCAGCGTTAGTCACTGGTAGTAAATTTGCCCCATAGTATGAAGATCCAAATTACAGAAAACCCCAGGTCTGGAAAACGCCAGGTCATTCTGGATAACAGGTCCCATACCTGTATTACCTGTATATACCTAAATATGGAACCTAAGAGAGAAGAATATAGGATGACAGTTCAGCCATTATGGAACATAAAGGAAGAACGCCTGTCCACCAGAACTCCCTGTGGAAATTAATTTGGAAAAAAGCAGGGTGAAATACTTACGCCATCCTGTATATGGCAGTCACCAACCTCAATACATAGGACCATTGATCCACTTATTGAGTAACCAGACCCACAAATATATGCAATAAAATATTGCAGGGCAGACTTCTCATTTCTATTTGCTGATTCTACCCAGGGGTATGCTGAAAAGCTTGGGCTCATTTATGGATTTATGTAATATTTAAAAAAAAAAAAAACATTAAAAACATGAGAAAATGTCGACATGAAAGGGAAATATGAAGGCTAATTCTTTATTTTCTTAAACCAAATTGCAATTTACTACATATGACATATATCAACAAATATAATCGGGTTTGTACCAGCTCATAAAAATCAAGTCAAATACAATTATGCATTGCAATACAAAGCTTGTGCTTTTTAATGTTTTAACCCTTTATTTGACATATGTTTAGACAAAGGTCATCATCAATACAGAATTATATGGTAAATAAAACAGTACTTCATGTTTAAAAAGTAATTGGAGAGACTCTTTTAGTAATTTCACGTACTGAGAATAGATGCATAAAGGTCAGCATTTGTTTTGTGAAATGGAAGTGCCTTCACAGTTAAATCCGGTTTATGGAGTCATGTCACAGCATTGCCTTCTGCCACTTTGTCTACAGCCACAGAATACCATCTTGTCCCCTTTTCCGGATTAGCAGTATGAGTGCTAGGAAGACTATGGTGGTTCAGAATAGTCGGTATAGTCCGCAATTTATGATCTCCACGCTGCTCCTAACAGAATACTTTCAGCACCTTCCAACAGCTGTTGGAGAATAGGACAGATTGCAGAACCTTTATTCAGACCTGTAAACTCCCCGTAGTTACAGCTTTGTTCTCTGTCTGTTCAGAGGAAATAACCATTCTCAACAAGATCCTGGTGTGACATCCTAATGAACGTGTCAATAGGAAATGCAACCTGCAAGCACCTCCACACCAGATGCTCTAGATTAGCTCTCCAGCTTCTCATGGCAGAATCCTACAAAAATGACATAATAAAGATAAATATAGTTCCAAGTTAAAACACTTTAAATGTCTTTAAAACCTTACTGACTGGGATTCTGTATTTTCATGGCATGATGTCTATCTTTATTAAATGGCAAGCATCAGCAGAATTATAATAACGGCTCAGCACCATAGAATATTTTGGATACATTTTAGGGGAAATTGTATCAATAACTGCAATCAAACAAGCATTTCTTACCTTTTCTTTGTTTATTACTATAACAATATTTTGTCTAAAGTACAATGTTGTATAGTAGCAGACAGCACATGAAGGAACTGGGGTGGAAAAAGACCTTGAGGGCTCTCAATGCCGGGATATTTTTGTGGTCCCTTATTTCAAGGAAGGGGCAACCAGCTTCCCTTCGAGTGTAATTAAAGTGCAATTGTAACTGCAAGCATGCCCCAGCAGTCTTTGGCTGTTGGCTGTTTACTGGGTACTTGTAGTTAGCACTTCACTTCAATCAAGTAATGATGCACCCACCACCAGATGGACTGTATATATTCAGACAACACTTTATGTTCTCTTCCCAAAAAAACTTTAATGGACAAAAATTGACTCCATGTCCAGGTCCATGTCTCAGCCAATGTTAGTCCAATAAAGGTTTTTTGTTAGTAGAATCAGGAATGCAGTCTTAAAATATATAGTTCAATTGGTTGTAGTTGTTACTATAAGGACTTAGTGAGCCCTTACAAGTATCCATTCCCAAGGGCACCTGCTGCATTAATCTTAGTCCACCAGACAATCTGCTCCTAAAGGACTGATCCCACCTGTTTCTTTTCTTTGGAATTGTACATGCCGTGTGATATCTGTATAATAAAATTATACAGCAGCTCTCTCCACACATTGAAGGTTGTGACTTTGTATCTTCCAGAGACATCAAATAAGGCCCTGGGGCAGTTTGAAGTGCATTAGAAATTTCTTTCCAGTTATATTACTTGTGTAAAAATAGTGTTAAAAGTGTATTTTGGGAGCTAAACATCTTTCCCTAAATGTATGTAAATCACTTTCTCTTTCTGAATCCATTTCTGTAAAAAGAAGGAGACTTACTAGCATCAACTTTTGTCTGTTTTTTACTGTTTCTCAAGTTGTGTATAAAGACCGTTTCCATTACACTTTCCTAGTTATGCTGAATTTATCTAACTTTGATGAGGACTAAAGTTCCCAAGGTCACAATGGGATGATATGGAAATTAAAGAGGAGATAGTTGAGACTTCTAACCTAGTTTCTTGGCTACTGCCCCAGCCCTGTATCTAATGTCATGGTTTTTGGATACACACTTCCACACGTATAATGCTCTTTTTTCATCTTCAGGAATGTTTATTTCGGTTTGACTTTTTGAAAGCCATCATACATCTTTGTGTTTGTTTTGCTTCAGTGATAAAAGTGATGCATAGCCATTTCTTGGGATAATAAACACATCTTCATTAGTGCAAGAAGCATTTGGCTTTGTACTACCCAAGTAGCTTAATGTGCTTACCAGCAAAGGAGAGTGAAAGTTTACAGCCGAAAAATATTTCCCCCTTCTTTTTGCATATACCCTCTATCATTATAATTCAGTCCACGCCTGCGGCTTGCACAGGCCTGGGTTAAAAAGACAGTCAAAGCGGTTTAGCTTTAAATCACACGGCTAATAAAACCGACCCTTAGCCCCGTCCAATTACGAGACATAGAAGAGCCTGACCATTGTCATGCAAAGGGTTGTTTGGCATGATTTTATGGTCTGTGTAGAACAGCCGCCAGTGGGACAAAAAAGGGGGGTATTGAAGACAAGACCATGGAAGATGGGGAGGAGAAAGTTGGAAGAAAAGAGTAAACAATTTACTCAATTACAAGACAAACTTTCTAAGTGGCCCTGCAAACTGCTTGGAGGATCCTGGAGTGCCTTGGGTTTAACTGTATGATTTTAAGGCTTTGGCCTCTGGTGTCTTGACTTCGAAAGCTCCCATTCACTGGCACCCACTCTGCTGCTGAAAAGACCTGCTGAGAGTTTTCCTAAGCAAAATGATGCTCCGCAACTAGCCACACAATCAAGGGAAACACTACATTTTCATTTTGGAGCTGGAGCTTTCGCTTTAGATGTTACCCCGTAGTCTATCACAGGACAACTTCATTGAAATTTATACAGCAGTCTGGAATTAGATTAAAAGATAGGTTGAAGCTAGACCATTATGTTCTGACCATATAAATCTTCAAACAATTGAAATGTATGTTTTTATAGTGTTTAGTAAGGGGGTTGATTTGAGTTGACATCTAGATATATAATAGTAAGAAATGTTATTAAGCAACCATACCCCATCCGCAGCAATAGTTTCCCGGTTGACTTACCTGCTTCTTAAAGCTCTACACCATGACTTGTCCATAGCTTGGCTACATACATATTTAAGAGTGAATACAATTTTCACTATACATATGCCTTCTGAATAAATCATTCCAAAGCTCAGCTCTGTTTAGTCAGTTTGCCCATTAGCTTCACTTCAAAGGAATGAGAAGATAGGTTTCCAAAAATGAAGCGCTGGAACCGCGCGCGCGTGTGTTTGTGTGTGTGTACTCATCTATGATCATTAAACAGCTCTAGAATACAACAGTGTTGGAAAACCTGGTTTCTGTGGCTGGGATGTAACTGTGGAAAATGTATTAAATGGCCATCTGGATAAATTAAATGATTTTCACAGCTTGTTAGCTATTAACTCGTACTGATATAACTGCCCTTTGTAGACAACTTGTACGTTGAAAACTTAACAGTTGCAGAGCCAGAGTTAAAGATGAGAGGTCTGTCGGATACCCAACCTGTAGCCCCAGCAGTTATTAAACTACACTTCCCACATCCAGTCAACATCTGCCATTTATGTCCTATTTTAAAACCATTCCTGGGGATACTCACATCTTTTTACTTTTCTGTGATACTGCCTTCAAAATTTGAGTGAGAAGCCAGTGTCTTCCATATCAAAGCATATTTCATGGAAACTGGAATAAAAGAAATGGGTCAGGTCATGGGTAGGTGTAAGTTAATGCTATAACCCAAATCTTTCTTGTTATATGGGAGAGGAGACAACTTAAAGGACACCTGGTCATCATAGTTTGGTGTAACACTGCTTGGGAGCACCTGCAAAGTAACCCTAAATGTTTTTTTATATTTCTCTTAAACTTCAGATTTATCAAGTGTCGTAACCACGAAAAACTCTAATATAAAACTGCACCAAGTAAAAGCATTCAAGATCCCATAGAAGTCAGTGGGAACTCCGATGATCCTATTGGACCTTTTTTTTTTAACCAGACTTTTAGAGATTTTCAGATTTTTTTGTTAGTAATTGTCCCAAGAAAATGAAATTTTAGCGGTTTTAAAGATATTCATATTTTTTAGCGCATTGTTCAGAGTTTTTTAAGAAGTTTTATTACATACACTGTGGACTATCGCAAACTATAACCTTTGCAATCATTATCCTACTGTCGTGTGAGGGGCAAATTGTTCATTACATGTTGCTCAATGTGAACATTTATTCGAACTGTGAATAATTTTTTTTATTAGCGACCTATATTACGATATATTTGTGGATTCAAAATGCTCTCATACCACTAAAATCTGACCTTTAATAAATGGACCTCCCCGGGCAGAAGTGCGTCAGCAGTTGATGTGTTAACCTTATCTCTTAACTAGCTGTAATATTATTCCACTTTATTTCTCTACTTGCCCTAACCTTTCCCCCCATGCTTTAAACACCCTACCCTCTACCGCCTTAACCCTGATTCACAGAGCAGATACACAATGGTACCAGACGAGACGTGAAAAGGAGATATCACGCATAAAAATTCCTTGGGAACTCTTTTATTTTGGTTCCTTTCTCTCCCTCTCTCTGTCTCTCTGCAGAATTTGGCCCTTTTCCTCTCCCCCTCTCACTCTCCCACTACGTTTTATATTTCTTTTTACGCTTTCTTTTTCCAGGCTTGTGGCAGGGGTGGGGTAGGGGGGAGGGCAGCCTGTGAATCATTGAGGTCTCGCAATGCCACACACAGACTTTCTCCCTTCCCCCCAACACACAGATTTTTCCAATTCGCCTTTACATGCAGCTGTAGCTGGCTCTCTGCTCCTCCTCGCAGATTAATTGGAGACAAATGTAATCAGATGGAAGGCTTCTTTCACAAAATTAATATATAAAGCTTTTGAAACCAAAAGCGCAGTTTTCCTACTGTACATCTCCCTTAAGCCCCATACAAGTGATGTGGATTTATAGGAGGCTGCAGTTGCTGTTGTGCACAAAAAGACATTTAAAAAAAAAAACAAAAACTTATTTTAGAGTGAGTTTTTAGAACCTGTAAATGCAGACACCCTCCATGCAGTTTGATATTAAACGGTATTACAGGTGTGCGGAGCTAAGTTAGGGTTCTCTGTTGTTTGATACAACTCTTTGAATATTCCAGGAGCTGGAGTATTGTGCATAACTGTAGCAATAGTCCCAAAATCCCAATAGCAAAAAAGTCCCATCTATAGTTTTTTATACTTTTTAGTTATGACTTGTTTTCATAGTATCTATCCCCGAAATCCGCCAGTGACGGCTTTGCTCACAGGACAACACTTCGCCAGGAGTAGATTCGCCTGGACAACACTTATTCACTAAAATCCAAAGTTGTGTCCAGGGCGCCAAACGCTGGCAAAGTTGCGCTAGCGTTATTGCGGCAAGCAAAGTGAAGTTGCGCTAGCGTTGCCTAATCTGCATACGGTGGGAAGTTAAAGTTCAATAGATGTATATGTTGCAGCAAATACATTTCACTACATAAGCACGAGAAACCGAAATAAAATAAAGTTGTTATATTGCCCTACACATGAGCCCAGTGTATAGTTTATGTGCCATATGTTAGGAAATTTAAGGGCGAAGCCGTTTAACCCAAAAAAAAATTACGCTCTTTTTCAGCCTATCACCCTGAAAAAGTAAAAGACGTAAAAAAGCGTTTTTTGGGTCTTGGAAAAATTTTCAGCTATATTTTTAGGAAGTCCTATCTACTCTATTGCACTTCGCCTGGTCTGAGGTGGCGGAGGCAAGTCTGGCGCAAGAGATAACATTCAGTAAAATCTGCATCTTAGTGAATTTGCGTAGTTACGTCCATTCGCCAGACAGCAAATTCGCCAGACATTAGGATGCGAAGTATTGCTAGAGTCTATCTCCTTCGCTAGCGAATTTTCGCACTTTAGTCACTTCGCCCTTTAGTAAATTTGCCCCATGGAATTCCCAGAATTCCCTCTGACTGGCTATACATGTATGGGATCCGTTATACTGAAACCCATATCCACAAAGCTTCAAATTACACGGTCATCTCCCATAGACTCCATTTTAATCAAATCATTAACATTTTTAAAAATGATTTCCTTTTTCTCTGTAATAGTAAAACTATACCCTGCACTAGATAGATAATTATAGATAGATAAATAATAATTAATCCTTATTGAAGCGAAAACAATTCTATAGGGTTTATTTAGGGTTTATTTTTATTTAAATGAAGTTTTAGAACACTTATGGCATTGAGATCCAAATTACAGAGGAAATACCGTTTCTGGAAAACCCCAGGTCCCGTGCATTCTGGATAACAGGTCCCATACCTATACTATAGAAGCAGAGTAACCAACTTTATTTATCACAGTAAGGGCTATTTATCTTGTGCTCCTAGAGCCTCTCTACTGGGAAATAACTCAATCTTCTACTGATACAGCATTTCCTAGGCTCAGGACACAAATGCACCATCCTTCATTGGGAGTAAAGATTGAGACAGTTCAGGGGTCGAGGGTCATATAGCCCTGTGTGATAAGTAGGATACTAGACATCTCCATACAGAAATTGACAACACAACACCATCTTTTGCTCACGATGGAAGACAAATTTCTAACCTATGTGCATAACCAAATCCCTACAGTATTGTGGATAGTATTTTCCCTTTAACCAACATATTTGATTATGTTGTAACTGTCACTGACATCTATGGAAAATATGTTTGCACCTTTTTAAAGGAAAACCATATTGAATAATGAATACTTAAAAAAATGAACACTTAAGCAACAGATCATATCAACAGTTTATATCAAATTAAATGGCATATTAAAGAATCTTACCAAACTGGAATATATATTTAAGTAAAATTGCCCTTTTACATCTCTTGCATTGAGCCAAATTTCATGATGGTCTGTGTGCTGCCTCAGAGATCACCTGACCAGAAATACTGCAGCTCTAACTGTAACAGGAAGTGTGAGAGCAAAACTTAATTTGCTCATATGACCTAACAAGTATAGTTTGATTGGTATGTTTGTGTGCACCGTGAATCATACAATCACAGGGGACGGGCATTATTTTTTAAAATGGCAATTTTCTATTTGGGATTACCCAATGGCACATACTACTAAAAAAGTATATTATTATGAAAATGGTTTATTTACATGAAGCAAGGTTTTACATATGAGCTGTTTTATTCAATATATTTGTATAGAGACCCACATTGTTCTGGGGGTATAGTTTTCCTTTAAAGGGCTTATTATGTATTACTTCCTCGGCTTATTATGTATTACTTCCTCGGCCACCAATGGCATTTCTTCTTCCATTCTGTTAAGGTTTCGTTGAGCTGTGCAAAGTCATGTCAAGCAATGAAGAATGCAAAGGGGAAATTCCTTCTCTCAGAATGCTAAAATAACACTTGCAGATGGTGCTCAGGTCCAGTTCACCAATGAATCTGAGACCCATTTTGGGATCGCTATTGCCTTTTCAATCTTGGTTTTAAATTAAGCTTTTAAACACTTTTGCCCTACCGCATTGCACTCAGCAACTTGCTAATCAAGTACAGCAGAATGGTACTATGCACCAATTAAGCAATTTTGCACCAAGGAATGGGCCTGACACTTCCACTGACAATAATAAATATGCCCTATAGTGTGTATCTATGAAAGGCTTACTGTCCATGGTGCTGAATAACCCTTTTCCTGAATGGGTGAGACCTCTCATACCCATCATTGTTTAATAATATAGGGGCTTAAATCATTAAAAATTTATTTAGTGTTGATGAAGGACACAAATGTTCCAAGTAAGGGGTGAATTTGTGCTCTTGCACGTATCATTGTAAATTAGACTATAAGAACAAATACTATTGAATTCAGTTGGGGTGAAGTCCCTTGTCCCTGAGTTTATGATGTTTCTTGATTAAAGATTGGGGTTCATTTTTTTGGTTAACATTTAGGGGCACATTTACTAAGCTCGAGTGAAGGATTCGAATGAAAAAAACGTCAAAGTTTTTTTTTGGCTACTTCGACCATCGAATTGGCTACTTAATTTTTTAATAGTTTTTTTAATTATTTGCCAGCTTTTAAATGGGGGTCACTGACCAAAGCAGCCAAGAACTATTGTTCTGTGAGGCCACCTTTTTATTGCTATTGTTTCTTTTTATTACTTATTCTTTCCCCCTCATATACTTGTTGCACTCTCTCACTTAAACCACTACCTGGTTGCTAGGGAAAATAAGAACATGGCAACCAGATAACTGCTGAAATGCTATACAGGAAAGCTAAATAACTGGAAAACCATATCAAATGAAGACCAGTTGCAAATTGTACTAAAATATCACACTAAAGTTAATTTAAAGGTGAGCAACCCTTTGAGGAGCCTAGATTATGAGCTATTCAGTAGCACAAGCAAAAATAATTGTTCAGCTGAAGGCGTCATAATGAATACATGAGAGACTTTTTGTGAGACACATTTATTAAACATGTGTTACAATGTTAGTGTGTGTTCCCCTTTATATGTGGAAAACTGTTCTACTGAATAGTGCTAGAGTGTTAAATTCATCACTGGTGCAATTAAGAAGCTCGGCAAATTCCCAAGCAAATATTAGTAAAACTAATAATATTTTATAACACCATTAAAACTGTATAAAATGTTAATTTAGCAAGAGAATTTCTGTACCCAGGTGCATCCAAGCATTATTTGTTCTACAGTCCAACTCAGCTACTCACTGCAGGCCGGCAGGGAAAGTATGAGATTACCACCCGTTGAAACTTGGATGGCCAAGAATAATGAAAGCTTTAGTTCACCACCATGATTAACTGTTTTCCTTACATATTCCTTGTTGTCAGACAACAACCTAGAGATACTACCCTCCTAGGATGTATCATTGAAATGGTAGAAGTTATTTACAGCATTTAAAAGAGAGAAGTAAAACCCCCTCTTGTAGCACCTGGTAGGAACAGTTACAAGCCTATTTTTATTGCTATATAATTATAATAATAAATACTAATTGGAAACCAATCACCACTAGATGTTACTGGTCAAGTGAAAGTTAATACGTTTGGACACTATGATTTTCTTCTTACTTTCATTGATCACTGTGATTATTTAAATGCATATTTTGATTTAAAAGATAAGTAAACTGCTATTTTAAAATCCTATAATTACTCTAAACGGCCCTCAGAATAGCACACTTTTCTTCCTCCATTTAGTTTTATGTTGTTTCTCTGTTAGAAGCAGCTGAACTGCAGCTCTTTTAGCTACTTCCTTATCTAGCATGAAGCTCCTCCCCCTGAGCTTTCCTCTCTCCGACAATGAATTCCTCAAAGAGGTGCATACTGGGCATGCTCACTGCCTCAGCTCCAATAGAAATCAATCAGGCATGCCCTTTGAGGTCTTTGCAGTTGGAAAGAGAAGAGGCCAGGGATTCAGTTCGTGATTCGGCCAGGATTCAGCCTTTTTCAGCAGGATTCGGATTCGGCCGAATCCTTCTGCCTGGCCGAACCGAATCCTAATTTGCATATGCAAATTAGGGGTGGGGAGGGAAATCGCATGACTTTTTGTCACATAACCAGGAAGTAAAAAATGTTTCCCCCTTCCCACCCCTAATTTGCATATGCAAATTAGGGTTTGGATTTGGTTCAGTATTCGGCCGAATCTTTCGCGAAGGATTCGGGGGTTCGGCCGAATCCAAAATAGTGGATTCGGTGCATCCCTAATAGTAATGAAAAATAAAAACACTTAAGTTAGTAATGTTCTGTAAATCTAAGACTCAATAGCATCATAGATCATCTTAATAGCAAAGCAACATTAAACATGGTGATGTGGGATATAGTTAAAGGTTGGTTTAAAGTAGGGAAGCACTTCATTTTTGGATTTGGCCAGATACCACATCCTCCACCAGAAATTGCCATACCGAACAGAATTATTAGTTTAAATATAATTCTAATAATAATATTTAAATAAAACCTACATTAAATAAAAATAAATTTGGGCAAAATAGCTAGCATTATGCTTATATCATTATGGTCATATTATTATATCATATGAGAATTGAACTGAAATTATTATTTCTAGAGATAATGTCAATCAGTGCAGCAGATAGAACCTTAGCACCATCATGTCATGATTTTTATGGTGTCGTTTTTATTTCTAAATTACACTGTTTAAACTGCATATACAGTAATTCACTCTACATTATAAAATGTAATTCCTGAACCAATAAGGGGCAGATTTATCAAGGGTCGAAGTGAAAATTTGAATTTTTAGATTTGAATTTTCGAGGGAATCTTAGGGGGTTATTTATCAAGGTCTGAATATCCAAAACTCGAATAATTCGTGGTTTTCGGAGGAAATATAAAACTACGAATTTTTCGTGATTTATTAAAGTCCGATGGTCTAAAACTCTAAATCCAAAACCCCGGCATCTAAAAGCTCTCGAGGTCCTCTATAAGTCAATGGGGAAGGTCCCAGTGTCTGCTCTGATGTCCGTATGATATCCGCTGAGTTTGTGGTTTTTGCATTAAAAACTCCGAAAACTACGATTTTTTCATAGATTTCTGAGTTTTTTATCTTAGAAATACTCAGATAAATTCGGACCGTGATAAATAACCCCCTTTGTGTACTTCGACTAGGGAATAGTCCAAATTCGAATCCGATTTGAAAAAAAACGAAAATTCAAAACTTATCATGTACTGTCTCTTGAAAAGTTCAGCTTTGACTATTCGCCATCTAAAACCTGCCGAATTGCAGTTTTAGCCTATGGGGGACCTCCTGGAACCTATTTGGAGTGATTTGGTGGACTTTGAAAAATCAAAGAAAATACTTAGATTTGAATTCGATTGAATACGATCCAAATTCAAATCAAACGACCAAATACAGCCTATTCACCCGAAGTTAAAAAATTTGATTTTTTTTTAAATAAATTTCGATTGGTCTTCTTGTATTTGGAACAGAAAAAAACTCCCATCACCTCGAAATTTGACCCTTGATAAATCTGCCCCTAAGTGTATTTTTTTAGTTGTAATATTGTAGTGTAGGCAGCCATCTCAGGTCATTTTGCCTTGTCATGTGATTTCAGAAAGAGCCAGTGCTGCATTATGGAACTGCTTTCTGGCAGGTTGTTGTTTCTCCTACTCAATGTAACTGAAGGAGTCATAGTGGGACCTGGATTTTTACTATTGAGTGCTGTTTTTATATCTACCAGGCAGCTGTTATCTGGTTACTGACCCATTGTTCTACATGGGCTGATGGGGGGGAGGGGGTGATATGACTCAAACTTGCAGTACAGCAGTAAAGAGTGACTGAAGTTTATCAGAGCACAAGTCACATGACTGGGGGCACCTGGGAAACTGACAATATGTCTAGCCCCATGTCATATTTTAAAATTAAATATAAAAAAATCAGTTTGCTCTTTTGAAACATGGATTTCAGTGCAGAATTCTGCTGGTGCAGCACAATTAACAGATGTGTTTTTTAAAAAACATGTTTTCCCATGACAGTATCCCTTTAATGCAATTCATCCTGAAATCAGTAGAAAATATTCTTCTTTTTGTGCCCAACAGATCCCAGAGTAATTGAGATGTTTACATAATTAGAAAATATAATTTATTACTGGCAACACTATTTTCTAATTATTAAATTTCTCAATAGTGAAGTAAGTATTAATATAAACATAAGAGTTCAGATCAATAAAAAAAAAAAAAAATTTTTGTTTTCCTCGGCACATGTCATGCATGAGAAATACTGTGGAATGTTTCTCCAGTTTTTTTCTTCTTGGGTCTTTTTTGTCACTTGAAATTTCTCAAGCGTGAAAATACCTGAGAAAAAAGAAATTTAATAATTTTATTGAGAATTCTGAAGTGGAGGGATTTCCAGTCAAATGCTTATGTGACCATAGGTTTAAACTTAAAGTTAACTGAAATCTCATCTCAGCCTTTGATAAATCACCCTTTAGTAATGTATCTGCTATTACTGTGTTGGTAGCCAGTGCTAAGAATGAAAGGTTCTAGGAGGGATTTTGGAAAGTAAATCAATATAAAACGCAAAATAAACAACAGAATTGAAGTTTCTCATTGTACAATAGTATCAGCTACTAGAATGTTACACTAAACGCTGCTGGAAAGAGCAGTGCAATCAGTGAACAAATGACCAAACTGACGGGGAAAAGGAATTAAGCAACATTAGAGATGATGAGACATGTCTAAACTCGACACGTGCTTTGCTGTAAGAAAACATATGACAGTCCAGACAGAAATCAAGAATGGCAAAAGTTACTTCAAATATACCTGTTTAGGTAAAATCCACCCTCTCAGGGCGGATATGAGAAATTGGACATTTCATTGACAAATGACGAGGCATTTGGCTGACCCCCTAGTCTTGTCAATAAAATTCTCATTTTTTGATGTACAAGGTAAGTCCTCTGTTAGTGTGGATTTTTGTTTCCTATGGATTATGCAATTGTATACACTACACCAAGGAATGATTATCTTTAATATATGAATGTCTAAGTAAACCTACATATACAGTTTATGCCTGTCTAATTATCATCTATCTATCTGTCTGTCTGTCTGTCTGTCTAGACAAAATACACTTCACTCACAGCCTGGT
Source organism: Xenopus laevis (assembly GCF_017654675.1). NCBI lineage: Eukaryota > Metazoa > Chordata > Amphibia > Anura > Pipidae > Xenopus > Xenopus laevis. Next base: position 147,667,777 of record NC_054373.1, read on the forward strand.
CTTAGCATAAAAAAAAAACCAAAATACTTTTTATTGAAAATCTGATTTAGGTTACAAAAAATGACCTTCCATAAGGGGAAAACAAACAGAACCGATCTTGCAATTAGGGATGCACCGAATCCAGGATTCGGTTCGGGATTCGGCCAAGATTCGGCCTTTTTTTTTGTGCCTGGCCGAACCGAATCCGAATCCTAATTTGCATATGCAAATTGTGGGGAGGGCTGTATTTCACTTGACTTTTTGTTACAAAACAAGGAAGTAAACCAATTTTTCCCACTTTTTCCTTCCCTGCCCCTAATTTGCATATGCAAATTAGGGTTCGGATTTGGTTCGGGATTCGGCCGAATCTTCCAAGATGGAAGATTCGATGCATCCCTACTTGCAATAGTCTGCTATAGATTCTGAAAGTGTATGGACTGCACCCAGGCATTTTTAATATATGTTCCAATGTGCGTATATATATATATATATATATATATATATATATATATATATATATATATATATATAAAGAACGCACGGTTTTATTAAACACAGCACAGATTCATCTGTTTGTGCAGAAGTGAAAGGTTAGCAGATGGAGAAAAGAAACATATAAGACAGTAGGGTTCCAGGAAGGTTAAGCAGACTGCCAGAGTGCTTTTAAGCAAATAGAAGGAATAATCAGAAACACAAGCTGGAAGTATATATATATATATATATAATGACTAGTTGTCTGTAACAGGTTTACACCTTGTCTTTTTGGACTAGTCTATATTTTTTGTCTCATTTACATACCATTGACAATGCAACCCCTACCCTTCCACAACTACCTTTCTACTGCAAGTCCTAACTTGGCACATAATCCAGTGTATATATATTTTTTTTAATCTCTGGGAAGGGACTGTGGCTGTGGGACAGCAGGTATAGTAGGGAGAGATGGTGTCTATAGTAACAGTGGGATAATAGTCTCTAGGAAGGGACTGTGGTTGTGGGATAACAGGTATAGTAGGGAGAGATGGTGCCTATAGTAGCAGTGGGATAATAGTCTCTGGGAAGGGACTGTGGCTGTGGCATAGCAGGTACAGTATAGTAGGGAGAGATGATGTTTATAGTTGTAATGGGGATACAAGCCTCTGGGAAAGGAATGTGTAAGATGAGGTGCCAAAATTAACCCTTTATATCCAACAACCCAAAATCTAAAAATTAAGAATCAGGACATTTTGCAACCCTCATGCTCTAAACATATTTGCCCCTGATTCCCATGAACGCCCTACCCACTTTTAAGTAAGCCCCGGATGTTGTGGGTGCCAGAAATTGTAGCCTAAAAAAAAACTGAAAGGCTACAACATGAATAGCTGAGCTTGATATGAAAAAAGTGATGTAAAATCTCTTTCACTCCAGCACTGCAGCCCGGTTGTCTCCAACAACAGCTCTTGATAAGTTCAGGATGGATGTCCCTAAACATTTTCTGTATCCAAATTTCTTTCCCTTTTGACATTAGTATAAGACAACTTATTTCTGTGTGCAGTCTTACACTTCCGCCCTTTGCAACACTCCCTCCCACTACTCTTGCTACATGCTTTTTCACTGTCCCTCCATATGTATGGAGTATGGAGTATAGTCTATCTTGCTGGGTGGCTGAACTGGAATGCAGATGTAGGTTGTCAACGTCCTTAACTTGCAGTTCTGAGGCCTCTTCCTTTCCTGCCTCAGTCCATTAAGTGGTTTTTAGGAATGTCATCTCAGCACATTTGTTACCATGGCAACATTTCATGCACCCACCTCCTTTTTTTCAAATGTTAGTTAAGCATGTATTTTTGTAAAATAAATGTATTTTTAGGAATTGTCTTGGGGTTGGCTAGTCTAAACATCTTACATGCTCGTACATCTCTTTTTCTGTGCATACAGATTTAATCTTCTGAGGCCATACAAACATGCTGGTTTTGAAAGGCTTTCTACTCCACAAAAGTCTTGGTCTTGTTGTTATAATAGAATTCCTGCATATTCCCCAGTTCTTTATAATATGGACAAAAAGGAATCTGACAATACAGTTATAAATATTGCCAAAGATAGACCAAAGATGTACAGCCAATATGTTATGAATATTATGGGGTGCAGTGATTAGTGATTGCTGCCTGACGTGGCTGGGCCCTAGGTGTGAATGTTCTGTCTTGATTTTTTGGTGACGTTTTTATTCCTAAATTCCACTGTTTACACAGCAAATAATTCACTCTATCATATCAAATCTTATTCCTGAACCAACAAGTGTATTTTTTTAGCTGTAGCATTGATGGTGCCATTTTGCCTGATCCTGTGCTTCCAGTAAGAGCCAGCACAATGGAACTGCTTTCAGATAAGCTATTGTTTTAGCTGGAACCGGTTGGACTTGTGTTTTTACTATTGAGTGCTATTCTCATGTACCAGGGAGCTGTTATCTAGTGTCAGGGAGCTGCTATCTTGTGACCTTCCCATTGTTCTGCTGAAGGACTGCTGGGGGGGGGGGTAGGTGGCATCACTCCAAATTTCAGTGCAGCAGTAAAGACTGTCTGACGTTTATCAGAGCGCATGACTGAGGGCACCTGGGAAACTAACAACATGTCTAACTTAATGTCAGATTTCAAAATGAAATATAAAAAATCTGAAAAACAGATTTCAGTGCAGAATTGTGCTAGAGTAGCACAATTAACTGATAAAATTGTTCTCCCACGACAGAATCCCTTTAAAGTAGTTAGTACAACAACTGGAGGCTCCATCAAAGAAAGGAGAAAGGCAGAGCTGTCAACTTGTCCCCCCGGCTCCCGTCGCTCTGATGCAATCTCCTGATTTCTGACAATTTCTAAAGATTTGCAGGCAAAAATCCGGTCTGCATCAAAAAAGCGAAGCCACATGTGCAGAGTTTTGGTGACTTCAGGAGAGTTTCTGAGCATGCGTGTGACATAACTTCCACAGACGTCACGTCTGGTGACATCACAAACCCACAAAACCCCCGGGCCAAGAGTTAGAAAAAATTGACATCTCTCGAAAGGGTTAGTACCTTTGGCAATGTCAATCAGTTATTGGGCTATATTTATTGACCATATGTTATTTTTGTAATGCTAAACATAGTACAGGTATGGGACCTGTTATCCAGAATGCTCGGGACCTGGGGGTTTCCGGATAACGGATCTTTCCGTAATTTGGATCTTCATGCCTTAAGTCTACTAGAAATTCATTTAAACATTAAATAAACCCAATAGGCTGGTTTTGCTTCCAATTAGGATTAATTATATTTTAGTTGGGATCAAGTACAAGCGACTGTTTTATTATTACAGAGAAAAAGGAAATAATTTTTAAAAATTTGGATTAATTGGATAAAATGGAGTCTATGGGAGACAGCCATTCCGTAATTCGGCGCTTTCTGGATATCGGGTTTCCGGATAAGGGATCCTATACCTGTACCGAAAACTGCATATTAATGCATGCATAGAAAATATAATCATCAGTGTACAATTGACTTGTTTACTGTGTGAGTCCAGTGTATCATCCCATGATAACACGTCTTTATTGTCTTTTCACTTGCCAAGCCACCATTTCGCCCAAGTGTAATACTACCTTGGATAAGAGTAGTAGGAGTAAGCGGGGTAAATAGGTGAGGGAAGTAGGAAATCCATCACAGTAAACCCAGACTTAAATTTGTCGCATGCCATCTGATTAACTGACAGTTATTGCATTTGTTGGATAAGAGAAATGGATATTGCATTTCCTAATTTTGCAATCAGTTGACAGAATAGACTTGTTAATGACTGTTGAAATGTGAGATTTTTTTTTTTCAATTAAAATTTAAAAAGATTTTATTTAGAATAAGGCATTACAGGCCAGTACAAATATATAGTGATGTCTACCTTGGCATCAGCCTACCTAGGAGAAAATGGAGAGATCACGTGGGTGCTGATGGTTGAGTAAATGAAAATGGGGCCTGCAATAATTGGATAATGCTGTGATTAAGAAGTCATCACGGATTCTGGTTAGCTGACATAGCACTTTCTTTCATGTTGTAACATGCTGTAATATGCAACATAGGCAACCTCCATACTGAATGCTGGAGCAGGTGAGGTCAGCACTAAACCATGACTAAATGACAGAACCCCTCTACAGTTTCATTGGAATGTTTGTATATGTTTATATCTGGTGTGTGTGTCTATTTGTAGTTGACATCCGGTATTGTTCTGCACTACAATGTGCTTTTCCATGCAACATATAGAATAAAGTTCATCTTAAAAAAGTACAACATTTTTGTCACATTGTGGGTTTAGTCTGTTGTCATGAAAATAAAGTAGAATTATGGAAACCAGAAATGCTCACTATTCACACATCTTTAACCAAGTAGTAAAGTTCAGCAGAGACTTGGCCTTATATGGGCTGGTAATGAACTATATGAATTATATACAGATCCCTCATTTTTGTTGCTTTACAGAACTAAAATTAAAAATTACTTTTCAGGTAATAGTTCAATAAGCCTGCCAATGAGAAACATACAAAAGTGTTGTACATATGTTTCTTGCACATCTGAACCAAACCTTAAGCCCATATAATATTCCCTAAATTTGATCTGATGCTGAGTTCTGATCTCCTAATTCTTTATTCTCATTTTCCCAAAATGGGTTTCCCTACCAGTTCCCATGTTACTCATCCTCACTATGCCCTGTGTGCCATTGCCCTTATTTCTGCATTTATGTATTCACACACAATTCTACACCTGAACTCAGCTCATATATTACAAGTAACTAGTTAGTGGGCCAGGTAACAATATATTTGGGGACACCACTGTGTAATTCTGATGATTAGAAAATGGTTTCTTTTGTGTAAGTTTACACAAGATGTAACCATATATTCATAAAAATAATTCCCCATTGTAAAATGTAAATTGCAAATTGTACATGGAAATCTTACAGTATTGGAATATAGAACCTATGATGCATTAATTACTTAATTTTACCCAAACAGGATTTAACTTTAGCTAGTTTGAAATGAGAACTATGTTCACAAACCTTTCAGTGCCCTTTTCTGTCCAACTGGTTAATGGAATGACATTTTCGGGCTACTGTTAGATGATGTGAAATTTCCAGACAAGAGCTTGTGATACTAAAGCGCCAGTTTCTCCTTTGTTTATGTGTTGGGAAACCTTGGATTGTAAACAGCTTCGGACTGCAGACTTGCACGATACTACTTCTCAAGCCTCTGTCATACAAAGACATTAAATACTTCATCTAATAAACCATAGGCACCACTCTGTCTGTTCTGATTCATCTGGGCCTGAGATTGCCATCAAGATGAGCCTAGACCTACGGCTTTGCTTTTTGTCTTACACGTTACAGTATATGATTGCTCGGTTTAAGTAAGATGCAGTTATATAAAATGTCTTATAAGATGTTGAGAGGTCCCTTAGTAATATGCATCTATGATATAGTCTCTAGTTATCGACTAGGCTTTTGTGATTTTAGAGATGAGCCTTTATCAACATGCCTGAGAGACATGCCAATCTCTGAAGAGTGGTTCTTAGAATTGGTGCCCTACACGATATCTCGCATCTCTCAAGTGTATCTGGTAGTGTTTGCCAATGCACTGACAGTCTTATCAGAAGAAGATATAGCAAGTTAGTGTACATTTGTATGCATTATACTATATTTATTCATTTACACATGACATGATGTACAGCCAGACATTCAATCTGCCTTCTAGTCCATTAGTAATGGTTTACTATTTCATATAGGATTTAAGAGGTGTATTTGTTTCACACTTTATGATTATATTATGCAATATAAGTTTACACAATGCTTAAATGGATGCCCTTTAGTAAATCAGATGTATAATATGAGACACGCCATACCCCACATCAAACCTTTGCAGACACCTTGTAGACAGGCTTTTGTTTTAGGGTGTTTGAATGCTGGTAAAATCCATTTTATAGGCCCTATGCAACGAAAGAGAACTGGAAATGTTGTGAATCCAATAAAGAGAGCCTAGGGGAAGAAACAGTAATGTCCCCTAATGCACAAGAACAACCTGACTTTGTTTTTTAATGAGAGCACAAAACTTTATAGGGCCTTCTGTTTTAACCCTTAACATTCCAGCTATGCACACCATAGAGTGGGCTTATTTATGGGCAGTACTTAAAGTATTTGCTTTGGGGATAATTTTATAACGTGATTAAAGTTATTGTACAAAGTCCCAATAGCACTGGTCAGAATTAATAATGGGTTGTCACTGTGCTTTTTTAAGTTGGGCCCTGGTACAAGGCAAGGCTGTCCCCTCTTGCCACTTCTATTTGCTGTGGCAATAGAGCCCCTTACACAGGCAATACATGTTGATATTGTTGGTTTTCAGTTGAAGTCATACATGAGAAAATCTTGCTATATGCGGATAACATTATTATTTTGGGAAATCCAGCAAACTCACTTCAAAAGGTAATGAACTTGGTAAATAATTTTAGCACATTTTTAGGACTTAAAGTCAATTGGGGAAAGTCAGTTTACTAATGCAGGGGATGGCTGGAAGAAGTTACCTTTATCTATTTAGGTTAAAGTTAATTTGTTCAAGATAATTTATCAGCCAAAGTTTACCTGGTAAATGCACAAGAAATTTTCCCTGTATCTTAAGAAATGTAAAAAAGTGCAACAAGTAGTGATGGGCGAATTTATTCGCCAGGCGCAAATTTGCGTGATTAGCCGCCTGCGAATAAATTCGCAAAACGCCTGCGAAAATTTGCTGCAAAAATTCGCCGGCGCCGTCGCGCAAATTTTCCGGCGAAGCGAACCGGCGCAAATTCGCCCATCACTAACAACAAGTACTGACCTAATTTATTTAGGCAGGCTCCCAATCAAGATTCTCTAATAGAACGTTAACCTCGCCATTTGAGGCTGGTGGCCTAGGCCTGCCAGATATGCAAACTTATTATATTGCCTCTCAATTGTCCTATCAGCAGTTATGGTTCCACTGTAGAGGAGGGAGCCGCTATTTAGGATTCAGGCCCAGGTAGTTGGATTGTTAGATATACTGAAGGGGGCTACCAAGGACTACCTATGACAATGAGGTTATAGCATTTCTAATTCTAAGCAACTTTTCAATTGGTCTTCATTATTTATTTTTTTATTAAAAACTAAATGCTGTGGACAGCTACAAATTATTGTTATTGCTACTTTTAATTACTCATCTTTCAATTCAGGCCTCTCCTATTCATATTGCAGTCTCTTATTCATATCAATGCATGGTTGCTAGGGTAATTTGGACCAGATTGCTGAAATTGCAAGCTAGAGAGTTGCCGAATAAAACACAAAGTTAACTTAAAGGTGAACAACCCCTTTAAGTATATTTCTGAAATTAAGCGAATTACAGTTAGACTGGCCCTTGAGGTCTGTTTGTTAGTTTTAGTTGATTTTGATACCCCCCTCCAAAAATAGAAGAGTCTTATTAAAAAGAGTTATATTTTATGCTCATAAGAATCTTGTATTGCACTGGATGCAGGCATCGCCCCTGGGCATAATACAGTGGTTGGAGTTATTGGGTAAGGTGTTACCTATGTACAAAAGGTCATTCGAGTTGAGGGGTCAACCAGGAGAATTTACGGCAATATGGAAATAATGGTTGAATAATTGAGGGTTGATTGAAGGCTAATTAGGATACCTATGAGGAATAAGTCTAAGTACCACATATAATTGTATAATTGGTATAAAATTTATTTATTTTGCTATATTATGTATTGGTTGCTAAAACTAAAATGCATGTAGTAGAATATAATATGCTGTGGAATGTCACAGTGTGATAATGTACAATTTCTTATGTGTTAATATTGTTTATTGTATTGATTGGAACCTTTTTGAATGGAAAAATATATGAACAGGATATGAATACATGAAAAAATATATGAAAAAGTATAAACAGTAGACATGGCTCAACTGACAAGAGCTTCCATATAGTCATGTCCTTCACTGGGGCATTTAAAATAAAAAAAGACTGGATACGAGTAGACGGTGTGCAGAATATAAATAGTACAGCACACACAGGTCGGAATATGCAGCTGAAAATATTCAATAGTGTTAGCGTAGATGTGTAGAGAAGGTTACCTTTTGCATTCAACATCACAAACATATGTTGTTATAGTACAGGTATTGGACCTGTTATCCAGAATGCTCGGGACCTGCAATTTTCTGGATAGGGGATCTTTCCTTAATTTGGATCTTCGTACCTTAAGTCTACTAGAAAATCATGTAAACATTAAATAAACCCAATAGTCTGATTTTGCTTCCAATAAAGATTCATTATATTAGTTTGGATCAAGAACAAGCTACTGTTTTATTATTACAGAGAAAAAAGAAATAATTTTTAAAAAATTTGGATTATTTGGATAAAATGGAGTCTATGGGAGACAGTCTTTCCGTAATTTAGAGCTTTCTGGATAACTGGTTTCAGGATAACGGATCCCATACCTGTAATTAGTTTCATGTATCTGTCAGTCTCTTTCTACCCGTTGGCAGCTACATAATTCACATCTGTTAAAAGCTTTAAGAGGAGTTTCACCAGTGTTAAATAGTGTAAATAGATTTTTTATTCTAATGTTACCCATCCTGTCTTTTTTTTTTAATCTATTTTAAAAAAATACATTCCTCTAAAATTTAAACTTACACCTTCAAAATTAGAAGTCATGTCAGCATATTAGGTACTAATTAAGCATGCATTTCAATGCTATAGATCGGGGGTGTCCAAACTGAGGCCCGAGGGCCACATGCGGCCCAGGATGCATATGAATGCGGCCCAACTTGAAACGCTTGGTTCCCGAGGAAACGTCGCAAAGGATATAGGAGGAGGGGGGACACTGACCATTGCCCAGATAGTAATAATAATATAATAATAAGTCTATTTAATATCCAGGTGTCCCATATTCCAGTGTATAGCTCCATCTGGTTATCCAATTGGCATTGTAGTTCTTTTCTGTGTATTTCCTTAACTTTTACATATCAAACGTGTTTGTGTATTTCATGTGTGGCCCCAGACAATTTTTCTTTTTCCAATGTGGCCCGGCGAGCCAAAAGTTTGGACACCCCTGCTATAGATCAATAGATGGTAAGAATGAGCAGTATGAGGCATTTCAGGTGCCAGGTGGGCAGTTAAAATGTACAAGAATAGGCAGCCAGGGAAGGCGAATGGAAATAAAAGCCATTATCCAGTTTTCCCCTTACAAGTCGTGAAGCTGGAGATCCCTTCAGGGAGCTATAGAATGCAGCTTGTCCCATTGTTATTTTGGCTGAGTGAAAGCTGCTGGCTTCCCTCAGTCTTCCCCCAAACCACCCAAGTAGAGGGAGGAGCTTGTGAGCCACATCAGCTGACCTGGGCCTCATTAGAAGGCAACTCAGCTGTTGAACAACTCAGGCCTGCAACATAAATGCCTCGCTGTGACCTCTCCCAACCCAGCCAGCTTGTAGATACTGTAACCTTCCCTGCTATAAAGGCTTTACTGGAGATTTAGCCATGCTGGGATCAATGAGAATGCCTCACAAGCAATGTCCCATACCTCTCAGTGACCAAGATAGCCATTTTATGGGATAAGTAGCAGCCCTTCATAGCAGTATTGGTATTTTTATACGGAAAGCTACTACCTTTTTAAGGAAGCCAGAAAGATGTGGTTGCTGCCTACAAAACTCCAAGAAATGTATCAAAAACACCTTTTGAATTTTTCCAGGCAGACACTTCCTTTTCTCTAGGAACAAATACTTCTATAATACACAAAAGCCATAAATATCCTGTAAATTATATCCTTATAAACGGTGAGTTCTGATGTCATCAGTTATAAACGGTGAGTTCTGATGTCATTTCTGTCACATGACTCACCGAAACTTGTGTATTATAATAAATAAAGTACCCCCAGTTGCAAAATATGAGGATATTAGAAGTTACCTCGGAGTTCCATGACCTGTATAAAAACACTCGGCCCTCGGCCTCGTGTTTTTATATGGTCATGAAACTCCTCGGTAACTTATAATATCCTTATATTTTACAAAAGGGGGTACTTTATTCACTATATACTATACCTCCCAACTGTCCCGTTTTCTGCAGGACAGTCCCGATTTTGACAACTTAGTCCTCAGTCCCAGGTCTCTTACTGAAATGTCCCGACTTTCTCTTTGATCTCCTGCACGGACTCGAGAAAAAGATACAAAGTTTCTATAACTTAATAAAAATAAGAGCCTTTTTGGCAGAGACCAGAACAGTCAGCAGCTGCACTTGGATACTTTTGTAATAATTTAAGATAAGCAAAAAAACAATTGTAACTATTTAGGATAAGCAGGTCTCTTGGAAGAACTGAGACTAGCAGCTTAAAGAGCAATTCACAAAACATTGCACTACAACTCACTACAACCAGAATTGTGTATTTAGTAAAATGTCTGTTCATTTGCACAATAATGTCACAGTCTACAAAAAGCTGGAGCTTTGTTTTTGCACATATATAATGATGGTCATTTCCTCGCTTGTTAAATGATCTGATTTCTACTGATACTCCCAGGCAGACTTTGCTGAACAAAAACCAGTGTGAGTTGATTTTAGCACACGATGCAGTCAAAAACGTTTTTTTTTTTACCATTCTCTAATGGCCCCATCTGCTGTTAGATTTGTGTATTACATGGGTAGTTCAAATGATCGTTGAGAACTACTTTGTATGTAGTGCTTTACAGACTAAGACATAGATATGACTATGAAGATTACCATTCATCCAGGTCATGGTATATCTAATATAGGTATTTATAACCTCTTGCCCTATGCAGGTATGGGAACCATTATCCAGAAACCCGCTATCCAGAAAGCTCCAAATTACAGAAAAGTCATCTCCCATAGACTCAATTTTAATCAAATTATTTAATTTTTTAAAATGTATTTTCTTTTTTCCTCTGTAATAACAGAAAACAATACCCAGTACTTGATCCCATTTGAGATATAATTAATCCTTAATGGAGATGAAGCAATTCTGTTGGGATGAATTAATTAGACTTACTCTTTAGAGATCCAAATAATGGAAAGATCCCAGAAATTCCAAGGGCCTGAATCAAGAGACAAATATCTGTATAGCATTCTACATGGCCACACATCAGTAAGTATAGTAAGTACTGATTTGGCCTCATGTTACTGCACATGGCTTCTCTGGGACTATTTGCAGCTTTACTGCCTTTTTTACCAGTCCTGCCCCCCGTAAGGTTTTCATTCTTACAGAATTATTAATGATGGACACATTCATACTTTGGTGCTTTATTGCATTTTGTATTATTGTATTTCATGTAACTGTTTTTCTCTTATAGATCTTCAAAGAAAGCACCAGATGCACCACTGACCAGAGTAATCCAATCGAATGGCGTCCCGCCAGTGTCCGCCCGCTGCTGTCTTTAACTCCATGAACCCTCCTGTGAACAGCTATGTGGAACACTGCTACCTGAGGTCTCCTAATGTTATGGCGGAAGGTCAGTGTCTGGCAGCATGTAAAAATAATACAGAGGCTGTAGGCACATATTTAAGCAACATATCAGAGAAAGGTCAAAGCCTTCTCACTTCTATAGTGGAGCAAGCCATAACAGCATGATGATTCAATGAACAGCTATTTTCATACAAAACTTTTCATTGCTTCATTTTGGATCAGGTTCAAAGAAAGTCGGCATGGTTCTATCCTTTTGAATAGAAATCTCATTATGCATTATGTATCCAGACAAAACATTTTTTTTTTTTAAAGTTTTGAAGGTTCCTCTTGAGCTTTGAGGATTATAGTGGATTATGATATATCTATTAAATTTATGGGTGAGCAGTAGAACGTGTTATTTATGACTTAGCTGTTCTGTCTGGAACTGATCTTTGATGCACTTTATTCATCTGGCTCGCCATTATTTTTAGGGATGAATGAAATGCCCTATTGCCATCAGACCAACCTTATGACCAGTCACCATGGATTTGGATTGGCACAAGGCAGCGATCACTTGGCAGGCACAGATGGTGAGCATCAACGTCGTCATTTGAACTGAAGAATAAAACAAAATACCAACGGGTGCCAACATGAATGAGGGAATTGAGCTTAATATCTTTTAAATGAATTCCTGTTTGTGCAACCTTAATATCATTCCAGTACAGCAAAGGATCTTACATAATATTTAATAAATATGACCGTGTCTATAATCCTTTAATAAGCGTGCCTTGGCTGAGAAGTATTTACGTAAATGTTCAATGTTCATTATAGGTTAATTTTATTCAATAATTATATTTTTACTGAGACTTTCTTTTATAACTTGACTTACAACTACAGGCCATCAGATCAATTCCAGGGCCAATACACGATAGAAATGATTGAACACTACCCCTTATTTTGTTCTTATATGACCTTTAGCTGTTTTGTTTCCCTTCCATAAAGGATCACGTTTCTCTACTCCTCGAAGTACAATGAAACTGAGCAAAAAGAGAGCAATGTCGATCTCCCCACTGTCAGATGCCAGCATTGATCTACAAACCATGATCAGGACCTCCCCCAATTCCTTGGTGGCTTTTATTAATTCTAGATGTTCTTCAGCTAGTGGGTCTTATGGCCACCTGTCTATAGGAACTATCAGGTAAATATAGGTCTACATACAGGTATTTAGAATAAAACAAGAATGTGGTCATTTACTATTGCAAGTGCCATTTTTTCAGGAGAATTTCATCATAAATGCTGATGTCTGTTAAGTAGCAAGTGCTGCTTCTTGTGTGTATAGTGCTGAGTCTTTTTTTAATTTTTCTTCAAAATATAACAGTAAATGTATTTACAGTAATGAGAAAAAATGTGAAATGCAGGTTATGGTATAACTTTTTTTTTTTTAATAGCCCATCTCTTGGTTATCAAAATTGCCTTAACCATCAGAGGCCACAAGCGGGACCCTATGGAAGCAACCCACTCATGCCTTACAACTCCCATGAACACCTGTCCAGCAGAGGAATGAGCATGCTCCAGCCTCGCAGCTCAGTCAAGCACTGTCAGGTTAGAACAGATACACAGCAAGAAATTATAATTGCTCAGTTGTTAACTTGTATTTCATTCAGCTTTAATGTATATACTGTTGTTTCATCTATACTCGACTCATATCTCTTCCACGCTGCTAAAATGTGGATTAAAGACAATGGAACACAGGACAGTTCAAGACATTTTTGGGGAGATGTAAAAAAGATGTAAAAGTTGCCTATAAATATGTAACCTATAGCAACAGATGTGTGTTTCCAAACAGCTGACTTGTAAATTCTGCCTTCTGATTGGTTGCTATGGGTTACTAGACAAGTAGCAAACTTAAGACCATATATCACCTTAACCCCTCAGTTTACTTAGTAATATCAAGCTTAGCAGATGGTCAAAAAAACCCTTGGAATTTCCCCTTGTTCATTTGCGTGATGTCTACATTCATCAGTTACGCCACAGTTTGTGTTGCCTTGATGCTCAGTCACTTCCAGCTCTGTATCATTACTATGATTTATTTGTCAGTAAATAACACACGAGAATATGTCGGTTTATTTCTCTTCTCAGCTGACATTTATAGTATTTATTAAGTCTCAAGCACCAACATATATTGTATATTGTAAATATACTAAAATTACAAAAATTTTACAAAATATATTAGGTATGGGATCTGTTATCTGGAAACCCATTATCCAGAAAGCTACCCATAGACTCTATGTTGTCCAAATAATTCAAATTTTAAAAAAATCATTTCCTTTTTTGCTGTAATAAAACAGTAGCTTGTACTTGATCCAAACTAAGATATAATAATACTTATTGGAAGCAAAACCAGCCTATTGGGTTTATTGAATGTGTAAATGATTTTCTAGTAGACTTAAGGTATGAAGATCCAAATTACAGAAAGATTTGTTATCCAGAAAGCCCCAGGTCCCAAATATTCTGGATAGCAGGTCCCATTCCTGTATATTGTAAGATGTATGGGATAAGGACTCCAAATGATAATATTAGTATAATAATAATAATCATATAATAAAGTGAAGAAGAACTAAAAATATTATTGTTTAGCATTGTTTATTTGGTTGAGTATACTCCATAAATGTATTGAGGTCTAAAGTATATGCAGCCAGTGATGTTCCCAAATACTAATATATAATTTGCTATTGTCCTACCTGGAACAACAGGTGCAGATTATACTTGTACTTTTGCTGAAGCAGTATCACCTCTCATTACAGTTGAAGTCTGAGCCATTGTCGATTACTGGCTTGGATCCGATTGGGAGCAAAAGATTAGAGGATGAATCCGAAGGAGATATATCTAGTCCTGCTTCAGTTGGAACACAGGTAACATGACAGCACATTGTCTAACATTGTAATTAGGACTGACATAATAGAAAGGTAAAGCCCAATGATGTTTTTCATGTCCATGAGAAGTTTGTCAAGCATTGCCAGAGCAGGGTATCCCCAGATACTGAAATACTACAAAGCTAAAAGGCCGGTGAGTTGAGCCATCCCTCTGTACGCACAGAAAACCTGCATTTTACATTTTAAAGATTTCCATAAAAGTACAGATTGTTTATTAATATAATATAATTATTAATTATATAAACTGTCCTCCTAAATTAGGACCCACTGCTTGGATTGTTGGATGGGCGTGATGACTTGGAGAAGGATGATGGCAAACATGAGCCAGAAACAGTGTACGAGACCAACTGTCACTGGGAAAGCTGTACTAAGGAGTTTGACACTCAGGAACATCTTGTCCATGTAAGATTCATCTATCACAAAATATAGATATTTTGCCTTGTTTCATTACTTAATGTTAATGAACAAGACTTATTCATCTTATGAACCTTAATAACTCTTCTACAGCACATAAACAATGAACACATCCATGGGGAAAAGAAGGAGTTTGTGTGTCACTGGCAGGACTGTTCGCGAGAACTCCGACCCTTCAAGGCGCAATATATGCTGGTGGTCCATATGAGGAGGCACACCGGGGAGAAGCCCCACAAATGCACAGTGAGTTTGTTCAAACCATGCAAATGAATAATGTTGAATGTTGTGTGTAATTACACAATGCATTATGTTTTTTTATTTTATTGTTTAAGCTTGTATTTGTGTGTGTGCAGCGGTGTAACAACACAGGTGCCGGGCCCCCCTGCGAACTAAAATCAACCTCCTAGGCTCTCCCCAGCCACTTGGGTGCAAGTGCATTTGCCATTGCAGGCAGTGGGTGCACAATTTTTCAGTGAGCGGCCATAGAGGAAGCTGACCCTACTGTCCAGACCCCCCTTCCCCCCCCCCCCACTGCGGGGTCGGTTTCCTCTATAGTTATGTCACTGTGTGTCTGTGTGTGTGTGTGTGTGTGTGTGTATATATATATATATCATTAATGATAAGCTGAAAGTTGGGAGAATCCTGTCTATTAATCTGACAAATAGGGAGGTATCAGGGACTTATTTCAAATGTATGCTCCCTAAGCAGTCTGTGATCCCATTTGAACCTGCCCTCCTATGCGTATGCGAACTGCTAGAGATCTGTGTGCATTGCCCTACAGGAGAAACAGGGACTGCACTGAGGACAGAGGGGTTGAAAGCAGGAGCAGTAGCTGTTAGAACTCCCTTTCAATGCAGGAAGTGGGCCACCCCTAAAACTTTTCCACCCTAGACCCAAGAATTTGTGAGCTTCCCACAAATACGGGCCTGAAAGTTACTCCATAATATCTTGTGCTAATTTGGTTATGCATGTTATATTCTGTTAATAAGCACAGTTTCAAATCATTTGGTAACATATATACTTTTTTTTTATTTTAAGTTTGAGGGATGTAACAAAGCCTATTCACGGCTTGAGAACTTGAAGACTCACCTGAGGTCCCACACCGGCGAGAAACCTTATGTATGTGAGCATGAGGGCTGCAACAAGGCCTTCTCTAATGCCTCCGACAGAGCCAAGCACCAAAATCGAACTCACTCTAATGAGGTATTGTCAAGCAACTAGGGTTTAAAATTAAGGGGCCTATTTAATACACCTCCAATTTTTCTGGTTACGGTTTTAAAGGGGAAAACTTTAATTTTTGGAGGGAAAAAAAGAGATTTATTATAGCCCAAAGCTGCTAAAAATCCGAATCCAAAAATACTCCATCTCAGATATGTCATGGTCATGTAGAAGTCAATGACAGATGCCCCTGAAGATGTTTCTTAACATTGTGATCAGCTCTGGTTTTTGACCAATATCCGGTTTTTGCAGGGACAGTTTGATAACATTCAGTTTTCGGATTCAAGTTGACGCACTTGTTGCAATGTTTTTTTCTAAAAGAATTATTGATAAATGAGTTACATTTGTAGATGTGAGTTAGGTTGACTTTGCTTTAATAAAAAACTGTGATAAACTCAAGTTTTAGTAAATAATCCCCTAAGTGTATGCCCAACCACCTCTGTTTGCAACATATTTATATATAGAATATATTCTAGAATGTTCCATTAGAATTTATTCCAGTGTGGATAAGAATTGTCTGAAACATGAATGCAGTTTGCATTGGGTTTAATGGTAAAGATGGGTGTTAGTACTCAGCTAACTCTGATACATGGTTCACACAGATAAGATAAACAAAGGTCCGGGGCCAGATGGTATTCATTCCAGCGTACTTAGCGAGCTTAACTCTGTGATTGCCAAACCTCTTTACTTAATTTTCAGGATTCATTGAGGTCTGGCATAGTGCCGAGAGACTGACAAATTGCTAATTTGGTGCCACCATTCAAAAAACTATCCCATTCTCAGCCTCAAAACTGTAGGCCAGTTAGTCTGACGTCCATGGTAGGAAAGCTTTTCGAAGGATTAATAAAGGATAAGATACTGGACTTTATAGAAAATCATAATACTATGAGTTTGTGCCAGCATGGTTTTAGATCTTGCCAGACTAACTTAATTTCTTTTTATGAGAAGTAGAGACCTCGATTCTGGGATGGCAGTGGATGTGATTTACTTAGACTTTGCTAAAGCATTTGATACAATGCCACACAGTAGGTTACTGGTTAAGGAATGTTGGCCTGGAACATAGTATTTGTACCTGGATAGAGAACTGGCTAAAAGATAGACTACAAAGAGTGGTGGTAAATGGAACATTTTCTAATTGGACCAGTGTTGTTAGTGGAGTACCGCAGGGCTCTGTACTAGGTCCCTTGCTTTTCAACTTGTTTATTAATGACCTGGAGGTGGGCATTGAAAGTACTGTTTCTATTTTTGCAGATGATACTAAATTGTGCAGAACTATAGGTTCCATGCAGGATGCTGCCACTTTGCAGAGTGATTTGTCTATGTTGGGAAACTGGGCAGCAAACTGGAAAATGAGGTTCAATGTTGATAAATGCAAGGTTATGCACTTTGGCAAAAATAATATAAATGCAAGTAATACACTAAATGGCAGTGTGTTGGGAGTTTCCTTAAATGAGAAGGATCTAGGGGGTTTTGTAGATAACAAGTTGTCTAATTCTGGGCAGTGTCATTCTGTGGCTACTAAAGCAAATAAAGTTCTGTCTTGCATAGATTTTTTTTAAAAAAAAAATTGGGAGCCATGTCCAGTCATTCGCATGCGCATACTGAAAAGCTACCCTGAATTGCTCATTATGCGCACACGCATGACATCACATGCGCATTATGCCTATGCGAGCCACTGGACATGGCTGCTCGCACTGGGAGCGTATCGCTGGTGGAGGCATTTTTTCAAAAACAAAACAAAAACTACTGTTATCCCCAACCGGATTGTGGGCTCTATTGGCCCCGACCTTTGGTTGGGGATAACATTTTTACCCAACAGGTGCCCTTTAATCATCTTGCAGCAAAAGGAAATTGTTTTAGATTTACAACAGATTTATGGTTGAGAATAATATTTTTAGCAAGCAATGATGGTTACTACTTGCAACATTTTGCATTTCACCGTTAGAAATAAATTGTTTACAGATGGATAATTTGTTCTAAAGTTTGCAGATTGCAAATTTGCAATTTGTAGAGAGGATTTAGGCACTGCTGCTGAGCTCTAACACCCCACAGCACAATAAATGGACACATATATCTTCTTTGATAAATGTGTCCCTTCATTAAAATACTTTCTTGACCTTCAACAAATGTTAATAATTGGGGGGAGGGGTCATACCTCCAGGGATACTTCTGGGCTCCCTAGTTTAGTATTTGATAAATCTGACCTTAGACTGGTATCATTGCATGTACATATGCTTATTTCTGTACATGTAAACATACAAATGCCTATAATTTTAGTGCAAAATTAGTACAAACAATAATGATGATGTAGTAGAAAATGTTTTTAAATATAATTTAAACAAAAGCTGTGGTAACAATAAGTGTTAATATAGTTGGTTTAATGGAGGGTTTATTGAACATTTATCAGTCTAAATTTGGATTCTTTTCTAGAAACCATACGTCTGCAAGATCCCCGGCTGCACCAAGCGCTACACAGATCCTAGCTCTCTCAGGAAGCACGTTAAGACTGTACATGGCCCAGAAGCGCACATTACCAAGAAGCACCGTGGAGACGGAATGCCCAGGGCTCAGTCTGGTCATGAGGGACCTGGAATTCAGAATGTTAAAGGGGAAAACCAGCTGGATATGGATGCAAGCTCTGCTCGCAAGGAGGATGGAAGACTTGCTGTGCCAGATATAACTTTGGTGAGCAAAGACATCTTACAAATGAACCATGTTTAGAAAAGAGCACACGTTTTGCCCTCGGGGTCAAGCAGATTATTGGGCAAAGAGCACAATGCTACATCAATGTGATTGCACCTGTAGAACAACAGATATAAAAAAAAATAGTAGCCGTGCACATAGTAAATTGTATATATATATATATATATATATATATATATATATATATATATATATATATATATATATATATATATATATATATATATATTTATATATATATATATATATATATATATATATATATATATATATAGATGGTGATCCCACTGGTGTCTAATAAAAGGGCAGCCAAGTATGGGGGTTTACTTTGAAAGCAGCAAGTAAGTTGCAGGTAAAACCTAGTCCCTTTGTAAAATGTATAATAAAACAATAGAATTCTTAATGAATTAGATAAAATTGAGCATAGGACTGGCAAGATATGGGATGACTTTGACGTAGTTGGCCAGCTTAAATATATTGCAATATATGGACAAACAATCCCTGTTTTGTTTAAAGGGTAAGACATTTTTCAGTAGCAGTATGCACAAAATGTCTCTGTCTTAAATATATTGATAATGGGTTGAGTGCAGAGGACTCTTGTATTTGACTATATGTATTTTGTGGTCACACCCTCATTGCACCCTCGCCTAATGGTTTTAAAAAAAGAGAGGCATCCTGGATCTCAGAATGCTAATTTATCTAGAGCAACCTTAACAATACACATTGTTAAAAACTATAACAACATCTGCAATATACTGAATTGGTTCTTTATGAAAGTCTGCATGATCTGTGAGTTTTTATGATATTTGACATTTTAATTCTGGTTTCATCTGGTTAACAGAAATCTCAGCCCAGCCCTGGTGGACAGTCATCTTGCAGCAGTGAAAGGTCGCCTTTGGGAAGCAACAACAATAATGATAGTGGGGTGGAAATGAATGCCAACACAGGAGGAAGCTTTGAGGACCTCACCAATCTAGATGATATTCCTTCTGTAGATTCAATAGGCACTGCAGGTGCTTCAGCCCTAAGAAAGCTGGAGAATCTTAGGATTGACAAACTGAACCAACTACGTAAAGCCCCATCCTCAGGAAAGATGGTCAAACTGCCTTCAATCCACAACAGTGGTGAGTGGTATTACTCCTGGGAGATAAAACCACTGGCAGCATAAACATAGTGTGGCAATGCTTTAAAACACAAAGTTAAATTAAAATTATGAGAATATGCAGGTTATTGGGAAATAACATAAAGCCATTCCATCTCTGAATCACTTTTTATGTTTTCTCAGGTCCTCCCGTCTGTGGTCCACTGGGTTTGTCTCAAAATCAACATGGGATAGAATTGCCATCCAGCAACCATGTAAATCACCTTAATGACAGGCGGAACAGCACTACAAGCACCATGAGCTCAGCCTATACAGTGAGTCGCAGATCCTCAGTGGTGTCCCCATACCTACCCAACCAAAGAGCAGGTGATTCTGGTAACATGGTGGATTCATATGACCTTTCTACGGACCCTTCTGGTCATTCTAATGAAGCTGTTTGTGCTAGCGTGCTTCCAGGCCTTACTCCAGCACAGCAATATAGATTAAAGGCAAAGTATGCTGCAGCAACTGGTGGTCCTCCACCTACTCCACTGCCCAACATGGAGAGGATGAATACAAACAATAGGATGGCATTTGCTTCTAGCGATTATCGTGGATCAGCCATCTCTTCCCTGCTGGGTAATAACACTCAGAGAAGACATAGTAGTAATGAGTATCACAACTATGGAACAGGTATTATTCATCCAGCTCAAGCACCAGGTGCTGGGATAAGAAGAGCTAGTGACCCTGCAAGAACTGGGGGAGATATTCAAACAGTTCCAAAAGTGCAGCGCTTCAAGAGTATGACAAATATGAATGTATCTATGATGGGGCGACAAGGTACCAGTATTCAGCAAGCATACGGAGGATCTGATGCTAATTTACAAAGACATATGTTTACTCCACGGCCACCCAGCATTAGTGAGAATATTTTTATGGAAACAGCTGGTCCTGATGGAGTATGCCATTCAAAGGAACAAAGCATTATCCAGCCTAACGAAATGCAGCCCTATATGAATTACCAGGGTCAAGGATCTCAGCTGGCTGCACCCAGTGACCATATGAACTTTAATCATCAAATGCATGGGTTAGATGGTCAAAGCCAAAATGTCTATAGCCATTCTCAGCGAGCTATGAGCAACATGCATCTAAATGCAGAAAATTACTCAGGCCAGAGCAATGTTTCAACACATACAAATTTCAACCAGTGCCAAATGACTGCTCATAACCAGCAATTTCCCAACACAAGGCAAGCTTATAGCTGTGCTAATTTACCTGTACAGTGGAATGAGGTTAATTCAGGAACCATGGACAACCCTGCTCAGAGCCCAAATCACCAAATAATGCATCGGAATATGCCACCTGGAAATCATTGCCAGAGTCAGTTCTCAAACTCTACTGTCCCAGAACCAACAAAGCAAGGTTGCCCTGTAAACAGAAATTCATGCCAGCAGGGAATGTATATGAATAATCAGAAATATAACCATGGGGGTCAGGTGCAGGTTAAGCCAGAACAACAGTTCCACCATTCAGCTCCCTCCATGATGTCCTGTCAAAACATGAAGCATCCTTCTAGACTAGAGCAGAATTTTACTCACTCAAATACAATGCCATTGTCACCTGAAGCCACAAACTGTGATTACCAAGGGCAACAAGACAACACTCAGAATTCTTGCTTTAATGTTGGCCTTAACCCTAACTTGCTAAGCCCTCAAGGGCGTAGGTCTCAGACACCTATGATGCAGGTAAAGGAAATGATGGTCAGAAACTATGTCCAGTCCCAACAAGCGCTAATGTGGGAGCAACATCCAAAAAGTATGTCCATGATGAGCAACAGTGGAGAAGATGTAGATACTGGGCAAAACCAGCATATAAATACTCCAAATGCAGCTGTGTATATGAGTCCCAAGTATATGAAGTATCAGGGCAAGCCATCACCAAACAACCTAATGAGTCCAAGCTCCCAAGACAGCCAATCAAGTCACACCAAAGCAATGGGAAGCCCAAACAGTCAGTGTTACAACTTTGACATGATGCCCCGTCCTCCCTGTGGCCCCAAACCTTTAAGCAGGCAACAAAGTGTATCAAGTCAGTCAACATACATGGGAAGTCCAAATCAGCTTAGTCCATCTTACCAGTCATCTGAATCAAGCCCCAGAAGAATGGCCTGCCTTCCTGCAATTCAGCCACAGCCTGAAGTCACCATCAACACCAGCATGATGTATTACACCGGTCAAATGGAAATGCATCATGGTAAAGCAGGGCTCCATAAACTTACTACACCACTAAATCAAAACCAGACCAGCTGTGATGGACATCAACATGGCCAGTTCAATTCTAATCATAGCTTTCTAAAGACAGACTCTGTGCCGTACACAAGTTCATGTCCAGGTGCCAATACATTAGACAGTCTTGATCTGGAGAATACACAAATTGACTTTACAGCAATTATAGATGATGCAGATAATACTATAATGGCTGGGAACATAAGCCCCAATGGACTAGCAGGAGCTTCCTCACACTTAACCACACTGCGAAACACAGGAGCGGTTCCAAACATGGTGGTGGGGGACTTGAACTCAGTGTTATCATCTCTGGCTGGAGAGAATAAATACCTAAACACAATCTCCTGAGCAATCTAGAACTAGCCTGAAAACATATATATGACAACTGCCCTCGATCAGACTGATCTTCTATGGAGCAGAGCTCACCCACTTATTTTATTCGTTCTTGAAATCTTTGGAAGTTTAGTAGACACTGTGCTTGACAAAAACAGCAAATGTACGTTTTTTGCTGGCACAGAAATACACGCCTTCATTTACTCCGTCACTTTTAAATCATAATGCTGTTTTTACAAAACAAATTTTGCACATTTTATAATTGTAAACCTGGAAAAGAGTAACTGCCTTGTTAGCTTTACATAAAGCGGCTGTAAGTCCCAAAATTGTGCCTTCTGAAACAAACTGTAATCATACAGGTATTCTGTTATCCAGAATACTCAGGACTTGGGGTTTTCAGAATAAGGACTCTTTCCAAAATGTGGATCTCTATACATTAAGGGGGTTATTTACTAAAATCCAAATTTATCTAATATTTCATTAAAAAAAGCACAACCAAACTCCCATGCCCGATTTGAGCTCATTTATTAATACTTGATAAAATTGAGAGAAAACCCGAAGCTCTCAAATTTTTTCGGGCTTTTTGTGAAATTGCCCCAAAAAGTCAGATTTTCGGCTAAACATCGCAGACCATAACATGTCAAATTGAGATAGTTGCCTCTCCCATTGACTTATACAGGACCTCGATAGGTCTGAGATGGTGGATTTGCGGGTTTTCGAATTTGGGCATTTTGCAGCATCAGGGTATAATAAATCTCGAAAAATGTGAGTTTTTTTTCCTCTAAAGATATGAGTTTTCTAGTGAAAATGTTTTCAAGATTTTAACATTCAGATTTTAATAAATAACCCCCTTAGTCTACTAAAAATAATTTAAATATTAAATAAACCCAATAGGATTGTTTTTCCTCCTATAAGGATTAATTATATCTTAGTTGGGATCAAGTACCAAGTACTGCTTTATTATTACTGAAAAAAGTCAATGATATTAAAACATTTTAAAAATGGAGCCATTCCTTAATTTGGAGCTTTCTGGATAACCGGTTTCTGATTAACAGGTCCCATACCTGTAATCAACATAAAAGTACCTTAAGTACAAATGTTACAATGGTATAGTAAGGTATTTTTCTGTAATTTGGATCTCCATACTTTATGCCTTCCAAAATATAATCTAAACATTAACGGGGTTGATCGCCTTTGATACGCAATAGGCGTTTTTATTTTTTTTATTATTTGTGGTTTTTGAGTTACTTAGCTTTTTATTCAGCAGCTCTCCAGTTTGTAATTCAGCAATCTGGTTGCTAGGGTCCAAATTACCTTAGCAACCATACATTTATTTAAACAAGAGAATACAATATGAATAGGGGAGGGCGCGAATAGAAATATGAGTGATAAAAAGTGGCAATAACAATAAATGTGTAGCTTTACAAAGCATGTGCCTTTAGATGGGGTCAGTGACCCCCATTTGAAAGCTGGAAAGAGCCATAAGAAGAAGGCAAATAATTAAAAATAAATAATGAAGACCAATTGAAAAGTTGTTTAGAATTGGCCATACTAACATACTAAAAGTTAACTTAAAGGTGAACCACCCCTTTAATTAGTAATTACGCCCCATCATCAATTGCTTTGGACCCCACAGTTTAAAAACCTATGCATGAACTGATATCATAATGTTATCAGTAGGGATGCACCGAATCCACTATTTTGGATTCGGCCGAACCCCCGAATCCATCACAAAAGATTCAGCCGAATACCGAACCGGATCCGAATCCTAATTATGCAAATTAGGGGTGGGAAGGGGAAATATTTTTTACTTCCTTGTTTTATGACAAAAAGTCACTCGATTTCCTTCCCCGCCCCTAATTTGCTTGTGCTAATTAGGATTCGGATTTGGTTCGGCCAGGAAGAAGGATTCGGCCGAATCCTGCTGAAAAAGGCCGAATCCCGAACTGAATCCTGGATTCGGTGCATCCCTAGTTATCAGAGAATGCAAATTTAACTGGTTGGAGACTTCTTCCTAAAAGAAAAATTATGGGAGAACTGTGCATCTACGGCCAACATCTCCTTTGCTACAAGTATTAAATCAGGTGTCAGTTAACTCTGTGTTTTGGGTTGTTTTTATAAGAATTATGGGAAAAGTAACCTGTACTTATCTATATTTTTTCCTTTCCTAATTTTAGAAATTAGAAGTTGTTCACTGCTTAATATCATGAATGTATAAAAAAAAAAAAAAAGCTCAAGTTACTGAGGCAGTAAGTGTCTTCTGATGCTTCTCTGCTCTCTTATATCATACAATTCTGAAGGACCATTGATCAGTCCAAAGGAGTAAATACTCACTGTGAGAGCACAAGGTAATCGGGATTGAGAGGTTCTCCCATTACTAGCCCAACCACTTTTGTCTCTTATGAAATCATAATAAATATACCAAAGAGTGCATTTTGTCATTTAAAAAAAACATTTTAGTTTATATAACATAGTTTGAGAAAAAGAAAGTATATTATGTAGAAGATATAACTGGTTCTTACTAGACTTTTATATTTCTGCATCAAAAGAAAAGGAAGTTTAATGTAAAAAGAAAATGTTTATTTTTGAACGTTTGTAAATCCCTTATCCTGTTTTGTACAGCATGTATTTTTATATCTGTAAATTCATTTTGCTATCCTTTTTCCATACAGAAATAAAATTGTTTTTCCTAGTTTTCGTAAATTTATTTGACTATGAAAATACCATGAGCATAGGGAGATGTGACATTAAAAGTAAATTATACCTTTGTTTCACTTGGGCTTAGGTAGGAAAGGTGCATAAACACTATCTGAAGGGAAAGAAATATATACAGGTATAGGACCTGTTATCCAGAATGCTCAGGACCTGCTCAGGATAATGGATCTTTCCGTAATTTAGATCTTTAGGGCCGGAACTAGGAGTAGGCAGAGTAGGCACATGTCTAGAGCGCAAAGCTGGGGGGCACCTTCACTGTCTCGTCCCCCTAGTCCAGTCCACTCTCTGCACTCTAACTCCGGCTGTTCAGCGGGTCTATTCATATGCGCCTATCTGTGCGCATACATGCACACCTGTCACGGGTACACGCATACGTCAGCGCGTGAGAGATGGCATGACCAGCCAGGTTGCCTAGGGGGCTTGACTCAGCGCTGCCTTAAGTCTACTATAAAGTCATTAAAAAACATTAAAGGGGAACTATCACGACAACTTTAATATACCGGTAAGCGTCTGCATACTGAAATACGAAATATAATCAATTTAATGTTCTACATCGTTTCTGAAATAATTAAGTTTATGTTCACTATCCCTCTCTCAACATGTGTTTCTCTTCATTCTGACTACTTGCAGCAGTTCGGTGTCAGATAGTCATTGACAGTTAGATCCAATATATCTTATAGGGAGGCTCCCTTTCCTAGCAGATGAATTAGAGCTTACTCAAATTACTGATTCCAGTACAAACAGAATCTAACAAAATAACTGACTTTTGCACAAATTCTGCATGTAGAGAGACATGATGTCTGGTGATTTTAATAGAGTGAGCATCTTCTAGGCAAAAGGAGCCCCCCTATAACATATATTGGATGTAACAGTCAATGAATATCTGAAACCCAACTGCTGCATGAAGATAGAATGAAGTGAAACAGATGCTGAGAAAGGAATAGTGAAGATAAACTTGATTATTTCAGAAACACTAGAGAATATTTAATTGATTGTATTTAGAAAGTTTCAGTATGCTGAAGCTTATATGAAATTTTCATTTTCGTGATAGATCCCTTTAAATAAACCCAATAGGCTGGTTTTGCCTCTAAAATGTAGTCTATGGGAGATGACCTTTCTGTAATTGGAGCTTTTCGGATAACAGGTTTCTGGATAATGAATCCCATAACATATTATTTACACCTTATTCAAAGTTGAAATCCATGATAGTCTATCCCTGAATTGTATGAAGCATTTCTCAACCCCCCTGTAGGCTCATAGGGCCATGCAACCCCTCCTCCTCCTCACACTTTCTGTATTCTCTTATTTACATCTCTTTACATATAATGATCCATCATTCCCACCATTTCTTCTATTTGTTCTCATATAGAAATGGAGAATGGCCATGATATAGGCATACAAGGCAAATTGTTGGATGAACAGGAGGGCACAGTGTAGGACTGGCCCACCGGGATACCAGGAAAACTGCCAGTGGGCCCAGGTGCCAGTAGGCCTCTCGCTTGGCTGCAAAAATGCAGTGTCCCCCAGAAATGCATTTAAAATTGCAAGCTTGTGGGAGCAGAAAAGGAAGGCACATAGCAAAGATTAGGACATTCTGTAATATATGAAAAGTAAACTTAAAGGCGAACTGCACCTAATTGGGAGTAAATCTGTATTGAAATTAGTGGCTTAATTACGATTAGGGATGCACCGAATCCACTTTTTTGGATTCGGCCGAACCCCCGAATCCTTCGTGAAAGATTCGGCCGAATACCGAACCGAATCCGAACCCTAATTTGCATATGCAAATTAGGGGTGGTAAGGGGAAAACATTTTTTACTTCCTTCTTTTCTGACAAAAAGTCATGCAATTTCCCTCCCGCCCCTAATTTGCATATGCAAATTAGGATTCGGATTCGGTTCTGCTGGGCAGAAGGATTCGGCCGAATCCGAATCCTGCTGAAAAAGGCCGAATCCTGGCCGAATCCCGAACCGAATCCTGGATTCGGTGCATCCCTAATTACGATGGAGTAGATCCCCCCTTCAACCCTACACAGATTTTAGGGTGCATTAAGGGCATGGGGACCTTTATTCTAGTGTACTTTGTACCTTTTATTTACTCAGGTAGTTCTTAAATGTTGACAGTTACGTGTAGTCAGTTTTATAAGTATTGCTAGAAAACAATAGGGAAAACAATAGGGAAAACAATAGGGGTCATTTACCATCATGAAAACAAGGTGCAAAGTTCAATAAACGGGCACAATGTGTTTATTTTTTCTGCATTACACACCCTACCTTCCAAAACAGGGATATCCAGTGTTCCAGTTTTGGCTGAAGAAAAATCTTGGGCTGGGTCCACCACGTGTTCATTACCACCCTACCTTCCTCCAGTTGTGAATTAGACTTTGTTTTAGAACAGGGCAAGGTTGTTCAAGTTAGGTGGATTCTCTAACTAGGCAGATGTAAGAACAGGGTTGGCACACCCAGACAGCCATTAACCCCAGGCATGCTCTGGCACATCTGTGCAGGTAGATACCCCCCCCTTTGCCAACCTACCGTATCGACATTTTGGAGCTACTTAATGCTGTATGATGTTCTGTATTCCATTCATGATTGTCATGCTTAGAGAAGGTCACCTGCTTCTTAGGGTTCTCTTTAATGCATATCAGGAACAAATTTGGGATATGGTGAGGCCAGCAGAATTGATTAAATGGCAGAATCATGTTACTCTGCTATAGGGTTGGCATTTTTAGCACTGCTGCCCTCTAGTGGAGAATAGCGGCAATCAAACTGTCCCTCCCCACCTGTTTATGTGCCCTGAACTGTCTTTACTGAGCACAGGTGCATATACTTATGATCCAGACTGGAGATCAAGCACCTGCAATTTCCACCTGTATACAGCAGTACTTTATTCTTGAGAAGTGGGCTCAGGGAGGTACATACGCTGTCTGTTTCCCGTCCCCTATCTGGTATCTAAATTCCCTCCTTGTCATTGGAGCAGAGCTCAGCAAGTATTCCTTGAATGATTTCACTCTTTGTTCATTAAGACAATCATGTTGTACAATGACAAGTGCCCTTATTGACACACAGGGATTAGTGGAAAGCATGAAAAAAGGCAGAGAAGTTTATTTTGTCTGCTGCCATTTTATGTCAGATGGCATGGTGGATAAAACACGTGCCATTGCCCTTAAGGTGTGGATATGTAATATAGTGACAGAGATAGTGGATAGGGTGCAGAAATATTGGTAGGAATACAAAGACCCATGAGACTTTGCTATATTTGTTTATCTAAAGCAGTAGTACTCTGGTGGTGACTGGAGCAGTGACTGGGGAGCACCGCCGGAAGGTTAATTAGGGTTAGCTATGTCTGTTGGAATGTTTATTTGCTCCCCTACAAATTACTGGAACCTTGTTTATTAGCTATGGGGGAGAGGGAAATTACTGGTCTCAGTACAGGCACTACTGTCCTACAGAGATCTGGCCACTAGGTGGCAAAGCAGTTTCATTTATAGTAAAAGCAGTTCCATGTAATATGTACAGTATATATATATATATATATATATATATATATATATAATATATATAAGTTCCTGTGGGGCCCCACTCCGCCAAACTATTATAAACTCGGGTGCAAGGTAAAAAAGCTTTACATAGTACAAAAAAGACCAGCAACACCGATATCTTTTGTGAAAAAATCATTCAAGTGTATTGAAAATGCATGTACAGCCATTTATATATATATATATATATATATATATATATATATATATATATATATATATAAACCTTTTTCTGACACTATACACTTTTTACTTTTAAAATAAATCTAGGCTTCTGAGAATAAGGGGAAACATCTTCAATTCCCCTCGAACCAGTCGAAGCAGCCATAGAATCAACTTTGTACTTAGTGTTGATTTTAATAACCCTGTATTTTCTTACTTGCTAAAAAAAGCCATTCAATCCCTTCTTGAAGTTATTTAATGTACAGTAGATGCCAGTCCAACCTCTTCAGGGAGAGCATTTCACAACTTCACAGATCTCACTGTAAAAAAACCTATTTGCATCTTTGGAACCTCTTTTCTTCTAACCTCAGTGGATACCCTTGTGTCTGCTGAAAGGATCTACTGTAATTAAAGCATCAGAAAGTTTATTGTATGGTCACCTTCTATATTTATACATAGTGTAAATAACCCCAACTTGGCCAGCCATTCCACATAA
Organism: Xenopus laevis; assembly: GCF_017654675.1. Classification (NCBI taxonomy): domain Eukaryota; kingdom Metazoa; phylum Chordata; class Amphibia; order Anura; family Pipidae; genus Xenopus; species Xenopus laevis. The sequence continues at coordinate 147,697,050 of NC_054373.1, forward strand.
CTAAGAGCTTCCAAACCCGTTACCAGCATTGCCACTCTTCTTTGGATTCTCTCTATTTCATTAAAAACAAATGTAGGATATATTATGTGAAATTGAGTTTTCTGGATAAGGGATCTTTCCATAATTTGCACCAATATAACTTAAGTCTGCTAATAATCATTTAAACATGAAATACATCCAATAGGATTGTTTTGCCACCAATATGGATTCGTGCAGCTTAGTAACTATCAAGTACAATGGACCGTTTTATTATTAGAAAGAGAAAAAAAATATTTTAAAAAATTAAAATATTTAAAATGGGGTCTATGGGAGATGGCCTTTCTGTAATACGGAGCTTTTTGGATATTAGGCTTCTGGATAAGAGATCCCATACATGTAGCCCTTTTAAGCACCGGAGAACAAAACGGCACTATATTTATTCATTTTTATATATGTAATACATATATGTAAAATATTTTATAACTTTTTTTTATCAATTAAACACAGTTCAGGGGAAAAACATTTTTGAAACAATACATGTTTTTTTTAATTTTATTATTTCTACTTTAGAAATCCAGTTGCTTTTATTTAAAAAATATTTTTCTGGAGTCTCAATATGACTGAGCCGCATCCTGTGCGCATAAATCAGTGGGCAAATAGCAAGAACACAAATGGGAAGATTTAATGAACCTTAATGATTAAGAAGATTTTTTTCGCCTTGTTCCGCCGTGGAAATGACGCCTATAGACTTGTATGGTGTCGTGCGTCAAAAAAAAAAAGACGTGCGTCAAAAAATGTTTTGATGCTCATAGACCTTATTGGGCGTCAGCGACATTTCGCCGGTGGAAAATTTTTGGCAAAGCGAAACGGTTTGAATTCGCCCATCCCTTGTGTTTGTTGTTTTATGATACCGTAGGTATGCAGTACCCCAAACTTGAAAAATTTGCGAAACACATTGAAGTCAATGGGCATCAAAATAATTTTGATGCACTTCAATTTTAACTTAAACGTCAATTTTTATACTCTCGACTATTTGGTCCAAATGCATTAAGTCAATGGGGTCCGGATCATTTTGAGACACAGCATAAGTTTATCCAGTGCTTAACCTTGGGATCAATACAAATCAAAACAGGCCGACTCGCCAGTATAAGCATACATAAACAGGGGCCGCTCACCATTCCCATCTATTGGTCCGGGTGCAGTGGTCTCTGAGGAAGTGCAGTGACACGAAACGCGTCAGACCTTGGACGCTGTTCTTAATACCAAGGTTCATCCAATAAAGTAATGTTTTTTACCTAAAGAAAAATCCTTGAATGGAGCGATTCTTGCGCCGCTGCGTGTACACCGAAACATTTTGACGCACATCAATTTTTATGCATGGCGGATTTTTCCCCAGTGATTTGTCATAGTTTCATGAATTAATTCGCTTGCAGCGAAATTCGGAAATTGTCCGCAAATTTGAGTCTGCCGAATGTATTCACCCATCACTAGTCCAAATGCTAAAGTTCTATCCAAACAACAGAAAAAGAAAAAATACTCGCACACTGCCCTCAAATATTAGACTACATTGTTGATATCATATCACACACTCACCTCTTTAGTGGGCCATAATAAAAAAAATGTAAAAGACACTATTTATATATATACCTCCTACACAACATCTAAATAAAACACATATAAGAACATAGTTTGTACAGGTTACAAATAGGAAACAGAACATAGGTGAAACATAGGTACTGACACATTGTTACTTATCTCCAAAGCACTGCTGTAACTTTCTGCTTGAAAATAAACGACATCCTGACATTACCTTTTGGTTACTATAGTTTATTTTTAAAGCTGCAACAAAGTGAATGTCCTGGAATCAAACCCAAGTTTCCTTTGCTGTGAAACTGTTACTGCTTTGTCAACTGTGCTGAGCTGCAATTGCATGGGATCTTTATGCAGCATATTTCAGTCCACACTTCAAGGGATATGGAAAACTGTAGGGATGCACAGAATCCAGGATTCGGTTTAGTATTCGGGCAGGATTCGGCCTTTTTCAGCAGGATTCGGCCGAATCCTTCTGCCTGGCCTAACCAAATCTAACCCCTAATTTGCATATGCAAATTAGGGTTGGGGAGGGAAATCACTTGACTTTTTGTCAGAAAACAAGGAAGTAAAAAATGTTTTCCACTTCCCACCTCTAATTTGCATATACAAATTAGGGTTCGGATTCGGTTCGGTATTTGGCCGAATCTTTCACGAAGGATTCAGGGGTTCGGCCGAATCCAAAATAGTGGATTTGGTGCATCCCTAGAAAACTGTGTAAGATCAATTGTGCCTTCATCTTATGACCCTTTCCAGCTTTCAAATGGGGGCAGTGTCGGACTGGGACACCAGGGGCCCAACCAAAAACAATAGACCAGGGGCCCACCAAAAAACCTTTGACCAAGAGCCCACTCTCAGTACTATTATTCTTCCTCTCCTTACTTAATCTCTATTCTCCTAGTCTCTTTTCTTTACATACTATAATCTATTATTCCAACTATTTAGCCTCTTTGTTCTCATAGAAATAAGGAATGACCGTGAAATAGGCAAAATTTAGCAGCATTAGGGCCCACTGACACCTGGGCCCACCGGAAGTTTTCCTGGTATCCCCGTGGGCCAGTCCGACACTGAATGGGGGGGGGGGTCACTGACCCCATCTAAAAAGCAAATATTCTGTAAGGTTACACATTTATTGTTATTGTGGCTTTTTGTTACTCATCTTTCTGTTCAGGCCCTCCCCTAATTATATTGCTGTCTTTTATTCAAATCAAAGCACAGTTGCTGGGGTATTAGGGTAATTTGGATCCTAGCAACCAGATTGCTGAAATTGCAAACTGGAGAGCTGTTTAATTAAAGGCTAAATAACTTAAAAACCACAAATAATGAAAACCAATTTGAGGATGTCACTCTCTACATCAAAGGTGAACAATCCCTTTAGTTAGAACAATGTTCTGTAGATCACTTGGTATATTATTAAACTAATATCATGTCACCTATTACAAAGAGAGTAATGTTGCAAATAGGCCCTTGAGGTTTTGCTGCATGTCTAAAACACTCAGTGTTCGGTTTCTGTAATCTGCTTTCACCATGGCGGCTCCATAAAGATAAATAGCTTCTGTAACGGGTTTTAAGTCAGCGTTCCGGTGAGCTGCACCTCTTTGTGGTCAGATCACATGTGGGAATGTAATAAAAGTCATCAATGGGAAAAAGAAAATGCATAAACAAGAACGTTCTGTAATTCTGTATTACACTACAGTTCAACAATGACATGTTCTCCTGTAGGTACAGTCCCTATAGAGGAGACGTGGGCCACTTAAATCCTTTTGAACCCATGTGGTACCACACACAAAAAATCCACTGCACCAAAGTCTGATTGTAAGAACTCTTAAAGAAGTGGTTCTCTTTAAGGTCAAGTTTTAGTATGTTATAATAATGTAATGGCCTATTCTTCGGGGGCGATTCACTAACTTCGAGTGAAGGATTCGAAGTTAAAAAACTTAGAATTTCGAAGTTTTTTTTGGGCTACTTCGACCATCGAATGGGCTACTTCGACCTTCGACTACGACTACGACTTCGAATCGAAGGATTCGAAGTAAAAATCGTTCGACTATTCGACCATTCGATAGTCGAAGTACTGTCTCTTTAAAAAAAACTTCGACCCCCTACTTCAGCATCTAAAAGCTACCGAAGTCAATGTTAGCCTATGGGGAAGGTCCCCATAGGCTTGGCTAACTTTTTTTGATCGAAGGATATTCCTTCGATCGTTGGATTAAAATCCTTCGAATCGTTCGATTCGAAGGATTTAATCGTTCGATCGAAGGAATAATCCTTCGATCGTTCGATCGTACTATCTGCCCTAAATCCTTCGACTTCGATATTCGAAGTCGAAGGATTTTAGTTCCTAGTCGAATATCGAGGGTTAATTAACCCTCGATATTCGACCCTTAGTGAATCGGCCCCTTCATGTTTTCAATTGTTTTTCTTTCTTCTTTTTTTTTATACTTTTTGAATTAATTACCTTCTTCTTGTTATTTTTACTTTTTATTACTTATACTATTTACAGTATATTCCTCTTTCTCTTTCCAACCACTGCCTGGTTGGTAGGTTAAATTGAACCATAGCAGCCAGATTGCTGAAATTCCAAACTGGAGAGCCGCTGAATGAAAATTTAAATCATTTAAAAAATAGAAAAAAAAAACTGCAAAGAAAAAATAAATTTCAAATTGACTCAGAATATCACTCACTGCGGCAATATAGAAATGGGATCCGTTATCAGGAAACCCATTATCCAGAAAGCTCCGAATTACGGAAAGGCTGTCTCTTATAGACTCCATTTTATCAAAATAATCCAGATTTTTAAAAATGATTTCCCTTTTCTCTCTTATAATAAAATAGCACAAAGCACTTCATCCAAACTAAGTTATAATTAATCCTTATTGGAAGCAAAACCAGCCTATTGGGTTTATCTAATGTTTATAGGATTTTCTAGTAGACTTAAGGTATGAAGATCCAAATTATGGAAAGACCTGTTATCCAGAAAAACCCCAGGTCCCGAGCATTCTAGATAATAGGTCCCATACCTTTACTAAAAATTAATTTAAAGGTGAACAACCCCTTTAAGTGGCTGAAGTCCTGGCCTTTATCTGTTAAAGTCTCTGTGACTTTTGCTGCATATCTCAATGTTCAGTTCCTGTAAGAACAAAAAAACCTTTTGTTTAAACCTCTCTGGTGTAGTAATGGGGGGGACTGTCTGAATGCAAGTGCAAAACAGTGAGATATCTTCAGAAAAAGGTGTTATTGTGACTCTGTTCTCGTTATCTTTTGAAATAATATATCTGTGAAACCACAAAGTCAGTGCTAAATATATACTGTATATAATACTTATTCTGTATGGATATGTTCTGTTTCGATGACAGGGAACAATAAGCAATAGACCTCCCTGTCAGCACTTACAAAATTAGTTAAAAAATTGATGTGCAGGCAGACATCTCAGGTCATTTTGTCTTTCAGAAAGAGCCAGCACTTCACAATGGAACTGCTTACAGATAAGCTATTGTTTCTCCTACTCAGTGTAACTGAAGGAGTCACGACTTGGATTAGCCAGACTTGGCTGTTCTCATATCTAGCACTAGGTGGAGAGCGGGAGCATTTTTAGTAGGGATGCACCGAATCCAGGATTCCTAATTTACATATGCAAATTAGGGTGGGTAGGGAAATCGCGTGACTTTTTGTCACAAAACAAGGAAGTAAAAAATGTTTTCCCCTTCCCACCCCTAATTTGCATATGCAAATTAGGATTCGGATTCGGTTCGGTATTCGGCTGAATCTTTGAGGGTTCGGCCAAATCCAACATAGTGGATTCGGTGCATCCCTAATATTTAGCAATGCAGGTGTCACGGTGCTACTATCTGTATCATTGCTGCAGTAAAGAGTGACTGATGTTTAGCTAATAAAAACTACATTAAAGCCTAGGGGACATCTGTAACTGAATCTGAAATTACAGTTTTCTCATAGAATTCATCACACAAGCAATTTGTAGCAAGAGTAAAAGAGGTTTTATTTTTTTTGTGGGGTGCTGCTTTATGTAGGCCAGTATTTGCCCCCAAATATAAACTCTCTTTTCAGCTGGCACAGGTAATACTCTACATATCTTACACTCCTAGAGTGTGCTATAACTTGAACTACCATTCGCAGGGTCATTTATGGGGTACCTTACTTACAATAAGGTGTCTGGCCTACTTTAGGGTCCTGACTTCTGCTTTACCAAGGCCTACTGCCTTGGGTTCTCCAGCAACATCCATCCCCACCATAGACTGGAGTCCAAAAAACGAAGAACATAGCTGCTCCTCCCTATTTATACCAGGGATTACCCATAAGGACACATCCCTCCCACATGGCTTAGGTTGCACTTTACATAGCAAAATAAGAAAAAATACTTCATATCCACTTAATTATCAAGAATAGAGGTCCTAATAAGGTCCAAATGTTGGACGTCTGGACAATGTGTAAAGAATAAACTTTTTGCAGAGAGTGATGGTCCTAAGCACATTAATAGGTGAATATTTTTGACCATGCCTTTGTCAGAGTACAGTCACTTAGAGAAAATATATGCTGTATGTTTATTTTTATATATATATAAATATTATAGGGATACGGGCCAAATCCCTGAATCCTTCATGAATACCAAATCCCAGAGAGTGCCTTCTTTGCTGTGGATCTATATATATATATAAAAAGTCCAAAGAGATCCGCACTCACACGCTCAGGTCTTTCTCAAAGTGACTAATTAACATTTTACAAGCATTAAATACATGATCTGGCGAGAAAATAACAGTAATGATGACATAAGGTCGACTACCAAACGGCATGCTACCATTGCTTGATATCACATAAGTTCAAAAAACATTTTCTATCATTAAAGCTCCTTGTTTAAAATATAAATAATTGGTCTAATTCTGTGCACCTAGTAAAGGTTAAAATCAGTCAGTTGAAAAACAAGACACTCAGGGGCCCATTTACTTAGCTCGAGTGAAGGAATGAATAAAAAAAACTTCGAATTTCGAATGTTTTTTTTGGCTACTTCGACCATCGAATGGGCTACTTCGACCTTCGACTACGACTTCGAATCGAACAATTCTAACTAAAAATCGTTCGACTATTCGGCCATTCGATAGTCGAAGAAAAAACTTCGACCCCCTAGTTCGCCACCTAAAAGCTATCAAAGTCAATGTTAGCCTACGGGGAAGTTCCCCATAGGATTCCTAAGCATTTTTTTGGTTGAAGAAAAATCGTTCGATCGATTGATTTTTCGTTCGATTGTTCAATCGAACGAATAGCGCTAAATCCTTCGACTTTGATATTCGAAGTCGAAGGATTTAACTTCGACAGTCGAATATCGAGGGTTAATTAACCCTCGATATTCGACCTTAAGTAAATTTGCCCCCTAGAGGCATATTTATCAAGGGTCGAATTTCGAATTGAAAAAACTTCAAAATTCAAATTCAAAAAGACCAACCGAAATGAAGTTGAAGTTTTTTTTTGTTAAATAGGTCAGTTTTCGATCAAATAGGTCCGTATTCGGGCAAATTTGAATTGTACGAATCGAAGGAATAGCGCATTCAATCGAATTCAATTCGAAGTTTTCCCCCCAAAAACCGTTGATTTTTCAAAGTCCACCAATTGACTCCAAATACGTTCTAGGCGGTCCCCCATGGGCTAAAACAGCAATTCGGCAGGTTTTAGATGGCGAATGGTCGAAGTCGAATTTCTAAAGAGACAGTTTCGATATTCACATTTTTTTTCAAATTTGAATCGAATTTGGACTATTCCCTAGTCGAAGAACACATAAAATAGCTCGAAATTGGAGTTTTTTTCATTCGAAAATTCACCTCGACCTTTGATAAATCTTCCCCTTAGTAACAATGTTGAAACTTATTGTACTTTGTTTACAAGCTGTATATGTAACTAAAGCGTCATTCTCTGAGTATGTAATCCGTATAGGTGTTGCACCACCTGTCTCTTAATTATATTCTCATTCACTGTAATCGTGTTTATGATCTGAATGACCCGTTATGTACCCCAAGCTGCATATTACAAATTCGGCTCCTGTGACCCCTACTCTCTCCCGGCAAGCACCTAACCCACCACTGGGGTGCCTCTTGCTTCACATATCATGCATGAAAAACGAGAGGCCTGTGCCGTTTTGTGAATTTTTCGCCATTTCGGCAAATCGAAACGCCCCAAATTCACCCATCACTAAGTCCAGAGTGGTGCACACCTTCCCAGATCGTAAATGCCTGGGTGCTGGTAAACAATAATAATATACTATATCAAAAAAAAACGCACTCACAGGTCTCTCTTTCAAAAAACCCGCAAAGGCTGTGATTTATTTCTTCGACATTTCGGCTACAAAACTTTAGCCGTCCTACAGTCAATAGTGGTGCACTCGCAACGCCTAAAAGGCAACTGCCTGGGTGCTGGCCATATCTTAGATGTATACTTTACCATTAAAAAAAATGCATTCCTAGGTCTTCTTAAGTTGAAGAATAAAGTGAAAATTTTATTTCAACATTTCGGCTCACTGACTTGGGCCGTCTTCAGGAAGTGAACAAACAAGTGACTGGTATTTAAAGTGAGAAAATGGAGCCAAAGCTGTGAGTATGACGTCATAGGTAGGTGTCAACCAGGGGCGTAACTATAGAGGAAGCAGATCCTGCGGCTGCAGGGGGGCCCAGGAGGTATAGAGGCCCCATGAGGCCCTAATTCATATACATTTTGAATAAATATTGGTAAAACAAGTCAACCTCTAAACATTTTTGGGGCCTGAAAAATCATTTGCTGTGGGGCCCAGTAACATCTAGTTACACCACTGGTGTCAACATTAATAAAAACAACCTATGATTAAATCTATTTGTATAAAGTCCTTATTTCATACATCAGTATGATCCAGATACATTAATACTGGTGAGTACTCCTATATTATTTTGTACACAGTGCCCAGTGAATATTATTAAAAGATTGTTTTAAAATCAAAAGCAGTTACCGTACTGCCGTGTTCTCGCAACAGCATTGTACAAACTACTCACCCCTTGTTTCACCCTGTTTTAGCAATCAGCACGTCAGGAACGAGTTCTGGTGTGTGTCCCAGTGTGCTTGATATATATATATATAGTTTTAACACAGTATGAGCCAAAAATCTGTGACCTACAACCATCCACATCAAGTTGCCGCATCTGCATAGTCTTCAACCATCCATACTTTCTGCCAGGGCCCTTACAGTTATCTTGTGCATTTAAAAGATCAGTTTGTCCCTTCATGTGTAACTCACAATGTTCAGTTTAGGGGATGATTGGTAGAGGCACTGGCCTAGCCACACGTCAGCCCTGCAATAAATCCAATAAGAAAAAGAATGGCAATACCTTTGTTTGCTGCAAATCAATACAGACACTCAGCAAGGATCAAACGTTTCGGGACCACATGGCCTTTCTCATGTGTAAGCCAATATGCCCAAAGACCCGATTATTATTCACTGGGTCTAGTTAATGCCCATGTGTGTTCTTCTAGCTTTAAGGTTTAGTGGCTACTGGCTTCCTATCCTTGGAGGCCTGGAATATGTACATTTTCTTTAATTCAGTTTAAAGAAGGTCTTATTATTTGCTGCCTTTTACCAACAGCACCGAAATCTTCAAAGCGAGTGAAAAAAGTGTTTGTACAGCTTTCTGCTGAGAGAACACAGATGACAAAACTCACATAAAGTTTTGATCATGAGATAGAGATCAGATTCACATGCTGTAAAGGCCACATTCTCGTCATTTCCCTGATTACACAGTATTCCCCAAACTCTGACTATGCATCTTATGAGTAGGCTCTAAGAAGATAAATAATATTTATAGGCCATAGGAATGATATCATCTTGAAAATTAGTAACATGCAAACTAATAAGGTCAATAAACAAATATATGCATTTCCTACTAACAAATTAGCATTTGCTCGGAGGAAATAACAGTAAACACATATATATATGCTGAAAGGAAATTTTGACTCAGCTTATGGCTAAATATACAATTAAAGGTGCTACTGAATAGTAGGAAAAATATATACAAATGGCATTACATGCCTTGTCTTGTAATATACATAAAATCTTACCACTGAACCTTCATCTACAACTAGGGTTGCCACCTTTTCTTAAAAAAATACAGGCCTTCCTATATATTTATCTTTTTTCCCTTTTAATAACATTGGGATCAACCAAAATTTTTACCGGCCGGGCCGGTGGAAACCCTATATACCAATGTGTAGAAGCATAGGATACATAACAGAAATGTAGGCTCAGCAGATGCTCTGCTTGAGATGTTAACAATATTCAAAATGCATAACTGTAAGAAGATACTAAATAAATAAAAACAATAATGGAGGCAGTACAGACAGTATTTGATGTCATGTATCACAAATACATATGTAAACTGTAGAAATGTCCTTTTATGGATAGAGGAAGAATAAAAAAAATTGAAAAGTAACTCACAATCTAGGCTAGTATGCTGACAATGTAACAGGTGCAAAAACAGATATTATAGGGAGATCACTATACCCATTGGCACACATGGTACTGGCATTATTTTAACCCACCGGCATCATTACACAGGGGTCATTGTGCTGGCACCTGATCTTCATATTTGGTGCCTTCAACAGATAGTGAAGCAGTTCACTGCACTACCTGACCTGAGACTATTAGTTTCAGTTCCATAGAGATTCTGGGTGTGATGCTTCTGTTCTCATTTCAGGTGTCGTGATTTGAGCAGAGTACTGGCTGTAGAGAATGATCTCACACACACACACACTGCTTAACGGCCCTTGGAGATAAGAACATGGACTTTAAAGGCTGGTAGAAGCAAAAAATGACAAAATACCAAATGCTGGAGTGTAGTCCAAACAGGCAAAGATTTGAGCAGGAAAATAAGTCCACAGGCCAGTGTCAGGGCATGATTAGGACATGGACAAGTTTTGGGGTCAGCATCTGTCAAAACCAATGAGGTTGAGAACGTTCAGTCTCACCAGGGTTGGCTAAAGAACACTGAAACAGAAATGTTTAAAAGGAAACATTAAACACCCTTAAAGGAGAACTAAACCCCCCTTTAGGCAAAAGTCCCACCCTGCCTCCCCCTTGCAAAGTGTTACCCTAGAATTGTGTCCCTGTAGGATTACTGAATATCAGCGGTGATCCTTGCCTTTTCGCTGCCTGAGATGGCCTTCCTTTGCCGGCCCCCACCCCTCCTCACGGCGCTCACCTTTTCATCGCGGTGGGGACGGGGGCGGTGCACGTCGCTAGTGCAGAGAGCGCAATTGTGCGCTCTGCTCTAGAAGAGCCAAATTTCCAGGTTGAAAACCAGAAATTTGGCTCTTAGTTACCAGGAACGGCATTTTTGCCGCCCCTGGCAACTAGGGGGGTGCTGCCGCCTGAGGCGAGTGGCTCAACTCGCCTCATTGGTGGAGCGCCCGTGCTGAATGTACATGCAGAGTCAGCGCAGCGGAGCTCACGGACGTCATTTTCTGGGGCTTCGGTAGTCTTGGGGTCTTCTTCCTTCCCTTTAGCAATTTCCGTCACTTCTGGCGCATGCACAGTTGTTGCGAACCGGAAGATTGCTCTAACTGCGCATGCGCCAATACGGCACTCACTTTACGAAGAGTATCTGAAGCACTGAAGATTGCGCCTGTGAGCTCCGCTGCGCTGACTCTGCATGTGCGGTCAATAATCCTACAGGGGACACAATTCTGTTGTAACACTTAGCAGGGAGGGGGGCCAGTGGGAACTTTTGACTGTGGGGGGGGTTTAGTTGTCGAGATGCAGGCAAAGGTCAGGGTTCAGATATCAGAATTGTCAGGAACAGGCAGGGATCAAAACCGGAATATCAGATAAAAGCTTTCAGGAACAGACAGCACAAGGCTTCAGGAACCACTAGAATCAAGATTCTATCAAGGGCAACCATTAGCTATGCTGGGCAGCTATTTATACAGTTTGAAATTTACGCCTTTGCGCGCTGGCGTCACTACGCCAGCGCCTTTAAATAGAAAGGAGGCACGCCGCGCTCGCCCTAGAGAGCCGGTGCCAGGGAAAAAACACGCTGGCGTGGCCTAAGATGGCTACGGGGAAGACTGACCATGCGGCAGGCGTCCCCGCCGATGGCATGGCGGGCGACCCCGCCGCACAGGTATTGTTACAGTAAGGCTCCCTTTGGTCCAGTTTACACTGCTGCTACAATCTGGGGTTTTGTGATACTTCACATATATTCAATTCCTCACTAATGTCTGCTACTTTCCCCTCATTATTCAAACAGGCCTGTGTCAAGCCCATCCTGAAAAGGCTACACTGGACCCATCTGGTTTGTCTAACTACTGTCCTGTCTCTCTCTTACCGCTAGCCTCTAAACTTCTGGATCTCGTCTTCTCCCATATTACTAACTTTCTCTGTAACAATAATCTGCTTGACCCTATGCAGTCTGGCTTTCGACCTGCACACTCCACTGAGACTGCCTTATGTAGAGTTGCAAATGATCTCCAGACTGCTAAGGCCAAAGGGCATTACTTTATTCTCATTCTCCTGGACTTATCTTTTGCTTTTGATACTGTTAACCATTCTGTTCTAATGCAAGTTCTCCATTCAATTGGTATCCGTGATCAAGCTGCATCCTGGTTCTCTTCCCATCTTTCTGACCGCTCTTTCTTTGTTACTTTTGCAACAAATCCTCCTGTTCATCTTAATGTGGGGGTGCCTCAGGGTTCTGTACTTGGTCCTCTGTTGTTCTCCTTGTACACTCTCTCTTTAGGAGACCTTATATCTTCATTTGGCCTTAAATATCACCCAGGGTCGGACTGGGCCGGCGGGACACCGGGAAAAAACCCAGTGGGCCCCGGCTCTTTTGGGCCCCGCCGGCCCAGATCCGCTCCCTGTACTTCCTCCTTAGCTCCCGGACCAGTAAAAGATATGCGCGCGCATGCGGGGCCCAGCTGGCCCAGAGTCAGACGCGATCCCTGCCCTTCCTGCAGGACCCGATGGCAGCAAATGGTATGCGCGCAACACACACATGGGGGCGAATGCCGGGTCAGACCTGCTCCCTGCCCTTCCTCCTTACCTCCTGGACCAAAGTATGTGCAAGAGGGCAGGGAGCAAAAGGTATGTGCGTGCATGAGCGTGGGAGGAGGGAGGGGAGGTGGTTTGCCGAAAGATTGACTTTGCGGCTGGGGGGCCCGGAGGAAGGTGTGGGGGGCCCCTGAGGCTGCGTCCCGGTGGGCCCTGGGCCCCCCAGTCCGACGCTGATATCACCTGTATGCTGATGAGATATATTTAGACACTCCCTCACTTACTGCTGAAGTTCAAACCCAGATAGCAGACTGCTTAGTACCTATCTCTTCTTGGATGAACCAATGCCACCTCAAGCTCAAATTGGCCAAGACTGAGCTCATGGTCTTTCCACCCAAACTGAGCCCTTCTCTTCTTTTCACCAATACTATTGATGGCATGACCATTAACCCGGTTAACTCAGCACGCTGCTTGGGGGTCATCTTTGACCAGTTCCTTTCCTTTTCTAATCATATTAATAATACTGCCAAAACCTGTTGTTTCTTCCTCCATAATATTGCAAAGATATGCCCATTTCTTTCACAACACACAGCAAAAACAATAATCCATGCCCTTATCTTATCCCGTTTAGACTATTGCAATCTCCTCCTAACCGGTCTTCTTGATTCCCATCTCTCTCCCCCTACTAGAATGGAGAATCTTAAACTCTGCTACCAGGATCCTTCTGCTCTCTCCTAAAAGGGAACCTGCTCAACCCCAACTAAAATCCTTAGCGTGGCTGCCTGTTAAGCAAAGGATAACATATAAAACCCTTCTACTAACATTCAAAGCCCTTCACTCCTCTGCTCCTCACTAAATTTATTTTCATGTCTCGCTATACATTCCTGGTCATCTTCTCCACACTTCTCAGAGCTACCTTCTCTTCCATCCACATCCATTGCCACCTCTCGTCTCAAACCCTTCTATCTTGCTGCTCCTTACCTCCTGAACTCCATCCCTGAATTCCTCCTTAAGGAATCCTCTATCAATTTTTTTAAGAAAAAACTAAAAGCCTACCTTTTGGAGCACTAAAACATTAGCCTAGTCCTGTGGCTACTGCTTATGCTTGACCTTGTGCACTTTTTCCTCTCCAATTTGTGCCTGTATGTTAGCCTCCCATCCACTTAGACTGTAATCTCTATGGGGCAGGGACCTCCTTCCCACTACATCTCTTACCACATAGCACTTAAGCTCCTTGTCCTGATATGATTCTGTATATATTTATTATGTGATTTTTTCTTCCCTGTGTATAGATTTATATATATTGTACTTTTATGCACTGTATAGCGCTGCGGCTCTTAAGAGCGCTTTACAAATAAAGTTATACATACATACATACATACTTCCAAAAGGTACATCCTAAATATTCACGTAATCCATTATCAAGAAGTTTAAGATTGCCCAGAGCAAAGGTAGCCTTTCTAGACAACCTATGTCATAACTCACCATAGGGACTGTCAGGGCAAGCACTGTATTTGTCATGTATTCATGCTGAATAAGAGATCTCTGTTAGGTCACTTACACATGGGCATACCTTCAAGTAATGGGGCTACCCAGCACAGGCCATGCTCTATGACAAAAAAATTGAATGGAAAGGCCTTTACTGTAAAAAACAAGCATTTCACTAACAATGTAATGAACCTGGACAGATTTTATTGAACAGCTTCTTGCAGGATTGTTGGTTACAGAATGGGGCATGAATTGCTGGACTGAAAGTAGATTAGTTACACACACAAAACACTACATAAAAGGATTCTCTCCAACCCCCACTCACTCACACTCAACGTTCCTCTCACATGGGGGTATATTTATCAAAAAGTGAAGTTTGAGATTGCCACAGTCTGCTAGCGTGAAATACCGCCTCTCTCCATTTATTTTTATGGGATTTTAAAAGGCGTATTTATCAAATGGTGAACTTTCCCTTTTACCCTTTGATAAATACGCCTTTAAAAATCCCATAGAAATTAATGGAGAGTGGCAGTATTTCACTCGAGTGGACTGTGGTGACCTCTAACTTCACTCTTTGATAAATATACCCCATTACCTCCTGGCATGTGGAGATGCACTAGCAGAGTGGCATAAGCCATTGAGGGGGGCCTCCTCTCCCAGTAAAGCTTCCCCCCTTCTCCTCTGCAATATACAGTGCCCAAACTTCCCAAGCGGTTTCTATATAGCTCCTGTATGTTCCCTATAACCTATTCCTGAATGCTCTAATTTCCTAACTGGCGCACAATTTCCCAGGGCTCTTCTCCAAAATACACACTGCTCGTTGGGACAACAGATTGTCCTTGCTGGCTAACCTATCTATCACTCCTAGAGGAGTATACAGCCCCACCTGGTCTGGCCAACTATGGACTTCAGTAAAACAATTAGAGAGCGAATAACAAAATTTATTAAATGGTCCTCCAGACTCTTTACACAAGGTCACACTTTTTGTTCTTAGGCCAAAGAGGAAGTGCTCCTGCACTTCTTTAAATAGGAACCTGTCGGGGAATTCCCTTACTCCCTTACAGCCATCTGCTGACTGCACTGAATATTTCTAAGAGTAAGTGTCCCTGGTAGACACATAACGCGTCAGGCCTGGTTCTTAATTATTGAAAATAAAATGTAAGCTTTTTTAACCCTTTTACAACCTAACTCCGGCTTTACTACTTTGTGGGTCCAGGCTTGTGCCAGCCTCTTTTGAAGTTTTCTGGTGTTTGGCTCCCCTTGCTGAAGGTCTGGGCCAACATTTACAGTGGTAAGCTCCTATAAAATGCTTCTAAATGTAGCACATACTGGTTAAAATATTAGCACTGAATATTTGCACTAACTATTTAACAAATCTTTATTTCAACCTCATTATACACAGTTATAAAACCGAACCACCAAGGGTTGCCTCAGTGCCATAACTACCGGGGGAGCAGGGGGTGCAACTGGGCCAGGGCCCGCACCCCTGCAGGCCCCCCCCAGCAGATTACGTGCGCTGCAGCTAGGGTTGCCACCCGGCCGGTGCCGGTATTACAAATTTACCGGCAATGTAGCTGCCTGCCCCCAATCCCCTGTAACTTACCTTTTCTTTAGCCTCTTCTAGCGTCTGCGGGTCTCCGTTGCGTGGCCCGCCCCCTTTGACGGCACGCCATGCCCCTTTTGACATCACACCCCGCCCATTTGAGGCCCCGCCCCCAGCAGCCGGTAAAATTTTTTATATAAGGTGGCAACCCTAGCTGCAGCCGCAAAGTAAATTTGCATGGACGAGGGGGGGCGCCCGGCTGCACCACCCACACCAGGGCCCGCCCCCACCTAGTTCCGTTACTGGGTTGCTTTTGTCCAGTTTTGAAGTGGGCAGCCTAGATTTTCATTGCTCTGAACAGTTCAGCTCTATCTGCTCATGTTTCCCAGTTATTAAACCCAAACAAATCTCTGTACATGCCAATTCCCTACCAAACATGATAAATACCCACCACTAGCATAACAATGGCATCACCCTACCCTCTGATGTTATCACAATGCCATTACTCTGCCCCAACGTCATTGATCCATTTTTGCATCACCATCAGGAGCATGTGAGACACTGCAGGTTGAGTTCAGTGGTTCAGAGCAGTGTCATGGGTACAGGGACAATTGAAAAAAATAGACTCTGTTTATTTTTTGAAAAAGCTCTTATCTAGTAGTTTTTAGCATTTGTTAAAAAAAACCCTACTAGGGTGACACAATAACCAATACATAGAAATCCAAGTTCTCATATTAAAAGCATTCCTGTTTTGCCCTTTCAACCCTTCATAAAGACAGTTCTATTTCCTTCAACTCCAGCACAAAAGTCTTTTAATTGGTTAATGAAGAATCTCTGCATGACTGAAAATGAGTGTATGCCCGAAGGGATAAGCTTGACAAAATAGTCCTTTTAGAAGTAAACAGGGTTAACAGATATTGGAGAGTTCCATTGCCTTTGTGAATCATCGAGGACAGCCCCTCCACATGTGCCTGTGACATCACTGATAGAGGGAGTTGTGGGGTACTCCCCAGCATGTGTGTGTGTCAGAGATAGAAACAGAAAGCTACATTTAATTCTTTCCACTGCTCCAAAAAGCACAAATTGAATGCCGGTGTCCCCTTTGCAACATGCACTATCATGGCTGAGGATTTCAAAGAGAAACGCAGAAAGCAAACACAACCAAAGAGGAATAACGGTGAGCTTTAATCTGTCAGGTACCACCAGTGAGGAAGGGCTCAGGGGAATGAGACTTCAGGCTACCCAGCATGGTATACAGAGTATCCTAAGAAGCATTTCTATGTTTATATAATATTTAGTATTAAATGCAGATTAAGAGAGTAAGGAGTGTGCCGGCTAATAACATCTGATCATATTCAAACTATTATATAAGTACCATGATGTACATGCCATTATATCAGGTATCCGTAATTACAGCGGCAATCAAAGAAACTTTGTTGTAGGACAGAGAAGTCATATTATTCACTGTATCCATATTTATTACAGCCTACACTTTTTCTGGTCTTTGAGGGTTTCTTAAATTTTTATTTTGCCCAATAGGGAGACACAAAAAATATGGCAGCCCCAAAAGTAAAAATAGATATAGAGATTTTGACGCATATGTGGTTAAACACAAACACACAGAAGTGAACACAGGAACACACTCTAAGGGAGCAACATAAAGCTGAGAATTGTACAAGCATGGATATGTAACCACTGGTTCTGAGTTAGGGGGATGAGCATTACAACTCCAAACCTCAGTAAAGCAAAAGGGTCATGCTTAGACTTTCTGCTTTGGAGAGTGTATTTCGGGTACAACATATAAATTTTATATGGCATTATACTGACTTGACCTGGGGAGAGGTAGGATTTGACTAGAGGATTCTAGTTCAATTCGCTTTGTAGGAAACCTGTTATCCAGAAAGCTCATAATTACAGGAAGTCAATTTTAGGCAAATAATTCTAATTTTTAAAAAGTATTTCCTTTTTCTCTTTAATAATAAAACAATATCTTGTACTTGATGGTAACTAATATGCATGAATCCATATTGGTATCAAAACAATTCTATTGGGTTTCTTTAATGTTGAAATGATTTTTAGCAGTCTTAAGGTATGGTGATTCAAACTATAGACAGATCACTTATCCAGAAAACCGCAAGCATTCCAGATAAAAGATCCCATATTTGTATCACAAAGTATTTGGACATTATGGAAAAAAGCATCAGAATTGAAATGAAACTAGGTCATACATATGGATTGCATGTGCTTGCATCATTGCCAAACCATAATTTAAGTGGTAGCAAAAATTTATACAATGCTTTCCTAAATTTTTCAGATGTTTCCCTAGTGCTCTCATTTTACTGGATAACAAATCCTACAATGAAATTTGTTTTTTGTTTTTTTTTTTTAAATATTTTTATTTCAAAGTACTAAAATTGTGAATTATTATTTTTTTGAGTGTGGCATCAATCTATGTAAAACAAAATCTCAAGAAACAGAATTAAAAAAGCTGAAACATGATGTCCCACATATTTGTATGGCAGCATCCCATGTTCAGAGACCTATTTTTTGAGATGATATGTTTCACTTTAAACACAGAGGCCTGGATATCAGCAACCAGTATAAGGGCACATTTCCCAAGGTTTTAATAGGCAGATCCACAAAACATTTGCTGAAGAACAGCTACACAATTTTATTCACTTTGAATCCCATCTTAAGTAAATTCTGTGTTAAATGTTTTATTCATATAAATATTTACTTCTTGCTATGTAAGATTTTCTTTTTCATGGCTGCAGTCCATTTTTGTTAAATAATTAATTTAAATAATGATTTGCTGAATGAAAATGTTTGATCATATATACAGATAGGCATAGATGGCACAATATATATTAACAGTGTCGGTAACCAGCTCCAGTGTATTTGGCATAACATGGGAGACCCCTACCGTGTTGCACATTGTAAAATGCAGTGCATGTTATGTCTCATTCAAATTCTTTTCAAAAGCTTTACTTTTATGTGATAGACTAAACTAGTAGACTAAGGGCTATTTAAAATATTTGTGATATGCTAGTTGGCTGTTATTATTGAGGTCCGGAAGAGAGAACATGGCTTATTCATACAGTATATATATTTTTTTTACGCTGCATTAATAAACTCAAATTCCATGTTACAAATGCGAGGTATGTTTTTGGCTTTATCGTGCTTTATATCGTGGCTTTTTTTATCCAATTTATTTTCTCAGAATAGCTTCCTACTTATGATGGTCACTTTTGGATCCAAAAATCAGCCTTTAGTAGTTTTTGTTTCCTGTCAATTTGTGCCATTGATTCTCACTGATTAAATGTTGATTAGATGGAAAAGGCATCTGCAGCAGACTAGGGCTGATAGGAATCAGAACTGTGCCAGTAAGGAATGGTGGTGAAGGAAGAGGGAGGGTTGGTGCAGTTCTAGTATGAGCATGGTAACATAACTGTACTTTAGAACTAAGGGAAAGTATGTGAACTTTTATTGTAAAAATGTGTATGTATTACTATAGACTTACAGCTCTACTTTTGTGGACTTTTATTGAAAAAATGTGTATGTAGGAGTCTCTATATTAATCAGCAAAAAAGTTATATTTTTCTTACTGCACATTAGAGTAGACCCCAAAGGCAGGTTTATTTTTTTGCACTGTAAACTTTCTTCGAAGGAATTTTTGCTGGCCAATATCTATATCCCCCCCCCATTTACGGATGACATACTTCTGGAATTTATGAGCTACTGCCTGCAATTCCCCCAATCCACGATTCTAATTGCAGGTGACTTTAACTCTACCCCAGACCCAGCCATAGATAGATGGAGAAGGGATGGCTCCGGAGGTACAGGTGTAAATCATAAACTCCAGTCTATATAGGAATATACACGAATATTCCACTCCTCCACACGGCAATACTCCTGTTACTCCAAGTCTCATCTCTGCTTGTCTAGAATAGACCTAATACTAATGTCCAGACAAATGCTTCCACTTATTCATCGAATTGAATATCTCCCAAGAGGAATCTCGGATCATGCCCCGCTAGAGATAGTATGGTCGTGGGGAAATCAGATCTTCAACAGAGGGTGGCGTCTTAATCCAGCATGGCTGAGTATTGTGGGGAAAACTGATGACATCCGCAACTCTTTCCAGGAATATCTCGCGCTTAATGCTTCCCCTGACACAGGTCCGTTAAACTGGGATGCTTTCAAAGCCCATGTGAGAGGAACATATATTAGAGAGATCAACGTGGTCAAAACAAAAACTAAAACAAAAACTTTAGTTTTTGTTTTGACCACGTTGATCTCTCTAATATATGTTCCTCTCACATGGGCTTTGAAAGCATCCCAGATTAACGGACCTGTGTCAGGGGAAGCATTAAGCGCGAAATATTCCTGGAAAGAGTTGCGGATGTCATCAGTTTTCCCCACAATACTCAGCCATGATATTTGTGTATATTCCTATATAGACTTACAGCTCAGGGGATCCTCTTACCCTTTATTTCATAGGACGGTGTATTTCACAATAGCTGTAATAGTTTCCCTGACCTAAAATTATACTTACGCCTTAGGTGTGACCCTAGGATACTCTACTGGTCTGCTGGTACCACGACTTCTGTAAAAGGTTCCAGAGTGCCAACAAAGGTAGGCAAGGATAGTAACAAATATAAATAGCTGTAAGAGGCTGAATTTAAGGGAAGACCAGAAAGTAAAGCAATGACAAGTGATAAATCAAGTCAGAGGTCTATAACCAGAAATGAGTTCTTCAAGGCAAACAGGTACGTACTAACACAAGAAGGTAGTGATCAGGCAAGGGGGCAAGACTAGAGCAGAAACCAGGGAAAACAAGGACCAGGGAAACCAGTCAAGAAACAAGAGTATCCAAACAGACAGCAAACCAAGAACCTCAAAAAATGCCATCTATAAGAGTGAGAGGTAGGTGTTTAGGACTAGGTTTATACTTTATAAGCAGATTGTGTTTGCGGGTGCCAGGCAATGAGATGCACCTGCTGCTTTATGAAGACCCTGTCTCTGTACCCTGAATGGAAGGTCAGGCAACAAACATAGTTTGTTAATACAACAACAATACAAATGAATCTGATTGTCAGACCACAATCAATGAGATAGGCAGAAGAAAAATGCAAATAACTAAAATAAAATAGATCTGCAAAATCCAGTTCCAACATACACCATTAAGTAGCTGTAGAAAGCACACTGTAAAGGTTAAGTACTGGAAGCAAGCAATAGCCTTGTGGCCCTGTATAGGACAAAGGGTAAATACAGAGTTTAGCAAAGATTATGAGGCCGCACAGCACAGTGTATAATGTACCGTTATGAATAGCAGAGCACCAATCACCAGCACATTTCAGGAGTCACACACCCTCTCTTCTAAAGAGTAATCCCCGTTTCACTCAGTAGCCTCTTCCTGTAACAAAAGAAACACCTGGAGCAAGTATATTATTTTTCTTACTGATATGAATAATCAGCTGTGCTGCTAAGAGAGAATCAATGCTTAGTGTAGCTAATATTGCACGTCACAACAATGCACAAAAAATCATTTGGGCATACGTCAATAGAGCAAACTGTGTGAATATTTCCACTGTGGTGTGTAAGTAGCTAGCTACTAGCAGTGCATACAGTAGAGCAATACACCCCCTCACTTGTAGCTTCCCCAGTTTATATGACTAATCATACCCACTTATTAGATGTGATCACTTTCAAAAGGATCTTCCTTTCATTGGTTCCATTCACGGGATTCCCCCTTTTAACAATGTGCAGTAAAAAGTAATGCACAAAGGTGAAATGTGATGCTAATGGCTTACTGTAACACTCTCACCTTTTAAGAACTTTAATTGGCAGTGGATAGTTTGGCTTTAATGTTATGTTCTCACAGCAGAGACTGACAGCCTTGTTTACTAAGGGACATACACAAACACATGGGTTCCAAAGAGAATACAGGTATAGGATCATTCGAAACTCGATATCCAGAAAGCTCTGAGTTACAGGAAGACTGTCTCCCAAAGACTCCATTTTAATGAAGTAATTAACATTTTTAAAAATGATTCCCCTTTTCTCTGTAATAATAAGATACTATCTTGTACTTGATCCCAGCTAAGATATAATGAACCCTTACTGAAGGGAAAGCAATCCTACTGAGTTTAATTCATATTTTAAAGATTGTTTAGTACAATTACGGTATAGAAGTCCAAATTCCGTAAAGATCCCTTATCCAGAATACCCCAGGTCGAGAGCATTCTGGATAACAGGTCACATACCTGTATAATAAAGAATATGGTAGAGACAGAACAATGTTTTCTAATGAGAAATGTATCAAATGAGTTAATAGGAAATAGGAAACCCTTAAAGGGGACATACAAGAGGATCATTTATGTTGCAGAATGTGCAAATAAAGGCCACACACAGGCAGCACTACGTTCATCCGGCACATGGCAATCTCTGAGCTTCATATGTCCTCTAAACTGGAGCACAAAGATCTCCAGCAATTAAGAAATGTATAGGGCAGGGTGATTGTTTAGAACCTCCTGGCGCCCAAGTTGTTTTTGTGTGCACAGTAGCCTGGGGGGGGGATGTAGTTGCACTACACCATAGAGGGAACACTTCCACTTAGCGAAGGCCCTGCCCTGTGTGTAAGTCGCTTGTAACCCATGCTCTAGTGTTCTAGCTGGTGAATTAACCCCGAGTGGCCCAAATAGGTGTTACATTAATATGACCTAAAGGGCACCAATCATCACTAAAATCATTTCCTAAGTAAATACACTATGTGAAAGTTCAAGAAATCAGATTTTTAAAACAGTTAGAATTGTTTGTATAATGTAAATGATCAGCTCACTATTCCTTCTGCAAGATCTTCCCTATCTCCACTGCAGTTCTAGCTGAGGCAGGCATCTTTGATTTCACTGGCTCCTCCTACCTATATCTTCCCAGCCAACTGTAGCTCTGAAATCTCGCACATGCTCAGTTGAAATTCCTTGCTTGCTTATCAACCCTTCTAAGCTATTTTCAAATCAGCCAAACCTCTGTGTTAGCTGCTGTACAGTAGTGCTGCCACCTGCTGGAAGTTACTATGTGCTCTTCATTTGCATAATAACATCACCAGCAGGGGACAAGATAGGGTAATCTCCTGATACTTCTAGTGGAGGAGTTTACTAAAACAAGGCATTCTGGGTAGAGTACTCAGGGTAGTGCTACAATCTGAGCATGCTCCTGAAATTTGCATATTATAGTCTCTGTTATAGTCTCAGTATGGACTCCCTCAGTGAAAGAACCCATTTGACAAAGTAAGGGATTTTTTTTAAAACCTGTAGTTTTTTTCAAAAAACTATATATGTAGTTTGATTAAACGTGTTTAGCTTGTACTGGTCAGATTGTTAATATGTGTTTGATTTTGGCTGTGATAGGTGCCCTTTAATATGTAATATCCTACTCTAGTTCTAACAACCGATCTCACTTATATTTGGGATGCAGAATTTGGATCAGATTCAGATTTGTGCAGAGCAGGAAGTGACACATGAATAGAAGTTGAAAAGATTAGTATGGCAGGAATGATTTCCTGATAAGCTTTTGAAATGTGTTTTTCTGCTTCTGTACAAACATATACAGAAACCCTAAGCAATACATAGAGGCTAAAAGGCCTAAAAAGGCAGCTGAACTCAAGGCTGTCCATTAACATTGGCAACTAATTACCTATAATTAAGCACTATCTGGAGAAACACAAGTGAGTTAATCTCATGAGTATCCTGTAAAATATATACTTTTATTTATATTTTAATATATAGTGAATAAAGTACCCCCTCTTGTAAAATATAAGGATATTATAAGTTACCGAGGAGTTTCATGACCATATAAAAACACGAGGCCGAAGGGGGCCCAGCTGCGCGTCCTGCGCCAGGGCCCGCCCCCCTCTAGTTCCGTTTTTGGTCTTTCTCTAAGACCTTTATCAAGATCAGGGTCTTAGAGAAAGACCGAAACGTTGTCCGGTTCCTTTTTTAAATCTATTTAATAAACATGAAGTTTTAACTGAAAAATCCTGGTATGCACCTTTCTCAGTGGAATATGGAATAATGCAGCTTTTTTAGGGTAGCACCCAGGTATGTGATTCAGAAATCCTTATAATAGCGGGGAATGTGGGTTTCTTTTAACCTATAGGTTTATACTAGTGCTAAAAGGATAAATTGAAAGGTTTAGCACCTTGTCCAGGGCCAGAGAAAGAGAGGAAGGTATCAGTGGGATAACTAACATATGCCAGACCCTGTAACTGAGGTGAGGTCCAGGGGACAGGGAGCCAGGACAATCATAGGGTCTGCTGTATGGTTCCTCTCCCCATCCGAGAGGTACAGGAATGATATAAATTCAACTGGTAGCCAGCTACTGGGATTCTGGGAGTTGTAGTTTATGAGGACAGCTGCAGATGTTCATTTTGAAAACCTATAGCAGGTTTGTACATAAACCTTAGGGGCCGCCTTCTGCTTAGGGCCCAGGACCAATACTTGTTCTTCCCTACCCTAAAACTGCAATTAGCTCAATCTTGGCTCTCATTTCAATTATCAGGAAGTGAAACAATAAATATTCATATAAGATTGATTGTGTGGGTGTGTGAATGATCAACTAATTATTTTAAACTGTATTTTAAATAGACTGATGCAACAGATTTTTTCCAAAGAATTTTAAAGTATATTCCCTATATATTTCCCTATAAAATGGGACTTCCCATTACTCAGTATTATTTGTATCATTAATTTACAATGTGCCAGGCATAATAGATGGTATTTTAATGAGGAAACTAATGTACTGTGCTAGTAGGGGCTCCGGAGTATAGGGCAGAAGGGGAATTCACAGCCATACAGCACTTCTGGCAAGAATCAGACTAAATGAGCCCTAATCTTTCTGAGACCAAGACAAGGTTTTCTCTGAGATGTGACACATATAGGTGGGTGAGTACACTTACAGCAAAGAACCTACTCTCATTGAGAAGCCTTGTCTGTGGCTGGGAGGCATAAACCTGCCCACTGTTATCCAGTTTATAATAAGTTTAATACCTGTTCAGAAACATTTACATTTTATATATAAAATATATATTTAAGAATAAAATATTATTCAGATGTGTATTTTGTAAAAGGGTGATGTTAACAGTGGCATAAAGGGAGAAGAATTGAACTTACTATAGGTAAAAATGTAAAACATCTATTTCTTATTTCCATGATAGCAGACAGATAATAATGTGAACCTGCTAGGAAGATTTAAGGAATGTGGTGTAATGCAAACAGTTCAACAATGAAATAAATATAATGGATTCAGTCCTCAAAATGTTAACTTGCAATATGTGCCTTTAAATGACATTGCTGAGCTTTATCTGCATTTTCTTCTCAAAAGAATATCATTTCTATCCAAGGGCAGAATATTATTAGGCAGAGAAGGAGAGAGGTGCCTGGGTGAAACAGGTACACAGAAGCGTATCTCTACCTACACAAAGTGATAAATCATTTACACCTTGTATCTCGTCTCTAACTCCTACACCTACAGTACACAAGGTAACGTTCATAAGGAATGAAAGAGGAACTGAAAAATGATTCATAATTCCTTATCAGATAAGTGGTGTGTCCCTTTAGTGAAATGAGTGTATGACTCATCTCGAATAGGCACAGCCGCTCAGCTTCCAGCACAACAAACTTCTGCCATTATTTATGGGTGTATTTACCAATGCCATAGAAGCAGGAGAGCGAGAGCAATAGAAAAGAAAGAGACGAAAAGAAAGAATAAGATCAGACGAGATAATAGAAAAAGGTCCACTGGATAAACTCAGCGCCTTCTGTCAGTATGTTGAAGGAGAAGTAATGGTCTTGGGCTGTTTTTCATCGTTTTAGGGTTATGGTCCCTTGCTGAAAGCAAATCTTATTGCTATAAGATATAATGGAATGCTTGAGAATTCAATGCTTCTTACCATGTCGTAACAGTCTGGGGACTGCCGTTTCCAAATATGATGATAATGCTCCATACAGAACTGGCTTGCAGACTGGGAGCAGAAGAATTAGACTGGCCTGTAAAGCCCAAGTAAATGCTCACTGAAAAACCACTTATCTACTGTAAATATTGCTCAGAAGAGTAAAACCAGTGAATTTATTTAGTCTGAGTTATGTTGAAAAGGTGTATAAACTATTTAAAAATAAAGGTATGTGTTTACATATCTATAGAAATATATATATTTTACAAATACGATTGATTCTACAGATTGAAAGGAAACCATGATATTTTTACCAACCGTTTACAAACCCCCTTAGGCTCACAGTGTCATATAACACCTCACTCATATTCCATTGTAAAAGTATGGATTCTGGGACTTGGAGCCTACCTGCTTTCCAGAGAATCGTTCAACCACCCACTACAGAAAGCAGAGATACTTCAGGTCCCAGAATGTATCATTACACAATGGAACAAGGAAAGGGAGGAGCTGTGAGCCTTAGCAAAATTGGAAAATGGTTTGCATGAGTATCATGGTTTTCTTTCAATATTTCTGTGTCTAAAAATACGTTTAGATGTATTTCTGGAAGTTTCAGATAATGTTTATTTGCCTTTTTTAGATGAGCCCAACTGAATGAAGTAAAAATGGGTATATTTTCCCTTTAACTTGGTGTGATGGTTAGCAGGGCTATGTTAACATTAACATTTGTTAGAGATAATGGGCTATAACATTAATGGAGCTTTCATCCTGACTGATGTTTACAAACTGGGTAGAACTGAGCCCCACCAACCAGACCCGCTCCTGCCCGAGAGCCTGCACTGCTCTCTGGCCTCAATCAGGAGAACAGGTACACAGAGGATTTGGGGGGGGGTTGCGATTGGAGTCGGAAGCCAAGGGGCCTTGGACCCTCCAGTCTGATGCTGTCTGCATAAAATTGGTCCAAGTGTGAAAATTCTTACCTTCATCTCTCTCACATGGGCAAATGTACAAGGGAAGTGCAGAATGGCACTGAATGGCAGTGATAACATATTCTCTGAGTTAAACAAGTATAACCCCATGGATGATGTTGCCTTGTGGGATGTACCAGGACCTGTCCATTATCTGACCTAATTATGAGGACTGTAGAGGCTTTTGTTAATTAGGAGAGGATTATGATAATGTGTTGCATATGTAATAGTATAGCACATAACTTTATTATATGATACAGGTATAGGATCCCTTAATCGAAAACCCGATATCCAGAAAGCTCCGAATTACGGAATGGCTGTCTTCCATAGACTCCATTTTATCCAAATAATCCAAATTTTTAAAAATGATTTCCTTTTTCTCTGTAATAACAAAACAGTAGCTTGTACTTGATCCCAACTTGATCCCAACTAATAATTAATCCTTATTGGAAGGAAAACCAGCCTATTGGGTTTATTTAATGTTTAAATGAATTTCTAGTAGATTTAAGGCATGAAGACCCAAATTATGGAAAGATCCTTTATCCGGAAAACCTCAGGTCCCGATCATTCTGGATAACAGGTCCCATACCTGTACTTACTTTTTCGTTTCTCTCTTTTCTTTCTTTAAATGCATTCTGTGTATGCTCAACCAACTAATTGGCAGCGACATTTGATGTAGGAACCTCTCAACAAAGTGAAGGCAAAGAAGTTATAAACATGGGCCATATAAAATTAACACATACAATTAACTCATACATAATTAAACATTTCTAAAGTTGTACAGCTTAATTGTTTGTGGTGTCATATTGCCTTCCCTGTAGTTTTGGCTTCTGCAAGTGACTCTTCTGGCAGTTGGCCTTGGTGCTTCATGTGTTGTATAGTATTAAACTTTGCATCATTTTGGAATCTTTGGGCAAAGGGTTTCTCCTCTCTGTAATTGTTGATCATTCCTAAGAGCTCACAGGATGTAATTGACACTCTATCATTGAATGCACAGGTACAACTTGGAACCAGCTCCTCCCATGTTCTGAAGCTAATAGATCTCTGACCACATATGTACCTGGTCTTCCCACACTGGGCTCACCTCTGTTATCTGTTTCCAAACATTCTTGCAAAATGATGTGAAGTATAAATATCCCAATAAATCAGCTCCCATCCAGTTGTCCAGAAGTCACTCAATGTATTTGGCATTCTACGTGTGTTAATTGTTAAACTGCTGATATGGTTCTGGGCAAAAATAACATAAACAAAAAGATATCACAATGAATTAATTGCAGCACTAAATTCCTCATGCAAAATGTGCTTGATATGCCAGCTGTGCACTGCTGCTAGTTAAAGACTTTACCTGGGCTGGTTTCATATTAGAAGAACAGTAAAATAGGGCCATAATATTGGTTAGCTAGTACACTTATTTATACTTTATTTCTGATTCCTTAGTCATTAAAGGGATTCTGTCATGCTTCTTATGGTATACTTTTTTTTAAAATTACACTGTTTACACTGCAAATAATTCACTCTTCCATATTAAAATTTTATTCATGAACAAGTGTAATTTTGATTTAATTGTAATATTGATGTGTAGGCACTAGGGTCATTTTGTCTCATCCTGTGCTTTCAGAAAGAGCCAGTACTGCACTATGGAACTGCTTTTTGACAGTCTATTGTTTCTCCTACTCAACTAAAGGAGTTTCAGTGGGTCTTGGATTTTTACTATTTAATGCTGCTCTCATATGTACCAAGGAGCTGGTATATTGTTACCTTCCTATTGCTCTGGGGGAAAAAGGGAGGGGGTGATATCACACCAACATGCAGTGCAGTAATAAAGAGTGACTGAAGTTTTTCAGAGCACAAGTCACATGACTGGGGACACCCAGAACCATGTCTAGCCCTATGTCAGATTTTAAAATGAAATATAAAAAAAAAATCTGTTTTCAGATTTCAGTGCAGAATTCTGCTGGAGAAGCACTTTTAACTAGTGCCTTTGACAGAATCCCTTTAAGAGCATTTTCAGACCCATGGAACCAGCATGCAGCCCATCCAACTATTCTAAAAATAGCCTTATACAATATGTGTCCTTTGTACATGTGTTTAATTAAGCAAGGGAACCCTCTGATGCTAGGGGTCATGGGTAAATGTCCATTCTGCCTAATTCTGAAGCTGGTTTTGCATAACAAAATAAAAAGTATCGCCTTGAAGAAACACCATTTATCAATGCCCTTTACATGCAGTTTTTCTCTAGCAATGCATGTTTTTAAGCTGAAGAAATAGAGCATAAGGTCATGGAACTCTGAGGTCACCTGTAGTGCCCTCATATTTTACAACAGGGGGTTCCATTATTCAGTGAGTCATGTGACACAAATTACATCATTGAGTGAGAACCAGTTATAATTCATATCACCATGCACACTTTCTAAGGATATATATATATACAGGTATGGGATCCGTTATCCAGAAAACTCCGAATTATGGAAAGGCCATCTCCCATAGACTCCATTTTATCCAAATAATCAAATTTTTACAAATGATTTCTTCTTTTTCTCTGTAATAATAAAACAGCACCTTTTACTTGATCCAAATTTAGGTATACTGTAATTAGGAAGCAAATTGGAAGCAAAACCAGCCTATATATACAGTATATGTGTGTGTTTGTGTAGAAAGAGACAGAGGGATAGAGAAAAAGTTAACTGACCTTTAATTACAATAGCTTAAATAACCGGTATTTTTTAAAAAATATAACGAACATCTTTGTTCATGAATACAAAACGCGAAAAAATGTAATCTGGTTTCCCATCAGCACTTTTAGAATCATCAGGAAACCATCTACAGACCATCTCACAGTCAGTTATATCATGTGGCACACAATATATTCCCCCCTCCCCTCGCCAGTGCCCAGCCTGCTGCTGTTCTGTCAAATTTACTAACATAAGTATTAACTTGTATCAATACAGTTTGTATCTCGATGAAAAGTAATTGCTGTTTGATTGTGCTAGAGCAGGGATCCCCAAACTCTTTTTTTACCCGTGAGCCACATTCAAATGTAAAAAGAGTCGGGGAGCAACACAAGCATGAAAAAAGTCCCTTGGGGTGTCAAATAAGGGCTGTGATTGACTATGTGGACTGGCAGCCTACAGGAGACTCTACTTGTCACTATACTTAGTTTTTATTCAGTTAAAACTTGCCTCCAAGCCTGGAATTGAAAAATAAGCCCCTGCTTTGGGGACACTGAGAGCAACATCCAAGGGGTTGGAGAGCAACAAGCTACTGGTTGGGGATCACTGTGCTAGAGCTATTTCCACTATTAAAAAACTCATTTCTGTATTTGATATGCCATGTTTGCACATCTTATAGCAATATGAATAATTAATTTTACGGATATAGATTCTAGCACCGCAGTGAAGCTCAAGGTGCAGTGCTCTCTGGATGCCTGGCGAGGCATGAATCGTATATGGCCATGAACTGAAGAATAGAAGCCACATAGACAGGCCCAGATTTGTGGAAAGGCCACAAAGGCCCGGGCCTAGGTTGGCATTATTTTAGAGAGCATGCTGCCCAGCCACACTTGCGTTGGTTTGGAAGTTTTTAAAATTTCCTGTGCACCAATTCCCAGTACTCCGGACCCAATGCAGAAAATTTGTGAATGGTAGGGGATGGGGCGGCGGGCAATGGGGCCTAGGGGCTTCAGCTATGTAAATCCAGCCCTGCACATAGACACTTGATGTTCCCTTAACTGCATGTGGTGTAGCTTCTAGTCTTCAGTTTACAAGCATTAGATGATTCAATACTATGGATGCAACGAATCCTGGATTCTGTTTGGGATCTGGCTGTATCTAAGCCTTTTCACACAGGGTATAGAATTCCAAGTGCCTGGTGC
Organism: Xenopus laevis; assembly: GCF_017654675.1. NCBI lineage: Eukaryota > Metazoa > Chordata > Amphibia > Anura > Pipidae > Xenopus > Xenopus laevis. Next base: position 147,727,449 of record NC_054373.1, read on the forward strand.
AACCGAATCATGTGACATATGCAAATGATGGTTCGAGTACAAAATTTGGGCAAACCCCTCGTTAAAGATTAGATGTTGGTACAACCCTATTTAATATACAACTTATAGTTGTGAATTTGATGAGCACATTCTACTTTTAAAAGTCTTTTACTGGGGACAAAACTCTTCCGCACACAACACTTACACTTTCTAGGGTGCATTCACATCCTTGGTTGCTTCCGGGCCAAAAAGTTTCCAAAAAAGTTTCAAGCAACTTTGTATAGAAGAAGCACACCTACATACCAGCAAATGCCTTTTTTTACGCCATTTATTCCAGCAGAAAATGTAGCCCCCTTCCTCTGGTGAAATACATACTTAGGTGCAGATTTATCACGGGTCGAATTTCGAGGTGATGGAAGTTTTTTTAAACTCCCATCAACTTGGAAATCGAATGAAAAAAGACCAACCAACATTTTTTTAAAAAATCCAATTTTTTAACTTTGAGTGAATTGGCTGTATTCGATCGTTCGAATTGAATTTGGATCGTATTTATTTGAATTTGATTAGAAGTATTTGAAAACAAAACTTTGATTTTTCAAAGTCCACCAAATGACTCCAAATAGGTTCTAGGAGGTCCCCGATAGGCTAAAACAGCAATTCATCAGGATTTAGATGGCGAATAGTCAAAGTCGAATTTTTAAAAGACAGTACATGATAAATTTCGATATTCAAATCGAATTTGGACTATTCCCTAGTTAAAGTACACTAAAATGAGCTCGAAATTTGAATTTCAAAATTTAATTTTTCAATTCGACCCTTGATAAATCTGCCCCTTAGTGAAAAAATACCCTTCTTAACAGGACCCAATCACGTGATCAATTAACCCCTTAATGCTTCAACCCATAGTCCAAAGTCCATCAAATGTACCATCATTTATCCCTTGATAACACATTATAGTCCAGTACCTGGAAAAATACAATAAATTATCTTGAAAAGTATCCAACCATTTTTCATTACAAAATGTACATTTTCATAAATATTATAACAAACAATGCAAGGTAAAACTCTCATTTAATCCTACTGGAGATCTAGATTCCAGGCTTTTTATCCATGCAGATCCACCTGGTCTAATGCCATCCATCTACTGGGGACACCTGGCTGGGAACAAATGACAAGATCTATATGTCACAGGGAAAGAGGTCCTGAGTGGTACATGCCGATGTTAAATACACTCACAGTTTATTCTGTTGGACAGAAAACCAGATCCAAATAAAACTGAGCATCTGTAGAACCATGTTTAATGCTTTACTTCCCAGGGCTGTTATTGTACTGATTACAAACCAAAGGTTTCCTAAACACTGGTATTACACTTTCCACAATAAAACAAACACTTTACTCAATACTTGCTCTTATTAGCAAATTGCCCTTCGCTAAATAAAATGGCTGATTGGTTGCTAAGGAATACTGCACTGCTTCAAATTTGCACCAAGGTTAGTAAATGAGGGCTACTTAATGGTGGCATTTAAATAAATCCATCAAAGTACTATTATTCTGCTCTTGTAAACTGAATAGGTACTTTTTAATTTTCCCTTACAATATGAAAACACAAAAGGCCCCTTTGAAGAATGTTTACTGGCTTATAGGCAGCAATATTACAGGAAAGGCCTTTCATAGCCCGTTATTAATAGACTTCTCCTCGAAATCTTCCCATTGCCTCAGAGCTGTGGTTGAGAGTCTGGGAATAACTATGCAATGAGAACATTTACTAAATGAGTTCATAAGACTAAGGCCTTTGTCACACAATAAGCAGATGGGAACACATTCAGTTCCCAGCTGCAAGGGCCCTGCAGGAATTGGGTGCAAAAGGGGAAGGGCCTAGTGTACAGTTTTGCTACTCTGCCTTGTTATATCATGTGTTTAAGTCTAAGCTTAGAATTGATAAATCTAAAATATGAGCTCAATATATATATAGAGCTCATATTTTAGATTTATAAATTCTAAGCTGACTTAAACACATGATATAACAAGGCACATATGTGTATATATATATATGTGTGTGTGTGTGTGAGTGTGTCTATATATATGTGTATAACCTTGTCATATCATGTGTTTAAGTCTAAGCTGAGAATTAGTAAATCTAAAATATGAGCTATATATATATATATATATGTGTGTGTGTATATATATACAGTTAGGTCCATAAATCTTTGGACAGAGACAACTTTTTTCTAATTTTGCTTCTGTACATTACCACAATGAATTTTAAATGAAACAACTCAGATGCAGTTGAACTGCAGACTTTCAGCTTTAATTCAGTGGGTTGAACAAAATAATTGCATAAAAACGGTAAATGCATGGTAATGCATCTTGACAATGGTCCCAGACCATGGACCGATGCTGTTATTTGTATCATCTATGTTTGAATAAAGAACGAAATCTTAACTTACCGGAGTGCGTGCCGCTACAATTCTCTTCTACTACACAACCTTGACACAGCACCCGGAAGTGGAAAATGAAAGCTTAGCGTGTACAGACGCCAAAGGCAGAGCACATTTATATAGTGGATAAAGTACTCCCTCTTGTAAAATATAAGGATATTATAAGTTACCGAGGCCGAAGGGCGAGTGTTTTTATACAGGTCATGGAACTCCGAGGTAACTTATAATATGCTCATATTTTACAAGAGTGGGTACTTTATTAACTTATAACTGATCACATGAGAACTCACCATTTATAAGGATATAATTTACAAGATATTCATGGCTTTTGTGTATTTTATATATATATATATATATATATATATATATATATATATATATATATATATATATATATATATATATATATATATATATATAATATCAAAACAGGGGGGTTGTGGGAGCACTCTAAAGGCTTTAAAGTATATATAAGTATAATAAATGCTATTGCATATGTACCCAAAACAGGGGTTATTTTGTTACAAAGTTATGATCATAAAATTGATAAGCCACCATACCACGTCAAGGTAAACCCCGAATGGCGGTCCCTAACTTGTTTTATATTTTATGTGCATTTTAGCATTACCTGTAATCAATGTCCGTTGAACGCTGTTTTTTCACTAAGGGCTAAATCCTCCCCAGCCAGCAATCAGGCTTTTAAAGGAGAGATATTCCCAAAACAATATATAATCAGTTTGTTGAACCGGCACTCACCATCGATCAATCAAGTCCCTGGTGCTTCTTCAAGAAATAGCATAAAGATATAGTTAAGAGCACTCACGGGTATTGTGAAAAAGGCTTTTATTGGAGTATTACAATGTACCCCACATCAATGCGTTTCGGTTCTCTCTGAACCGTCGTCAGGATGCACACAGAAGTCATCACGTGATCCATAAATGCAAACATCAACCAATCAGTGAACAGTGTTAATTAATTATTCATGCTGGTGAGTTGCATTGCATTTTAAACGGGGTCTCAAGGAGTCGAGTAAAAATAATGTTAATAACATAGGTACTAATTAAAATTAAAATAATGGTTTAATATGTTCTATAGACAGTTGAATATCTGGGATACATACAGGCAGCATAAGTATATTTGATTGGTGCAGTTTGATACAATGGTTGTGACCTGTAGGTGTAACAACCAGGAATAAGTAGCCCAAGCATACTGATACTTGGTAATAATTGAACCATGGATATATACATGGATATGAATAGGCTAGCACTTTGGTAGAATCCTACAAGGCTTGGGTGGTGCTGCTATCAACTCAGTAAGAACGCACCATCTAACTCTGCTGCATTTGGTCAATTAACTTATTTTTAAAAAATTTTTTTCCATTTTTTCAGTTTTATTATACTGATATCCTTGACAATCCTGTTTTGGCAATTTGTAATTTGCAGTCTTTACATGTTTCTAAAAGATTTGATGATTTACCACTTTTAATGTTTTTAATGTTTTTTAATGTGGTCAATCTTTTTTATATACATTACATTTTATACATGCATTTTGACTTTTGATAATGAATATTGTAATTGATGCTGACACGTTAATGCAGAACACACTCACCAGCATGATTAATTAATTAACACTGTTCACTGATTGGTTGATGTTTGTATTTATGGATCACATGATGACTCAATGTTTGGGACCTGGGGTATTCTGGATAAAGTATCTTTCTGTAATTTGGATCTCCATACTTTATTATGTCTACTAAAATATAATCTAAACATTGAAGGGGTTGTTCACCTTTGAGTTAACTTTTAGTATGATGTAGAGAGTGATATTTTGAGACAATTTCCAATTGGTTTTCATTTTTTATTTTTGTGTTTTTTGATTTAGCTTTTCATTCAGCGGCTCTCCAGTTTGCAATTTCAGCAATCTGGTTGCTAGGGTCCAAATTACCCTTAGGCGGAGCATAAATTGGTCTGTATGCCTACTTTTTAATATTTATGATGAATAAAAAGTGATTTTTTAACTTTGAGAATTGACTGGGAATATATTTTTGAATTTTTGATTTGAGTGCCCTTTGGAGTTGGGGGCTATATTCCAGCACTTTTGGCCCTTTTTGACAGGCCTGTATAGACTGCAGCAGTTGAGTAGTAAGTTTTTTGTCCAAATTACCCTAACCATACATTGATTTAAATAAGAGACTGGAATATGAATAGTAAAGGGCCTGAATAGAGGGATCAGTAATAAAAAATAACAATAATTATACATTTGTAGCCTTACAGAGCATTTGTTTTTTAGTGACCCCCACTTTGAAAGCAGGAAAGAGTAGGAAGAAAAAGGCAAAACATTAAAAAAACTATAAAAAAAATAAATAATGAAGACAAATTGAAATGTTGCTTACAACTGGCCAATGATGATGATATGAAACTGTGAGCTGTCTATGCCATTAATCCATGTACAATGGCCTGTAAAGCAGTGGGAGGCAGCCTGCCATGTCGATAGCTCTGTGATCACATCACAGTAACAATTTGTGGCTTTATCGTCAGCTATTGACTCTTTCCTTTGATTTGATCTTATTTAGCAGTTTGTGGGCGTTATCTTAAAATGTTCTGGTTTGGACCTTGCTCAGTATTCAACTATGTATGCCTGCTGCCTTTATGCGATACAGATATGGGACCTGTTATTCGGAATGTACAGGACCTGGGGTTTTACCGTATGTCTTTAAAAACATATTCAAACATTAATTAAACCCAATAGGCTTGTGTTGCCTTCAGTAAGAATTATGTTTTAGTTAGGATCAAAAATGTGAATTATTTGATTAAAATGCAGTCTATGGGAGTTGGGAGATGGCCTTCCTGTAATTCGTGAAAAAATAGAAATCCGAATGTTAGTAAATTGGCCCCTTAAATTACCCTAGCAACCATGCACTGATTTGAATTAGTTATTGGAATATGAATAGGAGAGGACCTGAATAGAAAGATGTGTAATAAAAATTAGCAATAACTATTTACATTTGTAGCTTTACAGAGCATTTGTTTTGAGATGGGGTCAGTGACCCCCATTTGAATGCTGGATAGAGTCAGAAGAAGTAGGCAAATAATTCAAAAACTATAAAAAATAAAGAATGTCAGTTGATAAGAATTAGCCATTCTATAACATACTGGGGGCAGATTTATCAAGCCTACTTGTTGTTTTTCGAAGTTGAAAAAGCTTCGAAATCTGACCATCGAATTGGAATACTTCGACTTCGAAGTATTGAAGTCAAAGTTTTTTAAAGAGACAGTACTTCGATTATCGAATGGTCAAATAATCAAAGTATTTTTACTTCGAATTGAATTCGACGTTGTAGTAGCCTATTCGAAGTATCCAAAAAATTACTTTGAATTTCAAATTTTTTTACTTAGAAAATTCCCTTGAATTCACTTCGACCCTCGATAAATCTGCCCCTAAATGTTAACTGAAAGGTGAACCACCCCTTTTAATGTCTCTTAAGACAACACAAACAGCTTTTGTAGGTCCAAGGATTGGGGTAGGGGCACAGACAGATTACTGGGACTTAATACTAAGTTAATACTAATTATATCCTGGAAGGTGATACCATACGATTGCTGTGTGTGAAACCACTGTGTAATTGTATTGCATATGAAAGACAACACTGGTTTGTAGCTGTGCCTTGTACAACACTTTATATTAAGTGCTACCTGTGGTACAAGGAAGCTCCTAAAAATAAAATGGGTAGTAAAAATGAAAGGCCTTTCGAATTAGTGGCTGACACCTTGTCATTGTGAACTTGTGGCTAGATAGCGGTAAACTGTATTCCTTCCTTTGCTTGCTTTCTAAAAGACTGGCATATTTGCAGCATATATATCTTTAGGTAAAATGTCTTCAAATGGTTATATATAGATGTATTTTGATCACCAACTTTATTTTGCTTATGTTTATGGTTGAACCCATACTGCTCACCATAAACCTGCCTGACCCAAGGCTTTTATGCTGGTCATGTATTACTGCTGTGTACATTGCTTATGACAATGAACAGATAAATATGTTTTATTGTTACTTCCATTAGCAAGACTTGACATCCCTGTTGGCTCTTAATTGGCTCTTTCTATGGCGGCCCTCCAATCACTGTTACAACATCATTTCACAGTAATGATTCACATATAAAGCCTATCTGTGTGAAAAGCAATAAAGAGACCTCACGGGCTGGGGATTGCTGACTCAAAACCGGATTCTTAACCGGTATCATTATCATTATGTTATCAATAAATGGAGATAATATTCAGGTGAAAAACAGAGATTAAGAAATAACCACAAGGATGCAGCATCAGCAGAAAGCAATATTCTTCTGACCACTGTTTAGTCAGCAGAAAAAGCCATAGATGAATAAGATCTAGTGATATTAATAAAGGAAGCATTCACCTGAATCTTTGCACTTCACTTATATAACTGCCTAGGCCAATGCCTGATACGTTTTACTTCTCTGCATTGGAAGACTGCAGCCTTCTAGTAGCCTCATACACTTTGGTGAGTATAGATAGGGCTATTATATAAGTGACTCCATAAAATGACAATTTTATCTAATGTAATTCCTCCTTTTGTCATTTGCCTACTTGTTGTTTTTCTACCTGTTGCTACATTTAAGTTCTTTTCATCTTCTCATCTCAATTCTGGCACACACCCCTTCCCAGTCAAATTCTTCCCTTCTCCCCTGCCATGTGTTAAGCAGCAGCTGGTCAGATCCCACCCTCATATGCCACATACTTGCATGTCAATAACCAACTAGGTTCTTCCTGTAGGTACTCAGGCCTTGCATAAGTGATTTAGAAGAATGCACTCAATCCATTCAAATCATAGGCCTGGTCACTTATATGCCTGTGGTGGCAGTATTAGCCCCTATTATCCTCTTTTTCAAGCCAAATGCTGTTCAGTTACCTACCCTACTCCAACCTCACACTGCTAAAGTGAGTATTACATGACTATGCTTAATGCTACCGATCCTTCATTTGTTGGGCCCTTCTCCTTGCCTACTTAAAGGGGTTGTGCACCTTCTGAACACTTTTTTTACTTCAACTGTTTTCAGATTGTTCCCCAGATATAAAAAGTTTTTACAATTACTCTCCATTATTCGTATCAACTAAATCTATCAATTTAGAACAGTTTACACTGTCGGAGACCCCCCCCCCCCGCAAGACCTGTTTTAGAAGGTGAAAAATGCAAAGAAAATAAAAAGTAATTGGAAAAAGTCTTTATTTCTGGTGAACTATCTGAAACCAACTGAACTGAATAAAGTGTTGGCAGGTGAACAACCCCTTTAAGAATCTCTTATTCTCCTCCTGAAGGGGTGGTTCACCTTTAAGTTAACTTTTAGTATGTCATAAAATGGCTAATTCTAAACAACTTTTTTTTTAGTTTTTGAATTATTTGACTGTTTCCAGCTTTCACTGACCCCATCTAAAAAACAAATGTAAGGCTGCAAATTTATGGCTATTGCTACATTTTTAATTACTTATCTTTCTATCCAGGGCCTATACTATTCATATTCCAGTCTCTTATTCAAATCAATGCATGGTTGCTGCGTAATTTAGATCCTAGTAACTGAATTGCTAAAATTGCAAACTGGAGAGCTTCTAAATAAAAAGCTAAATAACTCAAAAACCACAAATAAAAACCAATTGCAAATTTTCTCCAAATCTCCCTCTCTATGCCATACTAAAAGTAAAGTGAAAGGTGAAAAAACCCTTTAGTGGTTAGTTCACACGAGGAGATTCGGGGAGATTTTGTCGCCTGGTGACTAATCGCCTCATCTTCTGAGCGACAATCTCCCCGAACTGCCTCAGCGTGTTTTCCCATAGGCTATAATTAAAAGGCAACTTCGGGCGATTATTGAAATCGCATCGCCACGTGTGCATTAGCGCAGGCGACTTTTTATTATAGCCCATGGGAAAACACGCTGAGGCAGTTCGGGGAGATTGACGCTCAGAAGATGAGGCGATTAGTCGCCAGGCGACAAAATCTCCCCGAACCTCCTTGTGTGAACTAACCCTTAATAAATGAATATCCAGCGTGTAATCTACAGATTAGTTTGGGTGCTACATCTACTTTCAGCAGTCGGCAGTTTTAGTGTATAAATCCCCAATATCTAGGTATGTAGAGACTCAAGGGCTCATTTTACAAAAATAAGTGAAGTACAAAGCCCAAATGTGTCTATTTCTAAGGTTCTCTTACTAAAATAACACTGTCTATATGCTTTAAAGTACAAAATGATGTAAAGTTAAACAGCTAGAAAAGAATCAAGATCAGCTCAGTAACAAGAGAGTTATAGATGTAGCATTGAATAAACTTTAGAGAAAGATGTATTAACTGTAAAATAACCTGTTGTTTGCACTCTATACAATGCAGCCAAACAAATTACCTGCTTTAATCTCCCCACGACAGAAGTAGGGGACGGAACTATTTACAAGAGGTTTGCTAGTGAACCAGTAAAAAAATGTATTCTTACTTCACTTTTTGTGATCTGGAACAAGATTTGACACTCTGTTGGTAGGAAGAGTCCTAGATCTTTATGTTTTTAGATGAAAGCTTTTTTTAACTGGAGTAAAAAAATATTTATAATTTAGTTGGAGACCTTAATAACCTTTTTAATGTTTTCTTCTTCCGTGTGGTTTCTAGAATTAGTTTTGGGTTGGTCACTGTTCCTGTGTGGTTAAGCACTGTATATTTGGAGAGTGGATTCTAATTCATTTACATAACGTTTCAGTTTTATTGGGAAACCAACAAGCTGACCAGATGTTTGCTCAATACTTTGGCTCCCTATTGCCTTGTGCAAATAGTAGAAATATGTGTGTATAATGGACTGCAAATGTTTGCCTTCCTGCAGCTATATATAATTATTGTACATATGAGGGGTCATTTATAGCTGGATGCAGCTCTTGCACATATTGATGCAAATCATTGAAAGTACTTGTGTCCACAAACACTATTTGCGCTCAGCATCCCTGTGTCTGTCCTGCTTTCTGTTCTAAATTCTGCTTATTGATAAGGGGAACTGTGGAGCTACCATCAAAAGCTGGCAGTAATTTTAGGGTTCCCACAATGGCATGTGCCAATACACACAGTGGACTTGTGATGGGAGGAATTAGCAGCACAATTATTGGCATTTTCTTTTTTCTCCTGAGCTACGGTGTTTTGAGTCTCCTCCATCAATTAATTGGATTCCAGTAACCTGAGCTAAGGGTAAAAGAACCCGTTGAGTAAATGAACCTGAGTCACTGTGCAAATTGGCTGATTTTTCATTTTTCTCAGATGTTAACTTGGAATTTCTAAAGGGAACCTATTTTATTTTGTTGCATATTTCAAAAGTTGAAGAGAAACAAAATGCTGGCTCAAACATACCAAATAAAAAGTTCGTACAGCGCTAGTAATTCCAGGAGTCTGTGTAACCCCAAAAGTAATTAACAGCTTTCAGGCAGTGATTTTCAAACTGCAAATTTTCATTTATTTTAGCAGTGTAAAACATACATGTTTCGGGTAACACCCTTTTTTTTACACTTGAAAAAGGGTTTTACCTGAAACTTGTAGTGTTTTACACTGCTAAAATAAATGAAAATTTGCAGTTTGAAAATCATTGCCTGAAAGCTGTTTATTCTAATTTCTACAAATATTTGTGATATTTCAAAAGTTTCCCCACCCCGCCACACATTTTAAACACCATGGGGCTCATTTATAAACACTGGGCAAATTTGCACCTGGGCAGTAACCCATGGCAACCAATCAGTGATTAGCTTTTTTCAGCCAGCTGCAGGTTGAGCGCTGAAAGCAATCATCTGATTGGTTGCCATGAGTTACTGCCCAGGTGCAAATTTGCCCAGTGTTTATAAATGACCCTCCTTGACTGTTTACTTAATTCAATCGAAATCGTTATTTCAAACCTAAAACATCTGTGCCCACAGATAACAATGTTTTGTTTTCTTATTGCTCACCTGGTGGGAAAAAAAGTAATGTTGAAATCCAAAAAAATGCTTTGGCAAAATGTGCACTTTTCTCAAGTAAAATAAATTCAACCTGCAGGAAAAAAAGGCCATTGCAGACTAAATTAGGCAGGTAGAACAAACTCGTAATTTGGTAATTCTGCCCCGGTATTTGGAATGCACAGATTTAATATTACTGAGACAGACTCAGTCCAGTTTATAGGAATGTGTCGTTATCACAAAAACCCTCAATCTTTTTTGAACAAAATGAATCTCTTGAACTGCTACAAGGCCAATGGCCAGATTACATTGTAGGTCCATTCCAACCCATCATGAAACAGATTCCACTGCCTTATGTTGTCTTTGGCCTACTGGATTTCCCACTCAACCTCAGATAATGAGTTTTCCAGTTACTGAGAGAAGAGGTCAAGTTTTTTGTTTCATGTCAGGGGCAATAAACTATTGGCTGCCAACAACTGCCCATATATGGTCACTTTTGTTGCCTATCTCTGTGGATCTTTTTACATAAAAATACAAAGCTAAATAGGCAGAAAGACAGGCAGACAGACAGATAAAAGGTAGACAGATGACGTGTTCTGCAGACAAAGCTGATATAGGACTGATACTATACGTTGCTTTGGATCTCCTCCTGTAGCATGATACCAATACACAGTTTACACTGCACAGTTGTTAGAGGAAACCACAAGTGACATGTTGTTAAGCAGTGATCCCGACCAGTGACTCCTGAGCAACATGTTGCGCACTACCCCCATTGATGTTGCTAACAGTGGCCTCAAAATAATTGCTTATTTTTAAATTCCTGGCTTGAAGGCAAGTTTTGGAGGCATAAGGAAAGAAACAGAGCTTGCTGCAGGATAGCAGTCCACACGAGGCTACTAATTAGACTTCTTCACCCTTCTTTCACATCACCAAGAAACTTCTTTCATGCTTGAGTGTTGCTCCCAGGTAAAAAAAAAAACCTTGTTGTAAAGTATACAAAGGATAATACATTGAAACTAAATAAATAGCATTAAAGTAATAAAGTATTAAATATTAAATAGTATTGTCTGTATAAATTGGATTATTTATGACAGTGCTGTCCAATGTATATGGTACAGAAGGCCAGAATTTTCCTAATCTACATGGTGGAGGGCCGATAATGGAAGCCAGTGTTAGCCACTCCCTATTTTTAGACCACACCCACTTTAAACCACACCCATGTTACCGCAAGACCATGCCCATATTAATAGCACATCAAAAAAACAGATGGGTGATGCTCACTGCAGAGATCAGAGCCGGAACAAGGGGTAGGCAGAGTAGGCGGATGTCTAGGATGCCATCATTGAGGGGCACACTTTTAATGTTTTTTTTTTTTTCCAAGCGTTTATTTAATAATTTGTTTTAGTAATCATGGTCACTCAGTCGGGTGGAATCCCCCTCCTTCACCTTCTCTCTCTTGCCAGCAAGTAATGGATCCTTCTGTGCCGTGCGGCAGTGCAGAGCGAAGTGCGTATACGCGTCAATGATGTCACTGATGTGTTGGGTGTCAGAGAGAGGCAGAGAGCTGGGGGGCTGCTTGGTGTGTCTCTCGCTGCTCTCAGCCTTGCACAGTTGCACTGAACTGAATTCATTCTTTCTATTACTGTAAAGTGTGAAGCTTCCTGCTGGCACAGGCAGGTACAGATTTGGGGCCCATATGCTTGTTGTTGCTGCTGGGCTGGGCGCTGGCACAGCACATAAATACTTGGGGGCAATATGATGTGATCAGATTTATTTTTGGCTGCTGCTGACACAGGTAAAGAGTGGGGGCAATATGATGGCTGCTGAGGTCTGTGTCTGTATGATGGATGGCTGCTGAGCTTGCTGGTACAGGTATGGGGGGCAGTATGATGGATGGCTACTGGTACAAGTATGGGGGGGCTGTATGATGGATGGCTGCTGGGCTTGCTGGTACAGGTACAGGGGGCAGTGATATAAATGAAAAAGTGTTGTACATTTTCTTGCTATGTGAAAAAGGTTAAGTCATATTAAGACATACCCTTAAATCCATATGCCTCCTCCTCCCCTGTGTATAATACAGTACCCCAGCATATGGTTAAACACCTTAGGGGCCCCTAACTATAATTTGCAGATGCTAACAACCCCCCAGAACAAATATAAGGCTTATGTTCCATTGGGATCATAAGGTCAGGCAGAGTATGGCAAACACAGGGAGCATAGGGAAAACAGAGCAGGAAACAGGAAAGTCAGGACCAGTCTTATATGTACTACATACAGTGACACAGTGCTGGTGCCCCATTAGGCACCAGCAGTGAATTTATTCATTGGCGGCGAAACACGCAAATTCGCGCCTGGCGAATTTATTCACCCATCTCTAACCCAAGGTACTTTAACTATAATCCATTCTAAATGACCAGCATCCCTTGTAAATTCTATAAGACAAAAGGGGTATAGAACTGTATTTTAGCAACAAAAGTTTTTTGAAATTTAAGTTTTGTCTCACATTTACTAAGCTCGAGTGAAGGATTCGAAGTAAAAAAACGTAGAATTTCAAAGTAGTTTTTTGGGTACTTCGACCAGCGAATAGGCTACTACGACCTTCGACTATGACTTCGACTCGAACGTTTCAAAGTAAAAATCGTTCGACTATTCGACCATTCGATAGTTGAAGTACTGTCTCTTTAAAAAAAACTTTGACTACCTACTTCGCCACTTTAAACCTACCGAGGTGCAATGTTAGCCTATGGGGACTTTCCCCAGCACTTTTCTAAGGTTTTTTTGACCGAAGGAAAATCCTTCGATCAATCAGTTAAAATCCTTTGAATCCTTCGATTTGAAGGATTCCATCGTTACATCATTGATTGTTCGATCGTAGGATTTTCGGTAAATTCTTTAAATTTCGATATTCGAATTCTTAGGATTTAACTTCGAGGGTTGAATTCAAGGGTTTATTAGCCCTCGATATTCGACCCTTAGTAAATGTGCCCCTTAATGTCAAAATATAAATCACAATTAAACCTGATTCTCAATGACAAACATATTTATGAAAACACTCTATTTGGTAAAACTTAAATTAAGTGACAGTTTAAAACCTTGGTTGCAACGAAAATTGTAAAATAACTCGAATGTTGAAATTCACCTCCCATTGATTTATATAGAAGCTTTTTGATAAATCTTGAAAATGTCAAGTTTGGAAAAGTTAAATGTGAAAATTTTAAAAAAAAAGTTATTTGCAGTAATGTTGCTGTAAGGAACGTGAACCTGTAAAAAATTTTGTAACCATCCTTATCATCTTTAAAGGAGTTTATTTACCTTTTAGTACGATAAAGGGAGTGATATTCTGAGCTAATCTGCAATTGGTTTTAATTTTTTATTATTGGTGGTATTTGAGTTATTTAGCTTTTTATTCAGCAGCTCTCCAGTTTGCTATTTCAGCAATCTGCTTGCTAAGGTCCAAATTCCCCTAGCAACCTTGTTTCGATTTGAATAAGAGACTGAAATATGAATAGGAGAGGACCTGAATTAAAAGATGAGTAATAAAAATTAGCAAAAACAATACATTTGCAATTTTACAGAGCATTTATTTTTAGATGGGGTCAATGACCCCCATTTGAAAGCTGGAAAGAATCAGAAGAAAAGGGCAAATAATATAAAAACTATAAAAAATAAATAATGAAGAATTGGCCATTTTATAACATACTAAAAGTAAACTTAAAAGTGAATCACCCCTTTAAGTACAATACTAAAAATGAATATATGGTTTTATTAACTGTATTTCGAAGAGCATGTTCACTTTCAAAATTCAAATTAATTATATCTTAGTTGGGATCAAGTACAAGCTACTGTTTTATTATTACAGAGAAAAAGCCAAAATCTTTATAAATTTGGATTATTTGCATAAAATGGAGTCTATGGAAGATGGCATTCTGGATAATGGGTTTCCGTATGATGTGTTTAATAAAATTCATTACAATTTTTTCTGACTCTCAGGATACTGACAGTCAAGAAAGTTTTGATTAGGGATACACCGAATCCAGGATTCGGTTCGGGATTCAGCCTAGATTCGGATTCGACCGAATTCTTGTGCCTGGCAGAACCGAATCCAAATCCTAATTTGCATATGCAAATTAGGGGCAGGGAGGGAAATCACATGACTTTTTGTCACAATACAGGGAAGTAAAAAATGTTTTCCCCTTCCCACCCCTAATTTGCATATGCAAATTAGGATTCGGATTTGGTTCGGTATTCGGCTGAATCTTTCGTGAGCGATTCGGGGTTCGGCCGAATTCAAAATAGTGGAATTGGTGCATCCCTAGTTTTGATAAATTGGAAACAATTAGGGATACGTCGAATTCTGGACTCGGTTCAGGAATCCTTGTATTTGGCCGAACCGAATCCTAATTTGCATATGTGAATTAGGGGCGGGGAGGGAAATCTCATGACTTTTTGTAACAAAACAAGGAAGTAAAAGAAACTATTTTCCCCTTTCCACCTCCTAATTTGCATATGCAAATTAGGATTCAGATTTGGTTCGGTATTCGGCTGTATCTTTCGCGAAGGTTCACGGAGGTTCAGCCAAATCCAAAATAGTGGATCGGTGCATCCCTAGAAACAATATAAAACTCTTCCTTATTTAATATATTATCCCTTTAGGGGCATATTTATTACCTGCCAAGCTTCTGCCATGGCAAAAAAAAAAAAAAACTAGTGAGTTTCTTAACTTTACATTTATTTTTTTATTTTTTGGGGTTCTTTTGCATAAACCATTCTTTCTTAAATCAAACTAATGAGCATTTTATTTTTTGCAAAAAACAATTGCTAGAAAATGTGAGCGAAGGAAGGAGCTTATTTGATTATTCTGCCATCAATTAGCCCAAATATGAAGTTCAAAAGTTAATAAGTAGTGAAAAAAAATCCGGAAAATGACTATTAAAACATTCCAAAATAACTTATTTAATGTGATTAAAAAGATGACTGCTTCTAATTTAGGCATGCTCACAGTTTATCATTGCATTAAAAAAACATCATGTAACCAATAAAAGTATTGTCCTATTTACAAAGCAGCAAAACAGCCAAAACCAATGAATGGCAAGAGAGAACTTAACATTCAATCACACCAGCAGCTTCTTTATCTGGGCGACACCAATGACATTTCGCTACCTCTAGTATATTTGTCAAGTTGTGGAGGTGGCTTTTAGATGTGGCACGGATGACTCAAAACAGAAACTCCAAACGCCTTTGTTTGATAGATATATAGCATGAGAGCAAAAAGGCCCTGTCATTCAATTGCACATGTTTTGCAGCTGGAAGGTAAGAGACTTTCTTTTATTGTATTTTAAAAAAAGAGGAGAGAGGTTCCATGTTCAGGTAAAGACCACAACATATGACAATAGACTGTATCTTCCTCCTTCTCTATTTTGATATAAAACACATATCTGCAATCCTGAATGATGATACATTTTTAGGACTTGGTGTATTCTTTTCAGCTTGGAGTGCCATGTCCAAAATCTAAAAAGAATTTTAAAAAATAACACCGAAAGAACGAAATGCTCTTGCTATGGGCATATATTTTTGCTGGTTAATTTACAAGACTTCTTATTACATAACAGCATTGAATTGGGCTACAAATAACAATATGCCATGGGAAATGGCACCACCAGTTTTTATAGCATTCCATATAATGTATTCCAAAGAAGAGATTACATTTCTGTTTTTAAAATTTCATTTAGCATTTTTTGCATTCTTCAGCCTGAATTAAAGCGTCATTATAGCTCATAAAAAGACATTTGTTTCTTTGTGTCATTGTGGCTGATGTTCCGTATGTGACTTTGTTTTTTGCATGTTATTATTAGCAGTTCTAAATCTGTTCTGAGAGCATCTTGAGCAGAATAACACTTTAATGATTGTGAGTAGGTTACTTTATACACTAATGCTTCCAGATTTGGCATAAAATTCTATGCCTTAAAAGATTTTTAAAAACTGTTATCAAGCTGAACTGTATGATGTGACTATATATAGTTATATAGTTACAGTTAAATTGGGTTGAAAAAAGACAAAGTCCATCAAGTTCAACCCCTATGTATGTATATATATATATAGACCAAAACGTTAGTTCTTGCCTCACTTGAAATAAAAACCTTTTATTGTTTCATAAGTCCTGAGTGTGCGGACCCTCTCTTCTGGCTATACTACAATTTTGGCTACTGCACCCAGGCACCATTGAACTTCTACACAAGAGTGCTGGTATCTCCCGCATGTATATATAGAAAGGCCCCCATGTGGGACCGAAACGTCGGATGAGATGTGTGATCTTCTATTCAATATATATATATATATATATATATATATATATATATATATATATATATATATATATATATATATATATATATATATATATATATATATATATATTTGCAAAATGTTAATTTACCAGGGGTGCACCATGACATATTGCTAGAAGAAAAAACTACAGACCTTAAGGGTTATTTACTAAACTGCCAAAATCACGAAAATCTGACTTTGAAAAAAATCACAAATTTTTCGGGAATTTATTAAACCCTTAGAATGGAAAAGTCTGAAACTGAAAATCCGGCATCTCAGACCTGTCGCGATTGCATATAAGTCAATGGGAGTAGTCCCAATGATTTTTTGATGTGCGCTGGGTTTTTGTGCAAATTCGGAAAAAATCGTGAAATTTTCGGGAAAATGTAATAGTAAATAAGCGTAAAAAACCCGAGCGGATTTGTTCAGAGTTTGTAGCAGAAAATATTGAGATAAATTCGGACATTGATAAATAACCCCCCCCCCTTATGTCCCTATTTTAATCAGTAAATCATCTGAGTAACATTTCCCTTTATTTATTTAGGCCAGTTAAAATTAGTGGAGGCCCACTTATCAAAGGTTGAATTTTAGTGGTGTTAGAGCTTTTTGAAACCACAAATAAACTCTATTTCTCTAAAACCACCCATGAAATTATTAAAAGATCTGAGCATAAAAAGTACAAATGGAAAAAATACTGAACAATGCGAATATCTCTAAAACCTCTAAAAATTAAAAGTGTTTCAGACAATTACTAGCGGGAAAAAAATCCAGAAACCCCGAAAAGTCTGAATTAGGGGGCCGAATCTGAATCCTGCTGGAAAAGGCTGAATCTTGGCCGAATTCAACTGCCTGGCCTAACCAAATTCAAAAAATCACATGACTTTTCATCAAACAATGAGGTCAAAATTGTTTAGCCGTGCGCTGCGCTTACGGTTCTCTTTCCCCCCTCGTTTCCTTAATTTACATATGCAAATTAGGGTTTGGCTTTGGTTTGGGATTCACCTGAATCTTTCACAAACGATTTGGACCGAATCTTCAAATAGTGGATTCGGTGCAACCCTAGTCTGAATAGTTAAAATAGATGTCCAATTTGATCAGCGCAGCTGTTCTACTGGACCTCGACTACTTGATGAAGTGTTGTATTACAGTTTTTCAGGGTTTTTACACTTAATAAATCTTGAGTTTTGGAGATATAAAAAAACATACATTTTAAAGAAAAATAAGATTCATGAAAAAAAGGAAAGCCACATTTTAGTTAATAGACCCCTTAGTAGCTAGGGAATGCTCACACAAGGAACAGGGTGGGCAGATCGATGGAAATATCATTCTTTTAAAATGTATTTATTTAGTAAAGATCTGATCTTCTGCACCACAAACATACATTATGCTTAACATATAGGGGCAGATTTATCAAGGGTCGAATTTCGAAGTGATAAATACTTTTAAATTCGACCATCAAATGGCTTTACTTCGACTTCGAATATCGAATTTGATGTTTTTTTCACTGAATTTGGCCATTTTGCGATCGAATTAAGTATCTCATACATCGATCGAACGATTTTTCTTCGACTTCAAAAAACTTAGAAAAATGCTCTAGAAGGCCCCCATAGGTTAACATAGCACTTCAGCAGGTTTAATTTGCAAAGGATTGAAGTCAAAGTTTTTTAAAGAGACAGTACTTCGATTATCGAATGGTCGAATATTAATACTTAAATAAGTATTTTTACTTCAAATCGAATTCGATAGTAGCCTATTCGATGGTCGAAGTATCCAAAAAAAATTTTACTTCGAAAATTCCCTCTAATTCACTTCGATCCTTGATAAATCAAAAATACTATAAAAAATACTGATTTTGAAAGAAACTGTGGATCAGATTACAGATTTTCTATTAAACCGCTCCAATAATACCAAATTTGTGTGTAGTTTTTGAACTACACACTGCCACACATTTGATGAGGCGGGGGCTGCAGACGTATATGTAGCATTCTCGTGTCTCAGTTGAAAAGTATAAATAGTGACAGTATTTTTTCAGGATGCTAATTTTAAATAAATGGATGTTTTGTCAATAAATATTGAGATTTTAATTTTACTATTGGTCTCTGTGGTTCTACCTTACTACAGGTCATTTGATTGCTTTTGTTTTTCTGCTTTTTTGTTCCTGTGCCTTTTCTTTTGTTTTTTTTTGGTTACTGCCCAGGTATAAAACTTGGCCGGTATTTATAAATGACCCCAAGTGAATGCGAAATGCAAAAGAAGTAAAAGTCTAAGAGCTGGAATAACAATGTGTATATGTGTATTTCTTTAGCATTATTCTATACAATTTAGCCTATGGATTTAGTTGTTTTTTTTTCCTCTGTTATATTTTATCCATAAAAAAAAAGATTTATCCATAAGAAAGTGTTTGCCTGGACTTCCCTTGATGCCGTTTCTATACATTTGTAAAACTCAAGATATGCTGATTTTGGTAGATACAGATTCTGTAAATACATAGAGTCATTGTTCAAGCCTGTTTGTATTTCTGATGTTTTGTACTCCATAGCTTCCATATATAATCTGTAGCATGGGTTATACTAAAATTATATATAGATATCTGGAAACCCGTTATCCAGAAAGCTCCGAATTATGGGATGGCCGTCTCACATATACTACATTTTATCCAATGAATTCAACTTTTTAAAAATGATTTTCTTTTTCTCTGTATTAATAAAACAGTACATCGGACTTGATCCAAACTAATATATAATTAATCCTTATTGGAAGCAAAACCAGCCTATTGGGTTTATTTAATGATTTTCTATTAGACGGGATCCAAGAAGATCCAAATTACGGAAGATCTGTTATCCTGAAAACCCCTGGTCCTGAGCATTCTATATAACAGGTCCCATACTTGTATTTGGAATATACACATTAAATAAATAACTGATGCCTGCCTCTTATACAACATTAAGGGGCATATTTATTAAGGGTCGAATTTCGAATTGAAAAAACTTTGAAATTCAAATTCAAAAAGACCAGCCGAAATTAAGTCGAAGTTTTTTGGTCAAATAGGTCCGTTTTCAATCGAATAAGTCCATATTTGGCTGAATTCAAATTGTACGAATCAAAGTAATAGCGCATTCGATCGATTTTGATTCAAAGTTTTCCCCTCAAAAAACTTAGATTTTTCAAAGTCCACCAATTGACTCCAAATAGGTTCTAGGAGGTCCCCATATGCTAAAACAGCAATTTAGTTAGTTATTTCCAGTAACTAACTAGCAATTCGGCAGGTTTTAGATGCCGAATGGTCAAAGTCAAATTGTTAAAGAGACAGTACATGATAAATTTCAATATTGAAATTTTAAATTTTTTTTTCAAATTGAATTTAAACTATTCCCTAGTTGTAGTACACAAAAAATAACTTGAAATTCGAATTTTTTTCATTCGAAAATTCACCTCGACCTTTGATAAATCTGCCCCTAAGTGTGATAAACAAGTGCAAATTAGTGATAGGCGAATAAATTCAATATAAAATAATAGTATTTATTATGTAGGACTAATGTTTTGGCTAGATCCCTAGCCTTTCTCAAACTGAACATTAAACCGCCTTAAATATTCACAATGGAAGGAAAAAACAGCTGGTAAATATCACATGATCAGTAATGCAATCATTAATAGTACTATCACTTTAAATACTCACATTATTCAGAATCCACACTTAAAAATAAAAAACTAGACAATATATCCCCTAGTTCATTACACTTACAGTTAAAAACACGACATATTGTAACCACAGGAGTTATCTATTTAGTTACTTAAACATACAACCGACTAAAATAATAATGTTACAATTATGTCCTAAATTTAGAGTATATTTAGCACAATGTATCAATCTACCCGACTTCAAGGGACTGTTACACCCATAGTACCCATAGTAAATTTGAATGTTGTTTTAAAAGTTCAATGTTTCTCTTTTATGTGAGAGCTCATTATATACCAAAATACCATTAGTTAAATTATTGAATGTCACTATTATATCACACACGGTCAAATTTTGCTGTATTGGGGAACGGAACCATCTACTAATTAATGGGTCATGGAGATAACTTTGGATATACTGTGTGACTGGGGGCAGTGTTCTATGTATGCTGGGTCTATTCATAAGGACCTATAAGTCACGTTGTAGTCTACTCAGGACAAGAAGTAGGCTAAAACAGATAATATGTCGGGTCATTCATGTGTTGTTAATATGGGGGTGTGTCCCATCAAGTGAAACCCTAGTTATGAGAATATCACCCAACTTTATGGATAAATGTGCAGCAACTAGAGATGTCGCGAACTGTTCGCCGGCGAACTTGTTCGTGCGAACATCGGGTGTTCGCACTCGCCGGAAGTTCGCGAACGTCGCGCGACGTTCGCCATTTTGGGTTCGCCATTGTTGGCGCTTTTTTTTGCCCTCTCACCCCAGACCAGCAGGTACATGGCAGCCAATCAGGAAGCTCTCCCCTGGACCACTCCCCTTCCCTATAAAAACCGAAGCCCTGCAGCGTTTTTTCACTCTGCCTGTGTGTGCTGAAGAGATAGTGTAGGGAGAGAGCTGCTGCCTGTTAGTGATTTCAGGGACAGTTGAAAGTTTGCTGGCTAGTAATCGTTTTGATACTGCTCTGTTATTGGAGGGACAGAAGTCTGCAGGGGTTTGAGGGACATTTAAGCTTAGGTAGCTTTGCTGGCTAGTAATCTACCTTCTACTGCAGTGCTCTGTATGTAGCTGCAGTGGGCAGCTGTCCTGCTTCTGATCTCATCTGCTGACTGCTGCAATAACAGTAGTCCTTGTAAGGACTGCTTTTATTTATTTTTTTGTTGTTTTACTACTACTACTACTACTACTACTATAAGAGCCCAGTGCTATTAGTCTAGCAGTGTTGGGGAGTGGGACTGGTGTGCTAATCTGCTGCTCCTAGTAGTTCAGCAGCACCAACTTTAATTTTTTTTTTTAATATTCATTTTTTTTTTATTTTACTTTTTTTTATTTTACTACCGCTGTAGTAGTGTATAAGTTGACCTTTTAGGCATTATTTGCCCTGTAGGCATTATTTGCACACTGTTTTCTTCAACCCGCCATCGAGCTGTGTGACCTTGTTCACATTCTGTCTAAATATCCATAATATTACCGTCTCCAGAAAAAACACCGGAGTCACTTTTTTCAAGCAGCCATAATATATTTTACGTAATCCGTATCCACCGCTGTAGTAGTGTATACGTTGGCCTTGTAGGCATTATTTGCACACTGTTTTCTTCAACCCGCCATCGAGCTGTGTGACCTTGTTCCCATTCTGTCTAAATATCCATAATATTACCGTCTCCAGAAAAAACACCGGAGTCACTTTTTTCAAGCAGCATTCATATATTTTACGTAATCCGTATCCACCGCTGTAGTAGTGTATACGTTGGCCTTGTAGGCATTATTTGCACACTGTTTTCTTCAACCCGCCATCGAGCTGTGTGACCTTGTTCACATTCTGTCTAAATATCCATAATATTACCGTCTCCAGAAAAAACACCGGAGTCACTTTTTTCAAGCAGCATTCATATATTTTACGTAATCCGTATCCACCGCTGTAGTAGTGTATACGTTGGCCTTGTAGGCATTATTTGCACACTGTTTTCTTCAACCCGCCATCGAGCTGTGTGACCTTGTTCACATTCTGTCTAAATATCCATAATATTACCGTCTCCAGAAAAAACACCGGAGTCACTTTTTTCAAGCAGCCATAATATATTTTACGTAATCCGTATCCACCGCTGTAGTAGTGTATACGTTGGCCTTGTAGGCATTATTTGCACACTGTTTTCTTCAACCCGCCATCGAGCTGTGTGACCTTGTTCCCATTCTGTCTAAATATCCATAATATTACCGTCTCCAGAAAAAACACCGGAGTCACTTTTTTCAAGCAGCATTCATATATTTTACGTAATCCGTATCCACCGCTGTAGTAGTGTATACGTTGACCTTGTAGGCATTGTTTGCCCAGTTTTTTTGGCCACAGCCACTGAAGCACAGAGGCCAGAAAAAATATGCCATATAAATGCTGAAAATAGTCATTTTTTGCCATACGTTGACTCAACGTATATGGCAAAAAATGACTATTTTCAGCATTTATGTGGCATATTTTTTCTGGCAACTGTGCTTCAGTGGCTGCAACCAAAAAAACTGGGCAAACAATGTCTACAAGGTCAACGTATGGCGAAAAATTACTATTTTCAGCATTTATATGGCATATTTTTTCTGGCAACTGTGCTTCAGTGGCTGCGTCCAAAAAAACTGGGCAAACAATGTCTACAAGGTCAACGTATGGCGAAAAATGACTATTTTCAGCATTTATATGGCATATTTTTTCTGGCAACTGTGCTTCAGTGGCTGCGTCCAAAAAAACTGGGCAAACAATGCCTACAAGGTCAACGTATGGCAGTTGTTTAAAGAGAACAGTAGATTACTAGCCAGCAAAGCTACCTAAGCTAAAATGTCCCTCAAATCCCTGCAGACTTCTGTCCCTCCAATACAGAGCAGTATCAAGCAGATTACTAGCCAGCAAACTTACTATCATCTGTCCCTGAAATCACTAACAGCTCTCCCCCTACACTATCTCTTCCAAGCACACACAGGCAGATTTTTCAGATACATTTTTGCCCTTGATCCCCCTCTGGCATGCCACTGTCCAGGTCGTTGCACCCTTTAAACAACTTTAAAATCATTTTTCTGGCCAGAAATGTCTTTTCTAGATGTTAAAGTTCGCCTTCCCATTGAAGTCTATGGGGTTCGCGAACCGTTCGCGAACCGCTCGCATTTTTGCGCAAGTTCGCGAATATGTTCGCGAACTTTTTTTCCGACGTTCGCTACATCCCTAGCAGCAACCCTGTCTGTACACATTGCAATAAACAGTGTCAATATTAGTAATAATAATAATCCCTGTGTATAGTAAAAAGTGTCCCAATCTACCAAATTTATATGCTTATTCCTTAATCCCCAACGCACCCCTCGGGGTAAATTAATCAAACATCAAATACGTGAAAAAATAAAAATAAACAAAAAATAAAATATATATATGCTGTGTATAGAGTTAATATCCCCCTCAGTATTATTAAATATTCCAATAATTAGGGTAAAGTCCACATATTCATCTGAATTATTGTCCCTCAATAACATAGTCATTTTAATGTGCACAATCGATGTGCGACTTGTGGAATGTGGTAAAGAAGATCTTCTTACGCATCTTTGTGCAGTGCTGTTAACTCCAGCTGCAACATGTCTTTCAGCCGCTATCATGGAGTAAGTAAATATTGGCCTTTTACATCTCTTGCCTTGAGCCACCATTTCATGATGGTCTGTGTGCTGCCTCAGAGATCACCTGACCAGAAATACTGCAGCTCTAACTGTAACAGGAAGACGTGTGGAACCAAAAGACACAACTCTGTCTTTCAATTGGCTCATGTGACCTAATGTTTGGTTTGTTTGTGTGCACCGTGAATCATACGATCCCAGGGGGGCGGACCTTATTTTTTTAAAATGGCAATTTTCTATTTATGATTACCCAATGGCACATACTGCTAGCAAAGTATATTATGGTTTATTTACATGAAGCAGGGTTTTCCATATGAGCTGTTTTATGCAATATCTTTTTATAGAGACCTACATTGTTTGGGGGTATAGATTTCCTTTAATCCTTATTGGAGGCAAAATCAGACTATTGGGTTTAATGTTTAAATTATTTTCTAGTAGACTTAAGGTATGAAGATCCAAAGATAAAGATCATTATCCAGAAAGCCCTAGGTCCCAAGCATTCTGGATAACAGGTTCCATACCTGTAGTCAGATTTTGCCCAAGAGCCTGCAGTGTATTGGGGCTAGTGTAGGGTATTAGTTAGTTCCCATAAAGGGTTACCATGCATCAGAGTGAAACAAGAACTAGTTTCTATCATTGTTTAGGGCTAGGTTCCTTTTCTCTGATCTCCGAAGTCACATCAGAATATTAATAATGTAGGTACAGTCCCTGTGAAAAAGCTTTTGAGATACTGACAGTGATACAAGGTAGCGATATGTTTATTCACTACTTGTTTTGCAGGACAATTTTCTAATGATAGATGCCCCTTTTTTTACCTCGATTTGATGA
Organism: Xenopus laevis; assembly: GCF_017654675.1. NCBI lineage: Eukaryota > Metazoa > Chordata > Amphibia > Anura > Pipidae > Xenopus > Xenopus laevis. The sequence goes on from NC_054373.1 coordinate 147,752,294, forward strand.
ATTTCCCTGAACCATACACTGGCATGCTAACACTCTAATCGAAAGCTGAAATTAACTTTTGTCATTTTGCGTGACACATCGCTGAGAAATTCCCACACTTTGACCTGGGCAGAATAGATTGCTTAACACTGTGTGCTTATTTCATAGAACAGTCATTTCATACCTAAGATGTAAACCTGCACCCTTAGCTAAGCGCTCTACAAACATTTTAGGAGACATTTAAGAGGCCTATGGGCAAGTTATAATTAACAAGTGCATACAATTCATGCTGCAATACTTTAATATATTTAATATTTAGAAGACAAACTGGATAAATCATAGAATTTTGCACATGGGCTGGTGTTAGTAAATTGGGTCTGTCATCTTCCACAACATAAAGGGGCTTATTTATTAAAATACGAATGTTAAAATCTCGAAACATTCAAGTTTTTTTCATTAGAGGGAAAAAAAACTTTTTTTAGAGGAAAAAAATTATACTCTGATAATGCAAAAAGCCTGAATCTAAAAAATCCCCATCTTAGACCTGTTGAGGTCCTGTATAAGTCAATGGGAGAGGTCCCTATCTCAATTTGAAGCTTTCATGGTCTGCGCTGGATTTAGCCCAATAATTCAACTTTTTTTTTTTCAATCTTTTTATTTTCAAAAATAAGTAATTAACATTGCTTTTACAGGAATGGGTGGAAGTTGGATATTTCCCAACCCGCTTGGGCATTAATAAATTCTCACTTTGACTTCTTATTCCTGTGTTTAAAATCTGATTTTTTAAGGGTTTTTGGTCAAAAACTCAAAAGTTAGAGCAATTGAGGTAAAAGCCCCAAAAATTCGAGTGATTTAGCTTTTTGCTCCATTTATTGAGTTTTACTGCAATCCAATTAAATTGAGGTTTTTTTTTTATAAATAAACAAGCTAAAATCGGGCATAGGAGTTTGGTTGTGTTTGTTTTTTTTAATAAAACATGAGATAAATTCGGATTTTAGTAAATAACTCCCAACTGTGGTGAGGCTCTATTTAAAACAGCCTACAGAGAAGGAGGCCTTATATTGTATTTTTTTTCAACTTCATTATTTTATGCATATAAATAAGGTTTATCCTCCCACCAGATATCATTGTAGGAAAAGTATATTTAACTTCTTTGTATTCAAATTTGCACACATATGTTTGATTTACCATGCTGCATGCCTCATATGCGCAAAGTGCAATTTTGGCACGTCATCATGTTTTTACCCCCCAATGTTGCATTTTCCCCACAATATCAGAGTGATTGCGGCTGTAAAGTGGCGCTACAGCTGGTGTGATTGTGGCCTTTGCATTAAAGCACGTGCATTTCTGCGTGTGATTTGATGAGAATCTGAAACAATTTTGCTGAAAATTTTCAGTGTCAGGACTCTTTAGGTGCAAGTAAGCTGCATTTATTAACACAGGCCACTGTGGGAAACCTGGAGTGACTGCCAACTTAAAGGGGTTCCCTGCATCAATAGGTGGGGCAATTCTCAGCACCAGGCTGCCCTAAGAAAACTTTCCCAATGCAACACCCCTCTGCACTTACCTTTTCACCTACCCTCAACCAGCAGACTTACCTTTTCAGTGGGTCGATGGGGAGGGGTTTATATCATTAATGTAGAGGGGGAGGGGTCTATATCATTACTGTAGAAAGCACATACTGTATGTGCTCTCTGCACTGGAAGAGCAGAACTTTAATTTGTTTAATGAGTTTAATGACCAGAAATGCAACTGTTAAAGTTACCAGGAGAAGCTTTTTGTTGCCCCTGATAACTTATGAGGAACTGCCATCTGAAGCAAGCTTTTTGCTTCATGGCAGGAACACCCCTGGCAATAGGAGCACCGCACTTGATTCTTCCAAATGCACTGGCGGGATGCAATGACTCTTTGTGCCAAAAGCAAGGAGCATCTTTAGACACATGTACCCAATGGAACCAATTGATGCCAACCCCAACTGCAGCAAAAGTTTCACGGTTGGGTTGAGAACCTTAAAAGAGGAAAGCAAAATGATTGTGCACATATGTGTCTATGTTGAAAATTTTCATACAAAAAACAAACTGTTGCTGGTATCACACACAGATCTTAAAATAGGTAGAGGATAGGTTATAAAGGATCCCGATTCTCTTGTTTTTCTAAGAGAGGAAAAGATGTTTAATAAATCATAACCGACCTACCACTCTACTTTCTCTCTTAAAGGGAAAAAAACATTCCTCGTACAAACTTTACTTTACGTACTAACTTTACTATGAAAGCGCTGCTCTACCTTACACAATAGAAATAGATATATTAGAAATATTGTCGGTACAGGTTGTTGTTAGTTTTCCATTGGACAAACCCAAAGAAAAATTAAGATATTGTTTATCTAAAATTGTTTCTGAAATACAAATAGCATTTTCTGTTTAATAGTCTCTGCTTCTAAGATCAAAGACTTCCCATCATCTTTAGGTTAATATAGTTGTGCAAGGTGTGGAGTGCTGGTTAAGAATATGGAGCAGCATACCTCATTTATTCTATGCCCCTCAATAATTCTTACCACATAAATGGCATATTTAAGACGCTGAATGGTTTTCACACCCATCACTGAAATAAACCTTGAGAATGTGTGGCCGGATATCATTCGGGGCCTCCACCCTAATGAAAGCCTCACTTAGATGTAGCATGCTCACCTCCCTGTCCATTGTGAGGAATGCATTTGCAAAAGATGCGCTGTGATGAAGAAACAAAGCCACATGAATATGTGTGGAAATTATCACATCCAGTGCTTCATTATCTGTGAAATAATGACAGGTCTACTATGCAAGGCCTGAACTTGTTATTAGATGAACATAGCCAAATGGAAGGTCCCTAACACTACACATGTTTGTGGTCTTTATAATGTTACTGATACAAAGTCACCAGACCGCTGCACAGAAGGATTTCTACAGTTGCAAGTGTAGGCAATGAAAGGGAATTGTAAAAAAGAATTAGAAAAAAGGGGCTAAAAACAAAAACAGATTGACTGGATGACGCGCACTCAGACCAACAGACCAAGCGGAACTTACTATCTATGTGCAATCTTTAAAAAGGGTTATAATTAAGAATGACGAATTTCTTTTAAGACAAATTTCTGTATTTGCAGTGGTGAAAATGTTTGTGAATCCACACTAGAATTTTGGCATGCGTTCTGTTTTGCTGAAATCAACCTGCAGCATCTGTCTAATGGGGAAAAAATGCTAAAAACTCACTGTGCTAGAATTTTGCCATGTACAGATATGGGACCTGTTATTCAGAATGCTCGGGACAGGGACACATTCTGTAATGTGGATCTTCATACTTTGTCTACTAGAAAATCATGTAAACATTAAATAAACCCAATAGGCTGGTTTTGCTTCCAATAAGGATTAAAGGGGTTGTTGTTTAACGTTTAGGGATGATGTAGAGAGTGATATACTGAGACAATTTACAACTGTCTTTTTTATTTTTATTATTTGTGTAGAGTATCTAGTAGAATTAAGTCAAAGGCAACTGGACATCAAGGGGGTTATTTATTAAAGTCCAAATGCCAAAAACCCAAAAAAAACATTTGGGATACCCCAAGGATGGGAAAAGTCTGAATCCGAAATCCGGCATCTCAGAACTGCAGAGGTTGCATAAGTCAACAGGAGAAGTCCCGAAGATATCTTGAGCTGCACTGGGTTTCGTGCAATATTTTCGAAAATTTCGTTGTTGTCCTGCAGAAAATCCAAAAAATTTGTACAATCTGAATTTTTCCCCGATTTTTGAGGGTTTTTTCCCGCACAGGAAATTTTCGGGAAAATGGAGTTATAAACAAGGGGAACAAACCCATGCAGATTTGTTCGGAGTAGTTTTGAGAAAAAAATGAGATAAATTTTTCCCTTGAAAACATTCCACCCGTCATCCGAGTGGCTTCGTCAGTTTAAATGAATTGGTAGGGAATTCCCCGGCATTTAAAACCTTGAGGGTGGTTAAATCACAGATATCCAATCACAATGGTTCCATTGCACTTCAGTAGAGTGTTGGCTAAAAACTCACAGATGTGTGAAAGTGTGATCCAGTCACAATGGTACCATGATTTTCATTGAGGCACATGTTAATCTTTCTTTTCTTTTTGTGAATGTTCTATGAATTTCTATATAAAACTGTAGAACCTGAACTCACAATAGCACTGTCTGAGAAATCATCTAAGCCACTCTTAAAGGCATTAATATAATCTGCTATCACAACATGATCCAGTGTTAGTAACGTTATTCAGGAAAGAGAACATTCCAAGAGACACCCAGCTGGGCTGACTCCCTATCAATGGATCACCATGAATATGTCCTAAAATCAGCAATGCTTAGGGGGGTATTTATTAAAACTGAAATGTATCTAATTTTTTTATTAAAACAAAATCAACCTATTCGAATCGTACAAGTTTTTCAAGTTTGATGCACGAATTGTATGATTTTTTTCAAGTTGTCACCTGAAATTCCCAGACTTTTTCGGATTATCAGACAAAAACCAGCGCAGATTACAAAATCTTCAAATTGTTAAAGGTTCATCTGCCATTGACTTCTACATGACCGTGACAGGTTTTAGCTGGAGGATTTTCAGATTTGGCTTTTTAGCAGCTTTGGAGTATAATAAATCTCTATAAATTAGAGTTGTAAAAAAAGTGAGAGTTTAATAAGTAGGTCCCTTACATTTTATGACATTTGTCTACTGTCTGGGGATTCAGTATCATCATTGCAGGAATGTGTGGACTACAGGTTGTGTGGCTGCTTATACTTGATCAATGGCACAAAATTATAGTCATTAATGGAAAAAATCTATTTTTGATACTTACAGTAAGCCAGTATATTTAGGGGACCTCTAACTGATTGATTCATTATTGTTGGAGGTACTCACATCTCTCTTTTTTGTTGTCTTGGACTTGCACCCTGGGACTGGGTTGAACTGTGAGTATATCCTCCAAGATTTACTTAATATTTGCATTTGAATTATTAATTATTTTAGAGTAGTACCTATTTATATATATTTTTTTGGCATTGGCACAAACCCTTCCATTATATATTATTTCAGACCTCTCATCAAAGACATGCGGATGAGTGATTTACAGCTCTGTTTTTTCTGGCAAGAAAAGACATTTGCAGTTATAATTACAGTATAATATATATAAACCTTAAGGGGGGAAATCTAATAAAAGTTGTAAACAGAATGAAAATAGAATTAAAATTTGCATTTCACAAAGTCTTTATTTGGCAGGTTGACAATTTTTAATGCGCAAAGTGCTTCAAGACCTGCTTAGAGGTGCCACATTTTGGGGCTGATTCACTAAGGGTCAAATATCGAGGGTTAATTAACCCTGGATATTCGACTAGGAATTAAAATCCTTCGACTTCGAATATAGAAGTCGAAGGATTTAGTGCAGATAGTTCGATCAAACGATCGAAGGATATTCCTTCGATCGAACGATAAAATCCTTCGAATCGAACGATTCAAAGGATTTTAATCCAACGATCGAAGGAATATCCTTCGATCAAAAAAAGTTAGGCATGCCTATGGGGACCTTCCCCATAGGCTAACATTGACTTTGGTAGCTTTTAGATGGCGAACTAGGGGGTCGAAGTTTTTTTTTAAAGAGACAGTACTTCGACTATCGAATGGTCGAATAGTCAAACGATTTTTACTACGAATCCTTCGATTCGAAGTCGTAGTCGAAGGTCGAAGTAGCCCATTCGATAGTTGAAGTAGCCCAAAAAAACCTCGAAATTCGAAGTTTTTTTACTTCGAATCCTTCACTCGAAGTTAGTGAATCGGCCCCTTTGTCTTGCAAAAACAGCTTTTCCAGTAAGAAGTTCAATTACATCCACTGTGCATTGCTTCGAAATCGCTAAATATTTTCCAGGGTTGCAACAGCTGTATGAAATTATCACAAAGGTAAAATTGTTCTCACAAATCAATAATTTCTCCCACTGCACACATTTTTTCCCCCGTGAATTATTTCTTGTTTCCCTATTAGTGTTTTCAGTCTAGTGAGTTAATATGGGGGTTTACCCTTTTTGTGCCTCCGGCTGTAGAATTTATGGCAACCAGCACTATGGATTCTATGGCTCTGGGTTTCAGTTTGATCTGCTATGCAACATGTTTTCTGGCATCAAAAAAAGTCAGTAATAAAGGGGTTAATATCTCTTTACCCAGAATATGATTATTCATTCAGTGTTGTAACACCATTGTCAATTTAAGATCACTTATATTGTCACTTGTCTTTACTCCTAATGTGAATACCCTGACTGGAATATTAAATGTATCTAATGTGTCTAAATTGTGGTTAACATTGCTTCACACCTGGTCCTACTGACTTATTCCTTAGTACACAACACAAAAACACAGCTTTTTACACACACATACATACTATATAGTTATATACCATAAATAAAGAATCTTTATTTAATGCACCTCATAATTTACAGGTTCTGCTTTAAAATATCCAGTGGTCAACTCTGCTGGACAGATATACGAGCCACAAGGGTTTGTTCACGAACAAGAAGTGCAAAATTCAGACACAAAGAAAGTCAGTGTAATTGCAGGAATCCACTGCAACATGCATGTGATGCACTAATATAATTTTGGTTAAGTGAGTGCAAGTTGTGTTATAGACCTACATTTGAGGCCAAAAGCCATCTCTTCTGGTGCATTGGAAATCGCCTTAGCGTGCAATTCACTTTGGGTAGGTCAGTTGTTCCAATTCTGGAATTACTATTAGGTCTGGACTGATAGTAATTCAGAGTTCTCTTGCATTAATGTTTGCACTTGTGCAAAATTCATTTGCATCTAGAGGAGACATATGGGCACAGGTACATTTCTGGATCATGTTAATGACTGCTCAATTTTGCATCCATTTTAGTGCTTTGCTCTTGTCTCTTTCTATACAAAACCACTGTGTCGGCTTCCAATCTACCAGCTTTGTCAGCAACCAGGTACCAATTTAAATTCTAAACTAGAGAGAGGTTGTGTAACACCAAGACATTAATCAGCTCTATAAACATCAATTCAACATAGTCTGCTCTTAAAAATAATAAAAAGATTGCCAGTAGTTTTTCTGGTAGTGCTTTTTTGGGTAGTTCATAAACAAATATGAACTTCCTTGAGACAACAGATAAAAAAGGTTGATGGTGCCACTTTTTTGTTGTTGAAAAAGAAGCATAAATAGAATGGCAGGTCATTGATTCATTTATTTTTGGTGGTACTAGGCCTTAGATACCAGCAAATGTAGAATCTATGTTGGCATGAAAGTACCATCTTGGCCGTGATGGAGCTGTAGATGATATGTTTCTGGGCTTTACATAATCTAAGTCACACTATGGGGCACATTTACTTAGGGTCGAATATCGACTGTCAAAGTTAAATCCTTAGACTTCGAATATCGAAGTCGAAGGATTTACCCAATTCATTCAATCGAGTTTTTCGTTCGATCTAATGATTCGAAGGATTTTAATCCATTGATCGAACGATTTTTCTTCGACCAGAAAATTGTTAGAAAGCCTATGGGGACCTTCCCTATAGGCTAACATTGCACCTCGGTAGGTTTTACTTGCCGAAGTAGGGGGTCGAAGTTTTTTTTAAAGAGACAGTACTTCGACTATCGAATGGTCGAATAGTCAAATGATTTTTAGTTCGAATCGTTCGATTCAAAGTCGTAGTCGAAGGTCGAAGTAGCCAAAAAAATCAATTCAAAGTTTTTTTTATTCTATTCCTTCACTCGAACTAAGTAAATATGCCCCTATATGTTGTTAGACACAATCAAAGCAGTCAGACACTAAAGGGTTAAACTATAAAAGTGTAACAAATTAGGTCTAATTGCAAAAACTGTCTCTGAATAATGATTAATATGAATATTCTAAGAAGGTCAATCCTTAATAATCCCTAGATCCAGGTGATAAATTTTATTTAGTAAAAATGCAAATCATTTTGAAAAGAATTCATTGCACATGGCTCCCCTAATAAATGACCTGAGATGTTGTGTCAATCTGTTAAGGCGATGCCTTTGCATGCCGCCAGACATTACACACTCAGAGGTGCTGACAACTACTGATTGGGATGATGATTTAGCGGCACAAAGTCATAATCTGCTTTAGAAAGTTAAGATGATATCAGTTCATTGGTGGAACCCATTTGCATACCAGGGACCAAAAGATGTGAAAACATAGTACAGAAAACTATAAAAGATTCATTAATATGAGAAACATATTCCTGTAATTTAAATAATTTGTTATCCCAACTTGCTAAAAATAAAATATTCCTCATTCACTTTCTGATTTATCAGACAATATTTGTATAATATGAATCTCAGTGTATAGGACTGTAAAAGTATAAACAGCAAATTTTATCAGACCTGTTTAAATATAACAATAATAACAAAGCAATCAGATGGCACTCGCTCTGCAAAATGTGCTCACAATTTGTGCTTTATTCAGATCTTCAGATCTTGAGGAGCAGCATAGTTCCCAGTAGAGCACCACTATATCCACGGAACTTGGATTTGTATTAACGGTTGTTTAAATATTATAAAGTTGTGCTGCCACATTTATTGCCAACACTTCGATAAACAGAAAGAAAACAAAAAAATAATAGTAATAAAGGGCAACTTTAAACCAGGATTAAACGTTTAATGGACAGTTGGTTTAACCTTTGGGGTTACTAATACAGAAGGAGGGACGGTTTGATGATTTGGTAGAGATCCCATTGCATCTTAGTGACAAATGTTGCTTACTTTGTGATGTTGATGGCACACTACAGAGAGTGGCTGCTACAGATCGGCTCATGTTTTATTTATTGATGCACCGAATCCACTATTTTGGATTTGGCCGAATCCGAACTGTAATTTGCATATGCAAATCAGTGAGGGGGAGGGAAAAAGACAGCCACATGCGCAGCTTCCTTGTTTTATGACGAAAAGTCACATGGTTTTAAAGTGATACTGACACTTAAAGACTACTTTTTAAAATATGAATGTACATTAAAAGTTACCTATAGGTCATGCTGATTGTTTTTTTGCTGTGAGGTTTGTTTATCTAAGTTATTGATAGTAGATGTTTCTAAACCTGACTGTTTTGCCAACCTGACTGTCCCATCTCAGTCTGTCAGTTATAGTTTCTAATGCTAACGGACTCCTGTTGCACAAATATGGCAAAAACGAACATGGCGTACAGGTAATGTGAAAGCTTTGTGCAAATACTTTATGGCAAAGTTATAAGTCGCTTTCAAAGGCAATATTATGATAGATTTAAAAAAGAGTTTAATTTCTGGTGTCAGCATCTCTAAGGATTTGGATTTGGTTCAGCCAGGCATAATAATTCGGCTGAAACCTGCTGAAAAAAGGGCCGAATCCTAGTCAGATACCGGACCAAATCCAGGATTCAGTGCATCCCTAGTTTTTATTGTTTCTTTCTTGTTTCTTTCAGGACTCCCTGTGTGAACATACTCACTGTTCAAAATAATGATTTTTTCTAAATGTTTATGTAAAGCTTGGTAGCATATAATGTAAGAGTAATATGTCGTTTTGTTGAAACCTCTTTCAGGTGATGATGACAATGATGACCAATGTCTAATGGGAATGGAGAACATAAATAACTCAGATATGGAGGGAGGAGAAGTTATTGGTGGCAGGTGCCTGTCCTTGACACTATCAACAGCTCAACAAGGAATTACCGTCAGGGCTAATAAATCTGATGAATCTTCAGACAGTAAGTTATCACCATGGTTAACAAGGCCAGTAAGCTGTATAGTCAGCGATGTTTTAGTTTTCTGGATAACACAAACAATGTACGTAATATATAGAGGAATCCAAGCCACGTTTCTATAAAATGTTTAAAATAACATCAATTAAAAACTTTTATACTGAAACGCAAGCCCCGTAATTATTGTAAACCTGATCAAGAAGATCGAGCAATTATATGTAGACACGAATTTATGGGTCTTAATGGGGAAATCTGAATGGTTGCTATGGGTTACTAGTAGTGATGGGCAAATTTATTCACGGCGAATTCCCACGATTCGCCAACCGGCAAATAAATTCACGAAACCATCGCGAAAATTTGCTGCCATAAAAAAAAAATGGATGCAATCGCCGTTTTGAGAATTTCTCACCGTTTCACGGATTTCACTGGCGAATTTGGCGAAGTGAAATGCCCCAAATTTGCCCATCACTAGTTTCTAGATATAGGTAAACTTTTGTCTTTTTATTACATTACCCTGTGAGCTGTTACCCACCTACCTGGAAGCTTGAGCTAAATAAAGTAAAATGAATTGTGTTTTGTTTATGTTTGGGTAACTATTAGGAAAATAACTATGAGGGAAATAAATGAAAGTATCCCTTAAATGCTGTTGTGCTATTAGCTTCAGTGCGTGTTATAAATTCTGACAATTTAAAACTGGTGGCATTATTTGGATACTGTTGAATCTGTAATAACAAAGTGAGTTTGAATAAAAGTAATTATATCTATGGCTACACTGGTCTTTAAAGAGGTGGCTCATCTTTAAATTAACTTTTAGTATGTTGTAGATTGGCTAATTCTAAGCAACCTTTCATTTGGCCTTCATGTTTTATATTTTTTGCATGATTTGCCTTTTTCATCTGACTCCTGTGATATTACTATTTATTAACAGTATATTTAGAAAAATAATTTAGGATTTGTTTTACACTTTTCTACAGTACCCTTTTGATTTTGAATTTTACGCTTGCGTGATTGTTTGTTTGCGTGCATGGTTGGCCTTCTTGTACTTGGTAAAAGTTTCAGATGATACAACTAATGCTGTAGATGCATGTTTTTTTCCTACCCCTTTTTTGGCTAACCTTTCTGGTAAACCATAATGGTCTTACTTTGTTATTTCTTTCCTGTAAAGAAATGTATTTTACTAAAGCTTAACTAAAAGTAGGCCAGAAATGTTGAAGAGTAAGTTTTGGGCTTCTGTACAAGCCCAAGGCAACTGCATCCCTTTAACAGTAAAGATCTGTGTCTCCAAAGATGCCCCAGTAGCTCCCCATCTTCTTTTCTGCTGATTCCCAGCACCCGCTCTGTCAAATACCGAGCTTAGAGACCGAAGCACAATATACTTAATATACTGTATATCATATAAATGTCACAATATAAGACTGATTAGTAAATAATATTAGTAAATATTGGCACATGGCAGTTCATCAACCAGTACAATTAGCATCACAATGTAATAATCACCCCAGTAGCATCAGCTTATATGACAGACAACCCTCATTTTCTGCTTGATTATTTATGATGATCATGTGCATGTCACAGACACTCCTAACAAAATCCAAGATGGCACACAATTTTGACGGACTGGATCATGACTAATACAGAGATCCTAAACCTTTAGCTTGGTTCAATACGTTCATGATTTAACATATTCATTTTTAGGGTTTAGTTCTTCTTTAAGTAGCATTTTAAAGACATTTCCTTTTTAATTCTGCGTTTAACCCTATTATAAGACTATCCCAGTTAATATGCTACAGAGAAGCCCTTATTCTGTGTGGGGTCTTAGTTACCCCTTTATGCAGCTGTCTCTACAACATCATTTCAAAGGAGATGATTGTGTGATCCTGTGAGATGATTACTATTACCAGATAAATGCAGCATTTATAGTGAGTACTCAATGCAAATACAAGTGGCCATGCAGTTTTTAAAGATTTATCTGTTGAGTTCTGTTGAGTAATGAGGCTAATGACACAGGGAGTAGTTTATTCCTATGTCTATTTCAGCCATGAGAGAAATGGGGAATCCCCCACCCACCCATGATGCTTTCCCATTCACTTTAATGGAAATTGCCAATAAAGCCAGTGGGAAGAAGGATGGTTACTAGCCTGAAAACCCAGCGTCTTTCTTAGATATTTGCAATATAATGTTGTAAAACAGATTTATTTAAGCCAGGCCAGTATGTGGTAGTTTTATAAATATGTAGAGTACATTTGGCTCTGTGAAGCTATGGTGAGATTAGAGTGTGGAATGTGCTGTGGAGCCCAGCCATGTCTGATAGTAGCTCTCAAAATACAGACAATCAAATCCAGAGCAGAACTTCAAATGCATGCACTTAATAATACTATTGCTATTTTGCTCCTTTAAGGTTTTTAAATAATTTAACATTTTAGTTCTGAATTTGGAATTTAAACTGTTAGCTGGTTGCTAGAGTGCTACTTTTCCCTGGCTCAATGTTTTAAATAACAGACTAGAAAATTAATAGTAAAAGGCTTACATAGAAAGACAAGCACTACAAATAAAAACTAGTTTCCATACACTTTTTTTAAACACAAGGGAGAAAAATAAAGAATATACAGGGGGTTATTTATCAAGGTCCGAATTTATCTCAGTATTTCTAATATCAGACTTTGAGCAACTCCGAATTTCCGAATGGAACATTTATGAAGAAAAAAGCCAGAAAAATAGGGTCAGGCAAACTTCGGAGCTTTCCCTTGAAAACTTCGAATTGTTCAGTTTTCTGCAATTTTTTAGGAGTTTTCTGAGGTTTTTTTGTGCCAAAACCCCGAAATCATTGGATATCGGTACGGACATCAGCGCAGACACTGGAACCTTCCCCATTTACTTCTACGGGACCTCGAGAGCTTTTAGATGCCAGGGTTTCGGATTCTTTTTTTAGACCATCGGACATTAATAAATCTAGAAAAATTTGTATTTTTGTTTTTGCTACAAAAACGACGAATTATTAGAGGTTCGGATATTCAGCGCTTAACAAATAACCCCCACAGTGTCAATGTCTACATTAAAGGGGTTATTCACCTTTAAATGAGCTTTTAGTAGAGATTAATATTCTGCGACATTTTGCAATTAGTTTTCATTTTTCTTTATTATTTGTGTTTTTTGAGTTATTTAGCTTGTTATTCAGCAGTTCACTGGCTTCCAATTCAGCAATCTGGTTGCTAGGGTCCAAACAGCCATAGCAACCATGCATTGATTTGAATAAAAGACTGGGATATGAATAGGATAGGACATGAATAGAAAGAGGAGCAATAAAAAGTAACAATAACATTTCATTTGTAACTTTACAGAGCATTTTATTTTTTAGATGGGGTCAGTGACCCCCATTTAAAAGCTGGAAAGAATCAGAAGAAAAAGGCAAATAATTTAAAAATATTAATACCAATTGAAAAGTTGCTTAGAAAGCCAAGTTAATGTTGAACCACCTCTTTAATATGTTTTACATTAATGAAGGTACCTGAAAATCAAGGGGTATGAAGCCTGGACAAAGGGGAACAACCAACGTTTAAACATTTTGTCCCTGCAAATGAAAGTCTTGTGTGTCAGCAGTCTGACTTGGGGAGGCAGCAGCAAATAAACCATTACCAAATGGCTTCAGAATTGCATTGCTTTAACTGCTACTTTTTCATAACTCCTGTGTAGCTATAACCACGTGCTTTGTCCTTTTCAATTAATTTCATCTGTTCATATTATTTTAATTTAAGGAATGGCTGTGAATCCATGTAAAGTTTGTGAGAGTAATTGCGAGGGTTGCTCATCTTGCAGCATCCATCACCATATACAGACTGACCTCCCATTCTCCCTTTGCCCTTCTGCTGAACTAAATGAAGACATCCTTCAGGTACTGACTTCATACTGTTGGACTTCTCACTATTAGTCACATATATGAGAAAGACAATTCTCAATTTTTTTAATATGCGCTAAATCTCAATTCATATATATGTTTGTAATATAACTTGTTTCATTATGTTTTCATTATTTTTATATCTACTGTAAATTGGCTTAGCATTTAATTTTTTTTTTATTATTTGTGGTTTTTGGGTTCTTTTTTTTTTTTAGAGGCTCTCCAGTTTGCAATTTCAGCAATTTCATCTGGTTGCTAGGGTACAAATTACGCTAACAACCAAGCTTTGATATGAATAACAGATTGGTATGTTAATAGGAGAGGCCTGAATAGAAAAAAAGAGTAATAAAAAATATCAATAATAATACATTTGAAGCCTTACAGAGCATTTATTTTTAGATGGGGTCAGTGACCCCGGTTTGAAAATAGAAAGAGTCAAATAATTACTATAAAAAGGAAAAAATCAAGACCAATTGAAAAGTTGCTTAGTTTAGCCATTCTATAACATACTAAAAGTTACCTTAAATTCAAACCACCTATTTAAAGGCAGACTAAGGACTTGAAATATCAACAAGTATGGGATCCATTATTCAGAAACCCATTATCCAGAAAGCTCCAAATTACGGAAAGGCCATCTGCCATAGACTCCATTTTATCCAAATAATCCAAATTTATAAGAATGATTTCCTTTTTCTTTGTAATAATAAAATAGTACCTTGTACTTTATCCAAACTAAGATATAATTGATTCTTATTGGAAGCAAATCAGCCTATTGGGTTTATTTAATGTTTTAAATGGTTCCCTATAAGACTTAAAGGAACAGTTCAGTGTAAAAATAAAAACTGGTTAAATAGATAGGCTGTGCACAATAAAAAAATGTTTCTAATATAGTTAGTTAGGAGTGACTGGATGTCTAAAATAAAAGCCAGAACACAACTTCCTGCTATTTGGGGGGCCACATGGGACATATCTGTTCAGTGAGTTTGCAATTGATCCTCAGCATTCAGCTCAGATTCAAAAGCAACAGTTACGACCCATGTGCCCTCCCCTCAAATAACTGATTGTTTACTGCCTTTTAACTAATCAGTGGAAACCAAGAGAGCTGCAAAGCAGGAAGTAGTGTTCTGTAATGTTAGACATTCAGTCACTCCAGCCTTTATACATTACATTTTTGGCTAACTAACTATATTAAAAACATTTTTTATTTTGCACAGCCTATCTAGTTTTTATTTTTACACTGAACAATTCCTTTAAGGTATGAATATCCAAATTATGGAAACAAATGTTATCTGGAAAACCCCAAGTCCTGAGCATTCTGGATAACAAGTGCCATACCTGTACAATTTACCCAGCAGCACTGATAGCTATCACTCGGTAAACACTATTGATCTTTTCTAATCTAACTATTCTTTTCTCTGTGCTGGAAAACAATTGCCTTTCTCCCGGCATGAGACTGGCATCTGGGATTAATAATTAAGATAGCTGTTAGTACTGGCAACAGAAGCCAGAGCCTGCAGTGCTGAGAATATAAACAGGAGGACAGATACTGCTTTAAATAGCAATTGCACTCACTAATAACCCATTACCATTTTTACTGAATCTATATTGGAAAGTTGCTTTGAATGATATTTTCTTTTAAAGTTTTGGGGTAATAAAAAAAAATTTCTGGGAATCTTTCTGGTCTTCCCAGTTCGCCAGTTCGATCCTTAATAAATCTGCCCCTATTACTCAAGTGCTGTAGGTTTTGGCCTTTGTTGAACATATCGAAAATTATGTATAAAAGCCCTTCTTGCTTTTTAGGACTTTATTTTCTCATGTATTAATATGGGACACGTTAATTTGTTCATTCTACAGTACATGCTACAGCTCCCGCAATCCATGGGACTTGAAGGCTTGCAGCAAGCACTGACGTGCCCATCTTTTTACTATAAGGTTACCAGATCACTTGAAAATTCAGGGACATGTCTAAAAATTGCAGGTAGAAGGGCTGCATTCATTGGAATTTCATGGAAACATGCATTGATTAGAAGTGGCCCTGAATTTTCAAGTGATCTGGTAACATTATTTTAATAGACTGTAATACGGGTGAGATAAAGCAATCTTCCAGATGGCACCATTTAGGGGCAGATTTATCAAGGGTCAAATTTCGAAGTAGAAAATTCTTCGAAATTGGACCATCGAATTGAAAAACTTCGACTTCGTATTTTTCAGCAAAATTGCCCATGCTGCGATCTAAGTAAAATCGTTCGATTTAAATCGAATGATTCGAAGGATTTCAGCGATCGATCGAAGGATTTTACTTCGACCTTTAAAGACTTAGAAAAAAGTTGTTGAAGATCCCCATAGGCTAACATAGGACTTCGGCAGGTTTAATTTGGTGAAGTATTGAAGTCAAAGTTTTTTTAAAGAGACAGTACTTCGATTATCGAATGGTCGAATATTCGAACTATTTTACTTAGAATTGAAGTCGTAGTATCCTATTCGATGGTCGAATTTTTTTACTTCGAAAATTCCCTCGTATTCACTTCGACCCTTGATAAATCTGCCCCTTAGTATTGTTAATATAAAATCCCCCTTGACAAAGGCTATTTTGCCAAAATGTTGGGGTATTCTCATTGCTGGCAAGTCTGCTCCTTCTTCTTTCTGCCTCAAACATATAACTAGGTGGTATGTACTGTATCTATATTTGACAATATTGTTGTTTATATATTGCTTTGATGAGATATAACTTTGATTGATGTTCATTGTATTGCTATACTGTATATAAAGAGATTCTTTTTTTGATGCCACCTTTTGTTTGTACGACATGCAATATAGAGTTTTGGGTTACTTAATGTGGGGCGGTACATTTGGGTCACTTGCATCTCATACAAAACGTTTGCATATTTTGCTCTATTTAGATTAGAAGTGGCCCTGAATTTTCAAGCGATCTGGTAACATTATTATAATAGACTGTAATAAAGGTGAGATAAAGCAATCTTCCAGATGGCACCATTTAGTATTGTTAATATAAAAAGCAGTATTTATCTAATTGTTTTGAGGCTCTAGTAGGTATTTGGAATAAATTTAATGAAAAACAAATCTTTATCTGTTCTCTTTCTTTTTTAGACGCCTACCAAGAACGATGTAGACCTGAGAAAATTTAAATGTGTCGAATGTGGAAAGGCTTTTAAGTTTAAACATCATTTAAAAGAGCACGTTCGAATACATAGTGGTAAGTAGATTGAAGGACGGGTGTGCCGAATAGTTAGCAAAAGGAACAGAATCAAATCTGCCTCCAGCAACCAAAAACACTTCTTGACATAAAAGCTTAGATGAAAATTCTAAATAAAGTGACCATTCCAGCTCCCATAATAGACTGAAGAGCCATGGACTGACCAGTAAGTTCAGAATGAAACCAGCTGTTCCAGAGTAAGTTATGCTAAGGTAATGCACGTTATACATTAATATATAAATAAATAAAAGATATATCTTAAAGCTTAAGGTAAGGTTCCCAACCATCCCTATTTATATTGATCAATGCACATTCCTGGGTCCCCTGTTTCACTAGTCCTTTAGTATCTTTGCAAGTGCATGTATTTACAAAAACAAAGTTATGAAAATTGACAAGCCACCATATCACGTCAAAGTAAACCCCATATGCTGGACCAAGGGACTGATCTCGATGGACATAATCTTCCCCCACCATTAGCTTTTGAAGGACAGAGACTGCCAAAACATTGATTCCACAGGCTTAGTCCTCTCTTGCTTGCCCGTCAGAGGTGACAGAAGGAAAACTCTCAGAAGTATAAAGCCCCTCCATCCTCCTGCTCCTTGTCTTTGTAATAAGCTTCTGAAAAATAGAACTAGACAATAAGTAGGGTGGGAAGATTCTACTATGTGCGATGGCCAAGAAAAGAAAATTACAGTAAGTACGAAATACTTTTCTCTTTCTTGGCCATCCCCTTAGTAGAATAAAAAAAGTTTGATCATAGCTTGTTTAGAGATATGCCATACCAGTAAATCAGCATACCACAGACAAATCCAATTACTCAACAAATTTGTATAAATACAAAAGTTCCCTTTATAACAAGTTGTATTTATAACGTTTGAAGTTTAAATTCAGTGACCCTCATTTTATATCTCGTCTCAAAATACTATTTTAGAATGGGTTTTTATTTCACATAGGCCAGGAATATGCAACCGGCAACTTGCAACCGGCTTTTGCCAAACTACATACCTCTTTAAGCCTCAGCCAGTTTTACTCACTGCGTAGTCAATATTCTATTACCATAGAATATTGACTACACCTGACATATAATGCAATTGGGATTAGCTGGACTGTCTATAGTTTTATATGTTACAGTCAACAAACCTATTACTGGTTTCAATAAGTATAGACTAGAAGTATAGAATGCAAGAGTCATTTGCATCATATTGAATTATTAAGAGTACATGTAAAATATAGTCTATCTTTAATATATAAATATATATATATTAGTGATGTGCTAACCCGCACCCGAAACCGAACCCACCCTCCCTCAACCCGGGTACCTTTTATAGACCCGCACTGTCCCCCCAATGACTACACAAAAGGGACGGGAGAGCAGGCACTATGAAAGTGGAAGTCGGAAGCTGGCAGTGTAAGGTGGCAGGCAGGGAGAGCAGGCAGATGAGCTCAATCCGGACCCGCAAATGGGGGTGCAACATCGGGCCTAACCCGCAGGTCGGCCTGCACATCACTAATATTTATATATAAGAGAAGTGTGTGGCATACTGCTTACCAACATCACCCAGTTGAACGGTTAAAGCTTGCATATACTTTCCAGCAACACCGGATATTCTTGAAAACAAAAGGATATATATATATATATATATATATATATATATATATATATATATATATATATATATACAGTATATATTAGCTCATTTATGAAGACACACATTACATTGTGTATAACTCTGTGAGCCTTAGTATCGGCTATTAGACAAATCTTGAATTGGGATGTCATGAAACCAGCTGGCCCAAAGATGGTATTTCTTAAGTCTTTGTGGTCAGTGGTTTGGCCTTAAGCACCAGAGCCGTATGCCACATAAAGAGCCTTTTCCATACAGCCCGGAAACCAAGCACGCATCCTGTTACAAGGAAATTGCTGTATTGTTCACCCAATTGGCTGCAAGCCAGTCATAAATTGACAATCATAAAAGGATAAGAATTTATTTGCATACATTGGGGGGAAGGTATATGTCTCATTCCTGTCTGGTAATTAAAGATATTTCTGTACCATTGACACAGATCTGGCTTGGAACCTTTAGAATAAAGTGCAAGTTAGATGGAAATTTGGCCCAAATAACTCCCTATGCATCCTAGCAGCCAAGTGTGCAACATAGAAGTAATATACAGTAATGTGACATTGCTGTTGTGGTAATTTGGATTGCCAGTCCTTAAGGCTACAAAAACATTAAAACATTAAATAGACTCAATAGAATTGTTTTGCCACAAGTATGGATTTATGCAACTTTGTTACCATCAAGCATACTCTGATTTTTTATCGGAAAATTAGAATTATTTCATTACAATGGCCTCTATGGGAGATGGTTTTCCTGTCATTTAGAGCTTTCTGGATAATTGGTTTCCAGATAAGGGATTTCTTTTCTAAGCTACATTCCCACTGTCTTCCCCTACTTCCCAGGAAAACATTCAGACTTATTTTGTACATATGTTCATATATCAGCCTCTAATGTAGCCTTGATAATGGCATAAAATTATGCATGCAAATTCGCATAATGTGATGGGCGAATTTGCGCCCTTTCGATTTCCCAAAAAATTTGCGAAACGGCACCAGCGTCTTTTTTTGATGCCAGCGTCCGTTTTTGACACCGGCGTCTGTTTTTTTTACGTAGGCATCCATTTTTTTGTCGAAAAAAAAGCTGGCATCAAAAAAGGGACGCCAGCGAATTTTTGCAGCCCTTTTGCTAATTTATTAGCCGGCGGTGACTCGTGCAAATTTTCTGCGAATTCGCCAATCACTATTCGCATTATCTAAAGATGGTACCCATTTGCAAAGAAAATACATGTCAAGTAGAGAGATTATAATAACCTGTTATGGATTCAGAAAACAATAATTGCACACAGTGATGTATACTTATTATGGGCTATCACACAGGCCCCCGAATTTTAGAGATTAGTAGACAATCTTGAAGATGTCCAAGCACCACGTTGTCAAAACACATATGTAAGTTATTTGGCATGAAAACCTATTTAAATATTTTTTTCTAAATTTTTTGGAGCATCTTAGTTTTTTTAATATTGTCGCAATTATTTACTAGGAATTATCCATGTTGGATTTGCTCATTATATTTTACTGACATACAGTAGGACTTAAAACAACCAAGAACACCTACACATCTATGTTTCCATCCACTGCTTCTGTGCAGGGGGAATTGGGGCAAGAATGAGGTCTCACACTAACCCACCAAATATCCAGGGGAGAACAAATGAATTCATTACATTAGAGCTAAAGTCTACCACCTATTCCTGGATACAGGTGCCAATAATCTTGAGTGGTTGTGTACTAATCCACCAATCCTTGAATGCAAGTTTAATGAAAAGATAATTCCTAAGGGCAGTTAGCTTCTTGGATAGCTGTTGCTGGTGCCTCTATTTATCTCTAGTCTTAGAGCTGCAAAATTATACACAGTGCTGTAAGCAGACTGACTAGTCTAGAAACAATATTTCTCTACAGTGGTTAAAGTTTTCCATATAATTTAGCTGACATTAGATTGATGACTCTTGCTGACTCCATGCTGTACCTAACTTTTATCAATACTCCATAATGATCATTCTGACTCATATTAATTTACAGTTTCTCCAATAAATCAGAATATTATCAAAATCCCTAAAATGTGAAATAAATGTAACAAGATTTTCTTAGTGAAACAAATCCCTACAGCTTTGTTGCTTGCAGTGCAAAATTGTTGGTACATTCAGGTGCTTTAAATAGGAGAAAATATACACAGGGTAAATGTGATGTTTTCTTTCTTAAATGATTTATTGCATATTCTGTAGGTGAGAAGCCATATCAGTGTTCAAGATGCAAACGAAGATTCTCACATTCTGGATCTTACAGTTCTCACCTTAACAACAGAAAATGCTTTTCTAGTGACCAGACAACTGCTACAATGCCTCCTATTCTACCTTGCATGTCAGAAGAAAGAACTGCCAGATGTAAAAAACAAAATGAAGAGGGAAAGCACTGCCACCCAGTCAACCCGAACCATGGAAACTGGTTAATTTATGATCCAGTTGTTAGACCTCTTGCAAAGATGCCAGTAACATGGCTAGATTATGACTTAAATCGTTTCTGTGGATCAGTTGATAGGTTGTCGGTTGATATGAGAATGACACCAATGAGGACACATTTGGAACAGGCTACTGAAAACTGGTATATTGGCAATGCATGTTGGAGCAATTTACAACAAATACCAGCCAGGGATTATGGTTGGTCAGGAGTTGACGTGGGACAGTTTGGTGTTCATTTTCCTCTGGCTTTGCCCAAACCATCACTAATAACCAGTAACCCCCCACATGATCAATATTGTCCAAATTCATTTTTCCTTAGTCAACGCAATCAAGCGTTGGCTAATTTATGTCGTACAGAATTTAAATGTGACCATTTCATTCAAACAGCCAATAGTTCTCCTACCGGCAATCAGACAGCTGATGAAAGATTCCATAAAACCGAGTCAGAAAATTCCAAAAGTTCTAAAGACCAAAACGACCCAAACGTCCGTGAGTGTCAAACAACCTCAACCTCCGAGATTGAACTTGACTCTTCAGACTGTTGCCAACCAGAGTTTCATGACTCTGCAATTCATATCCTCCCATCTCTCAGGAATATTATCCCCATGCCTTCTAACATTATCCATAAAGAACCACAAATGGAACCACTGGATTTATCTTTGCCAAAGTCAAACAGGACTCTGCCCATAAATAATGATTTTAAAAGGAGCAATTACAGTAACCCATCTTCTTTTTCTGTGCTGGAATATGATGAGCCACTAACTACACCCTTTAATCTTCCTTACCTTCCAACCAGTGTGTTACACAATTTCATGGGCAACAACCCTGCTTTTCAGACCAACCATCCTTTTAAAGGGCTACAACTTTACCCATTCATAAACAACCTTGAAGGATATAAGGCATTTTTTAAACCACTTTCTGTTGGGGTCCAAGGCCCTATGGTGAGTAGACTTGTTTCAGTATATACATATTTATTTCAGACTACAAAATGTTCAAAGCGACTTTATCAAAAAGTAGCTCACTGTTCTATTTATTAGTATTGAGGTTTATTAGCATCTCTTTGTAGCTTGTGAGAAAATTGCTTCAAAGAATTTTGTGGGTCTTAAAGCCCCTGAAAAAAGAAAATTATTTCTAGCTAGAGGACTCCCAGCAAAATTCAATTTTCCTGCCCCCTCATTTGCAGAATAAGTGCTCCCAAAAGTTATGCTATTGCACTGAAAACCTAGCACTTTTTGTAGGGTTCAGATTTGTGTTAGTCTAGTCATTTATGAGCAATTGTATACATTTGTTATTATTGACTACCTAGCACACCATTACTACAGATCCAAAGGGGGAAGGTGATAGTTTTTACATAGGGAATTGAAGCTGTAAATATGCCCCAACTTATATACAATACATCATTCTTACTGTGATTTTAACTCACTGTTCCACCCAAAAGGAAAACATTTTTAAAGAAGTCACTGGAAATGGTCAGAAGGGATCCATAAGGAACAAGCTTCAGAAGGCAGAAAATGGACTATATGCTTGTGATCAATGTCATAAGATGTTCCAGAAAGGCAGTTCCCTCTTACGTCATAAATATGAACATACAGGTAAGCCGTGTTATAATCAAAAGAATAGACATTTATAATGATAGGACCTTCAATATGTTTGATTTATTACACCCATGAAGATGTCCTTGGTACTTTTATGTATGTTTTAGCACCAAATGTGCCCAAGGTGCTGGGTGACCTGGGTGAAAATGCCCTCTCTGCCCTACCTAAAGCCAACCTTTACAAAGGGAGTGACTTTTACAAACGTGTTGCCTGGTAAGCTCTGGTTATATATATATATACATTTCTTAATGTTATACTGCATTTCTTAAAATAAATTAAACAAGATGGCACTATAATGAAAACTAGTCAGGCACTTTTTAGATTGAGCACTTTTTTTGGCTTTACAAAGTATTGTACAACTACATGTATATGTGGGTATTTATTGTACATTTATTTGTGGGTGCTAGCAAATATGTTTTAACTGCTTCTGTAAGGTGTGGCAGAAAATGCAATAGGGCCTTGTGTTTACTGCCGTTCTGCCCCTTGCACCAGTTAGTGCCCCTTAGTGCTCTTGCAATCTTTCCCCAGTCATCATAAATGACTCCCTCATTAACTAGCATTAGCACAGTTGTTTAAAAGCCATAAACACAAATATAACATTTTGAAAACATTTTTTAGCAATTCAGAGTTCTGGCTAGAGGATAACTGACTATGGCACCATAGGTTTAATAGTATGTGAAGCCACGGCCAGCAGTGCAGTGTATAGCAAAGAACTGTTTCTACATTCAAAAAACAAAATATTGTGTTTTGGCTAGGTTACATTACAAGTAGAAAGAAAATATCCAGGAAGCATATTGAATTGATTCAGACAGACACATGATACAAAAATAGACAAAGAAAAAATAACTTGCATTTCAGATATGCAAAGACTTTTAGATTTCAGTTCATGCAGGACAGAATTTACTTAACCCCTCCCAATCACAACTATATAAAATAAATAATCTATTTAGGAACAGCCAAGGCTAACATAAACTTTATCTCTAACTCAGGTAGCAGGCCTTATAAATGTGAAATCTGCAGGAAGGCATTTAAGCACAAACACCACCTTATTGAACACGTCCGTCTGCATTCTGGAGAGAAGCCCTACCATTGTGAAAAATGCGGAAAAAGGTTCTCCCACTCCGGATCCTTCTCTCAGCATATGAACCAACGGTACTCCTATTGTCGTAAGCACGGAACAGATAAAGATCAGGAGATTGGTGATCAGTGAGGCTGGCACAATTAATTTTAGGGATACATTGGCCAGCGAAACATTTGTACAATGAGACAGAGAGAACAAGGTCCCGATAATGAACAAAGTCTCTGGTTCCTCATATATATACCCAAGTATTATTAACAGTGATGAGTGAATCTGTCCCAGGGCCCCAATTTTGCAAAACACATTGAAGTCAATGTATTGGTACTGTATATTTTCACAGCAACTTGTTTTTGCATAAAATACATTGGAGTAAATGGGCTTTTAATTGGGCAAAATTTTTCAGCCCAAAATACACTGAAGTCAGTGGCTGTTCTTCACTTTGACTTTTATCTGCACAATATACATTAAAGTAATGGACTTTTTTTTAAGCAACTTTTGCTGTGCAAATTACATTGGGGTCAATAAGGCATTTTGTTACCATTTTTCAGCACATACTCTGCCCTGTGCTCCCTGTGTGTGCCATAATCTACCTGCTCTTCTCTATGCTCCCTGTGTGTGCCATAATCTACCTGTAGGGATGTCGCGGACTGTTCTGCGGCGAACTTGTTCGCGCGAACATCGGCTGTTCGCGTCCGCCGCAAGTTCGCGAACGTCGCGCGACGTTCGCCAATAGGCGTTCGCGTCAAAATCGTTCGACCATTCGACCATTCGGTCGCTAAAATCGAACGATTTTCGTTCGATTCGAACGAAAATCGTTCGATCGAACGATTAAAATCCTTCGATCGTTCGAATCGAACGATTTTCGGATGTTCGAAGTTCGCGAACTGTTCGCATTTTTTGCCGGTGTTCGCGAACGGCGTTCGCGAACACATTATCGGCGGTTCGCTACATCCCTATCTACCTGCTCTTCTCTATGCTCCCTGTGTGTGCCATAATCTGCCTGTCCAATGCCTCCTGTATGTGTGCCATACTCTGCCTGCCCTATGCTCCCTGTGTGTGTGTGCCATACTCTACCTGCCCTATACTCCCTGTGTGTGCCATACTCTGCCTACCCTATGCTCCTTGTGTGTGCCATACTCTGCCTGCCCTATGCTCCCTGTGTGTGTCATACTCTGCCTGTTAAAACATTCCAGCGAATATTTAAAAATGTGGAATTTCGCTCATCTCAAATTATTTGTCATATAAAACATGCCAGGAAGACTTTCTGCAGCACAGTTATAGCATATACTACTTTGTATTGCATTTCCAATGCATTTATCTGCCTGCCCTATTCTACCTATGTGTGCCATACTCTGCCTTCCCTATGCTCCCTGTGTGTGCCATACCCTGCCTGCCTTATGCTCCCTGTATGTGCCATATTCTGTCTTCCCTATGCTCCCTCTGCCAGCCCTACTCTGCCTGTGTGTGCCATACTCTGACTGCCTTATGCTCCCTGTATGTGCCATACTCTGTCTGCCCTATGCTCCCTGTGTGTGCCATACTCTGTCTGCCCTATGCTCCCTGTGTGTGCCATACTCTGTCTGCCCTATGCTCCCTGTATGTGCCATACTCTGTCTGCCCTATGCTCCCTGTGTGTGCCATACTCTGCCTGCCTTAGTAGATACAAATAGCGGAGCACCAAGGAAGCCGATTTAAAATAGTAAAAAAGTGAAAAATTATTTAAAGCACATTAAAATATCCAAAAGTACAGCAGCATACCAAAAACTTAGCTGCCTGCTTGACACATTTCGTGGCACCCAGCCACTTCATCAGAAGCTGTCGGCAGCATACCTTCACCTGCCTTGCAATTATGGGACCGGTTTATCGAGAGGGGCTAAGATCGGCTTATGAGAAAGCAGTAGCCATGGACAGGAAGACTCTATTGTCCACTAAGAAGACTAGTAAACGGAAGGAAGTAGCTAAGGCAGAGGGATGTAAAAATTCCCCCATACGGTTTTGTACAACGTATGGTAAAGAGGCGTGGTCTATCCAACGCAGTGTTAGGAGATACTGGGGTGTGCTACTCCAGGACCCCCTGTTAGCCAAGGTCCTTGACACGTGACCATCTTTTGTTTTTAAGAAAAATAGATGCCTGGCACCATGGGTATCGAGGAGTCTATACTGGGAGCGGCCCATTGCTGGTTAAGATACAAAGGCAACTACAAGAGAGGTAGATTGAGATGCAAATCATGCCAATTTTTTAAGGTAACTAAAGAATTTAGAGCCATCAGTACTGAGAAAATGTGATCAATAGATATTTCATTTGCACATCAAAGGGGGTGGTCTACTTGGTGACATGTTCATGTGGTTCTCAATATATTGGAAAGACCGTGAGGAGAGTAGGGACACGTATTTTGAAACAGGAAAGATTTTAAATCTGCAGTGGCTAGGCATATTCAGGAAAAACATGAGGGAGTAATCAACCTACAATTTCAGATTATAGATGAGCCAAAATGGGATGTAAGGAGAGGAGATTTCAATAGAAGACTAATTCTGAGAGAAGCGTATTGGATTCATCAGTTGAAAACTGTAGAAGTACATGGGGGTATGAATCGAGAATGGGAGGTATCATGTTTTTACTGGAAGGGCTTTTTGTATTGTTGTGGTTCTGTTGGGGTGATTGTATTCCACGTCTTTTTTTCCCTATGGTATTATTTATACCATTACCATGCTTTATAGCTATCACTGTTACATTTTAGTGGTGGTGGGATGTGATATGGGGACAATGTTGTGAGCTTAAACTACACTTGAGATACAGAGACAGTGTTGCTAGTTTAAAGTACAGTAGAGATATGGGAACAATGTAAAAGTCACTTGAGTAGCAACGAGTAGCATTGGTCACACTATTTGAGGGATGGGATAATGTGATATAAAATGAGTGAATATTTTACATATATATCTGTCTGGGTACTATGGTTTGTGTTCAGTACAACATGGTTCTTACCTTATTGGGTTAATGGTGAGCATGGTGGGCAGGGGTTGTGCACATTTAAGGGAGGTGGAGGTATGCTGCCGACAGCTTCTGATGAAGTGGCTGGGTGCCACGAAACGCGTCAAGCGGGCAGCTACGTTTTTTTGTATGCTGCTGTAATTTTGGATATTTTAATATGTTTTAAATACATTTTCACTGTTTTTACTATTTTAAACCGGCTTCCTTTGTGCTCCGCTATTTGTCTAAGGAAATGCACTCACTGCATGGGATGGCTGTGGACGTGTATCACGCTGAAGCCTGTGGATGTCCGGTAAGTGCTCCCACTAAAATCTTTGTCTACCTGCTCTGCCTGTGTGTGCAATGCTCTACCTACGGGAGGTGAACCTGGTGGGGGTTTGTTAGCATTTGGAAATACTTGTTAGGGGCCCCTAAGGAGTTTAATCATGTGCTGGGGCTTCTGTGTTATCCACAGGGGAGGATGAGGAATATGGATTTAAGGGCATGTCTTAATATGACTCAATAAACTTGTTTCACATATGAGTGATGAGTGGAGAGCATCAACCATTTGGTTTTTTTGGTGTTCTACTACCATTAATGTGGATATGGTCTTAAAAGTTCTTGTGGTAACATGGGTAAAAACAAGGAGTGTACAACGCTGGTTTCCATTATAGGCCCTCGGTAACACAGAAGTTGGACAGCAATGTCTTATACTCTAACCCAAGCAAGGCACTCCAGTAAAAGATTGTCTGTAGAAACATTTTAAGTGCCACGTGTGGCCTTAACTAGGGTGTCTGCAGATCATGTTTAGATTAAGGATGCACCGAATTCACCGAAGTCACGTGATTTTAAGGATTCGGTTTGGCCAGGCACTTGGATTTGGCTGAATTCAGCTGAAAAAAGGATGAATCTTGGCCAAATCTCAAACCAAATCCTGGATTCCGTGCACCCCTAGTTTAGATGCATATGATCATTGTATCTCCAATTATGGACAGTCAGTTCCACTTTAGGTGGCAGAATTACTTATAGTTTCCAAGCTATTAAGTGTCTTAATGCAAATGACTTAATCTATTTTTACAAGCAAAAATATATAACCTACTAGGCAGAATTGGAAACAAGTGACAGGTTTACGATTAGCTCTGTAGTAATATAAAAGAATGTCTATACCCTGCATATAATTCACTTTTAAAGTTCCATAGCGATTAGGGTTGCCACCTTTTCTGGAAAAAAATACCGGCCTTCCTATATATTTATCTTTTTTCCCTATTAATAACATTGGGATCAACCATCATTTTTATTGGCCAGGCCTGTAAAATACCAGCCAGGTGGCAGTACCAGTCCAAGCTCATACCCACCCTTTAAAGGAATACTGTCATGGGAAAAAAAATTTTTTTTATAAACACATCAGTTAATAGTGCTGCTGCAGCAGAATTCTGCACTGAAATCTGTTTCTCAAAAGAGCTAACAGGTGTTTTTATATCCAATATAAGTAATTCTAAAATAACTGGACTTGCTGAGTAATCATTGAAGATGTTTTACTATCACTCATTCATCCGAGCATCTTTTTTTTATATTTAATTTTGAAATCTGACATGGGGTAGACATATTGTCAGTTTCCCAACTGCCTCCAGTCATGAGACTTGAGCTCTGATAAACTTCAGTCACTCTTTACTACTTTACTGCAAGTTGGAGTGATATTGACCCCTCCCTTTTCCCCCAGCATCTTAACAAAAGAACAATGTGAAGGTAGCCAGATAGCAGCTCGGTAGCATAAGATAACAGCTGCCTGGTAGATATAAGAACAGCACTCAATAGTAAAAATCCAGGTCCCACTGAGGCACATTCAGTTACAGTGAGTAGGAGAAACAACAGCCTGCCAGAAAGCAGTTCCATCCTAAAGTGCTGTCTCTTTCTGAAAGCACATGACCAGGCAAAATGACCTGAGATGGCTGCCTACACACCAATATTACAACTAGAAAAAAATACACTTGTTGGTTCAGTAATTACATTTTATATGGTGAATTATTTGCAGTGTAAACAGTGTAATTTAGAATTAAAAACGACATCATAAAATCATGACAGAATTCCTTTAGAAAGGAATGTTTTCGTTTTATCATGAATTCAAAATACAATGAAATTATCCACCACACTATAAACTGAATAGCCATTGACCATCCTCCTATGTCCTTCCTATGGTGTTATAATTCCTTCATTAAAACCGTGAATTTTCTGATGCCACTTGGGGGGGGCATCAGTTAAAAGTATCTGGTAGTTGAATATTCATCTCATAACTTTAGCAGTATCCAACCCAGCGTTACCCCATGCTGTGTGCCTGTGACATGATGCAGTATCTCATAAAACTATGCCATGAATTGTTAGTGTCTTATGTCCATGTTAATACTAATGCAGGGCAGATGCTCTTATAATTTTATCTGAAAACTGAATTCAATATCCACATGTCACAGAAGGGTGTATTTCATACATAAAACTATCCAGAAAATAATCATGGCTAATAATATAAAATAATGTCGAAAGAAATGAGAGAAAATGGATGTAATGTTAATGAACTGGGGATAAATGTTTCAACAGAAAGTCACACTGCGGGGTTAAAAATAAATGTGTAAATAGCTTTAAGGCGTGTTGTGTATTGTAAAAGCCAAAACGAAGACACTTGTGTTAAGTTTTGGCACCTTGTTTGGATATCAGCTCTCTCTTTGTGATATGTGCTAAGTAACACAGCCTAGAATCTGAAAGCAGCCCCCCCCCTCCACCTTCCACAATTGTTGGCTGGGGGAAAAAGAGAAGAATCTAGTAAAGTTCTTTATTTAATCTCTTTGTGACTGCACACTATACATCATGTGCACAAGGCCTTGTTCCTCCAGTACAAACTGTCCCATTTCTCTTCCAAAAATGCTGCCCACTTAACACGCCCTAGCATTCCCACGATGGATTTGTTTATTACACAAACATATGCTCTTATAGTTACAGTGGCCAAGGCTGAATGCGATGCAACAAGACTGTGGGTTACCGAAACACTATGCAGTTTTTGAGGGGTGCTACAATGTCAGGGTATTTTGGCATGATTATTGCCCCTCTTACATAGTAACCATGTATAAAGGAATTTTTGCATCTCATTTACGTTTCAACCTTAAAAAAAAATACATTTTAAATAAAACATATTTTTACTGCTCCATCTTACCTCTCTTTCTCTCAGGTTTTCAGTGTGTCTCCATCTTGCCCTTCCATTCCCAGGGTACCACTTTCCTATTAACTTATTTTAACTTTCGCCAGTTTTCCACCTACTGATCTCTCATTTACCAATATCTCCGCTTTCCACTATGCCTATCTGTCATTCTCTCCTGCCTGTTCCTTTCACTGTGTGGCATTTTCTGCACTATCCTACCCATGTTTCAATCTATTTTTCATTTCCCTAATTCCCAGAAAAACCAATCCCACCCCCTACCTATGTCCCATTCTCTGCTCCTTTATTCATTTTCCCCATATACTATATATGTTGTCCTAGTCACTTCTTCTTTACCCCAACCCATTTGCTACTCTCTCAATCTGTGATGCATTCGAGATGTTGCTACTGGATTACAGACAATCAGTTTTGCTCATTCTTCAGAGGATAAAGGTAGTTTTTGCCCTTCTAAGGCCTAGTTGGTGCTATGTTTAATGCCAGGTTAAGCTGTGAAACTAGAGGTACAGGAAACTAAAGGTACAGGAAACTAAAGGTACAGGAAACTAAAGGTACAGGAAACTAAAGATAGAGGAAACTAAAGGTACAGGAAACTAAAGATACAGGAAACTAAAGGTACAGGAAACTAAAGGTACAGGAAACTAAAGGTACAGGAAACTAAAGATAGAGGAAACTTAAGGTACAGGAAACTAAAGGTACAGGAAACTTAAGGTACAGGAAACTAAAGGTACAGGAAACTAAAGATAGAGGAAACTAAAGATAGAGGAAACTAAAGGTACAGGAAACTAAAGATACAGGATACTAAAGATAGAGGAAACTAAAGATACAGGAAACTAAAGGTACAGGAAACTAAAGATAGAGGAAACTAAAGGTACAGGAAACTAAAGATACAGGAAACTAAAGGTGCAGGAAACTAAAGGTACAGGAAACTAAAGATAGAGGAAACTAAAGGTACAGGAAACTAAAGATACAGGAAACTAGAGGTACAGGAAACTAAAGATAGAGGAAACTAAAGGTACAGGAAACTAAAGGTACAGGAAACTAAAGGTACAGGAAACTAAAGGTACAGGAAACTAGAGGTACAGGAAACTAAAGATAGAGGAAACTAAAGGTACAGGAAACTAAAGGTACAGGAAACTAAAGGTACAGGAAACTAAAGGTACAGGAAACTAAAGGTACAGGAAACTAGAGGTACAGGAAACTAAAGGTACAGGAAACTAAAGGTACAGGAAACTAAAGATACAGGAAACTAAAGGTACAGGAAACTAAAGATAGAGGAAACTAAAGGTACAGGAAACTAAAGATACAGGAAACTAAAGGTACAGGAAACTAAAGATACAGGAAACTAAAGATACAGGAAACTAAAGATACAGGAAACTAAAGGTACAGGAAACTAAAGATAGAGGAAACTAAAGGTACAGGAAACTAAAGATACAGGAAACTAAAGGTACAGGAAACTAAAGGTACAGGAAACTAAAGATAGAGGAAACTAAAGGTACAGGAAACTAAAGATAGAGGAAACTAAAGATACAGGAAACTAAAGATACAGGAAACTAAAGGTACAGGAAACTAAAGATAGAGGAAACTAAAGGTACAGGAAACTAAAGATACAGGAA
The DNA here is from genome assembly GCF_017654675.1 of Xenopus laevis. NCBI lineage: Eukaryota > Metazoa > Chordata > Amphibia > Anura > Pipidae > Xenopus > Xenopus laevis. Next base: position 147,783,646 of record NC_054373.1, read on the forward strand.
ACTAAAGGTACAGGAAACTAAAGGTACAGGAAACTAAAGATAGAGGAAACTAAAGGTACAGGAAACTAAAGATACAGGAAACTAGAGGTACAGGAAACTAAAGATACAGGAAACTAGAGGTACAGGAAACTAAAGATAGAGGAAACTAAAGGTACAGGAAACTAAAGGTACAGGAAACTAAAGGTACAGGAAACTAAAGGTACAGGAAACTAGAGGTACAGGAAACTAAAGATAGAGGAAACTAAAGGTACAGGAAACTAAAGGTACAGGAAACTAAAGGTACAGGAAACTAGAGGTACAGGAAACTAAAGGTACAGGAAACTAAGGATAGAGGAAACTAAAGGTACAGGATGGTGCTGTCCTTTCTTCTGTCTCTTGCACTGAATATTATGGTGTTATCTTCTATGAAGACTAGTGAACCAGACAAATGATATGCAATATAAATGGATTTTATTATTGTTCTAAAGATGTTTGTGAACTTTTGGCCTCTATATATTTTTATATTTTATTTTTTTTTATTTTTTTTTTGGAGTAAATTCCCCCTAGCCACTTACTGTAGGTAACCGCATACGTGCATTTTGGAGGAATTGGGTCAAATATATCCTCTGTTCAGCTTATACACAGGACTATTTAAGGTGCTTTTCCTCTCCTTCCAACTTCACTTCCCTCTTTAATACTGAACCTCTTTATTATGCATAACGCAACGCAGAAGGAAGGAAGGGACAAGTGCATTACGGAAAAGCCCTTCCTGCATAAGAATAATGAAATAATACTAGATGTAGTTTATTACAGACCCATCCATGCACATCTTCACACAGAGTTGTAACTAGTTCCATGGGCCAGGTACAAAGTTTTCCCAAACAGGCCCCCCACCGCCATTGCGTGGCTTGTCTCAGACACAGTCGCACCCACATGCCCCCCCAGTCGTTACACCATTGTATGGATACAGCAAATCCCTGCGTATATAGGGATGCCTGACCAGTTCATGCAGTAGTGAAAACATGTCAATCAATCGATATATTTCACTATTTCTCATAAGCTCTTATTGTAAATATAATTAAAGTTACCTTGGAGTTACATGACTTGAAGCTCAGGCCATTTAAATAGTTATGTATTTCCTTGGCGACTACAAAACTACTCGCATTTAACAGTATAGGATACATAATAATTCACACATACTCACATATATATATACAAACATATATATATACAAATCCATTATATAAGTCATGTTTTTAATACTGTATATTGAATATTTAATGTGACAATATGGTTTTAATAACCTCAATAACAGTATTACCTATGCAAATTTAAGTGTAAAGTATTCTTTAAAATTGTACCTACTGCTAAGCTAAACCTTTATTCAGAACTAACTCTGCAGAATGAAGGGATGTACATGCCCCTGCTTTTGATAAGGAGGCTTGTGTCGCTTTTTAATAAATACATTTGCTGTTAAAATGCTTTAAAAAAAAAATAGCTTTTTTGAATGTTTATGTAATAAGTTTTTACACATGTTAAATAGTGAATAAAGCGTGCTCTTACAGTATATGATTATTTTGCCTGTTTATTCTTAAAAAGACTGAAGAAGGAATCTGGCATGCAGTGATTCTCCAAAAGACATCATACCACTCTGCTTAAGATCAATTTAAAGGATGTTATATAGGATACATGAAAAACCACTAATTTTGTAGGCAATAATCAATACTCTATGGTGCTGGTTTTACTTTGGCCTTAAAATTAATATTATCTTTTAAAATGTCCCGTTTATTGGAGCCCCCAATAGATCTGCTACGGTCCCTGTCAATGTTTTAACTGAGGGGTGGGTATGTCTTAACGGTTCCTCCCAAAAGCACAGTAGGAGGGGACAGCCAATCACAGCCCTGGAGTCACACAAACAAAGACAGGCTTCACTTGCTAATCATGTCAGCCTAGTTGTTGATTGGTTCCCCTGCACGGCCTGGAAAAGGAGGCAGCAGGAAGTGGAACAGATGGACTAGTAGGGTTTTGCAGAGATTTATAATAAATCAACCCAAAGCATTTCTTTTTTAAGCACATTTCTTCTATATTTAAAAGAGTATAATGTACCGGACATTCTTGTTTTTTACACAAAAAATTATGTGGTTTGTGCCTTCCAAGTTATCGCTTGTGAGTGTTTCCCTGTAGAGTGGGAAGGCTAGGATAATTGCTCTAGAGAGGTTAAGATCAGGATAAAGCAGAGGCAATAAATCATTAGTCTCTTGAGTATTTCCCCCAATGGAAAATATATATATATATATATAATTTAAATATTTGCAACGCTAATGGGTAATAAATTGAGCAAATTCCCTTTTTCTCAGCTTCTTGACTTCATAAAAAGAAATAAACTTGAGAAAATATCTGTTTAAATGTCTCGTTTCAGTAAACATTCTCATCCCTAAACCAACACAAAATCCTAATAATGTCATCTCATGTAAAATTTTCTCTGATTATCAAATGCTGACTAAAGGTTTGGCAGCTGGCCACACACATTTGCAAACATACAACAACCCTAACCATAGACTAAAGGATTTGGGTTTGGAGAAAGGAATTAAATGCTTGGTAAGACAGTGCTGCACTTCCAATCTTAGGCCAAATCTTATTAAAAACTCGACTGAGGAAAATCTGCAATATGGAAATCTGTAATTGAATCGAGAGATATCTTTTTTGTCACCTTTTATCATTTGCGCCATTTTGTCTAATTTGTGTTCAGTTGTGTTGCAATTTTTTTTTTTTTGCACAAAAAATGCTAAAAACCTTTTCATGCATGTCAATTGAACTGAAATACCAGGGAACGTGTTTTATTAACTACAACCAAGAGATAAGTACTAGATTAAACAGTTACCCTCTTGCGATTGGTCTTTTTGTTCATACCAGTGATTCAAATATGACAAACATAATATCAAGACTATTAAATGTGTAAGATGACAAAAGAAAGAGTTGGTTGAGTGTTCTGGCTGCAGCTTATGTTCTCAGTTGAGACTTCAAAGGAAATATTGCAATGTTTTTGCACATGCCAATGATTAAAGAATTTTATCATGAAGCACGCTTGTTTTGTTAATGCGATGCCTGCAAAATGAGCTGATATTTGATAAGAATGAGATTTAAACAACAGCATGATTACAGTGGGTGATGGGTTTAAATGTTTATTTTATTTATGTTTTCCATAACAGTAACTTGTGAATTTTACCAGATAATATACCACCTTACAAGACTTCTATGATATTTTTTTTTGCAGTTAGAACTTGCATAGAACTTGATGACTACATTTCACATTACATAATTATCCTGTGTTACTTATGCTTATACCATTGGGCCAAACTCTCTTTAAAACTTTCTACAAATGAATCCAATATTCATGCCATTTCCACTATCTACTGCTGCCCTTGTAAGAATATGGGGCATTGGGCAGCCCAAATAGACAACATGGCAACGTGGCAGTAAATGCAGATAAAGTTCAGTCATTAAAACTCTTTAAGGTCAGGGCATATGCTCAAATTCGGGGAGATTAGGCGCCAGGCGACAAATCTCCTCTTCGGGACAACTAATCTCCCCGAACTGCCTCCTGCCTGCTAGAATGTAAATCGCAGACGGAATGGCACGCAGATCGCTTTGTTTTCCGAAGTCGCCCGAAGTTTCCTCGTGAGCCAACTTCAGAAAACAAAGCGCTTTGAGTGCCATCACGCCGGCGATTTATACTCTATCCAGCGGGAGGCAGTTTGGGGAGATTAGTTGCCCCGAAGAAGAGGAGATTTGTCGCCGGGCGACTAATCTCCCGAATCTGAGCATGTGCCTTGACCCTTAAGGTTAAACACTGATAAAAAATCTTGTGCTACTTGTGCTATGACAAATGGTACCTAAAGGAAAGTGATAATATTAAATATCCCATTGATTATAAGCAAATGGACACTGTGGTTGGAAATGACTCATGTAACAGAAGCCTTCAAACCCAGTCAATACAAACACAAATCCATACACAGCTACTTTTAATTGGTTGAGGGAAACCGTCTTCTTCTGAACTAGAAAACATCATTTCTGAAGTCATATAAACTTTACAGTAATCAGTATAATTAATTAGTTTGTATTATACTCAGTCTGGCTCAAAAACCGTGTCATTGTTGTCTGACTGTGACTGAAGCACAGAAATGACCCATACTTTGTATGTATTTGTATACATTTCTTTTTCATACAGTAGAATGTTTCTTGCTTGCTGCATAGAATGTCCATATGAAGTGGCTATAGAAGTCAATAAATCCAAAGACAGTATCTTCCAGTGTTTAATTCTGTTTAATAGCCGCTCATCTTGAGGCAAGACTTATTTCTGGTGGTCCATGCTATAGAAGAACTTGTCAATGGACAATAACCATCCTATTTTTTTCATTATAAAGGTGAGTCTCATTTTATCTGCAACCCTTGCCATGTAAGTATATTTTATTTTTAGAGCATTCCATGTATACACAGCGCTGGATATTTCAAAATGTAAAAACTGCAACCACTAAATTAGATTATGCTGTTTAGACAAGGGTCATTTCCGGAGCTTGCATTTATTTGCTGACTCAGTTGCAGATTATTGTAATGTCCCAAAATTTGAAAATATCTTCAATGACAGATTTTAGGCTTGAAAAATGCACAAACTAAAGGTCAGAGTTCTGTCCCTACTCCTCAGGACCATCTGAAAAGATCTCCTTGTAGTAAGTGAGAAAGTGCTCCACTACTTGGTTCTGATATACCATATTTGCTGCAATGTTGGAAAACAACTCCTTTTCTGGTCGCATCAACGTTGGTCCAAAAACAATCCCAATGTTCTGAGTGGTCATGCGGTTTGCTTCAGAGAGCTCCATTACTCTGAAAATAAACACAGGCAAATAAATAATGCGGTTAGGAAGTGCTGCCAGTTCTCAAGAACAAATTTTTCAAATATTCTGTAGAATTTACAAATCACGCTCTCATTTGCTTCCAAACAAAGGAGGGGATGCTTTACATTTATAGTGAATAGAGTAACTCCTACTGTAAAAAATAGGGATATTATAAGTCACAGAGGAGTTCCATGATCATATAGAAGAATGAGACCAAAGCCTAAGTGCATTTATACAGGTCATGGAGCTCCTTTCCCTCTGTGGGGCAAATTCACTAACCGGTGAAAATTCGACAGCGCAGGCTTTGCGCGCATCGAAATACTTCGCCAGGCGTAGATTCGCCTGGACAACGTTAATTCACAAAGATCCGAAGTTGCGCACAGGGTACTGAAAATTATATAAAGTTGTTATATTGCCCTACACATGTAGGAAAATTCGCCTGGCGTTAGAGTGAGAAGTTGCGCCAGAGTCTCCGAATTTACGCCAGCTACCGTTAGTAAATCTGTGAAGTGCCTAAATGACGTCACTCTGGCAAATTTTCGCCAGCATTAGCCACTTCGTCCTTTAGTAAATTTCCCCCTGTGTGTCTCAGCAATGACAGCTTATGCATTATGGTACCTGGCTGGTAATGGTGCTCAGTGCACAATCAGTCTTTTTTTGGGCACATGTGGAGGATATTCAGTTTATCTACCCTGTTATTTAAACATTCTGCTCAGTGCACAGCACATTTGTATGCCACCACAGCTGGCACTCTACAATGTAAAACAGTTGTAGAAAATGCTGTTTTGAGAGAACTTTTACTACACGTTTATCGTTGCATGCTTTACTTTAAGAAATCCTATTTATTATGAAATTATCATTTAAGAATCTCTTCCAGGAAGCAAGTCAAGCTCTATGTCATTTCCCACAGACCCTGAATCATGCTGGCCAATTTAGCTCTTAGAAAGAGTCTTCTGCAGCTGCTCCCCACCCGAGAGAAATGAGACTGCTACAGGGGGAGGCAGGAAGAAGACTAAAAAAAATGACTCAACACAAAATATTAATCAGAGTAACGGGAACATAACTACTTGGCTGGTAACTCAACCTCAACGGCTGAAATAGTTTGTAGATTATATAAAAGCTCTAACAATCTACAGTTCCCAGTATCCCTTTGTCCCTTATCTGGGTAGAAAAGATGGTGAGAGTTTTAAATCTTGCAAATTAACTTATTAACTATAATTATGCCAGGTATCTCCAAGCAGCAGTGCTCACTTGGATGCTGAAATATCATGCCCAGCATACACAAAAGACAGAAAAACCATGTAGAAGTAATAAGACCAACTTACATGCCCTCCTCTTTAAATTTGCAGCCCATGGACTTGCTTATCAATAGTTCTTTCCTACTAAACAAATGTTCTCTTAGCTATTAGAAACTGTTCTATGATGTCAGTAATATTGCACTGGTAGATAATCTGAATCAGATTAAGTGAGCACAAAATATCTGAATTTTACAGGCAAGATGTTGTTTAAAATCCTCCAGTTTTCTGAAGCTTTGTGAAATGATTATAGGTCAGTGTTTCATCCCACAATTCTTACTCAGGATCAAGTTTACAGGATGTGTTTATCAGGTGTAAGACCAACTGTGCTGTGTACTGCAAATTCCTACAAAGGACACATCTTAAATAAAATAGGAAAACCTGATATGTTGTGGGATTTAGGGTTAATAAAAGACTCCTGCCATGGTCTGTGTCATTGAGGTGAATGATGAACAACCTTTGTAATGTGCTGCGTAAATGTGTCACCACTACATAAACAACAGATGATAATAATTTAGTGCTTGTGAGTTAAAGGTCTAGTATTCAGTGGTACCCTCCTGTGCCTGAAAAAGTTTAATTAAAAGAAAAACAACACAGGCTTAAGTTGGATTTAAGTTTACCCCGTGTGAATCGTTTCTGAACTTTTAGTAATGTAATGGGATTCTACAAGTTTTTTAGAAATGTAATGCAGTGGATGCCTAGTTCAACTGTTAGAGAAGGAAAGTGGCCTATCAGCAGAAAACTGCACCGGCCCGGGGTTATTCCAGTGAGCAACACAGAACGATCCTCTTCCGGCTTCTTCTTTCTTCAAATTCCCAGGGCAGACGTATGTGCAGGGGTGCTTCGCCAATGAGGCGAGTTGAGGCTGTCGCCTCAGGCGGCATCGCCCCACTAGGTACCAGGGGCAGCAAAAATGCTGCTCCTGGTACTTTAAGAGCGAATTTCCAGGCTTTAGGCGGCGGAGGGGCCAGGATCGCCCTTGCGTATGCGCAGTGAAAGGAAATAGCCAACTTTTTAGTTAAAGTTTGGCTTTTCGTTCTACTGCGCATGCGTGAAGAAAGAGGAAGACGGAAAAGGATCACTCCTTGGTGCTCGCTGGAATAACCCTGGGCTGGTGCAGTTTTCTGCTAATAGGAGCACCAGCCCAGGGTTTCAGGTAAGTAAATCATCATCATGATTATTTATTTATATAGCGCTGTTAAAATACGCAGTGCTTTACTGCAGTTATAGCAAACAGGGAATAACAAACAAGGATTACAGAGTACAATGGGGTTAGAAGGACCTAGAGATTAGAGTTTACAAACTAAAAGGTTAGGGTACAATTGAGACATTAGGATTATATAAACACTTTGTCATTTTTGATACAGCAATGATTAATTAAGGTACATCGAATAAGCAAAGTAAATAAATCAATTGGGCGTGCCTAACATTTGGCACACCCGAATGCAAGAACATTTTCCTTCTCCTTTAAAGAATGTAATACTATGTTATTCTTCTGTATTGGCTTTGCTCAGGCATAACACCATATGACACCATAGAGGTGGGTGATTCTCAGCAGATTTGGAGAAAAGTGCTCCGAGCCTCCTACTCAGCATTGCTAATTGGGAGTTGCCTTGCATATTGGGCCAACACCTAAAAGGAAAGATATAGATGGTTTTTCTATGAAAACATATAAAACCACCATCAAATAATTGGTATTCTATGTATTTAATTGATGCTGTACACAATTCATACATATTCAGGCTTGCAAACATCTTGGTTTATTCCAGGTTCAGTTTTTTTGCCTGAAAGTAAATTGTATGTGAAATAAATCTTTTTCAGGCCAAAGGTCCCTCTATATCAGTGTTAGCTCCGTTCCATGATCTCTGCTAAAGCCTCTTTAGCTCTCTAGCTTGCAAGGGTGCTACTTTTTCAAAACATGAATGGGGGTGAAGTCTTTAGACTAGTTAAGAATAGATTTGGACTTATTGACTAATTGTTTCCCTAAATACACCTGGAAGCCCAGCTTGGAGGTGAAATTGAAATTTAGGGGTGAAGATATGTTGGCCTTAAAATGGGGCTTAAAGGGCCGGTTCACTTTTTATGTAAATTTTAGTATGTTACAGAATGTCTAATTCCTAGCAACTTTGCATTTTGTCTTTATTATTTGTATTTTATAGTTTTTGAGTTATTTGCTTTGCTCTTTTGGCTCTTTCCAGCTTTCAAATAGGGGTCACTGATCCCATCTAAAAAACAGCTACAACTTTATTGTTATGGCTACTTTTTATTTCTCATCTTTCTGTTCAGGACCTCTCCTATTCATATTCTAGTCTCTAATTCAAATCAATGCATGGTTGCTAAGGGTAATTTGAACCCTAGCAACCTGATAGCTGAAACTGCAAACTGGAGACCTGCTGAATAAAAAGCTAAATAACTCAAAAAACACAAATAATAAAAAATGAAAACCAATTGCAATTTGTCTGAGAATATCACTCTCTACAACATCATGCTAAAAGTTATTGTAAAGGTGAACAACCCCTTTATCTTAAAACAGCCTTATCATAATTGGAATAGGTATGGGATTATTCTTTTTATTTAGAAAGCCCTGAAATGTATTGATGCCAGTGTCAACCCTATTTCCATGTCCCATTTAAACAACCAAGTAGTCTTCCCTTTGATCAATTTTTAATTCCCCTGTAATACGAAAATAATTACTTGTTACTAAGCTATCATACATCACAACTGATGCCAATACAGCCCAACTGTTGTAATGCTTATATGTTTTAAGGCATGGTATGCCTCATTGCAGAAACACCCTTGGACAGAAAAACAGTGCATTGGATCCCATCATTGTATTTCACTGTATATTATAGGTTCTCTGAATTCCTAAACTTTACACCAGAAACAAGTCTGCTGTCTGTTTTTGTTTAATTCTCTTACATGATGTTTTTTTATTTCTTTTGGCTCTTTTTAATGCAAACAAAAGATAATCTTTTAGTAAAAGCCCTCTCCCTTCACGATGTGACACACCACTGCATTGTGGAAATACACGAGTGCATCAAAGTTACTTGGCAGCTTGGGGGAAACCAGCCCAGAGCTCTAAATTAATATCACCTGGGCTTTTGGCAAGTGCTTTCTCATTTCTAGAATCCCTGTGGGGCCAGTGTAGGCGGCTTTATTTGAGGCTTGTTTATTTAGAAATATCTCCATCCGGTTGAGTCATTCTCTTAGCAATTTTTTTATTATTTATCTCACACCGTGTGATTTTGTTTAGTACCAGCAGATAAAAAGGCATAAATGTAAGATTTTAAGTATGTCTATCCATTAAGATGCAGTGAAACTGCTCATAAATGGACTAAATATCTGCAATAATCTAATGTATCAATAATGTCATGATAGAGGTGCACTTCGCAGGGGAAAGACTGGAAGTATGAGAGTAAAAGGCTGATTTGAAAAAATTAAGAAGAAGTTTCGCAACTACTCCCATCCACCCCTAATTAATGGTGATGATGAAAGATCCACCAGGGCTAATAATTGTTCCTCCAGGGTATTTACACCCCTGATACCATATAGATGTTAAATGTCCAAAACTGAAGATGAAAAATAATTGCTAATTGTCTTAGAATACAAAATGACTACATCATACTGATAAGTTGATGATAAAGTTGAAATACCCATTGGGGGGCCTTATTCATCAAAATGCCAATTTTTCTGATTAATTTAATTAAAAAAGTCTGACCAAACTAGCTTTTTTATTTAAAAAAAACACGATTTAATTGGATCGGGGACAAACACGAAAAAAGCAAGCGAAAGTCCAAACCAAACGATTTTTTCTCCCCGATTGGAACGATATATATATATATATATATATATGTATGCAGAAAGGCGGCACTCACAGGGTTTTTAGTCAAAAATAAAAGGTTCTTTATTAAATCTCAACGTTTCGATCCCCCACAGGGATCTTCGTCAGGAGTATACAAACAAAAAATATATATATATATATATATATATATATATATATATATAACCTCCATGGCTCCTGCATGATAAATTTCAAAGAAAAATTGTAAAATGCTTCTGAAAATGTACAGACCCATTTGGATATCTGCTTAACTGTCCCTAAACTGAGCACATAAATGCTGTATGATTTGGGCACACATATGAGATGAGCTTTAGCAAGCAACCGAAAGCATTTCAGTGGCATTGTAGGTTAGTCTGAATTTTTTTAATGCAACAATATTTTGTTGTTTTTGTTTTGAGGATAGTGTGCTCTGTGCTCTACATTCTGTTTTTTGTGGACTAAATGAGTCAAAATGAGTCAAACTGGACAAACAGTCAAATCTGTGTATATGTCCACCTTAAGATAGCAAATATTGCTATGAAATAGAAACTCAACCAATTAGATTCCCAACCAAATGGCCCATAAGAAGCCCTGAAGAGGTAGATGTGATAATATTTTGTACTCCAAAAGCACATTTGTAGTATTCAGGAACTCTCTATTAACAGTTCCTGTGCTAGTTGTTGCTCAGGAAGTGTGTGTGTGATTGGAAGTCACTTGCACTTCACCACTAAAGTACCGATTTCCTGTATACACAGCACAATGCTTTTGGCATTAATTAGAAGCAAAGAATTTGCAGATTAGTTCTATTGCAGCAAAATTAGATGTGCAAGCTAGACGATGCAAGCCTCAAATGGCAAGACTTTCTGATCAAACAAAATCTGCACCAAATAACCTTCTGTGCCCACTACTTTCTCAGTTTTTGTGGAGGTCCACCACCTGTTGCCCGTTTACTCCTAACAGGTCTGATATCTGGTGGCTTTTCTTCTTTAGTCAGGAAAATGTGTCTTGGCTTGTAGATGGGAGGCGCCAAAAATGCATTTTCCTAAAATACTAAACAGGAGTGCAATATTTTATTGTCTATTGCCTGTAACTATATGGGCAGCAAAAGCCGCAGTAACATCACTCCCATAAATGTCTTGATCCTGAACCTCATCATTTCTGCCCCCAGGCATTTATATAGATGTGCCGGGGGATGTCGGGTGTGCAGGAGGTGCAGAAATTGAACCAGGGCTGGACTGAGAATTAAAATAGGCCCTGGCATTTCAGGTATGCAGAGGCCCAATCAGCCCACACAGAGGTCCAAACAGCCCCTACCGGCCCACAGAATACTGACTTTCTATGGCACCTTATAGCAGCCCCTCTGGCATTTGCCAGAACCCGCAGATTGCCAGTCCGGGCCTGTGCAGAAAAATGGGGGGGGGGGGAGTATGCTAATGTATGCGCCTGATAATACCCTTAAGACTATAGGGCTCATTTGTAAAGTTAAAAACTCAAATACACACACATAGAAACTGTAACTTTAAAAGTTGGTAGAATGTTCTGTTTCAAATTCTGCTTAACTGGAAGCAGGCTCAACAGATTTCGAAACTATCTTATATATTTAATCACATGATATAATTACATATGATTAAGTCATTACCTGGATCATTAGAAAATGCCGCAACTTCCGGAAATTCCCTTTTTTGAAATATAAATAAAAATAAGAAATTCCCCCAAAAGTCCATTACAGCCTTTTTATAAAACAATCTGTGGCAAAAAAAAAATTCCAAACCCATTTTAAGACAATAAAAATGTAAAAAGTCATAAAAATGCACAGCATATTGTCAGTAAAATACAAGGCGAATGAGTTGTCAGGGAAAACCACAGAGATTCAACAGAGAAATTGCTGCTGTATACTTGTCATTGTTGTCAATGGGAACTGCATCGTACACGGCTCATAAGAGAATTACAGGGGTGGTTTGCCTTTAAATGAACTTTTAGTACATTACAGAAGGGCTAATCCTAAGAAACTTTTCTTTTTTATAGTTTTTGAATTATTTGCCTTCATATGGGGGTCACTGACCCCATCTAAAAAAACAATGCTCTGTAAGGCTACACATTTATTGTTATTAATACTTTTTATTATTAATACTTTTTATGAATGCCCTCTCCTATTCATATTCCAGTCTATTATTCAAATGCATGCATGGTTGCTAGGCTTATTTGTAACCTAGCAACCAGATTACTTATATTGTAAACGGAAGAGCTGCTGAATATAAAGCTAAATAACTAAAAACACAAATAATACAAAACGAAAATCAATTGTAAATAGTCTCTAAATATCACTCTCTAAATCACACTAAAAGTGTATTTAAAGGTGAACAACCCCTTAAAGCAAGTAGTCCAACAATAGAAAAAGCAGACTGCGGTTGCTGGTAGGTCCAGGGGTCCTAAGTAAGGCATCATTTCAACATATTTTTGAGTAAAAAAATTGGGTCCATAAATGGCCACCTCCAAAAATGTGACAATTAATACACACATCATAAACACACATATGCAAATAATGCTACAGCATTTTGGAATTCTTTTACAGTTCTTTACTTTTGCTGCCACCTAGAGGCATATGACAAAATAGACAAAAACATTGCACCAATCTTTAGGTGAAAAACAGTTATTCGTTTTTGACCATCTTAATTTGGCAAAGCTGATTTATTTAAACAATTGCAGCGGCCTTTAATGCCAGTAATGAAGGGAGAGTTTCCCATTGGTTCAGAATCCGTTCCTGAATCACTGACCTGACAGACTGAAACACCAGAGACACAAACATGTAGGGGGTTATTTATTTTATCAAAGGTTGAGTTGTTTTCTTTCCCGAAAATTCAAATTTTCGAGGGTAGTTTTAAGAAAAAACTCGAACTTTTGGGTTAAAAAAAACCTCATATTTTTCAAGATAATAAATCCCCGAAGCTGGAAATAGCTTGATCTGAAAATACACCAGCTAAAACCTGTCGAGGTCATGTCGTCAATTCGAGTTTTTCACCCCGATTACACCGATTCAAGTTTTTTGCATTCGAGTTTTTTCATAAATAAGAAAACATTCAAGTTGTGAGTTTATTCAAGGTATAGAAAACCTCACAAACTTCAGAAACCCAACATGTGATTAGTAACCCCCTAAACTTTAAACAATTTTGGAAAAAAACAGTAAAAGATTTTAAAAAATTGAAAACTGAGTTTTTTTAAAAAAAAAAAAAACTGTATTGAAAAAAAGTATTTGGAAGGTGAACAACCCCTTTAATGCTGGGGAGTAATTGATTTAAGTCAGTTAAACATATACAATTAAAGGGGTACCTAACTGAATACTGTGTATGCTTGTTCTACAGTCTCAGTAAAATCAAAGAGCATAGAAAAGATTCCAACTTAGAAGCACCATCAATGGGGCATTGGAAAGGCAGTCTGAAAGTCAGATGGACCTATGGTTGCCCTGAACTTGGCTTGATTCGGCTGAATACCGAACAGAATCAAAATCCTAATTTGCATGTGCAAATCCTAACCCAATCCTGGAGTTGGTGCATCCCTAATTAATGTTGAATATAAAGTCAGTACAGGTATGGGACCTGTTATCCAGAATGCTCGGGACCTGGGGTTTTTCCAGATAACGGATCTTTCCATAATTTGGGTCTTCATGCCTTATGTCTACTAGAAATTCATTTAAACATTAAATAAACCCAATAGGCTGGTTTTGCTTCCAATAAGGATTATTTATATCTTAGTTGGGATCAAGTAAAAGGTACTGTTTTATTATTACAGAGAAAAAGGAAATCATTTTTAAAAATTTGGATTATTTGGATAAAATGAAGTCTATGGGAGCCATTCCGTAATCCTGAGCTTTCTGGATATCGGGTTTCAAGATAAGGGATCCTATACCTGTATAGTATTTAGCCTATTCTGTTTCCAGGGTTGCCACACGGTATTGTTTCTTTTCTCACATCATAAGCCATGCTTTAATGGGGATGTAAGCAGGAACTTCTAAATCTTTAAAGGGGCGGTTCACCTTTAAGTTAAGTTTTAGTATGTTATAGAATGGCTAATTTTAAGCAACTTTTCAATTGGTCTTTATTTATTGGTCATTATTTATTTTTCATAGTTTTTGCATTATTTGCCTTCTTCTTCTGACTCTTTCCAGATTTCAGATGACCCTATCTAAAAACAAATGCTCTGTAAGGCTACACATTTATTGTTATTGCTACTTTTTATTACTCGTCTTTCTATTCAAGCCCTCTGCTATTCCAGTCTCGCATTTAAATTGGTGCTTTGGTGCTGGGGGAATTTGGACCCTAGCAACCATATTGCTGAAATTGCAAACTGGAGAGCAGCTGAATAAAAATCTAAATAACTCAAAAAACACAAATGAAAATGAAAAATGGAAACCAAAAATGAAAAGTAAATTGTCTCAGAATAGCACTCTCTACATAATAACAAAAGTTAATTTAAAGGTGAACAGCCCCTTTAAACAATTGTATGTTATTTGTATGTTTGTTATACAGTGTTCACCATTCTACTGCGCATGTGTGTGTTATTAATAATAATCAACTATTCACTTTGCTGTAGATGAATGGCATTGGTTTCCATACACAATCTTAAAAGCCATGAATGTTACCTTATTATGAAAAAATCCACATATAAAAAAACTCGAATGAATAACATCATGTTAAAACCTGAATAGCTCAATAGCTCAAATACATGTTTATCATGTTTACAAGCTCAAAAATGATTGAAAAACTTGAATAGAATGAATAGTTTACATTTTACATAACTCCCACTGACTTCTACATGACGTGCTAGCTTTTAGATGCAAAAAATTATTTTAGCAAAAAAAAAAATACGAGTTGAGCACGACCACTGGGTACAGAATTAGTTACAAGTGAGGGGGATAGGAGTATTCCGTTCTTACCTTTTTAGATGAGAGGTTATGTGCTTTAATGTGTCATGGTTAGGCTCTGGCAAGACACTCACTAGCTCTTTAATAGTTTCTATCCTTTCGTCAAGATCTGGAATTTCTGTACAAAGAATCAAGAATGTAGTGTTCAGTGCATTACTGTTAGATACAGTATTGTGCCCAGTTAAGAAGTGATCAAGCACTGATCAGCCAAAATGAAAAGCCAAGTGAGCTGATATTTGTATATTAAATGGATGAGCCTTTGTGATCAGCTTTAGAAATATCTCATATGTTTGTGGAAAGGAGCCAGGTCTAATATAGAAACTGGACCTTGATGCATAACAAATGACTATGGCAGATATTTTTGTACTAATTGATAGCAACATGAGTGTCTACTTACGGACTGCTTCTATGAACTGGTCAAACATGCTGAATGGAATGAGGGGTTCAGGAAGCTCTCGGAAGAACATTTTCAAAGCCCCAGTGATCACATGGACATCTTCCCAATCACTGCTACTGAGGTCCAACTTCTCCTCTAAACAAACCAGAAATCAAAAGTCAACAGAACAGAATGGGATGTGGAAAGATCTTCTAGATGCCTACATGTATAGGGCATACGCACGTGTCATTTCATTAGGCAGCAACAAGAAATTGATATTGTTCTCTTTTGTCTTATCTATAAAGTATGGGAAATACTGTATATGGAGTAGGGATGCACTGGATCCACTATTTTGAGATTTGGCCGAATCTTTCATTAAGGATTCGGCCAAATCTCAAACCGAATCCTTGAAAAAGGGTAAAAAGAACAATTCCCTTGTTTGTGTGAAGAGCAGTTACATGATTTTAAAGGGGAACTATTGCAAAAATTAAATAATATAAGCTTCCTCATATTGAAATAAGAAACTTTCTAAATACATTCAATTAAAAATTCTGCATTGTTTAATGAAATAATCAAGTATATGTTCACTATTCCTCTCTCAGCAACTCTTTCTATTCATTCCGTCTTCATGCAGCAGTTGGGTGTCAGATGAATGATCCAATATATCTTATAGGGGGGCTTCCTTTCCTAGCAGATGTATTAGAGTTCACTCAAATAACTGATTCCAGTACAAACAAACTCTAACAAAATAACTGCCTTTTGCACAAATTCTGCATGTAGAGAGACATGATGTCTGGTGATTTTAATAGAGTGAGCTCTAATACTTCTTCTAGGCAAAGGGAGCCCCTATAAGATATATTGGATCATTCATCGGACATGCATGAAGACAGAATGAGACTAAACATTTGTTTTGAGAGGAATAGTGAAGATAACCTTGATTATTTCAGAAACAGTGCAGAATTTTTAATTGATTGTATTTAGAAAGTTTCTTATCTCAGTATGCTGACGCTTATATTAAATTTTCATTTTTGCTATAGTTCTCCTTTAAGGATTCAGATTTGGTTTAGCCAGGCACTTGGATTCAACTGAATCCTGCTGAAAAAGCCAAATCATACCCAGAATCCTGGATTCAGTGCATCCATAATACAGAGGATAATATAGGTGTACTCTGCTCTCCCTCCCACACCTCTGAGTTAATGGATCAGAAAGCATGGGTGTAGGCAGGGAGGAGGGATACTTTGTGGGCCTCCCTGTCCCCTTTGCGGTTGGGGGATCTCCTGATAACTGAACATAAATTTCTAATCCTATTGTTTGTGTTGCTTCCCTGAAGAGAGAATAGGAACCTTTTGAGATGCTTGGCATATGCAATGTCAGGACAAACAACATGGAAGCATTTGCTGACCACTTACTCGTTTTTTTCATCAGTGTTACAGCAGTGGGTGTTACCAGCCAACTTATGTGATTATAAAAGATGCCAAAGGTCTGGACCATATTAAGAACTTATACAGTATAGCACAGATAAAGCAGACACAGCTACAAAGCTTTTTTTCCCCAAGTGTAGATACAAATGCAAAGTCTTACAGTATATAGCATGGAATGTCTTTTAGATGCATTGGTAATTTTCCCAACTGTATTTAAATGCTAGACAAACTCAGTTGAAAAGGTCCAGGAGTGCACTTCTCTAAGCGGGGACACACAAAAATCTGGCTCCAGAGCAGAATCTTCTCCTAGTAGCTCCTTATTCACATGATACCCTTCTCAGACTTCTAAAGAGGTGACCTATGTACCTACTGGGACATCTTTGGAGACACAGATCTTCCCTGCTAAAGGGCTGTGGTTGCCTTGGGCTGGAACAGAAGCCCAAACCACAATGTATAACATGTCTATCCTACTTCTTTAGTTAAGCTTTAGTTCTCCTTTAAAGCGTGGTACATTTTACATTTATACACATTTTGGTCAGGTGCAGTAACCCAAAGCAAACAATAAGATTTTAAAGGGATTGTTCACCTCCCAAACACTTTTTCATTTGAGATGTTTTCAGATTTTCAACTTTTCAGATTCGAACTTTACACTACAATATTACAAAAATGGTCAAAAATAGAAGGTGATTGAAAAAAAGTCTCTATGTGTGGTGAATCTGAAACCAACTGAACTAAAAAGGTGTTATAAAGGTGAACAACCCCTTTAAACAGGTGGCCAGTAAGTATTCTTGCTAATTTTTAGTTATAAGTGATTAGACCAGTAGCAAACTTTGCACCTTAGTACATTTCTCCACATGTATTTGATAATATATTTAGTATATAGATGCGTGTTTGTGTGCTTCTTAATAAGAGAGAAGATGGTATAAAACTCCATTATTTCATGTATTGTACAGTTTTGTGTATACATTTTACTACTTTAGTACTGATGAACTGATATTTACAGGTAGGTTTGGCAGGGGCGTAACTATAGAGGAAGCAGACCCTGCGGCTGCAGGGGGGCCCAGGAGGTATAGGGGCCCCATGAGGCCCTAATTCATATACAATTACAATAAATATTGGAGAAACAAGTCAACCTCTAAACATTTTGGGGGCCTGAAAAATAATTTGCTGTGGGGCCCAGTAATATCTAGTTACGCCACTGAGGTTTGGAATCCCTTTAGATGAGAACTACATTGCGCCAATTCCAGAATAATTCCTTAAGAAGTAAAGGATATTAGCCCAAGCTTTACTCAATAGCAGAATATGCACAGATATGCAATATGTTTAAGTGCAAAGCTTTGTAGCAGTATAGAATTCTCAGACATACTGTAAAAGACAATAATGTATTTAGTCATGGAAAGCAAAGCAAAAGCAGTGGTTATCGGGCACATTATAACTAACAGACACAGCCACAGTGCAAAAGCTATGTGGCTACCTTGGGACAACTGCTCCGGGAATAGGTACCGTCCATCCGTTGTTACTGCCCTTTCTGTAAGAGAACATTTGGGGCTACTGGTTGATTACAAGGGAGTTTTTAGCCAAACAGTAAAGTTAATGACCACAATTCCAGTGCACCCTGAATATTGTGTTTCCTTATTTAAAATATCTGGCAAAATGTTATATCATTGTCTTTCTGTCCTGAAAATGTCTTGGAAACTGGAGCTCATTTACACACACCAGCCAAATATGCACAGTAACCTATATCAAAATATCAATTGGTCATTGGGGTGCTACAATTCTTTTCAAGGATAGAAGAGTGTAAGGAATTAAAGTTTTATGAAAGACCCAACAGACAAAGTTTTAGGGTGAAAAGTCTTCCACAGATGAACCTCAACAAAACTGCTCTTGTACCTTACACCCTGCAATACTATACTGTATGGTCTACTATCCTTGAAAAATACTTGTTGAATAGTTATTGCTGTGAATGTGGCCACAGGAGTTGATATTTGTAAGTGGATTTGCGTAACTGTGGGCATATAAAACTATATAAATCATATTTTTATTATGTTTCTCTATTTCAAAGCACTAATGAATCATTGTATTGTTAAAATAATTTTTAAATAGTTTGATTGTTAACAGGACTGCAAATAAGCTTTACTAGATGCATTTTGTAGTCTATCATTGAACACATTGAAGTTAATACATATCCTTAATACATTACCTCTGTCAACAATGAATCGCAGCTTCTGTATAGTTGCCAAATTACCATTGACTCTATATATTCCATCAGCCTCCAGACCTGCAGACAGCAAAAGTAGAAATCAATATATATATACATGTAGAATTCACAGATTTATAGTGACAGGCATTATACTTTCTGTTGACTAGGCAATTACTATCAAAAGATACAAAGAAAATTATCATTGGTCTATGCTACAAACCACCTTGAAAACCCCAACTGCTATTACAAATGGAGGCTGCTTCATGCTAGGTCAAGTTATTATTATGGGAGACTTCAATTATCCAGACATTGACTGGGGTAATTGGTTTACCAAGTTGAAAACGTCCTAAAAAGGATATAAATGAGCTGGTTGGGGTTGTTTTTTCTGGAGAAAAGACACTTGTGAGAGGACATTATTGCACTTTATAACTACATCAGAGGGCATTTTAGACCACTAGCAGGAGATCTGTTTTTCCATAAAATGGATCATTGGACCACTGGCCATTTGAAGCAGCATAGGAGGTTCTTCACAATGAGGACAGTGAGTTTGTGGAATACATTGCTGGATGATGTTGTGATGTCTGATTTTTAAGAGGGGCTTTGATGATTTCTTGGACAAGCATAATATCCAAGGCTATAGTGATACTAAAATCTACAACTAATATAGATATTGGTATATATAGTTTTAGTGGGTGTGTGTAGGTATTTGCTCTGGGATTCATTTGGAGGGGTTGATTTTGATGGACTTTGGTCCTTTTTCAACCCAACGTAACTATGTTAAATTATGCATTTAATAATATTAATTGTCATAAAATGACAACAAATTTTAGCTTGTCCTATATTTATGTAAGGTAAAACTGACTACGGATGGTCCAGTCTACTCATTAGTCCTAATGACCAAACAGGCAAATAAAGGTAATATGGCTACACACACTTCCCTTATAGAGAAGGGTAATCAGATGGCTGGGTCATTCTTTAAGGGGAATGAAAGGCTTCGATGAAATGTAGTATCCCTTCACAGCTCTCCCTTGAACTGATTTAAAGCTATTATTATAATAATAATAACATGACTGATGGACAATTGCTTTGATTACATCAAAAGAATGCTCAGTAGTACCTACAACACAGGAAGCAATTACTGTATATACAATAAGAGCTGTACACATAAAGAGTATTTATAGGAAAACGTGACTTTGGATTAGACTCAATTTACTTTTTTAAATCAGTGCCAATAATACACAAAAATATACTTATACCTCGCTCATTTACAGCCTCTATGCACATACACACAAACTTAGGGACTGTACTGTTCTCTCGATGACAAAGAGCATCCAGGCGGCATCCAAAAACCTGATCTGTGGAAGAGGAAAATATTATCCAAACAGTGTAAAGTTCTGGCATTTTATATGTTGTCATCTTGATTAGCATAGTTTTGAAACACTGGGCCACATTCAATTTAATGAGGAAAGCTTATCTTCTAATTCAATTCCAGATTTTCCCGTACAACTAGATGCAATTCAATGAGAAAGACTAATCTTACAATTCATCACATGAAACTCCATAGAAAAAACTGGAAATTAATTAAGATAAAAAAATATGTCATTGATTTGAATCTACAAGCCTTTTCTATGCTATAGCAAAAGCTTAAAAAAAGACTTAAGTTCTGAACTGTGCAGCTTTGGTACCTAAAATAACTATGCACCATAATATTCCTACAGGTATGGGATCTATTATATGAAATGCTTGGGACCTAGGGTTTTCCAGATTCCATAATTTGGATCACCATACCTTAAGTTTGCAAAAAAAAAAAAACATTTAATAAACTCAATAGGATTGTTTTGCCACCAGTATGGATTCATGCAGCGTGGTTACCATCAAGTACAAGCTACTGTTTTATTATTACAGAGAAAAAGGAAATCATTTCAAAAATTTGAATAACATGTTTAAAATGGGAGATGGCCTTTCCATAATTCAAGATTTTTGGATAAGTGATTCCTCGTATATGTTATACAGGAAGGATGGATGGAAAGGGTGAATTGCTCTGTTACGGACGCTCTTAAATGGAAGCTGAGTCATGTTTTGAGCATTCTACTTCTGGAAGAGTTATAGCAAGCTGAGCACTTTCTTTTAAAAAAATATACTGCCTACCTTGCCTCTAACAAAAAGAACTGACAGAAAGTAATGATATTATTCTGCTATGGAGTAGCCTTTCAAGCATAAAGCAGGTCCCTTGTAGCACGGACTGATAACAGGAGGCTTTACTTACCAACATAACCAACTGCTCCTGTTTATTTCCCCTTATAACTGGGAGCAATTACCAGGAAATTGTTATACAGGTGTGGGACCTGTTATCCAGAATGCTTGGGACCTGGGGCTTTCCAAATAACAGATATTTCTGTAATTTGGAACCCAAAGTCTACTAGAAAATCTTCTAATCTTCTAAACTCAATAAGCTGGGTTTGCTTCCAATAAAGATTAATAATATCTTAGTTGGGATCAAGTACAAGGTACTGTTTTATTATTACACAGAAAAAGGAAATAGTTTATAAAAATCTGGATTATTTAGTTAAAAAGTAGTCTATAGGAGAAGGGCTTTCTGTAATTTGGAGCTTTCTGGATAACGGATCCCATACCTGTATAGGAAAATTCTTGTTTAAGGCTCACTTTCAGCATTTTAGCACTTTCAGCATAACAATTATGCGTAAAAATATGGTACACTTTGTTGGTAAAACTGTATTTTCTATGAATTCCATAAAGAGGATACATAGGATAATTTGCTATCTATGCGCAGAGAGAACAAGCAGTTGGGCCATTAACATCTTTTACCTTTAATAAGGCCTTTTTCCTGAAGAGTTTGCAGTGGAGGTCTCCTTACCAACAGTTTCTTCAGCCTTGTTTTCACTTTCTTTTTGTCTAAGCCTGAGGGATTCGAACTCACCCAAGATACTAGAAATAGGATACATATAGTTGATCAGTAGGCTGTGTTGCCTTCACTTAGGGGCCCATTTACTAACAAGCGAATTTCAATATTTTCTCTAAAAATGTGTGTTTTTTAAAAAAAATTGAATGTTCTAAAAATTTGAGATTTATTAAGTGTAAAAACCACGAAAACCATTAATACAAAACTTCGCCAGGTAAAAGTTGTCAAGGTCCTATAGCAGTCAATGGGAGTTGTGCTGATCCTATTGGACTGTTTTAAATCAATTCCGACTTTTATAGGTTTTCAGGATTTTTTTCGATAGGAATTGTCCAAGGATCTTGAATTTTAGAATTTTTTAGCACATTATTTTCCATTTGGAACTTTTAATGCATTCCATGACATTGTTAGTTTTAGAGTTTGAGAGTTTCGTTTCAAAAACCTCTAAAACCACTAAAATCCGACCTTTGATAAACATTCTTATACATACAGGAGAATTTTCGATTGTCTTTGGTTTTCAGAGGACCTTCTTCCTCCCCACCACTGCCATCCAGGACCTCCACACTACCCGCTCTCCTTAAAATGATGTCATCCAGTGGGTTTTCTCTTTCCTGATTTGATATAATAATAGACAAGACATTAAGCAGATTTGCAAGTAAAGTCACAGGGGTAGATTCACTAAAGGGCGAAGTTACTAACGCTGGCGCAAATCCGCCAGCGTGACGTCATTTCGTAACTTCGCCAATGCACTAACGGGCGCTGGCGTAAATTTGCTAGCAAAGTGGACCTACTCTAGCGCTACTTCGCACCCTTACGCCAGGCGCCATTGCGCTATGGTGAATGGGACGTAAGTACGCTAATTCACTTACTTGCACATCTTGCGCCAGACTTGCCTTCGTCACCTCAGACCAGGCGAAGTGCAATAGAGTAGATAGGGATTGCTTCAAAAAAAGTTGAAATTTTTTCTAAGTCCCAAAAACTGCTGGCGTCTTTTCCTTTTTTAAGGGTGATAGGCTGAAAAAGATCGTGAATTTTTTGGGGGCACCTAAACTATACAGTGGGCACATTTGTAGGGCAAAATAACAACTCTATTTTATTTTATGAAGGTTTCCCAGGCTTGTGTAGTGTAATGTATTTGCTGCTACATATACGTCCATTGTACTTTAACTTGGCGCCGTATGCAAATTAGGCATCGCTAGCGTAACTTTGCTTGACGAATTAATGCTAGTGCAAATTCGCTACCGTTCGCCTCCCTGAGCACAACTTCGGATTTTAGTGAATTAGCGGCGCCCTGGCGAAACTTCGAAAAGTGCGTCGAAGGCGTCGCTAGCGCATTTTCGCTGCTTAGTGAATTTGCCCCACAGTCTTCTTCCTGGTTCATTCAAGCATAATCAAAACAAATCAGCAGTGCATTGAGAAACCTCTGTGTTATGAAATGCTTTTAAGGGTTCACATATAAACGCAAGTACAGTGTGCAAAGTGCAATTTCAGACTCAATTTTGCTGAGTCTGCATATGGTTGTTTAGATGCAAGCACACTGCATATAATGACTGCCTGTTGGAACCCTAAAGCTATCGCCACCTGCAAAGTGAAGCTTCAGGGTTCCTCTGTGTCAGTAAACACATTCACACACAAGGATTGTGATGGACACAGCTGTGACAAGCTCAACTATACACAAGCTTTGGATGCTCGTACCTTTACTGAATAGTGTAAGTTTGTGCAAATAACAAAAACCATATATAGTTCCTAATAAAAATATTAGGGAAAAAGTATGTTCAGCACAAACCCTATTCATTGAACTCATGCTAAAAAATGGGGGGTATACTGCCCGTTTAAAGATTATTTTCAAGAGGTATATGTACTTTAGTTATCCCGGAAGGCACTTGTAATTATTGATGATCATTTATTTATATGCCGATATGTTATGCTACACTTGTTCATCATCCACATCAGTCTCTAAGGGAGTGATTTATCAACATTTAAATTAGAATTTTTACTGCAATCAAGTTTTTTGGGGGATAAACTCAAGAACTCAAATCAGATTTACCTAAACTCAAATTTTTAAGATTTATTAAGTACAAAAAATTAAAAGAAACTCAATTGTAAAATTTGGCATCTAAAAAGCTGCTGCATTCATGTTGAAGTCAATGGGAGTTGTCCTAGACAAAATTTTATTGATTTTTTTCAAACCTGAAAGATGATTCACTAATAAAGACTCAGTAGTAATTTCCATGCAAAATTACTATTACTTATTAATATTTTAGGGGTTAGGAGGAATGACTATTGTCAGACTGGGGTTTCCTGGGTGCACAGCTGCAATCTGAAGGGCTCCCCTTGCAACCTCAGGTGTCCCTCACCAAGCCACCATCACCCCCCTTCCCTGCCCATGTAGCAATGCACAACTTGCTCCTCCTTCGTACTGCTGTGGATGGGTGGGAGTGTGTCGCCGGCATCCACAGGGAGTGGATCTGGGTAGGGCTCATAAAGTCTGGGGCCCAGTCCCACCCTGGGAATATCTTAAAGGGATACTGTCATGGGAAAAAAACATTTTTTTAAAAATTAATCTGTTAATAGTGTTGCTCCAGCACAATTCTGCACTGAGATCCATTTCTCAAAAGAGCAAACAGATTTTTTTTTATATTCAATTTTGAAATCTGACATGGGGTTAGACATATTGTCAATTTCCCAGCTGCCCCAAGTCATGTGAATTGTGCTCTGATAAACTTAAATCACTCTTTACTGCTGTACTGCAAGTTGGAGTGATATCACCCCCTCCCTTCCCCCCCCCAGCAGCCAAACAAAAGAACAATGGGAAGGTAACCAGATAGCAGCTCCCTAACACAAGATAACAGCTCCGTGGTAGATCTAAGAACAACACTCAATAGTAAAAACCCATGTCTCACTGAGACACATTCAGATACATTGAGAAGGAAAAACAGCAGCCTGCCAGAAAGCATTTCTCTCCAAGGGGCAAATTCACTAAGATGCACTTCGCCAGGCGTAGTTTCGTCGCACTTCGCCAGGCGTAGTTTCGCCAGGGCTCCGCAAATTCACTAAAATCCGGAGTTGCGCACAGGGATAGCGTAAGGTTGCGGAGTTGCGCTAGCGTTGATTCGCTATATAAAGCGAAGTTACGCTAGCGAAGGCTAATTTGCATACGGCGCGAAATTCAAATTTCAATGGAGGAACACGTATCTGCACTACAAATGCCTAGAAAACCTTCAAATCAGCAAATAAAAATTTTATTTTGCCCTACACATGTGCCCACTGTCTAGGTAAGTTGCCATGAGTCAGGAAATGTAGGGGGGAGGAAGGGGAGCCCCAAAAATTTTTCGATCTTTTTCAGCCTATCAGCCATCATGTAGAAAACACGCCAGCGTTTTTTGGGACTTAGAAAAAAAATTGACTTTATTTTAAACAATCCCTATCTACTCTATTGCGCTTCGCCAGGTCTGAGGTGGCGAAGGAAGTCTAGCGTAAAAGGTAGCGTTCAGTACACTGCGCAAGTTAGTGAATTTGCTAGCGAAACTTCGCCTGGTGTAAGGTTGCGAAGTAACACTAGCGAAACTACGCCAGTGTTCGTTAGTGAATTTGCGCAGTAGCGAAAATGCCAAACGCTAGCGAATTAACGCTAGCGTTCGGCACTTCGCGGCTTAGTGAATTTGCCCCCTAAAGTGCAGGCACAAGTCACATTACCAGGGGCAGCTGGCAAAATGTCTAGCCCCATGTCAAATTTCAAAATTGAATATAAAAAAATCTGTTTGCTCTTTTGAGAAATGGATTTCAGTGCAGAATTCTGCTGGAGCAGCACTATTAACTGATGCATTTTGAAAAAAACATGTTTTCCGATGACAGGATCCCTTTAAACATTTTTGGCAACTTTCAACTTATGCTGATTGCACAATGAAAAAAACAGGGCATTAATAGATTTACTAGAGTTATTTTCAGTCAGTAGGCTTGACAGGATAGTCAAACTAATGCATACATTTAAAAATGATATTGAAAAATTATGTTCTTTAAAAGGGTCACCTACCAGTCTCTCAATGACTCTTTGTAGGGCATCATACCACTCCTGAATTAAGAGATCTTTGTCAGACTGCAGAAGGTACTCATTCCCTGTCACCATGCGAAGCTGTACAGGATACAGAGCAAAGACTATAATCAATCATACAGTTGTCACATCATTTTTTTAGCAATGAACCCATAGATTTTCTGATAATATCTACACACTTTGATATACTTTAAATTTCCATTAATTCTGTAGTTTATCATTACTTACATGGATTACATTTTTTTTACTTGACATCTCCTGAGTCCAGTCAATTGTTGCGCCTCTAAGGTCCATGCTGCTTTCAGGTTTACTATTGGATGGTTTCTAAAACCAATAAAAAAGTTTTTTGTACAATAAATCATATAAACAATATGTTTTACCTGAATTAAAGCTTAAAATTTAATATAAGCTTTGTCATACTGAAATAAGAAACTTTCTAAATACAATCGATTAAAAATTCTGCATAGTTTCTGAGATAATCAAGTTTATCTTCACTATTCCTCTCTCAGCATCTGTTTCTCTTCATTCTCTCTTCATGCAGGAGTTGGGCGTCAGATAGTCATTGACAGTTAGATAAACTTGATCAACGCAGATTATAGTACAGAATTTTTAATTGGTCGTATTTAGAAAGATTCAGGATGATGAAGTTTATATTAAATTTTAATTTCACGACAGTTCCCCTTTAACTAAAGAAGTCGCTAGAAATGTTATACATTATGTTTTGGGCTTCTGTACCAGCCCAAGGCAACCACAGCCCTTTAGCAGGGAAGATCTAACTAACTAATCTAATTAACCCTCGATATTCGACCATTAGAAAATGTGCCCCATAGAATATAAATGTCACAATATAAGGCTGATTAGTAATTAATACAGATAATTACTACATGGCAGCACCGTGCAGTTAGCATCAGAATTTAATAATTATACCTGTAGCATCAGCTTATATTACAGACCAACCTCATTTCCTGCTTGATAATTTGTGACAACCCCTAAATTTAGCTTCTCAACAGCTGCTCAGAGCCCACTGAGCATGTGAGTGTCCAGACACTTTCCAAGATGGTGACCCCCTGTGACAAGTTTGAAGTCCTGGATCATTGCTGCTATTGAGAAGCTGGAACTTTAGGCTGGTGCAATAAATTCAGTGTATAAAATATGGCAATTTTAGCCACATTCATTTTTAGGGTTTAGTTCTCCTTTAAAGAAGCAGTTCATTTCATTTTTTTTCACATAGTACACCAAAAATAATGAGCACTGTCATAAATTGATACATTAGTTGCTGTCAGAGTTTCTTGTTAGGAAGCATGCTTGTTAGCAGATGGTGCTACTGAGAAGTATATCATTTAATGAATACATTTTTAAGTTTAAAAATTGGCGGCCTGGCTTTCAAAACTGCTTTTGGAAAGCAGTATGGTGTGCTATTTGAAAACAGCAGCAAGGGATAGATTTTTGAATTGTGGGTTTTTTATCAAGCAGTAACTTCAATTTAAATAGTAAAATACCAATTGTTTCAGATTTCACAAGGTCTTTTGCCTGTTGCAATGTTTCAAGTATCATTAATGCTTCAGTATCATTAATACACCCTTATTTTGCATTGAGGGTTAACCATTTGGATGGGTGTTAGAGGTCAGTGCTGCTACTGTGCTCTAATACCCCACATAACAGAATGGCATTTGATTGCTCAAAGCAGTTGAACACATTATGACAAACTGAAACATCTACTTCCCAGTAAAGTGCTTAGTAACATTTTTATTAATTTGCCCCTAAATTTTACTCATGAACTCCATCCCTGTAAGGCAGGTTAACACACACAGTGTAAATAAAAAAGAAAGAAAATCTTCGCATTGATCCCAACATGAGTTTAAGGGGCAAATTCATCAAGGGTCGAATATCGAGGGTTAATTAACCCTCGATATTCGACTGGGGAATGAAAATCCTTCGACTTCGAATATCCAAGTTGAAGGATTTTGCGCAAAAAGTTCGATCGAACGATCGAAGGAATAGTCCATTGATCGAACGATTAAATCCTTTGAATCAAACGATTCGAAGGATTTGAATCCAACGATTGAATGATTATCCTTCGACCAAAAAAACTTAGCCAAGCCTATGGGCACCTTCCCCATAGGCTAACATTGGGTTCAGCAGCTAGGGCGAACTAGGGGGTCGAAGTTTTTTCTTAAAGGGACAGTACTTCGACTATCGAATGGTCGAATAGTCGAACGATTTTTAGTTTGAATCCTTCGATTCAAAGTCGAAGGTCGAAGTAGCCCCTTTGATGGTTGAAGTAGCCCAAAAAACACTTTGAAATTCGAAGTTTTTTTACCTTGAATCCTTCACTTGAGCTTGGTGAATTGGCCCCTAAATATTACAGCTTAAAGGATATGTCCTTACCCAACCAGAAGGTGCCTGTACTTTTGGATCCTTGTAAAACATGAGACTGTTTCCTGTCAAAACCATCCAAGATGTAGTCCAGTTTTTTCTTAAAGAAAAAAAAAAATATTTAATCAGATGCGACAACATTTTTTAATCTAAATACAGTATATACGCAGCTTTAGTTATTGACAATAGGGATGCACCGAATCCAGGATTAGGTTTGGTATTCGACTAAGATTCTTCCTTTTTCAGCAGATTCAGATTCAGCCGAATCCAAGTTCCTGGTCAAACCGAATCCGAACAGTCACCTTACGTTTCACAGCCCCTATAAACCAGAAACTGGCCTGCCCCCAAAAAAATTTTATGCTGTTTTGCTTGTTGATTTGATTATCATTTTTTCAAAACGCATCAGTTAATAGTGCTATTCCAGCAGAATTCTGCACTGAAATCCATTTCTCAAAAGAGCAAACAGATTTTTTTATATTCAATTTTGAAATCTGACATGGGGCTAGACATTTTGCCAGTTTCCCAGCTGCCCCTGGTCATGTGACCAAGTACAAAGATTGTTTTATAATTAGAGAGAAAAAGGAAATCATTTTTTAAAATGTGGATTATTTGGATAAAATGAAGTCTATGGGAGTCAGCCTTTCTCTAATTTGGTGCTTTCTGGCTAATGGGTTTTTGGATTTTGTGTCCCATACCTGTATTATATTATACAGGGAATAGTATATAATACTGAGAAGACAGTAGACAGGTATGGAGTCTATTATTCAGAACTCTGTAATACATGGGTCCCTGGTATTGTGATGCAATTTGCCATTGTGTTTTATTTAAATAAAATTCTTTATTAACCTTTATTTTTGACTTACTGTAGTTACTTTTTATGTAATAACAAATCAGTACCATCTACTTAATGGCACATAAGCCAGCATTAGTCAACATTAAGAAACATATTGGTCTTTTATGTTTAAAAATGTAGTGAATAGATTTAAGGCATAGTGTTTCATATTATGGTGAGACTTTTATTCTAAGGACCACCAGACCCAAAGCATTTTAGGCAGGAGATCCCATAAAATTGCCTCTCACTTGATGGATGTTTTAGTGTGGAAATCAGGTAAGTAATGTTGCTACAAATATCAAATACATACTTCAGCTTCCTTCCACCTTCAGCAATTTTCGTCTTGTTTAACTGGCTTGCCTTTTCCACCTCCTGAAAAATGAAGGTTACAGCTATATGGTCGCAATGAATTCTGTAGCTGTAGTCTTTTTCTATAAAGATCCACAAATAAAACCATTCATGGAAAATTATTTCTGAACTTTAAGGGGCAGATTTATCAAGGGTCGAAGTGAATTCAAGGGAATTTTCGAAGTAAAAACATTCGAAATTAGAAGTAATTTTTTGGATACTTCGACCATCGTATTGCATACTACGACTTCGACTTCGAATTCGATTCGAAGTAAAATAGTTTGAATATTCGACCATTCGATAATCTGAGTACTGTCTCTTTAAAAAAACTTTGACTTCAATACTTCTCCAAATTAAACCTGCCGAAGTGCTATGTTAGCCTATGTGGACCTTCTAGAGCAGTTTTCTAAGTTTTTTGAAGTCGAAGAAAAATCGTTCGATCGATCGCTGAAATCCTTCGAATCATTCGATTCCAAGGATTTAATCATTTGATTTTACTTCGACTGCATAATAGCCAAATTTGATGAAAAAAAGTTTGAATTCAATATTCTAATGCAAAGTATTTTAATTCAATGGTCGAATTTCAAAGTATTTTTAACTTCGAAATTCGACCCTTGATAAATCTGCCCCTAAATCAATTGAGAATTGTATTGTTTTCAAAACAACCTTCAGTTTATTTTCCCATCTGCTCTTTATATAACGACAGCATGAGGACACTTCTGATTCAGGTTATCCGGTTTTAGTGATTTGTTGCTGTAGAGTATTGAAATATATACTCTGAGCAGGACTGCTGCCCTCTACCCTTTAGTGTGTTAGAGTTTTGCTATAAGGCACAAGTACTTCAACAACTGGGTGTCAAACATGTTCTGGAAATACTGCAAAAAATATGTTGGAGCTGTGTCCTGTTCCACATTACAAATATAACTCATCCTTTGTGACCAGTTGCTTTTAATATAAGCAATTTAACGCTGAGATTTGGCCAGGCAGTTTAGCTGAATTATATGTAAGAAAGAGTGCTATAGGCACACAATAATCTATGACCAAATAATTTGCTGTTGGTGTAAAGGAAAATAAATAGCTACTTAATATATAAGGGTTTATTTAACATCATTTCCACCCAACAGTTTTCCTATATGGCAAAACCAAATGAAGTACATTACTGTGTTGCAGTGTTATTGGTTTGTAGTTACAGTATTAGGTTCATTTACAGCCTTTGGATTGTCTTAGGCAATATGTGCAGTTAAACTATTCTAGAGCACTCTAGAGCAAGGAATTAGTCTTACATGGGGAATATCCAGGACAGTCACCGATGGGACCCTTTGCAGTTCTGAAGGTGTATGACTATAGTTGTCAACATTAGATTGTGAGAGGTTCCTCCTATGGTTCGACTGCAAAGGAAATTACATTTATATAGTGAGAAAACTTTTAGCCACAGCCGATGTGAACAGAACAGCAAATCACTAAACAAATACAAATACCGTACATACACAGACAGAAAAAATAACAGTCATCTAACAATGTATTCATAACAAATACCTATTAAAGAGTAGGGCCACCCTTTGTGTGCAGAACAAGTTTCAGTCCTTCTTCATTGCTTGGAATGCTGTCATGCAAGTTCTGAACTGTGTGTTACTGGTTAATTAGACTATTCTTTAAAC
Source organism: Xenopus laevis (assembly GCF_017654675.1). Taxonomy (NCBI): domain Eukaryota; kingdom Metazoa; phylum Chordata; class Amphibia; order Anura; family Pipidae; genus Xenopus; species Xenopus laevis. The sequence continues at coordinate 147,814,729 of NC_054373.1, forward strand.
AGAATACCTCCTGTTCTATGAGAGATTAAGGATGTAGAAATACTAAGCACTCTGCTCTCCCATAAAAATGCAAAAATATTTAGATGTTTAGAGGTTGCCCAGTTCCTAGAAGGTGTTTGAGTGAATCTTGGAAGTGAGGAAACCAGTATTAATTTAAAGGGAACATATGGGGCATTATCATCTTGGAAAATCAAATATTCAAAAGTTTTTTATAACAATAAAGAATATTCATCTCATGTTAAGGCTGTTTTGCTCCAAACATAAAGACATTCAGATGTAGGAAAACAGGTTAAAAATGACACATGTAAGACACATGTAATAATATTACGTATTTCCATTGTTCGGGTGTCTAAGGTTTGTACCACTTATACACCAGTTTATGCATTAAAGCGCGTTGGCCTTGGATGAAAGCTGATTCTGGCATTGGCATTTCCACCATAAATTGCAGCCTTGTGAAGCTCATGGCATATAAGGGACAGTTTATCAAATCCCTTGCTGCAAGTGCTTGAAAATAAAGAGGTATAAGGTAATTTGATACAGCCTGCAACTTGCCTCTAAAGGTGGCCATACACGGGCAGATAAAGCTGACGTTTAGACCAATTTGAAAGCTTATCTGCCTGTGTATGGGGGCTTCTGACGGGTCTTCCCGATCGATATCTGGCCACAATATAGATCGGGAAGGTTTTATTTTTACCCGACCGACCCATCGGAGCCCCTTGGCGTATGGTAATCCAATCGTTCGACCATACGGCCGAAATGGTCGGATTACCCCCGATATAGCCATGCCGTTAGTAGCATATCGGGGAAAGATCCGCTCGTTTGGTGATGTCACCAAACGAGCGGATCTTGGAGTCTTTAGCCACCTTAAGAATCCAGTGCAAGGTATAATAACTGCAGGTACAATGCAGCCTTATACTTAGTGCCTTTTGGTCAGGTTTTAGGGAGTTGGTACCATAAAGTATTGCACTCATGCTCACTCCATGCTCACAGATATAATTTAAGACCATGCACAGGATGGAATTGTTTTTCCATCATGTGCATGGCAGGCTAAAATCTCACACTATGTTTGTAAATAATTATGCAATAATGTTCTTTTACCCTTGTAACTCTTGAATTAGACAGGATCATAGATTTGGTGTAGGTGAGTTTTTGTAGCGGAGACTCCTCCCCATCCAATTGTCCATCATTACTTATACTGTGAAGGCTGCTAAACGAGAGTGAGCTGCTTAGTGGGCTTATGCTGTTCTGCTCCAATGGAAGGTCACTGATCTGAAAACAAGAAAACATGGGGAGACTTTTTTTATTGTGTTTCAATATTTTTGATAAAGCATTTTCAATTACATATTGCAGTTTGGTGGAGTTGCGTGTTTTACTGCTACTTTTACTAGAGATAGTACAAAGAAACAACAACTAGGCGAGTAGCCTAAAAAAGGCCAGAATACTGAAAAGCTTTTATGTTGCCCATAGATTTATTTTCAAAATAAAAACTCCATAGCATTAGCACAGCATTTTAGATATGTAGATATTTGCATTTAGTAACTCCTCTGTGGAATCTTACCTTAAATGCAATGTACAATAAGGCCCACTAAACCGCTAAGCTTTCATACTAACTTCAGATAGATTTGGAGGCACATTTATCAAGGGGCAGATTTATCAAGGGTCGAATTTCGAAGTGGAAAAAACTTCGAAATTCGACCATCGAATTGGATTACTTCGACTTCAAATATCAAAGTTTTTTTATCGAATTTGGCTGTTTTCGATTGAAGTCAAATTGTTCGATTGTACGATGAAATCCTTCGAATCAAACTATTCAACCGATTTCATCGATCGAACGAACGATTTTCCTTCGACTTCCTTCAACTTAGCCAAATGTTGGCTATAGGCTCTAGAAGGTTCCATAGGCTAACACTGCAATTCAGCAGGTTTAAGGTGGCGGTGTCGAAGTTAAATTTTTTTAAAGAGACAGTACCTCGATTTTCGAAGTCAAACTTTTTTTACTTCGAATCGAAGTCGAATTTAGGCCTATTCGATGGTCGAAGTACCCAAAAATTAGTTCAAAAATTAGTTCAAAATTCGAAGTTTTTACATTCGAAAATTCACTTCGACCCTTAGTAAATCTGCTCCCAAGTGTTGAATTTCAAATTCATGTGAGTTTTTTAAAACTCCCATAAACGAATTGAATTGACCCGAAAACTCGAAACGAATTTCATTTGAATTAGAAAAACTGGATTCCATAAACAGGGACGTAGCAAGGAAGAAGGGTCCGCACACACAGGACTTATTACAAATTAGTTGTTTATTCAAATACGGGGAGACCTGACATTACGGTCAGCAATCTGACCTTTCTCAAAGTCTTTCTCAAAGAAAGGTTGGATTGGTGACCGAAACATCAGGTCTCCCCGTATTTGAATAAACACCGATAATTGATTTGTAAGTCCTGTGTGTGCGGACCCTTCTTCCTTGCTATTTATATATAATATTTATTTTTATTTATTTATTTATTTTCATTAAAACCAGGCAGTAGCTCCAGGATTTCCACAGTGGCCTGAATCAATAATTGCAGTTACACCAACAGCAGGAACTGACTGGGCCAGTGGGACACCAGGAAAAAACACAATGGGCCCTGGCCCTTGTAGGCCCCATCAACCTAGACCAGCTCCCCTATCTGGTCCACTATATTGTGTTCCCTGATTGCTACCACAAGTATAGATACACTGTATGGGTCCCATGACTGATGAGCAGTTTCAATAAATGTTTATAAAAATATTGTATTCGTAGACTAGAGTATAATAATACATCTAAACAGATGTGATCAAAAATCCTTTTAACATGAAAACAAAACGTTATGGGCAACAGACACTGCAAAACAAGTTGAGGGTATCAGGGCTCAGAGCCCAGAGGCAGGAGCAAAAGTAAAATTAGCTGAGCCGTATCTTTATCTACTATTCATGGAAATAAGGACATTAGCACTATATCCATTACATCTAGCAAGGAAGTCCTCTTTGCCTTGAGGCTTTATTTGATATTTACACCAGGAATTCAGAACCAAATCTTACACAACAACAGTAACCCAGCAAGGCTCACTGGAAGGTTTGTATTACATGGGAAAACACAAGCTGTGGAAAGAGATTATGAAAAACTAGAACATTTAAAAAATAATCTGAGAAGAAGAGAATTTAAGCATGAAAATGTTTATCAGTGTAAAGAAACAAGAAAGTACAAGACAGCATAGACAGCTGCCTAGAAAGTAGAAATAGAAAGTAGAAATATGGCATAAGGGTCACTTAGAAGATGCAATTAGATTTGGGGAGCTAAGTGCGAGGGTGGGAGTGGAGCAATGCATGAATAAGCAACCGATTATATTAACTACCTTCCCCTCTGTATGTTCCACTTAAAAAAACTTTCTGTATTATGTGTTCAGATGTATTTTCCATTCTACTACTGAACTTGTATTATGCACCGTGCTTGTAAGACGTGCCGGGAGATCGCTGCTGTCCCTTACCTCCCGGCGCATCTCTCCTCGAATGCCGGTGAGCAGACGTGCACTTCCGGGCTCCCGGCCCTAGTGACGCTGGTGTTTGACACCACCAAGGAGCGCTGACTTTTGAATTTTGGAGCCAAGTTATCTTTAAAAGGCCAGTCCACCATTTTAGAAGAGCCCAAGTTGGCTTCAGTTTATCTGTTCCTGCTCAATGATATTAGATGTCACCAAGGAGTTCCATGACCATATATTATAAACCTACAATACACAAGAGCCCTAAATATCCTGGTTAGTGATCATCAATTATAAAATGTGCAAGGTGATGTCAATTTTTGTTACATGACTAACCAAAAATTGTGTGTTATAAAAAGACTTTCATAGAGTTTCATGACATGTATAAACCATGATATGCTCTTGGAACTCCTAAGTGACTTATCCTCATATTTTACAGTAGGGGGCAGATTTACTAAGGGTCGAAGTGAATTAGAGGGAATTTTTGAAGCAAATTTTTTGGATACTTCGACCATCAAATAGGATACTACGACTTTCAATTTACTTCGAGTTCGATTCAAAGTAATAATCGTTTGAATATTCGACCATTCGATAATCGAAGTACTGTCTCTTTAAAAAAAACTTCTACTTCAATACCTCACCAAATTAAACTTGCCGAAGTGCTATGTTAGCCTATGGGGACCTTCTACAACATTTTTCTAAGTCTTTACACATCGAATAAAAATCCTTTGATCGATCGTTAAAATAGTTCGAATCGTTCTAATCAAATCTGCCCCTAGGTGTTGTCATATTCATTATATAAACAGTGGATTTTTATTTCAGGATGTAATTTATAGCTAAAAGAAATATATACAAACTGCAATCCAAAGGATAGTGGTGGGGGGAATGCATGCTTGTTTGGGGAGATTTATTGAGGAGCAATTGATGTTAAATACAGTATTCGTGTGGAGCAAGGAGATGTGCAAGAAATACAGGTGGAGCAAGTTGAGCAGGGACATAAACTTGAGTGGAAACAGGGCTGGTCCCAGAAGTTGTTCATAACAATGAAGGAGCTTGTTAGGGAGAAGTAGCTGTCAGGGGGCCTTGTCAAATGTCCAGGTGGAGGGTCATGGGCCTGTGTAAGGTGAACATCAACCAATACAGGTTTGGGATACATTAACCGTTATTCAGAAAGCTCAGAATTTCAGAAAGTCTGTCTCACATAGACTCGATTTTATCCACATTTTTAAATATGATTTAGCATTTGTCATATTGGTTGCCACCATGCAAATGTATAAATGAAAGTAAGATTATGGAGTGGGTCACATTTAAGATAACTTTTAGTATACTATAGAATGACCAATTTTTATTCTTCATTATTTATTTTTTTGAATATTTTGCTTTTTCTTAGACTTTTCATAGACTGCATTTTAATGAAATGATCCAATTTATTTTTCAATGATTTCCTTTTTCCTCTGTAATAATAAAATGGTAACTTGTACTTGATCCAAACTAAGATATAACTAATCTGGATTGGAAGCAAAGCCAGGCTATTGGGCTTATTTAGGGGCAAATTTACTAAGGGTCGAAGTGAATTCGAGGGAATTTTGAAGTAAAAAAAATGGAAGTAATTTTTTGGATACTTCGACCATCGAATAGGATACTAGAACTTCGAATTTTTTTCGACTCGAAGTAAAAAACGTTCGAATATTCGACCATTTGATAATCGAAGTACTGTCTCTTTAAAAAAACTTTGACTTCAATACTTCGGCAACTTAAACCTGCCGAAGTGCTATGTTAGCCTATGGGGACCTTCCAGAGCAATTTTCTATGTTTTTTATATCTGAAGGAAAATCGTACGATCAAAGTATGATCGGAGTACGATCGTACTACGATTGTACGATGAATAAAATCCTCTGACTTCGAATTCGAATGTCGGAGGATTCTATTCGATGGACGAATTTCAAAGTATTTTCCACTTCGAAATTCGACCCTTGATAAATCTGCCCCTTAATGTTTACATCATTTTTTAGTAGACTCAAGACATGAAGATCCAAATTACGGAAAGACCCCTTATCCGGAAACCAGATCCCATGCATTCTGGATAACAGATCCCATGTATAAGTAAAGGTGAAGATCCTAGATCCTTAGTTTCCTAAGAATAGCAACCAGAAGCTTGAACCAGAATTAACTGCCTTTCATACATATACAACAACAAAACACACAGAACAGCGCTGCATGAGAAAAAAAATACCACTATAAATAAATAGATTTCATTTTCTCCCCTTTTTTTGGGGGTTTTATACACATATTTAAATGGGTGGCTTTAAAGTTGTGCTAATACATGTTTAAAAAAAAACCCACAGTTGTAACCTTTGACAAACAAACATGCATGGGATTCTGCCCTCACTATTTACATGACAAGAGGTTGCTCTGGGCAGACTTACAAATCCAGGTCCTGAACACAGAAAGATCTCAAGGAGGCTGCCATCTTTGTGTCCCTGCTGGGGTCCCGGTACATATTCTACATGATCCATTCTCTCACTGAGCAATAAGGAAGTTGTGTGGTAACTAAAGAACAGGCTTGGCAATGAACTGAGAGGAGGGGGGTGAGGGCTGTAACTTCTTCATGTAGAATGAGGAAGGAAGATAGAGAAATGCAAAGGTGTCAGAGAACTGAAATAAAAGGCAACAGAGAAAATAATACTCTGCTTAGATTTGGGGAGTAAAGGCTTTGCAGGGCAAGAAATCATAGCTGGAATTCCAACTTTGTCTGTTGTGCTGCCAACAGCTTGCATGGTGTACAAATAAACGCAATATGTGTTTTCTTTATATACAAATACGTAAAGCTGTTTTTAGAGAATTGTCAGTCCAAAAAGGGATGGTCTAACATTCTCTTGCATGTATTGTGAGAAGCTGGTTGTCTGCAGGTGCATTTAAAGTAAAACAGTCCCCAGATATGAAGGGCCTTATTTATCAAAATCCGAATTTTTCTAACTATTTACAGTAAAGAAAGAAAATCTGACCAAACTAGAATCCACCTTATTTATTATTTAAAAAGCACAATATAATCGGATCAGGACATACACAAAAAAATCTAGCGAAAATCTGAATCGTACAATTTTTTACCGAATCCTTTGATTCCCGGGCTTTTTCCCGAATTTTTGCCCAAAAAGTCAGAAACTTCCAAAAAAAAGGAAGACCTTTCCCATTGCCTTATATACAACCTCAGTAGGTCTGAGAGGCTTGATTTTCGGATTCTGACTTTTTCCATCCTCGGGGTATAATAAGGGCTCTCTTACTGACGAGCAGTTGAAGCTCCACTCCCCTGCGTTCTGTTTTTCTGCGTTCAGCCGCAGGGGAGCGCAGGAATAGACGCATTAAGCTTTTTTCAATGGGGCTGTACTCACAGAGGCGCGTGTAGGCGCCGAACACAGGAAAAATGCAGCATGTTGCGTCTCAACCTGCGTTCAGCACCTACACGCGCCTGTGTGAGTACAGCCTCATTGAAAAAAGCTTAATGCGTCTATTCCTGCGCTCCCCTGCAGCTGAATGCAGAAAAACGGAACGCAGGGGAGCGCAGCTTCAACTGCTCGTCAGTAAGAGCCCTAAATCTCCAAAAATTTTAGGGTTTTTTTCCACTAAAAATTCAGATGTTATAGTATAAAAAACTAGAATTTTTGGCATTCTGACTTTAATAAATAACCGTCTTAGTGTGTATGCTGCTCAAAATATGAGTTTAGAAATATATAACCCTAGTGATCTATATATTGATCTATTCATATACAGTTTATCTTCCTGACAGTCAGAAACACAAATAAATATAAAGTACATACTGCTGTTTTTTTCAGATCAGACAATGTATTTACTTTGAAACCTTTGCATTATTAAAATTAATTTATCAACATTCTCATTTTACTGGTTTTAGAGGTTTTTGAAACCACGACTAAACCCACATTCTGTAAACCCACGAATGTCAAGAAATTTATTAAAAAATCCACACTGAAAAAGCACAAACAGGAAAACGCGCTGGAAGGTTGCGAAAACTGCAACTTTTCTGTATTGTCGCACAAAAGCCAGCATCAAAAATATCCGAAAACCTCTGAAAAACTTGTACAGGAAAGATGTTCCAGTTGTTACAATAGACATCTGCCATTGACTTCTACATGTTTTTGACAGGTTTTAGCTGGAGTATATTCGGAATTGTCTCAGCTTTGTTGCATAATAAATCTCGAAAAAGTTCTGCTTTTTTTCCACTACTGGATCTGATCTGAAAAAGTCGCAGCTTAATAAATTTGCCCCTTAGAGTGTTACATTTTCTTTTATTATTCAAACAGATGATTTTGGTATGTGTGTGCATGTATTTACTTGCTACCTGTGCTGCCTGTGTGTAAATGTGTTTATGTGCAAAATAAAGCAAGAAAGTAAAATTTGGTCAAATGTGTGTAATTTATGTTATGTGGAAGACTGCAGAAGGACCCCTGGAACTGGCATGTGTAAGGAACAGCACTGGGGCCTGTAGGGAATTTAATGTAGGAAACTGCAAAATAAAAGCATTGTTACTACGTGTTCACTTCGGGATGATTTGTTCCCAGACCCAAGAACACAGTTCCCTTTGCTGGTTCCATATGGGGTTGTGCAACAGGAGAATGTGCCTCAGGAGAAACTTTAGCTACCAGTGAAGTGAATCCTTGAAAGTTAAATCAAATGTGAATTCAACATTGCAGGCACTTTGAGGCTCTGTCTGCTATATCACAGAATCTATGTGTTTGGCAGACATAGGGAAAAGGGCTTCTATTATGACATTTTTCCATGGTTATCAGTGTGATAAAGGCTAAACAACAGCATGCTGCATCAAGGAAACACAAATCAATTGTAAATAATCTACTCAATCAACATGCCAGCTACTTAATAACTAAAGAGCTCAATCTAGAAACATTAATGTCTTGTTTATTGAGTGAAGTGGATGTTTTCTTTTCACAAATGTTTTATTTTTTTCTTATATTGGAATTAGACAAGCTAAAATCTGTGGCCCACCTACATCATAAAAGGATTGTTTGCAGCCAGCATAATATGTTGGATTGAGGAACCCAAAAAAAAAAAAAACATTTTGGGTAGCAGATTTATTAAAGGGGTGTGTCACGGCCGGCACCCAATACCAGAACAGGTGCCAAGTACCCTGGTCTCGGCTTGGCTTCACCAGTAGTGTGACCACCGTTGGGCTTCGGTTGGAGCCCTCAGCTTACTTGGGTGCCACCTGGACTTAACGAGGGGTACAAGGCAAGATGTTCTGGCTAGCAGAGGGGCCGAAGGTCACGGTACAAATGGAGCAGGCAAGAGAATCGTCAGACAGGCTGGGTCAAACCGGGTAGTCAATCAAAGGGTTAATCAGAAGAGGGAGTGGGTAATCAGGCAAGGGTCAGGATCCAGAAGTCAGAATAGTCAAAAGCCAGGCAGGGGTCACAACAGGAATCACAAATAGGTTCAGACAAAAATAGCTTAAGCTCAGAAGCACCAGGAACAAATCCTATCACGGGCAAGGTGCTGTGGAAAAAATGGCCTTAAATACTTTTTGAATTTCTCGCCTTTGCGCGCACACGTCATACGTCAGCGCGCCTGCGCCTTTAAATACAAGGGAACACGCCGCGCGCGCCCTTAGGGAAGAGCCTGCGCCAGCGCATACACGCTGGCGCGGCTAGAGGACAGGATGGTGCGGCGGGCGTCCCCGCCGATGTAGTGGCGGGCGACCCCGCCGCACAGGTATTATTACACAGTGGTTCACCTTCAAACAACTAGTTGTTTTCAGATGGATCACAAGAAATAATTACTTTTTCCAATCTATGTAATATAAGTCGCTAACAGAAAAACTATTCGCAATGCGAAAATTTATGCCTTTGCGCGAACAAATTTTGCTTTGCACGAATTAAATATAGCTTTTGCGAACCTGGAAACTGTTTGGCCACCACTTCCGACAGTGGAAGACTGGAAGATAGTTTGCGACAATGCGCAAGTCAATGTAATAAAACGTCTTACTGAAAAAGTCGTTTGCTCCAAAAGATTACGACACCTTCAAGCACTTCTTAAGAGTGCGCAATAACAATTCGCAATGCACTAACAGTTTAAGGAACAATATTACATTGCGGGATGTGGCTTTTTAGTCTTATCGGCACAAATTGTTTTGCGCTTTACATTCCCCTATTTATTTCTGGGGAACAATCTAAAAACAACTGAATTGAAAAAAAGTGTTTGGAAGGTGAACAACCCCTTTAAACATCTACTATAATTTACTAGTTTTTTTAATAAATGCAGCATGTGGCATTAAAGAAAAATGCAATGAAACTTTAAAGTTCTAAAATAAATGTGTGGCTAGAACAAGGCAAAATAAAAAGAAAGTTAATGCACTTAGGTATACTCAAACGTGTACCAAATGCTTTGAAAAGTAATGTGTGTACAAAGGTTAAATATACGTAAAGATTTGGAATTCGAACGATCGCACAACTTGCGATTTTTCGGCCGACATCTGTCAGGAAATTGATCGGCCAGGTTAAAAAATCTTTGTCGGTCCCAGTGCAATCTATCTATGTTTGCAGGGCCAAGCAGGCAGCTCCCCTTTGTTTACCTGTCAAATTGGTCTTTTTAGTTGATGGACAATTCGTACGATCGTTCCGAAATAATCGTGGTCTCACGATGATGATCAGGTCTTTTAAAAATCTCAACATCTATGGCCAGCTTTAAACTACAAGGGGGATTTTGAACAGATTTTGTGGGTCAGATTTTTTTCTGATCTTGCCTCACAACAGCACAAGATTTTGTTGGATCCTACAAAATCTGATCCCCATTGCTATAATGTAAAGTCAGATCTGATAAAGTTGGATGGTATGTTTTTCATGCATCTACATCCAATATTTAGGAACAGATTTATCAAGGGTCGAATTTCGAAGTAAAAAATACTTCGAAATTCGAACAGCGAATTAAAATACTTCGACTTCGAATATCAAAGTCGAAGGATTTTTCACCGAATTTGGCCATAGAACGATCAAAGTAAAATCATTCGATCGAACGATTCGAACGATTTTAGCGTACGATCAAACGATTTTACTTCGATATGTAAAGACTTAGAAAAATGGTCTAGGCTAACAGAGCACTTCGGCAGGTTTAATTTGGCGAAGTATTGAAGTGGAAGTTTTTTTAAAGAGACAGTACTTCGATTATCGAATGGTCGAATATTCGAACGATTTTTACTTTGAATCGAATTCAAAGTAAATTCGAAGTTGTAGTATAATATTCGATGGTCGAAGTATCCAAAAAATTACTTTGAATTTCAGATTTTTTTACTTCGAAAATTCCCTTGAATTCACTTTGACCCTTGATAAATCTGCCCCTTAATAAGGAGTGCAACCCTCATCCTATTTCATGTGCCATCTGAACCCACCTGCCAATAACTTTGCATTTTAGGCCTCCAGTCTCCAAACACAGGTGGCTATACACATTCATTAATATTGATTTCATGGGTTCCTAGTTTCAATGGCACCACTGTTCTCTAAAATGGAATACTACTTGTCCCAAAAGTCCCAAAATGAATTAATTCTACAGGGCCTCATTATTCTCAGACCTGGGTCCAAAAAAGGAAATAACACTTTCTAAAAATGATAAAGGCACTTGTAGAGTGCAGGCTAAGTAGGCATTATATGTACAGGCATTTGAGGTGTTTCCATTTTGTGTTTCTGGCTCTTTAACACAATAGTTTCCTTCCTGCACAACTGCCTTTGAAGATTGAGCTGATTTTCCACTTGCTTTATGCTTGTTAAATGAAGTTAATAATGGATGGAGGGCACACCAAAATTTTCAAAAATTGGCAAGAGGTGCAAAAACAGATGTTACCCCTACCAAAGGTAACCAATGTCAATACTAAATCTAAATGTTTGCACACTCAAAACAAAAACAAAAACAATTGCTTGTTAAATGAAGAAAATATGTGAAGAGATTCAAGAGAAGTGCATCCTTTTGTACATTAAGCTTAAACAATACAATGAATGAGCCACTTGTACCAACTAAATTAACAGCATGATAAGTGTGCACTCCTACCGCAATGCTTAATATGGCAATACTCTATGAATGGGGGTAAACAGAATTACAAAACTGACTTGTTGTAAAACCGGTATTTCTTACCTCAAACAAACACAAGAAGTTAATGTAAACAAAGATTTGAGGAAATGGCACTAAGAAAATTAAATCCGCAGGTAACTTAATTATTACACGTCCACTAATGATAAACCAAAGACAAAAATGCAGCCACTAAAATGCATGTAATTCCTTACTGTCACACGTGTACACTCCAATCCCTTCATTAATGTTTAGAACCTTTTAAAGGGATACTGTCATGGGAAAAAAAAATCCAAATGCTAATAGTGCTGCTCCAATTCTGCACTGAAATCCATTTCTCAAAAGAGCAAACAGATTTTTTTTAATTTTGAAATCTGACATGGGGCTAAACATATTGTCAATTTCCCAGCTGCCCAAGTCATGTGACTTGTGCTCTGATAAACTTCATTAACTCTTTACTGCTATACTGCAAGTTGGAGTGATGTCATACCCCCCCCAGCAGCCTAACAACAGAACAATGGGAAGCAGTGTTGGACTGGCCCGGCGGGACACCGGGAAAATACCCGGTGGGCCCCGACCCTTAATGGGCCCCCGCCGGGCCAGACACCTCTCCAGAGATCTGTAAAAAAAAGTTTTCCTCCCGCAGCGCCATCGGCGCAGCGCCGATCAGCGCAGCGCCTTCTGCGCATGCGCCAGGCACCTAGGCGCCTTCACGCTGGTGCGCCGAGTGGCGCCTTTGTGTGCGCGCACTCGATGCATCACAATGGGGGGCAGGGGGGGTCGGAAGGGGCCCTGGCCAGTAGTCCCGGTGGGCCCGGGCCCCCCAGTCCGACCCTGATGGGAAGGTAACCAGATAGCAGCTCCCTAACACAAGATAACAGCTCCCTGATAGATCTAAGAACAACACTCAATAGTAAAATCCAGGTCTCACTGCGTTACATTCAGTTACATTGAGAAGGAGAAACAGCCTGCCAGAAAGCAGTTCCATCCTAAAGCGCTGGCTCTTTCTGAAATCACATGACCAGGCAAAATGACCTGAGATGGCTGCCTACACACCAATATTACAACTTAAAAAAATACACTTGCTGGCTCAGGAATTACATTTTATATTGTAGATTTAATTATTTGCAGTGTAAACAGTGAAATGAAAAATACATCGTTAAAATCATGACAGAATCCCTTTGAAGGAAATCTATACCCCCAAAATGAACACTTAAGCAACAGATATTTTATTTCATATTAAGTGGCATATTAAAGAATCTTACCAAACTGGTCTATATATTTAAGTAAATACTGCCCTTTTACATCTCTTGCCTTGAGCCAACATTTCGTGATGGTCTCTGTGCTGCGTCAGAGATCACCTGACCAGAAATACTACAGCTCTAAAGCTGGCCACAGACGCAAAGATCCGATCGTATGAATCCTCAATTCGTACGATTGGATCTTTATGTCTATGGCCAGCTTAACTGTAACAGGAGGAAGTGTTTAAGCAAAAGACAGAACTTTGTCTCTTAATTGGCTCATGTGACCCAACATTTGAGAAAAATGCACTTCTATGAACAGGCAATTTTCCCATTCAGTTTTCCAGAGCTTTAAACTCACAACACCGTGGGGACGATTTTCTTACATTCATATTTTTTTCATTTCCCTGCATCAAACTTTTTAGCACTAAAAATCATGTATTTAAATAATTACTCTAAACCACAATAAATGTGATATTTATTTAGTGTTAAAACCACAAAAAACTCTAATACAAAACTTCTGTGAAAGCTGGTGATGTCACGCAGAAGTCAATGGGGCTGTGCTTTGCAAACTGTAAATTCTTTCTTTGCGCAAAAAATCTTGCAAAGATTAGGATTTTTGTATTCTTATTTTTGTATTCTTGCTTTTTAGATTTTGGATTTTAATAAATAAATAGGCATTTTTAAAATGTAAGTTTAGTCATGGTTGAAAAAAACTCTAAAAGTACACAAATTTGAATTTTAATAAATAGGCCTCCCAAGAGTTTGGATACAGAATTTGAAGATTTGGTCAATTTAAACCCTGGGATTTGGCTGTATGCCAAACTGGATCCTGGATTTCATACATCCCAAAGAAATACCCATGTGCCACTGGTCTTAGTTATGTGCATTCTCTATAAAACAACTAGCTTGCCCGGGTGGAGCTAAAAACTGTAAATAGAGCACATAATTATTGCACTCCTTAAAATATATTCTGTATGTTGCAGCACCCCAGTCGCAAGGTGAAAAGGCCTTTATTGTGGTCACAAGAACTAGTGTAATAGTAATATCAAAGGAAATTTCTTTATACCCCACGCACAGGAAGAAGTTTTACCATTGAGCATGTTTTGTACCATATATCATAAAATATCTTTTTTGGAATAGTATATGTACCATCAGATGTGGTGAAATATGTTTACCAATAACAAAGGACTATAATCTTTTGTATGTTTGATTGACTTTGCATATTGAGGTTGTTCCTGGTTTTCCTGGGGTATTTATGTCACATTCGAAGTCTGGGCATTGTGTAAATTACTTGATAGGGATATAGGTATAAAAATTGTCTTGATATTGTCTTGTTTCTTTTATGATAGTGAAGTAAAGGAGAATTGCTTTGGTTTCACACTTACTAACACCGCCATAATAAGCTGTAAAAGTTCATCTAAATATAATCAGCTCTGTATAAACAACCCCTCCTTTTCACCCCTGATATATACAGTGCTGACTGCATAACTTAGTGTTATATTGGTTAGGGTCGGAGTGGGGGATGTAATGTAGTAAAAGGCACTAAGTTTGCCCAGAAGCAGTAACCCATAGCAACCAATTAGAGGATTTGTTTTTAAACAGGTGACCAGTGAATGCTACCTGCTGATTGGTTGCTATGGGTTACTGCTCCTGGGCAAACGTAGCGCCTTTTATTACATTACCCAAAAGGCTTCTCTGCCCCGTAGCCCACTAGCACTTGTGCCGCAGGGAATGACCCCTGCAGGCCCGGATTTTTAGCAAGGCCACAAATGAAGGTGTTGCGTGACAAAATCGGCGGGCTCTAGGACCTGGCGGCCTAGGGGCAACAGATAAGGAAGGCCATGCCTGGACCCCTGTTATGTTATAGGTAAGGGTAATGTCATTGCCAATTATTATTGAGTGGGGAGCCAATTTCTACTGTTTTCATTCCTAGCTCATCCCATGCAAAAAATAGTCTCTGTTCAAGATGAGATGACTCTGTAAGGGTCGTGGCTATATATCTGGTAGGCCTTAGCTATGCCACTGATCACATCCTTGAGTCTCTTCAGCTCTGTGGAGAGAGCATAAGGTACTCATTCATGCATGGGCTTCTCCAACTACCGTTGACTTACAACAAAGAATACTGCTGGGAGTTGTATTTCGGCATGTAAGGCAGCTGAAATATAAATTAGAGCCTTTCTGGAGTGCAAATTACTTCTGCCCTGCCCCTCCTTATAGTCAAAACTTCAGGTTAAGAAAAGCAGAGGTTCAGTTGCTACCACTTAGTTGTACTGCATGGAACTTCGACTATGTGTAGCTTTGACATTCCCTGCATTGTGCAGGGAAGGCAAACTTTGTAGGAGGGAACCCACTCTGACTTTCATAATTTTGAGGCATCGAATTATTGTTTGCAATCACAAATGAGCATGCATATGTACTCCTGTGATTCGATCATTTCTGTCAGCCACAGACTGGATAATACATGCATGCAAATACACATGAACCGCAACTGCAAGTAGCCGAAGCTGCCCCAATGAGCAAAACAATGCAAGAAAGAACCTGTTCCTTCACAGCAAATATAAAGGAATAAGATACGTGGCAAACAGGCCCTCAAAGTGCATGTTCAATGGCACACAGACTGTAAATTAAAGTTCAAGGTACAAAACTGGTATCACGAGTAGGGTTGCCACCTTTTGGCAAAAAAAATCCCGGCTGGTGGGGGCGGGTACATAAAAGGGGGCGTGGTGTGACGTCAAAGGGACGGGGTTGTGCCTCAAAGGGGCGGGGCCACGGCGCGGCCAGGACAAGAACCAAAGGACAAGGTAAGTTTACAGGGGATTGGGGGCTGGCCGAGGTGGTCTTTTTAAGGGTATTACAAATTTACCAGCAGCTACATTGCCGGTAAATTTGTAATACCGGCCCCGGCCTTGGCAGGTGTTTTACCGGCTAGGCCGGTAAAATACCGGCCAGGTGGCAACCCTAATCACGAGATGATAATTGTTCTTGACAGTTCAGAATACTAATGGTCCTGGTTGAATATAGGTTCTTCAAAAAGTTATTTTTACCTGCTCCCCAGGCCCGGACTGGCAATCTGCTATAAGGTCCCATAGAAAGTCAGTATTTAATGGGCTGGTGGGGGCTGTTTGGGCCTCTGTGTACCTGAAATGCCAGGGCCTATTTTAATTCTCAGTCTGGACCTTCTGCTCCCTTTATTCCTTATTCTTATCACAGTTACTCATCTAATAAAATTACATGGCTAAAAATGAAGGAGTAGTCATATATAGGACTGCCTGCTTTGAAAAGCTCAGGTTTTACAGATGAAGATGCCCGTTGTCTCTTGTCCTAAACAAATTTTCCTCACAAATACCCTCATACACATTTAAGCATATAGGACACTCTGCCCCAGCCACACAGACATGAAAGGGGGAGCACAGTGGCGTAACTAGATGTTACTAGGCCACACAGCAAACTAATTTTAGGGCCCCAGCATAAAGGTTGTCCTTTTTTTACAAATATATGTTGAAATTGCTCATGGAGCCCCCTATACACCCTGGACCCCCCAGGGTCTGCTTCCTTTGTAGTTATGCCCCTGGGAGAGCACTAGAAAGGAGGGAGAAGAAGGCAGAAGACTTTTTAGAAAAACTTTCAGAATAAATTTAATTAATTTTCTGTTCTCTAAACAGGGCATATTTGCTAGTTCTGTATAAAACTGCAAACGTGAATAAAAACCTAATATAGTATGTAAGAGCAAAAGCAGAGAGTTAAAGGTGAACAAACCAAGCAGCAGGGACTGTTCTGCAATTAGGCAAGGTGAAAAATGTAATTTATATGGCATGTTACCAGGGGCAAAAAAGCCCAGTGTAGTTTTCCATTTTTAAAAAGAAATTCAGCTCTTTGGGGCAGATTCTCTATAGGACGAACTGGCCAACGCTAGCGTCAATTCACCAGAAATCACATCCGCAGGGACATCGCCAATTCACTAACAGGCATAGAGGACAATTTGCTACCGAAAGAGACCGTCGCACTCTATCGCCAGTCGACTTTTTGCTCTGGTGAATGGTTGTTACTCGGAGAATGTGCGTATTTTACAGAACATTACTTCTTTCGCCAGAGTTTACTTCGCCACCTCAGTTCTGGCAAACTGATAAGATGAAGCTACATCTTCCTCAATCTTATGTCAGTGACATCAGATCCTGTATGAAATGCATTAAAGTTTTAAAAAAAACGCTGGCAACTTTTCTTTTTTTAAATTGGGATTGCCTCCGAAAGTCGGAACTATTAAAGACTTATGTGTGAACAAATTTTTTTAACTAATTTGAGGGGCATGTCACATTTGTTTAATGGTGGGCTCATGTCTAGGGCATTAGAGGATCTCTTCTGTCTTTATTATGGCTCATAGGACATTTGTTTTAAATAGTGGCCAACATTACTAATAAAGACGTCCATATGACTTTTAGGTACCCGTCCTATTCAAATTAACCTAAGCATAAGAGTGCTAGGGAAGTTTCGCTTGGCACAAATGAACACTCGCACTGCCAAATTAACTTTAGCGAAAATTTGCCAGTGTTCGGCAAAAATTTGAGACACAACTTCAAATTTTAGTGAATTAGCGTAGTGGTAGCGAATTTGAGCCTGGCGATGTGGCGAGAAGTGTGCGAAGCAGTCGCTGTTGAATATTCACCCTTTAGTGAATTTGCCCTTTTGAATGTAGAAAATCCCAGTAGTACAACACTAGTGACCTACCCCTCACCTGCCTGGGCCTGAGAAGGCAAATGTATCAGTACATGTGCTGAATGGTATGAAGTGTAACATGGGCCTAGACATTTTAAGGGTCTGGCCACACAAGCAGATTAGATGAGATTAGTCGCCCCAGCGACAAATCTCCTCTTCCTCAGGTGACAATCTCCCGAACGCCTTACCCCTTCCCTCCGCCAGCTATGAAAATCGCCTGGGGGAAGGCACATGCGCTGCTTCGTCATGTTTGCAAAAGTCATGTTTATCAGCAACACAATTACTTTGGAGTAGCTTTTTACAACAACTGATGGGTAGATCAGTGATTGTTCTAGTTTGTTCAGGAAATACCGATTTGTCAAATCAATTTTTTGCCCATCGTGATTGGTTCTAAGCACACATGATAGAAACTGATGTGCATAAACACTTCCAGAGTAATCAAAATTCTTTTTTTTATAATTATTGACTGATAATTTTGCACTTGAAATACTTGCTCATCAGTTTAAAAGGGTTATGAACACAAAACCTCGCTACCTGCCTACAAAAGCCTGCACTACTGATTCTGACTTCCTGAAACAATGAAACAGATGCCAGTTTTTACAAGACTTCAAGGGGAACTGACTTCTGATACATTGTTTTGAGAGAGGAAATTGCTTTCAGCTGCATTTTGCAAATAACTTAAAAACCACATACATTTTTCAATGAATTTATTGAATGTACTTATGTTTGCTTTCATTAGCCTTGAGTTTACTTACCCTTTAACAACGCTGCTGCATATTTTTATAACAATAGCACCAAACCAAAGCAGACAGACAGAAAGGCAAATACATAGATATCTAGAAAATTAAACAAGTGCACCCAATTATCAAATAAATGTGCAGATAACACATCAATTACTATATATGCATCAGGGTTATGGGAACCACATTCACAAGAAGATATTATATGTAGTTGTAAAGGGCTAACCACAAAAAAAGCAGGAAGTTAAGGTGCAGATTTATGTGAGATTAGAGCTCACCACAGAAAAATTCACCCGATTTTTATTCACTCACATGGGATTGTTATAAGCGTCTTCATTAATGGGTGAAAGTTAGAGTTCACCATTTGATAAATACGCTTCTAAAAATCCCATAGGAATGAATATAAGGTGGGTGAATATTCCTGTTGTGAGCTCTAATTTTATGAATTGTAATGCCCTTTAAGTGTGGCTTCCTTGGTTACCTTACCTTTTACATAAAAATAACTACCATGTAGCTGTAGCTATGGTGGAAAATAATTTCTGCTGAGCTAGCTTTTCGAATAAGTTGCTGCAGTACTGAATGGTATGTGTATGTGGTTTATCTTAAAACTGAACACTTGACTTTAGTCTTCTTGCAAACTAGGCATCATTTCTTTTATCATAACAATCGTAATGACTGGTGTTGACCATGTGATGTCTCTGGTGGAAATGTAATAGAAGTCGCAAAAATGGCACAAATAAGAATAAAAATCCACATTTCACAATGTAATATTCTTTCGTTAGATTCTTATCACATTGTGAATTGTAATGCATGTTTGAAGGTGCCGTAATCTTTTGGAGCAAGCAAGCTATTTTTTCAGTAAGAATTTTTATTACATACACAGCTCACTGGCACAAACGATAAAATTCCCAATCTTTCTTCCACTGTGGAAGTGGTTGGTAAACAGTTCGTAAAAGCTATACAGCTATGGGATCTGTTATAGGGAAACCCATTATCCAGAAAGCTCCAAATTATGGAAAGGCTGTCTCCCATAGACTCCATTTTATCCATATAATCCAAATTTTATAAAATGATTTCCTTTTTCTCTGTAATAATAAAACAGTACCTTGCACGTGATCCAAACTAAGATATAATTAATCCTTCTTGGAGACAAACCCAACCTATTGAGTTTATTTAACATTAACATGATTTTCTAGTAGACTTAAGATATGGAGATCCAAATTACAGAAAGATGCATTATCCGGTTCCAAGCATTCTGGTTGACAGGTCCCATACCTGTATTAGATTTGCACTAAGGAAAATTTGTTCCCGCAATGGCATACAATTACACACTGCAAATATTTTTCCATCCCCAAATATTATTATATTTTCCCTTATGTTTGTAAGAAGAAAGGCAATTACTTTTGGCTAATCCATAAGTATTTACACAGTATTTACCTATTGATGGAAGCACATAGAAGGACAAGTGCACTTTAAACAGAAAGAGAGAAACTAATAGCCAGACCAATACCGTGAGATGCAAACTTACATACATAGCTTCATACAATCCATACACGACTTAATTAATCACATTAATCACAAGTCCTTTGTCTCAGCATAAAACAGATAGTACCTACCAGTACAGGGGTCTGGTCCCTTGTTTTCCTGGGGGGTTTCCAGGTTTTCTCCTTGGTTTCTGTATTGATGTAGAAGTTTCTGCCTGAGAGAGGGTCAAAGTGGCACTCCCAGTTGTCAATCATGTGGACAGGAGGATGGTTGGGGCTGGGAGGAATACCTTTTCCCATCTTCATGTCCTCTAGGTTACTATACACTGGATTTTCCTGCATTGGTTTCGCTAAGCTCACCTTAGCATAATTAATAAGCAATATTAGCCATGGGGTAGGATGTGAATATTATGCATTTATTACTTAAACATGCCAAATGTCATTTATACATGACACAAGAACAAGCGGCTACTATTGCGGGGTGGCAACACCACTTACAGTTTGTGCACTAAATACTGAGGGACATACATACTCTGCTGTATATGCTACATTGTAAGCTCCAACATTGTACTTCTTTTACTATAGCACTGAATGTCCCATACATTCCAATATTGTACTTGTTACAGCAATAAACTCTTACTAAAATTTACATGAGTTACAGTTTGGGCAGTGAGAAGTTCCTAATTAAATGATCATGCCAACCAGCTGAATCCAGAAAAAAAAAGGAATAAAACAATGACAATAAACACGACGCCTTTTATTTAAGAGAAGAAAATTAACTCTTAAAATAAATAAATACTCTACAGCCACCTAAGGAGTGTTATTCGATTATAAAGAAAAAAGGACCTTGTTTGTGACTGTATCAGATTCACCAGACCTCTTCCCTTAATATTAGTCACAATGATAATGGTTACTTAGTTTATATTTATTGTATAAGTTTAAATAGACAACCTTATCTGCTTAAATTACCCAACTAGATACTTTGTTATAAGTCTCTAGGATAAGCTGATAACACCAGGTTATATGAATTGTGAAAATGACAATGTTGCTTTTTGGTAAGTAAAATAGGTTCAGCTTCACCCTGCTGTATAATGAATGAATATAACGTGCCTCGTGTAACATTCACCATAAAAAAACCTTTTTAAATAAAAAGAAAAAATATCATTTTCGTTGTTTATTTATTTTATTCCGAGTTAACCCACAGCACCATAAACAATTGATAGCTAGATTTCAGTCAAGTTAATCCATTATAAGTGCCAATACTATATAGAACTCCAATTGATTTTTTTTTCCAATTGGTTTTTTATGGTGAATGTTACGCGAGGCACGTTATATTCATTCATTATACAGCAGAAGTTGTGTAATGAAGCTAAATCTATTTTACTTCAAAAATAATCAACATTGTAATTTTCACAATTCATATAACCTGGTGTTATCAGTTTATCCTAGAGACTTATAACAAAGTATCAAGTGGGGTAATTTAAGCAGATAAGGTTGTCTATTTAAACTTATACAATAAATATAAACAAATAACCATTATCATTGTGACTAATATTAAGGGAAGAGGCCTGGTGAATCTGATACAGTCACAAACAAGGTTCTTTTTTTTCTTTCTCTTTTTTTCATTATAATAAACACAATTCCGGCACATACCTAACTCTATAATAAAGCATATGTTTGTGAAAATAGAAATACAAATGCAATCTTCTAGTCTCAATTAACTGTAGTTCTTCCAGTTTTAATGCACATACAAAATGCAGTTCTATATGGAAAGGGCTTTAGAAACTCTGGCTCTATACAGAGATATAAATATATATATATATCTATCTAAATATCCCAGCATTCTCCATAAGCATAATGTTGTTATCCAGAATCTGAAGAACCCCCATCAATAAAATAGGACCCACTAGATTATGCAGCAGCAGAGAATGGGTATGCTTAGAGACAGTAAAGGAATACAGTTTTCATATAGTATTGAGGAATTGTATTCCTAGATATATTAGTAAAGAATCTTTTAGTGGTTCCCTTTTTGTCAAATGTATTGCACTGAGAGGCATAACATTCTAAGAAATACTGGAGACACTACTAAATGTAAGGTTAAAAGACTCTGATTTTACCTGAGAAGTCCAATCAAACAGCAGCGATACTCCTGAGGATTAGGACATTATAAACTCCATTGTGTCTTTCAACAGCCTATACTCCACACACAATCCCCTTTCTACCACTTGCCTATCACTGCTTTTCTATATCCTGTTTCCACACAAAAAAAGAGGAACCTGGCCTTTTGCAAGAAAATGTTTTTAAAGCCACATCCTACTGTAATTATTGTATATTATGTGTATAGTGCTAGGAAATGTGAGTAAAGCTACTTGTACCCTAAATATGTTTATCACACCTGTGCTCAGATAGAACATGGTTATGCCATGTTAAGTAAACAACATATAGGGGCACATTTACTAAGCTCGAGTGAATGAAAAAAACTTAGAATTTCGAAGGTTGTTTTTTGGGTACTTCGACCATTGAATAGGCTACTTCGACCTTCGACTACGACTTTGACTTCGAATCGAACGATTCAAACCAAAAAATTTTTGACTATTTGCCCATTCGATAGTCAAAGTACTGTCTCTTTAAAAAAAACTTCAACTACCTACTTCGTCACTTTAAACCTACCGAGCATCAATGTTAGCCTATGGGGACCTTCCCCATAAGGTTCCTAAGCTTTTTTTGATCAAAGGGAAATCCTTCGATCGATGGATTAAAATCCTTCGAATCGTTCGATTCAAAGGATTTAATCGTTCCATCGAATGATTTTTCCTTCGACCGAAGTATTTGCGGTAAATCCTTCGACTTCGATATTCGAAGTCGAAGGATTTTACTTTAAGGGTCGAATATCAAGGGTTAATTAACCCTCGATATTCGACCAATAGTAAATGTGCCCCATACTGTTTATAAGCAGAATGCAGAGCAAAACATTTTTCTGGTATCAGGTAAGATTTTTCCCAGTATACCAGCATATCTGTGTTTGATGGTTCCATGCATAAATCACTATTTGCACAATATTCCACTTTCAAATTGTATGGGGCAATATTATGGAATAAGTTTTCATGGGCAAAAAAATTGGTATTGTTGGGTTAAACACTAGGGGGCAGATTTATCAAGGGTTGAATTTAAAACCGTCGAAATTCGAATTCAAAAAGACCAATCCGAAATTAAATCACAGGGTTTTTTTGGCCAAATAGGTCAGTTTTTGATCGAATAGGTCCGTTTTCGATCGAATTTGAAACGTACGAATCGAAGTAATAGCGCATTTTAGCGCATTCCCCCCAAAAAAGCTTTGATTTTTCAAAGTCCACCAAAAGGTTCTAGGAGGTCCCCCATAGGCTAAAACAGCAATTCATCATTTAGATGGCGAATGGTCAAAATCAAATTTTTAAAGAGACCGTACATGATGAATTTCGAAATTCTAATTTTTTTCAAATTCGAATGGAATTTGGACTATTTCCTAGTCGAAGTACAATAAATTAGCTCAAAATTCTAATTTTTTTAATTCGAATTTTCACTTCGACCTTTGTTAAATCTGCCCATAGCTCTCTTTTATTTTACATAGCATGCAAGGCAATACCAAGTCACACCTGCAATTTCCACCCACTTTCATACAAATATTTTGATGTATTACCAAAGTGTAAAACAAAAAGTCTAAATGGTTTGTAGTTTGGCATTCTCAGTACAGTGCTGGGTTAAAGGGGTGGTTCACCTTTAAGTTAACTTGTAGAATGGTATAGAATGGGCAATTCTAAGAAACTTTTCAATTGGTCTTCATTATTTATTTTTGAAAGGTTTATAAATATTTACCTTATTCTTCTGAATCTTTCCAGCTTTCAAATGGGGGTGACTGACCCCATTTAAAAACAAATGCTCTGTAAGGCTACAAATTTATTGATAATACTATTTTTGGTTACTCGTTTTTCTAGTCAGGCCTCTCCTATTTATATTCTAGTCTCTTGTTCAAATCAGTGCATGATTGCTGGGGTAGTTTGGACCCTAGCAACCAAACTGCAGAAACTGCAAACTGCGGAGCTGCTGAATAAAAAGCTAAATAACTCATCAACCACAAATAATGAAATGAAAACCAAATGCATATTGTCTCAAAATATCGCTCTCTACATCATACTAAAAAATAATTCTCACAGTTTCTCAGTATCCTGAGTAAAGATACTTTATGAACTACATTATTTCTAATGAACTAAATAAAAGCTTATAAAGGAATGGGACCTATTATCAAGAATGCTTAGAACCTGGGGTTTTCCGATTAAAGGAGCCTTCCATAATTTTACTCTCCATACATTAAGGGGGCCCATTTACTAACATTTATATTTCGATTTTTTTTCCACCAATCTCTAAAAATTTGTGGTTTTCTAATTTTTTTTAAAAAAGCTCTTAAAATTTTAGATTTATTAAGTGTAAAAACCACAAAAACGTCTAATGCAAAACTTCCCCAAGTAAAATTTGTTCAGGTCCTATAGACGTCAATGGGAGCTGCTTTAATCCTATTGGACCGATTTCAATCAATTCGGACTGTTAGAGGTTTCCGGGGGGGTTTCGCTTAGTATTGTCCGAAGAATTCAAACTTTTGAGATGTATTCGTATTTTTTGGCTAATCGTTCAAAGCAATTTTCAGTTCATACTTGTTTTATTCAGTTTTTTTAATAAATCTTATGACATAATCTATAATATTTTATCTTATAATAAAACTATGAATAATAAATCTTATTCATAGTTTTTGAGTTTGTGTAGTTTTTGGATGGCCATTCCATAATTCTGAGCTGTTTGTATAACGGGTTTCTGGATAACGGATCCCATACCATACATTAAAACGGTATAGGTTCTGAGTATTGTATCAGCAATCCTCTAATATAATAATAATAATCACTACTTTATACCCAACTATATTCAGACAAAAATATTATACATATATTAAACAAAGGCAGTGACAAATAAATTAAGAAAGTCCAAAAATATATAGAAGAAGACGGGCACAAACCCCAAAAGAAGCCTTGCGTAATATAGGTTATAATGTCCACCCTCAGTATTTTAGACGTTATCTAAAGCTGCCAGTGTTCCCCTACCCTGGGGGGGGCTGAATTGATATAGTAGAGAAGGAGAAGTACAGACATGCACAAGGCACCAAGGCATTTGTAGTTTTGATAGTTCCTGCTCTGCGAGCTTCCTTTTTTATTATATAATTAGAGCATCAGAAGGTGCAGGCAGCCGGTGCCACTTTCCATCCTGCAAGAGCAAATACAGCAGCAGAATTCAGGTGTTGCTATATGTTACTAGACCTGGAGGAACATACTCATTGGTGCTATAGATACAATTCTGGTTGAAACATGCTATAAATATGATTGGTGTGAATGTTATTAATTCAGAGAAAGAGTAACAGATCAAGGGGCAAATTCCCTAAGCAGTGCAAATTCGCTAGTGACTGCTTCGCCCACTTCGCCAGGCGTAAATTCGCAAGGACAATGCTAATTCCCTAAAATGCAAAGTTGCGTCCAGGGTGCTGAACACTGGTGAAGTTACATTAGCGTTACTTCGGCAAGCAAAGCGAAGTTGCGCTATCGTTGGCTAATTTGCATATGGCGGGAAGTGAAAGTTGAATGGACGTATATGTTGCAGCAAATACATTACATTGTACCAGGGAACCTTAATATAATAAAATACAGTTGTTATATTGCCATACACATGAGCCCAGTGTATAGTTTGTGTGCCATATGTTAGGAAATGTTAAAAAAGTTTACGGTCTTTTGCAGGCTATCACTCAGAAAAAAGGAAAAGACGACAGCATTTTTTGGAACTTGGAACATTTTTCAAAAATAATTGAGGAAGTCCTAATACTCCATTGCACTTCGCCTGGTCTGAGCTGGCGAAAGCAAGTCTGGCGCAAGAGGTAACGTTCAGTAAAATCCACATCTTAGTGAATTTGCGGAGTCAGTTCACCAGAGCGAAAATTCACCTGGCATTAGAGTGTGAAGCAACGCTAGCGTCTATCTCCTTCACTAGCGAAGTGACGCCTGCGCCCGTTACGAAATGACGTCACGCTGGCGAAATTTCGATAGCTTTAGTCACTTCACCCTTTAGGGAGATTTATCCACTCCAAGTACAGAACAACATTTCGGGGAAACATTGTTCTGTACTTGGAGTGGTAAAACTGGCTATAATAAAGGATTATTTGCATAGCAAGAAGTGGTGAAGTGCTTGCCTTTCCTGTGAAATTTTGTTGTATTACATAAACCCATTTGGACACTGGATAGCCATAGTTATTATTATTATTATTATTAACATGTATTTATATAGCGCCAACATATTGCGTAGCACTGTAAAGTAAATGTGATTATACAACTACATCACATGAATTACATACATAGAACATATGGAGTAACAAACATCACAATCAAAACAGGTACAAAAAGGTGAGGAAGGCCCCAAGCATAGGCATACAGTCTAAAGGGAAGGGAGTAATACACAAGGTGTGGGAGTGGGCAAGATCTAATTAAGTGGGTGAGAAATGTGGTACTGTATATGGTGTTGAGTTTGGTAGTTAAGCAGAGTGAGGGTAGGCTTCTCGAAAAAAGTGCGTTTTCAGAGAATTCTTGAAAGCAGAAAGGTTGGGAGAAAGTCGGACAGACCGTGGGAGAGTGTTCCAGAGGAGGGGTGCAGCCCTTGCAAAGTCTTGATTGCGAGCATGTGAGGAGGTAATGAGAGAAGAGTTGGTTGCCCCAAATCTAAGGGTCTTCATAAATATGTCAGTAGTATTCCTAATTTCCTCATAGAGCAAGTCTTCCAGGAACTATGGAAAAAAATACTCTGACAAATTGTGAATTGTTTGTTGCTAAATAAGTCCATTTAAGTCTCAATATTGGGTTAAAGTAATTCATGCTGGTATATCATCCGTTGTTACCAAGTAGGAGGCAGAATTTAAAGCAAGTAACAGAAGATATACTGAATGCCTAGACTCTATTGGACCTCAGCCAAGACCAATTTCCTTCAGCTATTTCTTATTTACACCATTAGTCTATATGTTATACCTGTAACTTTTAGTACTGTCTACATCTAATTGTGGGACTTGGATGTCAGGGTCTCCAGTTGTGATCATAATAGTATCCTTTATATAAATTGCTATTGCTTTACATCAAAGAACCATGTTTACTATGATGAATCATAAAGCACATTAACTTTGTTAAAGAATTATTTAGAAAACAAAGTGGATTAGAAGATAAGATTAGACATTCAGATTCTTAGCATCTTAGTGTAGGACATGCCCTGCCACCACCACCAATACCGCTCTGATTAGAAGTGAGTTAAGGAGACAACCACTCATTATTTTTCCAGAAATCTGAAAGGGGAACTGTCAACTACATCAACTAACAAACCTCCATTGCAAATAGTCTTAATTTATAACCATTCTATAGAAAATGTACCATGTATTTATAAAGCCCTAACAGTTTTACAACGCTGTACAAAAATACAACCAATACAAGAGATACAGAGGGACCTGTGCTTGGGTATGAGACACAAGAGAGGTCGTTTTCTTTAAGAAAGTGTGCAAAGTCCAAAAAAACTGATTGATAAATGATAATGTTTTGTAAATATTGCTGGAAGTGGCATGATTTAGTGATTGATTGAATATAAGGTGTAAAGGGCAGAGCAAAGTTCTCCATATGTACCATCCATTGCTGTGATCAGGCTTTATAAATGTGCTTTAGTGGGATAAGTAGGGGCGTAAATAGACAAAGCATTTCAATTCTATTTTCCATTATAGAGACCTAATAACTGAATAACATCTACTAAATAAAAAAAATAAGCCCTTACTGTAAGCACAATGTGATTGCTTGCTGTAACCAGGAAAAAAAGAACATCAATCAAAATGCCCCTATTAACCTATCACTGCTTTCAGCATAGGTACTGTATGTGGGAAACAAGCAGGTCAATCAAAAACATTCTCTTTCCAACAAAAGAATTGCATCAGAATTGAGATCCTCTTATGCCTGTCTGCCTTCATAAACAAATTTACCAATGTTACTCAATACAAATATAGATAAATAACAGTTTGCAAGTAGTGATGAGCAAATCTGCCCCATTTGTCTCGTGGTGACATAGCGCAAAATACATCAGGGTCAATGAGTGTTCTGTCATGGCGAAAATTATTGATTTTTATAATTGCTTTGAAAATGACTCATATTATGATGCCAAAATGTCATCACTTTTTGTAAAGGTACTTTTTAGAAATAATGTGCTCTGGAATACAACTATTTTAGGCGAAAGACCCTTTTCACGTATAGAGTTAGACTTGCAGGAAAGCAGTGTCTTCCTTGAGAGTATTTAATAACAAGAGCCAAGGTGTGTGTTCATTTAATTACCCAGCTATTAGTACATTTTATAATATTTATAATACACAAAAGCCATGAATATCCTGTAAATTATATCCTTATAAACGGTGAGTAGTGATGTCATCAGTTATAAACGGTGAGTAGTGATGTCATTTCTGTCACATGACTCACTAAAATTTGTGTATTATAATAAATAAAGTACCCCCAGTTGTAAAATATGAGGATATTCGAAGTTACCTCGGAGTTCCATGACCTGTATAAAAACACTCGGCCTTCGGCCTCGTGTTTTTATATGGTCATGAAACTCCTCGGTAATAATATCCTTATATTTTACAAGTGGGGGTACTTTATTCACTATATATTATCCATTAACATAATCCAATTTACAGCAGTCACAGGCAATAATCATAGGGACAATATAGAAAGGTATAATGTTAAATTCCATCCACCTGGAAATTTTGTGGCTTCTCATCTTGTTAAATGCAAAATGAATGGGAAAAAAAAATGACGGGGTTAGCTCTAATCTAAATGCCCTTTTAACAAGTGTAGTGTAGGGTAATTTCTTAGTACTGAATAACATTCTTTAATAATTCGAGCCTTTACATAACATTCAGTATGAAACCCATTCATTACAAATTAATGAATTTTTTTTTTCATAAAAAAAAAATACTAACAGTAATATTTTCCTCAATTGTACTTGCTTTTAGTTAACTGAGAGAACTTGTGAATTAATATGAGTGACCTCCATACACCAGGGTCCTAATGATTTATTACCGTATACCCTGAGGATGGAAAAAGTCAGAATCCAATGTCAATGGGAGAGGTCACTATCCTATTTTGACGTTTCTTTGGTCTGCGATGGCATTGGCCAGAAAATCTGACTATTTCTGACTTTTCAGGCAAAAATTCAAAAAAATTCAGGCTTTTCGACAAAAAAAAAACCTGAAAAAATCAAGTGATTTGGGGAAAAAAATCAGAAAAAAATGTATGATTCGCATTTTCACACGATTTTATTGATTTTTCCCCCTTCCGATTAAATTGTGCTTTTTTAATAATAAATAAGGTCAAATTGTGGATTCTAGTATGCTTTATGCAGAAAAATTGGGATTTTGATAAATAAGGCCCCAGATGTGAAAGTATTATTTGTGGCATTGGAGACGAGTCCGTATATCTTACTCAATGATGAAGGCTGAAAAGTGATAAGGGCAGAGGGGGATATATCCCCCACATATTGGAGAGGACAGAATACATCATAGAAAACAGGAACTGTAAAATGACAATGAATTTGTGCTTTTAATAATGAAACTCACCTTTTCAGATACACATTTGTAAAATGGAGATTTCTCCTTCTCACTTTTAGGAAAATGACCATGCCAAGAGGAACTAAGGGAGAAACTGGCAGATTTCTTATGCTTGGTAGACGGAGGAATCGTTGGTGTAAAAGACTCGCCTGAGTGAAACTTAAGGTAAGACTGGTCATCCATTGTAGAAGAAATAGGACTGAAAAATAGCAAGTTCTCTTGTGATCTAGTAAAATGTTTGATGCCTGCAAAGTTTAAAAAAAAAAGACATTTGTTGAATATCAAAATCACCACTCTTTAGTTAAAATTGATGAAATATCAAGTAATGAGTAAAAAAAAAAAGATTTGCTTAGTTGATAAAAAGGATGCACCAAATCTACTATTTTGGGATTTAGCCGAATCCCGAATCCTTTGTGGCTGAATACCGAACTGAATCTGAACCCTAATTTACATAAGCAAATTAGAGCCAGGAAAGGTGAAAAAGATAACTGTGCGTGTAGGGAGCAGGTAATTTTTTTTATCTTACTTCTTTCTGTGTGTGTGTGATGTTTAACGTAATGTGATTTTAAGGATTCGGTTCAGCCAGGCCCTTGGATTTGGCCAAATCTGAATTCTCTGAAAAAGGCTGAATCCTGGATTCACTGTATCCCTAAATAATGATTAATAAAAAATATATTGGTCAATTATGTGTTCACTTTAGAATTTATTCAAAAAGCACATCTGTCCACAGTTTGGCTGCATTCTGTACCTTGTGCTAGATAAAAAAAACCCAACCCGAAATGCAAGAGCAGGGTGCAGTCACCGGCACTTCCTAATCTACACATCTGAATGATGCTGAAATTAGGGGATGTTTAGTGAGCAGTAGGGTAGACATCTACTTGCTCTCCTGCACTCTCTCGTGACTACAGCAATGCCAAACACATACAGTACAATGTTTTATTCTTCGGAGCTAGGGTTGCCAACTTTTTGGCCTGTGGAATCTGGACAGGGGGCGGAGTCGTGACACGGCGGAGCAGGACAGTGATGTTGCAGGGGCGGGGCCATGACATCAGGGGCAGAGCTATGAAGCGGTGATCGCCAATTGGTCTGTCGTCGCGTCAATTATAGGAAGCCCTGCCCTGTTTTCCTAATTTGGAAAACCTGACAGGCAGTTTTGACCCAGGCAGCCCTTCAAAAAACTAGGCTGTCCGGGTCAAAACCGGGCAGGTGGCAACCCTAATTGGGGCAGATGCAGGTCTCTGAAAGAATTTATTTTATTAATGAACATAGTAAGCAATATGCAGGTTTAGCAAGCAGGTGGTGCTAAGTCCAACTGTGAGCCTATATAAGACAGTGCCTAGCTGAGACACTTCCTCTTTTGGCCTAGGAAGATCAAGAAGTAGCATTGTGGCCAGACCTATGGGGAGGTTGATCCAAGCTAGCTAGAGGTTAGTAGTGGTGTATGAGGTAACTTTAGAAGTGACAGCCAGTGAGGCTAGCATGAAAGGACAGCCTGTTGTTCAACTAAAGGAGTGAGTAGCTGGTGTTAGAGCCATTAAGGCGAATGTGTACCAGGGACAGGGACATGAGCATGGAGGTGTAAGTTTAGAGTAGGGACACGACAGAGAAGGGTGTGTGTAGAGTTCCCCTGGAACAGTTAAACAGCCAAGAGCCCGGGTCTTAAGTCTGTCTCCCTGCAAGTAATTATCCTTCAATAAAGTGTGTTTGGGTTCAAGCATTCATGTATGGATGTCTACTTGCTCAGGTCAGGACTGAGAATTAAAATAGGCCCTGGCATTTCAGGTACACAGAGGTCCAATCAGCCCACTTAATACTGACTTTCTATGGCACCTTACAGCAGCCCCTCTGGCATTTGCCAGAACCCACAGATTGCCAGTCCAGTCCTACATATGCGTTACATCACAGTGAGAGGTCACGTTACATTCTGAATGATTTTTGTGAACCACAGTGAAAACTGTCATGTACATTTTTTTAGTCCAGCTGACCATACATATATAGAGAACAAGCTTTATGACAACAAACGTTCATGGTATCACACTGGTCATTCCAATACACATTTACTGAAAATCATCCCAAAATTAGTTTCATGTTTGGCCAGCTCTATAGAATTATTCTGAATAGAAGTACAATGAATACATACTTTACTTTACCATAAGCAGTCTATGTTGTTAAACCTTACCTTATCATTTATACTGAGTAATACATGAGGACTATCAGATATTGAAGTTAAACATTTAATTATTTGCCTTGCTCTTCTGCCTCTTTGCAGCTTTCAAATGGAGTTCACTGACCCCACCAGACATAAAAACTATTGCTCTGTTTACAATTTTAATGTTATTGTTACTTATTTTCATTATTTTCATAATTATTCCCATACAAAATAGGTATAGTTTTATTGAGATTCCTTTCTTTTGTAGATCAAAAACCCACAGCAGTAGGATAACTAATTTTCAGAACATTGCAACATAAGTAGATATACCCAGTTTACTTTACCCAGGAAAACCTTATATTTTGGAACATATTGAAAAGGGGTAAATATATATTTCTACTCTAAACTACCAAACTGCAAAACTTTAATAAATGTAGCATAACAATAAGATGACCCCACTGATGACTTCAAAATGGGTCAATATGTCTTTCTATTCCAAACTGCAAAGAATTGCGAAAGTTTGTGAATTTGGCTATATTTGTGAAAATCGACTGTTAGCTTGCACTTTACAACATCTTACTTCACATGTGTCCAAAGATTTTAAAAAAGCATGCACATTAATGATAGTTACATAGTTAAGTTCAGTTAAAAAAAGACCATTAAATTCAACCTCTCGAAATGAAACTTAGTGCACATACCTACACACACTGAAACTTTTTATACCAATATCTATATTAGTTGTAGATTTTAAAATACAAAGGGAAGAGAGGACAAGTGTATACCCAATTCCTGTCCTTGGATTTCTAATTACATGAGGGATCAAAGGAATATAAGGAATATAAAACTGTAAACATTTAAACAAAAGATGACAGACAATGGTTTGAAGCACATGTAGGATAATGAAAAACTTAGGAGAAATGTATGGGCCTAGATACTGCAATGGTGTAAAATGTGCACGTTACTGATACTGTATATGTATTTACCTTCCTTGTCTTTGCTTCTGTGCTCTATGTTCTTCTCCAAGATCAATTGGTTGATATATGAAGAGGGTGCATGGAAAGGTTTAGTTTTTTCACTATCGTCAATTTTCTTAACTTGCCACCAATCTTTATCAGACTTTTTCAGCACTAGGAGAATATCCCCTTCGTTCAAACTAACGGTGCTGCCACCAGGGGCCTTGAACATGTAGCTACTTTGAAGTCTGAGAACGATGGGTTTCTTTTGCATGGAAGATCTTTTCCAGTTACGGCCATCCAGCTTCCAAGATTCAGAGAACATCTCAGGCAACCTAATAAACTGAGGAAGAGTAAATATTTTGAGGCTTTGTGGAACCATTTCTCAGCATGCAGATAGATTTGTTCAGGCTTACAATATTAGAAGCTTAAAGTAGCTTTAACAATAATCATCATCATAACAATATTAAATTGTGACGTCCTAATTATTTCTTGGTTGCTATGATCATTTTAATCCCTAACAACTAGATGGCTCTTAAATTTACAAGCCTGAGGCCTGTCTGCATCATATTAAACATTAGTTTAAAGGTGAAATACCCATTTAAAAGAATGAGTACAATGCCTTTTACAGGACTAAATATACATTGGCAAGATTATTGGGCTTATTTACAAATGGAAAGGCAGTGTGAAAAAAATGGGAGCAATCCACCATATTTTTGTACTTTGCATACTGCCCTTCTCTCTCCTTGAATTTCTGCAGGTCTTATCACTTTGCAGAGATGCACAAATTAGGGTAGCGGTGGTGAATGCAGGCTGCACGGGGCCCTGTAATTACAGTTGGCCCTATAGAAGAATACATCGCATTTTTTCCCACAATGCCTTGTGGCTTATGATATGCCTATTTAAATGAAACACTAAAAATAACACAAAAAAACACTTAAGCTCATATACAGTAAAACCTAATTTTACATCCCCTGATATTAGGTTCTCCTGCATTGTGCAACATTTTTTTTTGTGGTACCACCAATTTATAATACATGCATTTCTCTGATTTTTTTCTGGTCCCCTGAAAACTGTAAAATGGGGTTTCTCCTGTAGCTCATATAGAGATATATAACTGTAATCAGCATTATTTTTAGCTATGATTTGTATAGTGCTATCTTAATTTCAGAATGCAATATGTTTAGTTACTAGCTGTTTTCTTAAGGTAAAACTATTTACTTTACTACTAGTCTACAACTACTTACCACTGAGATCTTCAGCTCTCCGGTGGTAAACAGATGCATGTACAGGTATGGGACCTATTATCCAGAATGCTCTGGAAACTGGGTTTTTTCAGATAAGGGAAAAGGAGTAATTGTATCTAAGTTGGGATCAAGTACAATGTACTGTTTTATTATTATAAAGAAAAAGCAAATCATTTTAATAATATGAATTACTTTATTAAAATGAAGTCTATGTCAGATGGCCTTCCCACAAGGAACTTTATGTATAACGCAATATGTGAATATGTGAATATTTATTAAAACTACATGCACAAATGTGTGTAGGGGCTTCCCATCAACACATGAAAAGTACCATTCATTCCTTTCAAGTTGGGAAAAAACAGTGCCCTTTTATGGCTCAACAGGAAGGACTTTGTTAGCAATGTAAAAAGGGTGCTGATGATCTGTTCTATTGGAATGATTTTGGGGGCATCCAAGTTTATTTAGGAGAAACATTATTTATTTCACCGGTACTGCATTTATTTATTTCACATAAATTTATAGGGAACTACGTATCAGGGAGGTGCATATGATGAGGAGACACAAGCAATGTTCACTGTAAGGCCAACACTATCTTAAAGGAGAAGGAAAGGTTAAAACTAAGTAAGCCTTATCAGAAAGGTCCATCTACTGTAAATATACCAGTAAACCCCCAAAGTAGTACTGCTCTGAGTCCCCTGTCAAAAGAAACACTGCATTTCTTTCCTTCTATTGTGTACTCATGGGCTTCTGAATCAGACTTCCTGCCTTCAGCTTAAACCTATTGCCCTGGGCAAGAGCATGCTCAGTTTGCTCCTCTCCCCCCCCCTTCTCTGCTGTAATCTGAGCCCAGAGCAGGGAGAGACTCAGGCAGGAAGTGATGTCACACCATGTTAATACTGCAGCTCCTATCCTAAACAAACAGAGAGTTTCTAGAGCTTTTTACTCAGGTATGGTAAAACATTCTACAGAATAAATATAGCATTCTAGCTTGCATTATTGCAGCTAATCTATTGGCAATAAAATGCCTCCGTAGCTTTCCTTCTCCTTTAAGACAATCATAATCATATCACTATCATAAGCCAATATATCCTGTAAATAATATCCTTATAAATAGTACTTAGTTATGTAACTTGTGTTACATGACTCACTTTAATTTACAGGTCATGAACCCCTTAATTACTTATAATATCCTTATATTTTACAACAAGAGGTACATTATTCCCTATATAAATAACAAAATTAATGATTAGGAAAGTAATAGGTGCATAATCCAAGTCCACATTTGTCAGTCATTACCATTTAAATTTGTGTAATTATCATGAATGCCTTATTTAGTGTTTTATTCTTTCTACTGCTTTTTCTTCCAACAAAAAGGAATTGGATATAATTTTTAAAGACCCCAAAAACAGATAAAAAAAATCAGAGCTGCAGCAATCATAGCTGCTTTTAACTTGCACATATGAATGAATGAATGAATGAATGAAGAGGTAGAAGGGGACACCTATGTGTCTCCCCTGTCCCTCATAACTACAGGTATGGGACCTGTTATCTAGAATGCTCGGGACCTGGGTTTTTCTGGATAATGGATCTTTCTGTAATTTGGAGCGTCATACCTTAAAGGGGTGGTTCACCTTAAAGTTAACTTTTAGGGGCAGATTTATCAAGGGTCGAAGTGAATTAGAGGGAATTTTCGAAGTAAATAAATTCGAAGTAATTTTTTGGATACTTGGACCATCGAATAGGTTACTACGACTTCGAATTTACTTCGACTCCAATTCGAAGTAAAAATCTTTCGAGTATTCGACCATTCGATAATCGAAGTACTGTCTCTTTAAAAAAACTTTGACTTCAATACTTCGCCAAATTAAACCTGCTACAACCATTTTCTAAGTCTTTACACATCGAATAAAAATCCTTCCATCGATCGCTGAAATCCTTAGAAACGTTTGATTTTTATTTGATCGCAGGACTGCCAAATTTGCTGAAAAAACTTTGAATTCGATTTTCGAATTCGAAGTTTTTTAATTCGATGGTCGAATTTCAGAGTTTTTTGTACTTTGGAATTTGACCCTTGATAAATCTGCACCTTAGTATGTTATAGAATGATCAATTCAATCGTTTGATTTTTATTTGATCGCAGGACTGCCAAATTTGCTGAAAAAACTTTGAATTCGATTTCCGAATTCGAAGTTTTTTAATTCGATGGTCGAATTTCAGAGTTTTTTGTACTTCGGAATTTGACCCTTGATAAATCTGCACCTTAGTATGTTATAGAATGATCAGTTCAATTATTCATTATTTCTTTTTTATATTTTTTAATTATTTGCATTTTTCTTCTGACTCTTTCCAACTTTCAAATGGGAGTCACTGACCCCATCTAAAAACAAGTGCTCTGTAACGCTACAAATATATTGCCATTGCTAATATTTATTATTTTATTATTGCTTTTTATTACTCATCTTTTTATTTAGACTTCTCCTATTCAAATCTCAGTATTTTATTCAAATGGATGCATGGTTGCTAGGGTAATTTGAACCCTAGCAACCAGATTGCTGAAATTGCAAATAATAAAAAATGAAAAACAATTGCAATTTGTCTCAGAATATCACTCTCTACATCAAACCAAAATTAACTCAAAGGTGAACAACCCCTTTAAAGGGATCCTGTCATCGCAAAACATGTTTTTTTTTCCAAAATGCATCAGTTAATAGTGCTACTCCAGCAGAATTCTGCACTGAAATCCATTTCTCAAAAGAGCAAACAGATTTTTTTATATGCAATTTTGAAATCTGACATGGGGCTAGACATTTTGTCAATTTCCCAGCTGCCCCCAGTCATGTGACTTCATGAGAGAAATGCTTTCTGGCAGGCTGCTGTTTTTCCTTCTCAATGTAACTGAATGTGTCTTAGTGGGACATGGGTTTTAACTATTGAGTGCTGCTTAGATCTACCAGGCAGCTGTTATCTTCTGTTAGGGAGCTGCTAGCTGGTTACCTTCCCATTGTTCTTTTGTTTGGCTGCTGGCGGGAAAAGGGGAGGGGGTGATATCACTCTAACTTGCAGTACAGCAGTAAAGAGTGATTGGAGTTTATCAGAGCACAAGTCACATGACTTGGGGCAGCTGGGAAATTGACAATATGTCTAGCCCCATGTCAGATTTCAAAATTGAATAAAAAAAAATCTGTTTGCTCTTTTGAGAAATGGATTTCAGTGCAGAATTCTGCTGGAGCAGCACTATTAATTGATTCATTTTTTAAAAAAAAAGTTTTTCCAATGACAGTATCATGTAAACATTAAGGGGCCGATTCACTAACTTCGAGTGAAGGATTCGAAGTAAAAAAACTTCGAATTTCGAAGTGTTTTTTGGGCTACTTCGACCATCGAATGGGCTACTTCGACCTTCGACTTCAACTACGACTTCGAATCGAAGGATTCAAACTAAAAATCGTTCGACTATTCGACTATTCGATAGTCTAAGTACTGTCTCTTTAAGAAAAAACTTCGACCCCCTAGTCCGCCAACTAAAACCTACCAAGCTCAATGTTAGCCTATGGGGAAGGTCCCCAAAGGCTTGCCTAAGTTTTTTTGGTCGAAGGATAATCCTTCGATCGTTGGATTAAAATCCTTCGAATCGTTCGATTCGAAGGATTTAATCGTTCGATCGAAGGATTATTCCTTCGATCGAACGATCGAACTATTTGCGCTAAAATCCTTCGACTTCGATATTCGAAGTCAAAGGATTTTAATTCCCAGTCGAATATCGAGGGTTAATTAACCCCAATAGGCTGGTTTTGCTTCCAATAAGGATTCATTATATCTTAGCTGGGATCAAGTATAAAGTTCTGTTTTATTATTACAGAGAAAAAAGGAATACATTTTAAAAATTTGGATTAATTGATTATAATTTAGTCTATAGGAGACTTTCTGTAATTCTGAGCTTTCTGGATAATGGGTTCTCAGATAATGGATCCCATAGCTGTACTACCAAATGCAAGTGGAGCTGTATTCAAGGTTCAGCCGCATGCTCTGTGCTTTGAAATACAGAAATGCAACAATTCATCTGTAAGTCTAGGTGCATAGTGCAAAAAACATGGTGGAGTGCTTTTGGGTTTTTGCACTTTGCCCCCTGCCTTCCACTTTGTAAATGATGCCTTATGTCTCTGCCTACTTAAAAAAAATCAGTTACTTGATTCTTTATTTTACAGTGATCATTAAGGGGCAAATTTATCAAAAGTCGAAGTAAAAATTCGAATTTAAAAAATTCGAATTTCAAGCTAATTTTTGTGGGGAATAGTCCAAATTTGATTCGAATTTGAAAAAAATTAGAATATCAAAATTTATCATGTACTGTCTCTTTAAACCATTCGCCATCTAAAACATGCCGAATTGCTGTTTTAGCCTATGGGGGACCTCCTGGAACCTATATGGAGTCGATTTCAACCTATATGGACTTCAATTTGTACAATTTGAATTCGAACGAATACGGACCTATTCACCAGGGGGAAAAAACTTTGATTTTTTGATAAATTTCTGTTGGTCTTTTTTAATTTGAATTACGAAGTTATGGGAGTTCAAAAAAACTCCCATTACTCCGAAATTCGACCCTTGATAAATCTGCCCCTCAATGTTATTCTCCCTCTATCACTCTTTGCATTAGTTGTATCGGCTACATGTTGAGCATAGTTAGTGCAGGTTAGGCAGCAATTTTACTTAGGGTGGTTAATTCCAATATTTTTATTTGACTACAGTTGTTACACTTTGTTACAATTTTCTAGGAGGTACACATTTTTGCATTAATGGTATTTCTGTGCCTGATTGCTGCATTGTACATTGTCACACCTATTTATCAAAGGTAAAGTTGATTTTTCCCTGAAAGTTTTAGTCAAAACTTGAATTTGTGGGTTAAAATTTTTTTTGGAGATTTATTATACCCCGAAGCTGGAAATAGCTTGAATACGAAAATACTCAAACTAAAACCTGTCGAGGTCATGTAGGAGTCAGCAGAGGTCCCTTGAACCATTTGAAGATGTTTGTAGCCTTCATGATGTTCAAGTTTTTTTGGTAGGTTTCGCTTGAAAACTCGATTAAGTCGAATTTTTGGGTTGTTCATTCTGAATTCACTGATCTGAGTTTTTTCCATTCAACTTTTTTATTAAATCGGAAAACATTTGAGATATAAAAACCCACACAAACTCGACCTCCGATAAATCACCCCCTAAAGCTCTCAGCTGTATGTATGCACTTATTCTACTTGCAGCTGTGTATTACACTAAAAAAAAAAAACTGAAATTAGCATAGAAAAAAAACACATCATGGGACAATCCATCACAATACTTCCTTTACAAAATAATGAAATGGCATACGGTGACACACAGAAATAATTATAAGTTCATCTGTTCCCCTACTTTGTTCCTGAAATCTGTTGGGTGAGTCATTAAGGGACTTTTTAAAGCATTATTAAATATGAAAATCTTTTCCAGAGAACAAAATTTTTATTCTTTCTCTTTCTTCATATAAATTAATTACACAAAAAATTTTATTGATTTCAATTTGATTGGACAACAATCTTTATTACCATTTACTGGCCAATAATGAGTGCTTGTCATTTAGAATATACTGTAGTACAGCTCAGTGAAGTCAATATATAAATATATATACTGTATATATATATATATATATATATATATATATATATATATATATATATATATATATATATATATACTGACCTTACATCACCTTTGTCACTCTAAAGTAGTACAGTATAGTAGTACAGGTATGATATCCCATATGATAACCCATTATCCAGAAAGCTCCGAATTACGAAAAGGCCCTCTCCCATAGACTCCATTTTAAGCAAATAATGCAAGTGATTCCCTTTTTCTCTGTATTAATAAAATAGAACCGTGTACTATTTAATGTTTACATTATTTTCTAGTAGACTTAAGGTATGAAGATTTATATTACGAAAAACAGCAGTTCCCCAGCATTCAGGATAACAGGTCCCATACCTGTATAAATTCTACTATAGTATAATTATACAGCAGCTTACTTCTATAGCTATATCATACAACATTTTCTACATAATTCAACTATACAATATATATATATATATATATATATATATATATATATATTTTTTTTTTTATATATATATGTATATATATATATATAAAGAGAGAGAGAGTCTGGAGAGCAGTGCACTCATCCCTAGAAAAAGGCAAAAAAGCCCAGGTGCTGCCACAAAAAAATAATATCAGCATAAAGAACACTGAGCACTCATGGAACTTAAAGGGGTTGTTCACCTTCCAAACACTTTTTTCAATTTAGTTGTTTTTAGATTGTTCCCTAGAAATAATGACTTTTTCCAATTACTTTCCACTATTTATTTTTTACGTTTTTTCCAAAATCTAAGTTTAAAGTTGAATGTTCCTGTCTCTGGTGTTTGAGTCTGACAGCTCAGTAATTCAGGTGCAGATTCTGAACTGTTACAATTTTGCAACATTGAGTTGATACATTTCTCAGCAGCATCTCTGGAGTATTAGCAACAATTGTATCAATTCTAACAGCTGCCTGTAATGAAACCCAGAGATTCTGCTCAGCAGGGACAAAGATAAGAAATGTATCAACTAAATGTATCAATTTAGAACAGTTTACAGGATCGGCGACCCCCCCTCCCAGAGCTGCTTCAGAAGGAGAGAAATGACACTTTATACTTCAATATTAGAAAAACCGTGACACATAGAAAATAGAAAGTCATTGGAAAAAGTCGTTATTTCTGGTGATCTATCTGATAACAACTAGTTGTTTGAAGGTGAACAACCCCTTTAATTTATGTGCAAAACTTTAATGGTGTAAGTCAACGTTTCAGTCCTGCACAGAGGACCTTTATAAACATCAACTTACACCATTAAAGTTTTGCACATAAATTAAGTCACATGAGAGCTCTGTGTTCTTTAAGCATATATACTGTACATATCTATATCTATATCTATATAGATAGATAGATAGATAGATAGATAGATAGATAGATAGATAGATAGATAGATAGATATGTCTGTGTGTGTGTATGCTATATTGTTTATGATTATTTATAACTACATAGTCATGCTGCATTGTTCTTAGTTCAACAAGCATACATTATATATTTATTATAACTGGGGGTATTGAGAATATTAAACAATAAATGCTTAATTTAAATCTTTATAAAGTACATATCTGTCTCTCTCCATTTAATTTAAGGACATTGATTTCTAAACGTGTCAGTTATGAGAATATGGGTGTCCACATAGTAAAAATATTTTGATGGTTTAAAGGAATTAACTATAAAGAAATAAAAGACTGTATTATCTACACATCATAAAAATAACAAACGAAGATTGCCAATCATAAAGATTTTGCTGGCAGACAACACAAAACCCTTAGCAATCGCTCTGTGTAGCAATATAAATACAGCGATGCATAACAGTTTTCAAAGCAAGGACACAGTTGTGGGTCTAATTGTTTCCTGGGCCCTGCATGCTGGATAGTAACGCAAGAGTATTCTTTGTTGTAGTGGTTAGAACGATCACACCATTATACAAAAAAATGTAAAACAGAATTATAACACATGCCAAATGCTGAATGTACCACAAGCAAATTAAGCAACGCAATGCCCTGTGTAGTTGATGGAGACTTACCCCTTCGCCTTGCTTTTTATTAGTGATTTACAACAGGTTTGTTACTTACCAAATACAATGGAGCAGTGTGGTAATATTAAACCTTCCCACCACGGATGCCTTTCATATCTGATTCCAGTTACCTACAGCACGAAAGAAACATTTGTTAAGGGCCTCTCCGTTGTTCTTGCTGTACTGTAGCTCTTGCCACCAGGCACTAAAAGGAAAGCACCCGCTCTGTATGAAGCCGATAGGGCTCCTACATCACCACTTCCTGTTAATGTTGCTGTCTCTTTCCTTGTTTGTGCTTTTAGCTTTCAACCACATTCTCAGTTTACTTGGGCCCTTAAAATTTGTTATAGATATCATATGCACTGTCCTCTGTAGAACAAGTCATCACCTGTTCACCATCAGCTTTCTGTCTACTACTGAGGTCTAACATAATTATTATTTATAGCCACCAAAAATACAAATATTGCAGAATTGATTTCTAGGCACTGGTTTAAAGTGATACTGACTCTAAAAAACGACTTTTTAAAATATGAATGCACATTAAAAGTTACCTATAGGTCATGCTGAGAGGTATGTTTTTGTAATTGTTAGTTGAAGTTCCTAAACCTGACTGTTTTGCCAACCTGACTGTTTTGCCAACCTGACTGTCCCTAACGGACTCCTGCTGCACAAATATGGCAGCCCCCTCATAGGCGATCACAGGGAGTCAGATAGGCAATTTAAAAGCATTAGGCAAATACTTTAAAGGGATTCTGTCATGGGAAAACAAGTTTTTTTCAAAACGCATCAGTTAATAGTGCTGCTCCAGGAGAATTCTGCACTGAAATCCATTTCTCAAAAGAGCAAACAGATTTTTTTATATTCAATTTTGAAATCTGACATGGGGCTAGACATTTTGTCAATTTCCCAGCTGCCCCAGGTCATGTGACTTGTGCCTGCACTTTAGGAGAGAAATGCTTTCTGGCAGGCTGCTGTGTTTCCTTCTCAATGTAACTGAATGTGTCTCAGTGGGACATGGGTTTTTACTATTGAGTGTTGTTCTTAGATCTACCAGGCAGCTGTTATCTGGTGTTAGGGAGCTGCTATCTGGTTACCTTCCCATTGTTCTTTTATTTGACTGCTGGTGGGGGGAAAGGGAGGGGGGTGATATCACTCCAACTTGCAGTACAGCAGTAAAGAGTGATTGGAGTTTATCAGAGCACAAGTCACATGACTTGGGGCAGCTGGAAAATTTACAATATGTCTAGCCCCATGTCAGATTTCAAAATTGAATAAAAAAAATCTGTTTGCTCTTTTGAGAAATGGATTTCAGTGCAGAATTCTGCTGGAGCAGCACTATTAACTGATTTTCCCATGACAGTATCCCTTTAAGGCAAAATTATACGAAGCATGCAAAGTCAGTTTTATGGTAGATGTAAAAAAGGTTCAATTTCTGGTGTCAGTATCTCTTTAATTGATCAAGAAGATTTTTTCTGATAAATGCTATGTGTTAACTGCTGTTGGTCTGTCCCCACATAACTTTCTCACACTAATCTACACCAGAAACTTGTACTGGGTGTGGAACACCTGCTAATCAGTTGGGCTTTGGAAAGTTTCTCAATTCCCTGACCGCGACAGGCGGTCCACGAGTACCTTGCTGGGAAACCCGTGTTAAGTGCGGTCTGTCACTGATGAAACGAGTGTGTGACTGGCCATTGGGACCAATGTGCCTTGGAATGAGAAAAAAAACTGTGGTTACTTGTGCAAATTAAATTAACAAAGCATTCTTTATTTGTACATGAGTCCTCTGGTCTGAAACCAGCATAAATAGGACAATCAATTATTGAGTCTTGCACTGGGTCAGGTACTGGCAAAACACCCGCAAAACAGTCAGGTCTTGGATGGATAACCTGGCTGGGTGGCCAGTCCGGTTAGGGTTGCCACCTTTTCTGGAAAAAAATACCGGCCTTCCTATATATTTATCTTTTTTTCCTATTGATAACATTGGGATCAATCATCATTTTTACCGGCCAGGTGGTAACCCTAATTCTGGTGGGAAACCCATGTTAAAGGGGACCTGTCACCCAGACATTAAAAAGCTGTATAATAAAATCCCATTTCAAATTAAACATGAAAGCCAAATTATTTTTTCTTTTAAAACATCTATACCTGTTTTATAGGAATTTTAAAATCTTAAGCATAGAGGCAGGGAAGACAATTGCTTTCACTTTCCATTCTGCATTTCCTAGATGTCACTGCACTCCTCACATCCCCTCACTACTCACAGTCTCATTGAGAAGTCAGTGCATGGGCACAGGCATCAGATCCCCCAATCTGCCACATAAACAAGATTTTGGTATTATGCAAAACTTTCCTTAAAGAAGTAGGGAAGCTACTGAGGCAGTTTATTGGCAATAGATTAGCCACAATAGTGCAATCTATAACACTTTATTTATTCTGCAGAATGCTTTACCATAAACAGCTCTAGAAATGATCTCTGTTTGTTTAGAATAGCAGCTGCCATATTAGCTTGGTGTGACATCACTTCCTACCTGAGTCTCTCCCTGCTTGCTCATAGCTCTGAGCTCAGATTACAGCAGGGAGGGGAGGGGAGGAGGGAGGGGGAGAGGAGCAAACTGAGCATGCTCAAGCCCTAGCCCTGGAGGTTTAAGCTGATAGAAGGAAGTCAGTGTGCAGTGTTTCTTTTGACAGATGACTCAGAGCAGCATTACGTTGAGGGTTTACTCGTGTATTTATATAGAACTTTCTAATAAAGCTTACTTAGTTAGTAACCTTTCCTTCTCCTTTAATAACAATTGTTTACAAAATGGCACATGCCTGCTTGCTGTGATTGATGAATTTCAAGAAGGGAGAAAACAATAATTAAATAATTTATAAGTAAAGTTTATTTTGCTTTAAAGTAACAATAAAAATAATTTGGAATTATTACTTTAAGTGTGGTGTGTCATACTTAAGTCATACAAGTTACTTTTTTTTCTGCTGACCTAGTTCATTCATACTAACAATCAATGAAATGTAAAACTATGTCAAGAATAGCATAAAATGCTTTATTCTGA
Source organism: Xenopus laevis (assembly GCF_017654675.1). Lineage (NCBI taxonomy): Eukaryota > Metazoa > Chordata > Amphibia > Anura > Pipidae > Xenopus > Xenopus laevis. The sequence continues at coordinate 147,859,245 of NC_054373.1, forward strand.
CCAATTTTGCTTCTATGTGGAACAGAAATGTAACAGCTTTTGTATTGCACAAGGTGACCCATTTTGAGCATGGGACTACAAATCTACTTTATAGGTTAATTAAGGGATAAACAAATATACATTTGCCTGTTTCACATTTTGGGAAAGCGCAAAGTTCATTTATTCATCAACACAAATATACACTTTAGGACCTACTAGTTTACTAGTTTAAGATCCAAAACCAATTGCTCAGCATGTACAAAATCTTATGATTGCCTGCAACAGCTTTTATCAAAGTTTAATTTCATCCAAAGATAAAGTTATTAACTTTCTTTTTCAGAATATTGTGTCACAGTAAGTTCAGCAGATAAAGCTCAGATGATGTGAAATATGAAGTGAAGTATATTTTATACCATTAAACCAAAACTATGTCCAATTATATTTAAATGAATTCTTTGCAAATAGGGATGTAGCGAACTGCCGATTTGGTGTTCGCGAACGCCGTTCGCGAACACCGGCAAAAAATGCGAACGTTCGCGGACAGTTCGCGAACTTCGAACACCCGCTAAAATCGTTCGATTCGAACGATCGAAGGATTTTAATCATTCGATCGAAGGATTTTCATTCGAATCGAACGATCGAAGCCATTCGATCGAATGCTTTTCATTGAATCGAATGCTTACAATCGTTCGAACGAATGGAAATCGTTCGATTTTAGCGGTCGAAGGATTTCGAATGGTCGAATGGTCGAACGACTTGTATTCGAATCGAACGCGAACTCAAAATGCGAACGTTCCCAAACGTTCGCGAACATTCGGCGGACGCGAACGGTCGAAGTTCGCGCGAACTAGTTCGCAGCAGAACAGTTCGCTACATCCCTATTTGCAAATAGGATGCAAGAGTATGTTCTCTACAGTAGTCTTAGGTTGTAGATTATAATTATTGTGCTTTTTATGAAGCAGTATATTTTTTAAGATCATTTAGTCCTCATAGCACAGAAATACACATGAAAACTTTGCCATAAAATTTGCTCTTTTTTCCCATGTACAAAACATGTTTTCTACATTTGTCACAAATGCTTTGGAAGATAAATCACTTTGTTTTCAGTTTTCTGTCAGCTATCTGAATCAATCCTGAATAAAGTATGCACTCTGAAAATTATTACTTCTGGACAAAAAATAAAATGACTAGAAGCAATTACAAGTTCCTCTCTTCTGCTTAGACATTAAGCATCAAACAAAATAAATGCAGGGACCTAAACAGAGTCCATCCCACTCCCACTGTTTCTATGTAAGTTGACACCACTAAGGCATTCATAAATATGCAATGCTGTTCAACATGTAATGTAATAGCAAAGAAAACCCACGAGGATGTGATCAAGAATGTAGGACAATATACAGTATATATTTTTAAGTAAGATCTAAATGTCCAAAAGAGGACAAGTTTAGAAACAAAGTACTTTATCCACAGGGCTTATTATGGTTTATATTTGTCTTTATGAGCCTAACATTGCAGTCTGCCTCCAAAAAAATACTAATATTTTTTCTTCATGATATTTTTATGTTTAATTGAAACTCAAATTTATATTTTGGATGTGTTATTACAAAAAAAATAAAGAAAACTAAAAAAACAACATGCTATTCGCATAAGTTTTCAATCATATTGTCATATTGTAATATTGTAATATTTTAGAACCAATTTTCAAAGCAATTACAATTTTCAGTCATCTTTTTTCAGGGAAAGTAAATAACAGCTTTGCATACTTTTGTGTAGCGATTTGCCCCATAAGTACAAGAACATTCTCACCATCATGACGCTAGTGTACCCCACATTTTTAAGACAGCCACAAATTCTCAGTTGAATTGAATGGCTTTAACTAGGCCATTGCAGGACACTTGATTTTTTGTACTTGAGCCACGCCAAAGCTACTTTGGCCTTGTGTTTGGGATAATTGTCCAGTGAAAAGATGAACTTACTTCCATGATGCAGTTTCAAGCAGACTGAAACAGGTTATTTTGCATTATTTTACCTGTATTTTCCTTCATCCATTTTCCTTGGATTTTTCCTTCTATTTTATGAAGGTGCCCATCACTGCTGATGGAAAGCTGTCAAACACAATGATACTACCACCCCGTACTTCTCTGTAGGTATAAGAGATTCTTTGAACATAATAGTCGCCTCTCCAGTTCTAATATTTTTTCCAAATACCATAAACTATGCCACCAGCTATGGCCCCATAGTAGCTATGGCACTCCACATTGCTTTCTGTAGCTTAGAAAGCAAGAGTGGTCACATGTTCCAAATAGGCACTGTGCATTGTTTAAAAAATAAGTAGGTCAAGTCAGGTTAAATAAGAGATGAGACCGCTTGCTGGTTTCACCCTAATCTTATTAAAAGCGAACACAAAAATTCCGCATTGTTCAGGACATTGTTTGAGTTTAGAAAAGCAGTTTGAGACAGTAACCAAATACCAGGGGCACTTAACAATGCTGTTTAAACTTTTGTAACTCTCTGCTGATGCACTAAGATATATTTTAACATACTAGCCTGTGATGTAAAACCTGCATTTGCAAGTGGCAAAATGTTTAAACTAACATGAATCCATACGACAATGGGTACCAGTTCGTGCCTCCTAGGAAGTGTTCTTGTACAAACAATAATAGAATAGCAAGTGCTTCTATGTTAGGGTCCAGTTCGTCATCTGTAAACAAAATATACCTTGTCCACTACAGAAAAACACAAAAATCTATATTCTTCCCAGTTTTGTCCTACTTTTGTTCACTAACTACTATGGGCTATTGTCTCATGTTCCATCTATGATGAAAAATACTTCTCTCTAATAAAGTAGCGCTTATTAAAACAATTAACTTTGTAAATATGTTTCATTAAATATTTTCAGGCATGTTTCACCTTACTGCACTCTATAGCCCCTGTAACACATTACTTTTTATTATTCACTAAAACAATACATATAATTGAAGTTAAATAAAGATGCTGTTCTTGGATTCTGAACAATCAGATATGTACTGACTGGTTCTTGTGCATTTCTTCTATTATATATGCATTTATTGTATTATATATGTCCTCCGTGCCTATGGGGAAAGAGCAGAAGTGGGTTTGAGACAGCACCACATGCTGAATAACTGTTTGATATAAGGGTGGGTGAAAAGTGAGTACAATAGGTGAGAAGTAACCTAACATGCAACCAATAACATGCAACCCCTGTCCTGCAGGAACTGACTCTTGACTTGCAGCCCAGCAGAAGAAGTTCCAAGGTCGGCTTTGAGGGTAGCATTGAAGGCACGAAGGTGAATGCTAAAAAAAAATCATAAAACAATATTTTAAAAGAATAATATCTAGTTTATTGCAGATAATTATTTTGGTGAAAGTTTCCCTTAACTGATGGTAACTGATGGTGCAATAGATTACATAAAACCGTTATCTCACCACTTTACAAACTGAAATGGTTTCAAAAGCTTATTGGCACTTTGTCATGTGCTTTCATAATAGGAAAACCACGTGGCAAAGTTCCAGAATTTTCAGAAAACGCAATAATATGCAAGGATGTATGGGGGAGAAATGGATATGGTAGAAAAAAATGACAAAAAGCAAGACAGCCCTGTAAATAATTACATTTTATTATTTACCAAAATCATTTAACTTATGTATTTTATATGACACCTTAGTAAAGGGACATTATTCACAAACATCGTATTCTGAATTGTTTATAGAACAGGGAATACCTGTGGTTAGAATCATGGTATCCCACTGTGAGTGGTATGAGTAAACTTGGCCAATACAATACCTGGTTTCTCAAAAAGAGATGATAAGAAAATTTGACAACAGCCAGCTCGAGTATTATGTTGTCTTGTCAATGAAGCTGTACCTCTACAGCATGTTACGGTCTGTGTTGTACGTAATGCAATGGCGGTTGTCTCTGTCAACTATGCTTGCAGTCACGGTGCAATAGTAATACTTACCACACCACTGCAGTAACATAATAAACAGGTAGAATCACACTGGCATTGTTTCAATGGAACCATGGTAGTGTGCCATTGATAAATATTTGACTTATATTTAGCAATATTTTTGATATGGCCTATAATCTGAGGGTATTTTTTGACTATGTTTAAAGTGTGTTTTATGTAACATAAAAGTGTTTCCAGTCTTTCTGAAATACACAACTTCAGTAAAATAATTGATTTGCATTTGAAATCCTCTACCACCTATTATAACGACGTGAGATTAAATAGCATCATACAATTAACTATTGACATCATTTTAAAACAAGATTTGTATTTCTGGTCATTGAGACAAGCCAGGCTTTTCAGAAAAGTACTTTTGTGGCACATTGATGGAATCTGTCACCAGGAATGTGCTATTGCTGTCATCATTTATTAAAAGAATGAGAAAAATTCATTCAGGAACAAAGTGTCACAATAAAAATGCTGTGCACTGACAGGGTATTCAAATTTGGTATGAGAAAATTCCACAGAATTTAGTGAATACAATTTATGTTTCTAAATCCTTACACAGTCTTGAATTGTGGGGAGCATACATATGTCAAAAATGGATATAAAAAAATACACATAGATAAAAATGGTGGGCAAAATGATGCTCATCCAATCATTTGGCCTACATGCATCTGGAGAAATTGGAGGAATATTGAAGTTGTTGTCAATGTAGGTGCTATAGAAGTGAAATGTTACTGAAAGCCAAGTGGGTTAGTAAATTACTATGTTTTTTTTCTCCCTCGTCCTCCCATATGAAATAAAGTGGTGATCCAAACAGATATTTTAGTTATTCAAGGGGTAGACCTTTAAATATACACTAGAGCAGTGACCCCCAACCAGTAGCTCATGAGCAACATGTTGCTCTCCAACCCCTTGGATGTTGCTCCCAGTGGCCTCAAAGCAGCTGATTATTTTTGAATTCCAGGTTTTGGTTGCATAAAAAATGAACTGTCAAACAGAGTCTCAATGTAGGTTAACAATCCACATAGGGGCTACCAAATGGCCAATCACAGCACTTATTTGGCAGCCCAAGAACATTTTTCATGCATGTGTTGCTCTCCAACTCCTTTTACTTCTGAATGTTGCTCACGGGTTCAAAAGGTTGGGGATCCCTGCACTAGAGACTCGCTCTATACAAAGCAGCTTCCATAGGCTGAAACGCTACTTTCCCCTCAGGATAACACTCAAGGGGGAATGCAATTAGAGGTTGCATGCTATATTTAAAATGGTGTCTTTGCAAATGTCTAGCACTGCTTGCAATGTAAAATCAGTCGTTAGCGGATATTACATTGCGGATTTTCACTAAGTAAACATTCAGCGATCACATGTACACTGGAGTTTTGGTAAATATTTTGTAGTTAAAAAGACTTTGCGCTTGTAAACATCAGTCTGAAAAACCAGTCCATGTGTTGGAGTATTGTGATAAAGTAGTAGTTGTTGAAGTGAGCTGTCTATCCAGGAAGTAAAATGTTTTTTTTGTGGATTAAGTTGCTCTAATGGTGGCTGAGGTTCTGTCAGAGTTTTCCTATGTATTGAGACTGGCATTCTGTTCAGATTTTAGAATTAACTTTAATATGTTTGTTTACATAGACTGTGGGGCACATTTACTAAGCTCGAGTGAAGGATTCAAAGAAAAAAAATGTAGAATTTAGAAGTTTTTTTGGGGTACTACGACCTTCGACTACGACTTCGACTACAATTCAAACAATCCGAAGTAAAAATCATTTGACTATTCAACCATTCGATAGTCAAAGTACTGTCTCTTTAAAAAAAACTTTGACTACCTACTTCGCCACTTGAAGGGGCACATTTACTATGGGTCAAATATCGAAGGTTAATTAACAATGTTCCTTTGATCAGAAATTACTTAGAAAGCCTATGGGGAAGGTCCCCATAGGCTAACATCGGGAGGTTTTAGGTGGCGAAGTAGGCAGTCAAAATTTTTTTTTTTTTATTAACAGTTTTTGCAAAATTTTACAATATCATAGAAGAAAGATTAGAGAGAAGAAGTAGTATTAGAAGGGGAGGGTGAAGGAAAAGAAAAGGGGGGGGAGGGGAATAGGTGGTGAAAGCCACAGCACGTACTGATAGGATTTATACAATAACCTTATGCTAAGCATGTAATGTCAGGTCTGTTGATTTACATAAGAAAATCTTGCAAAGTACCATTTCTCACTTGTCCTTTATGAAAGCAAAAGTATGCTCATATAGTTGAATTCGCTTCACTTCTGCCTGGGTGTCCTCATTGCTGGGTAAAGTGGCTCTTTTCCAATTCCTGGCAATTATTGATCTACTGGCTAGGATTATGTAGAAGATCTTTTGTTTTTGGTTGCTCTGTACTTGATGTGGGAAGATGCCCAGTAATGCTAAGTCAGGTTGCAGAGAAAAAGAAGGATCTATAAGCTGTTGAAGTTGGATATTGGTCTCTTTCCAGAAAAGCTGTACTGTCGGGCATGTCCACCAAATGTGAAATAGGGTACCAATGTTCTTTTGACACCTCCAGCATTGATTCGACGTTTGTGGGTATGCTTTCTTTATTTTGTCCGGTGTAAAATACCACCTATATAACAATTTGATTGCCGTTTCTTGGTGGTTTAAGGCCCGTGAGTATTTAGGTGTTTGTTTGAAGAGATATTCCCACTGGTCTCGTGTAATGGTTCTTCGAAGGTCTTGTTCCCATAACTGTAGGGCAGTTAAGTCGTTTCTAACATGTTTTAATAGTAATGCATTGTAAGCCACTGTTGCTCCTTTTCGTTTTAAGAGGGATGTGAGACAAATTTGTTCGAACTTTGTAGCTGGGCTGGTTGTTAGCATCTTATTAGTTTGGAGGAAGTGTCTGATTCGAAGATATGTATATAGTTGATTGTCAGGTAATCGGTGTGTATCTTGTATCGTTGAGAAATTTTTGAGACCATCTTGGTAGAATAGGTCACCCAATTTTTCCAGTCCTGCAAGGGTCCATATATGCAAGGACATATTTGGAATCGCTCCTTCAAGAGTCGAGAGGGGAGCCAATGCTGTTGGAAATTTAACAAGGGTTGTGTTTGAGTTTGAAGTCTGCCATGCTTGAATTGTTGCTCTCATTGGCAGTGGTAGGAGTTCAATACTTGACCTTGTTTTCTTGTGATGGAGCCATATTAGTGATAGGATAGATTGGTTATGTTGTGCATTGTAGATCCAGTGTTCTAGATCTACCCATTTTTTTGTGTTTGGCGGTAAGTGCCAGTCCGCCAACTGACTTAGTAATGTAGCTTTATAATAAAGTAGTAGATTTGGGCATGCCAGACCTGCCTTAAGTTTACTGGTATACATAATGTCTCTAGCAATCCTCGGTTTTACTGTACCCCATATAAAGGACATCAGTAGGGCTTGAAGTGGCTGGAAGAAGGCATTGTTTAATGGTATGGGGAGGACTCGAAGTTTGTATAAAAGTTTGGGTAGGATCAACATTTTAATTGCGTTAATCCTTCCTAGCCAGGACACAAAGGTAGTTTTCCATGTTTGTAGTTCATTTTGTGTATCTTTCAATAATGGGGCATAGTTTTGTCGATATAGGTCATCCAGGTTTGCTGTAACATTTATTCCAAGGTATTTAACTGAAACGTTCTGCCAGTCCAGAGTGTATCGTCCTTTGAGTCTTGTTAGTTCCTGACTGGGTATATGAATAGGGAGTGCTTGGGTTTTAGACGTGTTCAGCTTATAGTGCGACAATTCCCCAAAGTTAGTCAATAGTTCAAAGAGTTCCTGTAACGCTGTGGATGGGTTAGTAAGAATCAAAGCAACATCATCTGCAAAAAGTAATATTTTGTGTACAGTTGGGCCTATTGTAAGACCCTGTATACTCTGAGTTTGTCTTATTTTCTGGGCAAGAGGTTCCATGCTTAATATATAAATAAGGGGGGATAGGGGGCAGCCTTGCCTGGTCCCGTTTGTCAAGGGAAAGGGATCAGATAGGAAGCCTTGAATATTGACCTGGGCGGTCGGGCATGAGTAGAGAGCCATTATTGCGGTTATAAAGGGAGGGGGTATGGCATATTTTTGCAGTACTTTTCTCACAAATAGCCAGTTAACACGATCGAACGCTTTTTCAGCGTCGAGCGCTAATAATAAGGAGGGCGTTCCATTTTTGTATAGTTGTTGAGTTAATGTAAGCAGTCTTCTTGTGTTGTCGAATATTTGTCGACCTTTTACAAACCCTGATTGATCATTGTTGATTAGCTTCGGCATTAGGGGCTGAAGCCTTTTTGCTAGAATAGTAGCATATATTTTTAGATCAACATTTAAAAGTGAAATAGGGCGATAATTGGAGCATTGTGTCTTGTCTTTCCCTTGTTTTGGGATTGTTGAGATGTGAGATAGTAGCATCTCTTTCGGTGGTGTGCCTTCTGTAAAGATAAGGTTTAAGGTTCTAGTGAGATATGGGATAAGGAGGGAACTAAATTTCTTATAATATTTGTTGGTGAATCCGTCAGGACCAGGTGCTTTATATAGGGGTAGCGATTTAATTATTGCTAGGATTTCTGTTGGTGAGATGGGAGCTGTTAGAGCTGATATGGCTTCGGGTCGAATAGTTGGGAGTTGAACTTGATCTAAAAAGAGCTGAATGTCATCTGGAGATGGAAGAGTTATTACTGGATCTTTTTTAAGATTATACAATTTAGCATAAAATTGAGCAAATGTATTGGCTATTTCTTTCGGATTTATTTTAACTTCTCTATTTTCTGTCTGAATTCTATCTATTTTATGATGAGAGGTTTGCTTGATCAATTGCCGCTTTAAAGCTGTGTTTGCACGATTGCCCATAGCATAAGTGTGGCTTTGAAGTTTAAGTAATTGATGTTGGCATTTTTGAAGAATCATTAGGTTCACCTCTTCTTTAAGCTTAGATAACTGGGTTTGTACCTCTAGTGATGGCGTGATACGGTTCTCTCTGTCTAGTTCATTAATGCGGGTTAGTAGTTGTTGCTGTTTAGTTCGGGCTGCTTTAGTTTTGTGTGCTGCTATACTTATAAGCTGTCCTCTGATCGTTGCCTTATGGGCACACCAGAGAGTAGTTTCGCTTATTTCTTTGTTATCATTACTTGAAAAAAACATGTCTATTTCCTTAGAGATTTGGTCTGTCACCATAGGGTCAGTCAATAGCGAGTTATTTAATCTCCAGGGAGGTTTAGTAGAGAAAAGGTGCTGTTCCCGTATAGTACATGTGACTGCTGAGTGATCTGTCCAAGTAGTTGTTGTAATGGAGCTGCCTATTATGTGATTTAACGTTTGGGGTTGGACTAAAAATAAATCAATTCTCGTATATGACTTATGGTGAGGTGAATAATAGGAGTAGTCTCTCTCTCCCGGATGAAAAACTCTCCATACGTCGTATAGATTGTATTGGGCTAAGAGAGTTGAGATGGTCTTCGCCCCTTTAGTAACTTTACGACAATATGATTGAGGTAGGGTGGAGGCACGGGGGGTTCTATCTATTTCTGTGTCTGATATAGCATTAAGGTCACCCCCTATTATTAATGTAGCAGTCAAAATTTTTTTTTTAAAGAGACAGTACTTCGACTATCGAATGGTCGAATAGTCGAACGATTTTTAGTTCGAATCGTTCGATTCGAAGTTGAAGTCGTAGTCGATATTCGAAGTCGAAGGTTTTTTCTTCGACGGTCGAATATCGAGGGTTAATTAACCCTCGATATTCGACCCTTAGTAAATGTGCCCCTGTGTGTAACAGTGCACAGTTTTGTGGGAAAACCCTGCTGTAAATAAAACAGAGATGAATACCAATATTATAATTATTGTGTTTAGTATACAGTAAGTAAAGTTACATAATAGTCACTGACTTTGAAAAAAAAGTTAATTCTGTCAGGTCATTTCTGCTTAAATGTTCCAATGCTATCTTCATTTTTCTAAGACAAAAATGGTCCTCTTTCCCCCTAACATCCATAACCGCCCAGAAATTTCAATTATAGCTACCAACTCCATCCCTTCTCCCAAAGTCCGGTGCCCTGAAGTCCTATTTGAATTTTTTTATACTTCACAGTATAGTTTAGGAATAGTGGCGAAGTTCTTGCGATCTAATACTAAATGTAATTTCAGCCAGGACACTATTTACAAGAAGAGTGTACCTTCTCCCTGTGTCTGTGTGGGTTTCCTGTGGGTACTCTGGTTTTCTCCAGCATGCCATGCCAAAATACAGTCAAGATAACGGGCTTATGATACAATCTGGTGAATATGACCTATTTTGCCTAAGATCAGTAACCCATAGTAACCAATCAGCTTTTAAGATTTACTGGTCATCTTTAAAAGCAAACATCTTTTTGGTTGCTATGGGTTACTGCAACTTTGACAAATTTAGGGGCATATTTATTATGCTGTGTAAAAAAAGGGATTATACAGTTAGGGGGTCCAAATTTATCTCAATATTTTCTGAAAAAAACTCTGACCAAATCCACAGGGGTTTTTTGGGCTTATTTATTAAAACACTTTCCCGAAAATTTTGATTACGGGAAAAAATTCGATTTTCACGATTTTTTCATCTGATTTTCACGATTTTTTTGGATTTTTTTTTCCGAAAACTCAGAAATTTGCCTGAAAACTACGAAAACTTCAGGGTATTGCCATTGGGACTTCTCCAGGTCCGGACCTCGAATGAGGCGACTTAAGACTGTCGCCTCAGGCGGCAGCGCCCCACTAGCTACTAGGGGTGGCAAAAATGTCGCTCCTCGTACTTTAAGAGCCGGATTTCCGGGTTTCAAACCAGAAATTCGGCTCTTCTAGCGCAGAGAGCGCAGCTAGGCTCTCTGCGCTAGTGCACTGGCTCTCTGCTGCCCTGGTGGACCCCCCTCGGACCCCCTCAGGCGCAAAAAGGTAAGCGCACAGGGGAGGGGGGGGGTGGCAGCAACTGCTGCTGCCTCGGGCGGCTGAGGGGTCAGGATTGCCCCTGGGTACACAGAGGCCCAATCAGCCCACATAGAGGCCCAAACAGCCCCCACCAGCCCACTAAATACTGACTTTCTATGGCATCTTATAGCAGCCCCTCTGGCATTTGCCAGAACCCACAGATTGCCAGTCTGAGCCTGGACTTCTCTCCCATTGATTTATATGCAACCTTGACAGGTCTGAGATGCCAGATTTTCTGATTCTGACTTTTCCATCCTCGGGGTTTAATAAAGTCAGAAAAATTCAGGATTTTTTAAAAGTCTGATTTTATATAATAAAAAAATCACAAATTTCCTGATTTTTGCATTCAGAGTTAAGTAAATAACCCCCTTAGGGTTGCAAGCTGGCCGGTAAAAATAATGGTTGATCCCAATGTTATTAATAGGGAAAAAAGATAAAAATATAGGAAGGCCGGTATTTTTTTCCGGAAAAGGTGGCAACACTAAATACACTTCACCGTGTAAAAAGCGGCATAACATTTTTACGCTTTTTCTGTGTGACTTGACTTCTGCCGGAAGCAATGTAAAATAACAGCGGCAAAGCATGGCTTAAAATTACACACACCATGCAATATTTTACGCAGCTTTTTACGTTGTTTTTTCCGAGGAATTCTGTTTTACACAACATGACAAATATATGCCCCTTATAGTCTTTTATTGCACAAGAGGTTAGTATAAGTTCCACGGGTAGAGAGTAGACTGATGTATATTGTCTGTTAAGCACGATATAATGTTATGTGGGCGCTATATAACCATAATTATGACACAATATAATAAGTCTATAGTGCACTAGTCATTGTCAGCACCACAGAATGACCTGACAGACTTCACAACAGGAAATTACAAAGCTACTCAGTAAGCATGCGCACACGGAAGAACGTCCTCATCGCGCTGCACACTGGGTGTTGTAGTCCGGCACAGGTTTAGTTCTTCGGCTTCAACGATGTTAGAACGTTGTGCGGAACTCTAATTCCCAATGCACGTTGCGATACACGTGTAGCCGGTTTTCATGTGCGTTGCATCAGCTGTAGTTGTTGTAGTGTTGCCGGTAGGGAAGTATCTGTTCGCTGAATGACCATGAAGTTGTTTGTGGCCGAGGGGAACCCTCACGGGGTGAAGGTACTGGCTGCCGCCGCTCTCTGGGGGCAACATGTACAGATCAACAGGCTACAGCAGGAAGGTAAGAGGTGGATTGTAGGTGGGGAACATGAAGCACACAACTAGGTTAATGGAAGCAGCCTGTCTAAGCTACACTGGTGGACTAACATGTCTTAGAAGGCTTCATGCTGCTTGAGGGGTATTGCAATTTGCTATAGACTTGCATGGCTTAACTGCCTGCTCTGCTCCTTCTACCATAAGTACTGGATTGTCAAGAGAATGTCCCCTATATTAATCATGCATGGCTGATGTATAAAGCCAGTAGTAGCAGAGTACAGAGTGCCAGGTGTCTTGTGCATTTAACTTTGCAACAATAATTGTAGTGTGGTGCCTAAGTCACAGTTTAGCAAAAACTGCCTTAGACTTCACCTTCCAAACACTTTTTTCAATTCAGTTGTTTTTAGATTGTTCCCCACAAATAAAGACTTTTTTCAATTACTTTCCATTATTTGTTTTTAATTTTTTTTCCAAAATCTAAATTGAAAGTTGAATGTTCTGCCTCTGGTGTTGGAGTCTGGCAGCTCAGTAATTCAGTCGCAGACTCTAAACACAACATTTAGTTGATACATTTCTCAGCAGCATCTCTGGAGTATTAGCAACTATTGTATCAATTCTAACAGCTGCCTGTAATGAAACCCAGAGATTCTGCTCAGCAGAAGATAAGAAATGTATCAACTAAATGTATTCATTTAGAACAGTTTACAGGGTCGGTGACCCCCCTCCCCCCCGGGAGTTGCTTCAGAAGGTGAAACATGACCCTTTACACTTCAATATTAGGAAAATGGTAACACATAAAAAATAGAAAGTCATTGGAAAAAGTCATTATTTCTGGTGATCTGTGTAAAAAAAAAAAAAGTTTACTAAGCCCTAAAAACCTGCTAAAATATAACTGCTATATTTTATATACTGAACTTGCTGCATCAGCCTAATGTTCCAGAATCTGATTAGTGATAATGCTTTGGGCCTTAACATTTGTGTGCAGGGGGTCACCATCTTGGTTTTTGTTAGGAGTGTCAGTGATACGCACATGTTCAGTGGACTCTGAGCAGCTGTTGAGAAGCTAAACTTAGGGGTCATCACAAATTGTCAAGCAGAAGATGAAGTTTGTCTGTTACACAAGTTGGCGCTACAGGGCTAATTATTAAATTATGTTGCTAATTGCTCTGATTTCTGAGCTACCATGCATTGAGAATCTGAATTAATTACTAATCAGCCTTGTTTTGGGACTTTTATATTCTATATATGCAGTATATTGTGGTCCGGTAAGTGACAGCGGCAAGAGCATGTGCTGTGAATTAGGAGAAAAGAAGATGGGGAGCTACTGGGGCATCTTTGAATTCACATATCTTCACTACTAAAGAGCTGTGGTTGCCTTAGGCTGGTACAGAAGCCCAAAACATAATGTATAGTATTTCTAGCAAACTTCAAAAATGTTTTACTTCCAAAAAAGTCACATGATTTTAAGGATTCCGATTAGTTTTGGCTAAGCACGAGGATCCGCTGAATCTGAATGCTGCTGAAAAAGGCCAAATACTGAACCAAATCCTGGATTCAGTGCATTCCTACTAATCAAGTGGATTACATGTGCCATTGATCAGTTGTATTAGCCAGTAGGCAATCTATTCAGAAAGTCAGATACTGAAGATATTGCTGTGTGACATTTGTCAATATTTGCTAGTAAGACCTGTTGTTTCATGGTTCATACACAAGATCTCTCATATGGATAACAGTTTTATAGCTGAACATAGTCTTGCACCCATGAACAAGTTTTATGTTATTTAGTCTAAAGAATTATAAACAGACATATAGATGACCTACCATTTGAAATAAGGATAACCGTACACTGGAAAGTTTTTTGCAACTGTTTTATGGGATTTCCCATTGTCACTAGGACTGCTTCTAACTTTTTAGAGATTTTTAAAAAATTCCCAGTGGCCACATGAGTTTCTGTATATACAGATCTGTTTCTGCTAACTTAAGGAGAACTAAGGTCCCATAATGTAAACGTCTCTGCCAAATATTTTCTAACATTTCCTGATTCCTGCTCCATGACTCATGATTGCCACAGCTATATTCTCAGAGGGGTTCCAAAAACTGGAAAGCTGATAGCTATTGCATGTCAGGAACAAGACTGGGCAAATTTGCCCACTGCCAGTAACCCATGGCAACCAATCAAATTGTTTGATTCATTGTTCAACTTGCGGCTGGCTGAAAAAAGACAATCGCTGATTGGTTGCTATCGGTTTACTGCCCAGTGTTGATAAGTGAGCCCCTGTGGTTAGGGTTAGGGTTAGTATTCCTGTTAGTATTGCTGACATGTTTTAGCCATGCATGGAGGTAAGGCTGCAGGGTAGCTGACATATATCCTGGGACAAATAATCCCCAGACAAACTCACCGTGTTTGATTACTCACTGATGTATCAAAGCACCTGATCCTTGCATTGTGCAATACCTATGCAGCATTGGATTGGCTGGGATAACCAAAATGACTCCTGGGAAAGTGGGAAGATTATGCCTATACCATTGAAAAATGAGTGACTGTTACTGGCTTATTTGAAGGGGTAGTTCACCTTTATGTTAACTTTTAGTATGTTGTAGAATGGCTAATTCTAAGATGATTTTAAATTGGCCTTCATTTTTTTCTTTTTTATAGTTTTTGATTTATTTGCCTTCATCTTCTGACTCTTTCGCTTTCAAATGGAGGTCACTGAGCCCATCTAAAAAACAAATGCTCTGTAAGGCTACAAATGTATTGTTATTTCTACTTTTTATTACACCTCTTTCTATTCAGGTCCTCTCCTATTCATATTCCAGTCTCTTATTCAAATCAGTGCATGGTTGCTAGGGTAATTTGGACCCTAGCAACCAGGAGAGCTGCTGAATAAAAAGCTAAATAACTCAAAATAATAAAACATTGCAAGCAAATTGCAAATTGGCTGAGAATATCACTCTCTATATCATACTAAAAGTTAACTTAAAGGTGAACAACCCCTTTAAGAGGAACATTCCTTGCTATGAGCAAGGACCTTCCAGGCTCAAGGGGGCAGAAAGTACCGATTTACGTGCCACCCTAGGCCAGATCTATGGACTATGTGCATGGCATACTACGCTTATTAGTTTAGGGATAAATAAGAGCTACTTAGAAGGTACTTTGTTATAAGTAGCAAATGACCAACTGTCAGTTAGGGGTGTGGTATAATCTGCCAATCTGCATAATGGACTCTCCAAGCAACCAGGTTGGTGCTTGGTTTTGTTGCATGTTCATTTATTACCCAACAAGGTTATTGCACTCTGTTCTTTCTTTTTAATATCTCCTTGTGTGAGAAAATGTAGTTATTGTTTCTCTTGAGAAAGTAGGAAACATGACTCCTTTTTCAACTGCATGCTACTTCTGCTGTATATTATAGTAGCTTTACTAATGAAGTCAGGCTATTCCAACAGAGCTGCTAATGAATCCATTTTATGAACCCAGTAATAAATTAAAAGATAAAGAGGTTTCATATTCCGATGTTGGATGTATAAGTGCTGCTTTTCTGAATAGCTGACAGGTCAACCTGCGTAGTGGTCTCTTGGATCTCTGTAATGCTGTTATAGATCATCAAAGAATCCCATACGTGCTCTATCATTTTTGGTGGAGGCAGGACAGCTATACAGTTTGTTGATAGATTTACTGTAGTTATTAAAATGCATAAAATGTTGCTGCTGGTGGGTAGCTTACGTGTGAACTTAACAAACCACATATGTTGCCTTTGCTATATAAAGCTGCGTTTGCAGAGTAAGTACGTTTAAGTAACAAGATGAGAAATATTTACAAAAAAAAGTACTGTCATTATCCAATTAATCTCTATTAATAAAATATATAATAAATGCAAACTGCATATGGTTTTGTATCTTAAAGCTTAAGTAAGGTTAATCGACATCTGGCAAAGCTTTTACCTGACATGGGTTGGGGCTGCCTTTAATTTGTCCCCAAATATAGTCCAATAAACCACCAACACCCTCAACAGTGACTGTGTTGGCAGGTAGTGTAGTGCCAGCTTTAATATATGTATCTGACCTTTAAATTCAGTAATTTGCTTTGAAGTAAAGACTTGGTGCGTGTTATCAAAATGTTTTGGATTCACATTTTTACCTCTGTCTCCTCAGAAAAGATTGTTCCTTTCATGTCACAACCAAGACTACCAGCGCTCGACTTGGAAAATGGAAATTTTCTCTTCTTATCTAATGCAATCTGCAGGTAAGGGAGGGTGTATATATTCTATCTATCTATCTATCTATCTATCTATCTATCTATCTATCTATCTATCTATCTATCTATCTATCTATCATCTAGCTATCCTCTATAAAGCAAAAGGCAAAACCTGGCACACTCAGGCTTTGTATAATTTACACAAAGAATAAGATTTCCTTTTTGCGTCTAGTTTTGCTTCCAATGAGGATTAATAATATCTTAGTTGGGATCAAGTAAAATGTACTGTTTTATATTTACAAAGAAAAAGGAAATTATTTTGAAAAATTTGGAGTATTTGGATAAAATTGAGTCTATGGGAGACATCCTTTCCTTAATTTGGAGCTTTCTGGGTAACTGGTTTCCGGATAACATATCCTGTGTGTGTGTAATTCATTATATTTGTATCTTAACGGCAGCTCTTTTATAAAGCTGTCGTTGTGTATGTAGAGTGGCCATCTTAACTAAAGTACCCCTCTGTAAAGAACATGATAATGCTAGGGCTGTAGTGTTTCCCATTAAGCCTACTTTTCCATCTCTTTCAAAGCAGTTAACTGTCGATAAATAAAAATATTTCAGGCAGAGATTTTGTTTTGTGTTGGGTTAATATAATATTATAAAGGGAGTGAAAGTACTCAGATTTTTTTCTCCTCACCCTTTAGGTACTTCTACTTGTCTTGTGGTCATGATATGTGCGATCAAAGCAATCAGTGGTTGGAATGGGAAGCAGTCGAGCTTCAGGTAGGATGACCAAGAACATCGTATCTGATTTGCATCTATGTCTAATATTATTTCCACAGAATTAAGTCATAATTACTACATTCCATTAAATGGTACTTAATAAGCATGTTACTATTTTTTTTTTTTTTACTTTAGCCAGCACTGTCTGCTGCATTATATGCACATGTAGTTCAGGGGAAGAAAAAGGAAGATGTCCTAGTAACTGTCAGCGCATCACTTAGGCATTTGGATCAAAGCCTTGCAGGAAAGTCCAGTCCATACCTTGTCAAAGTGAGTACTAACTAATAAAATAATTTTATTATGATTCTAATATGTCGCAAGCTTGTCATCCCCTGTGATATTAATACTGGTTCACAGCATTTTTTTTAATACAGCTTTTTTTTATATTGTTTGGGGTTTAAAGTATAACAAGCACACTAAAATTATAGACTATAGAATCACTGTTTTTGCCAATGTAGGTTCCTTTGGGAAAATATGCAGATCAGTACAGCTGCACAGGCTGTAAATTACTGCTGCCTAGTGCAAGCAGACAGTTTATAAAAACTTCAATTCAGTTGGACAGCTCTGATCCAGATTCTAATGTCTAGCCTGAAATTTAAACCTCTGACCCTTCTGTGTCCTCTAGAAAGATGTACTCAGAGCTGCAGTGATTTTACAATTTAAAAGGACACAAGCACTATAATGATCATTTAAACGTAACCCAGAAGTTCATATGTGATAAAATGTTGTTTTTTATTAAGAACCTATTTAGTAACAAACCAATGGCATATAAGGTTCATGGAGTAACACCTTAATTGCATAGGGCAATCATAAGCCATAAGAATCTTGGGATCCTCTGTCATTCCTTACCAAGTAATGGGATACAGGTTTTGCACAGCTAATGCTTAAAAGGATTATGATGGAATGGATAGAGGGTTTGGTCTAAGGTTCGACACCACTACACCTCAGGAGTCAGGCCTAAGGCTAGACTGCCAGAAAGTTTGACTACAGAAAGCATGACTTCTTCACAGAGAAACCTACAAGCCTTTAGTTTTGTAAGGGTCCCACTTTAAGATAGTTGCTTTCCCCAACCATCATCAATCATCTTAATATACCCCCTAAGACAGTGATCCCCAACCAGTGGCTCGTGAGCAACATGTTGCTCTCCAACCCCTTGGATGTTGCTCTCAGTGTCCTTAAATCAGGTGGTTATTTTTGAATTCCAGGTTTGGAGGCAAGTTTTGGTTGTATAAAAACCAGATGCACTGCTAAACAGAGCCTCAATGTAGGCTGACAATCCACATAAGGGCTACCAAATGGCCAATCACAGCACTTATTTGGCACCCCCAGGATATTTTCTTATGCTTGTATTGCTCCCCAACTCCTTTTTTCAGAATGTTGCTCACGTGTTCAAAAGGTTGGGGATCCCTGCCCTAAGATAACATAACAAACAGGCTAAGGTGGCCATAGACTCCAAGATCCGCTCGTTTGGCGACATCGACAAACGAGCGGATCTTTCCCCGATATGCCACTAAACTGCATGGCTATATCGGGGGTAATTCGAACGGTCGGCCGTATGGCCGAACGATCGAATTACGATGCACCAAGCGGCTCCGACGGGTCGGTCAGGTAAAAATCCAACCTTCCCGATCGATATCGTGGCCAGATATCGATCGGGAAGACCCGTCGGAAGCCACCATACAAACGACCGATATCGGCAGCTTTATCTGCCCGTGTATGGCCATTATAGTGCATTAAGAAAACAGGATGATTAGAGCTAGAGCTTACAATTTTGGTTGGCAACAATAGACATAAAAGGATGTTGATAAGAATTGCTTTCTTACTGTATGGTTTTCCCTCTGATATGGGGAGGAGAAAGGATTCACTTACATTATAACCCACCTGTAGGTATTTACTGTTCTTTGGTCTTATTCCTGTGTAGATTTTTGTTTCTTCGGTTTATTTTATTTTAAACTTTTCTTCCTTTAGGATGTACTCACTGTTGTGGATATTGTTGTGTGGGGCTCTATATATCCTCTAATTGTGGATGCATCTAGCCTGCCAGGTAATATTTGCATGAATAATAATAATAATTTTATAGTAACATGTATTCCAAAACTTCACTACTTTTTGCTATGCCATGCTTTATGTCCAGCTAGGGAGTACTGTTAAATGTGCAGTTCCCAGTCTTTCCCAATCTAGAATGTTCTAGGGAACACTGGGAAATAGACAACGCAATTCCTATTGTTTTAAATCATTTTGTTTGTTTATGTGTTTATGAGTTTAATTGCATTAAACATTTTACTTGAAACCCTCCAGCAGTTTCCTAATTGTAAAACCTTTTCTTATTGTTTACCTTCCCATAAAACAGTATTTTTTTTTTTTTTTTACCTAGGCAACCACTCAGTTCTTCTTTGCAGTGAAGTAATTAGGCTTGTTTTAAATTTCAGGTTTTGCTTTTGATATTTTGCCCTCTGTATCCCTCACAATTCACAATCTGTTAAAATTTGCAGCTGAACAATACAACCAAAAAATGTTCCACAATAGTTTTACCCAACAGGCTAAAGGCTCCAGGTGTTGTCAGCCTGCGTATTTTTGGAGGTTGAGAGAAGCAGATCTGCTTTCTGCCCCTGCTCCATTCATTTGAATCCAATTAGGCTGTGTACTGTCACACACAGCGGAGCTGAAACGAGGTCAGCCACGAGGTGCCTCCTTTGCATATTTGGGCTAACCGCTAGTGATGTGCGGGCCGACCCGATACCCATGGGACCCGTGGGGTGGGTTCGGGTCGACCTCGCAGTGCTCCTGGTGGGCGGGTGCGGGTTGAGCTCTTCTCCTGCTCTCCCCTCCCACCACCTTCAAATGCCGGCATCCGACTTCCGGGTACCAGTTTTATAGTGTCGCGTCTGCTCGCCCGCCCCTTTTGTGACATCATTGTGACGTCATTGGCTGGACGGGTCTATAAAAGGACCCCGGAAGCGGGTGCGGGCGGGCGCGGGTTTTAGCAACATCACTACTAAGCGCCACTTCAACTTCGATGTGTGTGACCACGCACAGGTTGATTGGATTCAAATCAATGGAGCAGGGTCACTGAGCAGATCTACTCTCTCAACCTGCAAAAATATGCAGGCTGACCACAATCTGTGTGTCCATAGCCTTACTGCAGCATTAGTTAAGACTACTAGCCAATGAATAGTGTGATTGAGCTATGATTGTCACAAAAGCAGTAGTGCTTGAAGCCAGCATTACCAAAACAATGTAATACATCATCAGCCTTGAGTAAGGAAGTAGAAGACTGTATCGGTGTCCTAAGGAGAGTGGCTTGTTGTGGTTCATTGTAAACTAGCAAGCTTAATATGCCTTGAATAATTTGTGTATATATATATATATATATATATATATAATATATATATTTTTTTTTTTTTGGCAATTAGCCAGTACAGTGGAGATTAAGCTATATACAAATTATATTCTAAAGGCCAACAACCCTTTTAAGACTCGATAACTAGCCTTAAAGGAAAAGGAAAGGTTAAAACTAAGTAATCTTTATCAGAAAGATCTGTATAAATACACAAGTAAACCTTTCAAGTAATGCTGCTGTAAGTCCTGTCAAAATGTATTTCCTTCTATTGTGTACACATGGGCTTCTGAATCAGACTTCCTTCTTTCATCTTAAACCTCCAGGGCACGGTATGAGCATGCTCAGTTTGCTCCTCTCCCCCTCCCTCTGAGCCCAGAGTTTTGAGTGAGCAAAGAGAGACTCGTGCAGGAAGTGAAGTCACACCAAGCTAATATGGCAGCTGCTATCCTAAACAACCAGATAAAGCTTCTAGAGCTGTTTACTATGGTATGATAAAGCACTCTACAGAATAAATGTAGTGTTCTATCTTTCACTACTGTGGCTAATCTATTGCCAATAATCTGCCTCAGTAGCTCTCCTTCTTTAACACCTGGTTTAACCTGGTACTTTGGGATATTATCGATAAGAAAAGCTTTGATTAGCCATATGCCATAACATATACATGGCTGTTAAACAAAAGCCTCCTATGCATTACAGCTTTCACAACTAACATACTTTAAAAAGAGAGAAAGTATTTATTATTTTATAAAAAGTATGCTTTTTAAATCTACTACATCGAATTCTTTGGTAATACATAGGGTACCTTTTTAAATCTACTACATCAAATTCTTTGGTAATACATAGGGTACCTATCTCCCCAAATTGCTTACTTGATCTGGCTGATACAGTGTGTTTTCAATGGTGACATGGCCAGACAGACCTTTGCCTGGAGCCACTACCAGCAATGATTCTGTAGCTGCATTTTTATGTGCAAATGCAAGTTTGGAGCCCATTTATGAACCAGTCTGCATTTCTTGATAATAGTTGCCTTTTAAAGCTACTTATTGATATTTACCTAAATCTGTTTCTTTTCTTTTTTTTTTTTGTAGAAGAGATGACGTCACTTAAACGTTGGTTTCAAAATTTAAGTCAGCTAGAACAGTGCCAAAAAGCTGCATCATCACTGTTTAAAGATGAGGATAGCTCAGTCTTCAAGCCTTACCTCCAGAAGCAACCTGCAGCCATAACCCCATCTGGCAAACCCATCTACAATGAGCAAGAGGTAATATATATACAATAGTGCACCTTCTGCAATGGCCTAATAGTATTAACCAAGAGGCAACCCTTTGATTATCTCCTGGTGTAAGAGCAGAGGCATTGTTTTTCACTGTTGCTAAAAATATATTTATAAGAATATATATTGATGACACAGAAGTATGCACAAAATGTCTCTGTCTTAAATATATTGATAATGGGTTGAGTGCAGAAGACTCTTGTATTTGTCTATATGTATTTTGTGGTCACAGGCTCATTGCACCCCCGCCTAATGGTTTTAAAAATTAGTGGTGAGCACAACTTTCCCTTGTTTTTTATTTATATATATATATATATATATATATATATATATATATATATATATATATATATATATATATATATATATATATATATATATATATATATATATATATATATATATTTTTTTTTTTAATAGTAGATACGTAGACTCTCATTCTGCTTGTGGGAGTTGTAGTTCAAAATTATCTGCATCATTAACGTTAGCTCTGTATTTTTGTTTACAATAAGTGCCTGACAAAGTTATGTGCTGAAAAGGGAGTTTCTTTGTAGAATGAAACATGTGTAGTGTGGATTTCTAAGCCGTTGTTTATTGACCATTTCGACTTAACTATTTCCCACCTTAACAGGGAGAGGACATTGAGTCTCTGTCTGAGGAGGATATTCAAGCTGCTGCTGAAGCTTGGGCTAAAGGTCTTAGTGGTGCTCCAAAGCCAAAGCTGCAACCACACCCAATGTAAGGAAGTGCTATGCACCTGTGTATACTGTAGATATGCCCTCATACTCAACACTCTGTATAGCAGAGACACTATATATATATATATATATATATATATATATATATATAGATAGATAGATAGATAGATAGATAGATAGATAGATAGATAGATATATAGATAGATATAGAGATATATATAGATATAGATAGATATAGAGATATATAGAGATATAGATATATATAGAGATATAGATATATATATATATATATTTTTTTTTTTATGGAAATACATGTCCCAAACTAGCAGTGGGTGGGTGTGGAATTGATACAAAAAGGGTATTGGTACAAAGGGTGCAATGATCTTGAAACCTGTTTCCCATAGATTTGAGGAGCTTAGAATGTCTGCATAGACCATGCTCTCAGCTAATATCAGACAATGCCCACAGATGTATGTAAGTGCTTTATACTTAGTGCTGCTCTTTATGCTTATGGCCACACAGTCAACCTGAGCTGCCTGAGTTACGCAGTGGGGAGACAGAAGCTGTATGCATTTATAGTTGCACAGGCTGTGGGTGGCCCAAGGGCAGATAAAGTATTTTTTAGAATTCCGTTTCATTTAATCACTTGTCATTATTGCTATTTATAAAATAAATGACTATAAAATAAATGACTGTTTATGGAACAAAATATTTCTTTATAATCCAAAGCAGAAGATAAAGCCTAGTTTTTTCATCCATGTCATTTTACAGCCTGCCTGTGGAAGGAGAAAAAAATATTCTCATCACCAGTGCTTTGCCCTATGTGAATAATGTTCCACACCTTGGAAATATCATTGGTTCTGTGCTCAGTGCTGATGTTTTTGCTAGGTAAGTTGAACAATTAGCCATACCATAGATTTTCTTTTTCTTTTTGACTAAAACTATTTAGGTTTCAAATTTTGTTTCCTATGACACGACCTATGCTAAATAAATACTTGCCTCACGTAAGTCAGCATTTTATCATCTTTACTTGTATAAAGGATTCTGAAGTCTATCTTGTATCACTAGTTTAGAGCCCCTGCCTGAAAGTGAAGCTGGCGGGACATTCCTGGGTGACCGTATCCTGCCCCACAGATTTAACTCATCTGGTAAGGGGCAATGATTATGTCCTAGTGCATATAGTAGAACAAGATGGCATCATGAACAGGGCATAGCCACAGTCCATCACGCAGGCCCTGTCTACTCTTAAACTACCTTTTCTCAATGCCCGGCAGCAGCATAATAAGATGCTGGGGGGCAAATTCACTAAGCGCCGAACGCTAGCGTTACTTCGCTAGCGTTTGGCATTTTCGTTACTGCACAAATTCACTAACGAACGCTGGCATAGTTTCGCTAATGTTACTTCGCATCCTTACGCCTGGCGAAGTTTCGCTAGCGACGTAACTACGCAAATTCTCTAACGCGCGCAGTGTACTGAACGCTACCTTTTACGCTAGACTTCCTTCGCCATCTCAGACCAGGCGAAGCGCAATAGAGTAGATAGGGATTGCTTAAAAAAAGTCAAAATTTTTTCTAAGTCCCAAAAAACACTGGCGTGTTTTCTACATTATGGGTGATAGGCTGAAAAAGATCGAAAAATTTTTTGGGGCTCCCCTCCTTCCCCCCTACATTTCCTGACTCATGGCAACTTACCTAGACAGTGGGCACATGTGTAGGGCAAAATAAAATTTTTATTTGATGTTTTGAAGCTTTTCTAGCCATTTGTAGTGCTGATACGTATTCCTCCATTGAAATTTGAATTTGGCGCCGTATGCAAATTAGCCTTCGCTAGCGTAACTTCGCTTTACTTAGCGAATCAACGCTAGCACAACTTCGCAACCTTACGCTACCCCTGAGCGCAACTTCGGATTTTAGTGAATTTGCGAAGCGCTGGCGAAACTACGCCTGTCGAAGTGTGGCAAAGTGCGGCGAAGTTACGCCTGGCGCAACTACGAATCTTAGTGAGTTTGCCCCTGGGTGTTTTTACTGGTGCAGGTTTTAGGTTTTGTAAACCTAAAGTGACATAGTACCGCACTCAGCGAGAATACTTGTGAAGAAAATCGATATTTTGAAAACCATCAAACCATCCTTGAGAAAGAGCACAGTTGGTGTTCAAAAGTTTGGATGTTTTTCAATAAATCTTGATTTTTTTTCACATGTATTCCCGTTGAGTGCGGTACTATGTCACTTTATTTAATGAGTGAAAGAAAAAATAAAAAATTTTAAAGTTTGGTCAGCGGACCTTTCTCAAGACATCCCAAACACACCAGTATTCTCCAACCTAAAATAGGCATTTGGTTATGTAAATTAGTGTCCAACCCACTCCCTGTGATGTGATCAAGTGCAGTATATACAAGATATAAACATCATCAAACAGAGAATCATTGCAGGTATCACATAGAGTTTTACAAAAGTAAAATCAAGTGTAGAGTGTGCAAGTGTGCGAGTGCCCAAACAAAATGTTAGAGGACATGAGTGCATTAAAAGAAAAATGGCCAAAAAGCAGGAAAAAAAGGGGGGGTGGAAAAAGAGACCGTACAGAACCATAACAACAGGCTCAGTCATAAATAGATCATCACTATAAAAAGAGGGAAGATGGCTGAGTGGAAATGAACAGGCGACCTGGCTTTGTGTACAACTATCATGATTTTCATAGTAACCGAAAAGACACCGCACTGTTCACAAAGAGCACTTATTAGCTATAGCCTAGCCGACATATAGGTAAC
This sequence comes from Xenopus laevis, assembly GCF_017654675.1. Taxonomy (NCBI): domain Eukaryota; kingdom Metazoa; phylum Chordata; class Amphibia; order Anura; family Pipidae; genus Xenopus; species Xenopus laevis. The sequence continues at coordinate 147,884,375 of NC_054373.1, forward strand.
AGGAGATTACACTCTTTAGGAGTCCAAATTTATTGGTCGGTCATAGCCAATATTGCCCGGCAGCAGCATAATAATATGCTGGATGTTTTTACTGGTGCAGGTTGGAAGTTTAAATCATTAGCTGATTTAATTCCGTTATTTCTGATGGAAAATGAAATGAAAGCAAATCTGCTTGTGGTATTAAGTCAGCCAATATGAGAATTCCCTTTCTTTGCACATCGGGTGGTACGTATTCCTAAATGTATGATATTGCATTTATACTTAAAAAATTATATAGCATGTTCTGTAAGGGTTATCAATTGTATGCTATTACATTCTTAAGCATGTTTGGTATTAATCAGATCAGTTTTGGTCTTGTGAGATGATTGGACTTTTCCCAAGGCAATGGAGAAGTCGCCCCCAAAAATCTGCTTTAAACAGGCTAATGGCAATAGTTATGGCAATTCTAGGGCATATAAGCATAAAAAGCACATTCTGATTATGCTCCTATAGCGTGTGCACAGGTTATAATATGCTACTTTAGTTCTGCTTAATACAGATGTCCATTCAGTTGGAAGGCTCACACTTTTCTGTACCAATAAATCCCTACACATTTTCAGCACAGCAATGCTCATAATGTGCAAGATAACACCTGTAGGAGTATAACAATCGCAGCAGGTGCAAGGCCGGTAATTACAGACATTGTTTTATAAATGGAGACACTCATGGGACTTAAGTGCCATCGAAAGGGTTTCCATGGCAGCTTTCAGCCATGTAGAGTGGATGCACTTATGGTAAACAAAACAAAAATAGAAATATATGGGCGCTCTCAGAAGGCCTCTTAATACAGGTACTGCAAAAAGAGTGACCATTTCAAAAATTAGAGTTTATAATAAGCTTCATCTCCTTCATCTTCATCTCAATGTTTATATAGTCCTCATCAGAGGTAATATTATGCTACACAATCCTTTGTCTGAGGCACCTAAGAAAGTCACCTTGTCGTGCCATCCAGCCAACCCTTCCTTCCAAGTAATACAAATACTCCTGCACCCCACATAACAGTAGGAAACGGGTCAAACTTTTCTAGCTAAAATAATGATTGTTTTAATTATATTTTCAGGCAAACATGAGAGGCCCCCTTTCTCAACAGTACTTGTCAGACACTTTAATTCATGTTTTGATTTTCCAGGTACTGCAGGCTGCGGAACTGGAACACACTGTACATATGTGGGACAGATGAATATGGCACAGCCACAGAGACCAAGGCTATGGAGGAAGGTTTGACACCACAACAGATCTGTGACAAGTACAATGCTGTCCACACTGCAATATATCAATGGTTTAACATCTCTTTTGACTATTTTGGACGGACAACAACCCAACAGCAAACCACGTGTGTGATCAATTTCTTTTTGTCTTTTTTCATATCTGATAACACATTATATTATGAGATAGCTAGCACTTTAAGCCTTGGGATTTTGGGACATGTAGTTAAGAACTACTGGATTACCACAAATGACTATATATTATAGTAATAACCATAATAAACCATTCGTTCTTTTCTTAAGTATTGCCCAGGACATATTTCATCGACTTCTCGAGAGGGACTTTCTTCTGACAGACACTGTGGAACAGCTTCGCTGTGAGACATGCAAGAGGTTCTTGGCTGATCGCTTTGTAGAAGGAATATGTCCTTTCTGCAACTACGAAGAGGCGAGAGGGGACCAATGTGACAAATGTGGAAAGCTCATAAATGCTGTAGAGTTAAAGGTATTCTTGATATAAAAGCCAGATTGCTATCTTTATATTCAATTTCCAGTACTTGACAAGGCTAAATGTACCGTTGATGTTTTTCTGCAGTAAGTACAGGTACCTTTTTTCCAATGCTTCCTTCTGTCTCGGTGAATCACCTGCTGAATGCAGTAGCTGCTGATTTTTTTTCAGGTGCTAAAACCAGCACAAAAAAGTTTGCAGTTGTGTAAGAACGGCCATTAAGGTTTGTGAATGTCTCATTTGTGTGCAGGTTTTACTAAACTCTCTTAAGCTGCTGTACCTTTACTTATGTAGGTTTTCTGTAGAAATGTGATGTACACATTTTCATGAATTACAAAAGCTTTGATATGTCTAAGCATTATTAAGCATATCGAATAAATCTGCCCCATTGCTTGGTCCTGCCTCATATTTCATTGCCATTACTCGTCATATGAGTAGACCTGGCTTCACTCCATTTTTGTTCTTGGTTAAAATTCTTACTGTGCACTCCTGTGGTATGGCAGTTGCACCTCACACAACAGGATGTCTGTCTGCCACTCCAGGTTTCTTTATTTTCTTTTTAAAGCAGTGTCCCGACTAGGCCTACATGTTAAATGTAAACTTCTGTGCTTCCAATTACAGAAACCACAATGCAAAGTTTGTAAGCAGTCCCCTGTCATTAAATCATCCAAACATCTCTTCTTGGACCTGCCAAAGGTGCGTAAATTCATTTTCTATATAGGTACAGCGTTATGGGTAAGATATTGTAAGCCACAAAATCCTGTAGATCTGTTTCTGCTGTAGTAGCTCATTGAATGTATCTCTTTAATGTGTTTGTTTTTAGAGCTATTATATCTTTATAATATTATAAGAGGACACATAAGCCACAAGCTTTACATTTCTGGTATAAATTCAGTTGGGGAAAACATAATAACCTGCTACAATGTTCCACTTCTATTGCTTCTGAACCTATTTTCTAAAGGGGTATTGGCCTAGGATCAAAAGTGTATGTTACATAGTTACATAGTTACATAGTTACATAGTTACATAGTTACAAAGTTAAATTGGGTTGAAAAAAGACAAAGTCCATCAAGTTCAACCCCTCCAAATGAAAACCCTGCATCCATACACACACCCCTCCCTACTTTTAATTAAATTATATATACCCATACCTATACTAACTATAGAGCTTAGTATCACAATAGCCTTTGATATTATGTCTGTCCAAAAAATCATCCAAGCCATTCTTAAAGGCATTAACTGAATCAGCCATCACAACATCACCCGGCAGTGCATTCCACAACCTCACTGTCCTGACTGTGAAGAACCCCCTACGTTGCTTCAAATGAAAGTTCTTTTCTTCTAGTCTAAAGGGTTGGCCTCTGGTACGGTGATCCACTTTATGGGTAAAAAGGCCCCCTGCTATTTGTCTATAATGTCCTCTAATGTACTTGTAAAGTGTAATCATGTCCCCTCGCAAGCGCCTTTTTTCCAGAGAAAACAACCCCAACCTTGACATTCTACCCTCATAATTTAAGTCTTCCATCCCTCTAACCAGTTTAGTTGCACTCAGTCTCTCCAGCTCATTTATATCCCTCTTAAGGACTGGAGTCCAAAACTGCACTGCATACTCCAGATGAGGCCTTACCAGGGACCTATAAAGAGGCATAATTATATTTTCATCTCTTGAGTTAATGCCCTTTTTTATGCAAGGCAGAACTTTATTTGCTTTAGTAGCCACAGAATGACACTTCCCAGAATTAGACAACGTGTTATCTACAAAGACCCCTAGATCCTTCTCATTTAAGGAAACTCCCAAGTGGACATGTCATATTTTTGAGTACAGTTTTAAGAAACTAAATATGTTAGCAGTGCACATCGTAAGATATCATTAGCAAGCAATTCAGTCACACTATATGACAGTTAGGCACTCCAAGTCAGTAATAGTGCCAGTATTAGTCACTTATTGATACATGGGCTTCCAGCTCACTTACTGTTTCCAGCAGCCAAAAAAACTATTACTCTGTGAGGATACAGTTTTATTATATGTTTCTTTTATTATTTTTATCTTTTATTTCTGTTCAGACCCTCTCGTATTCAACTTCCACTATCTCATTGAAACCACATCTGGTTGCTTAGGTGACTTGTACCTTAACATTCAGATAGCTGCTAAAATTCTAAAGTGGAGAACTGCTAAAAAAATGCTAAATATTTCGAAAACCACCAAAAACGTTTTTTAAAAAAATTATTGATTGCAAATTGTCGCTATTGGTTTGGGACTCCCAACAAGTTTTCAGCAGGAGAAATGTTATGGTAAATCACTCGTGTAGCCTTAGGTTTTACCAAAAAAGACCATTTTTGCTTTTGTTATCCTAATATTAAAAACAAAGCAAAATAGAAACAGTATAACATCTGCCAGTATTTCCTACTTCATTTTTTTGGGCTTATTGCAGTGGGCAATACACTGGGTATCATGTTTAATTTATTCTAAAATGTAAGGGGGTGAATATGCCTGAGCTCCACATTCTGTCTACTCTTTCATAATTGATATTAAGCATTATGATGAACATGTGATTTGTAGCTAGAACCTACAACAACTGCCTGAGTGGGTTAGGATAATCTTACAAAATACTACCTGGGCCTTATCTCAAGACCTTATCTTTTTGTAGCTAGAGAAACATTTAGAGCAATGGTTGGAACAGTCCTTCTCGTCTGGAGACTGGACATCAAATGCCCGTTTCATAACGCGCTCGTGGATACGTGATGGACTGAAGCCTCGTTGCATCACACGTGATCTAAAATGGGGCACACCTGTGCCGCTGGATGGTTTCAGAGACAAGGTGACACAGAGTCTTGATTTAAACACTTCTTGATTTATACATGGACGTTGTTTTACTTATGTATGCCTCTGTATTATTACAGGTGTTCTATGTCTGGTTTGATGCTCCCATTGGCTATATTTCTATTACAGCCAACTATACAGATCAGTGGGAAATGTGGTGGAAGAGTCCTCAACAGGTACCAAAATAATACTGTGTAATTATGGGTTAGTGATAGATCTTTGGGCCAATTGTCCTTCACATTAGCTAATAGCATTGTATATGTATAATTATATAAATAAATGTCAAAAGAAGTGGAAACATGGTTTAGCCCATTAAAGTACAGTCTTAAAGGCATGGTTAGTACAAAGCATCAGGCAAGGTGTATTCTGACGAGTGGCACGTTTATTCTCAAGATACGGACATTTCCCAAGTGATTTGCTTTTACAGCCCATTGAGAAATTATTTAATGTGGACTTTTTCTAAAAAAAAAAAAAAAAGCTGCAATTCTTCTGGGTAAGAAAACTGTGAATCTATACTGTGAAATCTAAAATATTCCAGTGCATTAAACCTTGGCAAATCTCTCCATATAGATCTAAAATATATACATAGTCCGTATTCTCTGATACTTCTAATGAGTATGTCTTTTTTTTTTTTATCATTAGGTCCAGCTTTATAATTTCATGGCAAAGGACAATGTTCCTTTCCACAGTGTAATCTTCCCTTCCTGCCTTTTGGGTGCAGAAGATAACTACACATTGGTCAACCACCTTGTAGCTACAGGTAGGGTTTTTATAAGATTTGCACTATACCATTGTGTCTCTGAGATTCTCTGCTTCATTGATATGATAGGATACTGGGCTTTAGGGAACTATTATGACACAGGGAACCATTGTTTCTCTTGAATGCAAAGGGACCTTAAAAGAGGGTTGTTCACCTTTAAATTAACTTTTATTATGACGTAGAGAGTGATATTCTGAGACGATTTGCAATTGGTTTATATTTTTTTATTATTTGTGATTTTTTAGTTATTTAGCTTTGTATTCTGTAGCTCTGCAGTTTGCAATTTCAGCAATCTGATTGCTAGGGTCTAAATTACCCTAACAACCATACATTGATTTGAATAAGATACTGGAATATGAATAGGAAAGGGACTGAATAGAAAGATGAGTAATGGAAAGTAGCAATAACAATACATTTGAAGCCTTGCAGAGCATTTGTTTTTTAGATGGGGTCAGTGACCCCCATTTGAAAGCTGGAAAGAGTCCAAAGAATTAATAATTCAAGCTGCAGAATGGCCCTCTGTGAGTGCTTATGACATGAAATTCCATGTTTGTGCATATTCAGGAAACATGGCAAGACCTATTCTAGGTTTTGTTGTCTGCAAATGGATATGGAGTAGCTGTGATGGAACATGTATTTGAGTGTGTAGCGAGGTGTTGTATGCATGATTCTACAGCGTATATGCTGAAAGCATGTCAAGTAAGAATATGATATAGCTTCACTAAATGTGTACCTTTATCTGAACAGAATATTTAAATTATGAGGATGGTAAATTCTCCAAAAGTCGAGGAGTTGGGGTATTCGGAGATATGGCACAGGAGACTGGTATCCCTGCAGATATATGGAGATTCTACCTACTTTATGTGAGACCGGAAGGACAAGACAGTGCTTTCAGCTGGAGTGATCTCATGCTCAAAAACAACTCTGAGCTCCTGAATAACCTTGGCAATTTTGTCAACAGGTAAGATTCTGTTAGGATCTATGAATAAACAGAGAAACGTGAAACCATTACATTTCTTGTAACAGAAATAGATTGCTGTAGGCACGAATAATGAGCATTTCATGCATATTTCTAACAATTATGGGTCAAATTACCTAATGTTAGATGGTGAGATCATTGTTGGTGCTTTATAAATAAAACAGTAATAGGTTGTATGAATGTCTCCCTACTGGAAGACTAGGAGGAAAGAAGGCCAAGAAACTGGGGTACGTAGTTAGAGCAGGCCAAGGTTAGGGTTGGCAGTAATTGATCATACATATGGAACAAGCTGGGGTATGTGCAGTTCTTTATAGTTGTAGTGAAGGTCAGGTCTGATCAGGTGAGATCCATAACATAGAGCCATCGAGTGTAGTCAACAGCCAACATGGATTAATGAATGAAAGCAAGACACTGTAAGGAAGCCCACAACAACAATATATTTCTGTATGTCCATTAAAATGTATCTCCCTGTGTTTGTGTCGGTGTCCACTTGGGATCTGCCGCTCTACGAATTATCTATAAAACCTTGAACCATGGCGAGCAGCTCAATAAGTAACCTCCTGTGGTACTTTGGATTTGTTGCACCAGACAATTTATACTGTTTTATTTATCACAACATTCATGTGTCCCTAAGTGGGCACCAGCACAAACACTGGGAGATACATTTTTAATTTACATACTGCACTATATTATTGTTGTTGTGAACATCCTTACAGTGTCTATCATTCATTTATGGAGCCCATACAGAGGGAAGAATGAAGGAAGTAAATCTCCACCAGATGAATTTGAGAACTATTCAACACTCTGGTTAATTTTTCTTTCCATAGATGAAAGGCTGTGCTGTAAATACAAACGTTGGTTTATGCTTTTATTTACGTGTCTTGTGGGGGTAGGTGGTTTGTTAGCAGGATTTCATCTGTGTTCACACTCTTTATGCAGGGCTGCTATGTTTGTACAGAAGTTTTTCAATGGCTGTGTTCCAGAAATGGAGCTGCTTTCAGAAGATAAGAGGCTTCTGGCCCAAGTTGCAGCAGAACTGCAGCAGTTCAACCAGCTTCTGGAGAAAGTCCGGTATGTTCTTCAAGGACAGGAAAACCAAACAATTTATACATGTATTTATACATTTTTGCATCTGTAAATTAACAAAATTTCATAGTTTTACACTGCTCTTTTATAGAAAACAATATGGTATATTGAAGTTACAACTCTGCTTCTAATAAGTCCATGTTAATTCCACTTTTCAGCATCCGAGATGCTCTTAGGTGTATTCTGAACATTTCACGTCATGGAAATCAGTACATCCAAGTTAACGAACCATGGAAATGCATCAAAGGAAACCAAGAAGAGCAGTAAGTTTCCCTAAAGGTTCCACTTACCATCCTGACTTTTATCTTTTACCCCAGAAGAAAACTGATGCAAGAAACCTGTAGTACATTGTCCCATTTATTGTAAAATATCCAATTCTCTGCAGTGTGATTTCCTAAAAATGCAATTCTCTGTGCTTTTGCAGGAAGAGAGCAGGCACAGTGACTGGAGTGGCTGTAAACATGGCAGCTCTTCTCTCGGTTATGTTGCATCCATACATGCCAACAATTAGCGGTGTTATCCAGGAGCAGCTGCTAATGCCACAAGAATCTAAAGTGTTGACCACCGACTTCTGCTGCCGTCTACAAAGTGGGCACCGAATTGGCAATGTGAGAAAGTATATGAAATTATTAGTGAAATTATAATAATTGGTAATTTCAGGATTATGGTACAAGGGTTCCCTGCTCTATATCCAGGCCTGGATTTATAGAGAGGCCACCAAGGCCTGGGCTGCCCAACCACACCCACATTGGTTCCGAAACACTGGGGAGGAGCAGGACAATAGTTTTTAAAATTTCCTGTACGCCAATCCCCATTGCTCTGGTCCTGATGATGAAAATTTCATTGAATAAAAGGGAGGGATCAGGGTGACAAATTACACTGAGCCTAGGGACTCCTGCTATGTAAATCCAGCCCTGTCTATATCTATCAGTCAGATTTGCTAAAGGGCGAAGTGGGCTTTTTTAGCGATAATTTGCCAAAATTCAAAGAGACATCACCAATTTATTAAAGGCAAAGCTAGCTAGCCAAAAAGCTCAGCTCTCTTAAAGTTTCTCAACGTTTCACCAGGCGATCGTTACTCTGCAAATTTATCAAAGTGCGGACTTTCCAATCCGTTTCCCCAGAGTCTGTTTTTACTGGTTCTGCCTGGCAAATTGATAAGATGAAGCTACATCCTCAACATTATTATGAGTGACATCATATCCTGTATGCCAAAAAAGTCATAACATAATGTGGGATTATGTTTACAAGTTGTAAGTGTTAAATATATGTTATTTGCACTTTTTTTTAACTATTTGAAGCTCATGCTACATTTGTTTTCAGATGGGCTCATGTCTAGGACAATAGAGGATCTGTTTTGTCTTTATTTTGCTTCCTTGGATGTTTCAAATAAGTAGCCTCTTCCAGCAATTTCACCAAAAATCACTACATCTATAATCTACCCGCCATATTTAAATTGAGCGTAATTAGGTTACGAAGTTTCACTAGGAATATAGTAACACTAGATAAAATTTGCTAAGCAATGTTCACGCTGACAAAGTTTCACAAGTGTTCATCTGCTGAGACGAAACTTTGTATTTTGATAAATATGTGTAGTCGCTGCAAAATAATGTTTGACGAAGTTACGCGAAGTATGACAACGTTTCCCTAAGCTAAAACTTGCCTTTTAGTAAATTTGCCCCAGTGTCTCAGACATTCTTTACCATAAGGGAAACTATTACCATTAGTCTGTGTCTGGAAAGGTACTTGTGTTTTCTGAATCTCCTAATGCATCAATATGGTGTTCTTCAGGTGAGTCCACTGTTCCAGAAGCTGGAGAATGACCAGATAGAATCCTTGCGCAAACGCTTTGGAGGAGGGCAGGTGAGAAGTTTGGTCTTGTATGCACACTATACTACACAATAGAATAATGTTTGCAAAGCTCTTGTGCTTTCACAGGAATTATTTAATATTATTTCTAATTCTAAAAGCACAAAATAATTAGAGCTGAATTATAATTAAGAGGAGTTAAGTGTAGAAACTGCTGTTACTATTCTTTTTTTTATCTTTCTACTCGCCAGTGTATTCTGTAAGGTATTTTTTTTTTTAAAGTTTTTATTTTTGCATTTTCAAAACAAACATACATACACACACGAAAATAATAATAGGACATACATAGTGAAAGTAGAACCAGCAGTCAGAACATCGTCACAAAAGCAACACAATCCTAGTGCTTCTCCTCATATTCCAACCAAGCTCCCCAAATGCCCTCGAACTTCTTGGGGCAACCCCTAGCAACATAGACCAATTTCTGGTAAGGGAGGATAATATTAACCTTTCTCCTCCAGAAGGTAACGGTCGGGGGGTCCACTGATTTCCAATGTAGAAGAATAGATTTTTTAGCATAAAACAAAAGCTGTAAGTAGCACAGTTTGACTACAGCTTTCAAACCCAGATCATCCATAACGCCCAAGAGACAGACTAAGGGGGTCCTAAAACTCGGGACATCCAAGACTAGAGAGATGTGCTGCAGAACCTCTTCCCAGAACCCCTGAATCCTCGGGCAATCCCAGAAAACATGCATAACAGTGCCTACCTCCTGGCTGCATTTATTGTTCTGTAAGGTATTTTAATTACAAGAGAAAGCATTTGTGGGGTAACTAAAAGTACGACATGTTTGTGTAGCAAGTCATGTGTTCCGCACATACTTTATATACATTGTGTAAGGATCCTTCCATTCCAACTATACTTCTGGAATTGATTGTTGGGTTTGATAGATTGACCTCCGGTTTATAATGGCTATGTCTTGGGCGGGGGTGCAATAAATGTGCACCTAGTGAATTTGATTTCCGCTGTATAATTGCAAGTCATTTCTTTATTCCTCTTGGTCTGTCCCCTTTCTCATCAGCTTAACGGTGACAGCACTGTGCCACAGGTAATGTGATAACTGCATGTTGCATCCTGCATTTATCTATTTGCATGAGGAATTTGATAACATTTAATAAGTATTTAATAGGGCCCACAAAATAGATTCATGTGTTGTGCCAACTGGCTTTTCAGATTAAATACTGCACACAAAGCATTTCCTCTGCAAAACATAAAGGGATTCGGCCATGATTTTTATGATGTAGTTTTTATTTCTAAATTACACTGTTTACGCTGCAGATAATTAACTCTAATATATACAATTTCATTCCTGAACCAAGTGTATTTTTTTAGTTAGTAATATTGGTGTGTAGGCAATAATCTCAGGTCATTCTGACTGGTCATGTGTTTTCCGAAAGAATCAGCACTTTATGATGGAACTGCTTTCTGGCAGGCTGTTGTTTCTCCTTCTCAATGTAACTGAATGTGTCACAGTGGGAATGGATTTTACTATTGAGTGCTGTTCTTCGATCTACAAGGCAGCTGTTATCTTGTGTCAGGGAGCTGCTATCTGGTTACCTTTTAGGGATGCACTGAATCCACTATTTTGGATTCTGCCGAACCCCCGAATCCTTGGCGAAGGATTCGGCCGAATACCGAACCTAATCCGAACCCTAATTTGCATATTTAAATTAGGGGTGGGAAGTAAAAAAACATTTTTTACTTCCTTGTTTTGTGACAAAAAGTCACACGATTTCCCTCCCCGCCCCTAATTTGCATATGTAAATTAGGGTTTGGATCGGTTGGGCAAAAGGATTTGACCGAATCCTGCTGAAAAAGGCCGAATCCTGGATTCGGTGCATCCCTATTACCTTCCCATTGTTCTGTTGTTAGGCTGCTGGGGGTGATAACTTTCCAACTTGCAGTAAAGATTGACTGACGTTTCTCAAGTCATGATTGGGGGCAGCTGGGAAACTGACAATATGTCTAGCACCGTCAGATTTCAAAATTAAATATTAAAAAATCTGTTGCTCTTTTGAGAAACTGATTTCAGTGCAGAATTCTGCTGCAGCAGCACTATTTACTGATGCGTTTTGCAAAAAAAATTCCCATGACGGTATCCCTTTAATTCCTTTTTAGGGCTAAGCATTGTTAAAATGTACAGTTTGTTGTTGGGGAAACAATATTAAAATTAAATTTTAGAAAACTATAGTAACCTTTGTTGTTGCTCTTTTTTTTCATAAAGTAACCATTCTGTCTATGCTTTATGGCTGGGATTTTGGATCCCTTTCCAAGAGAGCATTTAGTAGGATCCTACCCAGTTGAGAAAGCTTATCAACCAAACAAAACAAGAAAAAGGGCGTTCGATGTGATGGTATTCTTTTAATTCATCATATGCCTATATGCAGTCAGGTATAAAACGTTATTTGGAACGTTGTAGCATACAGTGGATAATTTAACATAATTTGGTTAGTGATTATGCAAAAAAATTATACAAAAATAAATCAGCGTGTCTTTTAATTACTAAGTAGCTTTTTTATTTTTGTTGCCAGTTATAAAGTAGAATGAAGTACACTAGCTGGAGTTAGATTTCTGTAGGGCTGGCCACCACCATCTTTCCCCTGCATCTTACTAGGTATCTAAACCCAGCAAAATGAATTGATAGAAATATTACTATGCTCAGAGATGCACCTTGATTAAAGGAATAAACTTAACCCTAAAAATTAATATGGTTAAAAATGCCATATTTCATATAATGACCTTATTGCACCAGCCTAAAATGTCATCTTCTCCATAGCAGCAGTTATCAAGGACTTCAAACTTGTCACAGGGGGGTCACCATATTGGTGTCACTCACTTGCTCAGTGGGCTCTGAGCAGCTGTTGAGAAGCTAAGCTTAGGGGTTGTCACAAATTATCAAGCAGAAAATCAGCTTGGCCTGTAATATAAACTGATGCTACAGGGCTGATTATTACATTTTGATACTAGTTGCACTGCTTTCTGCGCTGATTTGTAGTAATTATCTGTATTAATTACTAATCAGCTTTATATTGTGACATACTGTATCTATTCTATGTGTACTGTATATTGTGAGTGGGTCCCTAAGCTCAGTAAGTGACAGCAGCACAGAGCATGTGCAGTGAATCAGCAGAAAAGAAGATGGGGAGCTACTGGGGCATCTTTGGAGACACAGATCTTTACTGCTAAAGGGCTGTGGTTGCCTTGGGCTGGTACAGTAGCCCAAAACATAATGTACAACATTCCTAACTACTTCTTTCGTTAGGCTTTAGTTCTCCTTTAATTTTACAACTGGGATTCAGCAACTCTAGGGTTAACCGAATCTTGGGAGTGCACAGAATTGCAGACACCTTCAAAGAGAGCGTTGTTGAGCCAGGTCTGTCTAGCAGTATAAAACTGCAAATATCAGAGCCCATATAAAAGACAAGGAAAGTATTGAATTGTAAAAGTGCTGTGGAGGACATATTCATGTTTTGGGTTTTTATCCCCTTTTAACTTAAAAATCCACTTGATTGGCAGTTATCAAGCAAGTGGATCTTTGTGTGATTTGGACAGCCACATGCAGGGCCAGTTAGGTCATACCGTGAGCCTACAGGGACCACATCAATGTGGGGGATTTTAAAACCTGCTCAATAGATTTATACGCTGAAGCCTCAATTTTACATCCCCTGATTTTACGTTTCTTGTTTTTTGTGGTCCCACCAATAAATAAAACCTAATACATTTTCCTGGATTTATACACCATTTTTTCTGGTCCCCTGAAAGATGTAAAATGGGGGTTCTACTGTCCATTTTTGGCCAGATATTAGCCTGGACCCTAATAAAGGCTTTTGTTTTGATTTTTTAGGCCTGGGTATGGCCAGCTTCAGTCAGACTTGTCTTTTGTTTTTGGCTCATGCAATATGTAGCTGCTTTGGTGTATGTTGATAATAAAAATGTATTTCCTGCTTCCTGTTTGTGAAATGAACATTTTGTTTCCATTCCTTCAGTCCTGACATTTGGCAGGAACTTATTTTCTGACACAGACTGCCCTTTGGTTACAAACACCCAAGAATTCCATGTGTATTATTTAAGTGTTTATGATTGCTGCCTGTTCAATGGTTCACCTTTAAAAAAAACTTTTAGTGTGATATAGAGAGTGATATTCTGACACCGCTTGCAATTGCCTTTCATTTTTTATTATTTGTGGCTTTTGAGTTATTTGGCTTTTTAGTCAGCAGCTCTCCAGTTTGTAATTTCAGCCATCTGGTTGCTAGTGTCCACATTTGATTTGAATAAGAGACTGGAATATGAACAGGAGAGGCCTGAATAGAAAGATGAGGAATAAAAAACAATAACAATACATTTGTAGCCTTACAGAGCATTCGTTTTTTAGATGGGGTCAGTGACCCCCATTTGAAAATTGGAAAGAGTCAGAAGAAGAAAGCAAATAATTCTAACAATATAAGAAATAAATAATGAAGACCAATTGAAAAGTTTATTAGCATTGGTCATTCTATAACATATTAAAGTTAACTTAAAGGTAAACCACTCCTTTAATTCCATTGTTAGGCCTGGATAAAGCCCCAGCTCCACAGTGACAGGCCAGTTGGCAATGTTTAGCGAGGATTGCCGCAGACTTGTGATATTATGGGGCCATTTCCTAAGGGAACGCTTATGCCTAAAAATAGCATTGCCTTGCTGATGTCAGTGATACAAGAGGCACACACAGGGACACTGGGACAATACTAAGCTGTGTCTGATTTTCCTAGGAATACTCCATCTCCCCAGCTGCCCCAATTTACCAACACACACTCTGCAATATCCAGCTTTGGTCTCCTTTGTGTCGCCCATATACACTAACTTGTGATTTAGGCTGAATGTATTTATGAGATCAGTTTCAATTGAAATTTTACTTTTTTTTTTTATATAAATACAAATACTTGGCTAACTGCTTCAAATTCATTTACATTTATTCCCAGCCTGTATGAGATATTTTCCCAGGTCATACAATATTCTTTCCTTTAAAGTATTTTCCCCTTCTTGATCACCCCTGTTGCTTATTTGTCACACTAAGAGGCACATTTATCAAGGGTCGAATTTCAAATTCATGTGGGTTTTTTTAAACTCCCTTAAATTCGAATATTCTCTAAATTTGACTGGGGTGGGTTGAGAAAAAAACTGAATATATCTTAAACGCGGATGAATTTTACAACTCAAAAATGCAAATCGAATTTGATTTGAATTCGATTCGAGATTTTTCTCCGAAATAAAAACTTGTATGTCAGGAAGGCTACAAACAACTCTAAATTGGTCACTGCACCTCTCCCATTGACTTATACATGAATTCGGCAGGGTTTAGGTGGCAAATAGTCGAATTTGAATTCTTAAAGGGCCAGAGTATGATAAATCTCAAAAATTCAATTTCGAATTTTTTAAAAAAAACTCGAATTGAATTTGACAGGTGTGACCATAAAAAAAAAATTCGAAAATTAGAATTTTCAGTTCGACCCTTAATAAATCTGCCCCTAAAAGTTTTTAAACAAATGTGTCATTTTAGGCAAAGTGAACCTGAAAAACACACAGCATGATTACTGCATTCATTTAAGTAACAACGTTATTCAATACCCACTACCTGTATAAAATTTAGGTTCCATTATCCATGTAAGGTTGACCATTTATTCATTTTTATTCTTCATCAGACTAGGGTTTACCCATGGCAGTGATCCCACGATCATTGAATTGGTGGGTTTCTCACTAACCCCTTGGATGTTGCTCCCAGTGCCCTCAAAGCAGGGGCTTGTTTTTGAATTCCAGGCTTGGAGGCAAGTTTTAGTTGCATAAAAACCAAGGGGCAGATTTATCAACGGTCGAACTGGAAATTAGAATTTTCAAATTTTTTTTATGGCAAAACTGTCAAATTCAACTAAGGAGCTATTCAAATTCGACTCGAGTTTTTTTTAAAAAAAATTAGATTTTCGAGATTTATCATACTCTGGCCCTGAATTTGAAATTTGACCCTTGATAAAGAGCTCAAATTGAACTATTCGCCACCTAAAACCTGCCGAATTGCTGTTTGTCAATGGGAGTCGTCCAGGGATCAATTTGGAGTTGTTTGCAGCCTTCCTGACATTCAAGTTTTTTTTTTCGGAGAAAAAAACTAGAATCAAGTTTTTTAAATTCGAATTCGATTCAAGTGTTTGGGTTTATTTAATTCAGCTAAGTTTGAAAAATTATTTATTTTTTTTAATAAATTTCGATTGGTCAAATTTTGCGTTTAGCTGAGTTTTTAATAACTCGCGTCCCAGTGTACTGCTAAACAGAGCCTGCACTAGGCTGCCAGTCCACACAGGGGCTACCAATAGTCAATCACAGCCTATCATTGGCACCCCCAGGAACTTTTTGCATTGTGCTTGTGTTGCTCTCCAAATTTTATTTACGGATCTCTACTCTATGGTATCCAACTGAACAGACTGATACCGTAGACTGGCCATAGACATGGAAACATTCTGTTGTACGGTGGCCCAGACGATCCACTATGCCTAACAATGGAACAAATCTTTTTGCAGTTACTGAATAACCAGTGCTGTATCTTTTTGCACTTTTCTTCAAGGGATCTTATGTTTCCATTTGTGCCTTCAGGTGAAAACGGAGTCAAAAGTGCCCCCATCCCAGGAAGCTCCTCTGCAGAAAACACCAAAAGCCTCTGGCCCAGAAAGAGTAAAGGAGCTGATGCAGGAGGTGGAAAAACAGGTCAGGCAACAAATGATTGGTTGAAGCAAACTGTACACCTGTAACTTCAGCTCTGCTTTTTCCGTCAGTATACACAATCATAGTGTGACAATATACAGTATATTTCTTGCCTCGTTTCTTTTTAATTTCATTCAGTATCTTAGGAACCCTGTTTGTTTTCTCCCTACTCCTAGATCATTCTTTATGTTTGGTGGGAGCCCGAGAGGTGATTCTGGGAAATGATTGTAACTACTTCTACTTTAAAAACATTTTTTGGATTTTCTCCCCTTTTATATTCTAGGGTAACCATGTGCGGGAGCTGAAAGGAAAAAAAGCAGAAAAATCCACCATTGACTCTGAGGTGCAAAAGCTTCTGGCGCTAAAGAAAGAGCTGGCGCTCGCAGAAGGGAAGTCACCGGATCCTCCCGCTCAGAAGGGCAAGAAAAAGAAATAGACTGGGTTTTCTACATCATGTATTTTATTACCTGGATGGGCCAGTGATAAGTTTGTGTAGAGACACTTTTTGCCCCTCTTACAGCAGGGAGAACGTGAAACAAGGGATCACTCTTTTAAATTAAATCTGTTGGTCATTCTTTGCTTAGTGTTCTTTATTGAGTCGTGCATAGCCAAGCATTTCAGCTGTCTCTATAGCAAGCACTGCAATGTATTGCATATTATTGCACATCTTGCTGAGAACCTCCGTGTATTGCTAACTAGGGAAACATCTGAACACACAATACTTTCACCATCACTGTGTGATACTCTTCTCCCTTGGATTGTTAGGCAACACCAATTCCCTGCACATTCTTCTTTCCCCTTGGGATTTCTGTGTCTGTCTCTACACTTTGTTCCAATGGTTTCTCTACTCGTCAGGCTGCAAATTGGTGATGTGCTGGTTGCTAAAATAAACTGGAGAAACACTTTTTCCCAACCCTGGACAGATTTTTACAGCTTAATGGTGGTTAAGCTTTTACCAAGTGGCAAATCCGCAAATGCTTTGCAACTGACAGTATTGGATCCGCCTCATATGCCTGTACATCTGTACTGGACCTGTGAGCTGACATCTCCCTTGGAAAGACCAAATCAGCGGAAAAAAAACAGTGCTCCTGATAATAAAGGTTAGGATATAAAGGTTAGCTCAGAACAACTTTATAGAGACTTAAACATAGGACATCCCTTCAGTTCTCCATGCCCCAAACTCACTTTTTACATGCACACTAAAAAACTGTGCTCTATAATAAGGACACGGTATATTAAAAAACTCGGTCATTAAAAAAAAAATTTAACATTTGTTTTACCTTTATGAAACCATGTACTTTGTTTCCCAGGCCCGCACTGGCTATCTGCGGATTTGTGAAAAAGTTAATTTATTGGTTTGTATGGGCCTTTTTGTATTTGAAATGATAGGGCCTAGTTTGAATCCCAGTCCAGGGCTGCTGTTTCTGAATTTAGTCACAAGCTCATATCCTATTTACTAGCATGTCTGCACTATAACGTACTACTAAACTATGACTTCCCATGTATTCTTTGTTGAACAAGAAGATGAGTTATTTTATATAGAAACTTAGTAAGTTAGGTTGAAAAAAGACACATGTTCATCCTTTTGACTCTATTTTAATCTGCCTAACTGGTTGATCTAGAGAAAGGCAAAAAAAAACATCTGAAGCCTCTCCAATTTGCCTCAGGGGGAAAAAAAATCCTTCCTGGTTTTTTTGCCAATCGGACTAGTCCCTGGATGAACTTGTACTATGAGCTATCTCCCATAACCCTGTATTCCCTCACTTGCTAAAAAGCCATCCAACCCCTTCTTAAAGCTATCTAATGTATCAGCCTCTACCACTAATTCAGGGAGAGAATTCCACATCTTCACAACTCTCACTGTAAAAAAACCTTCCGAATATTTAGATGGAACCTCTTTTCTTCTAATTGGAATGGGTGACCTTGTGTCAGCTGGAAAGACCTACTGGTAAATAAAGCAGAGAGATTATTATATGATCCCCTTATATATTTATACATAGTTATCATATCTCCACTTAAGCGCCTCTTCTCCAACATGAACATCCCCAATTTGGCCAGTCTTTCCTCATAGCTAAGATTTTCCATACCTTTTACCAGCTTAGTTGCCCTTCTCTGTACCCTCTCTAATACAATAATGTCCTGTTTGAGTGATGGAGACCAAAACTGTACGGCATATTCTAGATGGGGCCTTACAAGTGCTCTATACAGTGGAAGAATGACCCCCTCCTCCCTTGACTCTATGCCCCTTTTAATACAGCTCAAGACCTTATTTGCCCTTGATGCTGCTGACTGGCATTGCTTGCTACAGCCAAGTTTATCATCTACAAGGACTCCAAGGTAATTCTCCATAATGGATAGTGCAGTCCCATTAAAGGGGTTGTTCACCTTTGAGTTAAATTTTAGTATGATGTAGAGAGCGATATTCTGAGACAATTTGCAATTGGTTTTCAAGTTTTATTATTTGTAGTTTTTCAGTTATTTAGCATCTCGTCTCCATTATAAATAATCACGTAGCTAGGGTTCACATTTCCCTAGCAGCCATGCATTGATTTGAATGTGACTAGGAGAGGACCTTACTAGAAATATAAGAAATAAATATTAGCAATAACAATACATTTGTAGCCTTACAGAGCATTTGCTTTATAGATGGGGTCAGCGACGCCCATTTGAAAGCTAGAGAGAGTAGGAGAAAAACTCAAATAATTATAAAACTATAAAGAAATAATGAAAACCAATGGAAAAGTTGCTTAGAATTGGTCATTCTATTACATACTAAACATTTACTTGAAAGTGAACCACCCCTTTAAGGGTATAAGTGGCTTGGATATTTTTACATCCCAGGTGCATGACTTTACATTTATCAACATTGAATCTCATTTGCCACTTAGCTGCCCAGATTGCCAGTTTGTCAAGATTGTGTTGCAAGGTGCCACATCCTGGATGGAATTAATTGGGCTGGATAGTTTTGTGTCATCTGCAAACACTGATAAATCACTTACAACACCCTCCCCTAAGTCATTAATCAACAAGTTAAATAAAAGTGGACCCAATACTGAGCCCTGGGGGACCACTAAGAACCTTACTCCAAGTAGAGAATGTACCATTAACAACCACCCTCTGTACCCGATCCTGTAGCCAGTTTCCTATCCACATGCAAACTACTTCATTAAGCCCAACAGACCTTAGTTTAGAAAGCAGTTGTTTGTGGGGCTTCTGTACCAACCAAAGGCCACCATATGCCTTTAGCAGGGACTATCTGTGCTGCATGTGTTCTAGGCTGCTGTCAGTCACCTGAACATCACACTCCATGTTTGATTAGTAATGTATTCAGATCTACAGAGTCACACAGAACGCAGTGCATTCTGCATTAGAAAAAATCAGCACTGTAGGCCTTACTTTCTGCTAGTTTGAGTATTTCCAATGAATCCCTTAGTTTCTCAACCGCAGCTCAGAGAATGTGCAGTGTTACTGACAATCAAAAGATTATTATATGGATAATTGATCTGATAGGGATAACAATACGTTCAGAATATTAACTTTCACTTCTTGTATGTGGAATCCTACAAAGGTAAAAGAAAAGTGGGGGGAGGTCAACCATTGTAATCACTGGGAAATAGCCTGTCAAATAGGCATTAGACTGACCTAAAGTTCGATTTTTTAGAATTACATGACCGACTGTAGCAGAAGCATAAAATTGTAGCTCGCTCCATTTCTTCTAGTATAGTACCAAATGGTGGCATACAGCTTTGAGATAGTTATAGACTATTCTGTCATGAGAACAATTCAGTAGTATCACCCAGAATCCAAGTAGGGTGAAAGACTTTCCGCATCATCATTATTTTTCGTTACATAGTTAATTCACAGTAATGTATACTATTAGCTGCTGCCTGACTTCTACAGATCCTTTAGTTTCGTTACACGTACTGTTCTGGTGTATTTTCAAGAGCTTGGGGTGGGAACATAGTTTTTATGTTTAATGGTTTTTATTTTGCAAGAATAATAGAAAAACATCAAGTACATAAAAATGTTTCCAATACAATTTTCACTTTATGTTGTATTTGACCGATCAGTAAATCCAGATACTTCATGGAGTGACTTAAAAATGGCAAGTGTGTTGGCACTGCAAATGATTTGTTGACTGTCGAAACACGTGGGCGTGCATAAACACTAGGTCTAGTCTTAAAGGGACACTGAGTTGTGTGTTGGGTTAAGTACCTGAAAAACATTCTGGACTTGTCTAGAATAGCCTTTAGGGATGGTCAGGGCAGATCAATACAATGTGTGACATCACTTCCAGTTTTTGTGGTACTGTGCTTACATACAAATCAAGGGCATACAAACTTGCTAGGTTATGTCAGCCAATGAATGGGCAAAACTGTCTTTTATAGCATGTGAGCACACAGAACATGACAATAGTGGCTCAAGGTAAAAGGGCAATATTTACAGATATGGAAGCAAATTGTAATTATTTTATACCAGAAAGCATGTCTAGCTTTGTTGTGTTCTACAAGGACATTAGAATGACTGTAGCCGTCTATAGCAGTTTCTACTTTACAGTATTAGTATATCACCACCAAACATTTATGTACAATGACTACACCCTCAACTTGGTATTGAATACCTTACAGCCACTCTCTGTCATTGCAGATAATATTGTGAGACATAAGGGAATGCAGGTTCACTGGGGAGACCACAGGATTGCAAATACAAGCCCAGCTTGGACATTCTTTCAGTTTGAAGCAAATTAATATCAATGAGGACAAGATCTTAAATGCACATAAAAAAACAATACACGCAATATTAAGTTTTATTTGGATACTTGATTAATATACGAGTTGATTACTAAATGGTGTAAATAGTTTTGCAAACGGACAACATGCAGGTTAACACATGCTGTATATAAAGGACTAACCTGTGATTGCTCACATCAGTATTTACAATGTACCAGCTGAAAGTCACAGCAGTTCTAAAAAGTTCACCTTCCTACAATAAAGTATAGTTCTTTCCTCTGATGGCAGAGCAAGTGCCTCCAGGACGCAAGTGTAACTCTGTTTTAGTTTTTTATTCCTCTTCTTTAAACAAGTCTTAGTCCTTTTTAAGGTTCACCATCCTGTCTATCAAAGCCTTCCTGGTCTGCTCCACTTCCTTACTTAGGCGTTCAATCTCTCCCTTTAGTCGTTCATTTTCAGCTAACAAATGGGACACTTTTTTCTCATTCTCCTCTTCCTTCTCTTTCACACGTACTTTTCCTCCTCGTGATGGACTGCTTCTCTTTCTTTTTAATGTTGGCTGACTAGCACAAGGTTCCTCGTCCTCGGTGTAGGTGTGTACTGAAGAGCTACTGCAGTAATCAAGCTCAGGCACTTCTGGCTGCTGCGTATCCTCACTCTTTGGGGAAGCAGAGACGTTACAGCTGTCTTGTATTTCTGAGTTTATTAGTTCCAAGATGGCAGAAGGCAGCTGTTGTACAGCAGCTTCTAAAGCATCACTATCCTCATTGTTAATGTCCACGAGCAAAGGAGACTCAGTCGACCAGATGTATGGAGAATGGTCCACAGTTTCCAATTGTAGAATCTCCTAAAGAAAACAATAAAAAATTTCAGATGTTGAACAATAAGGGCCATTATTGTATTTTTGGGGTTCAATCGGCTTTAAAAGTTTTAAAGTTGCCTGTAAACGTAATTGGAAGTGAAAGTATTATTTGTCTTTCCGCACTGCTAGTTCGGATTCAGAAACAAGCAAGACTTCCCTCAATGCCTTGCATGCTTTTTCACAGGTTTCACTTCAAGAGTCAGAACCAACCCTACTTAGAATAGCAAGGGATATAGATGTTTGTAAAGCAATTACATATGAAAAATATCTTTAAAAGGGCAATGAAATGTAAAATTAATGGGGGAGGGGGAATTAGTTCGGATTTGACTTGGTAAAATATGGCAATGGTACACTTTACACACAAGTACCCAGGCAGAGGAGTGTACAAAAAGAGAACACTTCAATGCAATCTTGTTCCAGGCTCCTACATTGTGCAGACTGAAATAATATGGTGGCCAAGCCTAGGCTGCCCCTGGTTTCTAGGCCTTAACACTTTTTTTTGTTAGAATTCACTTTCAAAAAGCATGGGATGTTATTTAGGTGTAGCTTGCTGAAGGAGGCCTTAATAGGATGATTCTTAGCCTGTTCAGAATCTTCATTTGATCTGTTAATTTATCACACTGCCAAACTGAAATGTAAAATGCTGATTGTTGGGATCCCATAGCCAGACATTAGATTGTTTGAGGACAGATACATCTTTGAAGCCAATGACAACCATAGCAACCATATCAAATCTAAAACTATAAATCTCGAAAAGCCAAGTATTACCTTTTCAAACTTGCTTCTCAGTTGTGTCCTTCTCATCAACTGGATTGTTCCACTTTAACTTTGTCCTATAGGACAAAGTTAAAGTGGAACAATCCAGTTGATGAACAGGGCACAACTGAGAAAAGGAACACTTAGCTTAACTAACAGGCATAGAGGTTTATTCCTCAATATTATAATTCTGGGTAGACATCACCAAAGGAATCATAAACAAGTAATTAGTTGGTCACTTAAAAAAAAAAAAACAAAAAAAAAAACACCAACCTGCTCTGAAACAACTGGGAGCAAATTTCCAGCACCCTTTGTGTCAGCCCACAAGATGTCTTGAAGATCTTCATACCAAGCTTCCAGCTCCCATCCAGACAAAGTGCCCGTGGGGCCACAGAATGGCAGAGACTCTGCCATCATTTTGTATGGCAATCTTGCTCACAAGACCGTTTCTGTAAAAGGGAAAATAAATGAAACAAGTAGAAAGGCCGGCAATGCCACATGCCTTAGCTGCAAGTTGTGAGAAACGTTATTAGGGGAATCAGTCGCTAGTCCACAATGATTTTTTTTTTTTATAATTTATCACTGAAATATAAGAGTGAGTTATGGCAGCTTAGCCGATTACCAATTTAGCAGCTAGCACGATGATCTATCATGTGGGATGGAAATTGTCTGTCAAACGAGTTCTGTACAAGGGATCTGAATAGGATAATTCCTCTTGCATGGAAATGTTGGCAAACCAAAAACTGTGTAGATGCCATAGGCTTCCACAAAACCTTAGATTAAAGGGTATTATGGAAGCATTCCAGGAATCAAATGGTTTAGAAATGTCAGCACCACTTCCTAGAGGGTTGGTTATGATAAAAGGCAGAATTCCTTCAGTCTACTAGTCCTTTAGAAAGGCAACTAACAACCTGTTATGCTCACAATAGTTTACATTGAAATAGCTTACCTCATGTATGGTGATGTATAAAGATTGTCTTTCTTCTCCAACACTATTAAAAAGGAAAGTGCGATTAGTTTATTTTTCAAACAATTGCCTGAATACCTCTCTGTAGCACTTATACATGGTTACACAATTCAATAGAAAGAAGATCATTTGTGAAAACAAATACAGTATAGTTAAATTGTGTATATGCCAGAAGAATCCATACTGTATGTATTTGAGAACATTACAGCAGGACACATTTTATAATCTGGGTCTGTATGTTGGGATTGGTTCCCTTTTAGTGACGTGCAAGCCAGCCCGATACACACGGGTCAGGCGGGTCCGGGTTGAATTCTTCTGCCTGCTCTCCCCGCCCCGACCCTACAATGCTTCAACTTTTATAAACGCTCACCCCGTCCCTTTTGGAACGTCATCGGCAGGTAAATCCCGACCCCCACATCAATATTCCCTTTACAACCTCCCTAGAAATGTGGATATAATGAGCCATAGCCTTGTGGATATAATGAGCCATCCAAATGAGTACTGTGTCATTTTTTTCTATTATTCCTAGTACTTACCACCCTACAGTTCACAGAGTGGAGGCCCTATTACTATTAGCATCATGTACTTTTCAAATGCCAACACAGTATTTCACAGCATGTACAATAAATTAGTGTATACATTAAACACACAGGAAAATAATATTATTTGATATTAAAAAAAAGTTAATAAAATTGTGGTTGGGATATCGACTGTATTGACTTTGCACCTTAACCCTAAAACAGTAATTAATAAGGGGTGGGAGACACAGGTCAGTAATAGCTCAGTTCCACCTATCTAACCATATTCCCTTCACTTAAATATCGTGAATCCTGCATTAGTCTAAGTTCTACGCAAATTTATTAAGGTTCCAGTTGTGTTTTCCACTAAAAATGTGAGTTTTTCAAGGTATTTTTGGAGTCAAAAATAAATTTTTCAGGCTATAAAAATTCTAATTTGTCAAGAATTATATTATTATTATTATTATTATTATTACTATTAATAGCTTGAATCCGAGAATACATCTTAAAACCTTTTGAGGTCATGTAGAAGTCAATAGCAGAGGTCCCTTGAACCATTTGAAGATGTTAATAGCTTTTACTATGTTCAAGTTTTTTTCGGAGGGTTTCCCTTGTAAACTCGATAAACTCAAGTTTATTTTTCTGACGAAAATGCGATCAGTTCGAGTGTTCAGGAGGTTAACCCCAAACTCACTGGTTTGAGTTTTTTTTTACCCATTCAAGTTTTTTCTTAAATCATAAACCATTGATTTCACGAGTTCATTCGAACTCAAAAAAACTAAAATAACCCCCCTAGTCTTAAAATTCCACATTAAGTATCAGAACAGGAAGCAAATGAATGCATGTTTAGGGGTCACTGACCTGGATTTAGCATCGGGATTTCCGGCGTTTTAAAATGAGCAGTATCAGTGGTTTAACTAGATGTTACTGGGCCCCACAGCAAATTCAATTAAATATTTGTAAGTTGACCTTTCTACCAAGATATATTGAAGCTGCTCATTAATTAGGGTTTTACTGGGAACTCTACACTCCTGTGCCCCCCAGCAACCGCAGGGTCTGCTTCCTCTATAGTTACATCTTGTGCAGGATACACCCACCCCCTGCATTTGCTAAATATTTCTTGCCTATTGTTTTCATTAAGATATGTACAGTTTGATGGTTGCTGTGACGTTCTGCTATGTCATTTTTTGAGTGAGAGAAGGCAGTAAAAATGTATCAGTCCAGAGATATGCCCTCTGTATAATGAGTGCCTCTTTATCTCAAGGCCTGACAAAGGTTGCAGCTTGAGGAATATATGGTTTTATTTATATATGGCTCATTATCTACATTTCATAAGGTGCCCTATAACAATGGGATCTGATGCAGAGTCCAATGAAGCAAAACGTGTCAGAAAGGAGAAGCTCAGGGACAATGAAGCACGGAGATACCTCTGTTTTTTTTTTTATTAAGGTTGTTTTTTTGTTTTGTTTTT
This sequence comes from Xenopus laevis, assembly GCF_017654675.1. Lineage (NCBI taxonomy): Eukaryota > Metazoa > Chordata > Amphibia > Anura > Pipidae > Xenopus > Xenopus laevis. The sequence continues at coordinate 147,909,669 of NC_054373.1, forward strand.
TTCGTTTTGGATAAATGTATGAAAATACAGGCAAATGGAGAGTTGGCTCCACTGCCAATGCTCCATGTGCACTCAGTATGGCAAGTGTACATCAAACTCAAATATGCAGAATAATTGGTTACACACCAAGGTAGATATGATCCTACACCCACACATACATAAAAGAGTAGTGACTATACTAAATAGGACCTACCATTTTGCAGGCTGACATCTTCTTTTATCATCTATTGACCAGTAAATACCTACTCAGCCTGAACTTCTCCCACAGTATTAAAGCCTTTCAAATGCAAAGTCTACCCAGATATAGTAAACCATGGCAACCAGTCTGCAGGTAACACTTACTAGGTCAGCAGCTTAAAAACAGTAGGTCTCAAGGCCAAGTTAACCCCTCATTGCCTGCAGCTGCCCTCCCATGCCAGGTAAATACTGTGGCGTTCCCCTATGTGGGAGAGGCAAGCTGAAATTGCAATGCCAGACCTTTATTTAACCTCCCCAAAAGAAAGAGAAAAAAAAAACAATACACCAAGTACTGGAGAGAATGGCCATTGCTTTTTTACTGAATAACCTTCACATAACATTGACAACTATTCTAACTATAACCTACTCATGTCACCTTTTCACTTCCCACTTTTACAAGCTTCGCCTCAACCCAGCAGCTCATTTCACAGTTTAACATAAAACTGATCATCCCTCCATGCCAAAGTTCATTATTTGGGTCAAGTAACAGTTTTGGCCCCATCCCACCAAATGACTATTTTTTTTTCATGGCAGTCTTTAACCCCAATTAGAAAATGTCTCAACATATGTCACCAAGGTGAATTTGGTCCTGTCTATAGAGGCCATTTCCTTCTACTTCCAAGGACCCGCCAATCACACGAACACAAAATTCACTATGGCTGCATTGCCAAACTCGATACCGAAAGCTTAACCTCCCCCTAAGGATATCCTAAATTGCACTGTAAATTGTTTTTAGGACTATTCTCATCACCCAAAAAATAAACAAGTGACTTCTAAACACAGACCGGCCTGACCTACATTTTATGCCTGTGTGACTGCCATCTTCCAATTGTCTTTATAAATTCCACCTGCAATGGAATAGGTGCTATAGGAAGCAGTTCGCATTTAAATTGACTTTCCCTTACTTCTGATGTTAATCTGATGTGCCAATGAGATTAGTAACCTCTCCAATAACAACAACCAGTTTCCACATAAAGACTCTACACGCAGGATTTTTTTTGTAGCAAAATTTAAATGTCCTAATAGAGGCTGCAACTGTTGCAGTCTGAATTTCTTGCTTTTGATACTTATTGCAAGCAAGGACTTTTGTAGTTTGTTCAGTTCGTCCTGGAGAAGCCTACTGTAAATTGCATCTGGCATGTTTCAATCCCTATCCTCAGGAATTAAAATGATTTAGGTAGGTTGCTAATCAGACACCAAATGTATATGTTACACCAGTAAATGTGCATAATAAAATCTTACAGTGCCAGTAGACTGATAAACAAAAAATCATCTTGGTAAAGGATCAATAACGTCCCTGGAAAAGATAATGAACCTTTCTAGGAAACCGAGCAGCCCATTGGGAGGCAGGTGTCATAGAAATTTGACCCCATAAAATAGACAAAGATGACAATGGCAGTTTGAATGTTTTGGCAGTAGCTAAAATGCTGTTTCTAAGTCATTTCTGGCAAGCATACCATAGCCACATTATGTGACAAGCTTTATTGCTCTATTGAATGTTGTATAATGTTTGACAAAGCCTGTGATATGCAGGTGAAACGCGCGTCAGGCGCATTTTAGAATTGTTAGGCAGGGGGGCTGAATCTACAAAGAATCTTTGGGCTACCGCTTCACAACAGAAACGGGGTGGGAAGCTCTGTGGGTGAAGGGGTGGGTTCTCGACTGTGATTTTGTGGCTGGGATAGAATCTTAACCTCCATTTAAATCTAAAACTAATTGAATACGGCTACTTTGGCTGTTTATCTTTGGGCTACCGCTTCACAGCAGAAACGGGTGGGAAGCTCTGTGGGTGAAGGGGTGGGTTCTCGACTGTGATTTTGTGGCTGGGATAGAATCTTAACCTCCATTTAAATCTAAAACTAATTGAATACGGCTACTTTGGCTGTTTATCTTTGGGCTACCGCTTCACAGCAGAAACGGGTGGGAAGCTCTGTGGGTGAAGGGGTGGGTTCTCGACTGTGATTTTGTGGCTGGGATTGAATCTTTACCTCCATTTAAATCTAAAACTAATTGAATACGGCTACTTTGGTTGTTTACTTTGGAAAAGGGGAGGGGGCGCTTGAGGGTGAAGGGGTGGTGCACCAGACCTGATTGCGCTTTGTGTTAATCCCTATCTCAGTCTATGGTTTATTAACTGAACTCTGCTGCCTACCAGCACTCGCATGCCAGGGTTGGCAGTTTATGTATTTAGTTTACCTGATTTAATTCAGGGTTAATCGACATACAGCCATAATACACTGGCTTCTCTCTCTTTGGCTATGGGAGGGTGTGCTTGAGGGTGAAGGGGTGGTGGATATTTTAAGGCCTAAAAGCCATCATACAAGGTTTACCCCGACTTATGGCTGTTAAATGATTGTATGTGACTTACCAGTATTTACATTTGTAGGCTCGTGGGTTACTCTTTGACATCCCAAACACCCACTGTATGCTGTGTACTTTTTTGCCCATTTGAATTCGGGTTCTTTGCCTCCCTGTCCCTAACCTTATTTTAAACGCTCCTCTGGACTTACGGTTTTAATTTATTTATTAAAAGTTAAGTTTTATTGTTCCTTGAGTCCTCGGATTTAAAGATGGGGTGGTGCAACTTTAAGGGTTAATCTTTTTCTCTTTTGTGCTACTGTTGTATAGGATGTGCTGCTCAGTTCTGCAGATATTCTGTCATTAACAGACAAACCCTTGGGAAAGGACTAACGATGAGCCTGTAGGCTCCTGGCTCTTTCTTGGACCAAATGAAAATGGCCGCTCAGTAAATGGGTCTTTTATACATAGATGATCAAAACTAAATGGGGGACTTTCAGTTCATCTTCACACTGCTCAGATGGCTTTCTGTCTGTTTGGGTACAATTCTACAAATGAAAATATTTCTTTGATTCTCCCCAGGGTATTCTGTCTTCTTTGTCTCACAGTTTTGCTGATGCAAGAAAATAAATCTTTAAATACAACAAAATGCAGGGTGCTGCCCACAGCATGCATTCCTTTTCTGCTTATTAGCGAATATCGGAGAAAATACAAAAGTCTTGGAGCCAGATAGAAAAAGTTAAGTGTTAGGGGCATGCGCCTGTCCTCTTCACTATCTCTTTTTTTGTCAAATGAAATAAATTCCTTGGCTCAGGGGAGTAACTACAGAGGAAGCAGACCCTGTGGCTGCAGGGGGGCCCAGAAGGTATAGGGGCCATGAGGCCCAAATAATCAGAAATTTCAACATATATTTGTAAAACAGGACAATCTCTGGATATATCGGGAGCCCTAAAATGAATTTGCTGTGGGTACCAGGAACATCTAGTTACGCCACTGCCTTGGCTGCTCACAGCAAGCATAGCAAGTCCAAGAACTCCCCTTTAACGATTTTGTCTCCAACTATGAGATACAATCTGAATTGTGTCACTCCTGTTCTTGATTGCCTTTCAGCCACACCAAGAGTGGGATAAAGTCAAGTGGCTATGGATTTGCCACACAGATAATAAATGGTTAATCTTCCCGGTGGCTGTGTGTGCCGGGCTTGAGATGCAGGGGAGGGAGAATAAGAAGGGGGAGAAGGAGCTTCCATTATATTTGAATCATAGGCTCTCTCTGACTCCGGCAGCTGTATGTCAGGGTGCAGGCACTGTTGTAGGCTGAATTAGCATGGATATGGCAATAACTACAGAGGAAGCAGACCCTGTGGCTGTAGGGGGGCTGCCCACCCAAAATTACAGGGGGGGCCAAGAGGCACCAATTAATGAGCAATTTCATTATATACTTATAGAACAGTACAACCTCTGGATATGTTGTGGGCCCTAAAATGAATTAGCAGTGGGGCCAGTATCATGTAGTCACACACCAGACATGGCTGATGCTGCCGCTAAATGATGAGTCTGAGGTGCCTGGGATGCTATGGGTACCACAACTCAGCACACAACCCTCCTCCTAAATCCATGAAAAACTCCCAGAACTTCTGTCCCAAATGGACCAGAATAATGTACCTGCCAAGGGACTAAAGACATGGAAGCCATTGTCACTGAATACTGCTTTTTACCAGCTACAGTTTAGGAGAAGCTAAAACCTACGTGCAAATGCCAATAATAACATAAGGAATAACAATCACCTTTCTCCACGTAGGGTCTGTTCTCTTTTGACGAATAAAGCGACAGCGTGAGCTGGTTTGTGGTTGCACGTTAAGAGACTTTGGGCTCATGTTAATCATCGTCTGCGTCTTCAGCAAAACGACTGAAGATGCGGGGAGAAGCACCGGCTTTATATATTTCCCACACCGGCCAATCAGATTGCTGATTCCAAGCTTGATGCACGTGACCCTTATACCTCATTCGCCTCAAACAAGATGTTCTATCAGCCCTCTACAACCAATCAGGCGTCTAGTTGAAAAAGCATAACGAGGTGTGAAACGCAGAAGAATGTGAGTCGGAAGTCTAGAGGCGGACTCAACTGCTCTATGCTGTCTGCAGTCACAGGGTGTGTTGCGGAAGTGTTTTGTTGGAAATCACGGGATGAGTGTGACTCATAACTCATAGGGGATGATGCAAGAGCTGGTAAGCCAAAGCCAAGCCTTCCCCCAGCCCCAGGGACTTTCCAAGCTTGCTTTTCACCTTGGTATTCTATGACCTTGTCTTTAACCTGGTGTTATTATAAGAAAGCTCCATAAATAGTGGGAATTCAACCTTAAGGAGTACTACAGTAAGACATAAAACCCTGCGTTGCTATGGACCACTAGCAACCAACCCTAGCCCCAAAACCGGTTATGGTTACACAATAAGCAAATTGAGTGCTGGGTTTTCTATAATTCCATTTATATAAAGCAAAATAAAGGGGCCCATTTACTTAGTTCGAGTGAAGGAATAGAACAAAAAAAACTTAGAATTTCAGCTACTTCGACCTTCGAATCGAACGATTCGAACTAAAAATCGTTTGACCATTCGATAGTCGAAGTACTGTCTCTAGGGATGGGCGAATTTTTTCGCCTCGTTTCGCCGAAAAAATGACGCCCATAGACTCGTATGGCAGCGTGCGTCAAAAAAAAAGACGCGCGTCAAAACAGTTTCGCCGCGCGACACATTTTTTTTGACGCCCATAGACTTTAATGGGCGTCTGCGACATTTCGTTGGCGGCGAATTTTTGGCAAGCGAAACGGGTCAAATTCGCCCATCCCTGACTGTCTCTTTAAAAAAAACTTCGACACCCTACTTCGCCACCTAAAACCTACCGAAGTGCAATGTTAGCCTATGGGGAAGGTTCCCATAGGCTTTTTAATGTGTTTTAGCTCGAAGAAAAATCGTTCAATCGATAGGTTAAAATCCTTCGATTCGAAGGATTTAATCGTACGATCGAACAATTTTTAATTCGATCAAACTGTTTGCGGTAAATCCTTCGACTTCGATATTCGAAGTCAAAGGATTTCAATTCGGCAGTCGAATATCGAGGGTTAATTAACCCTCGATATACGACCATAAGTAAATTTGCCCCAAAGTCTCGCTGTTCAATCCACTGATTAAACACATATTTATCATGCTGTGTGAAACACTGGAGAAAAAAACCCATCATCTGTGATCTGTAATTCGATTTCAACAGTCACCTACAAATTAGAGGAAAAAAAAACAAAGATCTGATTTGTTGCTATGGGCAACATCACTGTTTTTTCTTCAATGTTTTAAACAAGCATGATAAATAGGCCCCCTTAATATCGCCTTATGATTTATCGCTCCAAACATTTTTTTCAATACAGTTTAGCACATACTAGGGATGCATTGAATTCAGGATTCGATTTTGGGATTAAACCTTGCAAGTGCCTGGCCGAACAGAATCCAAATCCTTAAAATTACGTCACACAAAAAAAGGAAGTATGGTTCTTTTTAACCTTCCTGACGCTAATTTTCAGATCGGAATTTTGCCAAATCTTTCCTGAAGAATTTTGGATTCAGCTGAATCCCAAAATAGTGGATTCAGTGTATCCCTACCACATACAGAATTAATAAATATTTAACAAATTCATGAAAAACTGTGGAATCCTTAGCTGTAATGAAAGTGCATCAACTAAGGCAGAGAATGTTAGTTCAAGAACGTTGCTAATTAGCAACAATTTAAATTAGCAAGAGTATCTCTAATTAGCAGCATAAAAGTTTCCCTTTTACACCAGAAGGATTGAGATACTGATTATGCTTATGAACAAGTGCTTGACACGAAGGGGCAGATTTATCAAGGGTCGAAGTGAATTATAGGGAATTTTCAAAGTAAAAAAATTCGAAGTAATTTTTTGGATACTTCAACCATGGAATAGGATACTACGACTTTGACTTCGAATTCAATTCAAAGTAAAATAGTTTGAATATTCGACCATTTGATAATCGAAGTACTGTCTCTTTAAAAAACTTCGACTTCAATACTTGGCCAAATTAAACCTGCTGAAGTGCTATGTTAGCCTATGGGGACCTTCTAGAGCATTTTTCTACGTTTTTGGAAGTTGAAGTAAAATCGTTTGACCGATCGCTGAAAGGATTTAATAGTTTGATCGAACGATTTTAATTTGACCGCAGGATACCCAAATTCGCTGAAAAAAACTTTGACTTCGATATTCAAAGTCGAAGTATTTAAATTTGATGGTCGAATTTCTAAGTATTTTTGACCTCGAAAATTCGACCCTTGATAAATCTGCCTCGAAATGTGTCAAGCATATCTTTAGCTATGTTCCAATAAAAATAAAAGTTTTATTTGATACTATGAGCAGTGGTCTGTGAGCCTGATAGTTCAACAAAGAGCAAAGTTGAGCTCCAGGATTGGTATCTGTATGTGCACATGAAGTGAGATCAATCCCTTTTGTCTGGAGGAATATGGGCGAGGGCAAGCAGATCATACAGATATGCCCAGACCCCGACTGGCAATCTGTGGGTTCTGGCAAATACCAGAGGGGCTGCTGTAAGTTGCCATAGAAAGGGCTGGTGGGGGCTGTTTGGGCCTCTGTGTACTTGCAATGCCAGGTCCTATTTTGAGTTCAGTTCAGACCTGGATATGCCCAGTGCCTACCATTAGTCTCAGTGATAAAAATAGTAAATGTTTAACTAATGCCCATTTTCCATCTGCATAACCTTTTAGAGTCCTGCAAAGAACAACATTTTTAAATTTGGACCTGTGACCCACAACATGCAAATGCAAGCAAGTCCGTATTTATATATATTTTTTTTATAAAAATTAAAGATCTCCCCAACTGCCGCCAGAGACTTGCGGAATAATCCAACGGCTAAGCTTGGGGGGGATGAGGGGGTAGGAGTGCACTTCTTGTGTTCATTGACGATCGTGATGTCAGATGTGAGCATGACATCACACTTACGCTTACGCTTACCATTTCTGCAACCGGGTGTGCTGAGGTCCAGTGCTTAAGGCAGCACCAAACCTAAATACAGCACTGCCTGCAAGCTGCATTTTTACCAGCTACCTGACCCACAACCCCTTTATCCTTAACCCGATCGGCAAACCGCTGACCACCATTAAAAAGGAAGTGCTGTTGCTCAAACTAGAAGTGATATCAGAAGGGGGAGGGAGCAAAAAACATTTTAAAAGATGTATAAAGGAGTAAAATATAGATAAAAATATAGGTAAGACAACCCGGCCCACGACCTGCAGACCCGCATCCATATCTGCACCTGAAGATCCTACCTGCAACTAGGGTTGCCATCTTTTCTGCTAGGGTTGCCACCTTTTCTGGAAAAAAATACCGGCCTTCCTATATTCTTGCCGTTTTTTCCAACGAATAACATTGGCATTAAGCATCATTTTTACCGGCCAGATCGGTAAAATACTGGCCAGGTGGCAACCCTACCTGCAACCTGCAGCACCTGTTACTGCTCACAAAAACCTTCATGAAGCTTTAAAAGATAATCAAACTTAATGATGCAATCTTTGTCTGTCTAAACTTATGCTGCTGAAATAGTCAAGCTGCTTAACGACTTTGTTTAAATAACATTCCCTACTTAGCTGATGCTAGCAGTGGCGTAACTACCGGGGGAGCAGGGGGTGCGATTGGGCCAGGTTGCACGCCACGAATTCCGGACGGTTCCGGGCATACGGAGGGGGGCCTGGCTGCGCGTCCCGCACCAGGGCCCGCCCCCCTCTAGTTACGTTGCTGAATGCTAGCAAGTGATGCTTTGGCCTATGAGTTTTTGCAAGTGTACATTTAATGAATTTTCCATACTTTATAAAGTTTTTTATTAGGGATCCAGGATTCGGTCAAGATTCTACCTTTTGAATCTGAAAACAAAGGGAGTATGTGCCCTGGTTTATAAGTTTAGAGTACTAGTACTTTCTTCAAATAATAAAAATACTTTTAAATGGATGCCATTTACCCATCAGACAAAATATAAATAAAAATACCTCCTGTCACATGAAAAACAATAAGAGAGATTTAATTGCTGTGTGTATTATAGAGGTAAAAATTGTAGCCATGCCCACTTTATAGCTATACCCTGAAAATACCATGCCCCTTTTTACATGACTGGAACAACAGACACACTGTGGCCGCAAGCATATCATGAGAGACACAGTGGTGGCCACAAAGCATTGCATTTGAGATACAGTGGTGGCTCAAAGCATATCAGGAAGGACACAGTGGTGGCCCCAAAGCACTTCATAAGAGACACAGTGGTGGCCTTAAAGGAGAATTCAATCGTAAAGTAAAAAAAATCCTACCCCCCTACCCTACGTATAGTTGTCAATTTCTGGACAACTTTGCTGCCTGGCTTCCTTACTTTCTTTCATCTAACATACCATCCATCATATTAGGTGACTTTAATATACCCGTTAACAACATTAACAACTCTTCTGTCTCTTTCACTAACCTCCTCCCTAGGCTTATCTTTGTGCTCAGACTCCCCCTCTCACTCCAATGGTAATGCTCTGGATCTCATATTTACCAGACTCTGTTCAACCTCCAATTTTACTAACTCCTCATTTCCCCTCTCTGATCACAATATGCTCACATTTCAACTCTCACTAACTCCCTCCTCACCCCCTGCTATTCCCCAAACACGTACCTACCGTGACTTGCAAGCTATAGACGTGTCACATCTCTCTTCTTCCTTTGACTCTCTTCACTCTAATATCTCAGCCATCTCATGTCCTAATGTGGCTACCTCTGTCTACTATAGTACTCTCACCACTGCCCTAAATGAGCTTGCTCCTTTAAAAACTAAACGTTCTAGACCCAAACCACTTCAACCTTGGCATACTGCTCATACAAAAGCGCTCCAAAGACATTCACGTGCACTTGAGCGTCGCTGGCGCAAATCCCGTTCAGAATCAGACTTTTGGAGCTACAAATCTGCCCTGCGCTCCTTTAACACCAGCCTCTTCCAAGCCAAACAAACATACTTTACTTCACTCATTAACTCCCTTTCTAAAAAACCAGCACAACTTTTCTCCACCTTTAACACTCTCCTTTCCCCTTCTCCACCCCCTCCATGCACATCTGTCTCTGCTCAAGATATTGCTGAGCACTTCAAAAACAAAATTGACACTATCAGAAGGGACATTACACTACTCAACCCCCCTAGACTTCCACCACCCTCCCTCCACACTCCCCAGTCCCTCCTGTGCTCCTTCACCCCTGTCACTGATGAGGAAGTCTCAAAGCTTCTGGCCTCTTCTCACCTTACTACCTGCCCGCTTGATCCAATTCCCTCAAAACTTCTCCGCAATACCAATCCGTGTCTAATCAAAGCCTTAACTCACCTATTTAATCTTTCCCTCTCAACTGGACTGTTTCCTTCTCAACTAAAACATGCTCTTGTCACCCCCATCCTGAAAAAACCCTCTCTTGATCCCTCCAATCTTGACAACCTCCGACCTATCTCTCTGCTACCTTTCATCTCTAAACTACTTGAGCGCCTAGTCTACAACCGACTTACCTCATTCCTCTCTGACAATAACCTGCTGGACCCCCTACAATCTGGTTTTAAGCCACAACACTCCACGGAAACTGCCCTGACTCGACTGACTAATGACCTTTTAACCGCTAAAGCCAACAATCACTTCTCACTACTAATACTGCTTGACCTCTCAGCCGCATTTGACACTGTAGATCACCCTCTCCTCCTCCAGTCCCTCCAGTCACTTGGCCTTCGTGACACAGCCCTGTCTTGGTTCTCTTCTTACATCACCAATCGTTCCTTCAGTGTCTCCTACAATGGAGTAGCATCTTCTCCCCTACCTCTTTCTGTTGGAGTTCCCCAAGGCTCTGTCCTGGGACCATTACTATTCTCCCTCTATACTTCCTCCCTTGGCAAATTAATAAATTCTTATGGTTTCCACTACCACCTCTATGCTGACGATACTCAGATCTATCTCTCATCTCCTGATCTCAACCCAGAACTCCTAACTCGCGTCTCCTCCTGCCTGTCCGCTATCTCTACCTGGATGTCACAACGCTACCTTAAATTAAACCTCTCTAAAACTGAAATGGTTCTCTTTCCTCCAACTAACACCAGTAGCATCCCCGAAGTATCCATCATAGTTAACAATTCCACTATCACCCCCTCTCCCCAGGCCCGGTGCCTTGGGGTTATCCTAGATTCTGCCCTGTCATTCACTCCTCATATCCAGTCACTTATTAAATCTTGTCACTTCCACCTAAGGAACATATCCAAAATACGATCATTTATCACCCAAGACGCTGCCAAAATTCTTATTCACTCTCTCATCATATCGCGTCTAGACTACTGTAACTCTCTTTTAATTGGCCTCCCCCTCCAGAGACTGTCACCTCTCCAGTCCATAATGAACACTGCTGCGAGGCTCATACACCTCAGCAACCGCTCCTCCTCTGCCTCGCCATTCTGTCCATCCCTGCACTGGCTTCCGTTACCTTTCAGAATCAGATTCAAATTAATGACACTGACTTTCAAAGCACTTCATAACTCTGCCCCACCCTACATCTCTAAACTCATCTCTATATACTCACCCACTCGCTTACTACGCTCCTCTACTGACCTGCTACTCAACTCTTCTCTCATTACCTCCTCACATGCTCGCATTCAAGACTTTGCAAGGGCTGCACCCCTCCTCTGGAACGCTCTCCCACGGTCTGTCCGACTTTCTCCCAACCTTTCTACTTTCAAGAAATCTCTGAAAACGCACTTCTTTCGAGAAGCCTACCCTCACTCTGCTTAACTACCAAACGCAATACCACATTTCTCACCCACTTAATTCGATCTTGCCCACTCCCACACCTTGTGTACTACTCCCTTCCCTTTAGACTGTATGCCTATGCATAGGGCCTTCCTCACCTTTTTGTACCTGTATTGATTGTGATGTTTGTTACTCCATATATTCTATGTATGTAATTCATGTGATTTAGTTGTATAATCACACTTACTTTACAGTGCTACGCAATATGTTGGCGCTATATAAATACATGTTAATAATAATAATATACCCCCTCCCTCCTTCCCTCCCAGCCTAACTGCTACCCCAGGCAAATGCCGCTAACTGTTTACATCCAGCGGAGTTCTCGGCAGCCATCTTCCAGCTCTTTGGTAATCTTCAGAATGACAGCGGCACTTCAGCAATTTTCGTCACTTTCGGCGCATGCACAGTTGTAGCGAAACAGAAAACTGTTGTGAAAACAGAAACTGCGCATGCGCCAATACGGCACTTACTTCCCAAAGATGTGCTTGTTTGGTGATTGTGAGAATACCTGGTGGTCTACTGCTGTGGCGGGGATGCATGCCGCTTCCTCTCCAGTCACATGCATATGTGTGCTGCGTCTGACGTTATTGCACTTCGCGGGAAATTCGAATATTTACAAGGGCCAGGGCCAATGGTTCATTGCCCAACCTAGGTCTATTTTGAATAGTTCCTGGGTGCGTTACCTAGTCTCTCTTGTCTCTCTTGACTTATCAAGTCTGTTCCTGACTATCCCTAGTTTGGTGCCTGTCCTGACCTCTGTCCGTTTATTTCTCGCGGTTTCTGTACTGTGCTACTGTTGGTTTTGACCTCAGCCTGTGACCTCAAAAATGTTCCTGACTCCTCATTTTGTACTGCTCTGCCTGGTTTTGGTTCTCCATTCTTCCTGCACACGCTTGGTTCCCTTGTCTGCCCAGAACTCTCTCTTTGGTCCTCTCACTATCAGACCAGGCAGCATCCAAGTAGGGGAGGGCTGTAATGGTGTAAAATCCAAGGAAAGCACCCCACGCATCAAAATGCATAAATTGGTGGGACCACAAAAATATCCTAAAATGCAGGAAAACTTAAAAAGGAGGAATGTACAGTACAACCCTCCCTCATACATATCCCTTTTGATTTCATCCTTTTTCACTATTTTAGGAGCTGTCTGACAACTTGAATCTGTATATATATATATAATTTTATTATTGCCAAAATATAATATATTTTATTTATATATTATAAAATAAAATATAAATATAATATTTATGGTACCTGTGTTCCACTCAAATAATTTGCCATTAAGGTAACTACCTTAAAGGAGAACTAAAGCTCAACTAAAGAAGTAGCCAGAAATGTTGAACATTATGTTTTGTGCTTCTGTACCAGCCCAAGGCATCCACAACCAGCAGTAAAGATCTGTGTCTCGAAAGCTGCCACAGCAGCTCCCCATCTTCTTTTCTGCTGATTCACTGCACATGCTCTGTGCTGCTGTCACTTACTGATCTTAGGGGCACACTCATAATATACAAAACACAGAATATAAATGTCATAATATCAGGCTGATTTTCTGCTTGATAATTTGTGACGACCCCTAAGCTTAGCTTCTCAACAGCTGCTCGGAGGCCACTGAGCATGTGAGTGTCGCAGACACTTTCCAAGATGGTGACCCCCTGTGACAAGTTTGAAGTCCTGGATCATTGCTGCTATTGACAAGCTGAAAATTTAGGATGGTGCAATAAGTTCAGTATATAAAACATGGCAATTTAAGCCATACTGATTTTTAGAGTTTAGTTCTCCTTTAAGGGCAAATGGAAACTGATTTGGACTTTTTTGGCTTGCTTGTTCAGAAATGAGAAGTATGATCTCTGAGTATATCTGAGTAAAGCAGTAGTAGGTAAAAAATGTTTTTATAAATCTGTGCCACTTTTAATACATGAGAGACTCCTACCTTTTCTGCCTACCCCTAGTTCCAGCCCTGGAAAACCTAAAAACTATAGATCATACATATATGATACATATATATAGATCATATATCATATATATATATTTTGATAAATTAGCCATTTTTGTCCATGAATTTTGAAAAATGTGGCCATATGTCTCAGATAAAACACTTGAATGCCCTGATGCCACTGTGGGCGGGGCTAAATAAACCCAAAATAAGTTTTGGTCAATTTTAATGATTGTCTTCCCCTAAATTATCAATTTTTTTGTCCTTAAACTATATAAAATGTGACCCTATGACCATTTGATTCTTGAATGAAAAAACAAACACTTGTGATCATTTCTGCCCAATTTCACACATTGTCTTCTCCTAAATGAATCATTGTTTTGCCCCTAAATTGTGAAAATGCTGGCCCTTGTTTCCTTGTTTATACAAAAAAAAAAAAGAGCCCAAAAAGGATAGGCAAGATAATTTGGTGTGAATAATACAGAACCTTATGTGACATATCAAACATGCACACTTCCAGTGTATAAATATCAATGGGTGGTTTATCAAAATCATTTGTATTGGGTTCTGATTCTGCTCTTCTACATATGATACTTTATGATAAGCACTGCATGATATTATCTACCCTTGCAGAGCTCCACATTATGTTAAGATACAGGAGACACCCCTCTCAGCATATTTCTTCATAGACACCATTTGGGGGCCCCTGAACTGTGTGCTGTGGAACTGAGAGTAAAGCTGCACACATAGGAAGCTGAGACCAAAGTAAACAAGAAATTAGAAATTAGTGATTTGAGGGCCAACCTCACACCCCCATTTGTGGATGGTGGATCCGGATCGAGCTCTTCTTCCTGCTCTCCCCGCCCTCTACCTTGCACTGCTGGCTTCCAAATTCTGCTTTTATAGCCATGCGCCTGATAGCCCCTTTTGTGACGTCATCGGCGGGTAGGGTTGCCACCTGGCCGGTATTTTACCGGCCTGGCTGGTAAAAATTATGGCTGATCCCAATGTTATTGATAGGGAAAAAAAGATAAATATATAGGAAGGCCTGTATTTTTTTACAGAAAAGGTGGCAACCCTATCGGCGGGGCGGCACAGGACTATAAAAGGAAGTCGGTGTGGATCGAGGGAGTGCGGGTCATGGTTTTACCCGACCCACACCTCACTAGTAGAAATCTCTGAATTGCGAAAAGTATTGTTACAAAATTGTTAAAAGTTATGAACGTTTTAACACATTTCTGTGTTTTTTATGTTTAGTTTGGCTTATGAAGGTGAATTCAACCAGTAACATAAAAAACCCTATCCTACGTACCCCAACCCCGCCCTCCCCCCCCCCAGCCTAACTGGTACCCGGGGCAAATGCCCCTACCTTTTTACTTACCAGCGCAGATTCTGTCCTCGGGAGTTCACGGCCGCCTTCTTTTCTTCATTAACCTTCAGAAGCAGACCGTCGTTTTCGGTGCATGTGCAGTTGGAGCAATATTCCGGTCCGGAACAACTGCACATGCACTGAAAGTCATGAAAATTTTCAAGTCACTTTCGGCACATGCGCCGTTGTTCAGAACTGGAATATTACTCCAACTGCGCATGCTCTGAAAACGACAGTCTGCTTCAGAAGTTTAATGAAGAAAAGAAGATGGCGGCTGTGAATTCCAGAGGACAGAATCTACACCGAGGGGTAAGTAAGAAGTTAGGGGCATTTTCTCCAGGTACCAGATAGGATGGGGGCGGGAGGGAGGGGGATTTACGTAGGGTAGGGGGTTTTTATGTTACTGGTTGAATTCTCCTTTAAGCTGCAAGTCAGTTTCCCAAGACTTATTTATGTTAAATGGTTACAATTGCTTCTTTGCTTATCTTAAATTGTTACAAACGTATCTTAAGAGCAGCTGCCTCATATTCTGGGCAGCAGAAGCCAATTTGTATCTTTTTCTGGCTGTTCAGTGCAGGAGAGCAAAGACGGGAAAACCCCCAAATGCAAGTTGAAGTTGCCAAAATCGGGATTGTTCCGCGTAAAACAGGACATTTGGGAGGTATTGACATATTTCACACACCAGTAGCCTTTTTGTTTGTCCCTTAGTTATGAAATAAATGTCCATTGTTCACTGAAATATACTGGTACCCGGTACAAAAAAAACTAACTTTTAAGCAAGATCTTCTCCTAAATTAGCCATTGTGTGGTAGCGGCCATAATTAGCAACAAACTGAGTTTTTTTCTTTTTACCCTGACAAGGACCTACAAGCAGAGTAGAACATATTGTTAGCGGCCTACACAGACTACTGCGTCTCACTACTAGCGGGTAGTTTATGATTGTGTCACACTCAGCTAGTTCGTCACTCGTCTACGACCACTACGTACAACGTCACTGCGTTTATATACGTGTTTACGTGACACCAGAGTCTCGCGAGATGAGATCCGTGACGTCGGGATTAGCTGTCCGGCAGGAGCCAGGGTGCTGGATATTAACGGCGTTGCGGGACGTTTAAGCAGCGATCCGGGACTACGGGGCTGTGTTATGAAAATCGGGACTGTCCCGCGAAAAGCGGGAATGCTGGGCGGTATGCACTGTTTGTGTATGTGTTCTACTAAAGCCACATCGCTCAGTTTGTTCCTGCTGATCGTTTTATTATTAATTATAAAAAAAAAACAGTGTGACAGATTTCCACACAAAAAAACGTGTTTTTCCGTCAATTGTTTTTTTTTTTTATTTAATATTTTTAGTGTCTGATGAGATCCTAAATGTGTAATTACTGCAGTGACAGAACTGCTAATGTGGCACCGTAAAGTCAAAAACACTTCTTGGTCTTACAGAAACCCATAGTTTTCAGTCTCCTCAGGAATGAATGATCATAACTACTGGGAGCAGCGCTGAGGCGACTAGCTGGGGCTTCTAAACCTGATCTTTCCAGGAAGCTGTTTGTTTACCAAATGATTCCAATTAAATAGAACTATGTGCTGCCCTTGCCCTGACTTGAGGAGTAGCTCAGGCCTGTATTTTATCCCGCTGGCAAGTGCATTTCCAGGTGTGAGACCTGTCCAGGGATGCCTGTCTGTTGTGATCCTCCAGCTGCATTGGACTACAGCTTCCACTGACCGCTAAGGTTGCTGGGAGAACGAGGGGATAGGCGACTGAAGAACAGGCTGTGTGTTCGCCTGTAAAAATCCAGTCTGGCGCATCTGCAAACAAAATATGTTCTTAAAGGAGAACTCAACCCTAAAGTTAAAAAAACCCTACCCTACATAGACCCCCCTCCCCCCCAGCCTAAGTGTTACCCCGGGCAAATGCCCCTAAGTCTTTACTTACCCCTCCATGCAGTTTCTGGGCGCCATCTTCAGCCGCTTCGGTAATCTTCCGAATGAGATCTGTGTTTCGGCAATTTTCGTGAGTTTCGCCGCATGCGCAATTGTCGAGAAACAGAAAATCGTTCTAACTGCACATGCGCCGCTACGCTGGTCTCATTCCAAAGATTACTGAAGAGAAGAAGATGGCGCCCGCTGGACAGAAACTGCCCGGAGGGTTAACTAAAGACTTGGGGGCATTGGTCCGAGTTAACACTTAAACTTGAGGGGGTCTATGTGGGGTAGGTGTTTTTTAACTTTAGGGTTTAGTTCTCCTTTAGTGTGATCAGCCAAGTCCACATAAGTGACATTGTTTTAATTCTGAATTGTGCTGTTATGTGATTAATATGACTGCTATGTTCATCACATTGAGAAAGGTAGAAAGGTCTCCCTCGTCCTTCGTCCAATCACTTTATTTTATGGCAGTTGGTATTTATGTGTGTGTGTAACAGAGGTAGCAGCTGGTGTCTTGTCTTTTACCCCAAAGAGGAGAATGTCTTACTGTTTTAAGTGTTGGGGGAAGGGTGAGCGTTCTTGCTTTATTCTGCACCAGCAAAATGTTGAGGATTCTGGGTATTGTAGTTCTACATCCATTTTGATGGACCCTGGTTGAATAGCCTTTTCAAAGCTAAATAAACAAAATGTTCAGGTCGTATAAAGTAACAGCAGGCACATTCAAGGAGGTGGAATAATTTCTTTGTTCTTTACACGGCCAACTACATGTTCCTGTACTGTAACATAAGAATATTGTGAAGAATTGATCATTTGCATTTCTTATAGTTTCGGTCACATTTTTGTTTTAATTTGTCCCTTCGCCATGGTGATGTTCATCTATTTACTATGCTCGTGCAGAATTAGGATGTCAGGCTAAAAAATAATTGTTATATGGGCAGCTAGTGTTGTGTGAGTGAGCTTGATCAGTTTTCTTTGTATCAAAAATTTTGTTTAAAGGGAAGATAAAAAGGGGGGTCTCAATTGGTTAGTAGTCTATGGGTCTCTAATTCCAGCCATCCGGTATGTATCTGCTGAGCACAGAACTAACCGTAAGGTTTCACCTCAAACAAGAAGAGATGTTATTTTCACCCCGTGGCTGATACTGCCAGATGTCACAGTATAAGATTGAACTGTTTGAAACAGCCGTTACACTTTGCACTTTATTTGTGCATGACTTCAGTTGCTTATTTCCATTGAGTTTTTACCAGTTGGGTTCTTGGGGAGGTTGCGTTGGATTAGTGAATAAGATGTGGTCTCGGCTGTTTTGTATGACAGCCCGCTTGTATCAAACACACAGACTGACAGGGTTTTCCCTTTTGAGTGGTCATGGTTGGTGATGTGCCCTGTAGAGTTTTGTTGACATTATTACAATTAAATTGTTGTTTTAAATTACAGTTTGTTGTAAAAAGTGGTATGATGCTAATGATTGCAAGTACTCCTCCCCACTACAAGGTGCAGGACTAATCAGAACACCTCCCCTATAGCCTCTCTGCTTCTGGAGAGCCCACACACTGGGGATGCTGCACTAAGGCTAAGTGGCTGATACACACAGCCTTATCTTATAAACAAATTATCTAAATTTAAACTTCCATAAGAAATCTTCACCCAAAAATGTTTCTTGACACTATGGCTGAACAAGTGATAATCTAATATTTGCCTATATCCGTACTCTTTTCAGGAGCTAAAGGGGGCTCTGGCCAAAGGTTGCACCTTCAAGTAGGATTTGAACTGAAAAAACAACTGCTGTAAGGCTGTACATATTTATAAAGGCCACTTGCACTGCTTGTAAATGCACTGATGTATGAACGAAGGACATTCTGCTGCTGACCAAACCATATATTTTTCCTTTTTCTATTTTAAAGAGGTTGTTCAACTTCCTACACCTAGTTGTTTTCAGATAGTTCACCAGAAATAAAGACTTTTTCCAATTACTTTCTTGTTTTTATGTGTAACTGTTTTTCTAATATGGTAAGTGTAAAGTGTTATTTTTCACCTTCTAAAGCAGCTCTGGGATGGGGGGGTCGCTGACCCTGTAAACTGTTCTAAATTGATACATTTAGTTGATACTTTTCTTAGTTTTGACCTTCTGAGCAGAATCCCTGAATTCCATTACAGGCAGCTGTTAGAATTGATACAATAGTTGCTAATACTCCAGAGATGCTCATGAGAAATGTATCAACTAAATGTTGCAAAATTGTAGCATTTCGGAGTCTACATCTGAATTAATGATCTTCCAGACTCAAACACCAGAGACAGGAAGGAACTTTAAACTTAGAGTTTGGAAAAAAAATGGTAAAAATAAATAATGTAAAGTAATTGAAAAAAGTCTTTCTTTCTGAGGAACAATCTGAAAACAATTGAACTGAAAAAAGTGTTTGGAAGGGATCAGGGTATTTTCACAGATCCTGTCATTTTAGTAAGCCACAGATAATGAGTTTTTTTACTACTTGTTGTTCTATATTTTTCTGTCTTTCCTCATTCACTTATAAGAGCAGATAGGTAGGTCTGCACTGTCCCGAACCCACCTTAAAACACTACTTCTCAACTCTGGCTGAATGGGCTTTTAAACTGTTGATGCTGAGAAATGGATCACCCAGTATCGTACCAGTTTAAAAAGTTCACGATCTGGCTTACCAAGCTGCTACTGGTAAACCTGAGAAAAGAGAAAACAAATGTATTTGTTTTTAGAACTTTACGTTTTAGAAAAATGATTAGGGGGAGAAAAAAAAAGTATTGTCTTTGGTGTACTGTTTGAAAAGGATTTGGCTTTTTGAGAAGCCAGTTTTAAACCTTGTTATGCCACTTATCGTGGCCTAGATAAGTGAATCTAAGGAGAAGTGGGGAGTTGTTTGTCACTTTTGGCTTGTCCAATGACCTCCAACACATTCAGACTGTAGAAAATGTGTTTGATCCATTAAGAATGTTGAACCATTTTTGAGGGGGCAGCCACTGATATTTAATCAGTTACCCCATCATATCACGGTGTATGGTCAGTAGTATTGCAATGGAAGAAAAACGTTTTTTTTGTTTTGTTTTTTCAATTTATATAGTTGTTTCAAGAAACTTGCAGATGACTTACAAGTATATTGATAGATAACTCTTTTCCAACATAGACCAAGCATATAAGTTGGGTGGTTGTAAAAAGAATGTCAAAGATGTATTTAACTTTAAACATTAATATGCTCTGATGATATTATTGTAACCTACATATTCTGCAACGCTTTAAAGTTATTGTCAATCTATTCCATGATTTTCCTGGCCTGTTGGATCTCACAATCGAAGACTTCTAACAAAAAGCAACACATACTCACTCACAGTCGTGTCAATTGTATAATTTGTTTTTGGGTTTTGAAGTGAAACATAAACTTTATGTAGAGGAGGTTTCTCTTGATACAAATGTTTGCTAACATTGGAGATAAATATCTCCGGAGCTCTACAGTCACCTACAATTTAGAAAACAAAAGCAAAGATCTGATTGGTTGCTATGGGCAACATCTCTGGAGATATTTATCTCCAATGTTATTAATCATGCATCAGGCTTTGTTCCTGAAACCCTAGGGATTTGTAATCATGCGTCTTGTAAGACTTACAATTTGTGAGATTTGAAAAAAAAAAAAAGAAAAATGGCAGCACTCACAGGATTTCTCCAGACTAATTTTGGATAAATAAACTTTTTTCCCCACTTAATTGCTATAGAAATATTTGGAATGCTGTCATTTTTGCTACATACCTTTTTTGCAAGGCACCCAGGTATCAATTATATGTACACCTGTATATTGGACCGAAATAATCTGCATGAAAGGGATGGGCTATAGAATTGGATAAAGCAATAGATACACCAAGCAGGCACTTTATTTTTAACAAAGCATGGTGTACGCTGTCCATCAGATATGAGAATTGTGACCTTTAGCTTGTGATTTAATTTTAGAACACTGATGATCAACAGAGTACTTTTTAACCCCAGAAGTCCAGAAAGGACCAGGTGCACATTACTATTGCTAACGTTGCCAGAGGATTTACTATATTGTTTTAAATTATGGATAATATTTTAGCGTTCTACCAGGTTTCCCTCTTCCAGATCATAGTTCCCATAATGGCAATATCTCTTGGAGTCTCAGCGTAAGATCTGTGACGGTGCTAAATTAGTTTTGGTTTAACTTAAATCTTAGTTCTATAATTATATATTGTCATAGAGGCTTGCAGTACTATTTTCCTACTGGTTGTATTTACTTATTTATTTCACCATAAACTGTTAATCATTTCTATTCAAAAAAGAAATCTACTTTGAATAGACTTGTTTATTTTAATTTATAATAAATGTAAATTCAATCTGAAAAGAAAGATGTTTGCTTGATGGTATCTAGACAGCAGTGATAAATAGGTATGCACTGAATCCATCATTTTGGGGTTTTCTAGAATCCTTCCTAAAAGATTTGGCTGAATTGTGAACTGAGCCCTAGTCGGCATGTCCAAATTTGAGGCAAAAAAATTGTATTACAAGTGAACAAAAAGTGACCACATTTAGTTATTAACGTCATTACTTTAAAGGGGTTGTTCACCTTCCAACACTTTTTTTCAGTTCAGTTGGTATCAGATAGTTTACCAAAAATAAAGACTTTTTCCAATTACTTTCTATTTTCTATGTGTTTTTCTAATATTGAAGAATAAACTTTAATTTTTCATCATCTAAAGCAGCTCTGGGAGGAGGGAGTCACCGACTCTGTAAACTGCTCTAAATTGATACATTTAGGGGCAGACTTATTAAGGTTCGAGTTTCCACGAAAATTCAAGTTTTTTGGTGAAAACTCACATTTTCAGGTTTAAAAAAAAAAAAACTCCAATTGTTCGAGATTTATTATACCCCAACCCTGGAAATAGCTTGAAGGCAAAATACACTATCTAAAACCTGTCGAGATCATGTAGGCGTCAATGGAAGAGTTACCTTGAATCATTTGAGGATGTTAACAGCCTGTTTGATATTCTATTTTTTTCTTAAATAAGATAACATTCAATATCACTTGACCTTTAATAAATAATTTAGTTGATGCATTTCTTATCTTTGTCGCTGCTGAGCAGAATCCCTGAGTTTTATTAAAGGCAGCTGTTAAAATTGATACAATAGTTACTACCGTAATACTCCAGAGATGCTGCTGAGAAATGTATCAACTAATGTAGCAAATTGTAACAAATGAGCTTACAACAGCTATGAATGCTTTAATAAAAAATAGAAATTGGATTTCATGTTTAATTTGTAAAGGACTTTTATTATACAGATTTTGTGTCTGGGTGACAGGTCCACTTTAAATTGCCTTTATTGAGACATGGGCTCAGACCCCGATACATTTGGCAACGTTTCAGACCGCCATCGGTCTTTTATCAAAACGGTGGCTTGATAAAAGACCGATGGTGGTCTGAAACGTTGCCAAGTGTATTGGGGTCTGAGCCCATGTCTCAATAAAGGCATTTTAAGCAAAGAAATCCATGACTGGTGCTGTCAATATTTGAAAATTTTGAGTGAACGGATACATGGTGGAAACCGTTGTACGTGCACCAGGCTCTAAGAATTGGGAGGCTACAGGTGCTGACTAAGAACACTGCTTGTTCACAAAGTAACATTACCTATATCAAAATAATCTGAGGATATAACCGCTGTCTAAGTTTGACTTTTGCATGATATAAGTGATGGTGCTTAATACAGATGGTTAGAAAATGTTCCAGAAATGTTCTGTTTGCGCTACATTAAAGGACCAGTAAAAGCAAATGCTCCAGATGTTTTTATGTATAATATGAACTTACTCAGCCTTTCCAATTACGGTAGAATCAGCATGATTACTTAAAAAACAATATATTTAGGTAAAAAAAGTAATATTTTCTGGGTATGGCGGCAGCTTGCAGTGTGTAATGCAAACACTGAGATACTATCAAAAAGGGCATAAAACAGACTGAGAATGTATTCGGAATTAGTGGAAGTTTGGAGTTGAACGACTCCTTTTGAATTCAGAATGTGGTCTTTCATGGTCTTCTAAAACACACCGTGCACGCAGCATGTTTGGCCGTAGATTGTGTGGCGGTCTTTTGCATTAAACTGTTAAGATACATACAGTGGAACCCTGCTTTTACATTTTCTCAGGGGGGTGCAAAAATGTTATGTAAAATACAGAAAATTTAGCATGCGTGAAGGAAAGACTTAAGCAGGCCATAGACGCAAAGATGCTATGGTAGGAAACAACGTTTTGTATGATTTTTGGATCGTGTGTATATTCTCCCGACATTTTTCTTGCCATGGCGATTGGTTGTTTAGTCGATCAGACAGACTAAAAGATTTATATAGTCTACTTATAAGATCTCTGCATGTATTGCTTAAATACAATATCGATGGGAAACTCACTACTATTTGCCGGAGTAACTTTCGTACTATTGCTGTCTGTCAATTATTGGCCCGAGCATTGTGTGATTTGTTTTCTGTACTACTTTATTTTAATCTGAATGGTTAGTTTCAGGTCGGAAGATTGTGCCATACGATCATTTGTACAATATGAGGCTAGAATCTGCACCTCTATGGCCAGCTTTATGTGTGCTGGTCCATGAAGAAAATATGTAAAATCTGTGAAAAAGTATTTGGTACTGGTTCACTTTTTCATGTATTTTTGATCTGTTCTGTAGATTTCCCCTGGAAGTGCCCCTAAAGTGAGGGTACAAAATGTTCAAAAAAATTGCTGGCACTAAACCCAGCTAAAATGTAAATCCTATGGCACTTAAAGTCCAGTGACATAACATGTGTAGCTCAAGAAATAACAAAAAACTTTTTTTTTTTTTTTCCAAACTGGGCAGTTGGCAGAATAAATGGATCAAGTATGAACAGTTGCCTATATGCCTATAATTACTGGAGACCTTTACAAACTTTGAAATCTGCTTGATTCCAAGCACATGCCACTGACATCCTATTATAATCAGACTTGGTAAGATGTTTTGATTTCTAGTAGAAACCCAAACATTGATCAAGCAATACTTTCTTTTGCATTTGGTTTTCAAAACTGCTAATGTTGCAGTCCAGGGATGTGATGTGATCCTCTGGTGGTGTGGTTAGCTATACAGGGAACCAGAGGAATAACTTGGCACTGCCCTGTCTGCTCAAGAAATCACAAAAAAACATAGTTTTGAAAAAGGTATGTTTAGTGCAATCAGTATTTAACTATTTTTTTTTTAGTTAAAGAGGCAGCATGACCCCATGTTCTATATAAGTTTGATGAACAGAGCTAAACTGGGAAAACCTTGAAACAATTCGCAATTGTGGGTAAAAGTAGGCCAATTTAATCAAATTATCAATGCAAAGATAAAGAAGCTTCCTTATCTGTAAACTTGAAATGCAGTCTACATCTGGAGAAAGGGAAGGTTATTTTTATACAGAGCTCAACAGATTTTATACAAACTCTCCTTATTGCATAGAGATGGGTAGGAAAAAGCTAGGGGAATGTAGTAGGGGTAAAACAGTGGTATGTAAATGCTTTATAATATCAGTACCAGGTGACCGTACTGATGTTATTCAACAGTTACCTTATACATTGATTGTGTTACAGACCTTGGTACTGATAGTTTCTTTTTGTAGCAAAAGGGAAGAGTAAGATCCATGCGCCCCACCTCCAAATTCCTTTTCTGTGTCTGGAAATGGCCACTATTCTTCCAGCGGGTAATAAATGTCAATTTACTGGCTGGCAGGCTCCTTGTCCTGGTTATTCTGTCTGGTTGGAGGGAAGAGAATGGAGGATGAGTTTTTTGGGTTTTTTTCACGTCCCCTGACCTATTCTCAGACTTTTCTCTGTAAGTATGGGCACTTCAAAAGCTGACACAGACACTCTTCTCCCTTCTCATCAGGGGCCCAATATGGTAGTAGGCAGTACTAGGTTACAACCTTGTTATGTCTGGCAAGCTGTTTTTTACCTTCTAGCCTGTCCTGTGGGGAGCTAATTATATTGCTGGCACTAATCTAATGGGGGAGGAAGATAATCTTACCTCTAAATCTTGGCACCACTATTCCTTGCTTCTTGCAGAAAGATGATCCTGTCCATTGTTTATTAAAGAATTCTGCTAAAGTTGATTTTTGGGACTCTATAGCTTAAGTATAGTGCCTTCCTTCTTTACAATTATTATTTAATTGTCAAGGATTTCCGCTGTAACTTCTAATATCCTCATATTTTGCAACTGGTGGTACTTTATTATAATACACAAGTTCCAGTGAGTCATGTGACAGAAATGACATCAGAACTCACCGTTTATAACTGATGACATCAGAACTCACCGTTTATAAGGATATAATTTACAAGATATTCATGGCTTTTGTGTATTATATATAATATAATCCCAGAACAAACATAGCAGCATATCAAAAGTTGGTGAACCAAGTGTTTGTAATTAAGTCATACTGGATCTGTTTTGTCCTTTTGATAGTTTAGCACTGTAAATTTTTAAGTCAAGTTTGTAAAATGGTAAATAATACAGCCATTTCTTTTCCCAGATACTATGGACTCTTAGAGACCTCAAGTGGATGTTGTCTCACAACTTCAAGGGCGTCTTCCAGGAGAAGCTGATCACTCCCCATTCACTGCCTCTTCCCACCTTGGGAACCTGATACGCTGTCATTGCACCATGCAAGGCAGTGAGGATCAAATGGAGATCTAACGCTCATTCCATGCCGCGATGAGCAGGTAAGTTCATTTAGGGTAATGTAATTAGAGGTGCAGACAAGGTCTAGCAGCCTGTAGTAAGCATGTTTCCTTTTAAACAGTTGACTATCTGCTGAATGTTTTCTATGGGTCACTAGACCTGTAGCTCACTTTTATATTATGTCCCTCTTCTTACATTTCACATATATAACATATATAAGAGAAAAATATACTTCTGATATCCGTGAGGTTACTGAAATCCTGAAACAAAATGAATTCCTGTCTTAGGTAACCTTTGGCACCCAAGGTGACTCTCTGGCACCAACATGCTATGGTAAAAAACATACTGGAGCTCTTGAGGGGGGGGGCACATGGGTCATATCTGTTGCTTCAGAGGGGCAGCTTTGGCAATCTGTCATTACAAACAGCAGCCTGAAAAAAGCACATTGACCAACAACATACTTTGTTTTCTTCTTTGTGACCGTCTAACCCAGTGGTCCCCAACCAGTAGCTTGCGAGCAACATGTTGCTCACCAACCCCTTGAATGTTGCTCCCAGTGGCCTCAAAGCAGGTGCTTATTTTTGAATTCCAGACTTGGAGACAAGTTTTGGTTGCATAAAGACCAGGTGCACTGCCAAACAAAGCCTCCTGTAGGTTACCAGTCCATATAGGGGCTACCAAACATCCAATAACAGCCCTTATTTGACATCCCCATGGACTTTTTAATGTTTGTGTTGCTCCCCAACTCTTTTTTACATTTAAATGTGGCTCACGAGTAAAAATGGTTGGGGACCCCTGGTCTAACCCATGTGTGTTGTTCTCTCCAAACTTTGTGAATGATGGAGATGGTACTATTGCTTTACTTACAAATGCAAATTTTGACTGTTGGTCACAGGAAAACCCTTTTGTTTCAAAACACATCTGTAAATAGTGCTCATCCAGCAGAATCCTATGCTGAAATCCAATTTTCAAAAGACAAAACTATTTTTTAATAATTAATTTGGAAATATGAAGTAAGGCTAACCATTTTCAGTCACTTCAGTTTAGTTTCACTTCAGTTTTATTATACTGGCTGTATGATTCCACAGCTTGCCTTATTGGGTTGGTCATTCCTTTGACCTTTACACCGGTCATGAAATATTGTTGCCAGGAGTGTGGTTAGAGCTAGTTTTAAGGATCTTTTCATTAATATTGGCCTCATATTCCTATTGCCAATGACACAAGATGCAATTTATACTGCACACTTTGTGCTTTCTATGCTTGCCAGCAGTTAAGTTCATGTGCACAGTTCAAGTAGTAGTTTTATAGTTGCCCCATTTTTTTTTCACTACATCTTCCTAGTTCGGATTTTACTTTTCTAGTACAGGGTAGAGGTTTTGCTATGTTCCCTTTATTACATATGAACGTCTTTGTCCCAAAAAGGTACAAGAGAGCAGAGAGAGCAAAATGAATGGTGGCAGTGAGAGTGGAGGAGGAGATAGCTATGGAGGGCCCCCAACTGTTCAAGTACCAATCGGCTGGCAGAGAAGAATGGAGCCAAGCATGGTGGCATATATCAGGTATGTTTCTGTTGACTTCATAGAAATTCTCTTGAATTCTGTAAATAAGCCATGACTTTTTCTACTCTTAAATCATGATTTTGGTTTTGTCCAGGTCACAGCCTGGATCTGAATCTCATCAAGATTCTGTGGTGAGATTGAAAACATGCAAAAAAAAACCTAAAACATCTCACAGCTTTAAAAAAAAATGCCTGAAGGTGTTGCAGAAAGTCTCTAAATTGATGTCATAAACTACTAGACAGTTATAAGAAATGCCTACTTGTTATTTCTGCCAGAAGGATCAATACCGGCTATAAGAGCCAAGGGTGTATTTTGTTTTTCAACATAATTATATTACATATCTGTTACATTTTTTTTGTTGACTAAGTGATTCAAAACCCATTGTTTCCTTGCTTGTTCAGTTGCATCACCTTTATTTGTATGCAAAAGACATAAGTGTTCTTGCATTGCATTTCTACTTCTGATCACTTGATTTACATAAGGTTTGCCCAGGGGCAATAACTCATTGTGAACAATAAGGTGTTTTGAACACCTTTTTAAAACAAACACCTTTTGCCAGAACTGTAAATGCTGCCTTCTGATGTGTAATTATACCTGTTGCAAACTTTGCACCTTTTATTACATAACCCAATAAGTGCTTTTTAAATACCCATTGTCTTCTCTGTATGCAGATGTGTTTCTTGAAATGTTTGCTTCTTCTTTTGATGTTCCACCTTTATCTATAATGTCTTTTAGATTTAGATTAGCTCTTTTGAGCAGGGCCCTATTTACCTCTTGTATTGGTTAGAAATTGTAGTCTTTGTATTTAATCTGTACGTTCAGTGCATACACCGATTTTATTGCTGCACATATGTTGACACTTTATAAATACAACTTAAAGGGAATTGTTCAGTGTAAAAATAAAAACTAGTAAATAGATAGGCTGTGCAAAATAAAAAATGATTCTAATATAGTTAGTTAGCCAAAAATGTAATGTATAAAGGCTGGAGTGATTTGATGTATAACAAGTCAGTCAGATCACTACTTCCTGCTTTTCAGCTCTCTTGGTTTACACTGACTGGTTACCCTGGTTACCAGGCAGTAACCAATCAGAGACTTGAGGGGGGGGGCACATGGGTCATATCTGTTGCTTTTGAATCTGAGCTGAATGCTGAGGATCAATTACAAACTCACTGAACAGAAATGTACCATGTGGCCCCCCTTCATGTCGCTGACTAACTCAGAGTTATAGAACTGAAAAGCAGGAAGTTGGATTCTGACTGTTTTATTAGACATCTGTTCACTCCAGCCTTTATACATTACATTTTTGGCTAACAAACTATATTAGAAACATTTTTTATTTTGCACAGCCTATCTATTTACACAGTTTTTTATTTTCACACTGAACTATTCCTTTAATAATACTGTTTGGTTCTTTTGTGTTAATGGAACTGTTCACGTTTATCCAAATATGTGGTAACTTTTGCATCTGATTTATTTGCAGTCCAAGTGGTACAGTTCTTACCTCTATAGATCAGTTAAGAGCCTACTTAGTGACCGATGGAACCTGTAAATGTGGCCTGGAGTGTCCTCTAAACATCTATAAGGTAAATCCTAAAATCCTTTCAGAGTTGTGAAAGAAAGAAATGTTTCACTGCACTTTATGGACCTTTTATCCTTTGGATATTGAATTCTGACACAATGTATAAATCTTTGACACAATGTGTATTTATTAAAAACACTGCATGGTGAATGTACCTATTTTAAACATTGGAGGGTGTTCCCCACTTGAAACACGATACTATTGTATAACTCTGCTATGTGATTTCATCACTGCTTGATTGGATAATTGCTTGAGAAGGTGGAGCATTGTATGGTTTTAAATCTTGTACACACAGTTGGCTAATTACACTTGAGAAAGGGTCCTTAATCCTTAAACATGTAGTGTATTTTGGAATAAAAATTTTGCAGCATAGTACGGTGGATGCTTTGTGGCCTCCTTCATACAACGTGTATTGATGAATCTTTTGGTCTTTACGGTGTGACCAAATTAAGAAGGTGTGCCCACTTACTAAAAGTTAAGGGAAGCGCTGTGAAAATTGCATAGGATTGAAATCCTAAAATAAATCTAGAATTGCACACTTGCCAACAATGCTTATTGAAATGGGTTGTAAAGGGTTGTGCTAAAACCTGTGAAGCTCCAAATAAGGAAGACTTCTTGTTTAATGTATCATGTATGGACCCTACAACCTGTTAGACTACTGTAATGGGCAGGCACTGTGTCAAGAATTTGACAGTGACATGCAGTTAAAGGGACAGTAATCAAAAAAATAAAAGGGTTTTTTAAAGCAATGAAAATCCAATGTACTGGTAATAACTATACTATCATTATATAGTATAAATAAGCTGCTGTGTAGCCATGGTTTCCTCACACACTCCAAAAACTTACAGGCAGGTTTATTGACTATAGTGTGTTTGTGTGTAGGAGTGATGAGGACCTTAGATTGTAAGGCTAATTGCAAATAGGGCTGCATCTTGGCTACTCTACACCTGTGGTTTCATTGCAGGCGGTGACAAGATGATGCATTCTCCTCCGCTCCTCTGTCTTTCTGCACTGATAGGCAAGGCATTAGCCTGTCTGCAGACACACACCGTGGATATCGGCACAAAACCCCGAATTTATTCATGTTTTCTCCAATATCTGTTCCATGTGTATGCACACAGGCCAAACATCATTCCTGTCTGTGCAAAGACATAGAGGAGCAGAGAGCAGTGCATCAACTCTTTGCCTGCATAGGTGTGCCTATGAGACGGGGACTAATGTGAATGATGTATAATTCTCCGCTCAGCATGATATAAATAACAGGAAATACTGTAAATGAAAAATAATGATGACCTTGTCAGAACTTAATATAAAATATACTTTTTTACTTTATGTAGATTTTAGACATTCGTAGACATTAGTTTACTGTGAATGAATGTAGTTTTTTGTAAGCTTTTTTGTTCCCCACACAACTATTCTATATATAATTGTTTTTTTTGCATACTTCCCATCATGGCACCAATGCATAACAACTTTAAAGCTCTAGTAATTACAGTGGCTAGATTCTCTTTTCTCTGGCCACATTTTTATCCTGTTTTTCAGCTCCATCCAATATAAGAGTTCTATGTGTAATCTTTCTACATCTTTATTTCCTTAGGTTTTTAACTTTGATCCAAGGGCTGTAGTGAAGCGGCGTAGTGCTGAGGATGTGAAGGCGGAGGAGGACATGACCAAACTCTGCAACCATCGTAGGAAAATTGTGGCTCTAGCTACTTTATATAAGAGTATTGAGAGTACTCCACTTGCACTACAGAACCAAGCTGCAGGTATCTATGAATTTTTACTTTGTTTAATCCTTTAAACAGCTACAGGATGAAAATTTGTATTATACATAATCCATACCTTAAAGCAGTGCTGTCCAACATAATACATATAGAGTGCCACTAACTCTCATACAGTGTGTATGTGGGCCACATTCTATTAAAATAATGATGTCACACAATGAAGTCTATGGATGAATGGGGGCCCATAAATATCACTCGGACAACCACATCTGGCTTGTGGGCCTCCAATTGGATAGCCCTGCCTTAAAGCATTAACACTTTGCACACAGCACAGTATTTATTATTTTTTTTACGAGTGGGCGGGAGTATTTACTAGAGCAACTTCAATGTCAAATCTCCTAACAACTTGCTGTTGACATGTAAACCACTTGTGTGTTTATTTGCTTTACTGCCTTGTAGTTTGCAAGAAGGGTTATGTTGCTATAAATTCCCTATTAGAGACAGTTGTAAAAAAATCAAAATTTTAAAGAAGTGCTAAAAGTTCTTAAGCATAACTGCAAGCATTCTCTAACTTGTATGCAAAATGTAATAATAATCAGGTCAGGATTTATTTGAAGGTCGTATAGCACAGCAAATTATGTGTTACAGTGGCTACTTGCCTGGTGACAACTTGTGTGACTTTCAAAGGTAAGTTGTGAAAATTAAGTAACATAATTTTTTCCCCCAGAGAGTGTATTGTTTGTGGGGGAACAGATACATCTGTTCCTACTGCTTATGCTTGTATTTTGAATATGCTTGGTATAATATGTGTCTTGCTTGTTTCATTTAACAATTGTTGTGTTTTGTCATAGGATGTAGCCCCAGTCAGAACTTTCATGGAGCATCCACAAGCCCAAAGATGGGACAGCATCCCTGCTCCTTGGATCCTGAAATCTTCACCAAACTTATGATTGAAAAGGCCCACAACATGCCTGCCCATCACATGTTGGATAAACCGCTGGAACACAAACAGGATTCCTGTTCTTTTAACCCTGGGGAACGGTACCCTGTTCATCGACCAAGCTTACAGCCTCCTCCACCCAGGCAGCAAGGGACTACTCTTAGTGAGTCTTATGCCTTAAGGAACTGTCCGCCAACACCATCAAATGGTAGCTACGAGGTGTTTACTAGGGCTCACCAAGCCATATCCCATGAGCTTTACTCTGGCTCTGTTACACAAGTTAAGTCTTCCCAGAACCGGCCTTCATACTCCTCATGCAGTCAGGATATTTCAAGCCTGTCTCCGAAGTCATCACTTAGCTCTTGTAGTTTTGCACCAGGTGGGGCTTTCTCCCGGACTCTGGATGAGCCTTCTCAGGGCCCTCTGCGCTTTTTTGTCTTTCCTGAGAAAGATCCACTGGGTATTTTAGACTCTAGCAGCTGCAAACACCCCAGTCCAAAGCACCACATATTAAACTCACCACCTTGTCACCAGTCTCAGGTCCCCACAATGAATACTCATTCTCTTCCTGAACACCATCCTGGCAGCCAGTCCTCTCCATCGCTACCCCCTCCTTTCTCTCCTTTCCAAAGGGGAGGTACATTGACTTCTCCTTCCACCACTAGGTCTTCAGTATCCTCTATCTCATCCCCAGCTGGCAGTATGGAACCATCCCCTCAACGTTCTCGACACTCCTCTGCCTCCTCTGAGCACTTCCCAGGCCCTGCTAGGTCAAGTTCCAGGTCTCCTAGGCCTGTTGCCTCTCCTAAACGCTCTGTACCCCAGAGTCCAAAAGCAATACTTGAAGGCCTCCCTTCATTTGGGCAGGCCTATTTGGGATCTTCTTCAAATGCCAGCCATGCCTTAACCCACCAAAGCAATAAAACAGCACCACCTGTGTCTTTGGGAGCAGCGCAAGGCCTACTTGGCTTTCCTCTTGGGTGCATTTTGGGCCAGCAAAGCAATGCCTCCTTCCCAGCCAGCAGTCTCCTCACAGCAGCTGCAAAGGCTCAAATGGCAAGTCAAACCAAACCAGAAGCCACAGCCTCTAGCACTTTACCCAATCGTTTGTTAAATCCCAACACCTTACATTCTGAAGCTGGCACGCAAGAAAGCCGGGGGCTTCCAGCCTTGCCTCACTCCCAGAGAAGAGATGTAATATTGAAAAGAAAAAGACAGAGACATTCTCCGTGTCCTGACAAGAGTCAACAGGATTCCAGTGGCCATTTTCCTCCTCCTCCTAGTAGTCCTAGTGGACTCTCTAAAATGAACCCTCCTGTTATGTCAAAGCTGATAGGAAGTGGGAGTCAGTCTGAGGAAGACATGGGAAGATCCAAAGTTGTACATCCGCACCCAGTAGCTGGTCAAATTGTTTCTTCTCTTCAGACACCTCACTCATCAGTTGAGGAGTCCCCAAGCCAAAGTAAAGCTCCTGGCCTGTCTCCATCTTCCCAGGATCTTAGCAACCAGCTTCTTGGCCTTGTAGGACAACTAGTTCAAACAGCTACAGAGCAGAACTCAGGGACGCCATTACCACAGAAATTACCTTCAACACCCATTGGGACAAATACATGTAAGTGCAAATAAGAACTACAGTATTTTTAATATATTGCTGCTAATATGTGCATGGGTTTATATTGATGTTTTCAAAAAATGAACAACTATTTGCCCTATAAATAAAACAGGAAAGCACTATTATGTAATAAACATACATAAAATAAGTCATAAATAAAGTTAATAATATAAAACAGTACTGTAACATAGAATTACCTCTGTTCATGTCACAAATACATTTTGTTGCTGTGGATTTTAATCGGATTGTTTTGTGACAATCTGATGCCACAATCATAAATAAGCAGGTAGGAGCCTATGACTTTGTGCTACAATTCTTCTACAGGAATGGGATCCATTATCCCGAAACACATTATCCAAAAAGCTCAGGATTATGGAAAAGACATCTCGCGTAGATTGCATTTTATCCAAATAATCCACAATTTAAAAAAATTATTTCCTTTTTTTTCTGTAGTAATAACACACTACCTTGTAATTTTTCCAAACTAAGATGTAAGTAATCCTTATTGGAAGCAAAAGCAACCTATTGGGTTTATTTAATGTTGACATGATTTTCTAGATCCAAATTTCAGAAAGATCTGTTGTCTGAAACCCCCAGTTCCCAGAAATTTCGGGTTAACAGGTCACATAGCTGTATAATATTTCATTGACAACTATCAGTTGCCTATGTGACACACTATGTATACTGTCTGTAGTCCTATTATTCTCTCCCTTAATATTATTATAAATTGTATTATTATAAGCTGCGTTGGGTCAAACCTTATTTGTACAAAGACAAGTCCACCTACCATCTCAGTGTAGTGGTTTGCCGGTGATGTTTTTCTGTCTCTCTTGGAAACTTCATGTAACTTCAGAAAAATGAAGTGCTGTCGATTTTTTCAACGCAGGCAATTTACATTATAAGGGGTGGGGAAGCATTTGGAGGCGATTAGTTGCCAGCAGAAAAGACTAATCTCCTCGTCTGCCATTACCCTAATCATACTGGTCTTCCTTCTGTCCTGTTACACTCCTTCTCAAGCATCCAGCCTCAGCTTGCATTTCTAAAGTTGTTTGGTATATATATGACATAAAAAGAACCAAAAGCAAAATTTTGTAGAGCAGGCTGCTGCCTGTCTGCCTGACTATGAACCAAGTGCAGCAATTTACAGGGTAGGAAGGAACTCTGCAGACAGCATATAAGCAGTGAATCAGAATGGGATATGGTATTCCATTAAGAACCTGCACAGACATTTCTCATAATTCAGGCAGCTGGGCCTCAGAGTCGACTAGTGAGTTGGTTTGCTATTACATTGTACAGCTAGCCATACACAGAAAGTCAGACCTATGCACACCCAATTGGTCTATCAGAAGAAAAAATATTAAGAACAGTTTTCCAGTGCAAGCCGTGTTTGTCTGTCTTGTGCTGCACTATAGTTAGTTCCCCTATAAATCAACTTTTAGTATGTTGTACACAATTTGTGATTGGTTTTCACTTTTTTATTTTTTAGGGTAAAAAAACGACTTAGCTTCTTGTTCATCAGCCCTCTAGTTTGGAATTTCAGCAGCTAGGGTCCAAGTTATCCTAGCAACCAGGGAACCAGGCAGTTGTTTCATAAACTGGATGCTGCGTAGGCGAGCATTTGAATAGAATGATTGTTAAAGGAGAAATATAGGATAAATGAAACCACCCTCAATGTATACTATAAGGAGCTGGTTTTACTTTTGCCTGTAAATTAATATTGTCTTCAAAATTAGCCCTTTTATTGGAGCTCCCTATAGATGTTCTTTGGTCCATGTTTCAAATTACTGTAAGTATGGTTTATGGTGCTGGTTTTAATTTTTGGTGTAAATTAATATTGTCTTTAAAAACTGACTCCCATAGATGTTCACTGGTCCCTGTCTTTGTTTTAAATGAGGGGTGGGCGTGTCTTAATGGTCCCTGCCAGAAGCACAGTAGGAAGGGGACAGCCAATGACAGCTCTGCAGTCACACAAGCAAAGATTGGCTTCTGTTCCCTATCAGGTCAGCCTAGCTGCAGATTGGTTTCTATCCTACAGCGCAGTATGCTGAGTGTCGCTGGCTCCCCTGCACAGCCTGGGAAAGGAGGCAGCATGAAATGGGCGGGACTAGTAGGGCTTTTGCAGAAATTTGCAATAAAGTAACCAGAAACACTACTTTTTTAAAGCACATTCTTTCTATATTTGAGAGTTTAATGCACTAGTACATTCTTATGTTTTTTTACACAATATGTCTCCTTTAAAAGTAACCACAAGAAAATTACTGTTGCAGTCCCCATAGCAGATAGTGTATGATGTAGGATTAGGATAAAGAATGAGCCATAGTGTTTGCACCTTCCCACCTAGTGTATGATGGAATGAGTTAGAAGAGGAAACCAAACATTAAAAAAAAACTATAAGAACTGACGACCTATTAAAAAAGAATAGAATAGGGCATTCTATGTGACATATCTAAAAAGGTTGACTTAAAGATGAATGTGTCATTACAGTAGATATGCTTAGTATAGAAGGTATGAAATACAACCTTGTTCAAAATCAGACCGTGTTTCTCTGTCATTAGCCATACAAATGAAGTCTGCTTTTTTTGTTGTGCTGGAAAATAGGCTTTTATAGAGAGAGTGTCGTGATTGGCCTTTTATCATTATGGTCGGAGTGCAGAAAAGGTTGCCGAGTGTTGTGTGGGCATACGGCATCAGGTCAGCTGCCTCAGGTTTCATTTCTTGAATACAGTTAGAAATGTAAATATGTGTTTCATGCTTTTGCTGCATATTTGTCTTACTCCTGTGGGTATGGAGGAGAGCAATGGTATTGTCTCAGTAAGGCATTTCCCTGTGAACTTGTCATTAAAGTCTATAAAATATGTCTCAATATAGACAGTATGGAAACTACTACTTGTATGTATAAATGAAAATATTCAAAGATTATATGGTCTGTGGCTTACATACTAAAGGGAATTACAGGTGTAGAATCCCTTATCCAGAAACCCATTATGCAAAACAGTACTTTGTGCTTGATCCTAATTAAGCTACATTAATATATATTGGTGATAAAATAATCCTATTGGGTTTTTCATGTTCAGATGATTTTTAGTTGATCTGAATTATGTAAAGACCTCTTAACCAGGAAAACCCAATATCCCAAATAATAGATTCCATACCTTTTATAAACTTACTTTTTTATAGAAATGAATAGCTTTAACCCCAAATGCTCATACAGTTTGGAAGTACTTTATTAAGTTTTTGTGTGTCTGATAATTGCTTAATTTCACTTGTATATGCTATGTATTTATAATTGTTTCCCTTTATTTCTTTTTATCCAATAATTTATTAGCAACTTCAACTGTACGACCCAACCATTCTCCTGTAGCAAAGACTACTCCTAATGTGGTGCCGAGCTGTGTGACAGAAGGAATTAATGAGCTGCCTTGTTCCTTGCCTTCATCTGGGGATGGCTTTCCCTTTCTGGGTCAGGATCAAGTACTGCCGTTTCCTGCATCTCCTGCTCTATTAAACCTAGTGCTGCTGGGGTCTTTACCACTTTCCCTTAGTTTACATCAACACCAACAAATTCTGAACCAAGGTTTGCTAAATTTACTGTCATCATCTTTGCTTGGAAGTACAGATATTGGACTTTTAGGCCTTCAGAATACATCTCTGTCATTGCCCTCTGCAGTGGGGGACCCTGAATCTACTGCTTTGCAGACTTTACTGATGGCGTCTCTCCTGCAAGGTCCTCTTTTACCACTAGGAGGACTAGGGCTACCACAGCTTGATCTTCAACAAAACAACCAACAACAAAGCACCCTTTTGCCATCTCTCATGCCCCTGTTGGACTCATTACCTACTCCACAAACTGACGGAGCTGAGAAAAATGAAGCACCCCTGTCCTTACCTGAAACTTTCCCTGATAATGGTCTCCAACCACTGCTCTTCCCACCTGCATCATCTGCTCTGATGGCTCTAAACTCTGCACTTCTCGCTGCCAGTCTTGGGGCTGTGGACTCCTCCACTTGCGCTGGACAGGTAACTGAAAAGGTAGGACATGCTCATTTTAAATACAAACATATTGCATGTTTACAGAGACCCTAT
Organism: Xenopus laevis; assembly: GCF_017654675.1. Classification (NCBI taxonomy): domain Eukaryota; kingdom Metazoa; phylum Chordata; class Amphibia; order Anura; family Pipidae; genus Xenopus; species Xenopus laevis. Next base: position 147,946,494 of record NC_054373.1, read on the forward strand.
GTTAAAATTAACTTGGTTTATCCTGCAAAAGCAAATGCAAGCTTACATTTTTAGCCGAAACGTTGTAATAAGCTACTACCTTGCACCTAAAAAGTCCTGTGAGTGATTTTAACTAAGTGAAAAAAGAGAATATCTTTGGGGGGTGAAAGACAATACCTGCTTTTCTCAATGACTACTCTCCCAACCCCTGCCTAATGGAGAGAAAATAAAGAGAAAATCAGGTATAGGTTTTCCCTGGGCGCTATACAGTATATTGGACTGCTGGGGTTAAGTGTGTATCTATATATATATATATATATCAATATATGTCAAAATTAAGGATACACATGTTTGAGGTTAGTCTTATAGTATTGAGATCATGCGTGATTGGTATGCATGATTTAAATTGAACATTCAGGAGCATACTATCATGGCATATACAATTCAAGGTACATTACGAAATGATTTGCTTTTTCGTATTTTGCATTTCACTCTCTAAATGCAAAGTCAGTGCAGTATCCTTTCCATTCGGCTTGAAAGAACCATTATAGAATTTTTAACATTGAATTTTTTTCTATGAGTGGTGAAAGACTTCCCCCAAGAGATTGCATTAACATGGCACATGCAATTTATCTAATGTAATCAAGGTATTTTCATATTTGCATGATAGATTCACATACCAAATTTGTAATATGACGAGGCCACGGTGCAATATTATTCATGCATAAAACTATCCAATTGGTGTCTGATTGTAATTCGTTGGACTATACCAAATCTGGTTTTAGAAATAATAAAAAACACACTCTTGGTAAAGGCAGTTAGCAAAAGTTGTCTCATTCTTCAGTGCACAATGAAATCAACAGAAAACTGCTTTTATTAGTCCATCCTTCCAAACTCAATCTAGTTCTCTGTTTAGAGATGCCTGAACTTAAGTTTAATGGAAAGTTTTGCCTGTTTATAAATAGGATACAGCTTTGTCTTGTATTAAAGATTGAATAAGAGAGTTCTTTGCAGCAGTCAGTGATTTTTTTTTTAGAATCAGTTAAAAGAAAGAGCTTGCCGACTGCTAGCAAAAGCTGTCCATACACAGGGTGTCCATTTTGACGGAATGGCCAGGTCACTTGCAGTTTAGTTGCCCGTGTCAATGGTCAGATTGGACTAATGAGATCAGAGGCAAGTGGCAGGGAAATAATGATCCCTAAAACCGTTGAGCCCTACCTTTCAGTAACTATTGTGTAGAACGGATTCTGTGAGTAGAACTTTGGGATGGAGCCCACTCCAAAGTATTTTTCCTTTTTTTCTTCATTCACTTTTCTTCTTTTCCATTTTTCTTTTATTATTTTAATCACTTCGCCTTCCATATTATCATCCAGTCTTCCCTTCATTTCCACTCTTCTCTCTTAGAAATGGGGGAATGGCTGTGGTATAGACATACAAGGCAAATAATTGGGTGAGCAGAAGGGCCCACTTATACCTGGGCCCACCGGGAGTTTTCCTGATAAGCCGGTGGGCCAGTCTGACACTGGATCTGCCTATAAATTAAATAAACAAGTTCTTGTCGATATACTCGGGCCATTTCTTTACAAGCTGCCTCAGAACAGCTTGATTTATTTTATAATGAAAAAATATTGTAGCACAGGCAAATGGAATATTGTTTGTTATAAGTTCAACAGCGTGTCAATTGAGTATTGGGAATATTGTCTTTTTATGTGTTAGAACTGCATCAGTACCTCCTGCACTGGGTCTGCCTCTGTTACTACAACCACTATTACACCTGCCTTATCAGAGGGGAAACTCCCTCCACCTGAACCACACAACCCCTTCCACCTCCAGCAGTCACAAGCACCAACACCTGCCAGACTCAACCCACTGATGCCACCTCTTCTCAATCCACTCATCACTGCTGGTTTATTAGGTAAGATGTTCTACCATCTCTCTTGCCAGGCCTCTGGCTTGTACTATATCATTTATTTTGCTGGTGTCTGGATAATGTTACAGAGCAATTTGGAGCAATTTGAATCAAATTTTGTTCAAGTTTTCGGGTCTTTCAGTTAGTCTGAATTTTAAAGATTCAATTTTGTTCATAAATTTCCCCAAGTCGAATTTCAAACTCATTCAAATTTAAGGGAGTTTAAAAAAAAACTCACATGAATTCGAAATTCGACGCTTGATAAATGTGCCTCTAAGTGTATGATGTTTAAATGTAATGCAGTTGTTAGCATGTTTGTGCCTCTTTACAGCAAATGGTGCTTTGTTTTAATGTCAAGTATTTACATTTTTAGGGGACCTATCTGCACTGAATGCAAATACTGGTGCCCACTTAGGAAGCCTCCAATCTCTGCTGGCTGCTCAGGCCTTACTCCCAAACCAGCAGACATATCTTCCCTCCCTCTTTGGAGCTCTGGGAATGCAGATGTTCCAAGGGCAATCCCTTCTGCAAGGACAACGCAGTGGCTCTCAGGTGACTGCTTACCATACTTATAATAAAAATGCAAAGTATTTTGAGGTCTTATTTTATGTCTTTGAAAAAGTTAATTCCTCTGTGGCTTTCTTTTATATATTTTTTAGTATATATTTCTTTTTCTTTATACAGATACTGTCTGGACCAGAAAAAGAAGTCAGCCAGTCTTCTCACCCTGAGGGCTCTATTACTCCCACACCCCAAACACCATCTTTTTGTCAGCAGCCTTCTGACTCTACCTTGTCCTCTCTAAGAACAGAAGTGTCTGGAAAAGTACAGACGTTACCACTTCCTGCCTTGAGGCTTGGTTCTTCTTTTGTCTCCAACACCTCAAGTGCCTTTGAAACCAGCCCCAATTCCAAAGGCTCCCAGTTCCAGGGACCAGCATGCATAGACATCCCTCCTGACATACCACCTGACCCCCCAAATACAGATAATTTATCCCACTCTATGGATTCTTCTTCTACTGAGACAGATCCAGAAGTATCTCCTTTCAAAAAACACTGTCTGCTACCTGATCCAGTAGGTCCCTCTGAAGTCCCCAATGGAGCTTCCCCTAACCTTCTCCCATGGATGGGTCCTCCCCATTCATCCAACGCCTTAAATCTGTCTGAGCTGGAGCTCCCCAAGGGAAAGGAACGTGGCTATAGGTTCAATGGACGAGCCAGAGGAGAGAGGTCATATGGCCGCCGACCTCGAGGGCATAGACATTCTGGATCCCGGCCCTCCTTTTGGAGATATAATGGAGGTGATGTGGTTGAGGGAGAAGAAACAGGGCATAGCCAGGAACTATCACAGACACTGATGGGAATCCCTGCTTTTAGCCCTCACTGGCAGGAAGAGGATAGACAGCCTCGGGAGCAGGAGGTGGAGGTGTGCATATTTTTGTCTAGAACTACTTATATGTATGTGAACAGTCTTAAAGCGGACCCGTCACCCAAAAAAATTGTTCCAAATCCTATTTTATCATGTTTGTTAAGCAAAATTAACTTTAATTACACTATATAAATTATTTGAATCTTGTTTCCTTCAGTCTGGGAATTCATAATTCTAGCAAGCAGGCAGGAGCCATTTTGTGGACACTGTTATTAAGACAAGCCTTGAATCATCTCAGAATCTTGTTTGTGCACCAGAATGGGGGACTTGATGTCCATCCCCATGCCCTGGCTACACAATTAAATGGTGACAAGACAGGGGGAATGTGTGGAGAGCAGTGACATCTGAACGGAAAGTGAACGCAATTGTCTGCCCTGCCGCCATGCCTAAGGCATAGAAGAGGGGCAGGCAATATTTGATTGCCAGCTGAGATTTTTAAATGAGTTTAAAACAGCTATGAATGCTTTAATAAAATAAAACTATTTGGATTTCATATTTAATTTGACTATTAGTATACAGCTTTTTGTGTCTGGGTGACAGGTCCACTTTAAACTGTATCCCTTAAACCGTTTCATTATTTACTACTCTTGATTTGCTAAAGTGTTGGCTTAAGTTAGATCTTCTCAAGTGTATTTACATAATGTATTTACTTGATAACTTGCTTACATAAGTAGTAACTAAAAACATGCAGGTACGACTCAACCTACGCCACTTCCCATTCATGTCAGTAGAAACTGATCTACGCAAACAGCAGGCTTTATCAACTGCAATGCATCATATTAGTAACGCATATTCAAAAAGTGCAAACCTATTCAGCAGCGTTGTGCCACAGACGGGTCTGCACCTTTTGAATCCTTCAGTATTTGTAATCTTCATACGCAATGTAAAGAGGGGGCCTGCACAGTAGCGTTGACAGGTTTGTGTATTTGTGGAACAATTACCTTTGAATTTAAAATGCAGTAAGCATTACACGGATCTGCTTTTTCAGGTGCCACCCCAGCTGCTGAAACGCTCCCGCAGAGGAAGGAGGAGGGGCCAAAAGTAAGTATAGTTATCCAGGAAACCTTTCTTAATTTTATTTAAACCAGGTATCAGATATTTTTATGGTTTTTGTTCTTTTTATTCCCCCTGACGAAGATTTTTAATCTTTTTGAGAGGCTTTTTCCAGAGTTGATCAGCTGTGACATAACTCTCATTGTTAGTAAAAGCCACTCTCCGTAAAAATGGACTTGTTCCTCTCTGGCACACTGGGGGTGCATTTCTCCTGAAAGCCTGCTCGAGTGTCGTTACTTTTGCACTAGAACTGACTTCAACGTTTTTGTAGATTTGAAGCAAGAGGTCGATTTTTGACCCACTCTTGACATTATGCTTTACTGTATCTACTGAGATGACTTTGACTGCCTTTTCATTTGAGATACCTGATCTCTCTCATAGGAAAGACTCCTGGGAAACCCCAGGCCCTGAGCATTCTGGATAATAGGTCCTATACTTTCATTTTGATCACCTGATAAAATAAGACTTAATTGTATTTGTAAATTGTCAATTGTGTGAATTTTAAAATACACTGGCTGACTGCTGTGCGTCCAGGTCCAAAGAGGAATTGGGTGTATTTGGAAACCTTGTTGTTTATGCATTACAACCCAGTTAACATTCATTATTTATTCCAGTTCTACTTACAAAATAAATTTTCACTTGTTTCAGAAACCGTGTGCTACAAAGCAGACTGATCATGTTTACATTTTTTATTCATTACAGTTCACAGAGGATAAGCAGTCGGCTAGAAACTGTTCCTCCGAAATGGACAACTGCTGACCCAGCCAATGGTTTAAATGTAAGAAAATCACTGTTGTTCTTCTGTTGGCACATTTACAAAAGAGGGCGCAATGAATCACTTTTTGCACTTTCCATTTTGGCTGAATCCTTAGTATTCACCTGAACCCAAGCTAAACACTTAAAGGAACAGTAACACCATAAAATGAAGTGTTTCAGAGCAATGAAAATATAATGTACTATTGCACTGCATTTTATATAAAGAAGCTGCTGTGTAGCCATGGGGGGCCGCCATGCAAAGCTGAAAAAGGAGAAAAGGATCAGGAGTAGACAATGATATTCTTCAGAACTTTTCTATTCTTCTGTGTATCCTGTGCTTGAATAGCTGACCCCATGGCTGCAGAGCAGCTTGTTTATATAAACTATAGTAGCCTTTCTGAAGCAAACACACCAGTTTTACCAGTGTAGCACAACAGTATGTTATATTGTCATTCCTTTAAAACTCTTCCATTTTTTGGTGTTACTGTTCCTTTAATGTCATGTTAAAGGGGCAGTGTATTCCTTTTGCAGCATTGGTTCAATGAATAGGGTGTGCACTGAACATATATTTGCATATTGTTTGGATAAAGAAATTTGTATGTTATGTTATGCACTAAACATGGCAGTATCTAAAAGTGAAAGTAAAGCCACTGCTCTACCTGTTCATATGAGCACAATCAAAAGAAATCAACACTACACTGAGAAGCCGTCTGTATAACTAAACCCTGCCCTTGCCCCAGCTATTGTCTTGTTAGGCTTTCAAATAAGAAGCAGTTCATTATATGTATAAGCAGGAGGGTACTGGGAGTTGTACACACAGATTCTGCAGGGTTACTCCTTTATTATTTTTATTAATTTATTTTTTGTTTTTATTTTTACCCTCAATTGTTCCTTTAATTCTTATGGATGCACCAACTATATTCAAAATCCTAAATCCAATAATATTGGATCTGGGTAATGGTGACCATAATATTATCTAATTTAATGTAAAAACCATACGCTGGGTTGACAAAGAACCCACATTTTATAGAAGAAAACTTTAGCACCCTAAAAACCTGTTGTTAATGGGAGGTTTAGAACAGGAGGATTTCAGCTAAAGACACAGAACAGAAAGAGTTGTTATTTAAAACGGTATTAAATCATTACTCTTCCCAAAGTATTCCCTTAAAGGAAAACTATACCCCCGAAACAACGTCTGTCTCTATCTCTATAAAAAAAATAGATTGCATAAAACAGCTCAAAACAGCCCTTCCTTTGAATCAACTCTATTTAGGCAGGATTCACTTTAGCAAAAAAAGATTGAACTTGATGGATTTGTTTTCAACCATATCAGATCATGCTGACCTGTGATGCATTGCTCTTATAGTATTCCATTTGTCCCTTTGTTCAACGTCCCAACTTTTTTTTTTTTTTTCCACAGACTGACCCTCCTGTCATCCGGCCGAACAGGCCCGGTCGTCCTGCCAAGAACAGAAGGAGAAGGATGATTTAGTAGATTTACCTCTCTCAACCCAACTCCTTAATCCAACTGACCGAGCTCAACGGGTCATCCCTTTTAAGGCACTTTCCTGTTCCCTTTAATGTGTTTCTACAATGAATACAGCCAACAGGCAAGTTCATAAAGTCTGCCTTTTGCTGACAGTTGACCACCTGAAAACAAATCATCGAAGGAGAGTCTGCCTTTTGTTTATTTTATGTAATTGCACCAACCAGTGAATTCTGTAGCCCTTGATCTGCACAGGTTTTCTGTAATTCATGATACTAATACTGTAGCATGCCTATGATTCCTTAGCCATGGTCCTTCCCTGAGAGAAATCTGAATGGTTTAGGCATACTGCAATTCCTCATACTGAGCTCATGCTGCGTTCTCTGGAGTGAAATTAATTTTTCTTTGGAATTTCTTGCCTTCTTGTATTCCTTCCAGGTACAGGTTTGCAGTCTACGGCAACTACACAATGCTGTAAGGATCTCTTCTTTCTTTTCAAGTGTGGATCAGGCTTCTTTTCTCTAGAACCCCCATACCTGTTCCACCAGAGATCATGCTCTGGTTATTTTCTGTTTGCTGCCTGATAAATTTTAAGGAGAATGAAAGGTAAAATCTTTGGGCAGGTGTAAGATGCTGGAGTCCTCTCACTGATTCTAGTCTTTTTTTTCTTTTTTTTTTTTTAGTCTGGCCAGCTGCAGAAGGCAGTGAGAAGCCTTCTGGATTTGCAGATCTGTCTTAGCTGCACTGGTGCAATTTAGCCCTAGTAAATAAGGGCAGACATCAGTAGCAATACACTAGGTGAGGTCACAAACAAGCAGAGCTTTCACTGATATGGCAATCTTGAGGTGAGCAATATCAGGCAGATCCAATCTAATTTTAGGCAAATATTGGTCCCCATAGGTAGGTAGAACCTAGCTGCTGAATTGGTCTGAAGGGGATGACTCAGCATCTTAAATCTACCCTGTATGGCCACCTTAACTTGTAGTAATCTGATTATAACTAATTGCTGACTGGTCATTATGGGCAACTGCAACGTATGCAATTCAGCACCTATGTTCGTTAATGAGCATCATGTCATTAAAGGAGAAGGAAAGCTACGGAGGCATTTTATTGCCAATAGATTAGCTGCAATAGTGCAAGCTAGAATGCTATATTTATTCTGTAGAATGTTTTACCATACCTGAGTAAAAAGCTCTATAAACTCTCTGTTTGTTTAGAATAGGAGCTGCAGTATTAATGTGGTGTGACATCACTTCCTGCCTGAGTCTCTCCCTGCTCTGGGCTCAGATTACAGTAGAGAAGGGAGGGGTGGGGGGAGAGGAGCAAACTGAGCATGCTCTTGCCCAGGGCAATGAGGTTTAAGCTGAAGGCAGGAAGTCTGATACAGAAGCCCATGTGTACACAATAGAAGGAAAGAAATGCAGTGTTTCTTTTGACAGGGGACTCAGAGCAGCATTACTTTGGGGATTTACTGGTATATTTAGATGGACCTTTCTGATAAGGCTTACTTAGTTTTAACCTTTCCTTCTCCTTTAAATACACAGAAAGCCTGATGTAACACTGTTCATCTCAGGCTTTGAAAATTTACAGATGGCTTTTCTAACTGCAAATATATGGCACCACCCACCCCATACTACAGGCAAACCACAGTCATAGAATGTAGAAAATACAATCAGTGATTTTCATTGGGCCGGTACAGGACAGTTGAGCTTGTTTCTATTTCTTCGGTGCATTGTGTTCCATCTTGGACACCATTGCTCTCTTTGTGTCTATATTTGGGAAAACTAAGGGGAACAGAAGGAAAGAGCAGCAAATGTTTGTCATCTGTTGTCTATATATTTGTCCGTGTGTTTTACATAACTAGTTAAGTGGCTGTGGGCTGGAGCAGGACCCAACCTTGGTGCTAATGGCTCTCGCTGTACCCAGAAACCTGGTCAAGTACTTGAGAGCCAGCGGCCACAGATACTGCAGCAGACAAAAGGTTAATGCTCTTGAAAGCACAAAGTTGAAAATATTTTGGATTTCTATCGCCCCAATCTCTCTTTCTCTGCATGTTTTTTTATCTGTGAGATTATTTATTAATGTTGACTTATTTCACTTAAAGGAGAAGGAAAGTTAAAAATCACTGAGGGGTGCCAAATATTAGGAACCCCCCAGTGATTGTATTTACTTACCTGATACCCCTGGGGGATTCAGTAGAAGCACCACAGACTGATCATCTTCTTACTTCTTTGATGGTCCCCGGGTTGGCGCATGCACAGTACAGTGAAAAAGCTTTATTTTATGTTAAAGCTCAGCTTTTCACTTACTTCACGTATAGAGAAGATTGCAACATAGAAATACCCTGACCCAGGGCAGTTTTTTGCTAAGAGGAACCCCAGCCCAGGGTTTCAGGTAAGTGATTATAACTTCCCTTATCCTTTAAGTTTTTTTCTGTTCCATGTGTATTTCCGTGCCTTTCTATCCCTGTTCTATTGATTTCTCTCCAGTTTGTACACAGGACCTGGTAGAATGCCTGCTGCTGTTGAAACTTTTGACTTTTCCTCCCCGGCTACTCATGACAGAACCCTACATGTAGTCTCTTTACCCTACAATATATATTTATAATAATTAAAGTGCTTAATATTTAGTTTAGCAGCTATGCTGTATGCAATAAAGTGTCATCAGCGGATTAAGTGAGCCGCCATATTGTTCAGTGAGTGTGGTCAATGTTCCTAAGCAACAATAATATGGCTGCCGGCTCACTTCCCTAGTGGTTTGGCCTTTTTTTGATTTGTCCTCTTTAAAGCACTAAATACACTAGTACACTAATATAATATATTTGTATAATATATTTCTTAAGCTGATGCTCAGAGCACTAGTGCAACGTTTCCCAAGGGTCGGATATTGATCTTTCCTTCTCCAGTGAACAAATTGGTTCCCATATTCTGAAGGTTAAATGCTGGCACCCCTGATGTACACAGTCACTTGAAGGCACCCATGTTTTGTATCTTTTTTTTATTATTATTATAATGAATTCCAAATTATTAAAGCCATAATGTTCCCAGTGGCCTTTCACTATACGGGACTGTAATCTATTCAGTGAGAGGCACTTTGTGTTTATATCACTAGAATATTCCTGTAGTATCTCTGAATTTGCCTTGGACCTGTTTGCCCTAGTATATTTATAGCCATAATACGCTGCAGGAGTTAGGAAGGCTCTCGCCATCCATTTCAGGAGCCAGAAGATATTTTGGCAATATTACTGCAGAAGGACGTCTGTCTCCTCAAAGAGCAAGTCAACTCGAAAATACAATTTTGGCTAAAAAAAGGAAAACATGATTCTAAGCAACTTTCCAATATACATTTATTAAAAATGTTCAGTGTTTTTAAAGTTATTTGTAAAAACAATTGTTATTGAAAGCAGCATTTGCTTAATTCCTGGTTGTTACCTTTTAAACAATGTTGCAAAAGTCTTAGTTCGCCAGTAAAGACTGTTAAAGGACAAAGAAAGTGTAAACACAATATTTGGTCCATAGAAAGACATACCTGAATCCTCTCTAACAGTACCCTTAATTCCTTTTATTTTCCAGCCATTTATTAGTTGCAGTTCCTCAGTTTCCACAAAAGCGCAGAGTAGATAAACAAAAATACCCACAATGTATCGCTGCCTGTGCAAGACCAAGACCCGCACATAGGCTTCCCAGTTGCCGTGTGTGCAGAAAATCATTTTCGTGAGCGCACTCTTATCTATTCTATCCTACTAGGATCGCGCGTAGGCATTAACTCTGCGGTTTGAGCATGCTCAGTTCAGAGCTGTCGTCCATGTTGATGACGTAGGGCCTGTAAAGATGGCGGCCTCAACTGAACTGACACAGAAAATTCAGCAGTGGAGCAGCGAGTAATACAAGTGGTTTTGATACAAAGAAACTAGCTTGTTCATCAGGGGTAACTAATTGTATATTGAATTCATAAAAATATGGGTTTCCTTGTCCTTTAATCAGCTGCCTTGTCTTACATTGTATCAACCGTCTGAGCCAATAGACAAGGACAGACAAACACTGCTTTTAATAGCAATACATATACAAATAACGTGAAAACCATTAAAAATTAATGTATATTGCAAAGTTGCTTAGAATTGTTTTCTATTCTTGGGCTTGACTTGCCCTTTAAGCACACAACATGAAACGCTAATGAGATGTGTGAACTTTTATATAAATAGGATATGGATTCCGACATAAAAAACATAAGTTGCTGTCCCCCATATGTAATAAGAAGCACAAAGTTTACCCAGATGCAGTTACTCATAGCAACCAATGAGATATTTGCTTTTAAACAGGAGGCCAGTAAATGCTGCCTGCCCATTGGTTGCTATAGGCACTAGCTTTGAAGCAAACATTGCACCTTTTATTACCCCGTGTGTTTGATTGTTGGTGTCTGTATAAATGCTGAAAGGAACAGTAAAGTATAAAATAAAAACTGGGTAAATAGATAGGCTGTGCAAAATAAAAAAAAATTCGAATATAGTTAGTTAGGCAAAAATGTAATTTATAAAGGCTGGAGTGACTGGATGTCTAACAGAACAGAACACTACTTCCTGCTTTTCAGCTCTCTAACTCTGAGTTAGTCAGTACTTTAAGGTGGGTCACATGGGACATATCTGTTCAGTGAGTTTGCAATTGATCCTCCGCATTCAGCTCAGATTCAAAAGCAACAGTTACGACCCATGTGGCCCCCCAAAAGTCACTGGTTACTGCCTGGTAACCAATCAGTGGAAACCAAGAGCTGCAAAGCAGGAAGTAGTGTTCTGGCTATTATGTTACACATCCAGTCACTCCAGCCTTTATATATTACATTTTTGCCTAACTTGCGATATTAGAAACATTAGAAGCATTAGTAATGCTGTCACTAATCTCCAGAGCTTTGTGTGTAGTTTTCTTGGTGCTTTTCACCTTATTCTTGTTACTTCAGCACTTTCCCTGAGGTGCATGTTTATGTTGTAATATTCCCAATTAGCATGTGACTACATGGGGGGCAGGAGAGCTGGTGTTTTGCACACAGTCTATTTGGGAGCATTGTCCTGCTGATGAATCTTTAGCTTTTCAGTGTAGGATATGAATTTATTTCTAAGCTATTTCCTGACATACGACAGCAAAACAAGGCACCGTCGGTGTAGGATTTATTGGGCTACTGAGAGAATTGCTCATGAGTCGGAATATTCGTACAAGGCATTTAGCAGGACACCTGTGTACACCTATGAAAGGGTTGTGTCCCCATAAAGCTTGTGGGGGGGCCCAGAAGTTTAGGGCTGCTGTGTCCACATTGAGTTGAAGGAGAATTCAACCCTAAATTTAAAAAAAAAACCCTACCCTACATAGACCCTTCTCCTCCTCCCAGCCTAAGTGTTACCCCAGGCAAATGCACCTAACGTTTAATTTATCCCTCGGTGCAGATTCAGGTATCAGAGTTCATGGGCGCCATCTTCTTCTCTTCGGAAATCTTTGGAATGAGACGGCAAAGAGGCGCATGCGCAGTTGGAGAAATTATCTGTTTCGCGACAACTGTGCATGTGCCAAAACTCACAAAAATTGCAGAAGAGCCGTCTCATTCCGAAGATTACCGACTGAAGATGGCGCCCGTGAACTTCGATGCCTGAATCTGCACCGAGGGGTAAGTAAAACGTTAGGGGCATTTGCCCGGGGTAACACTTAAGCTGGGGGGGGGATCTATATAGGGTAGCGAGGTAGTGTTTTTTAAGTTTAGGGTTGAATTCTCCTTTAAGTGTAAGGCATGGGCCACACTAGGCGGATCTCAGCCTGCGGAGAAAAAGGCTCAGACTCCACTTCTCCTCTGCTGATGTTCTAGTTGATGTGACTGCGCCAGGAAGCATAGTCTCCACTCGGGTACAGGCAGACGCGGCGGATATCGGCTGTGAAATGCAAAAATAATTTTTGCCGAAATCTGCCAATGCTGCCTGCATCTGGGTGCAGCAAAAGAAGATCAGAGGGAGAGCGGATGTGTTTCTCCGCAGGCAGAGATCTACATTCATGTGGCACTAGCCATATATTGTGGCCTGATGCAGATGGAGTGAGAGTTACAGCACTACTGTTGCATCTCGGGCTAAATGCCATGTTCTGCTTTAGAGAGAAACCGACTTTGTTTATAGACAGTGGTGTGTGAGGCAGTAGCATGTTGTGCTCCCAAGACCTTCCTTCTGTGTGTATTTCGGTGATTAAATAGAAGCACGAAAGGTTAAACACTCTCCCTACATGGCAACACTAACGGCCAATAAAATACCGTTTCATATTTACTTCCATCAATAGCAAGCAATATGGGAACTCCCACTAACGGCTATGGATGCAAATATGCAGTAAATGATGTTCTATGCACACACTAAGCACTGACTTTATACTACAATCCATAAAGGAGGCTTATTCCCACCCATGTAATTGCTTTTCTGCATATTTTTTGCAATATACATTCATGCTATTAGCAGCATTAAGTGGATCATTACTTAAATGTGCAACAACAGCTCCCTCTGCTGAACAGAAGAGCAAAACAATCCGTTACTGATGCAAGAAGCATCTCCTGACACTTCCCTGCTCAGAGCTAAGCAGACACGTGTCCTATTATTAACTTTAACTGCTGCCCTTCTGTTTGGGTTCTGCCAGCGCAAAACAACAGAGGGCACTACTATTGCACATTCGTGATATTATGGGGGTTATTTATCAAAGGTCGAGTCGTTTTTTTCAAGGGTATTTTTCAGTCAAAACTCAAATTTTCTGGTTAAAAAAAAACCAAAATAATTTAGTTGTTATTTAAACATCCTCACATTTTTCAAGATTTATTATACCCTGAAGCTGGTAATCGATCGAATTTGAACATACACCAGCTAAAACCTGTTGAGCTCATGTAGAAGTCAATGGCACAGGTCCCTTGAACCATTTGAAGATGTCCGTAGTCTTGATGATGTTCGGGGTTTTTTCGCTGGGTTTCCCTCAAAAACTCGATCAATTCGAGTTTTTGAGTTTTTCACCCCGACTGCACTAGTTTGAGTTTTTTTCCCATTTGAGTTTTAGAAACCATTCGAGTTCATTCGAGGTCTTCAAAAAACTCACAAAGCTCTAAAATTTAACCTTTGATAAATAACCCCTTACAGGATAAAAACTGCTAATATTTATTTAGCTTGAAGCGTTTTTACATTGTTATTCATTTTTAATATATTTAAGGACATGTATATTAAAGGGTGACTACTTCTTGTTTTCCTTTAAAGCTTTGTCATCTGAACTATTAAACGCTGTCATCTTAATAATAAAAGCTGCTGACTCGGTCCTTCCAGACCAAGTCTGCAATTCATTGGCCCACGTATGGGACCGGTCCAACCGATATCTGCTCAAGAATCCACCGGATAATCCATTGTGCAGCTTTGATTTTCCCATTGGGTGATAACCGCATTGGCTTGTTGATGCAGTCGTCTCCCTGACAGTTGGTATTGGCAGCCATTATAATTCGGTCATAGGCCCTCGTCAAATGAGCCAAACATTAAAGGGATACAGTCATGGGAAAACGTTTTTTTTTGTTTTGTTTTTTTGTTTTTTCAAAACGCATCAATTAATAGTGCTGCTCCAGCAGAAAGAAATCCATTTTTCAAAAGAGCAAACGTTTTTTAAATTTAATTTTGAAATCTGACATGGGCTAGACATATTGTCAGTTTCCCAGCTGCCCCCAGTCATGTGACTTGTGCTCTGATAAACTTCAATCACTCTTTACTGCTGTACTGCAAGTTGGAGTGATATCCCCCCCTCCCTTTCTCCCCCCCCAGCAGCCAAACAAAAGAACAATGGGAAGGTAACCAGATAGCAGCTCCCTAACACAAGATAACAGCTCCCTGGTAGATCTAACAACAACACTCAATAGTAAAAACCCATGTCTCACTGAGACACATTCAGTTACATTAAGTAGGAGAAATAACAGCCTGCCAGAAAGTAGTTCCATCCTTAAGTGCAGGCACAAGTCACATGACTAGGGGCATCTGGGAAACTGACAATATGTCTAGCCCCTTGTCTATAGAAAAATCTGTTTGCTCTTTTGAGAAATGGATTCAGTGCAGAATTCTGCAGGAGCAGCACTATTAACTGATGCGTTTTGAAAAAAACATGTTTTCCCATGACAGTATCCCTTTAAGGGGCAGATTTATTAAGGGTCAAATTGCAAATTGGAGTTGGATTTTGAACTCACAAATTCGATTTTGGGAGTAATCCAAAGTTGAATTCGAGATTTATCATACCTGGACCCTGAGAAGAACTCGAATTCGACTATTCGCCCACTACAACCATTTGAAGATGTAAATAGCCTTCCTGATATTTTAGCTTTTTTCGCAGAAAAAAACTAGATTAGAGTCTAGTCGGATTCGAGTTTTTGGGTCGAGGAATACGAGTTTTTTCTTAAATTCACACAAATTCGACCTTTGCTAAATCTGCCCATAAATGTGTGGCCGGCTATAAACTGCTATAAGCCTTATACAAAAGTGCAGTAGCCACATCTCTACTCTGAGCCCAGCATAGTGTTGCTCTATCCTCACCTGTGTGTATCTCTCCCCAGTCATCTATATGGTCCTAGCATATATCTGCCTACAGACGCCTGATCTCGTGTATATGTATATATATATATATATATCCCTTTCTAGCGCTGATTCCCACTTACTGCACACTACAAGTAGCTTGTCAGGCCTGCCAATAGGAAAGCAGCGAGCGACACGCAGGTCCCTGATTGGTTGCAATGCACTTCTGTACAACGCATTTCAATCGTCTTCTGCAGGGACAGGGCTAACGTATACACTCAAATATGCAATTGTATAACCTCTTATTTGTGTCTGTGTAAATACTGTATCATAATAATAATATCTCGTGTCTTGTAAATGATTATGGCAAAGAGAGAGGAAAAAAAGACATCACAAATATTTGTATCAATTTCTGCCTTTTTCATGTAAAATATTTTCCCCTTTTAAGTTTTTAATATTTTTTTGTAAAAAATCAGCAAAAAAAAAAAATGGAAAAACAAAGACTTTTACAATTGTGAATTTTAGCTTTTTTATATGGAAGTTGACCTTTAATTTAACAGATGAAAATATTTTGAAGCCTTTTTAGATTTTATGTTTTCTGATTACCGAGGGGTTGTTTTATTTTGTATCAAGTATTAAAATGAAAAGTGTGGTAACAATGTTTCAACTGAGCGCTGTGTGAGTGTGTTTGTTGTTCTTCTATACGGGGACCTGGAAATGCACCTTTGGTGGCATAGAAACAAGAGGGTGAAAATGAACCCAAATATCCATAATCGGGATTAAAGGAGCAGTAAACCCCTATTAACGTTTATTTTTTTGATACAAAGCATTGGCACACAATCTCAGCCAGTAGATGAACGCCCCAAGCGCCGACCCAAAGGGTGGGTTCAGGTCAGTGCAACACTATTATTATTATATATATATATATATATATATATATATATATATATATATATAGTACATGTACATATATATATATATATATATATATATATAGTACATATATATATAGTACATATATATATATAGTACATTCGGATTCCTCCTATTTATATATTCACATATGCCCCACCCCCCTACTGGTGATGTCAGAGGGGGGTGAGTTGGGAGCCGGGTGGGTTAGAGTCAAGGATACACTACTACCCCATATCTCTCTCTGCTGCTGCATATCATTCATATTAAAGGACAAGGAAAGTTAAAACTAAAGAAGTTGCTAGAAATGTTGAACATTATGTGGTGTTCTTCTGTACCAGCCCAAGGCAACCACATCCCTTTATAAGTAAAGATTTGGGTCGCTGAAGATGCCCCAGTAGCTCCCCATCTTCTTTTCTGGTGATTCACTGCACATGCTCTGTGCTGCTGTCACTTACTGAACTTAGGGACCAACTCACAATATACAGTATACATAGGGGCAGATCTATCAAAGGTCGAGGTGAATTTTCGAATGAAAAAAATTCGAGCTATTTTTTGTGTACTTTGTTTAGGTAATAGTCCAAATTCGATTTGAATTTGAAATTTATCATGTACTGTCGTTAAAAATTTGACTTCGACCATTCTCCATCTAAAACCTGCCGAATTGCTGTTGTAGCCTATGGGGGACCTCCTAGAACCTATTTGGAGTCATTTGGATTTTTTTTTTTTGGGGAAAAACTTTGAATCTAATTCGATTCGAATTCCACCAAATACAGACCTATTAGATCGAAAACAGACCTATTCGACCAAAAAAAACTTCAACTTAATTTTGTTTGGTCTTTTTGAATTAGAATTTGGAAGGTTTTTTTTTCAATTTGAAATTCGACCCTTGATTAATATGCCCCATATAATATAAATGTCACAGTATAAGGCTGATTAGTAATTAATAGGGATAAGTACTACATGGCAGCACAGAAACCAGTACAATTAGCATCAGAATTTAATAATCAGCCCTGTAGCATCAGCTTATATTACAGACCAACCTCATTTTCTGCTGGATAATTAGTGACGACCCCTAAGCTTAGCTTCTCAACAGCTGCTCAGAGCCCACTGAGCAAGTGAGTGTCACAGACACTTTCCAAGATGGTGACCCCCTGTGACAGGTTTGAAGTCCTGGATCATTGCTGCTTTTGACAATTTGAAACTTTTGGCTGGTGCAATACGTTCTGCATATAAAACTTGTCATTTATAGCCCTATTCATTTTTAGGGTTTAGTTCTCCTTTAATGGAAACAACACATCATGGCTTGTAACAGGAGTTAGACAGAAAATCAAGAGAGAGGGGGGGGTAACTTGAAAACAGAAGTATACAGGAAACCAACTCATATGGATCAATATCTGTTGTTCGATTCCCATCATCCACTGGAACACAAACTGGGCGTCATTAGAACTCAAAACTAGAAAGTGTGACAACTGATACAGAGCCTTCGACACCACCTGTCTGCTACATACAATGCTGCTCTAATATCTGTACCCCGGTGGATTCAGAACACTTCACACATCCATTCATGCAACTCTCACAAGTAACACCAGTATCTAGGAGTTGCATGACACATTGAATAATCCTATCACAGTAACTACACAGAATCTACACCTCTTTGAAGAGTTACAATGTGCCATTGTGATTGGATTAGTGGAAGAGTTTATATGACGAGAACTTCCCACACCAGTCAGTTGAACTGAAGAAGCTGCTCGGATGAGTAGTGAAACGTCTTCATTGATTACTCAGTCCAGTTGTTTTACAATTACTTATATTAGATAGACCAGACAGTTTCTATCACAAGAATTACAGGCGGCAGAACGTGGAATGAGCGTTTCTCTGAAATACATTTGTACATAAATGTTACTTGTGCCACTTGTCTGTAATCGAGAGCTGGTGTTCATAGAAATGAGCTCTGTATAAACAAGTTATGCAACTTATATAAGAATTTAGGCAGGTGTATCATTTTTATCAGGTTTGATTCTCCCCACTAGAGATAATGGCAAACTCATTCAAACTGTTGTTTTCCTTTGATAGTCTTGTACCACTGGGTCTAAATTGTCTGCTATGTATTTGCTGAGATATTTCCGGATTTCAATGCCCAGATATTTCAAGGAGCGGACCCATTGCAGTTGGAGGGGGCCTGCAAAGGCAGGGGGATAATGTAATCTACAGGGAGAATGATGGATTTCCCCCAATTAATCTTTAGACCTGAATATCCACCATATTTGTCAACCACCTGAAGCAGTTTCTGCAAGGACTCCTCTGGGTCTGCTAAATATACCAGCATATTGTCTGCATATAGTGATACCTTTTCCTCTAGCTTTCCCAGTTCAAGGCCTCTAATGTCTGCACCTTTGCGTATCTGAATGGCCGGTGGCTTTATCGCCAAAGCAAAGAGGAGAGGGTACAGTGGGCACCCCTGCCTGGTTCCTCTCTGTAGCTGAAAGGTACCTGAGAGGAAGAGAGTTCACCTTAACCGTTGCCACCGGGGATCTGTATAGTGACTGTACCCATACTATAAACCTGTCGCCCAGCCCAAACCGCTTTTAGAACTCTGAGCTTAGGGACCCACTCACAGTACACATAGAAAAGAAATGTCACACTATAAGGCTGATTAGTAATTAATAGATAATTGCTACATGGCAGCACAGAAACCAGTGCAATTAGCATTAGAATTTAATAATCAGTCCTGTAGCATCAGCTTGTATTACAGACCAACCAAGCTTAGCTTCTCAACAGCTGCTCAGAGCCCACTGAGCATGTGAGTGTCACAGACACTTTCCAAGATGGTGACCCCCCCTGTGACAAGTTTGAAGTCCTGGATCATTGCTGCTATTGACAAGCTGAAACTTTAGGCTGGTGCAATAAGTTCAGTGTATAAAATCTGGCATTTTTAGTCCTATTCATTGTTAGGGTTTAGTTCTCCTTTAAAGAATGTTGCATCATGGGTTAATAAAAATGCACCCCTTTAGTAAATGAGTCCTATTGTCTGTGTGTCTCCAAGCCCACTGAGCTATATTCTTTTAAAGTAGAGGCAACATGTCTTTATCCACAAAATTAGCAAAAAAACTAGTTTTCTTTCCTAAATGTAGTGGTTTAAGCAAAATGTGAAAAATGTGCACTTTGCCAAACCTTCCTAAATATGAATGTCAAAGGAGATAAGACATATGCAAGATACACAAAGCACTGCGTATCTTGACAGCGCTATATAAATAAATGATGATGATGATTCCTATGTGGCATGTAGATACCCCAAATTATGATCCATGGTTCAACCTTAGGTCGCTGCAAACTAAACACTCAGAGTGCCTTTAATGCTTTGGTACGGTCCATCACAATACTGGGGGCCCAAAATGGCTCTGTCTTTGACATAAAAAAGCAACACAAAACGAGAGAAGGGCACACAGATGTTTTTGAAAGATCAGTTTTATATAAGAAGCAGTAAGAGGCTATAAAGGCTAAATTAAGGAGAGTGATGACAGGGTGGCAGTTAGAGTAAGGCATTGCCAATGAAGGTGGCATTTAGCTTCTCTCTGCTGGACATGGCTGTATACGTAATGCATGGCCACAGCAAAAGGAAGGTGACAAGAACAATATTCACACATAAATAAAAGGTCTGTGGATGTTCTTCTCAGACACTCCAGTTGGCGCAGGCCATGTACCGGCAAGCAAACCTTGATAAATACACGTTGTTCCCTAACAGATCAGATGAGAAGCAGCGCCTGATATTAAGGGACAGTTGGGCTCATTTATAAACAGACAGTCATGGATTGGTTGCCATGGGTTACTGCCCAGGTGCAAATTTGCCCAGTGTTTATAACTGAGCCCCAGTGAGTCTCCGTGCATGGGCAGGTACAGGAGAAGCCTCTCAGCATTCTCAGGAAACACCGGGGGAGGGGAGAGAGGAACAAGACGTCTGTACAATGGTAAAACCTCTCTTTGTAGGGGAGCGAATAGATTTCTTAGTGCAGAGTCTGCAGAAACTCTTGTTTCCTTGATACATTAGGGAATGAGGTTTGTAGTGAAGAAGTGCAACTCATTTACTTAGTTTCTTTATTCTACCATCGATATTGGAAAAATTGTCTTCCACGGTAGCCAGGTTCTCCTTCATGGCTTTCTGGACCTGCAAAAGAGCAAAATACATATTTAAAGGGATCCTGTCATGGGAAAACATGTTTTTTTTCCAAACGCATCAGTTAATAGTGCTACTCCAGCAGAATTCTGCACTGAAATCCATTTCTCAAAAGAGCAAACAGATTTTTTTATATTCAATTTTGAAATCTGACATGGGGCTAGACATTTTGTCAATTTCCCAGCTGCCCCTGGTCATGTGACTTGTGCCTGCACTTTAGGAGAGAAATGCTTTCTGGCAGGCTGCTGTTTTTCCTTCTCAATGTAACTGAATGTGTCTCAGTGGGACATGGGTTTTTACTATTGAGTGTTGTTCTTAGGTTCTACCAGGCAGCTGTTATCTTGTGTTAGGGAGCTGCTATCTGGTTACCTTCCCATTGTTCTTTTGTTTGGCTGCTGGGGGAGAAGGGAGGGGGGATATCACTCCAACTTGCAGTACAGCAGTAAAGAGTGATTGAAGTTTATCAGAGCACAAGTCACATGACTTGGGGCAGCTGGGAAATTGACAATATGTCTAGCCCCATGTCAGATTTCAAAATTGAATATAAAAAATCTGTTTGCTCTTTTGAGAAATGGATTTCAGTGCAGAATTCTGCTGGAGCAGCTCTATTAACTGATTCATTTTGAAAAATTTTTTTTATCCCATGACAGTATCCCTTTAATGTGTGTATATATAAGTACAGGCGTGTGAGGCATAGGGTTGTACCAATGCACAGCCTAAGCAATGTAACACTGAATCTATATATAAATACTATTATGTATTAATCAAATTTAATCAAGGATCTTAAAGCAATACTGACACTAAAAAACGACTTTTTAAAATATGAATG
This sequence comes from Xenopus laevis, assembly GCF_017654675.1. Taxonomy (NCBI): domain Eukaryota; kingdom Metazoa; phylum Chordata; class Amphibia; order Anura; family Pipidae; genus Xenopus; species Xenopus laevis. The sequence continues at coordinate 147,967,559 of NC_054373.1, forward strand.
TACATTAGAAGTTACCTATAGGTCATGCTGATGGCCAAAATGACCTTTGCCTACAGAATTGAACTCAGTACAGGTGCGCTACCTACACCGACACAGATTTCTGGCAAATGTAGATGTATTCACCAAGGCAAAAAGAAACGTATTAGACATGCAATGAAGGATTCAGTCTTTTGAGGCAATCGCTCTCCAATGATTTGAAAAGGTACGGGTGCTGCCATGATTCCTGGTTTTTGTTGCCTATGTGAGAAAACACCTGGAACTGCTGCCTGTGCCAAGTTCAGGAATAGCTCTGCTTAGATATATGGGGAAAATTAAAGGGTAAGTATGCCTTCTTAGTAAATCTGCTTTTGCTTCTAACTGACTGAGGACTGCTGTAAAATGTGAAACGTATACATTCATTCATACACTTTTTTTTGGGCGGGGGGGGGAGAGTGTTGCTTAAAAACAAGCACATACCATGGCTAATGCATTCGTATTGTCCTTCAAAGAATTTGCAATCATCTGCTGTGTAGTGTCCAAGTGGGTGAGAAGCTGGCCGAACTGCATGGCTGCAATGAGAAAAGTTCAGCGGATGAAATAAAGTTGATGCCTATAGATGCTCAAAAGGGCAGTCACACGATTTGTACATTGGTCGTGTGTTATAATCCATACAAGGCCTCCAAAGCACTGCTTCACACAATGTAGAAGCATTTAATCCATTAAACTGGTTGTTGCAGTTATGCACTTGCACAGGACTGGAACCAAATACACACATTCACTAATACTAAATACGTTTTGTTGAAATTCCTGCTTGTTTAACGTGGAAAACAATAAAAACATTTTCAAAAAAAAAAAAAAAAAATACTAAATACGATGGAGAATGTTGGCAAGTACCTTGCTCATGAAGCTGCTTCAACGTCAGCAGCCTCTGGACAACCTGCGGCAGGGTGCCAGACATAGAGTCCCACTTCTGCACCGTTTCATACAGTTGGTGCACCTGGAATACAAGATGGACACCGGCCGATTACCTTGGATTCAGGGCTGTCGGGAAGTATCACTTTCAGGCAACCAGAGGAATCACAGAAACAGATTTAAAGGGGTGGATCACCTTTAAGTTAGCATAATATTGATTGGCTATTTCTAAGCAGGTTAACTTTTTCTTAATTTTTAATTATTATTTGCTAGGGATGCACCGAATCCAGGATTCGGTTCAGGATTCTGCCTTTTTCAGCAGGATTCGACTGAATCCTTCTGCCTGACCGAATCCTTCTGCATGACTGATCCAAATCCTAATTTGCATTTGCATATGCAAATTAGGGGCAGGAAGGAAAATCTCTTGACTTTTTGTCACAAAACAAGGAAGTAAAAAAATGTTCCCCTTCCCAACCCTAATTTGCATATGCAAATTAGGATTTGGTTCGGTATTCGGCCGAATCTTTTGCAAAGGAATCGAGGTTCGCCAAATCCAAAATAGTGGATTCGGTGCATCCCTATTTGCATTCTTCTTCTGACTTTCCAGATTTCAAACGGGGGTCACTGATCCCTTCTAAAGAATGCTCTGTAAGGCTGCCAACTGATATTTATTGCTACTTTTTATTACGGCTCTTTCCTATTCATGTTCCAGTCTCTTGTTCAAATCAATGCATGGTTGCTAGGGTAACTTGGACCCAATTGAAATTGCATCTGGAGAGCTGATGACCAAAAAAAAAAAGCTAAAAAACACACACAAAAATAAAATCTAATTGCAAATTGTCTCAGAATATCAGTCTCTACATAATACTAAAAGTTCAGTTAAAGGTGAACAACCCGTTTAAATGTATTTTTTTGTACTTTCAAGCTGAGAATTGCCATATAATAGTTTTCGGTTGCCTGACAATGTAGGGTTTATTTGAAAGGAGTGATATTCAACAGTATCAACCAGTTACCTTTAGAAAATATGGATTTCCAATAAAAAGCCTTCTTACCTTGCTTTCAGTGTCTGCATCCTCAATGGCTGCTTTGTGCTTCGCAATTTCATTCATTTTCCCCAAGACACTCTGAAAGCATAACAGGGGCATTGATATGATAAACTCACACACTGCAAAGGGAAGGAGTTCAACAACCAATGGCTTTTCCAAATTATAGATTTAAACTGAACAATAGCCGTTTTGTGTCTGTAGGGTTTCTTACATGAGAACAATAGGTGAGATTGGTCAAAAAGATATTGTAGCTTGTTTGGATTACATGGACACACAGTCATGTGACTTGTGCCTGCACTTTAGGAGAGAAATGCTTTCTGGCAGGCTGCTGTTTTTTCCTTCTCAATGTAACTGAATGTGTCTCAGTGAGACATGGGTTTTTACTATTGAGTGTTGTTCTTAGATCTACCAGGCAGCTGTTATCTTGTGTTAGGGAGCTGCTATCTGGTTACCTTCCCATTGTTCTTTTATTTGGCTGCTGGGGGGGGAAAGGGAGGGGCTGATATCACTCCAACTTGCAGTACAGCAGTAAAGAGTGATTGAAGTTTATCAGAGCACAAGTCACATGACTTGGGGCAGCTGGGAAATTGACAAAATGTCTAGCCCCATGTCAGATTTCAAAATTGAATATAAAAAAAATCTGTTTGCTCTTTTGAGAAATGGATTTCAGTGCAGAATTCTGCTGGAGCAGCACTATTAACTGATTCATTTTGGGAAAAAACTTTTTTCCCATGACAGTATCCCTTTAACAGTATTGTTGGCACTAGAGTAGCTCACACAGCTCCATCTTGTTCAGACATACAGAGAGAGCAAACCCAGGGAATGTTCTGTTCCCCCCCCCATCTCTGCTTTTCCTATTATTTCTTCTTTTATTTCTGAATCATTTCTCCACTGAAATGCCACATACACACCTGTAGTCTGGCCTCCACTTGGTCCAGAGATGCTACATCCAACAAATTGACTTTAGCCTGAAGAATTTCAACTGTGTCCTAGAAAAGAGGAGTTGTAGATGTATAGAGAACTATAAGGTAAAGCAGGAAATCACATAGAACTTTTGGCATTTGGTCAGGGTTCCTCTTAAAGGAAAACATTACCCCCTGAACAATGTAGGTCTCTATAAAAATATATTGCATTAAACAGCTCATATGTAAAACCCTGCTTCATGAAAATAAACCATTTTTATAATAATATACTTAAGCATTATGTGCCATTGGATAATCATAAATAGAAAATTGCAATTTTAAAAAATAATGGCCGTCCCCTGGGATAGTATGATTCATGGTGCACACAAACATACCAAGCAAATTATACATGTTAGGTCACATGAGCCAATTAACAGACAGTTGTGTCTTTTGCTTCAACACTTCTTCTTGTTACAGTTAGAGTTGCAGTATTTCTGGTCAGGTGATCTCTGAGGCAGGCAGCACACAGACCATCACGAAATGGTGGTTCAATGTAAAAGGACAATATTTACTTAAATACATATTCCAGTTTGATAAGATTCTTTAATACGTCACTTAATTTGATATAAACTGTTGATTAAGAATTCAATTTTGGGGTATAGTTTTCCTTTAATAACAAGGGGAATCAAGGTGTATCCAGACCCCTAGAGCATGTTGTGCCCCTCTGAGGATCCCAGAAGGATCTGCTCTACTTTGGAATCTAAATGGACAGGACCCAATTCATTAGACTGGCTGACCAGTTCCCCATCTAGCTAGGCTCATAATAGGGATCCAAAGGCTCAGGATGAATGAATTGCACAGGCTGATACATTAGATAGCTTTATAAAGGGCTTTTAGTAACTTGTTTATATGAACTATAGTAGTGTTTCTGAAGCAAACAGATCAGTTTTACCAGTGCAGGACAACACTACATGATATTTTCATTACTTTAAAACAGTCATTTTTTGAGGTTACTGTTCCTTTCAGGCTGGAATTACTCACCATCAAACAAGATCCTTGTAGTCCCACAGTGAGAGGATTCTGTAAAATAGAAGGATATAATATTTAATATTGGCCAGTGACAATTATACACAAACTTCTCTAAAATGATTGGACGAGGGTTCAAAGAATTTTGTGGAGAGTTGGCCACTGGAACTTCCACTGCAATCTAATAAGAGTTTCAATACATTTGTCAGAGTGACAATGCCCATTGGTAGGAATAAACATAAAATGCACCTTTGGGAGCAGAACAACATGGCTGATCACAGGGAAGGAAAAGTAGTAAATGTCACATGGCAACGTCTCCCTGAGCCACCAGGCGGGGGGGGGGGGCTTAGGTCCCCATTAAATGCTTAGTAGCGTTTGCAGTTTGATATTAAGAGTAAAATATATAAATATTTTTTAAAAGGTTTTGTTTTGTAAGAAAAAAAAGGGGGGAAGTAAGGGGAGAAGGTAAAGCTGGTCATACATAGGGAGATATCCTCGCTTGGTGGCATCATCAGGAATTGCAAAGCTTTTTGTGTGCCTTCATCTTTAGCTGGGTGAATTTTCTCATGGGCCTTGGTTAGGGTTCCCACCTTTTCTTGAAAAAAAATACTGGCCTTCCTATATTTTTATGCATTTCCCCTAATAATAACATTGGGATCAGGCCGGTAAAATACCAGGCAGGTGGCAGCCTGAGGAGAATAGGTTGGCGCTGAGGAGAATAGGTTGGCATAAAGATTGCCAATAAGGGAGATGTTTTTCTAAGGGTGGTGGCACAGGGGGAGATTAGTCGCCAATCGACAAATATTCTCTACTGTGAGCGTCTAACGTCCCCAAAATGCCTTCCCACCGGCAAGAATATGAATAACTGGCGGGATGGCATACAGTACATATTGCGTCGCTTTCCGAAGTCACCCAAAGTTGCCTCACAAGGAAACTTCAGACGACTTCGGAAAACCGAAGCGATGCGTATGCCATCCTGCCAGAGATTCATATTCTTGCCAGCAGGAGGAAGATTAGACGCCCGCAGTAGAGAAGATTTGTTGCTTGGTGACTAATCTCCCTGTGTAGACACAGAACACACCGGCACAACATGGGTAATACTAGCAGGTTTAACCTTGCTCGTTTATTGCGGATGCAACATTTCGGGGTGTGACCCCTTTCTCATGCTTGATTTTTGAGGTTGCCCAATTCCTCTATCATCGAGCACCAGGAATTCGTTTGATTTTGGACGGCCAGGGTGTGCGAGTGTAAGTTTTTCTTTTTTGTAATCTCCCTGTGTGCCACCACCCTAAAAGTTGATTCTTATGCAGGTAACTGAAATGAGGGTGGAGTATTTATCAGTGTAGAGTATTGTGCCATAAAGCAGTGCCTCAACTGCACAGAAGTAAATTCAGGAATAATTTGACCCTGGCTGCCTTCCACTAGTTCTCAAGAGTTATGGTATTTCTCATAGACCAACAAAAATACAGTAGTCTAGTGTTACTGGAGGAAAAAACTGTCCCTGTGGATAGTATACAATTCAAAATGATACAGAGATAAAGTTCCGGGAGGATCTGTGCACAAAAGTTCGATTTTTTTGTGTTATCACACTTTTTTGAAATTTTTGATTCGTATGAAGTTGTCCATGATTGATAATGAAATCTTCAAGCATAACATATATATTGAATGTCTATGAAGGTTTTCATCCATGCAGGTCATGCTATATCTAGTAGAAGTAAATCTATAGCAACTGGACTTGCTGAGTAATCATTGAAGATACTAAAATCCCTAAAGAGAGTAGGGGGCCCTAGTGCGCCATTGTGATTGGATTATTGGAAGAGTTTATATGCCGAGGATTTCCTGTACAGTCAGTTGAACTGAAGAAACTGCTCGGATGAGTATTGAAAAGTCTTCAATGATTACTCTGCAAGTTCAGTTGCTCCAGATTTACTACATCTGTAAGTGTAATGTGGAGTTTGGGGCCATCTGAGGAACAGGAAATATTACACTGGCAATACATTTGGAGAAGAGCTGACACTCTGTTTTAAGGAGGGGTGAAGAACAGAGAGGGATGAGGTGCTGAAAGCAGAGCGGACAACAATGTACAGAGTGTAGAGCCAGTGGGTGAAGAGCTGAAACTCATTTCCTTGACGGAGCATTCCATTTCATGTAGAGACATGACAATAGAATTAAAGATGGTATTTTATTTCACACAGATAAATTGTTGAAGATGAATAATAGCAAAAAAAGGAATTACATTTCCAGTGGCAGGGGATCTGCCATGTATTTCACAACGATGCAATAACATTCTGTTTTACCGAAAAGAAGTGAGAAGACAAGCTAATTGAATTGAAATGCAGGAGAGAAAAATAGACTGAGTCGCTCTGTTCTATTTTCACATTTATTTCCCAGCCTGGGGCTGTGCTGTGTGTGTGTGTGTGTGTGTGGGGGTGGATTGGATTAATACATAGCCATGTACAATTATGAGGAGGAGAAACAGTCAAAGAAAACCACAGTAGATAATGGAAATAAACCTCCCTGGTGTGTGTTTAGTAACAGGATTAATGTACAACTGAATGTGACAGTTTTCTCTCACCTGAGTGTCCTGATCGCAACGCACTGCAACCTCGAGCTCCCCCAAGCGCATCTCTAGCTCAGCCATCTGAAAAGCAGGAGCCCAGTGAATGTGCACAGCAGGCAAATATGTACACACCAGGCAATTATCCACAATACACATACTACACAGGGGCAGATGATACCGATGGGTCACATTACCAGAACCAGTTCAGTGGTGCCCAACTAGTAGCAACGGGAGGGTCATGTACTGCTGTGAATAGATAGACATGACTGTCCGTATGGGCAATGGCCTACGTGGTACCTACATTAGGGGGATCCCATTGTTCTGGTCTTTTACACACACACTTTATTCCTTCTTATTTTACTGGATTGATGTTTTCCCACATTGCTTTCTCTCTTTCTCTCATTTAAAGGGATCCTGTCATCGGAAAACATGTTTTTTTTCAAAACGTATCAGTTAATAGTGCTACTCCAGCAGAATTCTGCACTGAAATCCATTTCTCAAAAGAGCAAACAGATTTTTTTTACATGACTTGGGGCAGCTGGGAAATTGACAATATGTCTAGCCCCATGTCAGATTTCAAAATTGAATATAAAAAAATCTGTTTGCTCTTTTGAGAATTCTGCTGCTCAGTGCAGAATTCTGCTGGAGCAGCACTATTAACTGATTCATTTTGAAAAAAAAACTTTTTTTTTCCCATGACAGCATCCCTTTAAGGTATCCTTCATGTACGTCTCTAGTTTTTCCCTTCATTCCAGCTTTTCTTCTAGTTCCTTTGTCTCATGTTCGCCTTACATTTCTTTCCTTCCACCGCTCCACTCACCTTCTGTTGTTGATCTCCACATTCCCTCCATCCCCCATGTTCTACACATATAGCTGCCCCATGCACTATTCTGATTTGCTCTTTTCTCCTCCAACCTAAATACCTCCTTGCCCCATTCTGCCTTCCCATTCCACCTCTCTCTTTTTCCATTTGACTTTTTCTTTCTTTGTTCTACCTAAATTCACCCTTACCGTTTCTCGGTTCTTCCACTACACCAAAAGTGAAAGAAAGAGACTGAGCTCTCTTGCACACTCAGAAACTGTATCTGACTGTGCACACACAGTACTGATTGGATAAGCAGCAGAGAATACATGACTGCTGTCTGAAGCATCACAGACCTTGATACCCACAACTAAAGAAGCCATACAGATTTAGCAAGTGGCAAGTGTCTCGTATCTGCACAATATCACATGAAGGCACAGGGCTGTGGGAAACAGATGGGAAAGCCGAGGGCTGGATGTGACGCTCATGCTGCTACTTAGCTCAGGTATAGTTCAACTTGCTATATACGTAGCACAAGGAATATGCTGTTTCAAGCACTGGAATTCACTACTACAAAGTGAGAAAACACATTTCCAGTACAAAAAGAATTAAGCATTGTCCTCCAGCAACATTTGAGTCAGCCCTTCATAAAGCCTGTAAAGAATGTTACAAATACATATACCTGACACATGGCCCAGAACATCTTTCCTCACCAAAATCAGTTTGTATGTAGCGTACCTTTGCAGCCTGAGAGAACTTGTTTTGCTCAGGACGACAATGTAATTCGTACGTCACCAAGTTCTCAGTATCTGGGCCAGGACCCTTTGCAGGGCTTTTTCCTTCTGGATTTTTTCTAGTTTTGGCCGCATCCAACTGAGTCAGCAAACGCCTAAGAGTGCAATTCCAAAGGAAAACAAACATTAGTTGAAGGGTAAGTAACAACGGTTTACATTTCTTACCCACCTAGTTCAATGCTGTCTTCACATTTCTTTTTTTCCCCCCCAAATATTTCTGTAAGTAAGTATGCAGTGCTCCAGTTGTAGTTATTACAACCTCCGTTATATATCCTGCCTTTGAATTTCATATTGCACGTTTTAAATTACTTACTACCACCGCAAGGTTCAACCATAATTCTGTGTTTATCACTTTGCACCAAAACTCCAAAAATATGCAACAGACTAACTGGTTCTGTCACATGGCTAGCCTATTATCACTTTAAACGTATTAGGTTTCTTTCCCTGGTATTTCTTTCCCTGCTATTTCCCTACTGCTTTTGCTGCAGACAATACAAATGTTCCAGTTCAGAAGAACATTGCATTGGTTATCAGGCTTCACCCCTCCACCCAAGTCTAAAAACCAATGATGTACACGGGGCTGGAGGCCAACCTGTCTGGCAGCTTCTCATCTTCTCAGAGCTTCTGCTGCTGTGATAACAGACCAAGACCAGGTTTGCTTTCAGTGCGTATGGACACCACAAAACATTCTGATTGGATCTGATTTGGCTGAAATATTAAGGGAAATGGCAAACAAAAAGAATAGTCGCCTGCAATAAATATCCTCTTCTGTGGGCGACTAATTGCCTTCAAATGCTTCTTCACTGGTGATAAAGTGAATTACTGGTTGTAAAACATTTGAGTCACTTCGGCTTTCTGATATTGCCAGCAGTTTCACTGCAAGGCAATTTTGGGCAAATTCAGAAAGATAAAGCAACGCATATGTTTCACCACAGACGATATCAAGCCCAAGGCCCTTTATCTACAGCCAGACTGTGCCACCATTCACTGATAACACAATTATTACTGGAGTTCTTATTATGCTTAGTCTACACACAGTTATCAAACTGCAATTTATAAGGTCTCACTGTAGTCTCTCTCTGACCTTTCTGTATTCAGATCAGGCGCACTGATAAAACACAGCACTCTTCATGGTTGCCTTGTTTTCTTTAAAGAAAACTATACCCCCAAAATGAATACTTAAGCAACAGATAATTTATATCATATTAAGTGGCATATTAAAGAATCTTACCAAACTGGAATATATATTTAAGTAAATATTGCCCTTTTACATCTCTTGCCTTGAACCACCATTTTGTGATGGTCTGTGTGCTGCCTCAGAGATCACCTGACCAGAAATATTTCAACTCTAACAGGAAGAAGTGTTGAAGCAAAAGACAGAACTCTGTCGGTTAATTGGCTCATGTGACCTAGCAAGTATAGTTTGTTTGGTATGTTTGTGTGCACAGTGAATCATACGATCCCAAGGGGCGGCCTTTATTTTTTAAAATGGCAATTTTCTATTGATGATTACCCAATGGCACATACTACTAAAAAAGTATATTATTATGAAAATGGTTTATTTACATGAAGCAGGGTTTCACAAATGAGGTCTTTTTATAGAGACCTACATTGTTTGGGGGGGTTTATTTTTCCTTTAATAGCAACAGCTAAAGCAAATAGTGACAGCAAATCATGACGGCTCAAAGCTACAAACTTACTTTGCCAGGGCACCATCTGGGTCAGTCAAATTGATGGCAGCATCTGGGCCCAGCAGTTTCTCTAAATGAGTGGACACTAACTGCTGTTTTAAAGAAGCTACTTGTTTGGCCAATGCAACCGGGGTCAGTTTCTCTTCAGCAGCTGATTCTTTCACTGTACTCTGTAAGAGAGAAGCAATGGAGTCAGTTAGTGGCAACAACATGAACACGCATGGGTCATACATTAATGAGGGGAAGGGAAAAGTCATAAGCACAGTGCCTTAAATTATAGGAAACTATGAATGAAAGAAATGCAGAAGTATATAAATAATAGGTTTCATGCTCTGCTTAATTAAGGGAGGGATGATGCTTAAAGCTCACAATTTAAGCCATTTTTCTCAGGTAAAATAAGAGAGAACTGTATCTGTAGGGTGTGTGTGGACCAAACCAAATGCCCCTTCTTCTCCAACAGTGACTTTACCAAGTCATGTGGGAGGGAGAGAGAGTGAAAAAGAGTAAATACTCTATATCAGCATTATTTTTATCAATATGAAGGATACCACTAACTGACCCATCTTGGTGTAAGTTTAGAATTCCTGTGCAAAGCAATAGTCAACCCATGAGGGCAAAAATAAGCCCACCTGTGTCTTTTCCACTTCTTGCGTCAGTTCCTGGACTTCATGCAGCAACCGCTGATACTTCTGCTGTGGGGTTTCTTTCATTCCTATGCCTTCTCCAAGCTACACAAGAAGAAGGACTCAGAATTAGTGAGTTATGGGTGTAGAGACCTGTTTAATATTAAGCAATGCATGTTCAACAAACCATTTTCTTTAACAAGGCTTGAAAATATTTCCAATTCAACTTTAAAGTAAGACACTCACAATTTCGTACTCCCCAGATTCATAGCCTGTCCTCTTGGACTTGGTAATCCGATCTGAAAAGTCTAGGAGTGGAGGAAACATTATTAGATATTCATGATCCATACACAAGTGTCTAAATGAATCCCTTCCTGTTGCATACTGTATGCCACTCAGCTGCTGTGTAAGTACTAACTAGCCATGCAGTAGGAGGCTTTTTTTTATGACAATTTAATCTGCAACTGTCAGCAGCAATCTGGCAATTCTGCACACAGTTCTGCATGATGGAGCAGTAACCTCATAATGTCTCCTTTGCAAAAACAATGAGATTTATGGCTTCTTGCTCAGACCCAGGGCCGCCATCAGGGGGGGACAGGGGGGACAAGCGTACCGGGCCCGGGCATGAAGGGGGGCCCGGCAGCGCTGCATTTTTTTGAAGATCCGGGCCCCCCTTACGAGCGCCCGAGCCGTACGTCTTGCCTCTTCAGTGCCGAATGCGGAAGTGCCGAAAAGCCGAAGCCGATGCGACGAAAAGACCCGAAGTCACGGAAAAAGCCGAAGTCCCGAAGTCACGAAGCGCCGAAAAGACCCGAAGTCACGAAAACAGCCGAAGCCGAAGTCCTGAAGCAGCGCAAAGACCCGAAGTCACGAAAACAGCCGAAGCCGAAGTCCTGAAGCGGTGAAAAGACCCGAAGTCACGAAAGGAGGCGAAGTTGAAGTACTGAAGCCATGAGTTCAATTCTACTGAACACCAGTTTGTGTTTTTTTTTTTTTTTAATCCCCTGGCCACCAATGTATTATTTTAATATTCTATAGGCCCCTGCCACCAATCTTTTTTTTAAAACTTTTGTTTTTGGGGCCCCAATTTTTTTTTTAACTCGTAAGGGACCCCTTGCCACCATTGTTTTTTTTTGGGTTTTTTTTTTTTAAAAAAAAAATTAATTTTCTTTTTGGTGGCCCCAAATTTTTTTAACTTGTAAGGGGGCCCCTGCCACCAGTTTTTTTTTTTTTTCAAAAAAAAATTATTTTTTTTTTAAATTTTTTTTGGGGCCCCAATTTGTTTTTAACTTGTAAGGGGGCCCCTGCCACCATTTTTTTTTTTTTCAAAAAAATTTTTTTTTCTCAATTTTTTTTTTGGGGCCCCAATTTGTTTTTAACTTATAAGGGGGCCCCTGCCGCCAATGTTTTTTTTTTTTTTTTCAAAAAAAAATTAATTTTTTTTCAAATTTTTTTTTGGGGCCCCAATTTGTTTTTAACTTATAAGGGGGCCCCTGCCGCCAATGTTTTTTTTTTTTTTTCAAAAAAAAATTAATTTTTTTTCAAATTTTTTTTTGGGGCCCCAATTTGTTTTTAACTTAGAAGGGGGCCCCTGCCACCAATGTTTGTTTATTTTTAGTTTTTTTTACATTTTTTTTTGTTGGGGCCCCAAGTTTTTTTTAACAGGGGGCCCCTGCCACCAATGTTTTTAAAAAAAAAAAAATTTTAATTTTTTTTTTTTGGGGCCCCAATTTTTTTTATAAGGGGGCCCTGACCATCAATAGCTTTTTACAACTTGTGTGGGGGGGGGGGTTACTTTTTTAGCGCTGATGTCTGTGTGGTCTTTTAACTGCGATGTGGGCGGGATATGGGGCGGAGCTTGGTCGTCAGTGTGGGCGGGGCCCAGGGGGCCCCAAAAATTTTGTTGTACGGGGCCCCGTGATTTCTAATGGCGGCTCTACTCAGACCTCTCCCTTTGCATGGAGAAAACATAAACAATAACGGTGTTCAAATTAAGTCTTTTAAAAAAAAAAAAAAAAAAAGAGTTTGAGATTCCAGAGACCACCCATAAAACATATTTATGAAGCCCTGTAGTTAGTTATATCTGTTAAGCAAGCTACAGAGAAAAAGAACCAAAGAACATAAAAGTGATACTTGCTCCTAATTTACAGAGACAAAGGAGGTCGAATTTTAGAGCATTGTGAGCTTTTTTAGACTTCAAATGAACTCACAACTCGAATAGTGTCTAATTTAATAAAAAAAAACTTGTATGTAAAAAACCTGAATCCGTGAAGTCAGGATTAACAACCCGAAAACTCGAATTGATTGAGTTTTTGGCAGAAATACATCGAAAACCCCTCTAAACATCATGAAGGCTATTAACATCTTCAAATGGTTCAAGTGACCTCTGCCATTGACTTCTAAATGACCTGGACAAGTTTTAAGATGGTGTCTTTTCGGATTTGAACTATTTCAAGGGTCGGGTATAATAAATCTCAAACCTTTTTTTTTTTTTTTTTTTTAAAGACTCAAAAAAATGAGAGTTTAGTTTTTTTAACTTGAAAAAAATACCCATGATAACTCAAATTTTTCATGGAAAACAACTCAACCCTTAATAAAACTGCCCCATAGATACAGCACCTCTGGGACAATTTATGTTGGCACATATTAACATATGGCGATTGAATCAAAAGAATTTCCTCTGGGCAGTGTATGGTATTAAGATGTCACTTCCAGTTTACAATGACAGCACTTCCTGTTTTACTCCTTTTTTTTCTGACCACGCCTACTTCTAATGATGTCACTTCTGGTTTACAATGACAGCACTTCCTTTTTCTTGATGGTCAGAAGGCCCCAGATCGGGTTGCGGATAAGGTACTTGCGGGTCGGGTCCAAGCAGGTAAGTATGGGGGTTGCGGGTAGAAGTTTCGGGAGCGGGTAAAGACGCGGGTCGGCAGTTCTCCGGGTTTGCGGGACGCAGGTGGGGTTGCGGGTCTTCTCAATAGCGAGTTTTACTCCTTTTATCCGATCAAAACTACTTCTAATGATGTCACTTCCAGTTTACAATGACAGCACTTCCTGTCCGCGCAGGACTCTACCACATACCACTGATACATGACTAGTAGTTGCACACCTGGGCGTTGGAGTCGGGGGGACAGTGTGCTTTGAATAAAAAGTTTATACTATAGAGCGACTACACAGATTGTTCAAATGTTCATACAAAATGGAAATATGTCAATGCAAAGCTCATCTATAGTTTATTACACAACACAGTATATCTTGCCCTTTGAATAAAACACAATTTTGCCATTACAGCTGTGGTTTTACAGTTTTCAAAAACAAACTACTCACCTAAACTTCTGGTGCCAACTTTCTTGTCCTTAAATTTGTCGTACGCTGCATTGGGGTTGACAATAATATGTTCTACGCTAGTGCTAGTAAGTTCCTCCTATAAACATGAGACAGGGTATTAGATTTTATGTTTTGTGCCTCCAGTAACAAATATCCTGATTGGTTGTTGCCCTTAAAGCTCCTTATTCTAAGTGCACACGCTAGCAGATAAATCGTTAAACAGTACATGAAAGTAATTTTAAACATTCACAATCCAACATACTCTAAAAATTGCTACCCAAAAAAAAAAAAGGCTGAAATGGTTTAGAATGTATTTCTGTATACAACTTTATTTTATAGGAATGCAATGAATCCAGGAATCAGATTTGGGCAAATCCATTGTGCTTCGCTGAACCAACTTCAAACACGTGAGGGCACTGTTTAACTTTATTTTCGGGGGGAATCTGCTCACATAATTAAAGGAAATGTAAATCCTAAACCGTAAAATTGCTCACTTTTGTGATATTGTATTTTTTTCCCCAAGATTTGAGAAGTTTTTGAACTCCCTGAGAATGGGCACATCTTGCGACATTGCTTTGCTTAGAAAGGACTATGGTAATGTCACACGGTGTTCCTTCTCTCGGGGTGGGATTTAAATTCATTGAAGTAGCAGTTTAAAAACCGCCACCATCTTGAAAACTGGAAAATAAAATAATGAAAATTGCAAAAGTGCTCTGAACACTGATTTAGTCTGAGAGTTTATGTTTTCTTTAAAGGGGAACCATCAGGAAATTGAAAATGTAATATAAGCTTCATTGTACTAAAATAAGAAACTTTCTAAATAAAATTAATTAAATATTCTACAATGTTTCTGAAATAATTAAGTTTACCTTCACTATCCTTTTCTCTGCATCTGTTTCTCTTCATTCTGTCTTCATGCAGGAGTTGGGTGTCAGATATTCATTGACAGTTAAGGTGGCCATAGACACACAGATCGGATCGTACGAATCGAGGATTCGTACGATTTTCGGATCGTGTGTGGCATGTGCCGACATCTTTCGCCCGGCGGAGATCGGTCGTTTGGTCGATCGGTCAGGTTTGATTTTGACCCGACCGATCCCGCCGGAGCTCATGGCACATCGTAATCTGATCGTTCGGCCATACGGCCGAACAATCAGATTACCCCCGATATGGCCATGCCTGCTAATGGCATATCGGGGAAAGATCCGCTCGTTTGGCAACATCGCCAAACGAGCGGATCTTTGCATCTATGTCCACCTTTAGATCCAATATATCTTTTGGGGGCTCCTTTCCTAGCAGATGTATTAGAGCTCACTCAATTAACTGATTCCAGGACAAACAAAATAACTGTCTTTGGCATAAATTCTGCATGTAGAGGGACAGGATTTCTGGTGAATTTAATAGAGTGAACTCTTAGAAATCTTTTAGGCAAAAGGATCCCCCCTAAAAGATATATTGAAGTCTACCATCATTCAAAATCAGACTCCCAACTCGTGCATGAAGAGGGACTGAACACATACATATGCCGAGAAGGCGTTAGTGAAGAGTAACTTGAAGATTTCAGAAACGGCTCATAACATAACTTTTACTTCAAAAAAATGTAGAAAACTTCTTATTTTAGTATGATGAAGCTTACATTAAATTTTCATTTTCACGATAGTTCCCCTTTAAATTCAATCAGGTTTCAGATTTGTTTTTGAATTCAGAATCTAAACAAGATGGATTTGGTGAGTGCTGCTAATCTATGAGGTTTTAACATGTCCCAGAAGTTAGTAATAAAATACTATACATAATCTAACCGTGAAATTAAGGAAAAAATGAGGAGAGATGGGCATAAATATGAAGCACAAACAGATATGAGGGCACAGCTTCACGGTATCATTATTTTAAGCATGTTGGCACAGCCATATAAAAGAGCAGACGAGAGCACCAGTTGATCATATAGATGGTTCTGATTAGGGATGCACCAAATCCAGGATTCAGTTCGGGATTTGGCTATGAAAAATAGGGGCGGGAGGGAAATCACGTGACTTTTTGTCACAAAACAAGCAAGTAAAAAATGATTTCCCCATCCCACCCCTAATTTGCATATTCAAATTAGGATTCAGATCGATTTTCGGCCAAATCATTCCCAAAGGATTTGGGGGTTCGGCCAAATCCAAAATTGTGGATTTGGTGCATCCCTAGTTCTGATCTATGGCAGAAAGGGAATGTACAGGCTCGGATTTGTGGAAAGGCCACCTAGACCCGGGCCTAGCGCGGCAGGAAATTTTCGGGGGCGGCATGCTGCCCAACCACACCCACATTGATTCAAAAACACTGGGGATGCGTTGGAGATACAATCATTTTTTTACATTTCCCGTGCGCCAATCCCCATTGCTCCAGTCCAGATGATCAAAATTTGCACGAATAAAGGGGAGGGGACAGGGTTGACGAACGGCAGTGGGCCTAGGGGCGACCACTATGTAAATCCGGCGCTGGGAATGTAAACACAATAAGCAGTGCCCTCAGACTATACATTCCACATCTGGGTAGTTAAAGGCCATGAATAACTTGCACAGAGGCGTATTTCATCATAGCATTTCCTAGCAAATAAAAACCAGCAGCCTAACTACCAGTTGTGATGATTTTACTAAAACGTAGCTATATAAATAACAGCAGCATGAATGATAATCATTAGAGGGGTAGGCATGCTTCTAGGTACAGAAATGGAAAATACAGCAGTCAGTACAGGAAACAAATGATAATGGATTATTTGTTTCTGCAAGAAAAAATGAATAAGCTTGGGATTTAAGAAAAGGGCACAATCGCTGAGGAATGAATAATACAAGCAAACACATGATCTCTGCCAGGGTGGAGCAAACGTATAAGGTTAATTTAGGAATACAAAGAGAAGCAGATTTCCAGCACTGAATGCATGATGGATTCGGGTCTATCCAACCATTTGCATCGGCTTGAGGTCTCCAGGACCTATTGGGGTATAATGATTAGTTCACGTGTCACCCCGTGTGTGGGCCCTATATAACCACAAATTAGTAGGCATAGCACTAGTATGTCCCATGTTGTTACTCTCCAGGAGTTCATATTCTGTTTGCTTTATTCTTTCTTTGCCTTAAAGGGGTGGTTCACCTTCAAACAACTAGTTGTTCTGGTGATAGATGACCAGAAATAATGACTTTTTCCAATGACTTTCTATTTTCTATATGTGACCGTTTTTCTTATATTGAAGTGTTAAGTGTCTTTTTTCACCTTCTGAAGCAGCCCTGGGAGGGGGGGTCGCCGACCCTGTAAACTGTTTTAAATGGATACATTTAGTTGATACATTTCTTATCTTTGTCCCTACTGAGCAGAATCTCTGGGTTTCATTACAGGCAGTTGTTAGAACTGATACAACAGTTGCTAATACTCCAGAGATGCTGCTGAGAAATGTATCAACTAAATGTTGCAAAATTTTTAACAGTTCAGAGTCTGCACCTGAATTACTGAGCTGCCAGACTGAAACACCTGAGACAGGAACATTCAACTTTATCTTACTTTAACTTAGAGTTTGTAAAGTAATTGAAAAAAGTCTTTCTTTCTGAGGAACAATCTGAAAACATCTGAATTGAAAAAAGATGAACAACCCCTTTAAGATGGCCATAGACGTGCAAATATAGCCTTGTGTCCGGTGAACGCTTGTTCGTTGCAATCTCCCGACCTACCACTAATCATTCAGATTATATCTACTCTACAGCTTCTTCAGTTCAGGTACAGAAAGTCCTTGTCATATAATCCAATAATCTTATCAGGATGACGCAGTGTAACTATTCAAGTGTGAGTTTCAGATGTCACCTCTCTAAATAGTCAGTTGAACTGAAGAAGCTGCTCGGATGAGTAGCGAAACGTCTTCAATGATTACTCAGCAAGTCCAGTTGCACTAGATTTACTTCTAATAGATCAGGGGTCACCAACCTTTTTTACCCATGAGCCACAATCAACTGTAAAGGGAGTGGGGGAGCAAAGCAAGCATGAAAAATGTTCCTGGAGGTGCAAAATAAAGGTGGCCATACACGGGCAGATAAAGCTGCCGATATCGGTCGTTTGGACCGATTTGACAGCTTATCTGCCCGTGTATGGGGGCTTCCGACGGGTCTTCCCGATCGATATCTGGCCACGATATAGATCGGGAAGGTTGGATTTTTACCCGACCGACCCGTCGGAGCCACTTGGCGCATCGTAATTCGATCGTTCGGCCATACGGCCGAACGTTCGAATTACCCCCGATATAGCCATGCAGTTTAGTGGCATATCGGGGAAAGATCCGCTCGTTTGGCGATGTCACCAAACGAGCGGATCTTGGAGTCTATGGCCACCTTAAGGGCTGTGATTGGCTATTTGGTAGCACCTTTGAGGACTGACAGCCTACAAAAGGCTCTGACAGTATAGCTAGTTTTTATGTGACCAAAACTTGACTTCAAGCCAAGAATGCAAAAATAAGCACCTGCTTTGAGGCCACTGAGAGCAACATCCAAGGGATCGTGAGCAACATATTGCTCACGAGCCACAGTTTGGTGATAACTGTAATAGATGGTAAACAGGCAGTATGTACACTTCTATATTTCTCTGTGTTTTATGTTCAGCAGTTCCGTTACAGAATGTGACCCCAATAAGGATCCGTATAATTCAATGGACTAGATTTGGAACTAATGTCACTGCAACTTGGCCTTCCAAAGTTGCCTAGTTTTAATGACTTGTGCTATTTATTATGCTTTTCCTTGGTGTATTCCGGATTATAAAAGGTTATGGTGACACACTATCTCCAGGTTGGCATCACCTTCAGTAAGCTTGCATTAAATAAGGGTGGCACTGCTCTGTATTTTTCTTAAATCCGTATATATATATATATATATATATATATATATATATATATATATATATATATATATATATATCTCTGATAAGCGCATGAGAAGGCATATGTAGCTGGGGAGGTTATGAAGCGTTGCAACTGCAGAGAGGGTGAGTAGAAAGCAGAGCAAAGAGAGCAGGTGCAAGCATAGCATGAACAGGCACAGACACAACACCGGCACACTGCTTACCAGCTCCTTGCAGTTTCCCCAGAGATGACAAAAATAAAACAAATGTTAAAAGAAAAACAAAAGGAAAGAATTTCTATTAGAAGATTAAGACATGCGGCACATTTACAATAAGCTTACAGTACGTACCTAGAAAGAGAGAGACTATAAGGTCAATAATAAACTATTAAAGAATTTAAAAAAAATAGCATTGCAAAGTTTCTACTCTCTATTTTTATTTCCAGGTATAAGGTATAAAGCCTTGGCCTTTAAAAAGTATCTGTACATTTCAGGCTTTTAATTTCATTACAAATTAAAGGCAACATGATTGTAGTACCATGTGTAGGAGTTTGATAAACCCGCAATGCAATTTTGAGATCAGTTATAGCTGTAACGAATAAACAAGAGTGATGTCCTACAACGCAGCACTACAACAGGATAGTGACGGTTCGTATTAATGCTTGTGTTCGGCTGCAGTGACAGATACATGGGTTAGTAGCAGCGACTGATATCATATGTGGGGTTAGCGGAAAGCTTTTGCAAGAAGTAAGCTGCAGGCCATTCTGTGTCAATGGCATTAAAGATTCATTTATATAAGTGGCCTTGCCAGTAAGTAAGATGCCTTTCTACTGACAGCTAGGGTCTCATATGGATGTAATGGTTGCACTATACTCCAGTCAGGTGAAAATTATTGGAAATCGGCAGAAATGCAGGTCTTTGTCCTTTAGGCCTAAAACTGCAACAGTAGGAATGAGCATGTACCATGGGCCTTATACTCAACCCCTCCTTGATACAAACTAAAATATTGGTGCAAATGCCTGGTTTACTCGGCAGTTCATTAACATTTGGCAATTCTTGAAAGGAAAGCTGAGAAAGCTAATCTAATAGTGTGCTGCTACATTTTTCTATTTGACCATGAAGGCAGTAGGCACTCACAGATCCCATGACAGGCAAAGTGACTGCTGCCTTCTCCATAGTAAAATACCTCCACCTGAAGCTGTAGGTCTGGGGCATGCACAGCCAGCATATTGACTGGTGAGATTATATACTTTTGTTCAGAACCAAGAATATTCTTTTTTCCCCCCCAAACTCAGGATACTTAAACTTCATTTTTCTATTCCCCAAATAACTATTCTTAGGAGCAATTAACAGGCAACGTGTAAACATATAGATCATTTGTGTGCACTTTAAAATGGTGTATTCTTATTTCAAGTGTCAGGTTCATAGAGATTTGTCTGTTAAAGGTGAAGGAAACCTAGTTAGTGCAAAAACCCTCCCCCCCTCCCGTGTGTTGCCCACCCTCCCTCCTCCCCCCCCTGGGCTACCCGTCCCGCTGGGCAAATGCCCCTAACTTGTTACTTACCCTTCTGCGCAGGTCCAGTCCAGGGAGTTCACAGACGACATCTTCTTCCACGCGATCTTCTTCCTGCTTTGAACGGCGTTTTGGCGCATGCGCAGTAGGAGCATTTCGCCGGTACGGATCTACTGCGCATGCGCCAAAAGTCACGGTGTACTTTTGGCACATGCCCAGTAGATCGTACCGGCGAAATGCTCCTACTGCACATGCGCCGGTCAAAGCAGGAAGAAGATTGCGTGGAAGAAGATGTCGTCTGTGAACTCCCTGGACTGGACCTGCGCAGAAGGGTAAGTAACAAGTTAGGGGCATTTGCCCAGCGGGACGGGTAGGCCAGGGGGGAGGAGGGAGGGTGGGCAACACACGGGAGGGGGGGTTTGCGCCAACTAGGTTTCCTTCCCCTTTTAAGCAGTTGAGCAGTTGTCTGTTAACAGAAGCACCAGCCCAGGGTATCAGGTAAGTAATTATATTCACTGGGGGTAGCCTAACATAGTAAATTAGGTTGAAAAAGTTCATCAAGTTCAACCTTTGAACTCTATTTTAACCTGCCGAACTGCTAGTTGATCCAGACATTTGCACCCCTAATGATTTAACCTTTCCATCAATGTTAATGGTACATAAACTTGATCATGGTGAGTATAGTTCCAAGACTTTTACAATATGCTCTATAAAACTGTTCATTTACCAAGATCAATGCATAGAAATGACCTGGATGGCAATAAAAAAACAACAGTATAAAAATGGCACATTATGATGGTCTTTCTCAGGATGATCAGACATGCAAATATTTGGGGTCATGAAAATGCAACAGATTTCTCTAATCAGCACATAATCAGAAGAACAGTTAGTACAATATTACTGCATTTGATATTAGAACCAACACTTTTCTATTTCTAATTGATCAGAAAGAAGGAAAAAGCAAAAGATCTAGATAATCAGCTGGAAATTTAGAGTGCATGCAATTACTAAATCTGGAAGTCTCATGCAAAAAAAAAAGCAGTTGTCTTACTTGTGCAAACTAGCATCCAGGCAAGGTAGTCAAAAAGTGAGGGTGAGAATGTTAGCAAAACTCAGGTAAACAGGTGCAATTGCAGAAAACAGTTTCCCATTAGTAAATGGTACCCTAAAGCAATGCAATACGATGAGCCAGACTATAAAACAGTTTGTATCTGCAGTAACTCTGATTTAATCAGAATAAAGCCAGCCACACGTACAAAGTTTTCATTGCTTCTCTGACAGCTAAACATCTTGGTGGGACACTTGAAGGGATCACATTTTTCTCCTTCTTTTGCTCGAATAGACTGAACTTAAAAGGCTTATGCCAATTGCCTAAAGAGCAGCCATTGCAGTTGCCAGCTGGCAGTATTTTGAACCCACCCATACACAAAAAATTATCATCTGGAAAACCAATTAATTTGGACCATTCATGGACCAAAATATGCCACCATACTTGAAGGCATTTGTACTGTCTCTAAGGAAGGCTATCACTCTTGGAATGTGGATGGAACACTGCTACTCACTGCTCAGAATAATTTTAAAAAGGCAAGCAATTTGGCACCTACCAAATCCAAACAGAATCAGAAATCTTAAATTGAGTTTACTAGCGTAAACTTAACGTTTATTTTCCATTCTAAAAAATATAAGATTAATAGTGTAGATAAGGATAAAACACACACTCAGAACCAATTAGTTTGGTGATGGTTTAACTATAGGGGTAGTATATCCAATACACACTTACATATAGGCCAAATAGCCTCAGATTTACCATTGAGAGGTTTAAATTATACAGTCACCTCGCCAAAGAGCTGATCTTTTCATGTATAGCCACCTTAACTGTACTCCTTAGCCTTCAAAATACAACCCCAAGCCCCCTAATTCTGTACTACAGAACAACTGGAGGGCAGTAAGTATGGCACCCATGTATCATAACTCAGGCACAAATGAATCCCTCCTAACAGATGGCTACGACTAAATCACTAAGCAGCTCAGTTTTGACTTCCATCTTGCTGAGTAATTCTAAACCAGAAAAAAACATCTCAATGATAAATTTTAATACATTCTACTAAAAATACTTTCTTCTAGCGATGTACCAAATCCACTATTTGTGATTCGATAGAATCCCCAAATCCTTTGTGAAAGATTTGGACAAATACCGAACTGAATCCGAATTTGCATATACAAATTAGGGACGGGAAAAGGAAAAAGTGGAAAACATTTTTTACTTGTTTTGGAAAGAAAAGTCACGAGTTCCTAATCCTAATATGCAAATTAGGATTAGGTTCAGCCAGGCACAAGGATTCACCAAATCCGAATCCTGCTGAAAAAGGCCGAATCCCGAACTGCTGTACCCCTACTTTCAACTAAACCATTTTGACAATAAAACCTAATTACAAAAACTAATGTGACAGAAAAGGTCTCTGCTAAATTGCTGACATCAACGAATGGCTCATGGTATTGCTGCTTTTGGATAACATTGCTGGTTATTTATACATTACAGAGTAGTCACTTGCATATAACATTAGTAAATATAAAATAGATATATGTTTATAATTTCATATACATAAAAATGGCAGTTCCTGAATATCTCTACAGTGCAAAGAACTACAACAGAATAAGGCACCAAACATGCACACTCAGTATTACAATAAGTAAAAGCACATATAAATTCAAACGTTAAACCATGCAATTTCATATTCCAGTTTTGTCAACTTGTTTGCTGGTGTTTGCTTCCTTTAACAAGCAGAGTGCTATGAAAAAGTGCAAATTGAGGCAATACAGCATCCAGAAGTTAAAGCAAATAATATTTAGACTAGCCTAACTATTGAGAGAATGTATACGTGTATCTATGGGCACACGCATAGGTATAGGGTCCTGGTGTGCCCTACTTTCATCCCTATCAAATACTTTTGCAGATATCACACACACAGATGTTTGACTACACAACTGTGGTGTTCAGTTTAATTTAAAAAAATGCAAGAGAAGTTAAATAATAAAAAAAATAGGAGAAGGTCCAACTATAACTGTATAACTGTCCCATATGCTTCACACACAGCCCTTTTCATTCAGGAAAATAGTCATGAAGAGGCGTTTGGACTGTTGCCGTTCTTCACTGGAGTAGGTTAATCGCTTGAAAATTCAGGGACACTTCTAATAAATGAAGGCTGCAGGGCTGCATTGGTCACATTTAAAGTGATACTGACACTAAAAATTTTATTTTTAAAATATTAATCTACACGAAAAGTTACCTATAGGTCATGTTGTTCGTTTTTCACCGATAGTTCTGTTTTTGTAAGTAACTGTTAATTGAAGTTCCTAAACCTGACTGTTTTGTAAACCTGACTGTCCCTTCTCAACTTGTCAAAGTTTCTAAACTTTAAAATTTCCCAAAAGCAAAACTTTAAAAATCAACTAAACGGAAATGCAGCCTTACCGCATCAAACTCAGCCTGATCATCCTCCGGCAAATCGCTTGTTTCATAGACATCTGGCTCATTCCTGGCCTGAAATAATAAAGAGTTAATACATTATTACCACAACTCACACAATTATCCTTTATAGAGGGACACTATTCAGCCTACTCAAAATAAAATTTCAATGAATTCAATTAAATTTCAGCTGACTGGGTGCAAGTCAAGATCATTATTATTGCCTGAGCTTTTAGGAATGTGTTGCCTTAGGCTATGAGTGATATTCAAGCAGTAGCACTTCCCTAAGTGATGGATACATTTAAATCGATTCAGAATCTGCCACAATATTTCGGTTAAGACATTCATTAGAATACAATTAATCATTAACCTTTAGAATATCTGTGTTATGCCTGTATATAAAATACCTCAATACATAACAGTAACACTGCAGTTATAAATGTTGGCTCAGCTCACTTATGGCTACTTGTTGTAAGCAGAACAACGGATCCCAAAACTGACGAGTGCTTTAAATATCTCCATCTGCTTGTTTGGGGAGGTTACCAAACTCTTTCTGATTATGGCAGCCAAGCGTTTGGAGGACTGCTTCAAAACTCAGACCGATTACTAAATGATTCAGTAACAATGCCTGCCTAGCAGCAGAGCCGGATTAAGACTAAACAGGGCCCTAGGCAAGGTAGTGCTTCTGGGGCCCCCCCATCTCGAACCACCTAAAGTTACAGTTACAAAAGAAGCACTGCTATACTAGCGCACCTTTATTATGACAGTTCTTTTAAAAGTTCAGTAGTAACACTGTTGGCAATCTGACAGAAGGTATTCCTTCTGTTCATTGTCTTAAGAATACACTCTGCATTAACCTATTTCTTCAGAAAAGACATCAATTGATTGTTGTTTATCCATTCCTATTCTTTAATAGAGTGCTACTCAAATAAAATAATAAGGTTGTAATAGACAAACCTACACAGCATTTACTTCTTCATACTCAAAGTCAGACCAAGGGTTAATTTATAAATTTAATTAGCTAACAAAAAGCAGCATGTCCAGTACTGAACACAAAAAGTATGCCCATAAAATAAATATGAAATACTGCCATTATTATTGCAGAAATAGCAGCAATATGATGAAAATATAGCCACAGTTACAAAAACACTTGAGCCACAGATAATAAGAAACATTGTAAAACAGGGTAAGCTTCCCAAATATAATAACCAATAATAAATTATTAGTTAGCTTTTAATGACTTTGTGAACTTAGATTAATGAATTCTAACAAGAATTATGTCAGGAATTGGGAATCAGTTGCATTAAAGACTTGTTCCACATTTGCATAAAAATTAATCTGCAGCCAGATGAGACAACTAGACTATTAGAAATGTTGCAGCTAATTGGGAAGACTAGAGTATTAGTATTAGAAGTGTTTTGCAGCCAGATGAAGAGATGAGAATATTAGAATTGTTTTGCAGCCAGATGAGAAGACTAGGGTAAAATAATTCTTTTGTAGCTAGATGAGAAGATTAGGATATTAGAATTGTTTTGCAGTCAGATGAGACTAGGATATTAGAATTATTCTGCAGTCGGATGAGAAGAGTAGAATATTAGAATTGTTTTGCAGCTAGATGAGACACTAGGGTATTAGAATTTTTCTGCAGCCAGATAAGAAGACTAGAGTATTAGACTTCTTTTGCAGTCAGATGAGAAGACTTGAGTATAAGAATTATTTTGCAGCCAGATGAGATGATTAGAGTTTTAGAATCATTTTCATTAGCTCTATGAACTCCTCTACTATGGAAGATGACGTAGTTGCTTACCCCTCAGTCTTACTCACCATACGTCTTTTATATGCTGCTCAAGAAATGGATCATTTTTAGCATGAAGCTCTGGTACTCACTGAAATCTCCCATTCTGTGGTGATCCAAATAGCTTATCAGTTCCCCTGAATGGTAGCCTAAGGAACTTTACAACACTGACAATCCAAGCAGATTTCTTTTCATGAGCTAGTTGTTCAAAGAAGAGCATGGTTTTGCAGTCAGGTGAGAAGACTAGGGTAAAATATTTCTTTTGTAGCGAGATGAAAAGATTAGGGTATTAGAATTAGACTTTGTGCACTTAGATTAATGAACTCTAAGAATTATGTCAGGAATTGGGAATCAGTTGCATTAAAGACTTGTTCCAAATTTGCATAAAAATTAATCTGCAGCCAGATGAGACAACTAGACTATTAGAAATGTTGCAGCTAATTGGGAAGACTAGAGTATTAGTATTAGAAGTCTTTTGCAGCCAGATGAAAAGATGAGAATATTAGAATTGTTTTGCAGTCAGATGAGAAGACGAGAATATTAGAATTGTTTTGCAGTCAGATGAGAAGACGAGAATATTAGAATTGTTTTGCAGACAGATTTCTTTTCATGAACTGGTTGTTCAAAAAAGAGCATGGTCTATTCATCATTATTTATTTTCCTTAGTTCTTTAGTCATATAACTTGTAATATCAGTATATGATTGTTTTACATACAAATACATATTTTGAACTAGATTTGTAAAACAATATTCACACACATTTTAAAACAGGGTAAGTCTCCCCAATATAATAACAAATTATGATGTAGCTTTTAATGATTTAAAATAATTCTTACAGCCAGATGAGTAGACTAGGGTACATTTTTTTGCAGCCATATCAGGTGAGTAGGGTTTTAGAAATATTTTGCAGCCATATGAGACAATGAATTAGAATTTCAACATTTAGAAATAAAGAAGCTGGTGAAGGGATTTCATGACTTGTGTACCAAGCCTTGTACTGTTTGCTGAGCAGCTAACAATTACAAATTAACTTTACGTACTTTTTGCTTAGCAAAAGAATCCACAATGTCATCAAAGTCAAGTTGTCTGACTAAAGCGGATTCCACAGCTAGCAAAGAAAGGGCTGATAACCTTTCTTGGCCCATGGTAGTTCTTCTTTCATTTTTTATCCTTTTCAAACAGGAAAATGATCTTTCTCCACTGGCATTGGTTACAGACATGCATAAAAACATACGTAGCAAGGTTTCAGTATTTGGAAATGTTTTTTGCAAGTCCCTGGCAATTATATATTGCCTCATTGCCATTGGGCACACCATGGATTCCTGGGGTATCAATGCAGAAAATTGTAAAAATTCTTCTGTAAAACAGTCTTCGAGATCCTCTGGGTAGTTTTTTTGCAATTTGTCTGCAGAGCTGCGTAAATCTGATATTGGCAAGTTTGTATTAAAAATATCAAAACGGTTATTCAAGCATTCATAGCACTGATTCCTTCTTTTAAGCTCTGCAATAAGAGAATCTGTTAATACATAGAATGTTTCAGTGATAAATTTGTTTCTTGCTGACATATGTTGGTTAACATCATCAAATGGTGATTCATCAGCAAATGTTTTGCGTTTTTTAAGCCGTTTTCCTTCTCCTGCATATGTATGGTCTCTAGTTAGCTTTTTAGCTTCTAGTTCATATGTGTCAAATGAATCCCTAATTATTTGCACATATGCAATCAATGAGTTATAAAGTATGACTACTTCTGAAAGACAGATTTTGGTGTTTTGTAAAGTTTTACTAGTCGCATTTAGCCTTTCTAAGATGTTTCCCCACACCACAAGAAGAATGGCGGTTTCAAAGTGGTTGAGTTTTCCCAATAAGGACTTTGCCTCATGTTGGACTCTTACTTGGTGATCAGACGACTCTAATTCTCTGAGAGCATTTTTCACATACTGAAAACCGATTCTCAGTGCTTTAGTAGCATCAGAACGAGCAGCCCATCTTGTGCCAGACAGACCTTTTACAGAAAGATTTCCAGGAGCTTTGCAAAGCTCATTTTTAAGAATGTTCCATCGATGAGTGGATGAAGAAAAAAAAACATAGATGCACTCCAATAGATTAAAAAATGTAGCTGCTTTAAGACAGGATTCTGCAGCACATGTTCCAACCAAATTCAGTGAATGTGCAGAACAAGGCACATAATATGCCAACTGATTGATTGCACGAATTCTAGCTTGCAATCCATTGTATCTGCCAGACATATTGCTAGCGTTATCGTAGCTTTGGCCTCTGCAATCCTGAATATTAATTTTCAATACAGCCAGGAATGACAACACAGTATTTTCAAGATGTTCTCCTGTATGAGAATAGATTGGAACAAACCCCAGTAACCGTTCCACAGGCCCATCTTTGTTAACATAACGTAGTACAATTGCTAGCTGATCAACATGACTGAGATCTGGTGTGGAATCTACAATTAAAGAAAAATATTTGGCAGTGTATAGCTCTTGCACTATTACTTGAGCAACTTTATTTCCCATTAACTCGATGAACTCCTCTACTATGGTAGATGACATGTAGTTGCTTACCCCTCTGCCTGACCCGCCACCATACTTCTTTATATGCTGCTCAAGAAATGGGTCATATTTAGCAATAAGCTCTAGTATTCCCAGAAATGCCCCATTCTGTGGGGATCCAAATAGCTCATCAGTTCCCCTGAATGGTAAGCCACGTTCACCAAGGAACTTTACAACATCGACAACCCTTCTTAAAACTTCCCGCCAGTACTTCTGTTCATGAACTTCTTGTTCAATAAGAGCGCGGTCTATTCGGCATTCAGGGTTTGCCCTGTCTGTGAATATGAAAACACACTTGCGATGATCAGGTGAATTCTCATGCTCCCTTAATCTTGCAGCAGCATTTTTCCAGTCATTAAAGCCCGATGTTGCAAGGGCATGAGACAAACTACTATAAAGTTTACACGGCACACAGAATATAGTTCCTGTTGAGGGTGAGTAGATCATCCAATCACGAGTAATACATTCAGCATTATTTCTTTTCCGTATGAATAGTTCTTTAGTCAGATACCTTGTAATATCAGTATATGTTCTTTTAGATGCAGAGTAGTCCACATACTTATTTTGAATTTGATTCTTAGAAAAATATTCACGCAAATCTTCAGAAATGTTACTTCCCCACTCAGCAGGATCATTAGAGTAACTCTTAATGATATTTTTGATAGCATTTGAAGTTGTTGTAATTTCTGGTATAGCAGATATGGACTGCTGGGATTGGGAAACTGGGGCATAATCTCCAGTTTCTTCATAGTCCATGGTCAATGGGCTTTGCACCATAGTAGCTACTTCTGTATCTCTAGTGCTTTTGGTGATTATAGTACAAACAGCATGACTGGATGACTGGATGACGACTTCATCATCATCATTAGGATGTAATGCACGGCTTACTATAGTTTGATCAGTGTCAGCAACTTGACTTATGGAGCAACTTGTTCCTTGTTCATCAGGCTGAGGTGTATTAGAATCTACACGGCTTTTGCTGGATTTATGATGAGCAGAAGGAATTACTCCTTGCTCCAAATTGGAGATAGAGACAGCATATGTATTTGTAGCATTAGGATGCGCTGCAGTACTATCTATACTTGTGGTGAAACTTGTTCCTTGTTCATCACCATCAGGCTGAACAAGCTGATGCTTTGGTACTAAAAAAGATTGCATATACGTCTTTTGTTTTACTGTCTCTTTTTGCTCTTTATTTTTCTTTCTCCTTTTAGCAGCCCCTGAGGCATGCCTATACAGATTCTTCGACATACCTTCTATTGTCTTTTTACAACCCTGTTTATAACTGGAAACCCTAGACAACCCTTAGAATTCTTCTGCAGCCAGATGAGATGAGTATTAGAACTATTTTGCAGCCACCAACCAGATTAGACTAGAATATTAGAACTGTTTTGCAACCAGACGAGAAGACTAGAACTGTTTTTCAGCCAGACGAGGCTAGAATATTAAAACTGTTTTGCAACCAGACGAGAAGACTAGGTTATTAGAACTGTTTTGCAGCAACCAGCCAGATTAGGCTAGAATATTAGAACTGTTTTGCAGCCAGATGAGACTAGAATATTAGAACTGTTTTGCAACCAGACAAGAAAACTAGGGTATTAGAACTGTTTTGCAGCCACCAGCCAGATTAGGCTAGAACTAGAATATTAGAACTGTTTTGTAGCCAGATGAGACTAGAATATTAGAACTGTTTTGCAACCAGACAAGGAAACTAGGGTATTAGAACTGTTTTGCAGCCACCAGCCAGATTAGGCTAGAATATTAGAACTGTTTTGCAACCAGACTATGGTATTAGAACTGTTTTGCAGCCAGATGAGACTAGAATATTAGAACTGTTTTGCAACCAGACAAGAAAACTAGGGTATTAGAACTGTTTTGCAGCCACCAGCCAGATTAGGCTAGAACTAGAATATTAGAACTGTTTTGTAGCCAGATGAGACTAGAATATTAGAACTGTTTTGCAACCAGACAAGAAAACTAGGGTATTAGAACTGTTTTGCAGCCACCAGCCAGATTAGGCTAGAACTAGAATATTAGAACTGTTTTGTAGCCAGATGAGACTAGAATATTAGAACTGTTTTGCAACCAGACAAGGAAACTAGGGTATTAGAACTGTTTTGCAGCCACCAGCCAGATTAGGCTAGAATATTAGAACTGTTTTGCAACCAGACTATGGTATTAGAACTGTTTTGCAGCCAGATGAGACTAGAATATTCTACCCGTTTTGCAACCAAATGAGAAGACTAGAATATTATAACTGTCTTGGAGCTAGATGAGGAGACTAGATGATTTTATACCAGAATAGAATTATTAATTTGCACTCAGCTCAGTTGTAGCTTTGGTTGGTCTTGCAACCTGCATGGCTGCCGGGTCCCCTCCCTCACTCCTTTCAGAGCCAGTCAGACAGTCCCACTTTCAGAGACCCTTCTCAAATTATTTTACACACCGATATTTTGTATTTTTGTTTTTTAAAAAAAAATTTCGTTTTTTTCTGTAGTTTTTAGTTTTTTTCTAGGTTTTTTTTCTCAGTTCTGATTGCCCCCTCACTCACTGCAGAATCAGTTGAACAGTTCCACCACTGCCCCACAGACCCTTTTGAATTATTTTTACCCCCAGATCACACTGTTACTTCCAAATGGCTGCAGCACAGCCTGCCCCTCCTCCACCCCACAAGCCAGTCACAGCCCCACTCCCACAGACTCTTTACAAATTATTTTGCCCCCCAATTTTTTTTTGTATTTTTGTTTTGTAGTTTTTTTGGTGTTTTTTTGTAGTTTTTATTTTTTTTTAGTTTTTTTCTAGTTTTTTTTTCTCAGTTCTGTCTGCCCCCTCACTCACTGCAGAATCAGTTGAACAGTTCCACTGCCCCACAGACACTTTTGAAATATTTTGACCCCCAGATCACAGTCACACTGTTAGTTTCAAATTGCTGCAGCACAGCCTGCCCCCTCCTCCCCCTCACAAGCCAGTCACAGCCCCTTTACAAATTATTTTGCCCCCAAATTTTTTTTTGTATTTTTGTTTTGTAGTTTTTTTTGGTGTTTTTTTGTAGTTTTTATTTTTTTTGTTTTTTTCTAGGTTTTTTTTCTCAGTTCTGTCTCTGCCCCCTCACTCACTGCAGAATCAGTTGAACAGTTCCACTTTCAATTTCCCCCCTAGCGCCAGAAGCCAGATGCCCAGCCCAAGATCACGTTCAAATGGCTAGAAATTAGAAAACAGCCTGCCAGCCTGGCCTAGTAACTGCCCCCTTCCTCTTCCCTCCCTCCCTCACAAGCCAAGCCAGCAGACAGTCGGACAGTCCCAGACCAGTAGTCTTCAAAAATATATTAGGCAAGCCGCAATTTAAAAAAAACAATTCGGGCTGCAGGCAGCCAGCAGGCACTGTTTGCTGCACAGGCAGACGGACCAGCAGATAAACAATTAGTTAGGCCGCAACCTGCAAGGATTTGTGGCAAATCAGTCACACAGTGTGTAAGAGAGCTCCTCCAGTCTAAACTTTTAGGCGCCAACTGAACGCTCACTGCGCACAACCGAGCTTTTATAATGTGCGCCATGATGTCAGCGCGCAGGCGCGCCGTGACGTCAGCGCGCAGGCGCGCCGTGACTTCAGCGCGCAGGCGCGCCGTGACGTCTGGGCGCAGGCGCGCCGTGACGGCAGCGCGCACGCCGAGATCAGCGGCGACAGACTGACAGGTGACTGACAACAGCACAACTGTGGGGGGCCCGGACCCGGAAGTTTTTAGAGGTATTTTTTTCCCGGCCCGGGCCCCCTAGAGCTAGGCGGGCCCTAGGCAGCCGCCTAGGGCGCCTAGTGGGTAATCCGGCCCTGCCTAGCAGTTAGGGTTAGTTCACACGAGGAGATTCGGGGAGATTTTGTCGCCTGGCGACTAACCGCCTCGTTTTCTGAGCGTCTATCTCCCCGAACTGCCTCAGCGTTTTTCCCCATAGGCTACAATGAAAAGTCGCCTGCGCTAATGCACACGCGGCAATGCGTTTTCTATAGTCGCCCGGCGTTGTTCAACCTCCAAACACTTTATGTTTAGCTTATGTTAGCTTGTTCTCCAGAAATAAAGATTTTTTTCAATTGCTCCTCATTATTTATTTTTTGCCGTTTTTCCAAAATCTGAGTTTAAAGTTGAATGTTCCTGTCTCTGCTGTTTCAGTCTGGCGTCTCAGTAATTCAGGGACAGACCCTAAACTGTTAAAATTTTGCAACATTTAGTTGATACATTTTTCAGCAGTTTCTCTGGAGTATTAGCAACAATTGTATCAATTCTAACAGCTGCATTTAATGAAACCTAGGGATTCTGCTAAAGATAACAAATGTATCAACTAAATGTATCAATTTAGAACAGTTTACAGAGTCAGCGACCCCCTCCCCTCCCAGAGCTGCTTTAAGAAAGGTGAACAATTAGATTTTACACTTCAATATTAGAAAAACAGTCACACATAGAAAATAAAAAGTAATTGGAAAAAGTCATTATTTCTGGCGAACTATCTGAAACCAACTGAATTGAAAAAGTGTTGGAAGGTGAACATTGGTGGCCAGGGGATTAAAAAAAAAAACCACATTGGTGTTCAGAGGAATAGAACTTGTGGCGTCAGGAATTCAACTTCGCCTCCTTTCGTGACTTTGGGTCTTTTCGCCGATTCAGGACTTCAATTTTGGCTGTTTTCATGACTACGGGTCTTTTTGCTGCTTCGGGACTTTGGCTATTTTCGTGGCTTCGGGTCTTTTCGGCACTTCCGCATTCGAGACTTCTGTTTTTCGGCAATTCCACATTCAGGACTTCTGAAGGAGATGGCACGGCTTTGGCGCTCTCAAGGGGGGGCCCAGCTCTTTAAAAAGTTCAGCACTGCCGGCCCCCCTTCAGGCCCGGGACCGGTACACTTATACCTGATGGCGGCCCTGTCCATGTATTGCAATATATTTAAGCTGGCCAACTACGTCAGTCATCCCATATCTGCCCAGTCCTATGCTCAATTTTCATCTGATTCATTAAGAATTCTATTGCTTCATTATACATTTTACACGGGGACTAAGTTTTACTTGCAACTTACTTGCTGCTTTCAAAGTAAAACTTACAAACTTGGCTGCCCTTTTATTAGACACCAGTGGGATCACCTGACTATAGCTTGGAAGGGTGGGAGCTACAACATGGAGCTGGTCACTGTGCCCTAATTCATAAGCAATTTCAATAAATATTGGTAATATAAGTCAACCTCTAGACATATCAGGGGACTGAAAAATAATGTGCCATCTTCAGCCATTCCGGTCATCTTCGGAATGAGACCAGCGCTTCGGGAATTTTCGTGAGTTTTGATGCATGCACAGTTGTCGTAAACAGAGACTTGTTCCAACTGCTCATGCAAAACTTTGTCGGTCTCATTCCAATGATCTCCGAAGAGAAGAAAACGGCGCCCGTGAACTCCGCTGGACAGAATCTGTTCAGAGGGGTAAGTAAAGAGTTAGGGGCATTGCCTGGGGGGGGGGCAGCTAGGCTGGGGGGGGGGGGGAGGGAGGGGGGTTCTATGTAGGGTAAGGTTTTTTTTTACTAAGGGTTTGTTTCTCCTTTAATAAGCCCCGCCCCTGAGGATACAGCGTGTGCAGGTGGGCACTAATCATACAGGCATACTCCGCACTACACACAAGGACTATATGGAGTTTGCAGGAGATGCAAGTGCAGGGTAATAATAGAAGCTGCCATACTGATTGACCAAATCCCTGCATAAGCAGAGAACAAATTGGCCCCAAAGCAGAGAAACAAATTCAGAGCAGATTAAATGGAATAAAGGATTGTTCTAATGGTTTTACACTTGAAAGAAGTACAAAATCCAACAGAAAGCAGCTCCCTTGTCTACAAAGTTCCTGCTGTCACTGAACTACATCTTCCAGCACCTGACGTGGGAAGGTTCTAATAGATACACCCAGGGGACAGCAAAGTACCTAGTCGTTACATTTATATCTGTATAATGTATATGATGATGAAGCAGTCAGGCTACTCACTATGCCTGGCAGGTCGGCGTATTTGGGGTCAGCCATGTCTTATAAGAGCGATGACAGGAGGGGCCGGGGCGCGGCTCAATGCGGCAGCAGACAGGACAGAAGAAGCCAGACAGACGCACGCTCAGTGGCCTCAATTAGGTCAGACGCTTTAGAAGCAAATAGGAAATCAGCAACAGCAGCCACGACCAACGCAACAGATCAAGCGCCGTTACCGAATGTGACAAAACCGGCAATAATAGAAACCTCGCGAGACTCAAGCGCTCCGCCTTACGTCTTCTTTGCTGTTGCAGGACGGGAAATGTAGTTTCCGCTGAATTGTAGCGCCTTCGGACGTTGTTTTGGTCCAAGCAGCGAAATGTGGGAGGATTTGTCTCTGGGGACACTTAGCTCATAATACAACGAACAGCTGCAGTGTCGGACTGGGGTGCCTGGGGCCCACCAGGAAACCTCATCTCAAGGGCCCACCCTCCTGTACAAAATCGCCCGCAAATATAAAAATTAACATTTTTATTTAAAAAAAACTGGAATGGCTGTGACAATATTAAATTAAAATATTAGTCATAAATACAAAAGCATATCAGAATCCTTTTAATTAAGTGCACATACAATACAAATAAGGTAACCCTTTTATCACACTTTATTGCTGTACTGCAAGTTGGAGTGATTTAACCCCCCTCCCTTTCGCCCCAGCAGCCTAACAACAGAGCAATGGGAAGGTAACCAGATAACAGCTCCCTAACACAAGATAACAGCTGCCTGGTAGATCTGAGAAAAGCACTCAGTAGTAAAATCCAGGTCCCACTGCAACACATTAAGTAGTAGAAACAACAGCCTGTCAGAAAGCAGTTCCATCTTAAAGTGCTGGCTCTTTCTGAAATCACATGACCAGGCAAAATGACCTGAGATGCACCTACACACCAATATTACAACTAAATACACTTGCTGGTTCAGGAATGAAAGTAAATTACCTGCAGTGTAAATAATGTAATTTAGAAATAAAAATTACACCATAAAAAGCATGACAGAAGAATAGTATGACCCAGAGAGTGATATTCTAAGACAATTTGCAATTGGTCTTCATTTTTTATTTGTGGTTTTTGTAATTACTTAGCATTTTTGGCATTTCAGCCATTGGTTTGAGTCAGAAGAAGAAGGCATGCAATTTGAAAACTATGCAAAATAGACCAATTGAAACCTTGCTAAGAATTGTCCATTCTATAACATAGAAAATGGTGCACTATCCCCTAAGAGGTTAAAAAAACCTGCAACTTTTTGTCTGCTGATCCCCACCCTAGTAACAGTGTGACAAAAAATAATAATCACATTTTTTAATAAATTATTTTTATTTTCTTTATATTTTGACCAAGGTAAGTACCTGTACTGCAGCAGGGGGTCACAATTTGAGGCTTCAGGATAGCCAGTAATGTCCTCAAGTTAGTTATATGATGATGTGCCACCTGGGAGACAGGAGAGGGAGTTTTGGCACCACCAAGCCATGCTTTTGAAGACATGGCACACTTTATTCATTTGGCTTAAAACTTACAGCCTACTCAATATGCGATACTCTTAACTGTCATGGATTCTACAGCCAGATATTTTACTTAGTCTTAATTTGTAACCGAACGTATGATGTTACTACTAGAATTCTGGCCTTGTATTTCAATATGTTCAATTAAAGGGATGGTTCACCTGTAAGGTAACTTTTATTTTGTTATAGAATGGCTAATTCTAAGCATCTTTTCAATTGGTTTTCATTATTTTTTTTTATAGTTTTATAGTCATTTGCCTTTTTCTTCTGACTCTTTGCAGCTTTCAAATGGGGGCCACCGACTCCCTACTGAAAACAAATGCTCTGTAAGGCTACACATGTATTGTTATTGTTACTTTTTATTACTGCTCCTTCTATTCAGGCCTCTCCTATTCATATTCCAGCCTCTTATTCAAATCAGTGCATGGTTGCTAGGGGAATTTGGGCCCTAGTTACCAGATTGGTTAAGATGCAAATTAAAGAGCTGCTGAAACAAAACGCTAAATAAGTCAAAATCCACAAATAATAAAAAATTAAAACCAATTACAAATTGTCTCAGAATATCTCTCTCTACGTCATACTAAAAGGTGAACAGCCCCTTTAAAAACAGCCTAACCAATTCTTTCCTTTTATAGGCAGTTTATGAGAAATTGCTGGCATGTGTGGGTCTCTCTTTACCTAATTTTTTATATATATATATATATATATATATATATATATATATATATATATATATATATATATATATATATATATATATATATATATAGTTAACCCACAGAGGGGAAACTCACCTAGCACGGCGCCTATCCTGAAATCAATTCAGGGAGCAGGGGAACAGAACAGCCGAGCAAAGACTGTCAGAGCAGCAGCAGCAGCTGCCCCCTCCCCAACCCCCCCAGGGTGATTAAGGTCGTCAGCACAACTTATACTTGCCAAGCCCAGGCACAAGCAGGTAGCGAAAGTGACTGCAGCCAGCCAGGAGGATCCACCCCACCGCACCAGTCTCTGACGCGTCACGCGCGCATCTGTCTCTTCCCCTACGAGAAGGACGCCAGCCAGGTCAGTGACGTCATCAGGCGCATCGCACACTGAAACATGCGCAGCAGCGCACAACCACCCTGCACAGAGCAAAGCACAGTCAGGCTGCAGGTAGCAGCTTTGACAGGCAGTTCAGTAGCCAGCCCAGGAGCCCAGGTGATAGTGGCAGCGCTGCGGGGCCCATTGCAAAAGGGGAGCTCTGGCAAAAAATAGATGGGAATGTGGTCGTAGGGGCCCACAAGGACTGGGGCCCACCGGGATTTTTCCCGGTGTCCCGGTGGGCCAGTCCGACCCTGAACAGCTGTAACCAGTACCCTCCATTTCTGTTCCATTGCTCTTCCAATTAGGCTTCAGGGATTATACAGGAGAGCGAACAGGGATTCATGGATCTTGCTTGTTCTTTTAGAGAAGGCCATAGGTGGGAAGAGGTCATTTTGAAAATAATCATTTTTTTTAAAAAAAAGGCCTCTTTAAAGGTTTCCTGTGGAACTTAAAGAGGTTGTCCAAATTACCCTAGCGACTTTACATTGATTTGAACAATATACTGAAATATTATTAGGAGAGGCCTGAATAGAGAAATTAGTAATAAAAAGTAGCAATAACACTACATTTGTAGCCTTACAGAGCATTTGTTTTTAAGTGGGGTCAGTGACCCCCATTAGAAAACTGGAAAGAGTCAGAAGCAGAAGGCAAATAATTCAAAAGACTATAAAAAGGAAAAAGTGAAGGCCAATTGAAAAATTGCTTAGAATTAGTCATTCTATAGCACATTAACAGTTAAATGGATTCTGTTATGATTTTTATGATGTAGTTTTTCTTTCTAAATTACACTGCAAATAATTCACTCTACAATAGAAAATTTCATTCCTGACCCAACAAGTGTATTTTTTTCAAAATGAAATATTGGTGTGTAGGCAGCCATCTCAGGTCATTTTCAGTGTCGGACTGGGACACCAGGGGCCCACCCAAAAGACCTTAGATCAGGGACCCACTCTCAATACTATTATAATTCCTCTCCTCACACAACCTCTATTCTCCTAGTCTCTTTTCTTTACATGCTATAATCTATTATTCAATCTATTTGGTCTCTTTGTTCTCATAGAAATAGGTAATGGCCATGAAATATGCCAAATGTTTTGAAGCAGGAGGGCCCATTGACAAATGGGCCCACAGGGAGTTTTCCAGGTATCCCTGTGGGCCAGTCCAACACTGGTCATTTTGCCTGGTCATGTGCTTTCAGAAAGAGCCAGCACTTTAGGATGGAACTGATTTCTGACATGCTGTTGTTTCCCCTACTCAATGTAACTGAATGTGTCGCAGTGGGACCTGGATTTTACTATTGAGTGCTGTTCTTAGATCTACCAGACAACTGTTATCTTGTGCTATCTGGTTACCATCCCATTGTTCTGTTGTTAGGCTGCTGGGGGGGGGGGGTGATTTCACTCCAACTTGCAGTACAGCAATAAAGAGTGACTGAAGTTTATCTGAGCACAAGTCACATGACTGGGGGCAGTTGGGAAACTGACACTATGTCTAGTCCCATGTCAGATTTCAAAATTAAATATAAAAAATCAGTTTGCTCTTTTAAAACTTTTTTTCCCATGACAGTATCCCTTTAATGTAAAACGCTTTAAAGAACAGGCTATGGTCCTATGGTGAAACTTGAGAGCGAACCAGTGGAATCATTTAATTAGTGTTTGTACCAAAGGGGCACTGTAACAATATAAAATCGTGGTAGCATTACTGAGACTGTTCTACTCCATTTTGAAGGAATTACACTATTTGAATCTCTGTGGCCAGATGAAGACGTTTCCTTTCCCAACATCATAAGGGGAATTCCCCCCATATATTGAAGTGTTTCTCAGTAGTAGAATATTTCTTTGCAACCAGAAGAATAGATATATCGTTTTCAGATAATCCTATGGCCTTAAAAAATCACCTTTAAAGTACCATGCCTCCAGTTCTAGTCTGTTAGGGCAAGTGTGAACTAGATTGCTGTAAGAAACTTGACCAGTCATGTAGCCTGAACTATTGTCATTTGGCTAGCTGTAGAAGCTTGGAAGTTCCTGAAGCCACCAAGACAACTTTTTTTTTTCTTAGAACATGGTACAAGATGGGTTCTTCAAATCTTTTTGTTAGCATCTGTCATTAAGGTTATCCAGGTATGGTTTAATTTTGAGGAATACATGTAAAATATATCCCTGAATATTTCTGTCCTCAAGAGACTTTTGGAATAATTCTTCTGTGTTGAAGGACTTCAATGATGTACAAAAGTGTGATATAATGGATATCATGGATACAACTGTTGAAATGCATTGAGCCCACACTGCCTTGAACTGGGCTAGTCTTCTACCCATGCACATCAGTGGATCTCCCAAACATTAATGCCTTGGGACTTAAAGGGGTTGTTCACCTTCCAACACTTTTTTTCAGTTCAGTCGCAAAATTGTAACAGTTCAGAATCTGCACCTGAATGACTGAGCTGCCAGACTGAAACATCAGAGACAGGGACATTAAACTTTAAACTTAGATTTTGGAAAAACGGTCAAAAATAAAAAATGGAAAGTAGTTGAAGAAATTCTGGAGAATAATCTGAAAACAACTCAACTGAAAAAGTGTTTGGAAGGTGAACAACCCCTTTAAAGGAATTGTTCAGAGTAAAAATGAAAACTAGGTTTTGGCTGTCCAAAATAAAAAAAAAAATGTTTTCAATATAGTAAATTATCCAGAAATGCATAAAAGTTGGAGTGACTGGATGCCATTACACTACATCCTGCTTTGCAGCTCTCTTATGGGATATCTGTCAGTGACTTGAGGGAGGCCACATGGGTCATAACCATTACTTTCCAATCTGAGCTGCATGCTAAAGATCAAACACAAACTCACTGAACATGTCCCATGTGGCCCCCTTCAAGTCTATGACTTACTAAGAGTAAACAAGGAAGTTGGGTTATGCCCATTATGGTGGCATCCAGTCACTTCAGCTTTAATAGATTAGATTTTTGGCTTACTAACTATATCAGAACCATTTTCTATTATGCACAATCTATCTTTACCCAGTTTTTATTTTTTACACTGACCTGTTACATTAAATCACTG
Organism: Xenopus laevis; assembly: GCF_017654675.1. Taxonomy (NCBI): domain Eukaryota; kingdom Metazoa; phylum Chordata; class Amphibia; order Anura; family Pipidae; genus Xenopus; species Xenopus laevis. Next base: position 148,007,087 of record NC_054373.1, read on the forward strand.
GATTTTAGACTTCTTTTATATGGAGTATGACTTTCCATGCCTGTATTGCCTTACATCTCTGAAAGACACCCTGGAGTTTTTGACAGGGTATTTTCTTTCTTTTTTTTTTTTGAGACAAGAAAGCTGAAATAACAGGTAATCATTCTGATGCAATTTAATCTAGTTTTAAGACAAGCACCAGATTTCCTTTGTGTGGAAGGGATCATAAATTATGCTTTGCATATTTGGTTTCTAAGTGCTCAGCCTTGAGAAGCCCTTTGATGGCATTAAAAGGCCCATTGTCTTGGCCAATAGCTTGATGGTATCTCAGGAATCTTTGAAATCTTTAGCCACCTTGACATCTTGGATCATCTGTAAGAATTTGTCCTATCAACTCCAGATTTAATGACATCTTATAATTCCTGACTGCAGATATGCAAGCAGGCCTGGATTTGTGGAAAGGCCATCAAGGCCCGGGCCTAGGGCGGCAGGATTTTAGGGGGCGGTATGCTGCCCAACCACACCCATATTGGTTAAGAAACACAGGGGATGCACAGGAGATATGATAGTTTTTTAAACTTCCCGTGCACCAATCCCATTGCTCCAAAAATTTGCTTGAATGAAGTGGAGAGGACGGGAGCGATGAACGACAGCAGGCCTAGGGGCACCTGCTATGTAAATCCGGCCCTGTATGCAAGCCACTCCTTGAACAAAGCTAAGTTTCCATGGCATATTTGAGAGTGACACCATAGGTGAAGTGATTGTTCAACGACAGAAATGAATCCGCCCAACAGAACCTTCCTTAGAAATAACTATACAAAAGAATGATGTAGATAGACAAACAAGATCATTCCTGCCACAAGGTTAGACAGCATGTTCCATGGGTGAACAAAAAGCCACCTCCAAAATTATCTTCATGGTGGGGAGGGCATAGGGAATAGTAAGAGCTGGATTATATAGACGATCTGATAAAATAAACTCATTGATGACAATATTATGATGAGCCTTTTTTTCATGGACCACAAGAGGTCAGCAAACCAGTTACTGAAATCTCTGCAGGATTAAAAAGAATAAAAAAGAAAATAATTGGCAATCGACTTGAAATCTAAACCTCTTAACTGCACAATTTATAATTAATACACCAATATATAGAAAAAAAGTCTGTATTATTTATTACGGTACTTAAAATTGCCTACATACCTCCTTTTCTGTATGTAACTGCCATGGACTGCCATCAGTTGGAGGGCAAACTAGGGCGATATCTGAATAATACTGTATATGTTGGCTCCAGAAACTACAAACGCTTGATGGCTATGCTGCAGGGAGGGTTGATTAAAGGGATGTAAATGAAAAAAATAAATTATTTAAATGCTAATAAAATGAACTGAAACAACAGTGCCTGCTGCTGGTCATTTTTGCTGACTGTGCTCCAATTGGGAGAAAATTTCACAAGAGGAAATTCAACTGGGCTAGTCTTCTTCCAATGTACAACAATGGATCTCCCAAACATTAATGCCTTGGGACTTAAAGGGGTTGTTCACCTTCCAACACTTTTTTCAGTTCAGTTGGTTTCAGATAGTTCACCAGAAATAAGTTACTTTGTGTTTGTGAGTGTTCTAATACTGAAGTGTTAAACCGAACCTGGTTAGGGTGAGAAGGGCTAAAAGGAGTCAAAAAGCCCCTCACTAGCAATTTGCATGCAAAGTGAAGCCTTCTGAAATCAGAAGGTAATTATTTGTCTCATACCATACATACAGCATTGCCTAGATACCAAAATAAGTGTTGATTCTCCCATAAGGCATCATGGGCGGAGACATGCAATTTTTTCACCTTTTAAATCAGCTGGGGGGGTCGCCGACTTTCTAAATTGATACATTTAGTTGTTACATTTCTTATTTTTGTCCCTGCCGAGCAGAATCCCTGAGTTTCTTTAAAGGCAGCTGTTAGATTTGATACAATAGTTGCTAATACTGCAGATATGCTACTGAGAAATGTATCAACTAAATGTTGCAAAATTGTAACAGTTCAGAATCTGCACCTGAATGACAAAAAAAATAAAATGGAAAGCACTTGAAAAAAAGTCTTTATTTCTTGAGAACAATCTGGAATATATGGAAAAATGTATCTAAATGGCAAAGGTGTGAAAGGTTTTTCTACTGTGTTTGCTTTATTGTTTTTAGATGAAATAAGTGTCCTTAGTTTTGTATAAGATCCCTGTCTATGATTTTCCATTTCATGGGCCAATTATATGCAATTTCACATAATTAAGGGTATGTATTATGCTACAATAGTTCACATACTGAATTGGGAGGTTGGCACAAAAGAAACAATTCCTCAAATGTCCTAAGATTGCAAAAAAAGCATGAGAATGACCTTTTTATTGGGAAATGCTTTGTGATCAAACAATTCCAGGTAGAGTTTTTTGGCCACAGTTCAAAACAATAGTTGTTCTCAAATGTATTGCTGCCCACTCCTCAAAAGATCATGCCTACATGCTGGGCATCTTGGTATAACAGAATGAAGAATGGGTTGTGCAAATTATAGGGGAACACTGCAAAAGAATCAAGAACCAGAAAATTAAAGGACAAGGAAAGCCATCTACACTTGATTCATATGCTACAGAGGACCCCCAACATGTCAAACCACTGTCTTGTTTCTAGCCTGTGCAGTTGAAGACAATATGGTCCTGACATTAGCTTTGCATGCTCCTGAGAGCTGGGAAAAGTATGGCTACTGGGCCAACATAAAGGCCACCAACAACCCCTCTGCCCAATTACTTTTTAACAGGTACAGGTCAATGGGGCAGTATTGGAGATTGCAGAAGGTTGTTTCAGGATGGGGGGCCTCTACAGAGACATATCATGCACAGATGGCTTCCTTTGTCCTTTAATTTTTCAGCAGTATGATGATCATTAACACAGGCTTATAGAACAAAAAGGAGAATGACCTGCAATGGCCTGATCAAAGCCTCAGTCTCAGTACATTTCAGAACACGTGACATTATGAGGTGTGAAGAATGGTAATGATAGTTACTTTTAGGGCAGAGACACATGCTCAGATTTGAGGAGATTAGTCAACAAATCTTTTCTTTGGGGCGACTAATCTCCCTGAACTGCCTCCCGCCAGCTAGAATGTAAATTGCCGGAAGGGTGGCAATCAGTGTTCTTCGTTTTCCAAAGTCACTCGAAGTTGCCTCATGGAGAAACTTTGGGTGACTTCTGAAAACTAAGAGCTCTGAGTGCAATCCCACCACCTGGCGGGAGGCAGTTCAGGGAGATTAGTCACCCCAAAGAAGAGGCGATTTATCACTGGGCAACTAAATCTCCCCGAATCTGAGCGTGTGCCTCTGCACTTAACATTACCAGGGGTGTTTGGATTTAACTATTTATTTTCTGTGCTGAAACAATTCATCCCAGTGCAGTTGAATTCCCACATGCAGTTTGCACCAGCGAGCCTGTATCTGGACAGATGATAGAGTTCATTGCTAAGCTCTGCCAGCCAACAGATACAAATGCAATTGTATTACCCAAAGCAATTGAAAATGTTTGGTAAATGTGGACAACATCACAAGTGAATTTATAGTATAGCACACTTATGGTAAATTGGAGCATATAAGGACCTTCTGAGCAACCTGGAGTAAACCTGACTGGAATAATGGGCCACCATAGTATAGTAATATACCCCAGCCAGTGACATAACTGCAGGGGGCCCAAGAGCTATAGGGCTGCCCATAAGACTCAATGAAAGAGCAATTTCAACATATATTGGTAAAACAGGACAACCTCTGGGGGGACCCTAAAGTGAATTTGCTGTGAACTAGATTTTACACCTCTGCTCCGAGCTTTGGGAAGAGCAGTAAACATCAGGAAAGCTAGGTGATATTTTGATTCCAGATAAGGGATCCCAGATTAGGGGCCAAAGGCTCATGCTTTTCTAATGGTAATGCCACTTCACTATATGTTTGTTATACATTCTGTTTAGAAGAAGATTTGCTTTATTTATGTAAATGTGAACATTTCCTATATATATATAATACATATATATATAATTTATATGGGTGTGTCTGGGTGGGGAACACACAAGAGGTGAACTCACTACCGACTCGGCACTCGGGTTATTTGTGTAGATGGGAAATAAACGGAGGGGGGGGGTGCATTTCCCATCAGCGCCGAGATAGCGACCGACCAATGAGGAAAGCGCTTGTTTCAGACTCACAGGCTCCAGGACTCGTCCTACAGCAAGTTCCACCTTAAGAGAGAACAGACCCCTCTAAAGGGCTGCCGCTCAGACTTACTGAATGAGAAAAGCCGAGGCTGCAGCACTGACTCCGGGAAAGCTCTGCTGGTCACATCACTGCAGAACAGAACAGCATCCCGAGCAGCAGCGCATCCTCCTCATCTCTCTCCTCATCTCTCTCCTCCATCCCCAGCGAGGCGCAGCGGTCGCATCATTACACAGACAGGCTGCATGCAGACGAGCCCATTCTATCGGCTGGACACCTTCACCAGCCTATTGCACCTGCCGCGCCTCCCCCGCTCTATATCCCACTTGTGATCGCCCGATCTTTCCCTATAGACACGAGCTGACGCCTGTTCCCTGACTGAGCTTTAGCCCGTGCCTCGCTATGGCTGAAATCAACGAGTGCAGCATCAAGGTCCTGTGCAGGTTTCGCCCCCTGAACCAGTCGGAGGTGCAGAGAGGAGACAAATATCTGCCCGTGTTCCAAGGCGGCGACACTGTCATCGTTGGGGTAAGTGTTAGTTAACTGCACCCGCCGCTCTGATACTGATGTGCTGGGGAGCTCGGCCAATCACACACATCGCTACACTGTACATCGGCCTCATAAGGAAGGACACGGCTGCAGCTACACTCACAATACTCTTGTATAAGGCGCAATTCTCAGGGGGAGCCACTAGCCAGGGACACAGACTATTCCATGTAGCACAGGGGAAGCCACTCGGCCCCTCCCTGACGGGTGTCCATTGTGGGTATAGGGTGTGGCAGGACTCCCCAGCTGTACAGCTGTGTTCCGAGTACACTTGGGGCCGACCCCACACAAGCCTATCTCTCCCCTCCCATTAGGGGGGCTGCATTGCGCTAATGTTGTGGCTCCTCTCATTCGCTCCTTTAAACCATCTGCTTCTTCCCCATAATAAATAAGCCTGTTTCTACTAAAGATCAGATTTACCTTTTTACATGTTACTGACTCCTAATTATATGTTATGAGCAGTGGGCTGATTCCTGGGCTTTTGTATTGTGTTTTATTGTGTTGTTTTGTATTTGTGAAGCATCCACTACCCTTACTGACAATGTGAAAGTTTCACCTTACTGACTGGATCATATTGCATATGTCTATTATTTGGTCTGTCTATCTCTGTCTCTTTTCTGTCATTCTTGCTCTATCTATCTATCTATCTATCTATCTATCTATCTATCTATCTATCTATCTATCTATCTATCTATCTATCTATCTATCATTAGGATCAACATCATCATTATTATGTGTTCTGTCTCTATCCATCCATTTGTCTCCAATGTACCCCATCTTTCTGTTTTTGGTGCTATTATCTTTCTGCTTTCAAAGTGTGTTTATGGTCCCTAACATATCTTATATTTATAGTTGCTGTCTTGTCTGACATTTGTTTATATTTTTCTCCTCACTTACTACAACTTACACTAGCAGTGTGCTTGAAGTCCATGTTGGCTTTAATGACCACATATACTACTGTATGTAATTCTCTCAGGGACGTTTTCATCACTGCTGGTTTCCTGTGTGCACTTTCAAACTGCCTGCACTAGCCTATGTATTAAATAGCAAGCATGTATTACAAATTCAATGGTATCCATTTATTACAGGCTTTTATATAGTAATGCAAAGGTTCACTGTTTTTTTTCCTTATTATTTGGTGACACAAGCAATTTATGGGTTTGTCAATGCCTTTCCCTGATGATCTTATTTATTAGATAAGAAAAGGTGACGTGGCCTTTCCAAGGTCACAAGAATACGCCTTTTGGACATCAGAAAAATTAATTTTACCAGTTAGATTTCTGTTCTTTTAAAACACCAACATGTGTCATAGCTACAAAGCAGAAAACTGAAAGAAAAACAGGGATTTCTTTAGCACTATTTAGTTTGCCTTTATCGTTCACTGATTTAAAGGGGACATATTAACACTTATTTGGCATGACACAAGCATGTGAGTATATATGGCGTTTCCGTTTGTGCCAGTGCTGAGCAGTCTGTTTTCTGTTTGTTGGTACATCTCATATTCAGTAGTGGGCACAGGACAGTAGTGAGTTTTAAGCAGTGGCAAAACTAGATGTTACTGGGCCCCACAGCAAATTCAATCTAGGGCCTCAAAACATTGGTAAGTGGACCTTTTCTACCAGGATATATTGAAATTGTTCCTTAATTAAGGCCTTACTGGGCCCTCTACACTCCTGGGTTCCCCGTCAACTGCAGGGTCAGCCTTCTCTGTAGTTACACCCCCTGGTTTTAAGCTAAAACTGTTCTTCTTGTTGGTTAGTTAATATATATCATCAGGAGTAATGTGAGTCTCACAAATTCATCCATAATTTCTTCTCCCCAGAAAGGTTTCAGACAAACCGTACGATAAATACAGTATTGCAGAACTACAGGGAAGGGAGCTACAAGGTGTTTGCAGTTACTAAGGACATGTAAGGTGCCCATGCCATTGGTTGCCACACCTGTCCTTGAAATCCAGGCTAAATTTTGTGCAGATAGTTTCTAAACATATCAAAATAGGCCCAGTAACACTATTTCTCTGACCGAGGGAACATGAAAGCACCACGTAATGAAACGCTGCTTTCCAACATATCCCTAAATCCTTATTTCCCTCTGCTTATGGTTGCAGCCTGTTAAAGGGATACTTATCAAAATATGATGTTTTTTTGTTTGAGCCAGTATCTCAGTGTTATATTGAGAAGTGATGAAACTACATAAGGAGCATCTGTTTATTATTTTTGAAAAATGTGAAGGCATTAAATTGGCTATTTGTGTTTATGGCAGGGGACACAAATGATGTTGCAGAAACAGCTCCACAAGCCAAAAATTTGTTTGAATTGGGGTTCCATGTTTAGGTCCTGAGACCCTAGGCTAGAGATACATGAGTGAGAGATACAAATGGAAATGCTTTGACATGACAGTCATTGTTTATGGCTTAGAATTCAGACATGTTTACGTAGGAGTACAAGTCAGACTTGTGCCCACAGAATCAGCACATGTTTATTGGTTTGGAGATGTACTTAGTAAAACAGTAACATATGGTAGAATTTTTGAACACTCATGTTAGGGATGTTCAACCTGTGGCACCGGTTGTTGGCAAAGGGATATATCAATAGCAGGAGATAGGTGGGTTCCAGAGATTGGCCCTTGTGAGTTGTGATAAAAAAATGAATTTGAATTTGCTAAATATATTCTACACTCTAGACATAAACATTTATTAATTTGCATATACAGGTATGGAATACATTACCTGGAAACCCGTTATCCAAAAAGCTGAATTATGGAATGGCCATCTCCCATTGACTCCATTTTATCCAAATAATCCACATTTTTTAAAACGATTTCCTTTTTCTGTGTAATTATAAAACAGTACCTTGTACTTGATCCCAACTAAGATATAATGAATCCTTATTGGATCCAAACTTAGATATAATTACTCCTTATTGGAAGCAAAACCAGCCTATTGGGTATATTTAATGATTACATGATTTTCTAGTAGACTTAAGGTGTGAAGATCCAAATTACGGAAAGATCCATCATCCGGAAGACCCCAGATTTCGAGCATTCTGGAAAACAGGTCCCATACCTGTATTTAAGAATATACCAGCATTCCAATTAATTCTGCATTCATTTATAATTGCCCCAGACTTAATACACAATAAAAAAAACGTGTAACTTATTAAAAATAATCCGTCAGTCATGAAATGAAAAGTCAAAAGCAGCCAGTCGTTCAGCTCATCATGTGACAGATACAAATCAGGGACAATTGTTGCCAAGTCTTAATTTGAGACACCAGCAGATTAATATCTTTTTTGTTACCGGGGGTGTTTACTGGTTTACTTGATTTACTGGGATTTTTGTCACCTTTTATTCTGTTGCAACGTGCTAACATGTCTCATAAATGAATTGCAAGGCTGGAGGCAATCCTGCATCAGTCCTTTGTGTTAGACTAAACATACTGTATAGTTCATACCAATGGCCCCTAGCCCCCCCCCTCCCATAGTGCCTAATATTGTAGTATTGGGCTTGGTACCTAATCTTGAAATTCCATATACAGTGGTTGGAAATGATCTGAAGGAGAGAGTTTTTTCAATTTTACATCCCTCATTTAACATTGTTGTTTTGTGGTCCCACCTATATATTATGCATAATACATTTCCCTGAATTTACAATTTCCTGGATTTTACACCATTTTTTTCTGGTCCTCTAAAAATTTTTAAATGGGGGTTCTACTTTATTAGACACTGAACTTTGCATAACTGGATTAAAGATGAAAAGAATAAGTGACACGTTACAGGAGTTGCATGTAATATAAATATAAAGCAAAACCAAAATTAACATTTAATGAGGAAACTAGATAGTCCGGTTGACTCTTCTCTGCTGTTACATTCTGTTTTAGTACTGAGCCATTGCTTATTGAAAGGTATCATTTATCTGGAAATATGTTTCCAATGGAAGGTCTATATTTTGCAGAGGATTTCTGCAGTTTTGGCCAATACAAAAATGGGAAAAAGATTAATAAAGCTTACAGCAGCAGCAGCAGCTGATATAGCCTCATATTATGAACAACTACTTGACAAACAGTGGTTTTTTTCAACATGGGACTGATCCAGAGATTGCTTAAATGGTCCCCATGCTGGCCATGGTACATTTCCATAATCCTTTTTATTGCAGTAACATTTCTACCTACAATAAAAATAGTCACGAATGAAGCGCATCATTAGCTTCATTATGATTCTTTATTGTTTGCAAAACAAATGGCTTTAGCGTGCTTTCCCTAAGAAGAAGGTTTATAAAACACTGCCCTCGTTTATTAACCCATATCAATTGGTTTTCTTCATAAGATTTAGTACATAGGATCGCACTATTTGCCACACCTCAATTGGCCAAAGGAACTTCTAATATAAATATAATAGAGGTCATACTATATCTCTGTTGTGATGGCAATCGCAGACCACTGTGAGTGCATTTCGTTTTATTGGCTTGGCCTGTTTATATGTGTTGAAGGTCAGTACATGTTATTGTGAAGGTAAAACACCTAAAACATACAAAAGTGAAGCAGAATTCACATGAACACTGCAGCAGAAAATGTGACCTTCAAAAAAACATGGTTCTAGAGATCTTAGAATTTGAAAATCTTATACAAGAAGTAAGAAAACTGGGACACCGCCATAGAACATAGGTCTATAAAATGACCCCTTGCATGACTTGCTGCAAAGCATCACTCTGTTGCCTCAAACCCCCCTCTCGGCGCCTGTTTCAAAACAATTCTCACGCTTGACAGTTACCTCATTCTTTCTGATAATTGCACCGTTTGCTTCTAGTGCCAAGAACTGCAGTGGGACCAGCACGTCATTATCCCCAGGGACCTACTACGTTGTTGTTGTGGTTGGAGCTATAGAGTATGCGCATTACGCTGGAATTATAAGAGATTACTAGAGGGCACAGAAGGGTACAAAATCCCACGGGGCCCGCTCAGATTTTCCTTTTAAATTTAAATTTAAATTTTCTTATTGAACACATTTACACATCACAGATGTCACAATTAGGGTTCCAGGGAATTTCTAAATATTACTGTTATATAAATGATTATATAGCATTGACTCCAATGAAAAAAAAATCCCACCCTAGCAGTGCTGTGGGGACATTAAAAGCTGCTGCCTGTAATGTTAATTATACCCATTCTCTTCAAAAGGTTAAGAATAGAGCCTTATTCATCAAGGGGTTTTATTATGGAAATATTGGAAGCATGCTCAGGTATGGGATCCGTTATTCAAAAAGCTCAGAATTACAGAAAGGCCATCTCCCATAGACTCCAATTATCTAAATAACGACGATTTCCTTTTTCTTTGTAATAATAAACAGCATATTGTACTTGATCCAACCTAAGATATAACTAATCCTTCTCAGAAGCAAAACCAGCCTATTGGGTTTAATTAATGTTAACATGATTTTCTAGTATAATTAAGATATGAAGATTCAAAATACAGAAAGATCTGTTATCTGGTTTCGCGTTTTCTGGATAACAGGTCCCATACCTGTACTGAAATAATGTAACCAGCACAAAACACAGAGCAGGCAAATAACAGCACTACCCAACTGGAGGCACCACAGCTGGACATGAACCCTTCAAGTCATTTTAGGGATCCTCAGCCTGCTAGAGAGTTCTACAGTACAGCATAATTATTTTAGTATAATCTGGCCTTTAAATATTTTATGTTGTACAATTGGCTGGGGTACAACACAGTTGGAAGGCTCTGGCCTATTGATCTGTAATGGCTGCAGGGTCTGAAGCAATTTGTCTGTCACTATGGAACTGATAGGTAATCACTGAACAGTGACAGGCTTTTTTCACCTTATATTGGAATCACAGCTTTAATGGAAAAAATGTAAGTCTTGTAGGAAACTAAGCAAACAAATTGATGTAGCAGAACACAAGTTTTATTTTCCATCAGAAGCCAAGTGTAGCATTTAGATTTTTTGCTGATATATAGATTAGTAAAAGTATTGTTTCCTGAACTAGAGGGTTGAGATAATGTGAAAGGTTATTGGGTACCCCCAAACTGTTTTAACTCTGATTTTCAGTGTCCCCACTGCTGGGAGCTGTAGATCTGACTGGTCAGTTTTGGTGTATAGGAGTGAGGGGAAGATACAATCAGAGATAAGGAAGTAAGCTGTAACTTTGACAACTTCAAGGCACTTTTTAACCGAATCCAGGATTTGGTTTGGGATTCAGCCAGTATTCTACCTTTTTCAGCAGGATTCGGCTGGCCAATCTGAATCCTAATTTGCAAATGTAAATTAAGGGCGGGAAGGGAAATAGCCAATCACATCCGTTATTAGGCATCCCCAGGAACGTTTTTCCATGATTGTGTTGCTCCCCAACTCTTTTTACATTTGAATATGGCTCATGGGTAAAAAGTTTGGGGACCCCTGAGTCTCATATTTATTACCTGTTGGGGAGTGACTGGATGGAGCAACTGCTGGGGAAGCAAGAGGAGAGGGGAGTGGAACTAATTATTTAGAGTTTGGTTGGCATCTGTAAAGCCATATGTGCATATCACCATGGCCCCCACCAGGGCTCAGCCTTATTTCCTATTACTCTACTTTTATCAATAATTACAGAAAGCTCAATGGTGCCTGAGATCATCCAGTCATTCTAGTTTGCTTAAAGGAACAGTTCAGTGTGAAAATAAAAACTGGGTAAATAGATAGGCTGTGCAAAATAAAAAATGTTTCTAATATAGTTAGTTAGCCAAAAATGTAATGTATAAAGGCTGGAGTGACTGGATGTCTAATAAAACAGCCAGAATACAACTTCCTGCTTTTCAGCTCTCTAACTCTGAGTTAGTCAGTGACTTGAAGGGGGGCCACATGGTACATTTCTGTTCAGTGAGTTTGCAATTGATCCTCAACATTCAGCTCAGATTCAAAAGCAACAGATATGACCCATGTGGCCTCCCCTCAAGACTGCCTGGTAACCACGGTAACCAGTCAGTGTAAACCAAGAGAGCTGAAAAGCAGGAAGTAGTGTTCTGACTGACATGTTATACATCAAATCACTCCAGTCTTTATACATTACATTTTTGGCTAACTAACTATATTAGAAACATTTTTATTTTGCACAACCTATCTATTTACCCAATTTTTATTTTTATATTTTTACACTGAACAATTCCTTTAAGGCAAGAAATTGACGAGCCACAAATTTAAACCTTGCTTCCCTGCATTGGTGGTTCCATTACACTGGTCACAGTAAATAGCATCTTCCATCATTGAAATTAGGACTGATTAGGTCTTTTCTACAAGCCATGCAGCAGGAGCTCAAACTGCCCCTCTTTCTCACTACAGGGAAGACTGTAACATAATAAACCAATTACCTGTTCTCCTATATACCATTACAATTTTCTCTACCACTGCCGCCTGTCTTGGCTTTGGACACTCAGCCTCCTCTAACCTCCTGATTATAGCACATGCTAGCAGATATAGTTGGCTGAAATGCCCCTTGAACAACCCATCTTGCTGTAACTCTTATTTTTTGCATTTTTTTTAATTGTCCCTTTTTACACTTATCTCTGCTGTAATACAGTGGGTTCTTACTCCATCCCCAGGCCCGTCCTCACCTGAAGTGAGCTTTTGTTTGTTCTCAACATGTCAGCGTATTTCCTCAGGTTACTACACTCTAAAATCATAGAGGCTGGTGTATGAGCAGGTGAACTGGCTCCTAGTGTGTTGTTGGAATGTGATTGGGCCCTAGTCTTTTTGTTTTATAAGGCAGGAACTGATATAATGAACCATCTGTGTAAAGTCTGATAGGAAATCCACAGAGACATGAGGAGAACATATAAACTCCTTGCAGGTACAGGTATGGAACCTGTTATCCAAAATGCTTGGTACCTGGGGTTTTCTGGATAATGGATCTTTCTGTAATTTGGATCTCCATACATTAAGGGGGTTATTTATCAAAATATGAATTTATCGCGTTATTTTCTGAAACAAATCCGCACAGGTTATTTCCCCTTATTTATCAATACATTTTCCCGAAAAATTGCAGTAGAGAAAAAAACGTTGAAAATCATACGAAAATTAGAATCGTGCAAATTTTTTTGCATTTTCTGTCCGAAAAATCAGATCTTTTTGGATTATTGCACGAAACCCAGCGCAAATCAGGATATCCGCTGGAATTCTCCCATTGATTTATATACAACCTCGGCAGGTCTGAGATGCCGGATTTTCGGATTTGGATTTTTTCCATCCTTGGGATATAATAAATTCTGAAAAATTCTAGTTCTAAATATTTGGAATTTATCGTGGCATTCAGTCTTTAATAAATAACCCCCTAAGTCTACTAGATAATCATGTAAACATTAAGGGGCAAATTCACTAAGATCCGAAGTTGCACCGGCAACAGCTTCGCCACACTCCGCCGCACTTCGCCAGGCGTAGTTTCGCCAGCGCTACGCAAATTCAGTAAAATGCGAAGTTGCGCTCAGGGAGGCGAACGGTAGCGAAGTTGCGCTAGCGTTAATTCTTCAAGCAAAGCGAAGTTACGCTAGCGATGCCTAATTTGCATACGGCGCCAAGTTAAAGTACAATGGACGGATATGTAGCAGCAAATACATTACACTACACAAGCCTGGGAAAGCTTCATATAATTAAATAGAGTTGTTATTTTGCCCTATACATGTGCCCACTGTATAGTTTAGGTGCCATATGTTAGGAAATGTAGGGGGGAAGGAGGGTACCCCCAAAAAAATGTATGATCTTTTTCAGCCTATCACCCTTAAAAAAGGAAAAGACGCCAGCGTTTTTTCAAAAGTTGAAAAATTTCAACTTTTTTTGAAGCAAGCCCTATCTACTCTATTGCACTTCGCCTTGTCTCAGTTGGCGAAGGCAAGTCTGGTGCAATAGTTAACGTTCATGAAAATCCGCAAATTAGTGAATTAGCGTAGTTACGTCCCTTCGCCATAGCGCAACTTTGCCTGGCGTAAGGGTGCGAAGTAGCGCTAGAGTAGGTCCACTTCGCTAGCGAATTTACGCCAGTGCCCGTTAGTAAATCGGCGAAGTAACGAAATGATGTCACGCTGGCAATTTGCGCTAGCGTTAGCCACTTCGCGCCTTAGTAAATTTGCCCCTAAATAAACCAAATAGGCTGGTTTTGCCTCCAATAAGGATTAATTATATCTTAGTTTGGATCAATTACAAGTTTATATTTTTATTATTACAGAGAAAAAGGAAATCATTGTTAAATCATTGTTATTTAGATTTAGATAAAATGGAGTCTATGGAAGTCCACCATCCCGTAATTCAGAGCTTTCTGGATAACAGATCCCATACCTGTAGTACCCAGGTTAAGAGTGGAGCCAGGACAAAGATGTAGCATGCTGGGGAAAAACACTAAAGTTTTGTGAGGAAAAACAAGGCAGATGCCATTGTTTGCTGAAATTAGTGCTACTGCAAATTTAACCATGTTTTTATTTAACATAATTCTACTATTACATGTCAAGCTGTTGTGAAAAGACTTTCTTGGACCTTAAAGGAAATATTTTTAGTCTACACAGTATTGTCATCATTTATTTGCATTTGAAGTACTTCATTATAACTCTTTTGCTTGGATGAACCTATATGTTATGGGCAGTAATAACGTTTTTATTGCCCTGGGGCTTTTAAATGTAGTAATAAGGAACATCACCTGTACATGGCTTGTATAGAGTCTAGTTATAAGGAGCATTTACACAGCTTGCATAGAGTTAAGGGGTGGCATCTATACTGCTTGTATATTGAAACAATTGTATATACTGTAGAATCTTTATATAAGTTATATGACAGGATTGGACCATGACAATTCATAGTGTATTTATCCTAGTGATATGTACATTGGTGCAAAAATAACCATGATAACAACAGTTCAGCACATTCCACCGTACAGTATATCTTATTTAGTGTCACTGCACATTCTATTCTCATAATATTTAGCAGGGTCCTTTTATACCTGCCATCTAATATGGGCACTGCAAGAAGAAACAACCTTCCTCTGTCTTATCCAAAACATTGTGGGGCTAGCGAGTAATGAGGAATTAGTGGTAGAACCTCCCCTGTAAAGATGTGGTGCTGTGCTTAATGAGCCATGTGCATAATTGATTATCCAGTCATGATTTTGACATACAACACAAATATATTCCATCTGTTTTAGTAGTTCCAAATCAGAAATGTCATACCTAGAGAAAAGAACCTTAGCATAGGAAACATTGCTGTAGACCAGTGATCCCCAACCAGTAGCTCGTGAGCAGCATGTTGCTCTCCAACCCCTTGGATGTTGCTCCGAGTGGCCTCAAAGCAAGTGCTTATTTTTTAATTCCAGGCTTGGAGGCAAGTTTTAGTTGCATAAAAACCAGGTGTTCTGCCAAACAGAGCCTCAATGTAGGTTGACAATCCTCATAGAGGCTACTAAATGGCCAATCACAGCACTTATTTGGCACCTTAGGAACATTTTTCATGCTAGTGTTGCTCCCCAACTCCTTTTACTTCTGAATGCTGCTCACGGGTTCAAAAGGTTGGGGATCCCTGCTGTAGACTAATGTATTAATGACTAAGGTATTACTCACTAAAATACAAGTCCAAAGACACCACTGAAAATTCTATTGGGTTTATTTAACATTTAAAAGATTTTTTGTAGACTTAAGATATAGAGATCCATATGCCTGAAAAACCCCTTATCTGGAACTTCCCAGGTCCCAAGTATTCTGGATAACAGGTCCCATTACAGTACTCGACTGTGTAGACTGTTGCATTATGGAGAATCTGATACAATGATGTAGCAATGGGCAAACCCTACAAAATCATCAAGATAGTACAATGTGGTTTACGGTACCCCCTACTGTAATATATTCGGTTATTGAAAGTTACAAAAGCCTTTGTGTAGAGGATACTTTTCTTGGTGTTTATCTTTTAATACCTGCAATTTATATAAGGGACGTTTAATAATGTACAAGTGGTCATTTATAATCGATACACCTTTATTGGATTTAAGAGTTATATGTCAAAGAAAGAGCTTTTTCTCTGGGTTCATTTCAAGAATGGGGAGCAGTAGAGTGGGTCTGTTAAAGAACTTTCAAACAAATTACTTTTGATAAGCATGGGTGCCATCCTTTTGTGATTATATACTAAGGTTTGTTTAATTGCATTTCATGTGTTAGCTGTGGAAAAATCATTCTGATTTCCATGTAGTTTGTCAAAAGTCATGTAAAAATTTGTTGTTTATATTGGGTAAAGGTGGAATTAAAACTGGTCAAAACATTTGCAAAGCGATAGAGTGAGGCTTTCTTAGTGAGTACAGTTATAGAATGGGACCCAAACCAAGACCAATGCAACCCAAGACAGAGATGTATAAAGTGAAGATCTATCTGTTGTTAAATTGCCTTTTTGCCCAAGTGCATCCCTTAGCACAAAGCCTGCAGTAATGTTCTTATCGGGGAATAGGTGCAAAAGCATTTTACCAAAAAAAATGCTGCCTACAAGCTTTATTGTTAAAAAACTCTATGAATAACTGTGGCTCTGTATTTAAGATGGGCCATTAGTTATGGAGAATGAGTCCTTCGTTAGAATTGATTAGGAATGGGAGGGATTGAGTAACATCATCATCAGCAAATGATTGCAAAGTGTTCTCAAGATAATAAGATATGGGCCACAGGGGTAGTACATTTGCATTTCCCATTACCACCCGACTAAGACAGAATACAGACAAGCTTGGGGCTCAGTGAGGCACTGCAATAAAACTCTTTATAAATTCACAGACGTGGATGTCGTTTCCCTTTTAGTTATTTAGATAAAGATGTTCATTTGTTTTGTGTAAAGTGATCTGCTGCTGCTGTAGAGGGTGTAATGGAAGTGCATAATAACATGTCTGAACTATGGAAGGGCTTTAATTGACCATGTAATATGTGAAATGAAAAGTGTAAGTGAAGCCTTAAGCTGGCCATAGACGCAAAGATCCGATCGTACGAATCAACGTACGATCGGACTTTCCCATCTCCCGACCCTCCACTAACCATTCAGATCAAAGTCTTTACCATTCCGATCAAATAAGAACAGATCACCCAATGTTCTGCCCCTGACAGCAATCGTACGATATCTATGTCCAACCAAAGCTAGTGACAGTCTCCCACTGAAAATCGTACGATCGGAAATACACGCAGAGATATTATCGGCAGGCGACAGAAATTTTCTAACCTGTCCGATCGACCAAACGACCGATCTCCGACGGACGAAAAATGTCGGGACTCTCCACACATGGTCCGAAAATCTTACGAATCCACGATTCATATGATCGGATCTTTGCGTCTATGGCCAGCTTTAGACCTTCATCTTGAGGACCCAACATGTAACAATGATTAGGTAGATTAAAAAGCCAAGAATGTGGTTTATGGGTGTTATACACAATCTCCTGTGCTGCACTTTATGTATTGTGTATAAGAAAACACCTAAATACAAGTATAAGTTCTTTGTATGTATTACTGATCATCAACATAATGGCTGCCCATGCTCCTAGAACTAGAGGATTTTCTGTACATATAACATGTCTAAACCACAAAGACTTCATGCGTGTGTTGCTAACATAGGACATCCTTCAGTGTATAAACCTTTCCTTGTTTTTTAATTATTGTAACAGCCAGGGAGCTGCGTGGAAGCCAGAGTGGAAGATAAATAGGAGAGGAATAGCTATATAACTAATCCTTCAATATCACTTGGAAACGAAATCCATAAATAAAAATATTTTGACTATGGGGAAACAGAAAAGCAAAGGTTTGAAGTATATTGCTGTGTGATGAATAAATAGCTCTCTGCAATTCACCCTGAACCAGAGTAATTTCCTGGGAGTTCATTTTGCAGAGGAGTGTAAGCTTTTATTTGCATGATTATGCACCAGCAACATGTCCCAGGCTTCTAATGTACTTGCATGTGATTTATAACTCCTGAAACCAGCTAATGCAAGAAAGCCTTCTGTTTTCTATTTCATTTTTTGGATTTGTGCAGCTTAGTTACCAACAAGTAAAAGCACTGTCTTAGTATTACTAAACAATCAATGAATAACGAACAGTCCGTTACTTAACTGCGGATAGCAGGGCAGATTTACGGGCTAAGTTGTTGTCGCTAGCAAAAAACTAGCTGAGACCTGGCGAACTGATAAGATGAAGCTTCATCATCCTCAATTTTATGTCAGAGACATCATATCCTGTATGCCGGAATGTCCTAAAAGTTCTAAAAAACACTTGCGTTTTTTCATATTTTAAAGCAGGATTGCCTTCAAAAGTTGTAACTATTAAAGATTTTTGTATTCATTTTCTTTAACCAATTTGAGGGGCATGCCACATTTGTTTTAGCTTGGGCTCATGTCTAGGTCATAAGAGGATCTCTTTTGTCTTTATTATGCTTCCTTGGACATTTGTAATAATAAGTGGCCACTTCAAGCATTTGCACCAACATCACTAATAAAGACACCCATACGACCTAAATTAACCAATTTGAGGGGCATGCCACATTTGTTTTAGCTTGGGCTCATGTCTAGGTCATAAGAGGATCTCTTTTGTCTTTATTATGCTTCCTTGGACATTTGTAATAATAAGTGGCCACTTCAAGCATTTGCACCAACATCACTAATAAAGACACCCATACGACCTAAATGTACCCACCCCATTCAAATTAACCTAAGCATAAGAGTACTAACAAAATTTTGCTAGGCAGAAATGAACGATAGCAAAAGTTCGCTATGAAATGCTCACGCAGTGGTATCGAATCTACGCCTGGTCAAGAGGCGACAAGTGTAATCGGAGCCTTCGTGAAAATTTGCCCTTTAGTGAATTAGCAGCTCAAGCGAAAAGCTCATAGAGGTTTGTACTGATTAACTGAGAGCCAAACAATGCCTACTTTATTGATAGTGCACCCATTGATAGTGATATTTAGTGAATAAAACACATATTTTGATGTGAAAGCTGCAACAACTTGACTAACCTTGCCACATTATAAATCTATATTATCTATGTTGGATAGATCATACCTGTCTGCACTCATGCGTCCACGTTCACATAACCATTGCATATAGCATACCCTCTCATCCCTAAAAATAGATTTAATACTTTCCTGTCTTGTAGTTTAATGCACCTATAACAGACTGTTGGCATTGCCCACTTTCAGTTGGTATGAAGTTGTGCCAGAAATGAGCACAGACAACAGCTTGAAATGTGATGAACAAAGGCAGGAAAAATATTTATGGAAGCATGTAGCCAATATTCTGAGATGCACCACTGTCCACTGGCCAATGCAGTCTCTTCCCAAAAAGCATTGGAGCCTGTACTATCGCTGCTCCCTAAGCAGAAGAGTGAATCATTACTTGTTCATTACTGAAATGGATATGATTGGATTGGATTGGTGAATGGGGGTCAATAATATTTCTCCTTCACATATACAGTAGAGATCTGTCTACCAAGGCTGGCCAATACTGGCCTGTTATTAAGGAAAGAGTAATTAAGGGTTGAGTGGAAAAGGTCATGCTTTGCTGCATATTCCCTAGAATAAAGAACCTTAAGCTCCTCACTGGAAGATTAACATTGTAATTCAATTCCTCTTTCCCTGTTCCTGGAAGGCAGAAATCA
Organism: Xenopus laevis; assembly: GCF_017654675.1. Classification (NCBI taxonomy): domain Eukaryota; kingdom Metazoa; phylum Chordata; class Amphibia; order Anura; family Pipidae; genus Xenopus; species Xenopus laevis. Next base: position 148,026,461 of record NC_054373.1, read on the forward strand.
CTGCTTTATCTCTCGCTGAACATTACCAATGACTGACACATCTGGCTATTTTTAGAGAAACTGCTCACTGGCTCGTTCCGGCCATCTCCCTTCCTCTTCCTCCATCTTCCTGCGCTAGTCCTCTTATTCCTGCCTAAAAAGCCTTCAAGGTTAAAACATCTCTAAATGCTCTTTCTAGATTTGCCATGGAAGATGGGTACAGCTGTGTTCTAAATCAGTAATGCTCAGGGTCTATGAACGTTATATCAGGATATTGCATTAAACAACAAAAAAGAAAAGGCCAATTACTTAGATTATAATCATTTACCTCAGTGTAAAGCTGGCCATACACATGGTGATATTTTCTGCTGGCAGATCACCTAAGGTAACTATGTACTTTGGTTACTGCATATAAAGTACTTCTACTGAGCCTTACATTCTTAAAGGAAACCTGTCATAAAGTATATTATAATTAATTTTCTCCAACATTTGGTTACATATGTAACAATATTTTATTGCAATATTTATAGGGGAGGAATATACTGAGTCAGGAATAGATTGCACCTTGTTTATGATTGGATTGCAGCAGGATAAGGCTAAGGAAGCACAATCATAAACCATCATTACTATACGTTATTTAACAAGGATATATCAATTCAACATCCACTAGAGCAGGGAAGTTTGTTCATAAAAACGATGAGTCCCCTTTAAAGAAGAACTAAAGCTTGCTAGTAGGCTAGAAATGTTGTACATTTTGTTTTAAGCTTCTATAACAACCCAAGGCAACCACAGCCCTTTAGCAGTAAATATCTGTGCCTTCAAAGATGCCCCAGTAGCTCCCCATCTTCTTTTCTGCTGATCCACTGCACATGCTCTATGCTGCTTTCACTTACTGAGCTTAGGGACCGACTCACAATATACAGTACACATAGAATAGAAATGTCACAATTAGGGATGCACGGAATCCAGGATTCGGTTCGGGATCCGGCCAGGATTTAGCCTTTTTCAGCAGGATTCGGCCGAATCCTTCTGCCTGGCCGAACCGAATCCTAATTTGCATATGCAAATTAGGGGCAGGGAGGGAAATTGTGTGACTTTTTGTCAGAAAACAAGGAAGTAAAAAATGTTTTCCCTTCCCACCCATAATTTGCATATGCAAATTAGGGTTCAGATTCGGTTCGGTATTCAGCCGAATCTTTCACAAAGGGTTCGGGGGTTCGGGCTAATCCAAAAAAAGTGGATTCGGTGCATCCCTAGTCACAATATAAGGCTGATTAGTAATTAATACAGATAATTACTACATGGCAGTACAGAAATAAGTGCAACTAGCATCAGAATTTATACAATTAGAAATCTTGGACAGGTGGGGGAAGGGTATTGTACTGGTCAAGACTGCACACCTTTAATCCCTAAGGTCCTATTGGACAAATACAAAAATAAATAGAAGGTGGATTGCACAAACCAATATATTTAAAAATACAATTTATTGTACAATCACTAAAACACTAGCCGGCCAGGAAACACCATATATAATTTATAAAGAAGTAGTAGTAAAATCAGTAATAAATACAATCCAGACGGACTATTTATTCATAAATTATATATTGTGTTTCCTGGCCGGCCAGTGTTTTAGTGATTGTATAATAAATTGTATTTTTAAATATATTGGTTTTTGCAATCCACCTAGCATCAGAATTTAATAATCAGTCCTGTAGCATCATCTTATATTACAGGCCAAACTCATTTTCTCATTGACAATTTGTGACGACCCCTAAGCTTAGCTTCTTAACAGCTGCTCAGAGCCCACTGAGCATGTGAGTGTCACAGACACTTTCCAAGATGGTGACCCCCTGTGACAAGTTTGAAGTCCTGGATCATTGCTGCTATTGACAAACTTAAACTTTAGGCTGGTGCAATAAGTACATTATTTAAAATATGGCATTTTTGACCATATTCATTTTCAGGGTTTAGTTCTCCTTTAAGTTAAGCCCTTGCATGATGCCAGTGAATGGCAAATTGCAGTAATAGCCATAGTGAATAACTGAAGGATGATGTTTTCTTTCCATTTCTGCTAAGGTGATGAGAAGGTTTCAGAATTGGTTTTCTGGATACATTATACTAATAGCCTCATCTAGGAGTATTGGATTTCCATGACAACAGACAACAATTATGATATGAGAAGGCAGCTTTCCGGAGACTGAGACGGTGTCTATTGTTGCTGCATGCATTATCTAGTATTGTAGTTACTGCCCCAATAAAATGGGTGTTGTATTGAGATACAGGGTACCATTCATGTCAGTAGCATCAGTCAGTCACGACATCTCAAGAAATCAGGGACCCAAAACTGGGAAGCAAATGGCACAATGCCCAGTGGCTCCAGCGGCTGCACAATCATTTGTGGTTGAGAGCGTTCCTGCAGGTAAGGTCTGTCTAATCAAAGTCACATTGCGTTGCTCTTGGGCCCAAAGACATACAGTACACACAATGCATTCTGTCATGCTAAATGAAGATATTATTATTAAATATTAGATATTAAATATAGCGTTCTGTGAAGAGTTTGCAAGAGGAGTTAACTTAGTATGAAAAGCAAGGAGACAGCACCCCCCTCCTGTAATTTAGTATTGACTGAAAATGCTTTTAACAGAAATGCTCCTGTTTAAGAGTTTATGACTCCTGTATTGATTATCTGTCCATTCACCAGCCAGCTGTGTATTGATGACATGCCTAGGGTTAGTAAGACTATGTAAGGTGCATGCATTAAAGAGGTTGTTCACCTTCCAACACTTTTTTCAGTTCAGTTGGTTTCAGATAGTTCACCAGAAATAAAGTGAAGTGTAAAGTTTAATTTCTCACCTTCTAAAGCAGCTCTGGGAAGGGGGGGGGTCGCCGACCCTGTAAACTGCTCTAAATTGATACATAAGTTGATACATTTCTTATCTTTGTCGCTGCTGAGCAGAATCGCTGGGTTTCATTAAAGGCAGCTGTTAGAATTGATACAATAGTTGCTGATACTTCAGAGATGCTATAGAAAAATGTATTAACTAAATGTTGCAAAATTGTAACAGTTTAGAGTCTGCACCTGAATTACTGAGCTGCCAGACTCAAACACCAGAGACAGGGAAACTTTTGGGAATACTGTAAAAAATTAAAAATGGAAAGTAATTGAAAAAATGTCTTTGAACAATCTGAAAAAAATTGAACTGAAAAAAAGTGTTTGGAAGGTTAACAACCCCTTTAAGTTTGACAGAGTGATATGTAGCAAGGAGGGTGGAACTATGGAACTAGCTTCCTGCAGAGGTGGTATATTATGTGAAAATCAAGAGAAACTAGGACCATTGCAAGTAAAGCACAAAGATGCCATTGGTACTTATAGTACACTGAACGAAATGATCAATGATAATGAGGCTTGTGAAGATTATAGCATACATTTACAGTTAATCCCAGTTTTAACCTTAGAACAGGATCCTGCATCAGGTCAGATACACACAGAATACCCTCAAATTGGTTGGGTTTCAGGAGGAAAGACTCTGATTCCCTGACCCCTCCCTAACTTTTAGTATGATGTAGAGAGTAGTATTCTGCAATTGGTTATAATTTTTTTATTATTTGTGGTTTTTGAGTTATTAAGATTTTTAAACAGCAGCTCGTCAGTTTGCAATTTTAGCAATCTGGTTTCTGGGGTCCAAATGACCTTAGCAACCATGAATTGGTTTGAATAAGAGACTGGAATATTAATAGGAGGGGGGGGTGTATAGAAAGTAATTAAAAGGAGAAATAACGATAAATTTGGAGCCTTACAGACCATTAGTTTTTAGATAGGGTTAGTGGCCCCCATTTGAAAGCTGGAAAGTCAGAAGAAGAAGGCAAATAACTCAAAAAACTATGATATATAAATAACTAAGACCAATTGAAAAGTTGATTAGAACTGGCTATTCTATAACATACTTAAAGTTATCTTAAAGGTGTACCAACCCGTTAAAAGATTATTTTCTCCCCCTGACCTGGTTCAATGAACAACCTGTAGGTAGGGGCAGCAGCAGAAACAGGGAAACAGACTTGTGGTTTAGTGGGTCCAGGTTAGGTTTTGCTTAGCAGATCCGGTGTGGGCATGGGTCTAGCCAACTGGAGTCAAAAGTGGAAGGTTTTTTGCTTTTTAGTTATCTCAGATAAGTATTGTTAGGAGGATAGCATAAACTTGGTTGAGGCAACACTGCCCAAGCAAGGAATGTGCAATTAAAAGGCAATCAAAGCATAAGGCGACTGTGTTTGGCACCCAACAGAGGAAAAGAGTAATGTGTAGGGTTAAAAAAGAAAAACACACTAGAGAAAAGGGGTGTGAGTGGTAAGGAGTGCACCCTGGTGAGTAGAAGCTTGGAGGAATTTATACAATACTTTAAAAAAAAAAAATACTTTAATACCATGGTGGGTGATTGTTGGACCTTGGTCAGTGTTTCACTAGAGAATCTGGCAAATGTTTCAAAAGCTTGATTATTCTTCATTAAATGGAGCTCTGGATATGGATTGACTCATGCCAACAGTGAGAGAAAATGTGTTACACAAATTATGTTCTGGTTTTTGTACGTAATGTCAATTAATATTGATTCTACTATTTAAAGGAATTGGCTCCTGTAGCTCTCCAGCTTATTCTAAACTACACCTCGCAGCCAGATCCATTTATGAACTATGTGTAAAGTGCATTTCACCATGTTTTTTGTAACATTGTGCAACATTTTTTCTAGCATTTCAGTCTAACTGCAGATGCATGGTGTTTTCACATCTTATATATCACTATGAACACACTATGAACAGTTTTGGCATCTGATTTACCTGGGCTGGGGTCCAATCACACTGTGAGTTCACTCACAGATAATTTACTAATAAAGTAGGCTGAAGGGAGGCATTGGCACTCTCCACAATTTACAAAGAAGCATGTATGGATACATAGCTCCTTTGTGAATAGCATCAATGTGTGTCCAGTGTAGTGCTTTGAACTCGTGTTCATAAATAAGCCCTGCATCTCATGTTTTATAATAGCCACATAGTCAATTGCCTGCACTTACATGAATGAATAGGTTTCAGCTGCTGGACAGCTCCAATTGCTCAATTGCTTTGTGACTCATATGTTTTCTGTAGAATAAAAAGACGTATCACTTGTGGATCTATGGCCATCATTGTACAGGTATGAGACCTGCTATTCAGAATGCTCTGGACCTGGGGTTTCTGGATAAGGGATCTTTCCTTAATTTGGATCTCTATACCTTAAGCATGCTAAAAATCATTTTAACATAAAATAAACCCAATAGGATTGGTTTGGCCAATAAGGATTATTTATATTTTAGCTGGATTAAAGTACAAAGTACTGTTTTATTATTACATAGAAAAAGGAAATCATTTATTTTAAAATCTGGGTTATTTGATTAAAATAGAGTCTGTGGAAGGTGGCCTTTCTGAGCTTTCTGGATAATGGGTTTCCAGATAACAGATCCCATGCCTTTATAATAATCCATGAACAGCTTTGTGGCTGAGACTGTGCTTTGTTCCGTACATTGGTATAAATTGGTTCCTTTGAAAGTGCTGTGAGAATATATATGTGAGCTAAAAAGCTCTGCCTTTCTTGTTTTAGATATTTGGTTATTTTGTGGTATTTGGTATTTACAGATCTAAAGCATTCTGCCATCTGAGTTTTATGGGGCAGAGCTTATAGTGTAATTTTCTGAAAAGCAATATTATGGAAAGGAATCAGAGAAGGAATAAGCAGAAGAGAAAGAGGCAGAGACATTTTAAAGATGAGACACGCAACGACATTTGTGTGTTTGCCTCCAGACAAGCTAATCTCTGATATAAATCCATTGGGAATCAATTCTGAGGACAAATAGTGGTAAATCCATTCGGTCAATGATCAGGCCATTTGTCAAGGCTCACCATACGTGTGTGTTCAATCACTGAACTGGCAGTCCTGCAGGAAATAATCCCATTCTCCTTCCAGATTCCTACTATTGCCATCACCTGATTATGGCTGAAAGTGCAGGAGAGAGCAGGAAAGAAGTAAGGCAGGTGTAATTGTCAGATATAAAGCAGTCCTGTGACATAAAAACACTGCCTTTGTAACGTTGTAATGAATGTACCTGGTGCCTTTTCTAGTGTTAACTGTTCCACATGTGCTTCTTTTGCTCACGATCGGTGTTATTGTTCACTAGATACCTATACAGTTCTGTTATCCGGAAACCCGTTAGCCACAAAGCTCAGAATTACGGAATGGCCGTCTCCCACAGACTCCATTATAATGAAATAATCCACATTTTTAAACATGATTTCCATTTTCTCGGCAATAATAAAACAGTACCTGGTACTTGATCCAAACTAAGATATAATTAACAAAACCATCTTTTTGGGTTTATTTAATGTGCAAATAATTTTCTAGAAGACTTAAGGTATGAAGATCCAAATTCGGTAATCCGGAAAGTCCCAGGTCCCAAGCATCCTGGATAACAGGTCCAATACCTGTACTCTTGTACATGCACAAGCAGAGGAGGCCAGTAATAGAATAAAAGGAGGAATATTGAAAGGCAGATGTCAAGGATAATTTCATTAATGCCATAGATCTCCTGTGCCCCCAGACATGTACAACAACACCATGACTACATAGCAAGGGCCGAAGCTCTCGGCATTCTTTTGGTTCAGTGATTAAATTGACTTTTGATTTAGAGAATAGAGCTGTCATACACATCCCCTGGCCTTTTCCCCTTTCTTTAACACAATTTAATGTTCAAAGAAATTAATGTAGAGCAATGGGTGGAGGGGGTAGATTTCGGGTTTTCCGATAGGGATGGGAAGCTCTTGATGTATAGTTTCTTGATGTATATTATTCTGTTGACAGAATAATCTTGTAAAGTGTCCATATAAGCCAGCGAGCTCTATCTTCTTAAACCTGATGCAAGTTTGCCTTATTTGCCTGCCCCATAATGTTCAACATCAATTGCCACTGCCAAGTGCTGGTTCGGAGATTCATTTACACTTTATTTTAGGTAACTGAGCTACTGAACACTGTCCTTCTTCCTCTCTTTTACATGCGGTAATGTTCAGCATTCAGAGGAATCAATGTACAGACGGTGATGGGTGGAGGCATATTCAGGATCCTCCAACTACAGCTTTCTAATGAAGCTTGAGTTTTTTGCTTGAATAGCAATAAATCTGCTCATTACTGACAGTAGGATTGCTTTTCATACAATGCAAGCTCTATAGGATGAGTACTGCAGTGAATAACTCTGGCTGACTAAGCCTATAGAACTCTGTGTCCCATTGACTGATGATTATATACATTATATACAAAATGTATCTTATAGAGTAATGCTTTTTTCCCAAGGTGATAACTTTCTGATGACTTTGGTGAGATTAAAATTGTTGGTGAATAACAAATAATGTTTGTGTTCCCTTTAAGCAGCAATTACAGGGGTTGTTCACCTTTCAGTATTCCGCTTTTAGTATGTTTTAAAGTGGCCAATTCTAAGCAACTTTTCAATTGGTCTTCATTATTTATTTTTTATGTTTTTTGAATTATTTGAATTATATTTAGATTTTTCCAGCTTTCAAATGGGGTCACTGATCCCTTTAAAAACAAATGCTCTGTAAAGCTACTTTTTATTACTCGTCTCTCTATTCAGGCCCTCTTTTATTCATATTCCAGTCTCTTATTCAAATCAATGCATGGCTGCTAGGGTTATTTGCTGAAACATCAATTTGGAGAGCTGCTAAATAAAAAGCTTAATAAGTCAAAAACCACAATTAATAAAAAATGAAAATCAATTGAAAATTGTCTCAGAATATCACTCTCTACAAACATCATACTAAAATTTAATTTGAAGGTGAACAACCCCATTAAAAATAGATAATAACTTTGCATTAGAACATTATCACCAGTTCTGTATGTTATATATAGGCACCGAGGGTACATGCCTAGGATGGTAGAACCACCAATTCTGCATTCCCAAAACATGATATACTACTGGCATTCCATTTTTTAAAGATATAGGGGTATATTTATCAAAGAGTGAAGTTAATAGTGAAGTTCTGCCACTAGAGTGAAATTCCGCCACTCTCCATTCATTTCTATGGGATTTTTATAGGCATATTTATGAAAGGGTGAACTTTCACTTTCACCCATTGATAAATATGCCTTTCAAAATCCCATAGAAATGAATTGAGAGCTGCGGAATTTCACTCTAGTGGCAGAACTTCACTCTTTGATAAATTTACCAAATACCCTTCCTGTCCAACCTCTCATTCCAGAACTAGAGGTATATGAAGTTGATCCTACAACAGCCTCTATGCTTCTGGAAAGGCTAGAACATTATTAGATGTAATTTACTTCCATTCATACCTGAGCGGATGGGCATTGATGTTAGGAATCAGGCTCAGTGTTCCAATTCATCCAACAGATGTTCAGCTGGGTTGATGTCAAGACTCTGTTCAGGACAGTCAGGTTCTTCTACTCCTATCTCAGCAAACCTGAATGGACTTTGTTTTATTCACAGGGTCATAATGAGGCTGAAAAAGGAAACAGCCTTCCCTAAACTGTTGCTACAATGTAGGAAGCATGGAATTGACAAGAATGTCTTTGTTGGATGTCGTGGTAACTGTTGGTGCAATGGCGGGTGCGAGTAACAATAGCTATAAGAGGCGTCTGCATACTTGTGACTTGTAGTGTATTTTAGAAATCAGAATGGGAGATGAATAGTGGATGGCCCGACAGATCAACATTTAATAAAAATAAGAATGGCGGTACATCAGTCTAAAGATCATTTTATTGTTCTTTTGGTCACTGACATAATATTTTTAAAGAAAGCTGGAGAAAGTGGCAGAAAAGTACTGGGAAAAAATCTATTGACCTTAAAAAATGAGGACACAGTGTTCTAAATGTTAATCTCAAGGTGAAATCCCTGGTAAACGTTTATCTATCATTAACCGATTACATTGATTATAGCATTTTCACTGTTTGTGGGGGGTATATTTAAATACTTAGTTGAATATCTTAGAACCATAGTTTATTACCCTGTCTTGAGCATGAGATGAGCATAGAGATGAGGATTTCATTTTTTGTGTGCAAGTTTCGAATGAGCCGAACATCATCATTACTTTAATCTTGTTTTGCCGAAGACATCATTCAACTACTGTGATCACACATATCAAATGTTAGTCCCTATGTACTTAAAGGGGGACTTTTATCCCCTCTTTCAACATCATGTCAATAATTAGGGCTTGTGATGAAAATATGAGACACTGTTTGCAGCTGGAGAAAAGAGAGACTCTTGTTTATTTCAGAGCTCATTATGTCTGTTTATACAAACTCTTATTTTTATAGGGGTAGGGAGGGTACTTAATAAGGGTAACATTTAATCAGAAGTATATACAGAATACATATTCAGTCTTTTTTATTCAGTTTATTTTATTTTACTTTGTTTGTTTGTTGTATATTGTGAGAACACCCCCTTTAAAATATAGTCTACGTCCAATTAAAGTGTCCCTGACCCCTGAAATTAGTGGCTCCCTGTTGCACCATTTAAAAGTGCACAGAAACACCTATCAAAGACCACATATTGCTTACAGAAACATCTCCCACAGAATGCAATGAAAACCATTCTCTGAGCATTGTTTACAGCCATAAATCTGGCACAGAAGACTCAACCTTCAATTACACTCAGTGGAAGCATTTCTTCTCTTTGGCACAGTGTGCAGAGTGCTCCGATTGCTTTAACTCTTCCCAAGCCTTGCACTCCAAACATTATTTTTCTTGCTTTGCATATGCAGCATAACTAAACCTACAAGAAGGGGTCCTAGTAATTCTTATTGCTCTTACACTATTACAGTATGTGCAGCTTTTCTGAAATGCCATCAATCCCATCTTTGCCCTGATAGCCAAAGAGATCACATTAACAAGTGGTATGTTTATAATAACCGGTCATTGATCATATAAATTATATTGTATAACCTTCCACCAAGAGCTGTTGTGTTTCAGTCATTTATGCATTTATGGCTTTTTATACTTGAAAGAGAGCGACAGCAGCTATGATTACACTGCAGCAATTTTTGCTCGGAATCCAGTTGCCCCTAGTAAAAAGGTATTGTTCAAGGGCAAATGCCAATTTTCCCATATCACTGTTGTAATTAAGTTTATATTTCGGCATGACTTTTAGGAATTTAGTGCGTGAATCTCTCAGACCCACAGCCTCATCCCATTCCATATTATTACATAAGAAAAACCAGACGTGGGCAAACAGTGCAGGGCCTGGCAGCCTGTCATGGGACATTTATATCACACAATATTAGTAGCACAGAGAGACACATTTGAATAGACACAAGTCAGTTTGTTTAAGTGTCGCAAACGCTTTCATATATATAACCCAATGCAGAATTCCTCACAATTCTGCCCCAAATATCCTTTTTATAACTATCCACTGGACAAGTAATTCTTAAACTGCTCCATCATGTTCTACTGATGTAAAGGGGAGTAAAAGAAGATTATAGGGGTCATTTAACACTGGGAAGGCAGTGACATTCTTTTACACTTTGCACTCTGCCTTCCTTGCTACTAGAATTGCCGCAAATCTCTGTTTTGGTGCACAGAGACCTGTCATACCTCCCAACTGTTCTGTCTTTCGCTAGACAGTCTAGTTTTTGACAGCTCAGCCCGCAGTCCCAGATTGTTACTGAAATGTTCCGACTTTCTCTTTGATCTCTTGCACTGAACAGCCATAAAAAGATACAGCATTTCTGAAATGTAAATAAATAAGAGACTGTTGGCAGAGAGCCCAGAATACCCAGCAGCTGCGCTTAGATATATTTGTAACAATTTAAGATAAGCAAAGATACAATTGAAATGATTTAAGATAAGCAGGTCTCTTGGGGAAACTGTGATTTGCAGCTTAAAAGACAATTCACCTTTATTAGCAAAACTGTAATAACACATAAAACCTGACCCTAAGGGCAGAACTAAACTAGCATCTACTCCGACGCTCTCAGATGAATCGCAGGCGTCACATCAGATGCGCCGAATCTAAGGTAATAGGAATATCGAACATTGTCGATTTGCGCATCGTTCGCATCCGACAGTTGTGTCGTGCTGGCTGCACACAGAGGCAGCGTCCGATATTCCCATTATTTACCTTAGATTCGGCGCATCCGACTTGACGCCTGCGATTCATCTCAGCGCGTCGGCATAGACGGTATCACACTTAAAATCACCCGTGGAGTTCTACCCTAAAACTCCCAGAAATGTTTTCAACTTCCCATAGCCTGCCAAATTTTGTAAAATGGATGTGGTATTTAGGGGGTGTGGCCATAAAATGGGCATGGTCAAAAAATGTTCACCGCAAATATGTGCGGCAGATCTTTTTCTCCCTCTTTCTATTTTTCAAATGTTGAAAGGGAAGGCATGTGGCTGCCCCTATAAATATAGAATACAAGTTAGGGAATGGAGATGGATGCAGGGAGCAGTGGTGTTCTTTAATTAGCACCAACCCTATAGCAGACAGTAAGGGCAAAGCTGGCCTGCACTTGCCAACGCTGCACTCGCTTTTTTTCTGCATAAGGTGCAGAGTGCAGTCAATCCTTGGACAGTAATGCCCTCTGCATGTGTGCTCAGGGACATATAAATGGCCAACCAAATACACTGAGGTGAACTCAAGAAGAAATAGACATGCAGTAACATATTTCAGCTGGAAGTGGCTGCTAGCAGTTGTTGATGCAGTTGCTGATGTCCAGTTGAAAACATATTTATGTACTATTCTTGGAGCAATGTACTAAGAGCGACTTTGTTGCATGGTTTTCCCTACAGTGTGTGCAATACGGCTGGTAAAAATTACTCTCAGTTGGTGCCAATGTTATTATTAACCCAGAAAGGTTACAAAAATATAGCAAGGCCAATATTGTGCGATAATAGAGAGTTGTCGTTACTGATGTATAATATCTTAAGGAACAAATACATAAACAACAGCCGTGAATATTTATTAAAATGTAACTTTTTTACAACATGGCTCTAAATAATGAAAAGTCGTTGTAAGAAGCAATTACTTTTTGCTGGATGATTTGTGCTTGGGGAGAAGTGTACTTACCCTGAATTTATCCTAGATAATACTTCATACTGGTAATTAACAAGTAGACTGATGAAGCACTTATTAATTATGATTGGAATTATGATGTGAAATGACTCTCGGAAATGATCATATTTTATGTTGTGATCCCCTGATAATAAGAACAATTTGTTTTTGGTTTAGCTCAACTTCAGTATACAGTTAGATATGGTCAAGCCGGCCGGCCACTTCACCCCTCTCCGCACAGAGGAGCTTGCCGAGCGCCAGTGGGGTAACAACAGGGCCGGAACTAGGGGCAGACAGAGTAGGCACGTGTCTAGGGTGCAAAAGCTGGGGGGGGGGCGCCAAGCACGTACCTCCTCTGTTGCCTACCCATGTCTGGTTCCCTTTCTCCCCGTCTGTGCTATAGCCCTATCTATTTTCGCTTCCGCACACATACGCATCATTCCGCATGTGTGTGAACAGCCGGCACCGCAACTGGCCAGGTTGCCTGTTTATTAATAAAATAACTTGAAACATTTTCTGTCGGAAAAGACGTGATAAAATCAAGTGAAAACTTGAATCGTAACAATTTTTTGGATTTGATGCCCAAATCACTTGATTTTTTTTGGGGTTATCGATCTAAAACCCCAAATTTTTCAGATTATCGGAAGAAACCGAGCACAGATCACGATATCTTTAAAATTTAAAAGGGACTTCTACATGACCGTGGCAGGTTTGAGATGGCAGATTTTAGGATATGATTTTTGTAGTTATTTATCAAAGTACGAATTAATCTCAATATTGTCTGCTACAAACTCCAATCAAATACTCTCGGGTTTTTACTCTTATTTATTTTTACATTTTCCCAAAAATTTCCTTTGCAGGAAAAAAATCAGATTTTCGCAATTTTTTCGGATTTTTCCATTCAATTTTCAAAATTCGTGCAGGGTATTGCATGAAACCCAGCGCACATCAAAAATCATTCAGACTTCTCCCAATGACTTATATGCAACCGGTCTGAAATGCCGGATTTTCAGATTCTGACTTTTCAATCCTCGGGGCTTAATAAATTCCGAAAAATTTGTGATTTTTTTTTTTTAAGTCTGATTTTATAAAAAAAACCAAAAATTGTTTTCATGATTTTTGCATTCGAAGTTTAGTAAATAATCCCCTTAGGGTATAATAAATCTCGAAAAATTCAAGGTTTTTTTTCAACAAAAAATTCGAGTTTTCCTCCAAAAAAAACCTCAACCAGGAAAAATTGAGGTTTAGTAAATAACCCCCTTAATGTGTGTGGGTGTTTGTGTGCATAGAATATTTCCCAGGTCATTTAGTATTAAATTGAGTCTGAAAACAGCCATATTTGCAACACAATCAATAACCCAATACTGGCCTGAATATTTGTCTCTACGCATATGTAACACACACAAACTCTGGCTACTGCTCCCCTGCTGGACATAAATAGATGATCCTTGTCTGTAGCTGCTTATGGCAAATATGTCATTCGTGGCACAATTTTTGGAGACTAATTTCTTTTCTTATTCTAGGGTAAGCCTTATGTGTTTGATCGGGTGTTTCCTCCAAATACTACTCAGGAGCAAGTCTACCATGCCTGCGCTATGCAAATTGTTAAAGGTGAGAAACTAATACCCCCTCCCTGTACATTGACTGCTACTATTCCCCGTGATAGAATAACACTGAAGGCAAAACAGCTCTGAAGGTTGTGATGGGAAAAACAAATTATATTTTATTTGTATTTAGACCATAGTTTCGTACCAGTATCATCAGGAAGCAGTCTGGAACCATACAGGGAAGTCACTGGATAATTAATAATGACAGAATGTTACATAGCTGGACTACTCCAAATATTGGGAAATACAAATATTACAATGTATAGTTTATTTGTAGAATATGTGGTATTGAGTGTCTTGAATAGTGATGAGCGAATCTGTCTCGCCGAAAAATTTGAACAACTCCGAAAAATTTCGTGAAATGGGCGAAATTTCGCAAAACGAAATGAGCGTTTTTTCTTATGGCGACATTTTTTGTCCTAATGCATTAGTCAATGAGCGTTTTTGGTGACTTTTTTTTCCAAATGCATTAAAGGAGAAGGAAAGTCGTTGGGGGTGCCAAATGTTAGGCATCCAAGTGAATGTATTAACTTACCTGAAACCCCAGGCCGGTTCTCCTATCAGCACAAAACTGCACCGGGTTCCAGCTTCCAGCTTCTTCTTTCTTCGGGGCAGATGCATGCGCGGTAGAATGAAAAAGCCAACTTCTTAGTTAAATTTCGGCTTTTCACTCTAATGCACATGCGCAGCTGCGAGAAGAAAGAAGAAGCTGGAAGAGGATCACTCCGTGGTGCTTACTGGAATAACTCCAGGCCGGTGCAGTTTTCTGCTGATAGGAGCACCGGCCTGGGGTTTGAGGTAAGTAAATACCTTCACTTGGGGGTGCCTAACATTTGGCACCCCCAAGCGCTGAACGACTTTCCTTCTCCTTTAAAGTTAATGGGAGTTTTTTGTTATGGGGTCTTTTTTTCTCCTAATGCATTCAAGTCAATGAGCGTTTTTTTTCTTATGGGCATTTTTTCCCACGGCAAATTTTTGCTGCAGTTTCACAAAAAAATTTGTACATGACGATTTCAGAATTTTGCCTCGAATCCATGGCTGCCGAATGAATTCATTCATCACTAGTCAAAGTATTGCAAGTGTTTAAGATATAATATGGTGGCTCATTTAATATGGTGGAACAAGGTGCAAAGAAAAATCATATAAAATTCATATAACAAGACTAATCTTTATTAATTATTTTCTCTTATTGCACAGTGTTGAAAAATGTCTCTTTGTTGCTAAAAAAAACAGTTGTTTTCACTCTCAGTACAGCACATTAACCTCCATTGTTGTGGTTGATCGACCAGTGTGTTCAGTGCAGAAAAGTCTGCTAGGGATTTGTAGATTGATTCTTGTACATCATTACGCAGCTACTGCTCATAACAGTCACATTTTCTAGGTAAAGGATAAAACTGATGCTTGTTGTGGTTTTCCCTTCCTGGTTTTACGATGATATTATAGTGAGCGCTTTATTAGTTACACATAAAATAAAAACCTTTAATCCTTCTGTTTACTGTAGATGTGCTGGCAGGATATAATGGGACCATCTTTGCTTATGGGCAGACGGCATCTGGGAAGACCCACACCATGGAGGTAAGTCTCTGTAAGGCTGCTGTAGCCTCCCACTTATAATCATTATCTGAAATGATCTTCTTCAGGATCAGGGCCTCCCCGTGTTCTTTTTTTTTCTCCCACCAACCATTTGTTGTTCAGCACACTTTGTATTCTGCTTGTTTGGAGTGATTTCCATTTAAGCTTTATTTACAGTTGAAATTCGGTCCCTTGACTCTTATGTTCATCACCTTCCTCTTTCAAATCCTCTCACTGCTGTTGTATCCAGCAAAAGATTTTTTCTATTAGGTATTGGGAAACAATTTGGGGATAATTTTGGGGATAGGACCTCCTCTACCTATATATGCAGGTAAGGGACCTGTTATGCAGAATGCTTTGGACCTGTGGTTTCTGGGTAGTGGATCTTTTCGTAATTTGGTCAACTAAAAAATAATTCAAACATTAAAGGGATACTGTCATGGGAATTTTTTTTTTTCAAAATGAATCAGTTAATAGTGTTGCTCCAGCGGAATTCTGCACTGAAATCCATTTCTCAAAAAAGCTAACAGATTTTTTAAATTTTTCAATTTTGAAATCTGACATGGGGCTAGACATATTGTCAATTTCCCAGCTGCCCCAAGTCATGTGACTTGTGCTCTGATAAACTTTAATCACTCTTTACTGCTGTACTGCAAGTAAGAGTGATATCACCCCCTCCCTTTCCCCCCCAGAAGCCAAACAACAGAACAATGGGAAGGTAAGCAGATAACAGCTCCCTAACACAAGATAACAGCTGCCTGGTAGAGGTAGATCTAAGAACAACACTCAATAGTAAAAACCCATGTCCCATTGAGACACATTCAGTTACAATTATTCTCCTAAAGTGCAGGCACAAGTCACATGACCAGGGACAGCTGGGAAATTGACAAAATATCTAGCCCCGTGCCAGATTTTAAAATTGAATATAAAAAAATCTGTTTGCTCTTTTGAGAAATGGATTACAGTGCAGAATTCTGCTGGAGCAGCACTATTAACTGATGTGTTTTGAAAAAAACATGTTTTCTGATGACAGGATCCCTTTAAATTAATGTTAATTACAGTATATATTAATTTGGATTAAGGTACTGTTTTACTATTACAGTACAGAGAAAAAGAAAACCAAATTTTCTGTAATTCGGAGCTTTCTGGATAATGGGTTTTTCGAATAACGGATCCCATACCTGTATTGTGTTTCTTATTTACTGCTTTCTCTTGTATTATTTTACTGTAGCCACATATGACTTATAATATTACTTTTCACTTACTCTACCTTTCACACTGTCACTTCACACATTTACCCATTTCCACATTTCCTTTGTAGACTGTGGTCCTCCTCATTCTACATGAACAGCCTACAGCTCCTTGTACCTATTTTGTACTGTAGTTTTTCTTCTCTGCTGAGATGATCTTCTGTTGTCCCTCATTTGGTTTCCATTTTCTATGTAATCTTCTCCAGCATCTGTCAGTGTAGCGTGACACAACAGCCAGAGAGAAGCAGGAGTCACAGCTGGAGGACTGGCTAAGCCCCGTGCTTTTAACTCCTACTGACAAACCATCTCTTTCATTGTCTATGAGGCACCACAGTTATCTGCAGTGTTAGCTTGTGTCATGCAATAAATAAATTAATATATGTTTTATTTAAACATCAGTTCTAAATCTAAATCTATAGTGAACTCCTGGCCAAACCCTGATATTTAATGTTTGACCAATGTTGGACCGGAGACCCAAGGGCCCAGCATAGGATCTGAACTCCAGGACATACCAATTACCATTACCAATATATTAAGGACATTAAGACATTTTGTGCCTTAAAGGAGAACTAAACCCCCACAATGTTAAGTTCCCACTGCCCCCCTCTCTGCCTCCCCCCTGCACAGTCTTACCCCAGAATTCTGTCCCCTCTTGAAATAGTGACCGCACATGCAGAGTGAGCACTTCGTGAAGTGAGCGGCATCATGGCGCATGCGCAGTTGGAGCAGTCTTCTGGTTCGCGACAACTGCGCATGCGCCGAAAGAGACGGAAATTGCCAAAGGGGAGGAAGAAGACATGAAGATTACCAAAGAGAAGAAGATGGTGCCCGTGAGCTTCACTGCGCTCACTCTGCATGTGTGATCACTATTTCAAGTGGGGACAGATTTCTGGGGTAAAACTGTGCAGGGGGGAGGCAGGGAGGGGGGCCAATGGAGGGGGGACAGTGGGGACTTAACAACGTGGGGGGTTTAGTTCTCCTTTAAGCTACTATAAATGCCTTACCTTTTAAACAAAACAGGGATTGTTTGTCCATATATTGCAATATATTTAAGCTGGCCAACTATGTCAAAGTCATCCCTGGCCTGGAATCTTGATGAGCCAGTCTAAAGCTGCACATGACCAAAATGAAGGGTTCAGTCTAAACAACCATCCATAACTCTCCTTTAAAGTTTTATAGTCCATGAATGAAAAGTAGTCACGGATGGGGTTTCACTATAACAGCCTAAAGAGAATTTGGGGGGGGGGGGTTCACCTTTAAGTTAACTTTTAGCATGTTATAGAATGGCCAATGCTAAGCAACTTTTCAATTGGCCAATGTTATTTATTTGCCTTATTTATTATTTGCCTTCTTCTTCTGACTCTTTCAAATGGGGGCCACTGGCCCTATCAGAGAAACAAATGCTCTGTAAGGCTACACATTTATTGTTATTGCTACTTGTTATTACTCATCTTTCTATTCAGTCCTCTCCCATTCATAATCCAGTCTCTTATTCTAACCAATGCATGGTAGGGTAATTTGGACCCTAGCAATCAGATTGCTGAAATTGCAAATTGGAGAATAAAAAGCTAAATAAATAAAAAACCACAAATAAAAAAAAATGAAAACCAATTGCAAATTGTCTCAGAATATTATTATATGTATATCAATACATCATCTCGTTCTGAGATGCATTTTTCGTGTCACCTACTGATCCTAGCAGGCTGCTTGCAATCCATGTACAATGCATGGCTGCATCTCCCCGAGTCATACCACCCAATGACCTCCATACAGCAATTATATAATGGACCTTTGCATATACTCAATATTCCCTAGCAGTAGCAGTTTTTATGATTGTGACTGGAAGCATCCTAGAAATATGTCTCACAACATGTGTACGTATGGCCACTTTATTTATCAATGCAAGTGCTGTATGTGGTCTATTTTATATTATCTACATGTGTTGCATTTATTAGTATTGCTCTCGGAATGAATTCTCTCTGGGAAACTGCAAGAAGTGTCAGCTGTGACTCTGTTTTACAGGGGAAGCTTCATGACCCACAGTTGATGGGAATAATTCCTAGGATTGCCAGGGATATCTTTAACCATATCTACTCCATGGATGAGAACCTGGAATTTCATATTAAGGTAATATATTGGATCCAATAGCTGCCGACAATTCAGTACCTGCATGAGTGCAGATATTGACCTTGATATCTCTTGGCTGTTTCTTTTTTTCTTAGTCATCAGTTTTTCCTAATTTATTTGTTCTTCCCTAGGGGCATGTATGTATACTGTTTTTTTTTAATGGTTGTCAAGGTTCAATGCATTCTGTTTAAGAATGTATCCCGGGGCAAGCAGTGTTCTTAGTGTTTGAATAGGATGGTGGCAAAATTGCAGATGCAGCGCAAATACAGTACCGGCCTCTGATGCGCCCAATGTTTGAGATTGCCCAAAATCAACTACATCTCTATGGGACATGTACTGTACTAAGACAAGAAAACTGTTCCATAAATCAGTTTAGATAATAAAAATAGCAAATTATAAGATGACTATTTCTTATAATTATGATGGGTGATAAGTTATAGGGTGTTTTGGCTGTTGCTAAAATACACATCCAGTCATATATTGCAGATCTGGCAGGTAGGCAGAGTTCTGTTCCAGTAGCCATATTCTGTTTTAAAATTTGTGTTACTCATTTTTCTTTTATAGGTTTCCTATTTTGAGATTTACTTGGATAAAATAAGAGATCTGCTTGATGGTGAGTATCAGTTATGCTGCTGTATGCTTGATCCATTATATCTGAAACTGTAACTCTGTTCACTACTGGGAGCAAAAGGGGGTGTGCATCGTAATGGGTTCACTTTTCCTGCCTGACACCATTTCTGAGAAAATGGTCATAGTGGAGCCCTGCACTCCAGCTGTTATAAGTAGGAAGATTGATGCATATTAGGAGTAGTAGGGCTTTGTAGCGACAGTAACACTGTACCAGCGTTGCTCAACCAATAATTCTTCAGTGGTTGCTGGAGTAGTTACACAGTAGCTCAACAAAAGCTAAAGGATACAGATATTTTGTGCTATAGTAAATTGAGTCCACCGTTCTCTATCTGTAGGCTTCACCCCTAAACTGTGCTCCAGATGAGACCTTAATTCTTAGGGGATAAGCCCTCGCAAACGGTGTGGAAGCAGGGTGTAGTAAAACTGTAACTTTGTGCAGGGTGCAATAATTGGGCACCAGTGGTTCTTATAACTTAACCAAAGAACATATTTATTGAACAGGAGCATCCACAATGGAGTGTACATACAGAGCAAACAGGATCATACAGCACAGTGGATAGGCATATACTCACAGTACCTTTGGTCAGTATCAATCCCCACACGGAAGAGAACATGTACAGCAGCAATGCTCGGGGTACACCCAGCTTTCAGTCTCTTATCTTAGTGGAACCTGAGGGGAACCTCACATCCCTAGGTCTGTACACTTAGGGGGTTATTTGTCAAAGTCCGATTTTATCTCAACATTTTCTGCTGTAAACTCAGATCTAATCTGCTCTGGTTTTTATTATATTTCCCAAAAATTTGGTTTGAGGGAAAAAACAAATTTTCACTATTTCTTTGGATTTTTCACAGAGAGCTCAAACTTTTTCTGAAGTCTTATGTTTTTCGCGTGAAAACTCAAAAACCTTTGGGGTATTGCAAGAAAGCCAGCCCACATCAAAAAATCATTAGGACTTCTCCCATCGACTTATATGCAACCTCGACAGGTCTGAGATGCCGAATTTTCTGATTCAGACTTTTCCATCCTCGGGGTTTAATAAATTCCGAAAAATTTATTTATATATAAAAAAAAAGCCTTAGGATGCAGGAGACACAAAGCCTGACACATTAAGGGGCCCATTTACTTATCTCAAGTGAAGGAATAGAAGAAAAAATACTTCGAATTTCGAATGGTCGTATATGGCTACTTCGACCATCAAATAGGCTACTTCGACCTTCGACTACGACTTCGAATCTAAGGGTTCGAACTAAAAATCATTCGACTATTCGACCATTCGATAGTCGAAGTACTGTCTCATTAAAAAAAACTTCGACCCCCTACTCCGCCACCTAAAACCTACCGAGGCCAATGTTAGCCTATGGGAAAGGTCCCCATAGGCTTCCTAATAATTTTCTGATCAAAGGAAAATCCTTCGATTGATGGATTAAAATCCTTCGAATCGTTCGTTTGAAAGGATTTAATCGTTTGATCGAACGATTATTCCTTCGATCGTTCGATTGTAGGAATAGCGCTAAATCCTTCGACTTCGATATTCGAAGTCGAAGGATTTACATTCGGCAGTCGAATATCGAGGGTTAATTAACCCTCGATATTCGACCCTATGTAAATCTGCCCCTTAATAATTTATTATGGATGCTTCAATTAGAAATGAAGTGGCAGTACTGCATGGTGTGCAACCTGCAGTGTACATCAGCTGAGGTTACCTAATATTTATGCGATTTCCAGGGCAGTTATTACGCTATCACTATGTCATTGGTGGAGAAACTTTTACAGCTGCATTGTCATCATGTTAATACAATGTTTGTGATATTTGTGAAAATTGAAAGGAAATGATAGAACAGAGCAGATAATGCATTTCCTTGGTCCTACAGATTTAGAGAGTACTTTATTGCCAACCTGAGTGCCCCTATTGTCAGACTCAGAACATGCCCTTTTGCTGGCCTCATGGTATGCCCCTTTTCCATCCTCAGAATGCATCAGAGTGCACAGTTTTGTCCCTTATATACAATATGTACAATATTTCCTAATACAAAGCTGAAGGCTCCAGTTGTAAGACTGCAACTTAGATATACCTCCTTAACACTGCATTTACACTCAAAATGGGAACCCACAGCACACTTTTACACATTCTCAGATATCTGGATATTTGTTGAAATCCAAGCCTACTTTCTTGTATGCCCTTCTCATTTGCATTATGAAATTCATGACTGCCTCAGGAATATGGGTTTTTTCCAGCCTTCACACACTGCCCTGGACAACATTCTCTCTGTCTGCTCATGCACACACACAGGTTACTTACGACACCAATGCACATATAATTCAGTACTTGGTTGGACCTCATCCATAACTGTAGCATCCACAGCCTACATTAGAGGTGAAGTTGGCTTTGTCCTCTCCTTCAACTCTGGCCCAGCCAGAAATATGACAAATAGGTACATATTATTCCCATTGTATTACATCCCAAGCCTTATATATGCACTTTTTGATGACAAGTGATGGGCATTGCAGATCTCTCCTGCAGATGAGTTCCTAGAATCTGATGTATGTATTTATGTTTTGGAAAAAACCTACAAAATGCTTTCTGGCATATCTCAAATGTTGTAACATAGAAACAGGACCAGTTATGTACCAACATAAATTAATTTTTCTCTTCTGATCTCACAGTACTGTATAAATAGTTTTTATAATGAATCTTTCTTTCTTTTCTTCCATCTTTTCCCTTTTCTCAGTATCCAAAACCAATCTCTCAGTTCACGAAGACAAAAACCGTGTTCCCTTTGTCAAGGTGAGCAACGACAATCACAGTCTGTGGAATGAGAATCATTAATTTTTTATGGAGTTTATTAGCAACTCTTGAAATCATTTATTTCTTGACTGTGCATGAGTGTATTTATCTTGCACGTATCCACGGGGCTCCTGTCTCTACAGTGATAAATAAGAACGGGGGAAAGACTTTTGATATTGTAATAAAAGTTACTAATGAAAAAACATAAACATGTGAACAATTTTAAAATTTTTGAAGATAAGTGTAAATCATTTGTTGAGGATTTTATTTAAACTGAACCCATTTTATTACATTCCCTCAGTACTGTGATTCTTGTGGTTTCAAACCTCAGGGGGCTCTTTGGTAGCCAGTTTTGTGCACACTCTGGAGTCCAATATATCTAGTGTCTCATTATATTATAACAAACCACCAACCTCTGGATTAGCTTTAAAATACTTACATTACAAACATTAAAGGGCAGTATACCCCCTTTTTTGAGTTGAGTTGAGTTCAGTGAGGACTTGTGCTGAACATACTTTTTGGTTATTGCTTTAAACAGGAAATAGTATTTTTTTTTAATTTTTTTTAATTTAGCCTTGTTTAATGCAATAAATAACAAAATCATATGTATTACCTGATTAAAACAATCAACAAAAAGTTTAGCACAAACCCTATTGACTACACTCGCCCTGTTAAAAGCATACTGTCATCACAGTACAAAATGTCCCCAGATCCCAAGCATTCTGGATAATAGATCCTATACCTGGAGTATAAGTTTGGAAACAAATGTTTTACTTTTCTGAAATAAAAATGATAGGCACTTTTTGTTCTTGTATGGGGGAAGCTCATCTTATGGAAGGGATTTTAGAGATTCCCAGAATCAGAGCTTAATATTATATTTTTAAAACAAGCTCCATCTACTATACAAGGTGATTATTAGACGATCAGAACATCATTTTGATTACATAAAGGTTTGAATATTTCCCCTCTGAATATTTGCCCTGTTGTCTGTTTTGTAAGGAATATGCTAATTTACTGACATAGTGACCAATCAGATCTTGGCTTTTATTCTCTAAATTGAAAAAGCTGACTAATGGCCCTGCAGTGTGTAATTACCAAAAGAACAGAGCATCACAGAAATAGCTCTGTGCCTTGTACATAAGTAATGGATTTACTCATATTATCAGAAGGGGCGTATCTGTTTCTGGCAATGTTCTGCTGATAACCGGCACACTGACTAGGCAGCTGATATTGATCTCTTGCAGCTTTCCCTCTGCACAGTCACTATAGCCATTACAGAATATAGGTGCCCGTTTCATGATATCAAACTTTATGTTGTATTTGGCTGCCTGGCCTGAGAGGCATGTGCCTAGGGCACAACTAGCAGAGGACACAATTTCAAGCCAAAAAAAAAAAGTACATTATATATGGGAGGAAGGGATTGATGAGTCCAGAACAGGAGGCTTATCTATCTCTACAGGAGATCCTGTCCAGTAGTATCAGTAGTAGTTTAGTTGGGCAATGAGGCATATAGGAATGCAACCCAGGGTGGGGAGGGAGTGGCTGCTAGAGGGGTGCCTTGGGAACCTGTTTTTCTAGGCCAGGCTCTGCTAATGCCAGGTACATTTACCGACAACAGATAAATTGCAGGATTTTTATATATTCTCGGCTTAGTGCTATGGGGATTTTTTTAGTGACTGAATTAAAATCAAATGTCAATATTCTCTATGATCTCTGATACATAGGGGCCCATTTACTAAGGGTCGAAGTGAATTTTCGAATTCAAAAACTTCAAATTTTGAAGGAATTTTTGGGTACTTCGACCATCGAATAGGCCAAAATTAGATTTGAATTGAAAAAACATTGAATATTCGACCATTCGAAAATCGAAGTACTGTCTCTTTAAAAAACTTCGACTTCGACACTTTACCACCTTAACGCGGCCGAATTGCTATGTTGGCCTATGGGGACCTCCTAGAACCTATAGGCAATATTTGGCTAAGTTTTTAGAAGTTGAAGTTTTTTTTTGGAAAATCGTTCGATCAATCGGTTAAATCGTTCAAATCGTTCAATCGAAAATGGCTAAATTTAATCCAAAAAAAACTTTGAATATTGAATTTCTACAATTCGATGGTCAAATTTCGAAGTTTTACCACTTCGAAATTCGACCCATACTAAATGTGCCCCATGATATACAGGGCCGGATTTACATAGTGGGCACCCCTAGGCCCACTGCCGTTCGACGCAGATTTTCATCATCTGGACGGGAGCAATGGGGATTGGCGCATGGGAAATGTAAAAATTGATTGTATCTCCAGCGCATCCCCAGTGTTTTTGAACCAGTGTGGGTGTGGTTGGGCAGCATGCCGCCCCCCTAAAATCCTGCTGCCCTAGGCCCGGGCCTAAGTGGCCTTTCCACAAATCCGGGCCTGATAATATAATATTGGGAGAAGGGTTGCCTCAGTAGCCACAGGATCTAATTCATGTTGGGCCGGATTTGTGCCGGATGGTTGTGGTCGAATAACAATGTCCCTGTGCCTTAGGCACCAACATTTCTATTTATAGACCAGTAATTTTCTGTGTCTGACATTCTCTATGTGCAGATTTGCATGGAATACATCTGTAGAACTTTAAGATGAAAATAATAATTATCCTGAATCATAATTTATTACTTACAACAAACAATCCAAGCGTGCTGTGTGATACAATGCATTGGAGATTGCTGACCCATTCTGGATTCAGTCAGTTAAAGCAGTGACTTGCAGCATGAGTGTATTGGTTGCAGCTGGAATACAATGTTGAGCAACTCCGAAATAAATCCCTAACCATATAAGCAACTGCAAGGAAATGAATAATAAACATGAGAAAGCTCATCTACAAGTGCACAGCTTTAGAGCAGACAAATTCACAAAGGTACTTGTACCCATACATGCTTATACCTTTATATCCCTTCAGTATATATATACAATGCACAAGAGCCATGAATATCCTGTAAATGATATCCTTCTAACAGTGTTTAGTAATGTCATCGGTTATAATCTGAGTTTAGTGATGTCATTTCTGTCACTCACTGAAACTTGTGTATTAAAATAAATAAAGGACCCCCTGTTCGGCCTCATGTTTTTATATGGTCATGGAATTCCTCGTTTCCTTATATTTTACAAGATGGAGTAATTTATTCACTATATATATATATATATTGTCTTTTATTGACCATATCATGGACTTTACTGTAATCTTCCAGGGTTGCACTGAGCGCTTTGTGTCCAGCCCGGAGGAGATCCTGGACGTCATTGATGAAGGGAAGTCAAACCGCCATGTTGCAGTAACAAGTGAGACCTGAAAGGAAAATCCTAGTACCTTACTGTTTATTTTTCATTTCCTTCAGAACGTTCCTTCCCATTGTAATAATGTTTATTTATGACTGTTGATTTCTTCCAATTTATGGTCTCTGTTACCATCCTGCTTTTGTTATTGCATTCACTCTTTCCATTATTTACCGTGTTTTTCAAGACTTTCAATTTTCCTCTTCTAAGCCGACGCTCCTCATGTTCCTATCACTATGTTTTAGACATGAATGAGCACAGTTCCCGTAGCCACAGCATCTTCCTCATCAATATTAAGCAGGAGAACGTGGAGACGGAGCAGAAGCTCAGTGGGAAGCTTTATCTGGTTGACCTGGCTGGAAGTGAAAAGGTTAGAACCGGATTTATTTCATAACTGCTTTTTTGGCACATTGGCATTCACCTAGTTATTTTAAATAAATTTAGAATTAGTTCAGATGCTGGAGCATCATTAGGGGTCTCTAAGAAAAAAGATGAGCAACACTGGTTTAAAAGAATGTGTTCAATATATAGAAAATCATTTGGGGTGCACCAAATCCATAATTTTTTGAATTTGGACAAATATCCCCAAAAATTGAATACCAAATCAAATTCAAACCCTACTCTGTGTCCTTCAAAAAGGGCTAGGTTGTGCAGAATCCTAAATTATAATTCTGCATTCAGTGCATTGTCATCTCCTAGCCCCAATGTCCAGGGTATGGCATTCTTTTTCAGAATAGAGGATACTTGCTAGTACATTTGCCTGAATGTCTAGGCCCAAGTTGCTTAGGATTCTTAGGGAATTCTTAAGCATCAGGAGTCAGGCCTGGAACTTCAATAAACCGTATTACCAATAATTTTCTGTTAAAAAAGGAAGGAAGGAAACCCCAGGTAAATTTTCTAACTCATTTTGGGTTTCAGGCCGAAAAACCTCAGCTATTTCCGTAATTTCACAACAGGCTTTTGGAATGAGGAAGAACTTCGGCACCTAAAGCTTGAGCAATCTCATGTAGGCCCCTAAGGGGTATATTTATAAGCATGCAAATTTTATTTCATGAAAAATACACAAACTTTGGTTCTAAACTAATTTCTTATTTGTAAACATGAGTAAAACACCACCAAGTTCCCCTCTGTCCATAAATTCTGTATGTAAAAGTTCTAGTGTACCTATTTACCGCCCAGAATTATGCTGGCATTTTTAAATGCTTTGCATCATAAAAGACTTTGCAAATTCCATTAAAATCAATGAGAACGAAAGGCTGTGGATATAAACTGATGTATATCACTGGCTTTTTGCATTGCATCAATATGTATCAGACTTGGAAGTTAGAATATTATCTGCTGGAGTCTGTAATATTAGCTGCTACAAATTTGCCTAAAAAGGTTGTATTTCCTCTTATAAAACAAATATAAATAAACTGATTATGTTATTAAGCACTTTAAGCTGATTAAAGCAGAGTGTAATGCTATTTTTGGATTTGCCTTTCTGCAGTTAAAAGAACCAAAACAGAATATCAGTTGCAGTGTCATTTGCTGAAACAGAATTGTGTTCCGAATGCTGAAGGACCCGTTTGGCATAGATTGTAACATTGTGCAAGGATCTGCTAGAGGGCACCATGTCAAAGGGTGATGTCTCTCTATGCAAGAATGGAAACTATAGGGCAGAGACAGACGCTGCTATTTTGGGAGATTAGTCGCCAAGCTACAAATCGCTTCTTCTTCGGGCAACTAATCTCCCCGAACTGCCTTTGCACTGGCTAGAATGTAAATCGCTGGCAGGATGGCAATTGCCTCGGGAAACTTCGGGCGACTTCAGAAAGCCGAAGCAATTTGAGCCTATCCCACCGGCGATTTACATTTTAGCTGGCGGGAAGGCAGTTCAGGGAGATTAGTCTCCTGAAGAAGAAACGATTTGTCTCTGGGCAACTAATCTCCCGAAATAGCAGCGTGTGTCTCTGCCCTCAAGTGTAGTCCCCAAAATAGCTTCTGTCTTGTCCCTTTATAGTTGGAGGCTGCACAGTTTGTCTGTAAAGAATATCAGGCTTTGATTATGTAACCCTGATCTGCAATTACAGTGTAGGTATGCTTAAAAAGAAAAACACTTCATCTTCTGTTACATTCATTCCTTTAGGTCAGTAAGACTGGAGCCGAAGGAGCAGTTTTAGATGAAGCCAAGAATATCAACAAATCTCTGTCTGCTCTGGGAAATGTGATTTCTTCTCTGGCTGAAGGATCGGTAAGAGAGACCTTTATTTGAATATCACTGAAGTCCATTTGATCTTTAAGTAAACAAGCTGCGAGCCAAGTTTTATACTCTACCAATTTTAAGATTCACCTAGCAATCATCCATTCTGCCTGGTTTCAACATGTAAAGCTGTAGAGACTAGGCTGTAATTCTAGAGGCCCAGGTAACCCTATGCCATGAAGTTGAGAGCTGTCAAATTTCAAGTGTCCCATTAGTCCTTCCAGGTTGAGCTTTGTGGTAGGGCAAAGAGTATGTTTGTGGTGGAACTGCACACCAGAGGAGCAGGCCCGGACTGGCAATCTGTGGGTTCTGGCAAATGCCAGAAGGGGCTGCTGTAAGTTGCCATAGACAGGCACTATTTATTGGGCTGGTGGGGGGCTGCTTGGGCCTCTGTGTACTTGGAATGCCAGGGTCTACTGTGAATCCCAGTCCAGACTTGCAGAGGAGCCACTTAGCTATTGTATACCAGTTATTAAATATTTTCAGTATGTATATTAGGGGTGTCTAAAGTGAGACCCTCAGATGTTGTCGACGGTTGCTCTTAGCATCCCAAAAACAGCTAAAGGCTGTTGCTGTTCAACCACAGACAGAAAGCTCTAGAATGGATATCTGCAACTGTCTCTAGTTTTAGTAGACCAGATGTCCTGGGAGTATAGAGCATACTACTATGTTGGATATATTTCAGGTGAAAACTGGCATTGCGTCCATTTGTCTTTGACCTTAAAGGGATACTGTCATGGGAAAATATGTTTTTTTTCAAAACTCATCAGTTAATAGTGCTGCCCCAGCAGAATTCTGCACTGAAATCAGTTTCTCAAAAGAGCAAACAGATTTTTTTAATATTTTTTTTAAATGTGACATGGGGCTAGACATATTGTCAGTTTCCCAACTGCCCCATGTCATGTGACTTGTGCTCTGATAAACTTCAGTCATTCTTTACTGCTATACTGCAAGTACCCCCCAGCAGCCTAACAACAGAACTGTAACTACTGTAAAACTCACCATGGTGGTCTAGTGGTGGGACGGCAGGGACGCCTGCCGCCCCCTCAGCGGGGACACCCGCCGCGTGTTTCATGCGTCTTGTCCTCTTCCCTGGCGCCGGTTTCTTAGGGCGTGCGGCATGCCTCTGCGTGTCTTAAAGGCGCAGGAGCGCTGGCGTGATGACCGTCACAAGAACAATGGGAAGGTAACCAGATAACAGCTCCTTAACACATGATATAAGCTGCCTGGTAGATCTAAGAACAGCACTCAATTGTAAAAATCCAGGTCCCACTGCAACACCTTCAGTTACATTGAGTAGGAGAAACAACAGCCTGCCAGAAAGCAGTTCCATCCTAAAGTGCTGGCTCTTTCTGAAAGCACATGACCAGGCAGAATGACCTGAGATGGCTGTCTATACACCAATATTACAACTAAATAAAATACACTTGCTGGTTCAGGAATGAAATGTTATATAGTAGAGTGAATTATTTGCTGTAGAAACAGTGTAATTTAGAAATAAAAATGACACCATAAAAAAACATGACAGAATCTCTTTAAGGAATAGGTAATGTTATTTACATTTGATGTGGCATGTGTCAAATGACAACGTTACTATCTATGATGGAGGCATGATGGCAGTGAAGCTCAATATATTTTAATCTAATGATTCTTCTCTGCAGCTGAATGTTTTTTCCCCTAACACCTTTTTTATTCGAACATACAGGCTATATTTAATTTTGCCTTTGAACTGCCTTTATTGCACAGTATTGTGCCAGCTGTGTCCATGACATACTTAGCACAAGTCACAGTGGGGTAATATACCATTTTAGCACAAGTCACATTAATTAGCCCAGCTACTAACAGAAGCAGGAGCTGCTTTGGATTTGACCCCTATTGAACGTGATTTGATGCAAGTGTGGAATAATGCAAAATGTATGTACATATCTTTATGCGTTGTTGTGGCTTTGGCATTTTTAAAGAGAAGTTATATATACAGTTTATATTACTTTTATTTCATAAAATAACATAGTAGTCACTTTGCATTGACATTCTTCCGAGAAACTAATCTTCAGTAACTATCTTTAAATCAAAAATTGTGTGTTGGTGTATTATGCATTCATTTAGGTAAAACTGTGCTCAATGCATCTCCATTTATAGTTATTTACCTTTGTATTTTAGAAAGGTTATGTGCCCTATAGAGACAGCAAGATGACTCGAATTCTTCAGGACTCATTGGGAGGAAACTGCAGGACAACAATGTTCATCTGCTGCTCTCCATCCAGCTACAATGATGCAGAGACTAAGTCAACGCTGATGTTCGGACAGAGGTAATGTTTTAGTGGGGGGGAGCGGGTTAGAAACATCAAATACCAAGGGGTGGTTATAGGTACTGGAGACATATGGAGAAAATGCCTATTGGGGTGATGGTTGGCATCAGCACCTATGCACATTTGGCATATGGCAGTTATGTCTGGCAACTCTCAGGGTTTATGGCCAATTTCTGAGAGTCACAAAATTCAAAGATGACTCATTTGCTTTGACTTTAAGAGACTTTTGGATGGATCAGGTACTTTGAGCAATGTAGATGTGGGTGTTGGACTGACTTCCATCTCTTCACTGCACGAGGACTTGTGGTATGGAGCCTTAGTAAGACAGCAGAATAGAGCCAATGCTATTATTGATTCCTAATGTCTTAGAATCACAAAAGACTAACATCATTATCTGTCTGCTATGTACTGATATTGGGGCCAAAAACAAAGCAAAAATTCCCAATAAATCACAAAAAATATTTGGTGTTTAAGAGGGTTAACATAAGTGATATAATTGTTTGATTCATAACCTATATAAAATATTTTTTAGGGCTAAGACAATCAAGAACACTGCCTCTGTCAACCTGGAGCTGACTGCAGAGCAGTGGAAGAAGAAGTATGAGAAGGAAAAGGAAAAGAACAAGACTCTGAAGGAGACTATTCAGAAGCTGGAGGCTGAGCTAAGCCGCTGGAGGAACGGTAAGGAAGAACACACAATTGGTGAGATGAGTCACACTGACTATCCTATCACTAGGCAAATACAGTCATGGGACCTGTTATGCAGAATGCATGGGACCTGGGATTTTCTGGATAAGGGGTCTTTTCATAATATGGATCTCAATACTTAAAGTCTGCTGAAAAAAATGTAAACATTTAATAGTTGTGTCTTCAGTGATATCCTTTATGTCTTAGTTAGGATCAAGTACAAGGTACTGTTTTATTATTACAGGGAAAAAGGAAATATTTTTTAAAAAAGTTTAGTTGATGGCCTTCCTGTAATTCTAAGCTTTCTGGATACTAGTTTTCCTGAGAATGCATCCCATACCTGTACTGATTATTGTTTGCTTTAGATGTTATTAATGGTTATTTCCATATGGTGATTATTCTTGTTCATATCATTGTTTTCAAACTTTGTAAGAAAAATAGAATTATTCCTAGTACTCTCTTCATTCTATTGATCATTCTCTATTTTAGGGGAAAATGTACCTGAAACTGAGCAGTTGAGCGATGGAGAGAAGCTTACCCAAGATACTACTGATGAAACGCCAGTTAATGATAATAATTCATCCATTGTCATTCGAATCTCAGAGGAAGAAAGAAGGAAATATGAAGAGGAAATCCGGAAAATGTACAAGCAGTTGGATGAAAAGGTATCATCAGGGAGCTAGCTGTACTGAGTATGTTATTGCTTCTCACACCATGGGGCTGATTTACTACGTCTTGGAAAATCATTTGCTGAGTTGTCATTTTTCCTGTGATTTACTATTTATTGAGAAAAACTTCCCACGCTATAAAAATAAGTAAAAAAATAGTAAGACTTTCCAATAGAAATCATTTAAAAAATGTCAGCAACTTTTTGAATCAATATATTATTACAACACAGAAAGAACTTTGTCTCTTCAAATTAGGCAAATATTTTAGGTGCAAATCTTAAATTATGAAGATTTACAGTTACAATGAATGGTTGCAAGAAAAAAAGCAATATTTTGTCCAAAAAATATCAATGTTTTATAGACTGGAGCCATACTCTTACCTGTTAATTCAAATTGAGATGTGAAAATTATATCAAGACTTTTGTGAATGAACCATTGAGATTCAGGGCTTTTAGGGGTATATTTATCAAAGAGTGAAGTTAATAGTGAAGTTCCGCCACTAGAGTGAAATTCTGCCACTCCCCATTCATTTCTATGGGATTTTTATAGGCGTATTTATGAAAGGGTGAACTTTCACTTTCACCCATTGATAAATACGCCTTTCAAAATCCCATAGAAATGAATTGAGAGCTGCGGAATTTCACTCTAGTGGCGGAACTTCACTCTTTGATTAATTTACCCCGTAGTGTTCTTTTCTATGATATTCAACAAAAACTGATTCTCAAAACTAACATTGTACTGTTACATCCCAGCAAGCATCCATAGGCCAATCACTGAAATCATGGGAAGTTCCCAAATGTGTACCAACCTGCTTTAAACAATGGGGCAGATTTACGAATAGCCGAAGTGGCAGTTGCTAGCGAAAATTAGAACAGTTCATGAAATTAGTTACCTGGGAGCACCACGGTGTGTGACTTCTCCTCTGTGTGCATCACGTTTTAGAAAAGTACCCCGGACAAAACTTCATAGTCAAACTTGTATGTAGGAACACGGAGCACCACAGGAATGAAGTCAGGAATAATAATAAAAATCCAAAAATGTATTGATCCATTAAATATCATGATAGGAACAGTTTAGAGAACCATAGGCTTAACACGTTTCGTGGCTCTCCAGCCAAATGGCCAAATGGCTGGAGAGCAACGAAACGCCTTAAGCCTATGGTTCTCTAAACTGTTCCTATCATGATGTTTAATGGATCAATACATTTTTGCGAAATTTTGCGTATTTTAAAGAACGTTAACTCTTTCGTCAGAGTTTCCGTCACCACCTTAGACAA
The DNA here is from genome assembly GCF_017654675.1 of Xenopus laevis. Taxonomy (NCBI): domain Eukaryota; kingdom Metazoa; phylum Chordata; class Amphibia; order Anura; family Pipidae; genus Xenopus; species Xenopus laevis. Next base: position 148,058,991 of record NC_054373.1, read on the forward strand.
ACTGATAAAATGAAGCTATATCCTCCTCAATCTTATTTCAGTGACACCATATCCTGTTTGCCGAAAAGTCATAAAAGCTCTAAAAACGCTGGCATTTTTTCATAATTTAAAGCGGGATTGCCTTCAAATGTACGAACTATTAAAGATTTTTGTCTTAACATTTTTTTCCCAACCATTTTAGGGACATGCCACATTTGTTTAAGGGTGGGCTCATGTCCTGGGCGTTAGGATCCATTTTGTCTTTATAATGCTTCCTTGGACATTTTTAATAAGTAGTGGCCATTTCAAGCATTTGCACCAACATCTCTAATAAAGATATCTGTACCCGTCCTATTCAAACTGACCGAAGCCTAAGAGTATTACCAAAGTTTGCTAGGCAGAAACGGACGCTAGCAAAAGTTCGCTATGAAATGCTCACACTGACAAATTAAGACTAGCAAAACTTTGCCAGCATTTGGCTACAGAGAAGCAACTTTGAATTTTAGTGAATTTGCTTAGTGGTAGCGAATTTGTGCCTGGCGAAGTGGTGAGAAGTGTGGCGGATCATTCTCTGGTGAAAATTTGCCCTTTAGTAAATTTGTCCCTTTATCTTTCTCATTGCAGGACGATGATATCAATCAGCAGAGCCAGCTAGTTGAAAAGCTCAAGCAACAGATGTTGGAGCAAGATGAGGTAATAGCTAGATGAATATTTACTACATGTAAAAATGATGAGAATAAACCATATTTTATCGAAACCTACATGCACACTTCTTAGCCCTTTCATGTTTAAGGATAGATTTATCAAAGGCTGAATCCTTAGTTGATGCCAATGGAAAATTGCAGTTCTCCTGCAAATTAAGATGTCTCTGTGGTTTATGAATTTACTCAATGAATCTTGATAGTTTAGAGGTCCCAGTGGGCTTACTCAATAATTCTCCAATAGAACTAGTAAAGCCTTTCAATAAAAGTCTGTTGCTTCAGTCCTGATGTTTTTGGACCTCAGAAAACTGACTTAACTACATGAATAGTACATGAGATTTCTCACTTGCGAAATCATGTAAGAAAAGATTAGAAGGTTCTATGGATTTTAATAAATATTCCCCTTAATATTTTATATATTATATTTATTTATATTTATCACCAGCACACAAGTACTATTTTCATAGGTGTGGCTTTAGCCATTGTGCTGGGTAGTAAGTAACACCATAAAGGCCCATAAGAAATAACTTTACAGTCGCGCATTTTATTTGTCTTGTGTTAGGAACTAACATGTCATTTGCATAAAACATTTCTATTTATTAGCTCTGGTTTAAGGAAGCTGATGAACAACATTCAGGTATTAGCGTATCCATTTTTATTGCCATATTTTGAACAAGGTTTTGTTTCTTGTTTGCATTATACAGCTCCTAATTTCTACGCGCGGTGACAATGACAAGGTGCAGATGGAGCTGAGCCGCCTGCAGTCAGAGAATGACAGTGCCAAGGAAGAAGTCAAGGAAGTCCTTCAGGCATTGGAAGAGCTTGCTGTAAACTATGATCAGAAGTCTCAGGAGGTGGAAGATAAGACTGTGCAGAACAAAATTTTGGCAGATGAGCTGTCACAGAAAGTAGTAAGTAGAACTTAACTTTAGTTCTCATTAAAAAGAAAAACTGTATTTTATGGATGTAAGAACAAGAGCCGTCCTGCTGGGAGATTCAGCTCCATCTGCAGTCTACCAGCTGTAAGTTGGGCTCTTATCTAGTATCACTGTTCGTGTTCTGTCCCAACTGCATTTATCTATGGTGGCTTGTAGTATTTTTCTTTAATTTTGTGCAGGCTAATCTGATGTCCCTGGAAAATGACCTGCATCACCTCCAGGAGTTTAGCTCACATCAACGCAAACGAATCGCTGATGTGCTGAATGGCCTCATGAAGGACCTTAGCGAGTTCAGCGTCATTGTGGGCAATGGTGAATTTAAGCTGGTGAGTAAAGTGCACCTAAGATGTATGTAGGCCCTACTGTGCAGTTTAGCCCAAGGAACTAGAAAAGACAGTCCTCCTGCTTGGCCACAGCGGTTCACAAACTGCTCTGCTCACTGGATTTCCCTTATTTGGGGACCTCCCAAATTATTCTATTCTTTACTAACTTGTTTCATCTGGTGAACAACTTTCACCATCCAGAAGTCTACCTGGAGTTGTAGCTCTGCAACAGTTGTAGCATTGAAGGTTGTCAGTCTTTACTATCGGCTACAACTCTCCATGTGCTGAGGTTTGTGCCCTTATCCCTTGCAGTGTTATTTTACAAAAGAGACCCCAGATTGGGTCATAGTGTTTATTTAAAGGCAACTCTAAAAATGTTATCAAACAGTTTGTATTACTGGTTGTTTTTCCAGCCGGTGGAGATCAGTGGTGCAATAGAAGAGGAGTTTACAGTCGCCCGCTTGTACATCAGCAAAATCAAATCGGAGGTGAAATCTGTGGTTAAACGGTGCCGACAGTTAGAAAATCTTCAGGTGGAATGTCATCGCAAGATGGAGGTTACAGGAAGGGAGCTTTCCTCTTGCCTATTGCTCATATCTCAGGTATATCTCAGCACTTTATGGTGCTGTTGGGACAAAAAAAATATACATGAAAGTCAGGTTAGCAGCTTTCCAGGGACACCCATATCTACATATCGCCATTATGGGAGTACATATGAGGAACTCTGTAGCTCAGTACAAAGGAATGACATGTGGAAAGGTGCATTTCCAAAAAATACCTCAATTAAGCAATTAACAGGCTGGCTCATACTGATGTGATCCATGAATTTTTGGATTTGGCAATAAAATGACAGATGATTCACTGATCTCTAAAGGAAAGTATAATCTGAAAGTTCACTTTAATATTTATTGATTCCCCACTGCCTTGATTGTATCAACTGCCACATCAAACTGATATTGATGGTACTTTTTTTGACGAAAATTTTTAAAAAACAGAACGTATTAAAGAAAAACTGATATCGATGGCACGCACGATCCTTTTTTTTTAAATGTCCCATTTCATTTTAACCCAGACATACGCCTCACAGTGTCTCTTCCATTACAGTTATACTTTTAGGGGAGTCCCCAAACTTTTTTACCTATGAGCAACATTCAGATGTAAAAAGAGTTGGGGAGCAACACAAGCATGAAAAATATTCCTGGAGGTGCAACATAAGTGTTATGATTGGCCATTTGGTGGCCCATATGTGAACTGGCAGTATACAGGATGCTCTGTTTGCAGTAAACCTGGTTTTTATCCAACCAAAACTTGCCTCCAAGCCAGGAATTCAAAAAGAAGCATCTGCTTTGAGGCCACTGGGAGCAACATCCAAGGGGTTGATGATCAACACGTTGCTCACGAGCCACTGGTTGGGGATCACTGTTACAATGGATCACAGATCTTGCCTTTGGGCTTGTAATGCAGTTTTGGTGTTATAATGTTATGTAGTATTCCAGATATAAAATAGGCAAGCTGCTTATTGTGGATACTAAGGGAGAACTTGCAGCTGGTGGTAGTGGAAGGGCACAGAATGGATACTGTAGTTCTGACGTAGTTGGAATTCCAATGGTTTCTAGAATTACCCATTTTATCAATTTGTTTTAACAGCATGAAGCAAAGATCAGGTCCCTGACAGACTACATGCACAGCGTTGAGTTGAAGAAGCGGCAGCTGGAGGAGTCCTATGATGCTCTGAGTGAGGATTTAGCTAAGATGCAGGTGCAAGGTAAAGGACAAGAGTCAAAAGAGTCAAAAAATTAGAAAAATTGTTACATCAAACATGTATCTACTGAAAGGTACAGAACCATGCTGAACTCTGACCATTGTAGACATAGGGGCAAATTCACTAACCGGCGAAAATTCGCCAGTGCTGGCTTTGCGCACATCGCAACACTTCGCCAGGGGTAAATTTGCCTGGTAATTCACAAAGATCCGAAGTTGCGCACAGGGTACCGAACGCTGGTGAAGGTGCGCTAGCGAAAATACGCTCAGCAGTTCGAAGTTATGCTATCGTTGGCTAATTTGCATACAGCGTGCAGTTAAAGTTCAATGGCCATATATGCTGCAAATACATTACACTACACAAGGCCAGGGAACCTTAATACAATTATAGAGTTGTTACATTGCCCTACACATGTGCCCAAAGTATAGTTAAGGTGCCATATGTTATAATATGTAGGGGGGGAAGGAGGGTACCCCAAAAAAAATGTTGGATCTTTCATCCGATCACCCTGTAAAAAGGAAAAGACGCCAGCATTTTTTGGGGACTTTTTTCAACTTTTTTTTGAGGAACTCCTATCTACTCTATTGCACTTCGCCTGGTCTGAGGTGACGAAGGCAAGTCTGGCGATAGAGGTAACGGTCAGTAAAATAAAAACGTAGTGAATGTGCGTAGTAACGCTCTTTCGCTAAAGCGAAATTCGCCTGGCGTTAGAGTGGGACGTTGCGCCAGAGTCTACCTCCTTCGCTCATTAGTAAATCGGTGAAGTGCCGAAATGACGTCTAGCCACTTCGCCCTTCAGTAAATTTCCCCCTAAGTTGCTAGTATGCGGTTTATATACAGTATCTTGTTACCTTATGATATAAAGTGCAAAAAAATGGTGCTAATGTTGTTGAAAAAATGTGATACAGAAAACATTTCAATCATGCTAGATGGAGTTAGGGTTGCCACCTTTTTTTAAATGCTTTACCGGCTGGTGGGGGGCGGGGACACAAAGGGGTGGGCCGTGATGTCAAAATTTGTAATACCGGCCACGGCTTGGCAGGTATTTTACCGGCAAGGCCGGTAAAATACCGGCCGAGTGGCAACCCTAGATGGAGTCAGCTTTGTTGCAGCCGTCATGCCTAAGCCATAGTGGCACTACTGCGTATGATGTTCAATATTATAGTCAATGGAAAACCCTGTACTTGAGTACTCATTAAAGGCCAAGGAAAGGTTAAATTATGTATTTGGCCCATTTTATTTCTACCCCCTCCCATAATGCCACTATCATCCCAGCTTGCATTGACATGACTAGCATCCATCTGTTGTGAAATGCCATGTGTGAGGCTTTGATCTTAAAGTAACTGATCTTCAAGCCAGGTATTTAGAAGAACAAATAGGCACTTTCCCTTATTTACCCTAACTGGCCCCTCATGCTCGAACTCCTCTGGTGGGTTCAGACTCACAGTTTGGCGACTGATTATTTAGAAGCTGTTGCAAAATTCACAGGGATCATAAAAATGCTGACATTTTAGCTCAGAGCAATATATTTTGGGTAAACATGGCAAATTGCCTGAACACTGAACTTTGCACATTGTTGTTGATAAATGATACTGGGTTCTAGTCTGAACAATGTTTTTCATAAAGAAGAATCTTGACCCTGTCATGTAATCCATGAATTCACTCTGTAATCTATTGTGATCCCGAAAATGATTTAAACATGTTAGCATCAATGCATTTGTGTTTCGTCGTAGCAGTGGGTTAACTAGAACAGAAAATGGAAATTTCTTTTTGATCAAACATTTCACTTGAACCTCGGTGAGAAATGTGATCACTTTTAAAATATTCTCATATTCATTTTGACTGTGGCCTGATTGTAACAAAAGCCTCTGAATCTCCCAGATTTGTTTTTTTTCGCACACAAAATCCACAAAAGTTGATGGAACTGTTTGATGTCCGTTCAGGCTGTCAGATTAGATGACAGCGCATAGGGAATCCATATTCATCTGCATTTTCTCTTTTTACATGCCAGAAAATGTGACTGAAGTGGCTGATAAGGAGCAAGATGTGATGGATGCGCATGAAGTCAAGGTCAGAATTCTTTTGGTGGCTTTATTTTACAGTGCAGGACACGGCAGCCAACTTATCAGTTATTTATAAGTCTCAGTATAGTAAATCAGTAATGTGGGAAATGAATCAACGTCCACCTAGTATAAATCAAAGCAAGAAGCTGCAGGTGAAATTCCTGTGGGTTTTGTGTGACCTTGGGCTTTCAAGTCATGAACAGAGCTGCCCAATTCTGGGGAAGGTAATGAAGGAGAAACATCTCCAGCACTGCTCTTGCTCAGGAATTTCTGAGTCAATATAATATTTAGATCCTTTCAATAGAACCCCTGATTATTTATAGCTTTTCTGTTATTTTTTCCAGCTAGCATAGTTGTCTTAATAAATAAGTCCAATCAATGAAATCAGAACTGTTTTTCCTGTTCATAAAATATATATTCCAGCTGGCTGGTGATATGTGTATCTGCAGCAGAAATGCATTTGCAGTAAGATAGTTGCTTCTGATGCTACCAAATAACAGAGCACTGTTCTGTAACTTCCCCTTTAATCAGATGCATTATTATGGAATCACCTTCAAAAATGAAGGTGCTTAATAAAATAATAAACAGCCAAATGTGTTTTTGCTGCTATCGGTTTTGCTTTGACCAAGAAATCATAAATCTATAATAATACATGTAGTTAAAGGAACAGTAACTCCAAAAAATGTAAGTGTTTTAAAGTAATGAAAATATCATGAAGTGTTGCCCTGCATTGGTAAAACTGATCTGTTTGCTTCAGAATCACTACTATAGTTCATATAAACAAGCTGCTGTAGAGCAATGGCGGAAATTGAAAAAACGGCTCTATGGCACAGGTTAACTAATGGATAACAGATAACACCATTAGACAGACAGAGCTTATCTGCTATCTGCTGTGTAACGTGAGCCTTTTCTCCTTTGAATGGCTGCCCCCATTGCTACACAGCAGCTTATTTATATAAACAAAAGTAGTGTTTCTTAAGCAAATACAACAGTTTTACCAGTGCAGGGCAACACTGCATTATATTTTCATTACTTTAAAACACTTTTTATTTTTTGACGTTACTGTTCCTTTTAATGCAGAGCCAATACACAGCCTTCTATGGTTTTGTGCATTTATAGTTTACTGACAGTTATTTTCATTAAGCAGCATGTAGAGATGACACTTAGTCATGTTCATTTGCCTTAGAAGGTCCTGGAGATGCAGATGGAGAGCCACCGAGAGGCCCATCACAAACAGCTGGCTCGTCTCAGGGACGAAATTAATGAGAAACAGAAGATCATTGATGAGCTCAAAGAGTAAGAAAGGATTTACCTAAACTTTCCTTCTTAATCAATTATAGAGGATTGATCCATTTAAAACATGAGAAGTCACTTACACAGGCAATTATCATGTCCTGAACAATTTGTACCTTGGGAGAATGTCACACCAGCCCCTTTATCTCCCTGTGAAAAGCAAAATGTTTATTACAGATGGGAATTGTGGCACTTAGCACATATGGACAATTATTATCCAAAGACTGATACATTAAAGGGGTTGTTTACCTTCAAACAACTAGTTGTTTTCAGATAGTTCATTAGAAATAACTAATTTTTCCAATTACTTTCTGGTTTCTATTTGTCACCATTTTTCTAATATTGAAGCGTAAAGTGTCATTTTTCACCTTCTAACTTAGCTCTGGCGGGGGGGGGGGGGGTCACCAACCTGTGTTTCATTACAGGAAGCTGTTGGAATTGATACAATAGTTACTAATACTCCAGAGATGCTGTTAAAAAAGTTATCAACTAAATGTTGCAAAATTGTAACAGTTTAGAGCAATGATCCCCAACCAGTAGCTCGTGAGCAACATGTTGCTCTCCAACCCCTTGGATGTTGCTCCCAGTGGCCTCAAACCAGGAGCTTATTTTTGAATTCCAGTCTTAGAGGAAAGTTTTAGTTGTATAAAAACCAGGTGTACTGCCACCAGAGCCTCAATGTAGGTTGACAATCCACATAGGGGCTACCAAATGGCCAATCACAGCACTTATTTGGCACCCCAAGAACATTTTTCATGCTAGTGTTGCTCCCCTACCCCTTTTACTTCTGAATGTTGCTCATGGGTTCAAAAGGTTGGGGATCCCTGGTTTAGAGTCTGCACCTGAATTACTGAGCTGCCAGACTGAAACACCAGAGACAGGGACATTCAACTTTAAATGTAGATTTGGGAAAAACAGAAAAAAATAAATAATGGAAAGTAATTTAAAAAAGTCTTTTTTTCTCGAACAATCTGAAAACAACTGAACTGAAAAAGTGTTTGGAAGGTCAACAACCCCTTTAAGGGCCTTATTAATCTAAATCTGAATTTTTCTGATAAAAAAGTCTGACCAAACTAAAATCCACAATTGGACCTTATTTATTAAAAAAAAAAATCACAAGTTAATCCGATCGGGTACAAACACGAAAAAAATGGACCTCTTACATTGACTTATATACAACTTTGGTATGTCTGAGATGTTGGATTTTCGGTTTAGGACTTAATTCAGATTTTATTGTAAAAATAAAACTCGATTTTTTTTTTAGGTTTTGGCATTCGTACTTTAAGAAATAACCCCCTAAGTGGTTGTAGGTGATAGCTATAATTTGAGTGGGGGAGGAAACTTTAAGAGGATGTTCACCTTTGAATTAACTTTAAGTATGATGTAGAGAGTGATATTCTGAGACAATTTGCACTTAGTTTTCATTTTTTTATTATTTGTGAGTTATTTAGCTTTTTATGCAGCAGCTCTCCAGTTTGCAATTACAGAAATCTGGTTGTTAGGATTCAAATTACACTAGCAACCATGCATTGATATGAAAAAAGAGACTAGAATAAGAATAGGAGAGGGCCTGGATAGAAAGTAATAAAAGTAGCTATAACAATAAACGTATAGCCTTACAGAGCATTTGTTGAGATGGGGTCAGTGACCCCCATTTGAAAGCTGAGTCAGAAGAAGAGGCAAATAACTCCAAAACTCTAACAAATAAATATTGAAAGTAGCTTAGAATTGGCCATTCTATAACATACTAAAAGTTCACTTAAAGGTGAACACCCTTTTAAGTATGCAGATGAAACCAACATAATCCTGGGAAAAACATATAAACTCCATGCAGATAATGGTCGGAATTAAATCCAGTAGTTATCTGAAGCAGCAGTTGCAACCAGTGCACCCCTTGCTGACTCATGGAAAAGGAACATTGCCACTGTTTTTTACTTCTACTTCAGTTCTTAGCATCTACTGTACTTCTGCCTCAGTACCAAGTCTCGTATTTAACAAAACTACACATTTGTTTGTGTTAACAATGGAAATTACTATTTCATTATATTTAGCACATAGTCTGGGCCAAGGGTTGAAGTGAAGATGAAGAATGAAAGTGCTTTCAGTGTTTCAGTTTGGCCCATCTTAATTGACGGATAAAAAAGTTACAAAACTGAAACTTAAAAGCCTATTTGTACTGCTTTTTTACTGCTCAGTCTGAATCAGAAGCTGCAGCTGGAGCTGGAAAAGCTTAGGGCTGATTACGAGAAGCTGAAGAGCGAGGAACACGAGAAGAGCAATAAGCTGCAGGAGCTGACGTGAGTCTCCTTTAATCCACTTCTTTCTTTGGACTATTTGGGCTCTCAGAAAGGGGGCAAGACAGGGCCAAAGTACCATCATTTTCTGGTGTCAAAAGATGGAAAAACAGAGGTATAGTCTATACTCCAGGAATATGTGACAGACTTTTAGATCACTAAGAAGTTATTGGACCTCAGAATGGAAGTGGAGCGATGTACAATAGTACGACTGATGACAACCTTGCAGACAGGGCCCCTTGAGCTGTATTCTGTTTAGCCCTTTCATGGTTGCCCTGCTTGTGAATGACACATGAGCACCTAATTCCTGGGTTAGGGATACATAAGGGATCATTCATTCAGGGTTTTGAAGCACATTGTAAGGATAGCACTGCATTTTCTGTGGTTCTTTTAGAGAAAGACAAACAGCAATCCCATTGCCACTGCCTACCAGCAACTGATTCCACTTTATTTGAGAGAAGCCCTATCAGATGAGCATACGCCACCTTTGATGTTCCAAAGTAGGGCAAAGGCAACATGAAGGCCACTTAGTATAATTAGAATAGTTTGAATAGATATTCTTCCTGTCTCATATCAAAAAATATTTTATACTGAAATTGGAAATCCACAGCCACATGTCACATTTACATGTAAGAACATCCAACGTAGAGAAAACCTCCCCATTATGCTTTGCTCATACCTCATCTTATTAAAACATTGACTTTCTTCTTTAGATTTCTGTACGAGAAACATGAACAATCCAAGCAGGATCTTAAAGGGTTGGAGGAGACCGTCGTGAGTATTACCATGCCTTGTGATTTTTCTTTTATGAAATTTTTCAGGTGTCTTACATGTTCAGAATTTTACCAAGATGCTAATTCCAGAAGCAACTCCCCATCAGAGAGATGCCCCATTGGAGAAGGATTTTGTGGGTTGTTATGGTGGTGTGCTTTGGGCAGATCATGGGTGGGGATTTAGCATAATAGGGCATGACTGGGATGGATCAGGGGTTTTGGTCATGCGTGAGCATACTGTATATAGATATTGGTATATATAGTTTATATATGGGAGTGTATAGATAGGTCGGTAAAGGTATATGTAGATATGTGCATATATATATATATATATATATATATATATATATATATATATATATATATATATATATATATATATATATATATATATATGTAAAAAATGAAACCGCACTCACAGGACTTTACTGAAAAAAAAAGTTAGTTTATTGCAACGTTTCGGCTCCTAAACTCAAGCCGTCATCCTGACAGACCTGTGAGTGCTGATTCTTTTTTGTACTTTTATATTTTAATATAACCAGCCCCCAGCCCAAACTAGAATGAATGTTGGCGAGTTTAACCCTTGTTATAATATAATATTACTGAGCTGGACAATGATAACAACACATTTTTACCCACAGAAGCTGCGGGTTTGATGATTGTGCATCGCATTTGCAATTGCAAGTCTTTTCATAATTGAACAATATTTTTGGAAGATTTACTACTGGGCATACCTTTATATACTCTTCATGCTGTGTCATATTGAAGCAGAATCAGGAGTCACGTCTGTCTTCCATTGTTTGTTCTTTTTTATTCTAGGCCCGTGAACTCCAGACCCTCCACAACCTTCGGAAGCTTTTTGTTCAAGACGTCACATCTCGAGTCAAGAAAGTAAGCTGTGGGATGTCCTCTAGTGATCCATTGCTGATATAACATACAGTATATTAAAAAGACGCCCTGGCACTTGGCACTGTGGTTATGATTAGAATGGCAAATAGAATAATCCCTACTACAAGTTCTTTGGAACCTTAATTGTGCAGGGAGAATGGATATACATTATCATTATCTGATGAACCTAATTGCAGATGATGTTGCCTTAAGATTCTAAACCCTGAGCTGAGTAGATGGTAAAAGCTGAGAACATTTGAAACAAATATGAATCCTTTTTTTACGATGGGCAGTTTATTTGCCCTATCTTAGGGATGGAAAATCCAGCGCCCATTGGAAACAACTACTAATGCTCTACAAGAGCATTGATGCTCCAACAGTTCTTCTACACACCCATAACACATATTAACAATACCTGGGTGTGTGTTATTTTTTTAATACAGTTATTGGTCAAAAGCCCAGGTAACCCCTTCTAAGCATTGAGCCTAGTGATAGAGGATCTCAATGCTACCTTTTTGCCGTTGTGCTTGTTATTCTTGTAGACAAAAGGTCATCTTTGTCTATGTCTAAATGTAATGGCGAGCACAACTTTCCTTTTTTTGTTGTTCTTGTTATTGTCCAGAGTGCTGAAATGGAACCCGAGGACAGTGGGGGGATACACTCACAGAAACAGAAGATTTCCTTTCTTGAGAACAACCTGGAACAGCTTACAAAGGTTCACAAACAAGTAGGTACCCCATTCTGTGCCCTTGGCTCCACAATGAATACAACCAATGATCAACTCAGAAATGTACTTGTATCTGCATTTTCATTCAGGTTATGCTCCTTTTTATCATTGCAATGATCGATGATGGTGATGATGATGATGTCTTTGTAACTGGATCTCATATCACCCTTCACTGCAATCCTTTTGGTGCCTGGCTATCTGTTTTATCTGTTTTTGCCATGTTTTACTATTTTCTTGTGCGTAGTTGAGAACTTCAGAAGAAAGCCAGTGTGACCTTCAGGTGTTAAACAGGATAACACTATTCGGTTTTTTTTGTGGACATGTTGTTACTGGGCCCCACAGCAAATTAGATTTAGGGCCCCAACATATCCAGAGGTTGTCCTTTTTTACCAATATATGTGGAAATAGCTTATTAGGGACTCGTGGGACACCCTATACCTTCATGGCTTCCTCTGTAGTTACACCCCTGACATGGTGGTTTTTAACTTTCACTTTTTGCTAATGCTAATCAGTTCTTCATTTAAACTAGGTTTCTTACTTTGATACTTTGAACTTGTTTGGTTGATACTTTGAACCAAACGTAGGTTGTGTCCGTGTAGACTGATAAACCATTGGCTACATTTGCTTTGGGGTAAAAACGTATCTTTTTATCCTTTTTATCTGCAAACCAAATAGTCTATTTTCATGTAGTTATTGTCTAGTAATCTACTGATTTAAGACAAATGCCTGGGTGTGATTATAGGCAGTCAGTATGTGTAGCTAAACGGTTGCTTTGTCATGTACAGTACTTTGTCATTGTCTTGCTTTCAGCTACTGTGCCAAGTCAATGCATGTGTCCTCTCGATTTATTATCTGATAAATTTAATACCCACTAACCATCAACCAAGCCTATTCTCTTACTATTTAAACTTATTCTTTCCTATAAAGACATAACTAACAACTGTAGACACTGAGAGATACCACTTTGAGCAGCTCAGTTTCCCAGTCCAGTTGGCTATAGGCTGTGGGGCAGATATTTTAAATTGGGGAATCCTGTGGCATTGCCAGCATTTATTAATTAAAAGCATTGTTATCGCTCTTCATATAAAATCAGTGTTTCATAATCTGCTCCTATGTTTGATTTATTCTGATCTGCAGATCCTCCTCACTTCTTGATCTCTTGTTTCGATCTCTCAGTTTGTTGGTCTCAATGAATGGAACAATGGGAGGCAGCCATATTTGTGTATGACCACTCATACGGTATTATTTGTTAGATACCTGGTCATATACCTTGGAAGATTGGCCAGTATATGCCCACCTTGACTATGAATGGGCAGCAAATCCTGTCTACCAATCCATTCCCTCCCTGATAATTTCTCCTGATAACTGATTATTCAGTCTGCTACTTAGTAAACAGATTAATCCCATGGACCAGGACGGCACTGACATGTTTTGGCCACTTCTACCCTAAGTTATCAATAAAAAGGTGACAAAGGGCTAAATACTGCCCTGTTTATACACAATTTAAAGATAGTATACTAGTCATTTATAAGCACAGATCCAAGTATTCATAGCAATCAGATAATGGGTCCGATTCAATTCAGTGAGAAAACGTTATCTCCTGGTTTATCATGTGGAAACACATAGGGGCAAATTGACTAAATGGTGAATTTTCACAATTTCGTTACCACTACACTAATTCACTAAAATGCAAAGTTGTGTCTCAGCAGCCGAATGCTGGCAAATTTTCACTAGAGTTACTTCGGCAGTGTGAGAATTTCATAGCGAAGTTTCGCTAGCGTTCATTTCTGTGTAGCAAAACTTTGTTAGTACTCTTAGGCTTAGGTCAATTTAAATAGGGCCGGTACATTAAAGTCTTATGGACGTCTTTATTAGAGATGTTGGTGCAAATGCTTGAAGTGGCCACTTTTTATTACAAATGTTCAAGGAAGAAAAATAAAGACGTAAAAAAAATCCTCTAATGGCCCTCAAATGTCTGGGGAAAAATGTTCACGAAAAAATCTTTAATAGTTCGGACTTTTGAAGACAAACTAGCTTTTAAAAAAGAAAAGTCGCCAGCGTTTTTTACAACTTTAATGCATTTCCGGGAACACAGCATATGATGTCAATGGCATAAGATTGAGGTAGATGTAGCTTCGTTTTATCAGTTCGCCTGGTCTGAGGTGGCGAAGTAAACTCTGGTGAAAGAGGTTCAATAAAATTACGATCTTAGTAACGACTGTTCGCCAGAGGGAAAAGTTGCCTGGCGATAGGGTGCAAACGAATGTTAGCGATGGTCTCTTTCACTAGCGAATTATCCTCTACACCTGTTAGTGAATTGGCGATGTCCCTGTGGGTGGGATTTCTGGTGAATTGTCGCTAGCGTCGGACACTATCCCTCTTAGTGAATCTGCCCCATGGATGGGATTCAATTCAAGTAGAAAAGGCTTTTCTTCAAATTCAGTTCCAGGCTTTACCCATAGACTTCAACAGAGTTTTCACAGTGAGATAAGTTTTTCTGAATTGAATTTCAAATCGGATCTCGTCCAAGAGTTTTCACGTGATAAATCTTTTTCTCACTGAATTGAATATGGCTCAATTTGTGTAATATCCCATCTCATATTTAAGCCCTCTGGAATTTGGAATCTCTGTCATCTGCTTGCATATGGGATCCGTTTTCTATATACAGTAGCTCTCATATGTTCTTTTATCCTGTTGTACTTCCCACATATTGTTTCATGCAGTGCTGGCACTTTTATTCATAGACCACATTTAATGTTACTTGCCCGAGGCATTACTAGACAGGAATAGTGCTCATTAATAGACAGTATTTTTCCATTGCTGTCAGCAGATAATTCGTTGCCACTTTCAAGGATACTGTAGCTACCACACAAACATGTAGAGAAATGATATGCCTTTTAGCTGTTGTAGAAATGGATTACAACACTGCTTATATCAGGGTATTTTTCCTTTGTCAATGGTGAGATTTAATGACCATTTGGTATCTAAGGGTTGGGCACCACTTTATTTTGAAGGATCCGGCCAGTCTCTGGCTTCTTTTTATTTAAGCAAAATTATATTTTACATTCATATTTATACATGTTTCACATTCAGCTTTTTTTTTCCAGCTTTGCACATTCCTATTAACAGAAAGAAGCAATCGATATTCAATGATTCCCATTTTTATCCCACATTCCCTCCCTGCTGCCTTCCATTAAGCTGGATGACTGGGTATCAAAGGTACTGAATGCTGCTAATGCAGAGATGTCTGCCTAACTCCAGTTCTGCTCATCATGGCTCACCAATACCTTTAGCTCCATTACTCATCCAGCTCATCCTAAACAACCGGCAATCACTTCATAGTGTGAAGAAGAACTGAAGAAATAAGTGGCTTTAGCAGAAGGGAAGTGACTATCACACTATGCCCCCATAACATACTTTTGAGACCCTCTAAACATCTGTCCCAGAGTAACAACTGGAGTAGACTTATTAAAGGGATACTGTCATGGGAAAAAATGTTTTTTCAAAATGAATCAGTTAATAGTGCTGCTCCAGCAGAATTCTGCACTGAAATCCATTTCTCAAAAGAGCAAACAGATTTTTTTATATTCAATTTCGAAATCTGACGTGGGACTAGACATATTGTCAATTTCCCAGCTGCCCCAAATCATGTGACTTGCGCTCTGATAAACTTCAATCACTCTTTACTGCTGTACTGCAAGTTGGAGTGATATCACCCCCCTCCCTTTTCTCCCCCAGCAGCCTAACAAAAGAACAATGGGAAGGTAACCAGATAGCAGCTCCCTAACACAAGATAACAGCTGCCTGGTAGATCTAAGAACAACACTCAATAGTAAAAACCCATGTCTCACTGAGACACATTCAGTTACATTGAGAAAGAAAAACAGCAGCCTGCCAGAAAGCATTTCTCTCCTAAAGTGCAGGCACAAGTCACATGACCGGGGGCAGCTGGGAAACTGACAAAATGTGTTTTGAAAAAAACATGTTTTCAGATGACAGGATCCCTTTAAGCATCTACAATCTTACTACAGGTATAGGACCTGTTATCCAGAATGCTCGGGACCTGGTGTTTTCCGCATAAGGAGTTTTTCCGTAATTTGGATTTCCTACTAAAAATCATTTAATCATTAAATAAACCCAATAGGATTGTTGGCCTCCAATAAGAATAAAGTATATCTTAGCTGGGATCAAGTACAAGGTACTTTTTTATTACAGGTATGGGACCCGCTATCCAGAATGCACAGGACCTGGGGTTTTCTGGATAAGAGGTCTTTCTGTAATATGGATCTCCATACTAAAAAGTCATTTAAACATTAATTAAACCCTATAGGATTGTTTTGCATCCAATTAGGATTTATTATATCTTAGTTGTGATCAAGTACAAGATATTGTTCCATTACTACAGAGAAAAAGGAAATCATTAAAAAAAAATGTGATTATAACAGAGTCTCTGGGAGATGGCCTTTCAGTAATTCGGAACTTTCTGAATAACGTGTTTTCGGATAAAAGATCCAATAAGGGATGCATCGAATCCACTATTTGGGATTCATCAGAATCCCTGAATCCTTCATGAAAGATTCGACCGAATACCGAACTGAAGGGATGGGGATGGAAAAAGTGAAAAAAACTGTGTCATGTGATTTCCCACCTCAATTTGCATATGCAAATGAGGATTTGGTTCTGCCAGGCACAAGGATTCGGCCGATAAATTCTGCTGAAAAATGCCAAATTGTTGCCAAATCCCGAATCGTATCCCTAGATCCTATATCTGTATGGAATCATAAGGAAAAAAAAGAATTATTTTCTTAAAATGGATTCTGTGGAAGATTGCCTTCCTGTAATTCAGAGCGTTCTGTATAATGGGTTTCAGGTAATGGATCCCATACCTGTTCAATAGTCTAATGCATCATTAGCAGCAGAGGTTTTATAGTGCAAGGTCAGACTGAGCCAGCAAACCAGATAATTACATAACTATAGTAAATATCCAGCTAGCAGTCACAGAGCATCATGTCTGCTTATTAATGTCTAAAACATCATTATAGTTTGGACTATAAGTCAAGACTTGTGCTTATATTTTAGTTGTAGTCAATAACTTTTCTTGAATTTCCGGATGAGAGATGGAAGAA
Source organism: Xenopus laevis (assembly GCF_017654675.1). NCBI lineage: Eukaryota > Metazoa > Chordata > Amphibia > Anura > Pipidae > Xenopus > Xenopus laevis. Next base: position 148,075,858 of record NC_054373.1, read on the forward strand.
CTCATCTGTATCATAGAGTCTATGTCCTAAAACAAAAAATGAGGCAGCAATTGCTGTATTTATGCAGCGTTTGGCTCTTAGTAATACACATCATCTCATTTCTTTGCCCATACTTCTTGTGCTTTTCCACTATGGATCTCCCACTGCTCTTCTTCCTTTTGCATGACATCACTGGGCACGTTATCTTTTAAATTCCATAACTGGTTATGAGTCAGTGCTGGTTCAATCTATGTGAGTAACAAGCGGCATGATGATTCCCGTTACATGGCAGGCACTCTACCAGTTCTTCACTGTTACTGCTTGAATGTGACATGAGCGTTCATATATGGAACTGTGTTTCACCTTACTGGATGAACTGATATATTAGGTCACAGCTTATATTTGCACCACGGCAACCAATAACAAAACACATTTTTAGGCAATCAGGGTCCCCTGTGACATTCCGATTAATAATAAATAATGATAATAAACAAGTGAATTCTTGGAGAGGCTTGAGAAGGATATTTTCTTTATATTTTTTCTATGGCTCGCTAGACACCCTCTTACTTACAACAAGCGTCAGCACCATGGGCAAACCCTCCACATGTTCCTATTTGACTTTGGAAGAAGCCTGTTTGTGCTCTTAGTTCATTTTCTACATACATTTTATAAATACAGAACTGAACTTATAACTGCAAGTTGGTCTGAAAATGAGGATAAAGCCTTTCAGCCAAATTCCTATTGGGTTCATTTGTTTTTATATTTTCCATAACCTGTTAGATATATATTCAATATGATATACATCAACAGACAAATGAGATATTCTTATTCTCACTGGAAGATTTGCTTGAATGTCACACTGTCCCTTCTCAATGTGCTGCCACTGTTAAAATACTCAACAACAAAAATGATTTTAAATCATTTTGTGCAACTGGGAATAATGCTGAGAGTTCTTAAGTGGAAACATTTTGCAAGGTCAAAGAAACCTCTGCATATTTCAGTTATTTCCTTCATAACATTTTTTGAAAGCAACAAGGTAGCTAGATTTATATATTATATGTATTACCCGTTACAGTGGCGGAACTACTGGGGGTGCAGGGGGGCCCGCAACCCCTCACGGCCCAATGGAGGTTCAGGTGCGCGCAAATCCGCAGCGACAATCTTTTCTGGAGGGGGCACACGCTGCACCCGGGCCAGATCGTTACAGTATTGACACGTTAAAGAGTATAATAACTGTAAAAATTGTGTCAAAGCAGCCTCCAAAATCACAAAATCTTGCTTAAAACTGAAAAATGCTATAGAGTGCTAACATGCATGCAGTATATTAAGGTGCACCAGCAATATAGAAACAGATAAATTATAGTATTTCTGAAAAACCCTTCCCCCCTGCACTGCACCAGTGCCCCCAAAATCTGCCTGTTGAAAATAAGCAGAGTAAAGGTGGCCATACACAATAAGATCCGCTCGTTTGGTAAGGTCACCAAATGCGTGGATCTTAACCTGATTTGTCCACCAAAGGCAGGGAGATATCAGGTTGATCCAATCGTTCGGTCCTAGTGCCAAACGATCGGATTACAACTAAGAAAAATTGGGCTCCGACGGGACAAGAACTGCATCAAGTAGCCAAAAAAAATCACCTGCCCGATCGATATCTGGACAATTTTTGGCCTGATATTGATTGGAGAGACCAGTCAGAATGCCCCCTACACGGGCAGATAAGCTGCTGAATTGGTCTAAAGGCCTGATATTGTCAGCTTTAATCTGCCCATGTATGGCCGCCGGAATGCAATGGGGTTGAATGGTGCCAATTTGCACAGATCTCCTAAGAGATCACCAACACTGAGGATGAACGGTTGAAATTGATCTAGACTTGGCTTTAACTGCACTAGCTGTGTCTGAATTCACCAGTAGATTCTGGTGGTGGAAACCTTCCAAAAATACTACCAAAAATACTACCATTTACTGCAATTAGTCATATCACAAGAAACAGGGTGAATTGCAACATGCCTTGTTCTAATTTGCTCCTTGTAATCTGAAGTGAAAATGTTTGCACTCTTAGAATGCAACGCAGAGTTGTATCTGTGCATTTGACATTGTTTCATACATTAGTGGCAGGACGTAGGTGACCCAAGTGTTCAATTGAATGTCCCTAGCTTGCCTGTCATTCAGAACTGCAAACTGGGGAGTGACATGGGACCCTGGGCAATGGGGGAGCCATAGCAGAAACCACTATATTGTTGATATAACCATTTGTTTAGTCCCTCCCTGCAACATTTATATACTGTATATATATATATATATATATATAACATCTTTATATAACATATACAACAGGGTATATGGGTGTGTATATGCCCCCTTTAAATCATTCTTAGGATTTAAGTTGTAATATGCCAATTACAGCCTGTTAAAACAGCTGTTCAGAGTCTGAACCTACACCATTCCTAAGAATGCCTTTTTCACTAACAATACTATCATCTAATTTGTTTCTCTCACCTATCATATTTGAGTTGAACATCGCTTTTATCTCTTTCCAGTTCTCTGTCTTCTGTATTCTTGTACACGTTGTTAGGCTGCCAGCCTGCAAGAAAAAAGGGTTTATTTGGTATGAAAGTCTCTTGGAGGGATAAAGGGTAATGCGATTTACAGCTCTGTTGCTTTGAAAATGAATCATTAATATGGTCAAATCCCACCATGACTTTCATAGCTGATTCTTTTGAGACAGTCCTGGCTTTCATTATTTTGCCAGTGCTGTTTTTTAAAGGAGAACTAAAGCTCAATAAACAGGGGCGGATTTATAAAGCGGGCCTAGGCCTGCTGTTATTTGTCGCCCCTGTACCCTCCCCTTTAATCGGAGAAATGGGGATTGGCGCCAGGAAGTTTAAAAAACTATTATGTCTCCTGCGCGTGCCCAGTGTTTCTGAACCAATGTGGGTGTGGTTGAGCAGCATGCCGCCCCCTAAAATCCTGCCACCCTAGGCCCAGGCCTTGTTGGCCTTTACACAAACCTGGGCCTGTCAATAAAGAATTAGAAATTATGCACCTTATATTTTATGTTTCTGTTCTATCTCCAGGCCAATAGACCCCATTCACACTTAAGATCTGTACCTCTGAATGCTCTCTCTAGCTCCCCAACATGGAACCTAGTCCAGGAAAATAATATGGGGACCTGTTTTCCCACCTGCAGTTAAAGGGTAACACTGCTTCTGCAGCAAAACATATTTTTACCAGTGTACAAAATACATACGTACAAAACCCTTTAATTTAGTTTGGCAAGATGCTTCCAACTTTCCTATACAGGGCCTGTTGGTAGATATTATTCTCATTCGGCATCAATATTTTATCCAACAGGTTGGCTCTTATATGCATGTGTTCTGGGAATTTACACAGGCCTTTTGGAAGTCTGTACATGGTGTTATAAACCAGAGGCAGACCATTATGGTTTAATGAATCATATGTTTTATATCTGTATAAAAAAAGTGCATCTTTGGCACCTCTGTGGGGGTGATGAGTCACCTTCAACTAGATGGTCAGAATAAAGGTGGCCATACACGGGCCGATAAAAGCTGCCGACAGACCGAGTCGGCAGCTTATTGGCCCGTGTATGGGGCCCCCCGATCGAGATCTGGCCGAAAGTCGGGCAGATCTTGATCAGATGGGACAAAAAATTCCGTCCGATCGCGGCCGCATCTGTTCGTTGATGCGGTCCCGCGATCCGACCGCCCATTACCATTCATTAGGATTCGATCGTTGGGCCCTAGGGCCCACGATCGGATCAGCCCGATATTGCCCACCTCAAGGTGGGCATATCGGGGAGAGACATCGTCAAACGAGCGGATCTCTCCGTGTATGGCCACCTTTGCATATAGTGATTGGTTGGCTAATTAGTCAAATGAGTTTGATGTAACTGCCTGATATGTAGCAGAATCATTGGTCCAGTTGGCCAGACACCCAAAAATTGCCCTTTGAGGCTACTGTTACAATTATTTTGCAAAATGAAAGCACTGAATTTCTTAGAAGAGATTGCAATATGTCACTTTTTTTGTGAATACATTATTGGATGGAGGGAATGAAAGAATCAAGAAATCCTGGCAATTGCCATTGTAGTAAAACCCTATCTATTGTTCTTGCTGTGCAGTACTGGATGGTTTTCATGCATGGTCTACACAATATTGTATGCTGCATATGGAGGGTCACCATGATGTATTTTGTTACAGTGATGAATTACATCATTAATTCTAAACGAAATCTTAGGTTAGGAAATAACATTTATTCTAAATCTGGGTCAATTTAAAGGCCGGTCATTGAAGGTCTATCTTATCACATCAGATTATCTGTCCCTCAGTAACAGTAAACTGAAATATATTTCTGTCAGTGCAAAAAGATTAGTATGTGACCTGTGTACATTTCAGCCCATCACCAACCGCGTTTGACTGGCATCCCCTGCTTGTGGCTTTTCGGCATCCAGACACTTCCCTGCTTGCATGTTGTATGGAGGGTTTAACACATGCACACGTTCTGTCAAGTTTTGTTCCCACATCTTTGTGATAAACATGTTGATCTAGCAGTTTTTGTTTAGAGCTTTGCTAATAATGATACAAAATTATCACCTTTTACTGTACTGTGAATTATGATCTGTGCTTTACTGCAACACTCATGATCTGTGAGTGTTTCCATGGACAATATTGTATATCTGACAGTTAAACATTATAGGGCTCATTTACAACCGCAAGTGCAGTGCCAGACAGACTTTGAAACTATTTGGTGCAACTGAGCAATTGCGTTAGATTCAATTCCCCATTGCGCTCCCAATTACGCTGGAATTTTGGGGAAAAAAACACTACATTGTGCTCTAAATTGCACTTTGCTAACTGAACTTGCCAACATAAATGAGCCCTTATATCTTAAAGTAATGGTTTCCCAGACCTTGTTATGAACGTGCTGCACTTCAATAAATAGTCCTCTCTGCCGTGCCAGATATAGTGGATCTGGGATTCTGAAATTAGATGTGGCCACTAGCTTAGTTCTCACCCCGGGGGGGTTAGTGATTGTTACCAAGATTTAATATCAATTCCAGACTCCACAGTGAGAGTTGGAACCTGCAGCCATACGTTAAGGCATAGGTCATAGACAACCTGCCTGTGTATATGAGATCATTTAAGAGGAACTTTCATAGCTGTAATATGTCAACTGCAGCAGACAAGCAAAAAATCTTTATTTTTTATTGATATATTCTTTTTTATACTGCAGACAACTTGATTGTGCTTGTGCAAATCAGTATAGATTCAGAATTAAACTAAAAACACTAATTTAATATAACACTTCTCACCTGGTTTCTATTTCTCCTGCTATCAGTATGGGACACATGCTTGACTTGATATATGCAGGAATATTAATATGTATTTTTGAAACTATCAAAGACTATTTTTGAAACTGAATAAACATAGACTAGAGCATTTTGTTTTATTGCAATGACAGTTGTGCTTTAAGCAATCTCTTTATAAGTATTACTGTAAATATTAACTGAACCCTATTGTAGCTGCTGATGGTCAGATATTGGCATTTCGGAATGAGACATTCAATCAGACCTTTCCATGCATTTATGCCTACTCTTCTGTCCTTGCTTTCTGAATGGTGTCACCAAGCTGGTTCGTGACAACGCAGATCTTCGCTGTGAGCTTCCTAAACTGGAAAAACGTCTTCGGGCTACGGCTGAGAGAGTTAAGGCCCTGGAGGGTGCACTGAAGGAGGCTAAGGAGGGAGCGATGAAAGACAAGAGGAGGTACCAACAAGAAGTCGATCGTATTAAGGAGGCTGTACGCTATAAGAACACAGTTAAACGCACACACACAGCACAGATTGGTAAGAAACAGAATTACTATACAGACTTCATGTATCAAATAGATTTTGATGTGATGTTTCTTAGCTTCCAAATTAGCTGATTAAAGGCCACTATATCATTAGAATGATGCTTGGTACCTGTGTTGGGATAGTGTTATGGTATCTCACTATAAAGACTATCCCCATATGTAATAAAAGTTTGGCTAGGAGCAGTAACCCACACAACCAATAAGATGCTTGCATTGAAACAGGTGACCAGTAAATTCTACCTGCAAATTGGTTGCTATGGGTTACTGTCCTTTATTACATAACCCATATATGTGTTAACGGTCAACTACAGTTCCTCAAAAAAGATGTCTTTATTTAAATTTTCTTATGGCTTATGCTGTTTCCATTGCCAGTAGCCCTATGTCACTTTACTTTTGAGACCCACAAACTAATTTTCTTTAACCCTTGTCAGGCCTTAGTTCCTTCAGGTCTTTGACATGAGCAGGGTGTCATTGGGCATTAGTAATTCTGCACTTTTCAATAAAAGAGCAACATTGATAAAAATACATTTGTTGCATGTATATATTAATATCCCTACTCCCTTCTATTGTCTTCCCTGTTCTTTGCAAAGCATCTCTGCATCTGTTAGCAGACTAATCTAAATTATAACTATTCCCAAGTGCCCAATATGATGTATTCTTATTGCAGCAAAGCCCATCCGGCCAGGACACTACCCTGTATCCTCACCCACCAACCCATACGGCATCCGGAATTCCGACTCAGTTAGTTATACCAACAACCTCTTTCAGAACTACCAAAATATGTACATCCGGGCAACCAGCCCAAGCAGTGAAACATTGTAAGTATACTTACATTTTAAAAATGGTTTCTTTATTCCTAAAATTGGCTTCATATTACCTCAAGCACATATAGCCACGCAGTTGTTGAGCGTAGCACACCATTAATGCTTGTGCAGTGTAAAGCCGGCCATACACAGGCAGATTTCTGTGGTTGTTTCACTTACCACCTGCCCTTTTCCTGATGCTTTTGTATTATTTTGTATTCATATTCTCATCCCTCCACCGGTGGTGTTTCTACCTCCCACCAAGAACCTTCCTAGTGTTCCCTCTCCCTGCCTCTGTCATCTCTCCTGTTATTTCCCATTTAAAGGAGAATTCAAGCCTAACATTAAAAAACCCCTACCCCCCTACCCTACATAGACCCCCCTCCCTCCCCCCCCCAGCCTAAGTGTTACCCCGGGCAAATGCCTCTAACGTTTTATTTTACCCTCGGTGCAGATTCAGGCCTTAGAGTTCATGGGCGCTATCTTCATTCGATTCAGTAATCTTCTGAATGAGACTGGCACTTCGACAATTTTCCTGAGTTTCGGCGCATGCGCAGTTGTCGTTTAACAGAAAATTGCTCCAACTGCGCATGTGCCGCTCCGCAGGTCTCATTCCGAAGATAAGAAGATGGCGCTTGTGAACTCTGATGCCTGAATCTGCACCGAGGGGTAAGTAAACCGTTTGAGGCATGTGCCCGGGGTAACACTTAGGGGGTTATGTATCAAGGTCCGAATATCCGTACCTCGAATAATTCGTAGTTTTTGGAGCAAAAAATAAAAACTACAAATTTTTCAAGATTTATTTAAGTCCAGTGGTCTAAAAACTGCGAATCTGAAACCCCGGCATCTAAAAGCTCTTGAGGTCCTGTATAAGTCAATGGGGAAGGTCCCAGTGTCTGCGCTGATGTCTGTACTGATATACGATGATTTTGGTGTTTCGGCACGAAAAACTTTGAAAAACTCAGAGAAAATCTTAGTTTTTGTGGAAAACTCCAAACAATTCTGAGTTTTCGGGGAAAGCTCTGAAGTTTGCCCGACCCTATTTTTTTTTCATAAATACGGTCCATTCGGGGATTCAGAGTTGCTTGAAGTTTGATATTAGAAACACTGAGATAAATTCGGAACTTGATAAATAACCCCCTTAGGCTGGGGGAAGGAGGGAGGGGGGGTCTATATAGGGTAGGGGTTTTGTAAAGTTAGGGTTGAATTCTCCTTTAATGACGGAGTCACAATGGAAATTCCTAATAGCATTAAACATATTCTTTAGAAATAACTACTGGCTTTAATGCCAAAAGACTGCCACCTTTATGTGTCTCTCTAGAAAACGTTCTAAAGGTTATCTATAATGCTAATTACATGAACATATGTTTTAAATGACATCAGTGAATCACATAAGGCAGGCTCTGTAAAGTCAGGTCAGCAATCAAACTTCAGTAAAATAAATCACTTAACTATGTAAATTCCAGCATTATTCCACTGCTGGATTAATGACACCCAAAAGGGCAGGTCAGTTGTGCTGTTGAAGGCAATCGGCAGTGAGTGAGAATCAGCTCATGCAACTAGATTGACTTTGGAACTGTTCTGATGCCTCCAGTGTTGATTGGCTCAGTGCAGGAAACACCCCCATATCGGAAAATTCCTGTCATGTAGCCACCTATAATAATAAAGATAGGAAACAAAACACAGATACAATGGAAACTTCTTATAAACATAGGGTGAGGTAAATAATTTGAACGCAATTAGCACGTGATAGATCATCCTTAAACTCGGTTTATAAGAGCTGGCACTGATAAAACAAAAACTTTATTACAGATGGAGCCTTTGTATAGAGTATTTTTAGTTGACTATCTCTCTTGTGCTATTTAGCTTTGCCAATCCATGTTCCAGCACACGGAGGAGCAATTCTTCCAGTGACAGCTTGCTTTCCTATCAGAAGATGAATGTGGATAATGGTAAGGACATTACAACACATTACCACGCTATGTGCTTTTAAAGGGACAGTAAATGCCTTTTTTCAACATTGGTTCAAGAAATAGGGCGTGTACTGAACATAACCTATTTTGTAATTAGGAAATATTTATGTTTTTGTTTTTTCTTACACTAAACAGAGCACAGAGAAACCAAAGTCCAACAAATCAGCAGTCCAATGAGAAGTCCTGTTTATAAATAATCAAGCACAGTTTACATTGCACACAACAGATGATCCCTGTAGAATACAATGGTGTTTTTTCTGTTATCTACTATGAGACCTGTGTGCCTTTTCTCCAGCTTGAATGGCTGCCTGAGAAGTGATTGCACCTCAGACTCTCCCTATGTGCCATTGCCCCTAAACATGAATACTGAATACTTATAAAAAGTCTAAACATAGCTCTAACATAGCTCTACCCCTGCATACTTCATTTACATCCCTAAGTAAACCAACACAGTGACAGCATAGTTACATACTGTAGTAAGGAGTTTGAAAAGAGACACACATCCATCAAGTTATAGTGATGAGCAAAAGTTTTCCCGCAAAAATGACGCCCATGGGCATGAGAAAAATTTGTTGCATGTCCATAGACTTCAATGCATTTCAGCAAATTTGTTTAGTAAATTTTTGAGGAAACGGGTCAGATTCGCCCATCGCTAGTTATAACTGTAGACTTGTGATTTGTTTTTGCACACTGATTCATTTGCTTTTATATAACTGATGTTTGGGTTATCTGTTTACACCCACAGGAAATGCTACAGATATCAATGATAACAGGTAAGCAGCATAATGTTTTCTATTTAATGTCAAATGTAACAAATATAGTCCCAAAGTATATTCTCTGTTATAATGTGTTTTCTTTTTAACAACCCTTTAGGGCAGAGACAAACGTGGAGATTCGGGGAGATTAGTTGCCCAGCGACAAATCGACTCTTCTTCGGGCGACCAGGGGCGCGCCGCCAATGAGGCGAGCTGAGACGCTCGCCTCAGGCGGCAACGCCGGAGCGGTTTCCAGGGGCGGCAAAAAGCCCCTCCTGCACCTTTAAGAGCCGAATTTCCGGTTTTTAAACCGGAAATTCGGCCTTACGAATGCGAGAGAGCGCAATTGCGCTCTCCGCATTAGTGTTCCTGCCTCCCCTCCCGACAGGTAAGTCGGCGAGGGGGGGCGGCATTGCAGGAGCGGTCTCAGGCGGCCCTAAGGTACGAATCGGCGCTGCGGGCGACTAATCACCCCTTCCTGCCGGCCAGAATCGAAATCGCCGGCGGGATGGCACTCGGAGCGCTTCATTTTTGGAACTTTGGAAAACCAAACACTCCGAGTGCCATCCCGCTGGCTAGAATCTAAATCTTCGGCAGTTTGGGGAACAATAGCTAATTTGTCGCCGGGCGATTGAATCTTCACGTGTCACTGCCCTTAACAGTGCTACATTTGCTCCCAATCCCAATAAATCTCACCATCTTTACAATGCAAACTGCTTTTTCGTCATTTCGACACTTCGCCGAGGAGATAGACTCTGGCGCAACTTTGCACTCTAACGCCAGGTGAATTTTCGCTCTGGCGAAAGAGCATAACTACGCAAATTCACTTCGTTTTTTACTGACCGTTACCTCTATCGTCAGACTTGCCTTCGCCACCTCAGACCAGGCGAAGTGCAATAGAGTAAAGAGTAGATAGGAGTTCCTCAAAAAAAAAGTTTTTCAAAGTCCCAAAAAACGCTGGCGTCTTTTCCTTTTTACAGGGTGAAAAAGATAAAAAAAAAAATTTTGGGGTGCCCTCCTTCCCCCCTACATTTGATAACATATGGCATCTAAACTAAACTGTGGGCACATGTGTAGGGCAATATAACACCTCTATATAATTTTATTAAGGTTCCCTGGCATTGTGTAGTGTAATGTAGTTGCTGCAGCATATAGGTCCATTGAACTTTAACTGCATGCCGTATGCTAATTAGCCAACGCTAGCATAACTTCGAACTGCTGAGCGTATTATCGCTACTGTAACTTCGCCAGCGTTCGGTACCCTGTGCGCAACTTCGGATCTTCGTGAATTAGCGTTGTCCAGGTGAATTTACGCCAAATTATGGCAAAGTGTTGCAATGTGCACAAAGCCAGCGCTGGCGAATTTTCGCCGGTTAATGAATTTGCCCCATAGTCTACTTTTCATTTTATGCTCTTAAAAATTCTATACAAATTTCCTAACTCATGGCACCTTAACTATACAGTGGGCACATGTGTAGGGCAAAAACATTTTATTTGCTGTTTTGAAGGTTTCCCAGGCTTGTGTAGTGCTGCTACATATACCTCCATTGTAACTTCAATTTGGCGCCGTATGCAAATTAACCATCGCTAGCATAACTTTGCTTTGCGAATTAACGCTAGTGCAACTTCACAACCTTACGCTTCCCCTGAGCGCAACTTCGGATTTTAGTGAATTTGCATAGCGCTGGCGAAAATACGGCTGGCGAAGTGCGGCAAAGCGCGACGAAGCGGACGCTGGCGCAACAACGAATCTTAGTGAATGTCCCACTTAGAATGGCCAATTGTAAGCAACTTTTTAAACAAGGAAAAGTTGTGCTCACCACTAATTTATAAACCATTAAACCAATGAGAGAGATTGTTTGTCCATATATTGCAATATACAGCATTGAAGCTGGCCACCTTAAATATATTTTTTTATTTTTTAAATGATTTGCCTTTTTTTCTGACTCTTTCCAGATTTCAAATGGGGATCTCTGATTCCATCTAAAAAAATCAATGCTCTGTAAGGCTACTTTGTTATTGCTACTTTATATTACAGGTATGGGATCTGTTATCCAGAAACCCATTATCCAAAAAGCTTTGAATTAAGGAAAGGTCATTCCCATATATGTATTTTATCTGAATAAAACTAATTTTTTACAATAATTTCCTTTTTCTCTGTTATAATAAAACAGTAGCTTGTACTTGATCCAAAAGAAGGTAGAATTAATCCTTGTTGGAAGCAAAACCAGCCTATTGGGTTTATTTAATGTTTACATGATTTTCTAGTAGACTTAAGGTATGAAGATCCAAATTACGGAAATATCCCTTACAGTATCTGGAAAACCCAGGGTCCCAGGCATTCTCGATAACAAGTCTCATACCTGTACTCATGTTTCCATTCAGGCCCACTGCTATTCATATTTCAGTCTCTTATTCAAATATATGATATATGGTTGTTAGGCTAATTTGGACCCTAGCAAACTGGAAAGCTGCTGAATAAAAAGATAAATGACCATAAATAAAAACAATTGCAAATTGTCTCATAATATCACTCTTTATATCATACTATGGGGTATATTTATCAAAGAGTGAAGTTAATAGTGAAATTCCGCCACTTTACATTCATTTCTATGGGATTTTTTTATAGGCGTATTTATCAAAGGGTGAACTTTCACTTTCACCCATTGATAAATACGCCTTTCAAAATCCCATTGAAATGAATTGAGAGCTGCGGAATTTCACTCTAGTGGCGGAACTTCACTCTTTGATAAATTCACCCCTAAAAGTTAACTCAAAGGTAAACAACCCCTTTTACATCATGTGACTTTAGGTCACGTTATTAAGGGGATAAAAACTTTCTTTCACCCTTCAGTTCCTTAATTTGTATATTAATCCGGATGAGTCCATCCTAAAAGATTTGGGGTCATTGGAATCCTGGAAACAGGGATTTGGTGCATCCATGATATTTAAAAAATATATCCTGTATGGCTGTAGTGAATAATGTACCCCCTGTTGTAAAATATAAGGATTTCATAAGTAACCAAGGACTGACCTGTAGAGGCCGTCGGTCTTGTGCTTTTATGTGGTCATGGAACTCCAAGGTGACTTCTAATATCCTCATATTTTTACAATAGGGGTTACATTATTTATTATATATAAATAAGTTTCAGTCTGTGACAGATTACATCACTAAGCACGTTTATAAGGATAGAATTTACAGAATATTCATGGCTCTTGCATATTATAACAATATATCATATAACAGGATTTTTTTTTTTTACAAGACTAGAGTACAGTGCAAACAAACCTCTTTTATATTCAGTATATCTAGAAGGAAGTATTTTACTCTGCAGTTTTTGCATTGTTTCAAGACAATATTTATATTTCTCTGCAGAAGTGATTTGCCATGTGGCTGTGAAGCTGATGATCAGACCAAGTTGTTCCCTCTTCATCAGGAAACAGCAGCCAGCTAATAACTCAGTAAAAAGATATCTCCTATGATGTGCACTTTCAGGTAATACCCTCTTCTCAACCCATTTAAATGGCCAACCAAAATTTGTCAAAGTTGGAAATGTGCATGGAAGTAACCAGTACCACTCTCCCATACCCAACACTACGGGGCACATTTACTATTGGTCGAATATCGAGGGTTAATTAACCCTCAATATTCGACCCTCGAAGTAAAATCCTTCGACTACGAATATCGAAGTCAAAGGATTTACCGCAAATGCTTCGATCGAACGATCGAAGTAAAAAACTATTTGAAGGATTTTAATCCATCAATATGGGGACCTTCCCCATAGGCTAACATTGATGCTCGGTAGCTTTTAGGTGGCGAAGTAGGTGGTCGAAGTTTTTCTTAAAGAGACAGTACTTCGACTATCGAATGGTTGAACAGCCGATCGATTGAACAGATCGTTCGATTCGAAGTCATAGTCGAAGGTCAAAGTAGCCAATTCGATGGTCGAAGTAGCCAAAAAAATACTTCGAAATTCACAGTATTTTTTATTCAAATCCTTCACTCGAGCTAAGTAAATGTGCCCCTACTAGTACAGGACATAGGGACAAAATCTTTAAGGAGAAGAAGGTGTTTCAAACAAACATTTCTAAAGGTGTTTCTTTAATGGAAAATTGGAAAAAGATTTCTGTCATACAGCAGTAAAAGATGGGTAGATCTAGGACACTACATCAGTAGGCCACCCAATAAAAGTAATAAAACCTTTATTTATGACACAATCATCTCCACAAACCTGAGGGACTGGTCTGATCTAGTGAGTTTTTTACATTTAGTTTCCTAGTGTTTCTTTTCAAACAATTACATTACCACTGTCAATATGTAATTATAGTTTGTCACATATAGTGAAATATTGTCTCCTGACAATATTTCTGACAAAGTCATCAGTTTTGTGACCAAAAAAAGTAGATCTTCATAGTTCCCTAATGTGATCCAATCATGATACCTTGGGCCAAAATATCAGATGAGCCTGATTACCAATTGACTGGCCAGCTCTGGTAAAGATCCCCTCCTTTGGCAACCTTGTGTGCACCATCTTAAGGTTTAAAATATAACTCTGTAGCCTTGAAACATGCCATAAATAATGGATCCTAAAAACTGTTAGACTTGACATCATTGGCAATTACTGTAGGTCCCCATGGTGACAACCAGAAACATTTTTCCCACAGATAAAAGCTATTTCTTTGTATTTTAACATTTGATCTTAAAGGACAAGGAATAGCATTTTACAATTAGGGTGCCAAAAGTTAGGCACTCCCAAGTGACTATTTTTACTTACCTGACATTCTGGGCCGGGGTTTTTATTGCCAGCATCGTGGAGAGATCCTCTTCCTGCTTCATCGGCTTTCAAATTTCCTAGGGCAGACACATGTGCAGTACATCGAAATAGCGAGCTTTTTCGTTAAAGTCCAGCTTTCCGCTCTACTGTGCATGCGCTACTGCAAGAAGACCCGAAGAAGCAGGAAGAGGATTTCTCCATGTTGGTCGCTAAAAGAACCCTGGGCCGGGGCAGTTTTCTGCTGATAGAAGCGCCGGCGGAGGTGTCAGGTAAGTAAAAGTAGTCACTTGGGGATTATTAACTTTTGGCACCCCCAAATGTAAAATACTATTCCTTCTCATTGAACAATAGCAAAAGCAGCTCCAGCCGTAGGGCATAAATAGTGGTTGTAGCTAATACAAGGTGAGGTCAGTTAACCATTCCATCCAGATGAGATTCCATATAGAGTCATGTAGAGGTTCTCCTTCCTCCTCTCAGACATGCTCATCTCTTGGATGTTGTTGTTCTTCTGTATCTTGTGATTTTATTAGTTCTCACTGGTCAGGCCCGGACTGGCAATCTGTGGGTTCTGGCAAATGCCAGAGGGACTGCTGCAAGGTGCCATAGACAGAACCGATTTATTGGGGGTTGCTTGGTCCTCTTTGTGGGCTGTTTGGGTCTCTATGTACCTGAAATGCCAGGGCTTATTTTGATTCCCAGTCCAGACCTGTCACTGGTCTTCCTGTATGAAAAAGCATTAACAATAATAATAATAATTCACATCTCTCTGCTTCCTCTTTCCTTTCTTTACTTCCAGTTTCCAATGAGGCTGAAGCTTGTACCCAGCATGCTGCAAGTTAGCTTTTTGTGGCCTCTGCTGCCAACTATTACCTTCCCTGTATAACTCAGTGTCTTTCTACTGTGCTCTGTTTATGTACTGTATATTAACAGCTGCTAATGTTTATTCTATACCTTTGCAATGTACTTGATTATGTATTCACTCTGTCCTATTGAAGTTACTTATGGTATATCTGTCAAATCCCACACCTTGTATCATTTACCTGGGGGTTAGTGATGTACCACTGTGAAGGTGGAATAGTAAGGGAACTCAAAACAATGATATTTCAAAGCAGTATTTGTGACATTATATTGGCATTTGTAAGTCTGAGGCATTGAATCCCTTACAAAGGGGAAACACACAGGGTGGATATGTTATCTGTCTTTATAGTGTATGTTCTTTAATAATAACAATGGTTGTATATATTTTCATGTGGATGAAATAAAAAGCCAAAATGAATTTCAGATGCAAAACTGTTACAGTAATAGAAGCGTCAATGGATGTCTATGGAGAATGCCTCTCATATGGCAGCTCCATCACGCATCACATTATACAAAGCAGCCGTGAGTAAAGATAGGGTATATTTTGTCTTACAATGGCAACCTGTAGCTTTCCTTTATACAGTAGATATTAAAACTCTAGTGTGCGTTTATACAAAGATAGGTAGAAAAACACATGATATGTACATATACAATTCTCTTACCTACAAGCGCTGGTAATGCATTATTTCTGTTAAATGCAGAATGAAGTCATTTTGCTGGAATTGTCATTTATAAGTTGCAAATTCACTCTGTAGAATGATGGTAATTTCACTGAGTATTTTAAAGTACTGCTTTTTTTCAGTGAAATCAATAAATATATCAAGCAAAGCCTTTCTATAGCCATACAAAACCTAAAAATATCACAGAGCTATGATGGCTGCCAGGGAGGAGTCTGACAGTTGCGGGAAAAACACAAACACTTTAGTATAATGCTATCTGCAATAGTCACTGAAATCCTGATGTAAAAACTTTCATTTATGGCAAAATGGGAACAATAAAGAATCTTTTCATTTTATTAATTCCTGTGTGTGTGTGCATGTATCTATATACAGTATCTGAGGGAAAAAATCTCATAAATGTTACTTTTTTTGGGTGCCTCACTGCTGTGGTGGGGTCTCAACATTTTTTACCCATGTGCCACATTCAAATGTAAAAAGAGCAACACAAGCATAAAAAAAGTCCCTGGGAATGCCAAATAAGGGCTGTGATTGGCTGTTTGGTAGCCCATATGTGGACTGACAGCCTATAGTACACTCTATTTGGCAGTACACTTAGGGGCAAATTCCCTAACCGGCGAAAATTCACCAGCGACGGCTTCGCAGTCATCGCAACACTTCGCCAGGCATAAATTCACTAGGACAACACTAATTCACTATTATTCACTATTATAAGTGCGAAGTTGCGTCTAAGGGCGCCAAACGCTGGCGAATTTTCGCTAGCCTTACTGCTATGCCACTATCAAAGCAAAGATGTGATAGCGTTGCCTAATTTGCATACGTCGGGAAATGATAAAGTTACATGGATGTATATGTTGCAGCAAATACATTATATTACACAAGTCCAGGGAACCTTAATAAATAAAATAGAGTTGTTATATTGCCCTACACATGAGCCCACTGTATAGTTTATGTTCCATATATTAGAAAATGTATGGGGGGAACCCCGTTACCCCAAAAAAATTTTATGGACCTTTTCAGCCTTTCACTATCACAAAAAGGAAAAGAAGCCAGCGTTTTTTGGAACTTTCCACTAAAAATTGAGGAAGTGCTATCACTCCATTGCACTTCGCCTGGTCTGAGCTGGCGAAAGCAAGTCTGGCGAATAAGGTAACATTCAGCAAAATCTGCATCTTAGTGAATTTGGGGAGTTACGTCCATTTGCCAGAGCAAAAATTCACCTGGCGTTAGAGTGCGAAGCAATGCTATGCTAGCTGACGCCTGCGCCAGTTAGGAAATTGGCAAAATCCCTGCGGGCAGTAACGCTAGCGAATTGACGCTAGCATTAGCCACTTCGCCCTTAAGGGAATCTGCCCCTTGGTTTTTATAGGGCCACAACTTGCCTCCAGGCCTGGAATTCAAAAATACCACTGGGTTGTTGCGCCCCCGGGCCAATGGTTGGGGATCACTGTACTAGAGCCTGATTCACAGATCTACTGAATCTATCTATGGTAGCCATACATACCATAGTCTTGGCATCCAACCATTTGGCCAACAGATTTTGGTACCTCCATATCGTTTAGTGGATTTGGATCAACAGACTAGAACTGCAGGGATTAAGTAAATGCAATGGCCACAGAAGACTTCTTGAACATTGACTACCAGACAGAAAAGGCCAAGGTGGAAGAGTTTGATCTTAACTTGTGAAAGCCAGACAATGTTTATCCCCACAAGATCCTTATTACCAGCCATTAAGCATAGTGTTTTTTTGCAGTCAAATGACCTAGATACTTCACCATCTGCTGTAAACTTCTCTTTTAACAGAGTATTTTAAAGGTGTGGCCACATGTGTGATCAAATCTAGATGTGCAATAGGACGATGACCCTAAACACATCAGTAAATATATCAAAAAAGAACAGAATCGGGATTTGGAAAACATACACTTTGGGAAAACATAAATAATATCAACACTTTAATTTGAACATGTCTATAAATGAGAACATAAAGTGGAAAAGTGAATCTAGTCAATAATGGGTCACACACTGCAGCATGGGCACATCAGTTAACATTGGTGCCTTGGAACACTGTCCTTTGTTTGACTTGGATTTCCTCCAATTACAGTGAAACCTCGATTTTAAGTACCCTGATTTTAAGATATCCAGCATTTTATATTTTTTATTTGTGGTCCAACCAATCTATAATGTATTTCAATGGGTGCATTTCCCTGATTTTAAGTAATGTTTTCCCAGATTTTAATTGAAATTTTGTCCTGATGTACCCAAAACTGCCTTTTTTCCTCTATAAATGTTATTTGTGAAATAAAGAGGTTTAAAATACTAACTAGATGTATATTTTGCCTGTAAATGGTCAATTCCAATTAGTCTGTCCCTTACACAGTCCTGCACCAATCACTTATTGCTTTAGGTTGTATATGTTGCACATGCACCAATAGTGTACCATTAACCCTTTCACTGCCAGCCAATTTGGCACTTTTATTGCCAGACCATTTTTGAACATTTTGTGCTCTTTCACTTTAGGGGCCTTTCCTGGGGGCGTCTTTTAGTTTACCCACGAAAACAAGATATAGTTTTTTTCAGGACAACCTAAGCTATCAAAATGTGCTAGAATTTTGTTGTAATTCCACTCCTGTAAAAAGATATGGGCTTCTAAGTGTATAAAAAACAGTTTGGCATGATACAAATGCATATATCAGAAACATAATTTATTTTATGCACGAGAACACAGCAGATTTGGAAAGTTCTGTGTCTCCTGAATGCGCCAATACCAAATATATATAGTTTTATGGAGATTCCTCACTTCTATAGATCAAAAACTAGAGACAGCAAACTACCAAATTTCCAAAGAACCGCTCCACAAAACTGCATATATCTGATTTCAAGGCCAAACATTCCACTTACAGTAGGTTTACCCTAAAAAAACGACACATTGTTGGAAAGAACAGATTCTAACGGGTTCAAAATGGGTAAATATATATTTGTACTCAAAACTACCAAGTTGCAATTCTTTCCTAAAATTAGCAGTTTTTATGAAAATGTGTTACATTTTTAAAATATTACCTCAAAGTGTCCAGTCTACAGCATTGTATCTCCAACATATCAACATTACAGCATTTTTCAAGGGACAAAAATGTATGTTCACCCCAGAAAACAATATATTTTTTGAAAGTGCACATTTCTGCGAATCTAAAATGGGTATGCATGTCCTTCTACTCCAAAGTACCAAGCTGAAAAGCTTTCCTACATTTGACATTTTATTTGACATTTCCGAAAATCACCTCAATACTCCAAATCTGGAGCATCATATCTCCCAAATATCAATATATACCAAGATAAAACACCCTAAATCTGAAAGCCCGGGATCCACTGAACAGTTTGATACCCAAGATGCATAAGTACACCTAAGTATGTGGCGTATAGGGGCCCCAGAATGAAGAAATCCCATATGAGTTATCAGTTCTGTAATTCTAGATACTGCAAAATCAGCACATTTACAGCATTTTGCGACGGGCAAAGGTACAAAAATGTATTCAACCCAGCAAACCATATATTTCTGATAGGTACACATTCCCCTAAATCTAAAATGGGTAAGCGCATCTTTCTACTCCAAAGTACCAAGCCGCAAAGCTTTCCAACATTTGTCAGTTTTATGACATTTCTGAAAATCACCTCAATACTCCAAATCTGCATCGTATCTGCCATGTATAAATACATACCAAGATAAAAAACCCTAAATATGAAAGTCTTGGGTCCGCTGAACCGTTTGATGCCCAATATGCATAGGTACACCTAAGTATGTGGCATATAGGGGCCCCAGAAAGAAGACAGCCCATTTGGGTTATCAGTTCTGTAAATCTAGATACTGCAAAATCAGCATATTTACGGAATTTTGCGACGGGCAAAAGTACAACAATGTATGTTCACCCCAGAAAACCATATCGTTTTGGAAAGTAGGCATTCTGGCGAATCTAAAATGTGTATGCACGTCTTTCTACCCCAAAGTACCAAGCTGCAAAGCTTTCCTACATTTGACAATTTTTATGACATGGTGATTATGAAAATCACCTCAATACTCCAACTCTGAAGCATTGTATCTCCCATAAATCATAACATACCAAGATAAAATACAAATAAAATTAACGCAAAGGGTCTACTGAGCAGTTTGATGCCCAATATGCGTAGATATACCAAAGCAGGTGGGCATGTGTAGACCCCAAATGAAAATAGCACATATAAAATTTTCTCGGCTGCCAATTTGCTTTCTGTGACCAAAGCCCCCTGTGCATTACGTGCTACAAAACCCCCTACAAAGACCCCCAGAAGACCATATATTTTTGGAAAATACACATTCCGACGAATCTAATACAGGTAAAGCTGCCTTTCTACTACCAAGAACTGCAAAGCTACTCTAAAAAAGGCAATAAGTAGGGATAAAAATGAAATAAAACCACAAAAAAATATGAAAATCAGTGAAATAACAAAATAATTGATCTAACACAATAATTAGCAGTTCAAATACATCATCTAACTATCACGCTAATAAAATAAACTGATTTTAGGGGGAACAAAAAAAGACAAAAGGGTAAAATTAATAAATTCCAAAAAAAAAAACAAGTATATGTGTATACAGGTATGTACACATCTAAAACTTATGTGACAGTGTGTCAGTGTGTAATAAATTGCATACAAGTGTGCAAAAGTGTGCAAAACACCAAAAAAAATTATAAAAACAATCTTTACTAAAAGTTGTGTTGAATGAGTGTGTAAATGTATGTAAGTGTGGGTAAATGTGTATAAATGTATGCAAATGAGTGTAAGTGTGTGCAAGTGTGTAAATATAGGCCACTTAACTTTTTTGAAGCAGGCGGAACGTCTGGAGGGGCCCCTGGTGATTGTCACATTCAGAGTCCCGCAGCAGGAAGTCGGTAGGCATCGCTGGGAGAGCACGCATGAAGGAGGAAGCAGCAGATGCAATCGCATTGCATCTGCTGCTTTGAGGTTGGCCCTGCAACGATCGCGTCGCAGGACTGAGACAACAGCCCCTTAGCCTCGTTGCCTAGGGGGCTGTTAAGACGCCTGACCCTCTGCAGAGGCCGCTAAAGCCGTCAATGCAGACAGAAACCGCTAACTGCGCAAGAACTTACATTGTACGTTCTTGGCAGATAAGACCTTCACCTGCCAACACGTATGGCGTACATGCTTGGCAGTCAAAGGGTTAATGCTGCAATGCTTAACCCTTGTTATTAATATTTAAGTAAATATTGTATCACAAAGTAAAATGAACTCATGTGCTTATATCCTTTCAGTACTTGATGAAAAAGTTACTTTAACACATTTCCCTGATTTTACATATTTTTTTCCAGGTCCCCTGAAAAATGTAAAATGGAGGTTTTACTCAAATTCCAAACTACTCGGTTATTCGAATGAAATTGACCCTAGTGTGCTTCTGGGGCTATGACTTATTTTATGATATGTAAACTATTCTGTGCCAGTAACATGCCAGGCCCATGCAAATAAGAATATGAAATGTTATCTGGCTTTGGAGCTAACTACATAAAAGCATTGTGGTGCTGGGGACAGAAGAGGCTGTGGCTGTAAAGCTCGCCATAGAAATGCAGATTTTATACTTTGTACGACAAAAGATTGTTTGTTTCAATGTAGTCATCTACAACTAACCATTCTGATTAAATAGAACAGTTAAAATAACAAATCAGAAGATGTTCTGGTCATGAATTGACAGATCGCAATCGTACAGAAAGTTATGTCCAACAATTAGTAGTGACAAGCCCATGTTGATATTGTCAGATAGGCAATACATGCAGAGATATTATTGTTAGCCAACAGAAATCTTCTAACCTGTCCGACTAAACGACCAATTGCCATAGCAATGTTGGGACAATCCACACACTGTGCGAAAACTGTACTAACATGTATGATTTTATCTTTGCATCTATGGCAGGTTCAAATTATGTCACTGCTAATGTTCTTGGAAGGATCGAATCATTACGCTGCACCAGAAAAAATTCTGGTGTGGTGCTTTAAGCATATACCCCATGCACAACTCTGAGGCCGTGCCAGTAGAGCATGGTCAGCTACTTTTTGCAGTATTTTGCAGCATTCAAATTAGGGATGCACCGAATCCACTATTTTGGATTCGACCGAACCCCCGAATCCTTCGCAAAAGATGCGGCCTAATAGTGAACCGATTTCTAATTTGCATATGCAAATTATGGGTGGGAAGGGAAAAGTATATTAACCAGTGCACAATAGCATAGAGGGCACCCTTAAAGGAGAAGGAAACCCCCAGGGCGCTAAACCCCTCCCCCCTCCCCTGTGCTGCCCCCCCTCCCTCCTCCCCCCTGGCCTACCTGTCCCCCTGGGCAAATGCCCCTAACTTTTTACTCACCCCTCTGCGCAGGTCCTGTCCACGGAGTACGCAGTCGCCATCTTCTCCCACCCGCGTCTTCTTCCTGCTCTGATCGGCGTTTTCTGGCGCATGCGCAGTAGGAACAGGTACCGGTACGGCTCTACTGCGCATGCGCCGAATGTCACGAAGTGAAATCGTACAACTTCGTGACATTCGGCGCATGCGCAGTAGAGCCGTACCGGTACCTGTTCCTACTGCGCATGCGCCAGAAAACGCCGATCAGAGCAGGAAGAAGACGCGCGTGGGAGAAGATGGCGACTGCGTACTCCGTGGACAGGACCTGCGCAGAGGGGTGAGTAAAAAGTTAGGGGCATTTGCCCAGGGGGACAGGTAGGCCAGGGGGGAGGAGGGAGGGGGGGCAGCACAGGGGAGGGGGGGAGGGGTTTAGCGCCCTGGGGGTTTCCTTCTCCTTTAAACAATCTGAACAGCCTAGTAAAAGAGCTATACAGTTAAATGATCATTTGATGTACCAGCTGTTTGGTACACATTCAGTGGATGGCTACAATATCTTACATTTCAATTGAAAACTATCAAGAGTACTGTATATGTGTCCACTGAATAATACTGACAGTCTGTGCCCAGACTGGTCGGTTAGCAAATGTAAAGCCAAAAGCAACCAGACACATGCTGATATCTTACATTTGAATTATAAACTATCAAGAGTACTGTATTTCTGTTCTCTGAAGAATACTGACCAGTCTGTGCCCAGATGCATGCTTACCAAATGTAAAGCCAAGAGTAACCGGATGCACCCTTACCAAATGTAAAGCCAAGAGCAACCATATTTATGCTTACAAAATGTAAAGTCATGAGCAACTAGATGCACTCTTATGTAATGCTATAGTAAATTGAGCAGCACTATTATTAGCTTTGCCCCTATATTTGCTCCAGATGAGACCTATTATTCTCAGGGAGAGAGCTCTTGCAACGGTGTGGAGGCAGGGTCAGTGGCATAACTATATATTACTGAGCCCGACTGCAAATTATTTTTCAGGCCCCCAAAATGACTACAGATTGACCTGTTTTACCAATATTTATTGAAATTCTATATGAATTAGGGCTTCATGGGCCCCTATACCTCCTGGGGCCCCCTGCAGCTGCAGGGTCTGCTTCCTCTGTAGTTACACCCCTGGGCAGGATGCAATATACTATAATCAGTGATATATCCAAATAATGAGCACCAGTGGTTCTTGGATAATTTATCAGAACTAATTTATTAGAACAGAGCCACAAAGGAGAATATAGCAACTATACAGAGCACAGTCATTGAGTAGTCAGTACATACAATAAAGATCACTAGCAGAGCAATTCTTACAAGGGAACTCGGGAGAAAGGTACATACAGTCCACACAGAGAGTCTCTGGCTTCCTCAGGGGACACCCAAGCAGAACCAGGTGGGAATCTATCTAATCCCTGTATCCTGTCACTTGTGCCCTGCCTAAGCCACAATACCCTTGGTGGAGCCAAAAGCTGCTCCCGAACAGTCAGTAGTGACCCGAACAGCCCTAAGAAAAACTGAACTGTTCGGGTCAAAACCGAGAGATAGTCAGGTTTAGGGCTACATAGATTCCCAAGGGCATTGTGGCTTAGTCAGGGCATCATGTAGCCCTAAACCTGGCTATCTCTCGGTCTTGACCCGAACAGTTCAGTTTTTCTTAGGGCTGTTCGGGTCACTACTGACTGTTCGGTGTAGCTTTTTGGCTCCACCAAGGAGTTTAGATGTAGCCCTAAACCTGGCTATCTCTCGGTTTTGACCCAAACAGTTCAGTTTTTCTTAGGGCTGTGAAACTCGAACAATAATCTCGCCAAAAACTACCACTGATGTAAAAACTCTGCCCACAGAAGGCACAAACAGGGCCGCCATCAGGGGGGGACAGGGGGGACAAGTGTCCCGGGCATGAAGGGGGGCCCGACAGTGCTACAGTTTTGAAAAGAGCCGGGCCCCCCATGAGAGCACCGAAGCCTGCGGCCACCCCGAACAGCCGAAATGTGGAAGTGCTGAGAACAGCCGAAATGCGGAAGTGCCAAGAACATGCCGAAGGAACCATAGCCACGAAAACAGCCGAAGCCGAACTCCCGAAGCGGCGAAAAGACCCGAAGTAACGAAAATAGCAGAAGCCGAAGTCCCGAAGTGGAGAAAAGACCTGAAGTCACGAAAACAGCCTAAACTGAAATCCTGAAGCAGCGAAAAGTCACGAAAGGAGGCGAAGTTGAAGTCCTGAAGCCACGAGTTCAATTCTACTGAACACCAATGTGGGTTTTTTTTTAATCCCCTGGCCACCAATGTATTATTTTAATATTCTATAGGCCCCTGCCACCAATATTTTTTGGGGCCGCAATTTTTTTTTTAACTTATAAGGGAGGCCCTGGCACCAATGTTTTTTTTTTTTTTAACTTATAAGGGGGCCCTGATCATCAATAGCTTTTTATAACGTGTGTGGGGGGTTACTTTTAAAGTGGTGATGTCTGTGTGGTCTTTGGGCGAGATGGAGTGGGGCTTGGGTGGAGTGGGCGGGATCTGGGGTGGGGCTTGGGCGCTAGTGATTTCTAATGGTGTCCCTGGACACAAACATGCCCCAAATGTCATAACTTCACCCCTTTGTATCACTGCTCCGTCCCCAATGCCATCATCCTCCCATTTGTTTGGTTTTTGCTGAAGTCAGAAGTGGCAACGCTAATCTAGCTGCCCCTTACTAAATCCTGCACCAATTATATGCCCCATGGTTGACTCTCTTCCATTTAGGAGAGTCACTGGCAAAAAGCTGTTAGAGCCGCATGGCTTACCCTTTTATATTATAGCACTCTGCCATCTACTGGCCAAACTCGGGAAAGCTAGGGGTCAGTCTTTAACCCAGGGAGGGAAGAATGATTTCCTCCAATAACTAAGGGCCCATTTAGTAGACAACCCTTAGGGGAATGCACATTAAATGAGGACACTATTTACCAGTCCCCTATACTTACTAAATGTAAAGCCAAGAGCAGCCAGATGCACACTTACCAAATGTAAAGGCAGGAGAAACCTGCAACAAGTTTATAGAAATAGGAGCCATCTCACACAATGTTCCCTCTAAACTGTACGCTCATGCACACAAACACAAAGAATATTGTATGAAAACACAACATTTAGCATTTTTTTGTACACATAGCTGTGATGGAATTAGAGGGAACAGTTCA
Source organism: Xenopus laevis (assembly GCF_017654675.1). Lineage (NCBI taxonomy): Eukaryota > Metazoa > Chordata > Amphibia > Anura > Pipidae > Xenopus > Xenopus laevis. The sequence goes on from NC_054373.1 coordinate 148,101,146, forward strand.
CCTGAAGCTCAGTCACCATATACTGTGGATAACTAAAAACAACCTAAAATTATGTAGAAAAATACAACTGAAAGGCAAAGGCTGCACAACCTTTACTGCAAAAGAAAAGGAATTAAAGGAGGGTAATTACAAATTAAATGTTTAGTACCAGTACAGGCCCTAGCCAGGGTCGGACTGGGGCAGCCAGCTGCAATCCACTTCAGCCCCCGCTGCGCGTTCACGTGTGTACCTATTTTTTGCCGTGACCAGGACAGAGAGGGAGGGCAGGAACATCAGACTGGGGCAAGGAGTGGGGTCTGGACCAGTGGGGCCAATGTTCCCTTTAAGCTGTGTGCTCGTGTACACACTCACAAATTTTGAGGCCAAAGCACACAACACATTGTGCATATAGCCACGAATGAATTAGAAGGAACTATGCCTACCATGTTTTTTCCCGGTGTCCCGCCAGCCCAGTCCAACCTTGGCCCTAGCTGGATATTTACTAGGCTGGTGAATCACTATCCAGATGCAGTTTGCAAATGTGCTTTCAGACACAATAACCGTGTTTTTATTTTTTTTTTACTCAATGCATTTTTTCCTTTGTAATTCCAGCACCATTGCACTTTCTTATCCACTATCATGCAATTCTGCTGAAATTTTTCTAAGTGCAGTTGGCGTGGGGCTCATTTATAAACACTGGGCAATTTTGCACCTGGGCAGTAACCCATAGCAACCGCATACTTGCTTTTATTGTTAAACCTGCAGCTCGCTTAAAAAAAAGCCTAACAACGGATTGATTGTTATGGGTTACTGCCCAGGTGCAAATTTGCCCAGTGTTTATAAATAAGCCCCAGAGAGGTCCAAAACGTTGCTGTGCCAGATGTAAAGCTGTAATAAGGGCAGTTTTATTACTACCTGGGAGTGCTGCAATTTACGATGTATTTTGTCTAAAAGATGTGAAGGTGAACACATTGCTTTGCGTGCACCCCTGAAAAGCTCCTATTACCAAAGTGCTGGATGGCTGTATGTTATGGGTTACTGACTGGGTTGCCACCTGGCTGGTATTTTACGGGCCTGGCCAATAAAAATGATGGCTACTCCCAATGTTATTAATAGGGAAAAAAGATATGTATATAGGAAGGCCGGTATTTTTTTCTAGAACAGGTGGCAACCCTACTGCCCAGTGTTTATTAATGAGCCTGTGTCTTGCCCCCGGCAGTGTAAAAATGACATGTATGTCTGACTAGAGCAACTGTGGCTTATATGAGTACATTGCCCCCTTCAGAAGAATGGCTCAGACCCCAAACAGAAAGGCAGCAATTGGGAGATACCAAAAAGCAGTATTTTCTGTGTGACACACGCATTGCCCCCATAATAAAAACTCAGTTGCTTTCGAGTTCCACACACAAACATCCGCCATGACAGAGGGAAAAGCCCCACAGCAGGGAATCACTTCCCCCATGTACTCCCAGTTTTCGGCTAGTGCTTGTTTGCCTAATGACTTGCATAGACACATTCCCAAAGGAAAGCAGTGAAGTGAGGTACGTGTAAACGCACGCACAGCGCAGTTTGCTATGAAATGTCCACACTAGGCTACGCCTCCGCCCTGCTTGTGGTAAATCCCCCCTAGAAGCTCACAAGTAAAACTATTCCCAGACAGGCACTGCCCTCATGTAACATGGCACCGCTGCCCCTAGTCCCAGCTCAGCTCTTATAAAAGCAAAACATCCATGGCGATTTCGTCGCTCCGCTGGAATGACGTAGGGTTGCCGAGCCGCCAATGAGCAGCTTGGGTGGAGGTGGTGCGCTTTTGCGCAAGCGCGCTAGGCGCCCAGGTGAGTCGCTTGGGGCGGGGAAAGTTGGCCACGGAGGCCAGCGGGGTACCGGCGTGAAGAGGAGGAGGAGGCTCGGGGGTGGTGGCCGTTGCCGACAATTCACGTATCCCCGTGCTGACATGTCCTCCTCCGGCGCAATGCCCGCTGTTTCTTCCGCCTCTTCCTCCGCGGCAGTGGGGATCTTGTCGGCCGCTACAGCTAAGACCAAGACCAAAAAGAAGCACTTCGTGCAGCAGAAAGTGAAGGTGTTCCGGGCCAGCGACCCGCTCATCAGTGTGTTCATGTGGGGAGTCAACCACTCGGTGAGTGACAGCTGCTGCCTGGGGAGAGCGGGTAATGCTCAGGGCAAACTCTTGCTCAGGTCACATCCAAGCAGCCAAACAGCAGTTGCACAGCAGAGATCTAGCCAGTGTGATTTGCTGCCAACGTTACGTACACTTCCTACGGCCCACAGCCATATAACCCCCCCTTAGAATATGTATAAAGTACCGGTTAATTGGTATTTAGATAAAGGGGATGTAAACCCATAATGATAGTGTTGCCTGATGACAAAATACATTTAAAGTGAATGTCAACCCAAAAAGAAAAACCTAATTCTATGCAACTTTTGCATTATAATTTCATTACAAATTTCTATGTTGTTTAAGGGTCAGGGCACATGACAAGGCAGATTCGGGGAGATTAGTCGCCCGGCAACTAATCTCTCCGAACTGTCTTCCCGTCGGCTAAAATTCAAATCGCCGGCGTTATGGCACTCGGCGCAATGCGTTTTTCGAAGTCGTCAGAAGTTTCCTTGTGAGGCAACTCGGATGACTTCGGTAAACGAATCACGCCAAGTGCCATCCCGCTGGCGATTTCGATTTTAGTCGGCGGGGAGGCAGTTCAGGGAGATTAGTTGCCCCGAAAAAAGAGATTTGTTGCCGAGCGACTAATCTCCATGAATCTGCCTGTGTGCCCTGACCCTTAAACGAGATGGAAAGTCTGCAATGGGGGTGCCAAATGATCAGCATCCCAAGTGATTGTATTGACTTATCTGAAATCCCGGGCTGGTGCTCCTATCAGCAAAAAGCTGCACCAGCCCGGGGTTATACCAGTGAGCACCATGGAGAGATTTTCTTCCTGCTTCCTCTATCTTCGTGAAGTTGCGCATGCGCAGTAGAACGAAAAGCTGAACTTTAACTAAAAAGTCGCCTATTTCGCTCTACTGCGCATGCGTTTCCCCCAGGAAATTTGAAGAAAGAAGACGCCGGAAGAAGATCTCTCCGTGGTGCTCACTGGAATAACCTGGGCTGGTGCAGACTTTTCAGATTTCAGATAAGTCACTACAATCACTTGGGGGTGCCTAACATTTGGCACCCCCAAGTGCAAACAGACTTTACTTCTGCTTTAAGTGATTTGTATATGTATTGCTATTGAAAACAGTGATTGTCTGTCCCTGTCTACTGTCTGTCCTGATGGCACAGACCAGGTCCGGACTGAGAATTAAAATAGGCCCTGGCATTTCAGGTACACCGAGGCCCAATCACTCCACACAGAGGCCCAAACAGCCCCACCGGCCCACTAAATACTGACTTTCTATGGCACCTTATAGCAGCCCCTCTGGCATTTGCCAGACCCCACAGATTGCCAGTCCAGGCCTGGCTCAGACTCTTGGTACAACGTGAGACAAGGCAGCTGATTAACAGACCTTTCTTTGCTTGGGAAATTTTGCAACATTGTTTAAAAAGTAACAACCACCCGTTAAGCAAATGCGGCTTTCAATAGCAATAGTTTTTACAAATAAGCACTTAAAATGTTTTAAAATGGTATATTGAAAAGTTGATCAGAATTCTGCTTTGTTTTTATTGGGCACATTTTTATTTTGGGGTTGTCTTGCCCTTTAAGCAGCATTCCTTCCTACAGATGCGTCTCCCATGTAGACATTTACATACCAGATTTTTCTATCAGTCTCATTATATTTTGACCCACGTGACATCTGATTTGTAGGATACATTCTGTCGATCTGACGCCAAAAATTGTCTTTTGCAAGCAGCAAGCTATCTAAACGGGAAGGGAGCTTCTGGTGTGGGCATACAATTATTGCTAATCAAGTAATCATGAGTTTTTAGGGGTACAATAAGCAAGTATGGGACCTGTAATATGTGATAGATATATAGAATATATATATATATATATATATATATATATATATATATATATATATATATATAGGATAATGTACCCCCTACTGTAATTTATAAAGATATTATGTCACCAAGGAGTTATGTGACCATATAAAAGCACTAGGCCGAAGGCCAAGTGCTTTTATACGGGTCACATAACTCCAAGGTGACTTCTAATATCTTTATAAAGTCATCCTTGAGAAAGGTCCCAAGAGGGACCGAAACGTTGGAGCACTGTGATGTGTGTAAAATAAAGACACTTGTTTCACTAAGGGAAGTGCTGGCCCAGGAATGCTTTATTCCAAACTTTGATTATATGATTGAGAATTGGCCGTACACCCCTGAGATTGCTTGATTGGAGCCCTGAAAGGTGTTGGTATAACTTTAAATGTTTATGTGATGATATATAATGTGTTTTATAAGTCGTGAAGCAATGCCCCGGGAATATGCAAAACAACATTGCAGTCAGTTGATAGCATCACATGAGTATCTCTGTCTCACTGCTGATTTCATTCACCCAGATAAAGTGGAAATGTTGGTTGCTGTGGTGATGGAATTGTTCCAGCCAGAAATATGCCGGTTAGCAATAGTTACAAGTGTATTTTCATTTCTAAAAGCTTCTAACACTACACTTAAATTCCTGTTTTTTGTTGCAGCCAAATTCCATTTTGAGTGGTTTTATATTAAGGTTTAAAGCAGGAGACAACTAGAATACTTGTGGCTTGCATTCATGCTATTGGTTTATTTAGTTTGAAGTAAGTAGTTCATAGAGCCAACCAGATTTCTGCATTTCCTAGTTTCCTTTTAGAAAGTAGCCCAGGGTTACTCATCCATTGACCTCCATACCAGACTTAAAGGAGAAGGAAAGGTAATTTTTTAAACCTATCTTTAAATGTTGCTTGGGTGCTCCCCTCCTGAACCGCATTACTTTCACTGCCCAATTCGATCTCCTGCACTCACACCGTCCCGTTGAAGTTTCAGCCCTTTCCAAACGTTGCAGCCGCCATGTTGGCCAAGTGCGCGTCACGTCCCTGTCTGAAGTGCACATGCGCTAAATTTAGTCTTCCCCCATTGCCATTGCCGACCGTAATATCGCTGCTCGCATGGGGGAAGAAAAGGATATTGTATGCATGCGCAGGGCTTACCAAATTTTTACTGCGCATGTGCAAGCCCTATTACAACAGATTTGGATAGCGAAAGGGATGGATTTGCTTTTATATCCACCTTACAAAGATTTTTACTATGCTCTTGGATTACAGAAAGAGGGGAAAACGGATAGAGCAAGGAATCCTGTATGTATCTCTCCATTTTGTGGGCATTAAAAACAACTTTATTTGTATTTTACCTTTCCTTATCCTTTAAGCTGGGAAAATTATAACTCACATGGGACTTGTAGCGGCACAGTTTTTTTTTGGTAGGCCAGGATACTGTTGAAATTTGTACTCCAACCGGAAGAAAGATCTTCCCACCCCAAGCCCAGTGTGAGTGGTGGAAGCAACTTAATTTCCTCAGCGCTGTCCAGTTATAGCAGTGTCCGTATCACTTTAAATAGTCACATTCTCCGTGTAATCACTTTTTCAGTATGGCAAAGCAGAAAGACCGAGACTATTACTGCCACAGGGTGTAATACATAACTCCAAGCTGACGATGCATGGAGTGAATTTTTCTGCCTTTGAACTCTCTTAAACTAGCTCTCATTATTAGAATTATAAATTAATATGGCCCTCTAGGGTTAAAGGAATGTTAATAACCCCCCCCCCACGATTTCCTTTTTTAAAAATATTTGCACTTAGGAGGCCTATCGACTAACCCACATGTGGTCAAATAAGACCATAATCTGCTCTTTTCCTTAAGAGTTTTTAGATTATGTAAAACCAAAATTTAAATTTTGCATTGTTTTAAGCAATGTTCCAGCATACTTCATTAATTTTCAGTTTTTATTTTCAAATAGCTACAATTGCAGTTTTCTGTCATGGGAAAACTTCTTTTTCTTTTTTCTAACGCATCAGTTAATAGTGCTGCTCCAGCAGACTTCTGCACTGAAATCCATTTTCTAAAAGATTTTTTTATATTTAATTTTGAAATCTGACATGGGGCTAGACATATTGTCAGCTTCCCAGCTGCCCCCAGTCATGTGACTTGTGCTCTGATAAATGCTAGTCATTCTTTTCCGCTGTGCTGCAAGTTGGAGTGATATCACCCCCTCCCTTCCCCCCCCCCCCACCAGCAGGCCGTCAGCAGAACAATCGAAATGTAACAAGAAAACAGATCTCTGACACAAGATAACAGCTCCCTAGTAAGACATAAGAATAGCACTCAATAGTAAAAAGTCCCACTGTGACTCCTTCAGTTACATTGAGTTGGGGAAACAATAGCTTGTCTGAAAGCAGTTCCATCATGAAGTGCTGGATCTTTCTGAAAGCACAGGATCAGGCACAGTGACCAGAGATGGCTGCCTACTCACTAAAATAAATAAATTTGTTGTATCAGGAATAGTATTTACATGGTAGAAGGAGTTTTTTTTACAGTATAAATAATGTAATTTAGAAATAAAAATGACACCATAAAAATCATGACAATCCCTTTAAGTAGTGCTCTGTAGCTGTCTATGTACATACAAATTGTAGTGTTCTCTTTATTCACCCTGTTTGAAGCTACTGTTAAAGGACAACAAAAAAAAAGTTCAATTCAATGGGGGTGCCAATGTGTTAGGCACCCCTTTAGTGAAAATCATAGCTAAACTTAGTTTTTAGGCTGTTGCTCCTGTTCCCTGAAAAGTGTATTGGCCAAATGTAAAGATCCACTGTACTGCCCTGATAAATGCCTACCCCTAGTTCCAGCCCTGGGGGTCTGTATAAGGCTTCTGCCATAACGACGCTTATTTTGTCTCTATTCAGAATAATACCATTGACAAATATGCAACAGTTTCTTCTTTTGGTCCAGATTTATTTTCTTAGATTTCTGCTTGGAGAAGCAAGATTTCATGCAGAGATAATTATGATGGTAAAATACATCTGTAATCGTCAGGCTGTGGACGCGCATATCCCATAGGCATTGCTGGCTTATTGAAGGACTAATTAATTCCTGTCTTGTTAAGAAATACCCATATCAGCTGTTGTCCAGTTACATGTTTGTTAATTTGAGAGCAATTTTGCATTTATTTATTTCTATGGATTTCTAAACTAGTTCACAATTTGCTGTTTCTCTATTATCTCCAATCTGTTTAAGGGAAGGTCAACTAAAATGAAATAGTGTTGTATAAAGTATTAAACCGGAGAGCAAGTTTATTAAAGGTAGAGGTCAGAGATTCATGTTTAGCTAGCATGTTTAGATTTGCCCAACAGTCAGGCCTGGATTTGTGGAAAGGCCACCTAGGCCCGGGCCTAGGGCGGCAGGATTTTAGGGGGGCGGCATGCTGCCCAACCAATCCCACATTGGTTCAAAAACACTGGGAATGCACTGCATATACAATAATTTTTTAATTTTCCCATGCGCCAATCCCCTTGGCTACGGTCCAGATGATGAAAATTTGCACGAATAAAGGGGAGGGGACAGGGGCGACAAACGGCAGTGGGCCTAGGGGTGCCCACTGTGTAAATCCGGGCCTGCCAACAGTATTGTGCAATTTGTTTTCCATCCAGGTATCCTAGTTTTGGAGATTTGATATAATGAACTAGAATCAATGAGGCTTTCATTTCTCCCAACTAACATCTACTGAAATATTATTTACATCAATGGAAACTAAATGTTCTAATGTTGGCAATTGAATATTTCATATTTTGTTTCTTGAAAACTTGAATGTTCAAGATGTTACCTGATTTCCTCAAGCAACTGAAGTCTGCATGGAATTTCTGGGATTTATGAAAAATATAGTGAACTTGCAAGTACAGGTATGGGACCTGTTATCCAGAATGCTCGGGTCCTGGGGTTTTCCTGATAACGGATCTTTCCATAATTTGGATCTTCATACTTTAAGTCTACCAGAAAATCATTTGAACATTAAATAAACCCAGTAGACTGGTTTTGCTTCCAATAAGGATTAATTATATTTTAGTTGGGATCAAGTACAAGGTTCTGTTTTATTATTCTGCAGATAAGACAAAAATAAAAATCAAGACCGCTTCAGCTCACCGGACCTCCCCTCCTCCAGGTGCTCAGTCGACAGTGTCCCCACTGTAGGCACATATAACTCAGACAGACAGACGGCACTTCTGGAATGTGGTTTATAAGGGTTGCTGCTGTTAGACACCTAACGCGTTTCGGGAACGTATCCCTTAGTCATAGGCACACCGCCTATGACTAAGGGATACATTCCCAAAACGCGTTAGGTGTCTAACAGCAGCAACCCTAATAAACCACATTCCAGAAGTGCCGTCTGTCTGTCTGAGTTATATCTGCTACAGAGAAAAAGGAAATCATTTATAAAACTTTGGATTATTTGGATAAAATGGAGTCTATGGGAGACAGCCTTTCCGTAATTTAGAGCTTTCTGTATAACGGGTTTCCGGATAACTGATTCCATACCTGTATTCGTTTTTTTAGAGAGAACGTGATTAACTCACTCTAGCTTACTCTTAAATACAGTTTATCGATTGGTTCATGGGAGGTTACTCAAGATTATGCAAGATAATTAAACACAATTTTTGCCCTTAAATATAAATAAAATATGTTTGAGTTGAATATTGTTGAAAGTAAGCCATTTGTAATTTCATTTAGGAACGGTAGATACCTGTGTTGTCTACAGGGAGATATAGATATATATATATATATATATATATATATATATACTTAATTGCTGGTTGGACCTTGCGACTTCACAACATTACAGAGACCTGAACCATAAGGCTGGTGGATCACCCAGCAAGAATCCGTCAATGCCTGAAGTTCTAGCCTGTTTATTACATTTCTCATTATTTCTTCCTTGTACAAAAAATGTTTGCAACATTCACCTAACTCTAATATGCTTTGGTGTGAAATTCACTATTTATTATTTTATTTAAATTTTTTAGGTAAATGAACTTATCCAAGTGCCTGTCCCAGTGATGCTCTTACCAGACGATTTCAAAGCTAATTCCAAAATTAAAGTCACAAATCATCTTTTCAACAGGTATACTTTCAAGTCTTATTTATGTTTTTGTATATATGCATTACTGCATTGTACTGTGTAACAAACTCTTTCATTTTTGAGCGATACCATTTTCATTAGAATGCCAAGTCATTGATAAATCTTACCAAATGTGCGTTCCATATCCTTACTAAGGACAAGCATACCTCCACCTAAAGGAAAGTTATTATTTTCTAAGAAAATTTAGTTGATATGATTTGTTAAAAAAAAAAATGATTTTAATGTTTCAAAGCTACCACCTGAGCCAATAACTGTTCACCAGTTAATTCCATGGAGTAATTCAAAGTACTCATGCAGCAGTATAATGAGATGCTCTTGAAATCACTGCAACTTGGTGAGAGGTTTTTTATCCAGTGCTACTTATCTCTCTTTGAACAAAAGCTATGTTTCCTGAATTTTACACTGTTTTTTTCTGTTCCCCTGAAAACCTTAAAATGGAGTTCTACTGTAAAAGAATGATACATTATCCACAGAAGTCCTATTTGTTGTGCTCATTTTTAGCAGAAGTGCACTTCTTAACGTTTTAAGTGCCCTTTTAAAGTTTTCCAGAATATACATTTACACTTTAATTTAGTCAATTATTGCAGAATCTGTAATAGCAGTCAAAGAACAATGGGAGAAGTAGGAATGTGGCATCACTGGTGGTTATGTGAAACGTCTTCAGTGAGCAAGTCCAGTTTTATTAATTACTTATATTAGATATTGTGTAGGAAAGTAAAGGTCACTCACTAAATCCTCAATAGCACTGTATTAATTCTTTTTACAGGGAAAACCTACCCAGTCACTTCAAATTCAAAGACTACTGTCCACAGGTTTTCAGAAATCTGCGGGAGAGATTTGGGATAGATGACCAAGACTTCCAGGTAAGTAAGAACAAGAAGCTAGGCCAGCAGGTGGGCACACCCAAAGTTGTTCATCTTTCCCTTCCACTTTTGTAGGGTTGTGGGTTTCCAAACCCCAAACTCAGATTGTTTTAGGAACAAAAAACCCTTCTTTTTGTAAGTCAGAGAAAAGAAGCAAACCTTCTAACTTTCAGATGGTCGATGGAGTTGCCTGGCATAGTAACTAATCTGAATTCAGCTTTCATAGCTCTTTGCTGATCTCACACTAGACAATTAGATGCATCTGCTTTAATAAGAGCTAGACATGGATAGTTCACACATAAATTAGGGTCAAGTACCTGACATGTTATACTGCTATGTAAAATGTAACTTTGTTGCATTCCAATTAAAAAAAACAGAAATTGTGTGTACACAAAAAACACCCTAACACAGATTTTTAATCTCATCTCTAAAATTAAGAAAATAAGATATTTTATAAATATAATCATTTAAAAATGCTGTACACATTTTTTGAAATAATTAAAGGGATACTGTCATGGGAAAAAAATTTTTTTTCAAAATGAATCTGTTAATAGTGCTGCTCCAGCAGAATTCTGCACTGAAATCCATTTCTCATAAGAGCAAACAGATTTTTTTATATTCAATTTTGAAATCTGACATGGAGCTAGAAATATTGTCAATTTCCCAGCTGCCCCCAGTCATGTGACTTGTGCTCTGATAAACTTCAATCACTTTTTACTGCTGTACTGCAAGTTGGAGTGATATCACCCCCTCCCTTCCCCCCCCCCCCCCAGCAGCAAAACAAAAGAACAATGGGAAGGTAACCAGATAACAGCTGCCTGGTAGATCTAAGAACAACACTCAATAGTAAAAACCCATGTCTCACTGAGACACATTCAGTTACTTTGAGAAGGAAAAGCCAGAAAGCATTTCTCTCCTAAAGTGCAGGCACAAGTCACATGACATGGGTCAGCTGGGAAATTGACAAAATGTCTAGCCCCATGTCAGATTGCAAAATTGAATATAAAAAAATCTGTTTGCTCTTTTGAGAAATTGATTTCAGAGCAGAATTCTGCTGGAGAAGCACTATTAACTATTAACTGATGCGTTTTGAAAAAAAACATGTTTTCTGATGACAGGATCCCTTTGTTACACTTCACCATTCCCCTCTCAGCATCTGTCTCGTTTCATTCTCTCTTCATGCATTAAAATATAAAAATATTTTGCATTGTTAAGAATCCAGGTTTATTAAATCCACCTTTTATTGTAATGGCTTACTGGATGTATGAAACATTATTTGCTTTAATATTTCTTCCACGTATAATGGTACATGTGCTACTTTATTCACCTGAAAAGTACCTGATTTTGTCTCCAGCAATTCGTTTTGCCTTGAATGAAATGTGCCTGAAATTCTATAATGGGCATAGTCAAAACCCTAGTGTAGGTGATTAAAAGTGTTAAATATTCCAAACACTAATACATACTGAAATTTCACTGCAGTGAAAGTGTTTGCTATTTTTTTCATGCTTGGCTTAACCCATTAACGTCTATACTTTTGGATATGTGGCACAGTCCCCTTACTTTATTTATTTGCTTGCTTTATGCTCCTTTCAAATGGGCTTTTCTTGCTATGTACTGGTTTTAAAGTATGCTTTTACTACAAATCTCTGTACATGTGACTCAAATAGGGGTAAATTTTTTAATGTGTGGTTTATTTGATATGATTTAATTATTAAAAAATGTTCATTACCAATTCTGCTCTGTCACCAGCTTCCCACTCCTGCACTTGCTCATTTATTCTGCAATTTTCATGTATAATCAAAGTCTGTTGAACATTCCCAGCACTTTTAGTTTGCTGAAATGCCACCTTATCTGAGGGCGACGTGTCTTGGCATATTGAGATCATTGCTAAAAAATATGTAGGTTCTTAGCTAGGATTTAGGCTCCGAGTAAGTTCTAGCTATTACTTAGTACTTAATGTTCATGGTACTTTATTAAGTTCTAGTTATTATACATACAATCCTCTTAATATAAGCAATCTTCTTATCAAGCCGTAAAATGCCAGTGGTCCTGTTGTGAAAGTAATGCTTGAGAGCGCTTTTTAACGTTTTCTGGTTTTCTATCCTGCTTAATGTCCATTTATAGTTGTACAGGATTGAAATTCCTACTTGAAACCAATTATAAAATGGAAGAACATATTGCTCTAACATTGCGATTTCAAATTGTTAATGGACAGTTAATATGTTGAGATGTTAAGATAGTTACGCAGATCATGGTCTTTTCTTAATTCCTACAGCACAAAGGGGACAGTATGAGACCTAGAAATCTGCAGCAAAGACTGTAAATTAAATTTTTTGGCTATAGATATCATGTTTTTGTGTTACTTTTGTGACTTGATGGTCGGCATAGCTAATGTCATATGGGGTTACACAACACTGATATTTTTAGATGGTGGGAGCTTCGTAAAAGTGCAGACAAAATAATTTTTCTGATTGAAATAGCCATGGCAGTTCCATGTATCTCTTTCTGTCAGTGGGCAAAGCTATGTGTGACATTAGCCTTAGGTTTTGGGGCAGGAGTAAAATCCATATGGGACTTGTCATGACTGTGATGCACAGGGATTCACTATGATGGGAAAATTGTGCCAGGTCCAGAAGTTTAGTGACCATGGTGAATAAGTAGCACGTTAGGAGTTTAGTAACCATGGTGAATTAAAAGTTTGTGGCTAATGTCATACATAGAAAGGTCTCCATATCAAATAATACCTCTTATTGTAGTACGTGTAATTTTTTTCTGGCATTAAATTTGTGCATATTTTTTTTAAAAAAAGCCTTTCAATTTGTTGTAAATCATGTCAGGGCTGCTGTTTCAAGTGGAGTAGGAAAACAAAAGTACCAAGGGTGCAATGTAATTCATTCAAGTTAAACATTGTTTTAGGTGTTCCATGGCCGGCACTGATCAGCATGCCACTTCCCGTTTGAAGTGAAAATATACATCGTTTTATGGCACAGAGTATTTACATTAAGAGATTATCACTCAGTATCAGGCAAATGAACTGGGTGCCAAAGAGCAGCCCTTTCCATTCACCTGAAAATGCGATAACATGCAAAGTGGATATGGAAATGAGGTTTAGTTGAGCATGCAGCATGAAGTCCATACCAGTGAGAGCAAAGTAGTGACTGCTATATAACTAGTGAGAACTTATTATCTGGTGTTAGCTCTTCCAGCAATTATAAATAGACACACACATCTCAGGAAAGTAATTTTATCTCCTTGTCTGTCATCAACAAGCATCTCTACTACCTGATACTAAACTCTTTTCAGATACTACCACTATTATAATGTTAATGATCACATCATATGAAAGGGAAGCTAATTAAAATGTGGAATCCATATATTTGAGTATTCTTATAGACAAATAGAAGAGGTCCTCTGCACTCAACCCATTATCAATTTATTTAAGACATTGAGACATTTTGTGCATACAACTACTAAAAAATGCAAGCTGGCCAATCGGAAAGGTTAATGGGCGTTATCAGGCTTGTGCTGTAGCTCCGACGTCCCGTACTTATCTGGATTCCTTCAGCTCTCTGAGAGAGCGAAAACTGCAGGCGGTAACTTCAATATACTTTGGTATGTTATGTTACTAAAAGTAATGTATCCTGACAGAGGCTTATCTGGTGAAGAAGCAGCCTCCACCGCTTCCTAATCATAATAATGTAGCAGCACAGCTTCAAGAGGGAGTTTAGAGATGAAGCACACACACAGAAACACAGAAACTACAGCTGCTTTTTATTATATAAGCAATATGCTATTTCAGAGAAGGTTAAGAGAAACCTTGTAGTGATTCTTTATTAAGATTGACAGCAGCGCGCGCTTCCGATGCTTGTCCACCACATCTAATGTTATGCTCTGTCAATATTGACGCATGCGCAGAAAATCAGTAAGGACGTAGTTGGTGGCGCGCACCAGCCCAAAATGGTGGACACGAACATCAAATGAAGCTATACGATGCACACAGGGATTGCAAAGAACAGAGAAGGTATTTCTAGCGATCGAGGAGGGGGGAAAGTGCACTTTACAATGATGTTGTGAGTAAAAACAGAGTTTCCTTGTCCTTTAAGAATTCTATTGCTTCATTATACATTTTACAAAGGGACTAAGTTTTGCCTGCAACTTACTTGCTGCTTTCAAAGTAAAACTCCCAAACTTGGCTGCCCTTTTATTAGACACCAGTGGGATCACCTGACTATAGCTGGGAAGGGTGGGAGCTACAACATGGAGCTGGTCACTGCTCCTGTATAACTATAACAAAAAAGGGAAAGTTGTGCTCACCGCTAATTTTTAAAACCATTCGGCGGGGTTTTAAAAAATTAGTGGCGAGCACCACTTTCCCATTATTTGTTTTCATGTGGCGGATGATGGTATCTGTTTCCAAACATTCCTGTAGAAGACCTACATGGAAGTATTAGAAGATCTATATGAAAGTATAACTCCTGAAGTAGATATGTTTTTTTCCCCCAGGCATCACTGACAAGGAGTTCCCCATACTGTGAAAGTGAAGGCCACGATGGTCGCTTTCTTCTCTCCTATGATAAAACATTGGTCATTAAAGAGATTTCTAGTGAGGATGTTGCAGATATGCACAATATTCTCTCTCATTATCACCAGGTAAGTATATTTAATGGTCCCCATATACGCAAAGATCTTTCTTTGCGGAACGACCGATTTTAGCGAAATCCGACCAATCCGTCAAATTATCGTGAAATTAGTGGGATTTGAACGATCGTACATTGTACGATTTTTCGTCCGACATCTGTCAGAAAATTGATCGGCCAGGTTAAACAATCTTTATCGGTCCCAGTGCAATTTATCTATGTTTGCAGGGCCAAGCAGGCAGCTACCCTTCCGTTTTCCTGGCAATATCACCTGAAATGGTATTTTTAGTTGATGGACACATCGTACATTTAAACAATCTTTTGAGATAATCGTGGTCTCGCGATAAAGAAAAGATCTTTTAAAGATCTTTACATGTATGGCCAGCAAGAATATAGCTGAATATGTTGTATGTGGACCCCTTCATCTGCCTCTTACATGAAACCTCACCAATGAGTGTCACACTACCAGCACAAAACTACTTTATTTCTCCAATAATGTACATGTCGCTGCTTTTTACCTGAGTTTTTCTGTTGTTCGTTTGAACGCTGACCTCTCATGACTTTTATTTCAACAAATGAGTATTTCTTACTTCTTTAAAGGGTTTTTTTTTTTTTTCAAATTGTTCCTCAGAAATAACTTTTTCAGTTACTTTCTATTATTTAATTTTTACTGTTTTTCCAAAATCTTAGTTTAAAGTTGAATGTCCCTGTCTCTGGTGTTTGTCTGGCAGCTCAGTAATTCAGGTGCAGATCCGACCTAAACTGTTACAATTTTGCAACATGCAGTTGATACATTTCTCTGCAGCATCTCTGGAGTATTAGCAACTATTGTATCAATTCTAACAGCTGCCTGTAATGAAACCCAGAGATTCTGCTAAGCAGGGACAAAGGGTCAGTGACCCCCTCCCAGAGCTGCCTTAGAAGGTGAAAAATTACATTTTACAATTCAATATTGAAAAACGGTGACACATAGAAAATAGAATGTAATTGGAAAAAGTCGCGTTCTGGTGATCTATCTGAAAACAACTACAGTCGTTATTTCTGGTGATCTATCTGAAAACAACTAGTTGTTTGAAGGTGAACAACCCCTTTAATGGCTTTTTGATTTCTTTAAAATAAGCCTATCTATGTTGTCCCCAGATACCCAATAGCATTTTCTTTAAAAAACCAAATGTTTTCAGCAGTAAGGGCAAAGACAGACGAGAAGATTCAGGGAGATTTAGTCGCCCTGCGACATATCGCCTCCCCGCCAGCTAGAATCTAAATCACCGGCACTCAAAGCACTTCATTTTCCAAAGTTGTCTGAAGTTGCCTCATGAGGATGACTAATCTCCCTGAATCTTCTCGTCTGAATCTGCCCTAAAGGGGTTTGAACATCAGGTTGTGCCTTCATTCCCTCCATACAAATGAGCAGCAATAAGACTAAAGTGAGTTTTGACTGCCCTCCGCTAAAAGTGTATAGGTCATTCAGCTGCAGTGCAATATTTACTATTCATCATCATTTAGAATCTTTTAAGGATGATTTCTGATGTGATTTCTCTTGTTTTGCCAGCATATAGTGAAATGTCATGGCAACACTCTGCTGCCTCAGTTTTTGGGGATGTACCGTTTGAGCGTGGACAATGAAGATTCTTATATAATAGTCATGAGGAATATGTTTAGTCACAGACTGACTGTTCACCGGAAGTATGATCTAAAGGTGAATATTTTTGTCTTCTACATATTGCCCTGTATAGCATATTACAACCACTGTTTCATTTTGTACTTATTTCATTTTTCCCTCTTACTCTTTTTCTTAAAACTATTGTAGTCCCTTACAGTTCCAGAGTCTGTGATTGTATAATCAGTGATTCTTAAAGGGCAAGTCAACCCCAAAATAAAAATGTGCCTCATAAAAGAAAACGTAATATTTAGCAACTTTTCAATATACATTCATTAAAAATGTTCAGTGCTTTTAAACCAATTGCTAGTAAAAGCAGCATTTGCTTAATTCCTGGTTGTTACTTTTTAAACAATGTTGCAAAAGTTTTAGTTCCCCAGCAAAGACAGCTCTGTTAAATCAGCTGCCTTATCTTATATTATATCAACAGAATAGAAAAGGACAGACAAAAACTGCTTTCAATAGCAATACATATACAAATAACTTAAACTTCATAGAATATTTGTAATGAATATGTACTAAAGTTGCTTTGAATTATGTTTTCTGTTATTAGGCAAATTTTTATTATGGGGTTGGCTTGCCCTTTATCCTTTTAGCCAGAACCACAAATTGGGACCCTGTGCAGTTTATGGTTAGTTCCAACTCAAAGGCAATCAACCCCTTTAAGGACAGATGCGCTCTATAGCTCTATCCATCATCTATCATCTATCTATCCCGATCAAGAAGGAAAAATGTTTTATTACAAGAATGAAGACTAATGTTTCGACCTACCCGAAAGCTAACAATACAAGGCTTCATTCAGATTCATGTTACACAGTACCTCTGAAACCAGCACAACTAGCATCAGAATTTAATAATCCGCCCTGTAGCATCAGCTTCTGTGGTGGGCAAACCTAATATTCTGCTTGACGATTTGCAACAACCACTAAGTTTAGCTTCTCAACAACTGTCCACAGCATGTACAGTGTTCCTGACACTCCTAACAAAATCCGAGATGGTGACCCCCTGAACACAACTTTGAAGGCCTGAATTATTACTGTTCTAGAAATGCTGAACCTTTAGGTCGGTGCATTACTCTCATTACCAGCAGTTTTCCATAAATAATTGTACATTGTGTCTTTGGAACAGACCCTTATACTGTATGTACATATGCATTTAGTTCTAGATTATCCGTGAATATTCCATCTAGTACTGACTGAATCTACTTTATAAAAAAATGATATAATTGGTATCACTGAGACCTGGTGGGATGAAACATGTGACTTGATTGTGAATTTAAATGGTTACACCCTTTTTAGGAGGGACAGAGGGATGTTTGTATGTAAAGCCTGAAATAAAGCCACGCACTAAAGAAATAACCATAGCTGCCACTGGTGAGGGTGTAGAATCCCTCTGGGTATAGATTTTGACTGGGCAAAAGGTTAGAAAGAGAATTATCATTGGTGTATGCTATAAACTACCTCGTATAAGTGACGAGTTTGAAGCCCAGCTACTCTTGCAGATACCAGCGGCTTCACAGCAAGTTGTTGCTATGGGTGACTTCAATTATCCAGACATTGACTGGGGTAATGGGGTTGCCAAGACAGAAAAAGCTAGTAGGTTTGTAAATATGCTGAATGACAACTTTTTATTCCAGCTCGTTCAAGAACCTACTAGGAATAACTCTCTTTTGGACCTTGTAATAACTAATAATACTGAACTCATCTCTAATATTTGTGTGGGTGAGCATTTAGGGATTAGTGATCATAACATGGTCTCCTTTGAGATTTTGTTGCAGAAGCAATTCTATAAGGGAGTAACTAAAACACTAAATTTCAGACATGCAAACTTTTGACAGTATAAGGGCATCTCTGTAACATATTAAGTGGGAAATGCTTTTCACAGGGTTAAACACAGAAAAAAATGGGAAGTCTTTAAAATGCTGCTTAATAAATATACGTCAGTATATTCCACTTGTAAGCAAGGAAAGTTTTTGCAAAGCAAAACCTTTTTGGTTCAATAGAAGTGTTGGTGATGATGTGGGTAAGAAAATACGTGCTTTTAAGGCTTTCAAGTTAGCTGGGACAGCCGAATCATTTATAAGGTACAAAGAAGCCAATAAAGCATGCAAAGAAGCTATAAGGCAAGCTGAAATTGATATGGAAAAGGATATTGCAGCAAGCACTAAAAAAAATCCAAAATTATTTTTTAAATATGTTAATAGTAAAAAAATGAAGCAGGAAGGGGTGGGACCTTTAGTATCAGAGGGGGGTCAGCTGGTTGATGAAAACAAAATAAAAGCGCAGATTCTGCGTCTGTCTACACAAATGTAGGTTTCCTTCTTAATAGTCCCAATTCCAGTAATACAACTAATGATGCATGGCTCACACATAAGGAAATTCAAAAGAGACTAGAACATGTTAAGATTAACAAATGTCCGGGGCCAAGTGGTATTCATCCCAGGGTAATTAGTGAGCTTAGCTCTGTGATTACCAAACCTCTTTACTTAATTTTTCAGGATTCATTGAGGTCTGGCATAGAAAAAAAAGGATCCCGTTCTCAGCCTCAAAACTATAAGCCAGTTAGTCTGACGTCCGTGGTAGGAAAGCTTTTCGAAGGGTTAATAAAGGATAAGATACAGGACTTGATAGCACATCATAATACTATGAGTGTGTGCCAGCATGGTTTTAGATCTTGCCAGACTAACTTAATTTCTTTTTATGAGAAGGTAAGCAGGGACCTCAATTCTGGGATCCCAGTGGATGTGATTTACTAAGACTTTGCTAAAGCATTTGATAGAGTGCCACACAAAAGGTTACTGGTTAAATTAAGGAATGTTGGCCTGGAACATAGTATTTGTACCTGGATAGAGAACTGGCTACAAAGAGTGGTGGTAAATGGAACATTTTCTAATTGGACCAGTGTTGTTAGTGGAGTACCACAGGGCTCTGTACTAGGTCCCTTGCTTTTCAACTTGTTTATTAATGACCTGGAGGTGGGCATTGAAAGTACCGTTTCTATTTTTGCAGATGATACTAAATAGTGCAGAACTATAGGTTCCATGCAGGATGCTGCCACTTTGCAGAGTGATTTGTCTAAGTTGGGAAACTGGGCAGCAAACTGGAAAATGAGGTTCAATGTTGATAAATGCAAGGTTATGAACTTTAGCAAAAATAATATAAATGCAAGTTATACACTAAATGGCAGTGTGTTGGGAGTTTCCTTAAATGAGAAGGATCTAGGGGTTTTTGTAGATAACAAGTTGTCTAATTCTGGGCAGTGTCATTCTGTGGCTACTAAAACAAAGTTCTGTCTTGCATAAAAAAAGGCTGTAATGCTTTCTTGGCCTATCCCCCAATTAGGGGTTAAGAGTGTCCAGCTAGTGTATGAGCATGGGTTACACTGTGAAACTACACTCAGGGTGGAGCCTTCGCTAAATGGAAGCTTCCCCTTTAAGATGGTGTAAAACTACAACCCACAGGCTAATTAGTGTTAATAATAGATAAATTGGACGCCAGGAGGTTCTTTATGCAGTAAAACAGGTGAGATGGTTTATTGAACAGAATATGCAAAGACAATTGACCACAGGTTTACTCACGCAGGAGCTGTAGTAGAAGTTAGCATATCACAGAGGAGAAAGGATAGCATTGATGATGATGCAGCATGTACAGATGTCACTCCTCAAGTCAAACAGTAGGAAGAATATCTCACTCTCAAAGACCAGTGACCAATGTGAAACAGGATCGATCAAGTAGGGGTCAGGCAGTGCTCTGCTATAGGGATGTCGCGGACTGTTCGCCCGCAAACTAATTCGCGCGAACATCGACCGTTCGCGTCCGCCGAATGTTCGCGAAGTTCGCCAATTTGGGTTCGCCTTAGCTGGCGCTTATTTTTGACCTCTCACCCCAGACCAGCAGATACATGGCAGCCAATCAGGAAGCTCTCCCTCCTGGACCACCCCCATACCCCCTGGACCACTCCCCTTCCATATATAAACTGAAGCCCTGCAGCGTTTTTTCATTCTGCCTGTGTGTGCTTGGAAGAGCTAGTGTAGGGAGAGAGCTGTTAGTGTTTTGAGGGACAGTTGATAGTAACTTTGCTGGCTAGTAATCTACTTGATACTGCTCTGTATTGTAGGGACAGAACTCTGCAGGGATTTGAGGGACATTTTAGGTTAGGTAGCTTTGCTGGCTAGTAATCTACCTTCTACTGCAGTGCTCTGTATGTAGCTGCTGTGGGCACTGCTGCTGATCTCATCTGCTGACTGCTGCCTGTAACCCAATAGTCCTTGTAAGGACTGCTTTTATTTTATTTTTTGTTTTTTTACTTTGCTACTATAAGAGCCCAGTGCTATTAGTCTAGCTGTGTTGGGGAGTGGGACTGGTGTGCTGCTCCTCCTAGTAGTTCACCACTACCAGCACCAACCAGAGTCAAAATTGTTACAAAGTATCTTATTTGCACCTGTTAGCTGTTCTGAGCTCTCTGCCAAAAGCCAATTAAGTTAGAAACTGGTTTTTTTCTGGCTGTTCAGTGCAGAGAAAAGAGGGGCTTTCCAGTACAAAAGAGGGACAGGGGGTTGAGTGGTCAAAAGAGGGACAGTTGGGAGGTATGCAAGTGCCACCTAGCTGTGTGAGCTTTTTCACATTCTGTCTAAATAACAATAATAATTCCGTGTCCGTAAACATCACCTGAGTGATGTTTTTACAGCAGCAATAATATATTCTGTATCCACTACTGTATACGTTGCCCTTGCAGGCATTGTTTGCCCAGTCTTTAACCAAGTGCCACCTAGCTGTGTGAGCTTTTTCCCATTCCGTGTCCAGAAACATCACCTGAGTGACGTAGTGTGATTTCTGCCCTTTACAGCACAAAACGCAGCGCTGTGTCAACAATGTATTTTTCAGATACATTTTTGCCCTTGATCCCCCTCTGGCATGCCACTGTCCAGGTCGTTGCACCCTTTAAACAACTTTAAAATCATTTTTCTGGCCAGAAATGTCTTTTCTAGCTTTTAAAATTCGCCTTCCCATTGAAGTCTATGGGGTTCGCGACGTTCGCGAACCGTTCGCATTTTTGACGCAAGTTCGCGAATATGTTCGAACATTTTTTCCGACGTTCGCTACATCCCTACTCTGCTAAACTGAATTCCCTATCACTGAGTTCCCTACACTAAAGGCACCTTAGAAGCCTTTGGGAGGCTACTCCCTGCTATTCTCCTTGATGGAGCATACAACTGCTCATACTACATAAATCTGGCTATTTCTCTCTCCTAGAGAGACTATTACAGAATCTGCCCTAATGATAACTAATCCTTGTTCACGGGATTGCCTGGTTCCAGACTTCAGCACCAAAGGTACAGGTCCCTTTGGGGTAAATGGCTTACTGGGGCCTTGGTGATCCCAGGCTTAATGGGAAACACCTAGCAGCACAGACACCAGGAGCCAAAGAGGAAGAGGCCACTCCCTACACAACACTATATAGCAGTGTGGCAGGGGAGTGTCATTACACTCTTTGTCCAATAGGTGTAGATGTTACACTTTACCAGTTAGAAGGGCTTGGCCCAATAACAAGGGAAAAGAGAACTTAAGGAAAGGTAGGGGATTAACTCTATAGGAGCCTAGTAGATCCTATAGGTCCCTACAGGGCATTCACTCAAGGGATGAAAACATAATTATGCCTCTTTAAAGGTCCCTGGTGAGGCCTCATCTGGAGTATGCAGTGCAGTTTTGGACTCCAGTCCTTAAGAGGGATATAAATGAGCTGGAGAGGGTGCAGAGATGTGCAACTAAATTGGTTAGAGGGATGGAAGATTTAAATTTATGAGGGGAGACTGTCAAGGTTGGGGTTGTTTTCTCTGGAAAAAAGGCGCATGTGAGGGGACATGACTAAACTTTACAAGTACATTAGAGGACATTATAGACAAATAGGGGACCTTTTTACCCATAAAGTGGATCACCGTACCAGAGGCCACCCCTTCAGACTAGAAGAAAAGATAGTTTTAATTTAATTTGAGGCAACGTAGGTGGTTCTTTACAGTGAGGTCAGTGAGGTTGTGGAATGCACTGCCGGGTGATGTTGTGATGGCTGATTCAGTTAATGCCTTTAAGAATAGCTTGGATGATTTTTTGGACAGACATAATATGAAAGGCTATTGTGATACTAAACTCTATAGTTAGTATAGGTATGGGTATATAGAATTTAATTAAAAGTAGGGAGGACTGTGTGTATGAATGCTGGGTTTTCATTTGGAGGGGTTGAACTTGATGGACTTTGTCTTTTTTCAACCCAGTTTAACTATGTAACTATATAATATGGAACAGAAGGCTGTTATGTTCTGCTTTATATTTTTCTTTTTATTTCCAGGGTTCACTGGTATCCCGGGAAGCTAGTGATAAAGAAAAGGTATAATCAGCTTTTTGTTTTTCTCTGTTTCCCTGTTGGGAATTCTAAATGTAATTGCGTTGATTTGCATAATGTAATTTTGTCTTGTGCTAAGTTCTTTCTTTGGTGCCTGTAGCATGTGATGTATTTTGCCATAAAATGTAATAGCAGTAAATATTCATAGAAATGTTAATATTTCTATTTTTTCCCTTTTTCTCCCCTGTACAGTCTATTGAGGATTGTATTTAATGAATATGAACTAGAGGTGCCCATGTGCGGTTGAATTATATGGTAGTGCCATTTTCATTTTTTTTACTTTTCATTTTTTTACATTGGCCTACAGATTGGTTTCATTTGTGAAATGGAACATATTCCTGGCTATAGATTTCACTTTATTTTCCCTTTAATTTGTTCTTTTCCTTTTTTTAAGGTAAAAGAATTGCCAACTTTAAAAGATATAGATTTTTTAAACAAGAGCCAGAAAGTATATGTGGATGAAGAGCAAAAGAGAAATTTTATGGAGAAACTGAAGCGTGATGTAGACGTATGTCATTTTTGTTTACTAAGCAAATATATTTTTGGGTGCAAAAACACCCTCACTAAATAATTGTTCATAAAGCTATTATCTCTGCAAACTGAATTCATTTTTAACATTAGAGAAGTTCTATAGAACTGTGCGCTTTAGGCATCAGTCTTTAATGTGGGATCTCTAGTTGGAGACCTTTGTTTGATTCCTTGTGAGCCTGGACAAGTCACTATATCCTGCTACCCCAGCACACTTAGTGGGTTATTTATCAAAGTCTGATTTTATCTCAACATTTTGTGCTGCAAACTGATCAAATCCAATCTGGTTTTTTACCCTTATTTACTATTACATTTTACCAAAAATTTGCTTTATTCGAAAAAATCAGTTTTTCAACATTTTTCAGATTTTTTCACCAGAAAATTCAGATTTCTTATGTTTTTTGCCCAAAACTTTGGGATATTGCACGAACCCAACGTACATCAAAAAATATCCCATTGACTTATATGCAACCTCAACAGGTCTGAGATGCCGGATTTTCTGATTCTGACTTTTCCATCCTCGGGGTTTAATAAATTCTGAAAATTTCATGATTTTTTAAAATTCCGTTTTTATAAAAAAAAATCACATTTATCGTGATTTTTCCATTCAGAGTTTAGTAAATAACCCTCCTAAAATGGCTGCCTTTCTTGCTATAAAGTGAGAGTTCCATGTGAGAAAAGCAATATATAAAAATAATTCCCCTTTCTGTAAGTACAGCAGACAGTCCTACCAACTTCTGTAAAGATCTTTCTATTACAGCCAGTGGGAAGGGTGTGGGAGCAGTGCCGGACTCCCTCCCTACCAAATAAAACCGCTGTCTGAACACTTATATTAACATAGAAATTAACCTAGCTGCTAATTTTCAGGCCACGCTGTGACTCAGGAGAACATATAGTTGCCATTGGCTATAGTTGGCAGAATGCAGCATGACTGCAGATGGTCAAAAAAAAGGTCAGCCCCTTAGCACATAGCACAGTAGTGACAGGCTTTGCCCCTTTTACCATATTGGTCATTTGGCCTTAGATGGACTGGTTTATAAATGGCCTTCAGATATTACTTTCTATATTCCTTTTGTTTTGATTTTTGCATTCATAATAAGGACGGAGGCAGGGCTTTATTTTGCATTTGAAATGTTTAAAGCGTCTCCAAACAAGGGTTCCAGCAAATGATCACCTGAAACAATAACTTGTCATTGTTAATATGAATATTTTTGCTTAATTTATGTCCCCATGTCAGGTTTTGGGTAGCCTGTAAGAGCTATTAACTTAGTTACAAGGGGTTACTTTCTTATTTGTTGGTTTCCTGATTTTGTCTGTTTTTTTCTTAAAATGAGCATCTTACTGCAAACACTTAGTTCCTTAGGCACTGGCAATTTAAGCTATGTTGGTAGCTTAGCATAAAGTGCTCTGTTTTTTTTTTTTTTTAAGTTTGGAACTTTTTTGAAAATAATGTTGCACTTGTAATCTGTTTTTTTTTTTTTACAATGTACTAGTTTCTAGTACAGTTAAAGCTCATGGATTATAGTCTGCTGCTGGGAATCCATGAAGTTTTCCGGGCTGAGCAAGAAGAAGAGGAGGAATTGGAAGAGGAAAATGCTGAAAATGAATGTTCTCCACATGTTGGATCATATGGAACATCTCCTGAAGGCATTGCCGGTTACCTGAACTCTCATAAACCATTGGGCCCTGGGGAATTTGAGCCCATCATCGATGTATATGCCATCAAGAGCTCAGACAGTAAGTATTCTGTGAAGCTGGGTTTTTTCTTTTAAGGGCCTTACTGGGGCAGCATACACACACCTTTTAACAAAATCTTAATTAGTTGCAATTACATTACATTAAAAGGTGAACATTTAATTCCAATACATATATGTATTTTTGTGTTTGTAGACATAAGCAACAGGAAGTGATGTATGGCAGCAAAGAATTGACGGCCTTGCATCTGCTTTTAAAAGTGTTTCTGAACTGTTCATCAGTTCATTGAGATGAAGTCAGTCACTGCCAGTCCTGTAATGCATCCAATCTGTATGGAGGGAAGGAAGAATTTAGACTGGATGTTTTGGCCAGTTGATAAAATAGATAAGATACAAGTCTCATAATCCATGGCTACATTTAAATACCTTGGAAGAAGGGATGGTTTTGGCAGGGAAATTACCATATAAGATGGTTTCCTCTTAAAGAGAAAAATCATGTATGTTTATTTTATAAAGTTGCAGTAAACCATTATTTGGTGCCCAAAAAGTCTTAACATAAGCTCAGTTGAAAAAAGGACGAATACTGCTATTAAATGTTAGCTTGACATAAATAAATGTAAAACGCTGCGTAATTTCCTGGAGCTATATAAATAAATGATGATGACACCTGTAATACTGTAAAGAAAACACTTGTGACCATGAGCAGGCTCTTTTTTTTTTTCTTTCTCCAACAAGGTGACATTCTTGTGTAAGTTGCTTATATGTGATGTATATTGTATTTAGTAATAGGTTGGTACATTAATTCTTGTAACTAAAATCACAGTATTGTGGATCTTTGTCTCCCTCCTTAGTCAGCAGGTTGTTTTTCCGCTTTAGTAATTGAATATGGACTAATTCTGTTTTCTGACGTTCAGGTGCTCCACAGAAGGAAGTTTATTTTATGGGCCTGATTGATATTCTCACACATTATGATGCCAAGAAGAAAGCAGCACATGCAGCAAAAACTGTAAAGCATGGGGTAATTCATTTTTTTATATCTTGTATGTTAAAAGTGTTTCAATTGGAGTGAGCCATTTATATGAACATAAAACATCCACAGTCTTGGAATGCAATTCAAGATGTGTTTAAATATTGTCAGTCGCACTGTATTGCTCATAGATTTGTATAGGTGAACCTGCTGATTTAGTCCCATAAAAGCCCAAATTCCTCATTACTGCTGTTGCTAAATTAGGGCTATTATACCGTACACAGTCGTTCTTACACGTGTTCCACTGCAGGGGAATACAGAAGTTACGGCAGCCTGTTGCTTTTAATGAGTTTGTGCTCACTCTGCTGCAGGGAAGCTTTGGCGGTTCCTTGACATGGGAATGCGTGATGGTCCACTGCAAGGAATTGCACAAAGAAATGCCCCTGTGTAAAAGCCCCAATGCAGGTACATTGATGATATCTGTTATAGCCATATATCCTAACATGTTTATTGTATTTTCTAGGCTGGAGCAGAGATTTCCACAGTGCATCCTGACCAGTATGGAAAAAGATTCCTGGAGTTTGTCACAAATATCTTTGCCTAATCCATCAACAGACACAAAGGGGATAACAGAGAAAAACAATGAGAGCCTATTGTCTTCTCTCATTTCTATAATCCAGCATCCAGGAAGGGCACAGAATTTTCACTGTATACATTTATTAACAAGCACAATTGGTAAAGTTGATCACTGGTTTGCATTGATTTCCTTCATAATACTAAACACTGTACAATTACATTACAGGAATTTAGTATAGTCACAGGAATCTGAATTAAACAACACTAGAGAGAGTCCAATGATCTGCGTATTTATGCTAATGTGCTGAACTTGAATACCTCTTTTACTGTAACATATAATTCTAACGCAAGGAACACATAAGAATCCATATTGATGGTAACACTGTAGGCAGACTTAGAGACTGTATTGCTCATCCCCCAATAACACTGTTACAAGATAAAAAATAATTTATTTTTAGCAGATTAGTAAATAGTAGTAGATAAGATTAGTAAAGCATTAAAGAAGAACTAAAGCACAGTAAAGAATTGGTCTGGACATGTTACAACTTGTGTTTTGGGCTTCTGTACCAGTCCAAAGTCACCACATCCTTTTATCATTGAAGATCTGTGCCTCTGAAATACCCGCAGTAACTCCCTACCTTTTCTGCTGATTTATAGCACATGCAAAATCCAATTGCCCAACATGCACCTCCTATGCTAGTATATATCAAGTTCACAATAATAATTAATTCACAGTATTAGCATGGAGACCAGTGTGAACCGCACCCACATTAATTAATAATTAGCCCTTTAGCATCAGCTACTGATTTAAACTTATGTTCTTCTAATGCTTTGATAATTCCTGAAGACCCCTAAACTTACCTAGTCAACCGCAGCCCAGACACACTGAGCATGTGTGATGCCACTGACACGCTCAAGATGGTCTAAAAAGGTCCAAGATTGGGAATGGCTGTGAACATTTTTGAGGGGCTGGATCATTAATGTTATAAAGCAATAAAGCCTCTGCGCTAGGTACAGTACATTTTAGTATGTAAGATAGTTCTCCTTTAAATCTGCGTTTTTTTTTTTTTTTTTAAACAAATTAAGTTTCATCTTTTGGATAAGTATAAAAAAACTCACACCTTGGGCTTAGCTTGATGATTTATTTTGCTTAGGTTAAACACGAGGTTTGCTGTTTTTGGTGTGTCCCTTTATTAAGTGAGAGTGTAGTCATTTGAATTTATTTTGTTTATAAAGGCCTCTAGTAAAAGGACTGTCATAGCCACATGAGCTTTAATCATCTCCTTTGTGCCCTAAATAAGGTTCTTATTTTTCTCTCTAGTACGTTATTTTTTATAAAAGGATTTTCAAAGACACAGCTTTGTGTTTACATGCTTTTCCTATTTATTCTCAAACATTTCACTCCAGCAATGCTGGCGTGCTGCCAGAGAGATTACAAGGGCTTACAAGGTATGCAATTCTACTTTTCCTCATTTTAAGGGAACATTACTAATCAGAGTCCTATTGATCTAAGTGAGAGTGGGTTATTTCTTATAAACCATGAACCTCAGGTTATATAAGTAAGAAAAGATGATGTGGGTTTCTAATATTCTTTTACTTCATTGCTTAATTGGCATGTTATATTTAACCTAAAATGTATGTCCTTTTGGAACATAACCATTTGCACTGTAGCCTCCTCTGGTAAAAACCCCTCTTAAAATGACCAGTTTTTCCCAGAAATGTCCTCTGTAAAAAGACTTTAGGTAATAACTGGTATTTATCGTATAGATATGCAACTTGTGATCCTTCTATTACCCTGGCCGGGATTAAGAGTAATTGGTGACTGTGAGTGCTTTACATGAGTGGCTTTTCACTGGAGGTTTCATGTGTTCCATGAGGAAGATTAGTTTTTTTCCCTCTCTTCCTACTGGAGAATAGCAAAATTCCCTCTCTACAGTAATAAGGGGGGTATGTATTAAAAGGCACTAAGTTTGCCCAGTAGCAGTAACCCTTAACCTATAGGATTCTTGCTTTTAAACAGGTTACCAGTAAATGCTGCCTTCTGATTGGCTGCTATGGGTTACTGCTCCTGGGCGTTTTTTACATAATCCCCTAAGTGTTAATTTTTCTGGAGTGCTTCTGGACCTGGTAAACCATTTATGGATAATAGGTGAGCCTAGCAGCAGGT
The DNA here is from genome assembly GCF_017654675.1 of Xenopus laevis. Lineage (NCBI taxonomy): Eukaryota > Metazoa > Chordata > Amphibia > Anura > Pipidae > Xenopus > Xenopus laevis. The sequence goes on from NC_054373.1 coordinate 148,129,735, forward strand.
CTGTGCCATCAAAATGGGCGGGATTACTGCACCTCTTTTAGTTTTCTGTTAGGTGGCAGCTGCTTTTTAATTAACTTCAAGAAAGATACACAATAGAACTGTGGCCTTTTGTAGAAGAGTTTAGAGCAGTGCTTTTTGGATGCTTTGGGTAAAGCTTCCCTTTGACATCCAATATTTGGTCAGGGCCGCTTTACCCATCTACTGCAGGATCTATCTAGATTATCTTCTCCCTGTGGGACATTCTTTAAAGGGATACTGTCATGGGGAAAAAAATTTTTCCCAAAATGAATCAGTTAATAGTGCTGCTCCAGCAGAATTCTGCACTGAAATCCATTTCTCAAAAGAGCAAACAGATTTTTTTTATATTCCGTTTTGAAATCTGACATGGGGCTAGACATATTGTCAATTTTGACCGTATCCCTTTAAACTATCTAGACTGCATATAGAAAAGTGAAGCAGTTTGTGATATACATTGCACTGCTTTAAGTCTACATTATTTAAGTCTATATTTTATAGCATTAGCTATAGCATCAGCCATTTAATAGGAAATCGGTTTCCCTACAAAAGTGCTATGCTACTATATATTTTTTTTATTCTTTTTTTTTAAAGGAGAAGAAAAGTTAAAATCAAAATATCACTCCTCAGTGATTAGTTTACTTCTAGATCTTATGTTTCGTTTTCTGTTGCTCCAGGCCAGCATATGTGCTGTAGAGTGAAAAAGGTTGTTTTTTTTTTTTGCTTAAAGTTTATCTCTTTACTGCACATGCGCACCTGACGATGGCAACGTGGTGCTCACAGAGAAGTAACCTTGGCTGGTGCAGTCTTCTGCTAACAACAGTGCCAGCCTGGGTTATCGGATACGTGATTATATTCACACCCACTAATTACCAGTGAAAGCCCCAATAGCTTGTCGTGAGCATTGGAAATAGTAGTGGCATTGGCCCATCAATGGAGTATGTCCTGCCACTGTGTTTGTTCTGTATACAGGTCATTACATCCCAGAGCCCACCTGTGTTGTACAGATCAACTGCCCTCAGTGAGGATGAATGAGCTAGACATGGAGGCTTTTTGTTGCAAAAGAAGACTGTTGCACTTTCCAGTCTATTAGCAGTATTGATGCAGCCTTCCTGTCTTTCTTTTGTTCAACAAGTTGCAATACTGGATGCCTCCCTAAACCCAACATAAATGATTCATTTGCAAGTCCATATTAATATAAGATCATGTAGTCACCACTACGCCAGCTTTATTATCAATGCCAAACACAAGCCTTTATCCAGCCAGCCGATAACATTCTTTCGGTGGCATATTGCCCATGTGATTGAGTGAATATCCTAAAGGAATAAGCGCTTTGACAATCATCTAGATTACGGAATACATTCTTAATCATCTAAATGATTTTTCACTGTAAGATTTCAGCATTTATTCATTAACCAAGATCTCATTTGCCTTTCCTCACAATGACATATTTGTACTAAAATATTTTATGCCTTTAATGAATACCTTAATATCAGTAATACCCTTGTACAAATAGCTAATTCCTGCTTTATCTGGATGTGCAAGATCTTTGAAACTTCAGTATGTGGAGTAACTCTTTCCATTTTATCACTCGACATTCTTAGAAGTGCCTTATTCTCTTTTGTACATAAGCAGTTTTATATATTTTTTACGCAAATGCACAATTGAATTTCTGAGCTGTATAATTGTGTACAAGCTGTCAGGTGCTGGGATAAATGTATATGCTAATAAAGCAAAATATATTGTATACTAACATGAATCAGTCTTAATGTGCAGATGCTACAACATGTTTGTTTGTATCCTGAGACTGTAGCCAAACTGCTGTGGCCTGTGTATATTTCTTTTACTACTGACTATACACACACTCTATGCTCTTATTGTGGATATGCTTTATTTTCTCTTCGTTTCCTCACCCTGGACAAATTGTAGTTTTGTTTAGTGGTATGTCTGAAAGGGGCAGAGTCAGGGCTGGATCTAGGGGTAGATAGAAGCGGCACGTGCTTAGGGCGCAATGAATTGGGGGTGCCAAGCATATACCTCTTTTGCCTTCCCCTGGTCCAGACCCTGGTTCCCCCACCTACACTCCGGTGCATGCCCCCCATGCACATCGCCATGTAGGGCGCCTGCTCCCGGAAGGGGGCGAAGTGGCCAGCGGCTTGTCTTGAGCGCTTGGCCTGGGCATCTAAAAGAAACATTACAACTAAAGGGCCAGACACTGTTGCAATGTGCAGTTTCAAGCACAACACCATGTTTTTTCCACCTTAATGTTTTTTCCCACAATTCCTGCATAGTTTTATGCCAGGGGGCTTTACCCCTGATTCAATTGCAGCTGATGCATCAAAATTATCACAATTGCACATGTGGTTTGTTGCAAACCGGATGTATTTGCGCTGGAGTCCATTTGATGTAGTTTACACACAAGTGATGTGCCCCTATTATTTAGGCACAAGTTTGCTGCCTATTGACGCTGGACACTCGGGGGGTCCTAGAGCTACCGCCTGGCCCGGGGTTAGCAATGGTTTCCGGGTTCTTCTGCGTGAGTAGGTGCAACTGTGCTTGATTTAGAATAGGAGGCAGGGAGGAGTAAGCACTGCCAAGTGCAACTTTATGGAAGTGCAATAAATGCATTTTGAAGTACCATTAAGGAATGGGGTTTATTGTGGAATTGACTGCAGGCAATTTTGCAATTAGGACCACAAGCAAATGCCCTCCAAAATGTTACATGGTCACTAGGGTTTAAATTCCAACTGTTAATTGTTTTAGATGTCCACATCATATTTAAAATTATGAACTGCCCCTTTAACAAGCCTCCACTTCCAGGGAGAATATGAGTTGGTGCAGTTATAAATTCCAACAGTTTTGTCGTGGATACAACCAGGTTAATGCAAATGTTATCAATAGGAAAGTGATGTTTATTTATCAGGCATGTTTAGCTTTTTGCAAAAATACATAGCCCTGTTTTCATCATATTGTAATGAACTTTTTAAAGAAAAGTAATATCAAAAACATGGATACTGTCAATATAAAACCCATCCTGTTTATACTTTAAGCTAGTTTCCAAGAGGTCCCAGCTGCTAATGTTGGGCTAATGCACTATTCTAGTGGAGGAGGACGATAGCCAGTGCTTCCTCGACTCTCTATGGCAGTGTTCCCCAACCAGTAGCTCGGGAGCAACATGTTGCTCTCCAACCCCTTGGATGTTGCTCTGTGTTCTTAAAGCAGGTGCTTATTTTTGAATTCCAGGCTTGAAAGCAAGTTTTAATTGCATAAAAACTAAGTATTGGGCCAAGCAGAGCCTTTTGTAGGCTGCCAGTCAACATAGGGGCTACCAAATAGACAATCTCAGCCCTTATTTGGCACCCAAGGTTGCTCCCCAACTCTTTTTACATTTAAATGTGGCTCACGGGTAAAAAAGGTTGGGGACCCCTGCTCTATGGCTACATTGGAGGGGGGCAGAGCTAAACCCTATTGGATAAACGGTTAAAAGGACAACACCTAAAAACACAATTTTCTATATTAAATAAGACTTGAGTTGAAATTACATTGTGCCTGTTTTATTTTTTTTTAAACAAACGCATGTTTTCCTTTTTAAAATTTATTTTTAATAACCAGGGCAGTTGTTTCAGAGCTCACTATCCTATCTACATTTAAACACAAACCTTTTACATTAAATAAAAGGAAAACACTTCAGGCTAATAACATGAAATTCTACAAATTGTAGGTGCTGTTTTAAATAGATGAATATCCATTTAAAAACTTTCACTTTCAATTTTGAGTAAATTTGGGGAAAAAGATGTACGTAAAATGTAAAAAGTCCCTTTAGTGCTTGTATGAGGAAGAGCATTCAAATGTTAGCCTTCTTCCCTTTCTCTCATAAAGCAGCGCTGTCATGCTTTGTAACAAATTCTAGCTATCATCATTTTATCACTGAAACCCATAACAACTCTATATACCTGAGTGATTGATACAAGAAACTATAGCAGTGCAGAGGAACAATTGTAAAATCTGTGATCAAGTACTGTTTTTAGGATGCCTGTGTTCTCATCCCTGCTCTGGTGACAAAATAACTTTAAAAAAATGCTAGCAAGTCAAGTCACTATAAAATTGTTCTGCACATAGAAACTGACCTGTGATAAAATTAGGGCTGTTTTTTTCCTGCACAAAGTAATTATTCAGGACACGAGCCGTTTTTCAACCTGAACAACTATATAAGCTGTTTTAGTATATAGTGGCAAATTCACTAAACGACGAAGCGCCTAACGCTAGCGTGAATTCGCCAGCGTAGCGCATTTTCGTTAAGTCGCCGATTCACTAACAGACACTGGCGCAAATTCGCTAGTGTTACTTCGCACCCTTACACCTGGCGAATTTGCGCAACGGACGTAACTACGCAAATTCACTGACACGCAAATTATTATGAACGCTACCTTTTACGCCAGACTTTCTTCGCCACCACAGACCAGGCGAAGTGCAATAAAGTAGATAGGGATTGCTTCAAAAAAAGTTAAAAATGTTTCTGTCCCAAAAAACCGCTGGCTTTTTTTCTTTTTTTATAGGTGATAGGCTGAAAAAGATCAAAATTTTTTTTGGGGCTACCCTCCTTCCCCCCCTACATTTCCTAACTCATGGCACCTTAACTATACAGTGGGCACATGTGTAGGGCAAAATAAAAATTTTATTTGCTGTTTTGAAGGTTTCCCAGGCTTGTGTAGTGCTGCTACATATACCTCCATTGTAACTTCAATTTGGAGCCGTATGCAAATTAAGCATCGCTAGCGTAACTACGCTTTGCTTGGCGAATTAACATTAGCGCAACTTCGCAACCTTACGCTTCCCTTCAGTGCAACTTCGGATTTTAGTGAATTTGCGTAGTGCTGGTGAAAATACGCCTGGCGAAGTGCGGCGAAGCGGATGCTGGCGCAACTATGAATCTTAGTGAATGTGCCACATAGTGTGTGTTGAATGTTTCTGTGTTAAAGTGGGAATTGCAACATTGCTCACCTCATTAAAAGATTAAGATCTTGATTTTACCACAAGCCAAGACAAATACATATTAAAGAAACAGCTTTATAGTTTGTGCAAGAGGAGCACTAGCCTAGGGTAAAGGAGGCCATAGACGCACAGATAATATCGAAACTAATTTTCGTACGATATTCGGTGCGTGTATGGTGGGAAAAGAGCCGACCGATATCGGCAGAAGACTTGAATATCGGTCGGCTCATCGTTCGGACTGGACAGAAAATCGGGTGCCTTTAAAAGGGCACCCAAACATTGCCCATTGTTAGTGCTTAATCGTCAGATACAGGTAGAATTCTATTGTTTCTACCTGTATATCTGACGATTCAGCTCTACACGTTCCAAGAAAGAACGTAATTGTTACGTCTATGGCCACCTTAAGAGTCCCCCAATGATTTTTAGCTTTCCTTTCCCTTTAAAGGGAAACTGAAAAGCTCTGTGCATTGAGAAGGACTACGAAAGGACCTTAAGGTGGCCATACACGGGCAGATAAAGCTGCCGATATCGGTCGTTTGGACCGATTTGACAGCTTATCTGCCCGTGTATGGGGGCTTCTGACGGGTCACGATATTGATCGGGAAGGTTTGATTTTTACCTGACCGACCCGTCAGAGCCCCTCGGCGCACCGTAATTCGATCGTTCGGCCATACGGCCGAACGTTTGAATTACCCCCGATATAGCCATGCTGTTTAGTGGCATATCGGGGAAAGATCCGCTCGTTTGGCGATCGAGCGGATCTTTGAGTCTATGGCCACCTTAACTATGGTGTTATGATCAAAACTCTATTGATTGCCCTAGATTGCTTCCCATTTTGTTGAAATGGAAATCCCCATTGTTCGCTCCACATGGACCACTGGTGCTTGAAGAAGTGCTGTTTTGAAGAAGTAACAGCCATTAAACTAAACGGGACGGGACACTGATAGATATCCTAACATCTTTAACAAGGAGCCTGGGTGGTTTTCTCTATTCAAAAGTCACCAAGGTGTCTTGCATTTTTACTGAAATATGTGGCAATCTCATGAGAAAACGTTACAGGTGTGGGATGCATTATCCGGAAAACCGTTATCCAGAAGATCCGAATTACGGAAAGGCCGTCTTTCATAGACTCCATTTTATCTAAATAATCCTAAAAATTTTAAATGATTTTCTTTTTCTCTGCAATAATAAAACAGTACCATGTACTTGATCCAAACTAAGATATAATTAATCCTTATTGGAAACAAAATCAGCCTTATTTCATGTTTATATGATTTTGTAGTAGACTTAATGTATGAAGATCCAAATTATGGAAAGATATGTTATCTGGAAAACCCCAGGTCCCGAGCGTTCAGAAAACAGGTCCCATACCTGCATTAGTAAATTCTTTATTACATTGGTGATTTAAAAAAAAAAAAAAAAGACAGCACTTTGCACCTAAACCACCCATAAAATAGCTCTCTCTGACACGGCTTTGTCCTACTTGGAGTGTGCCCCTCCTGTTTCCAGCCAATGCTTCACTGAACTCATGCTAATGCCCTAGATTTATCTATAATGATATTACTCATGTTCTATTAGGATTTAGAATATTCGGAACGCACCAGGTTCCCTCCAGGCAGGTGCCTACAAGGTAGATGACTGTATTTTGGAAAAGGGGGTTCCCCCCCGGCTCCTGCAATTCATCACCATCTGAGGAGACACCCTCACAATGTCTCAGGAGACACCCTTCACGCTAATTGTGTGCAAGCTGTTTCCCATGTAGCCTGCTGAGGGCCCCTATTGGCTGGGATGTGTGTGGCACAGAGTTGGGAGGGAGGGAGGCGATGTCAGTGTCACCTCCAGCCTCCTTATCCCCAGCACCAATTCAGTGCAGGATTTTTTTCCAGGCTCTCTTGCTGTTGCTATGGCTATGATCATCATTCCTGCAACGAAACACCCATGTGACCTGCTCTATTATGGCTGCTCTGATGGGAGGTATGTAATCCTACAGAATGCTCCTTACAATCCTTGACTCTGGCTTTTATTGTCAGAACCCATGCAAGAAAAGAAATGTGTGCTATTGCTTAATCTCATTATCTACATTAGGGATCCTTGGACCACAGAGTGGGGGGAGGCTTGTGCTGGAATTTGTGCATGGGCTTAGTGCTTGGATTCTGTGCATTTAGCCAAGGAATCCGGCTGTGTATTGTTTGCTCTGGGGTACGTATATATATATATTTATACAATAGATAACTGCTCTCACATTGATTATAAACTTGTGTATGTTTATATGCAGAAATAAGATTTTTTATATCTGCTAGAGTACCAGAAGGGTGTAAAAGGGCTGGGCTTTGTGTATGTCCATATGCCTGACTTCTATACTCTTTCCTTTTATGCATGGTTAAACTTGTGACACTTTACTGGGGATCATCACTCCAACCATCAGCTTATGATTTCTATTAAAAGAAATGGACAGGGACACAAGGAGAATGTGTTTTGTTTGCATATCCTCAAGGCATGTGGCATCTTCTTATTCTAACTCAGAGATTCCAGTTGATGTATAAAACAGAGGAGGGGCTCCAGTCGGTAGTGCTACTGTCAGAATAAGTCTCCATTATCTGTTTTTTTTTTTCATTACAAAGGAGCTGGGAGATCTTGTCTGACACTGTGACTGCATGATAGGGGGACAGTACATCTATAGTATTCACTGCTGCTTAGTTCTTGGGTCTACCAGAACCCACAAAACTCTCCTTCCCCCAACATTCCCATGCTGCATCTCCCTCCATGCAGTGGAAATGCATGAAAGTTGCATTGTGTCTCAGCTTAAACGATGTATGGATCCTTCCTGTTAGAGATGGTAATTGGTAATTGTCCACAGGTTTTGTACTTATATGTTGTGTTATATGCATAAAAATGTGTCCATATTAATATGTTGTATTATTCCTTCCTCAAATTGTGTGTTATTGTAATGTTGATAGAGCGCTAGTTTATGCAGACTGCCGCCTGATCTTAATGAAACCAGGGCTAGGAGCTTTTGTCATCAGAAGTGGTACTCATACATACTCATATCATTGTTCTGAATGGAAAGTAGACTGTTGGGTTGGCACACACTGCCTGAAGAATGGCTCTGGTCAGGGATGAAAGAGAAATAGCACCTTGCTGTGATTAGAGTAGTCTGTAGCAGTTTCGACAGGCCCACTCAATACAAACATCAGGAACCACAAGGGCTGATGCCATGAGTACAGGCCAAGATCACTCAGAGCAAACTGGGAGGTTTGGGAGGCCCAAAACAGGCCTGGGGTTAGATAAGAAGTAGAAAAGTCTGACAAAGACAGAACTGAAACACAAAGCTTTAGCCAAAACTATAAACTGGAACTAGATTAGTGCCAAAAAGCATAAATGGCAACAGAATGGGCACAGAAAAAAGCTGCCAAATCATCTGCACATGAACACTGAAAGCACAACTACTAGCATAACGACTATAAACAAGCTGTGCAGAGGCGTTAAGCAATATTTAAGAAACCCCCTTACTTAGACCTTCAAAAAGTCCCCTGAATTTTATCCCTATACAGATATTAGTGATATCTGGGGCTTCTAAAGTCATTCTTAATGCAAAGATCCTTTTGAAAAGTTCAAAATATGCCTTTTATTCTCTCCACAATGCAATTTGTTTTCCCCAGAATTCCAGCATGTTTCAGGCACCTCAATGTTTAATGTTAAGGGGTGATGCAGAGAACATGGATTTGCAAGTATACACCCTTTGATTGCCTGAAAATTTTACTGGCAAATAATGTAATATGCGAGTAGAATACTTAAAGCAACCCTGTGTTTATTATCTGGCCAAGGCTGTGTTAGGTAGTTGGTTGTGACTTGTAGCTTATGCACAATGGAGCACAGCGGGTGTATAAACAAGCACAATTATAGGAAAGCACTTTGTAAACTCTATTTGGCTCCCCTTCAAAAATGTGGGTGATTTCAAAATCCATTTGGCTGAGGACTGCATCAGCACATAAGTCTGTAATATGATCCAGTTGTTGGTCCCTGGGATCAGCCCATTTTGGCCGAGTGTATGGGTGGGCATTGAGCTATTTGTTTACCTAGAGCCTTGTATAAAGTTGTTTTGCACCCTATGAAGACCAAGAACTGGATACCCCTTTCACATTAACCTTCTCCAAAAACGCTCCAAAGCTTTCATTATTGAAGTGGTATAAAACAATAGCAGCAATTCAATCTGTTCCTTTGTCCAGGGGAATCATATAACAACCCCAGCAAAAATTATTCCTGACCCCTACTATGCTCTTCCTCTTACCCAATTGTTATGCCACTGATCTTGCCTCATTGTCTATAAGGCCTCACATATGGGTGGCAGCTTTGCTCTTGTCTGTTTGCTGTTTCCTGCCCTATAGAGAAGCAGGAGAGAAATGTGTTGCCTGTCAATTCCAAAAACACTAAATAAAAACCTTTTTCTTCACACCCCCATGAGTTGCAGATCAGCTGCATGTGAAACTGGCGAGTAGAGCAGCCCTAGCATAAATCTGGAGTTTGTAAATGGCAGTTCCCTCTGCATGCAATTCGGATGTCTAAAGCCCCACTAATTATGGCCATTAGGATGGCTGAACCTGCTTGTTGCCCCCTAAAATCAGCTCTGTCAACAGGCATGATTCTTATAGACTGCAGAGTGGTCCCCGTTAGAGGATTTATTATTTGACCATTCAACCCCCAACTGTGTTTTCTGTGTAAAAGAATGGTTTCCCATTCCAGAGACATGCTCCCCCCATGCCAAAGAAATGCTCCCTCCTTGCCAAAGACATGCTCACGTAGTCCAAATGTTATGGTTTAGTAAAGCAAAGCATCAGTCTAACAATATGTCCACCATAGGGTATTTATGTACGTATATAAGGTATATTTTTTGTTTATTAGAAATATGTATGTATGTAACTTTATTCGTAAAGTGCTGTTAAGGAGCCACTGCGCCGTACAGTGCATAAAAGTACAATATATATAATATTATACACAGGGAAGACAAATCACACAATAAATATACACAGAAATATCAGTATTGCCTGCACTCTAAACTTCTCTCATGGCTGCCTTTGCTGTGTGTAAATCACAGGCAGAATTCAAGCTTTTTGTGTCCTTTGACAACTGATTTTTAAACTGAGTTTAGCTTGAGTTTTGCTAATTGTGTTTTTACTGCTAGTAACAGAAAAGCTGTGTGCATCAGTTATTCATCGGACAGTTTTCCAATAGGTCACACGCATTTTGGTCAGGTTCAGTACTTGGCTCTCGGTTAAGGAATGTCATGTTTAGCTCAGTATTTCACACTTACAGTTCTGTGGTTCCGTCGCCATAGTCCAGTTATGGCACTTTAGATACAACAGACTATGTAAAAAATACACACTTTATGTGTATGCAAGTGCAATACACATTACTGTTTGTTATGCCTTGGTTCTGCAATGTGCTGCTTAAATCAAAACTTTCTACCTGACATTGAACAGCCAGTATAGGATGTAGAGTCCCAATTAGAAAGGAAATAATATAGGAGGAAGACTTGTGAATCATGTCAACTGATCCTTGTAAAGAACATTGGTCTGTTATTAGCCAGTAAGAGACTACAACTGGCTAAACTGTGTTTTTGGGAGGTAGAGGGCATATGAAATAAAATTCTTGTTCAGCATAAGGTGTTTTTCTTGCTGAAACAATCATTCTTCAGATAAAATCATTTTTAATTACTTTCATATTTTCATAATTTTTTTATATTGGCAGATTTAATATTGATTTGTATCATAGTGTATTTTCATCTGTTATTCCAAACCACAAATTCACTCTGTATTTCATAATATTGTCAGCCTTTTAGGGGATTATTAAGCCACATGATGAGAGTTGGTTGTAACTGAAAAATGAGTGTATGTAGTAAGATTTCCCCCAAAAACCATGAATTCACTCTGTATTTCATTATATTGTCAGCCTTTTAGGGGATTATTAAAGTGGACCTGGCCCACAAAAATCTGTAAAATAAAAGTCCTTTTCAAATTAAACATGAAATCCAATTTCTATTTTTTATTTAAGCATTCGTAGCTGTTCATTTAAAAATCTCAGCTGTCAATCAAATATTGTCTGCCCCGCCTCTATGCCTTAGGCATAGAGGTGGGGCAGGCAATTACTTTCCATTCAGCACTTCCTTGATGTAACTGCCAGGGCTGGAACTAGGGGTAGGCAGAAGAGGCACGTGCCTAGGATGCAACGAAGTGAGGGCACCAAGCACGTACCTCTTTAGCCTACCCCTGGTCCGGACCCTTTCTCTCCCATCGGCACTGTCTTCCCCCTCCACTAATTTAAATATTGAGCGCAGATGCGCACTTCGGGATAAATAGTGAGACGCGAGCATGTGCACTCTGAGCTGTTCTGGCAAGGGGGCGAAGCGGCCATCCCGGTTGCCTTGGGCGCCCAGCTGGCTTGGCCTGGGCCTGATCACTGCTCTCCCCAAATTCCCCTGTTCTCTTTAACTGCCTTAACTGCCCCTTAATGCCAGGCATCTTCACAATGCCTTCAGTTGACGGGTATGCTGATAATGTAGCTGCAGATGGAGCGCCATACACATAGGTGCAACGGTTAAATATGTGCACTCCTATTTGCATTACAGGGTGAACACGGATCTCAAATTCAACCTAAATAACTTCCTTTAATCATTTGGCAAAAGGTTCATATCGGGGCATGACAGCACACCTGCTTTTCAATGAAATGTATAGGCCTGTCACTGAGATCCTGCTGTCAAATACAGCCTTAGGGGCTCACTTTACTGTATGGGAAGTGATGGCTTCCTAATGTGTGTAGATGCTGGCACCCTGGGCATAGCTGCTTTAGCAGAGGCAATGCCTTCTGTGTGTATGTGTGAGAGACTTTGCCAGTAAAGGCAGCAGACTCTAAAAATGTCAGTTCATTTCTTGTAATAAAAGAGACATAATACCTTGTTCCAAATACACTACACTTGGGTTACTTGTATAATTATGCAACCAGATACGAGGACATCAATATCAGAAATCATTTGATATCATCATCATCATCATCATACCTGAGAATATAATGGACTGTGCTGAATTGTTTATATCTTCACTGATTTTAAATCTGTGTTATTGCCCAAATACAAACCTGCACAGACCTGACCCTAAACAGTGTCGTAGGGGGGTTTTGAGAATAGGCAAATAGCTCTCATCAGCAAACTCTGCAGCAAAATAACTATTTTATGAGAAAAGTCCCTCCTAGTGCTAGCCTAATATACAGTATATGGTGTAAAGCAAACATACAGTATCTCAGTTCTGGTGGTTACTTAGAATAGGATATAATAGTATTTATTTATAACATTTAGGGTGGTGGCACACATAGCATTCCGGGGAGATTAGTCGCCCAGCAACAAATCTCCTCTTCTGCGGGTGACTAATTTCCACAAAATGCTTTTGCGCCGGCTAGAATATGTATTGACGGCGAGATGGCACTCAGTTCGTTCCGTTTTCCGAAGTCGCCAGGAAACTTCAGGCGACTTCGAAAAACCAAACCGATCGGTGTGCCAGTTTGTTTTTTTTGCCTGGGAATATTCTGGCAGTTTCCATCAAACTACCACTAGGACTAAATCCACAGAAATCTAAATCTGCTGAAAACCAGACCAAATACTTAGAAACAGTGAGGCATAGAAGAGCTGGGAAACACTCTGAGCCCTTGTGAGTAGGCCAAAAAGAATAAGAAAATAATAAAACCCAGGATCAATGAGGGCTGGGTGGGCTGCAATGGAGATGTAATACTCACCCGAGATGCCACCAGTTGGGTACAACCAAAGGGAATCAGCTATGGGTGAAGAGTAGAAGAGAGAAAATAAATGGTTGGGAGAGAATAGTACTCAAGGGGGTAGAAGAAAAGGGAAGCATAAATTGAAAAGGCCTAACTATCTGTCCTGTCCTGTCAGTTGAACCAACAAGTCACTAATGGGGGAATGTAATAAAAGTCGCAAAGATCAAAACAATTTGCACAAATAAGAATAAAAAGGCTAATTTTGCAATATAATACTCTTCCTTAAACTGTTTTTTTAATTGAATTTTAATTGCGCATTGCCCACTTTTAAGAAGTGCTTGAAGATGTCGTAATCTTTTGGAGCAAACATAATTTTTTCAGTAATAAGTTTTATTACATTCACTGTGTACTGGCGCTAACTATAAAATTAGCAAAGCTTCTTCCACTGTTGGAAGTGGTCGCTAAACTGTTTCAGGTTCGCAAAAGCTATATTGAATTCGCATAGAGGCATAACTTTTCGCCTTGCGAATATTTTTTCAGTTACCGACTTTTATTACATTCCCCCATAAATGCTTTAGTATTTATTTAGTGTGCTTTATATACAGGCAACCCACTTACACAGTGTCTTTTTTTAAGTCTGGGGAAACCCCCTCCCTCATGCATTTTTATTGCCTCCTCCCACCCCTTACGATATATTACAGCAGTTGTATTGGTATGTCCTGTTGTTATGTACCCTTATGTGCAGTACTGTATTTGGGCCTAACGTATTGCCTGCTACTGTATATTTTTTACCCTTCGCTGTTTTATGTGTCCACTCTTCTTCCAATTCTTTGCCCACACTTTATTGTATTTGTCTTCGCAGGTGTTTTTTTTAGGTGTAGTGCAGCTATAGTAACAACATATTTATTTTCTTGCTGTTTAAAAAAATATTCTCTGGTACATTTAGAATTCATGGGGTGCCCTCTATTGTGGGTTTTCCTGGTTGTTTAAAACTATTTTACTGATAATCCTTCTTGTTATGGCTTAAGTCTAGTCTTGCATAACAGTAGCGTTCCCTTAGTTCAGGCATGTCCAAAGTGTGGCCCGGGGGCAAATTGCGGCCTGTTTTCAAATTTACACCGGCCCTCAGCCTCTGTCATGAAATTAATATTAATGAGGCCCCCCCAGCACAGTGCAATCAGGAATCCCATAGCAGAAATATTTGGGCACATTAGTGAAATGATCTGCCACTTGGTCTATACTGCTGATCTAGAGAGACGCGCTGTTTTCGCATATTTCTTTAGGGCTGAAGGTGTCAATAGACGTACTGACGGGCAAGTATAGTAAACTAAATAAGTATGGCATCACTACGTTCCAGTATATGTCTATTGCTAACACCTTCAGCACACAGGCAGCAGTATAGACCGAGTGGCAGATCATTTCACCCAAATGTGCCAAATGTTACTGCTACGATTACTTGATTCCTGTAATTTAATGTTAATGGTTCAAAGAATGTCGGGCTGAATGGTCGGCCCCCACACATTTCCACCTCACCAAATCTGGCCCTTGTTGCAAAAAGTTTGGGCATCCCTGCCTTAGTTTAATTGGTTTGGCTATGGCCAAACAATGATAATTTGTTTTAAGTGCCGACAAACAAAAGTTTATATTTAACCTTGCTTAGTGAGTACATAATGGTGAGTACAAATGTAACCATTTTATTGTTGTATTATCCATTAAATACAAGTACCCTTATAACTCGGCATCACATCAAAGCTTATTCTGCCCTAAAATGAATGGCATTTTAATAGGGGCCTAGAGAGCGATGTAGAAAGGATGCTGGTACTGAAGGCATCATTGCAGTGAAGGGATTAAAGAAAGGAGGACTCCAGCACTAGAGGCAGGACCAAGTGATGTGAGCACATGACAGGAAAAGCAGATCGGTACAGTAAAGCAGATCGGTACAGTAAAGCAGGGCCTTGCAAAGAAAAGCAGGTTGTGAAATGAGCTATTTATTTCCTTCTAGGATATCAGGTAAATGAAGATGAATGCTCTTAATATTTTCATGATCTCAGCCTTTTGGTCCCTCTGTATCAGGATTATTTTCCTGCTTCCTAAAGTCACTTGCCATTGAGCAAATGGTGCTTTCTGGCAGTGGGAGAGTCCGATGTAAACAATGCTATTTAGCCGACTTCCCACAAGAGGATGCTTGCTGGAGAAATCCCCCTATTTCTTAACAATGTAAAGCCCGAGCAAGGCTGGAAGCTTGTGTCTGCAGCACTCTTGTTATTCTTCACAGCTCTGATCGCCTCTACACTTTTTTTTTTTTTGTCTTCCCAACAGATCGCATCAAATAGGACCTTTGGGGGGGCTTTCTGTAGAAACAGCCCATGGGGTCTCCAGGTAAGGCACCTTCATTTGATTGTGTTGTGCACAGAGTGTGATTGAGCGAGAGTATTCATGAGTCTGATTGAGCGAGCGTATTCATGAGCAGAAGGCAGCAGTGTAACAGCAACAGAGAAATCTGCATTGTTCCATTGACAGGAGAACAAATGCAATTACTTTCCATTTAACTGCTTCCCTGCTGTGCTGCGTATCGCAGAGCATTCCACTGCCCGTTATAGGGGTTTGCAAATAGAAAGAAAAACATGGCAACTCCCGTAGCTTCAGGAATGAATCGTTTATTTTGGTATATGGAGAATGAATAGTTCAATCTGGTATATTTTGTGGGGGGAAGGAATCATTAGTTTCACTTTGTATAGTCTGTGCGTAGATCAACTCTTTCACTTGGTATATCCCCTGGTGAGAGGAATAAATACATTTTGTCTCATCTGGTACATTCGCAGGCAGTGGAATGAATAGTTTCACGTGGTATACTCTATGTGGCCAATAAACAATATTTTAGTGATATATTCTGTAGGCAAAGGAATGAATAGTTCCATTTGTATTTTTTTAGGGGGGGGGGCAGATTCATTTGTTATATTTTACTTGCAAAGGAATGAATAGTTTCATTTAGTATATTCCACTGGGAGAGGAATAAATAGTTTAATTTGGTACATTCCAGGGGGGGAAGGAAATACTTTCATTGGTATAATCTTTTGGGAGAGGAATGATTAATTTCATTTGGTATATTATGTAGGCAGAGAAATAAATACCTTCATGTGGTATATGAAGTGGGAACAGGAGCGAAGACTTTAATTTTGTATTTGCTTGGGGGAGAGGAAGAAGTGGTTTCATTTGGTAGATTCTGTGGGCAGATAAATGATTCATTCCATTTGGTACATGCTGTGGGGAGAGAAATGAATACTTTTGCTTGGTATAACCTATAGGGACAGAAATAATTACTTTCATTTGGTGTATTATGTAGGCAGTGAAATAAATACTTTCATGTGATAGATTATGTGGGAACAGCAATGAATGGTTTCATTTTGTATTTTCTTTGGGGACAGGAAAGAACCATTGTATTTGGTATTTTCTGTAGGCAGAGAAATGAATCATTCCATTTGGTACATTCTGCTGGGGGAGTAATAAATAGTTTGACTCGCAATATTTTTTTAGGGGGGGGGTCACAGCTGTGTTACATATGGGGAAAAGATTGGCCACTGTCATTTGTCACATTCCATAGGGGAGAGAAATTACTTGTTTAATTAATAGTGATCATCAAAATAATCCACTGTGATTTTGGCAGTTATTAGATTTGTACACAGCGCATTAGCTATATGTCAGTGGATAACTGTATTGATTCCAATAAAATGGATTTGCCTTCAGGGTAGGTAAACAAAGCCAAACGTAGAGATAGGATTCAGCTGCACTCTTCTCATGTTGCTTTTGTTTACACATTGCTGGGCATTGTGTTATGTTTTTTAAACATCAAAATCATTCAAAATCCCCTTTGCACTGCACAATTTGTACAAGGCCCCTTTGCTTATAATAAGTCTAAAAGTATTTAATAAGGCTATATAAACAAGTGTATAAAAAGTATATGGAAACCATAGCTGTATCATGTACAGTAATGCAGCGCACGAACTGAGCATTTACTGCAACTGGCCTTCAGGCTGGGCCCCCATCCATTGTGCAGAGGTCTCCTACTAGGACTAGACTCAAATTGTTGCATTAGTGCATCTCTTTAGTTTGCCTCGTCTGATCTTTCTCTTTTGATCTTTTTTCATTGTTAAAAAGAAATGATGTACAGTACTTAAAGGGATACTGTCATGGAAAAAACATGTTTTTTACAAAATGTATCAGTTAATAGTGCTACTACAGCAGAATCCTGCATTGAAATCCGTTTTTCAAAACAAGAAATGGATTTTTTTATCTCTAATTTTAAAATTTGCTATGGGGCTAGACATTTTGACATTTCCCAGCTGCCCTCAGGTCATGTGACTTGTGCTCTGATAAACTTCAGTCACACTTTACTGCTGCACTGCAAGTTGGAGTGATGTCATTACCCCTCCCTCCTACAAGCTGCTGTAATGTAAATAGAGCCTTGTCTGCTGAGCCTGTCAATTGAATAAGCTCCCACTGACACCACTTCAGAAGGATTGAAATAAGATAGTCCTGTGATCACTGCCCACACTTACGTTTCAAAAATAAATATTTATATATACCTTCCTGAAGACGGCACACGTGTGGTTGCCGAAACGTTGAATTAATAAATTTTTCCTTTTTTTCTACAAAAGACCTAGGAGTGCGGCTTTTTTGTATGGATATATATATATATATATATATATATATATATATATATATATATATATATATATATATATATATATATATATATATATATATATATATGGGATGCACCGAATCCAGGATTCGGCCTTTTTCAGCAGGATTCGGATTCGGCTGAATCCTTCTGCCCAGCCAAACCGAATCCTAATTTGCATATGCAAATTAGGGGCGGAAGGGAAATTGCATGACTTTTTGTCAGAAAACAAGGAAGTAAAAAATGTTTTCCCCTTCCCACCCCTAATTTGCATATGCAAATTAGGGTTCGGATTCGGTTCGGTATTCGGCCGAATCTTTCACGAAGGATTCGGGGGTTCGGCCGAATCTAAAAAAGTGGATTCGGTGCATCCCTAAGAGATATATATATATATATATATATATGTTTCTGCCTCCCCTCCTGATGCGTAAGTTGGTGAGGGGGGGGCGGCATTGCAGGAGCCGCCTCAGGCGGCTCCTTAGTCAGAATCGCCGCTGAAAAGAAGTATTGCAGGCAGGAAAGGAGCGCAGTGTATGTGAGGTGGATAACAGAGGGAACTCACAGCTCCTTTACCTCATCTAGTAACCAGTACAACAAACTAGGAAGGCAGCAAGGAGAGAAAGTTCCCCCCTCCAAAGGAATGCAGAGAACAAACTTACAGAAGGGCAGGAGCTTTGATAGTGTCTGTGGGAGGAGGGGCTGCTAGTGCAGCTGTAGAGCAGGACGTAGGAAAGTGAAAGTAATTGGTTCCCTGCAAACCATGTGACCTCTCTCCTCCAAACATCACGCATGGGCAGAGAGGGGAGGGGGAGTGTACAGCTAGATTCTCAAGTGCGACCTGGCTTTTCATTACAGAGTGGCTGCCTCCAAGCACACAGGTAATGCTGTGCCTGCTGTTAGAGCAGCACAGGATGAATGTGTAATGAGCAGAAATGGAAGCCCCCATGACAAAATACAAACTAAAATAACTTATGCTTGGATTTGTGGATTAACATTTTATTTGCCAGACAGTGTTTATGGATGTGTGTTTTTTATATAAATGCAAAAAAAAAAAAAAGTTTAAAATGACGACAGATTCCCTTTAATTTCATTGGCTCCACTGTGGTCAATTGAGAGCATGGCCACTGATGACTTGCAGAGGATCAGGGATGGGACTGTCAGATGTACAAACCTAAAGCATTTTTTTGCTAACCAGTACCAAAATATAATACACTATAACCTCCTTTCTGGAAGAATTAGTGGACGATACAGAGTAAATGAGGGGGACAATGTGCTGGGGAGGCAATTGCCAACCCTCCTCTTCTTTACAAGCACCTCCTCTCTCTAAATCAGGGGTCCCCAACCTTTTTCACCCGTGAGCAACATACAGATGTAAAAAGAGTTGGGGAGCAACTCAAGCATGAAAAATGTTCCTTGGTGGTGCCAAAAAAGGGATGTGATTGGCTATTGGTAGCCCCTATGTGGACTGGCAGCCTACAGAAGACTCTGTTTGGCAGTACACCTGGTTTTATGTAACCAAAACTTGCCTCCAAGCCTGGAATTGAAAAACAAGCACCTGCTTTGAGGCCACTGGGAGCAACATCCAAGGGTTGTGGAGCATCATGTTGCTCACGAGCTACTGGTTGGGGATCACTGCTCTAAATGCTTGGTGCTTATGTTGATGGCTTGCTGTCACTTGGCTCTAATGATATCACATATCTGCTTTCAACCAATCAGAACTGGGCTGACGAGTAGAGAGGGGTGTCCACGTGAAGGCAGGTGCATCTTGGACACAACAGTAACTGGCTATGAATGTAGTAGAGTATGTTTATGAAGGTGTCAAGAATTGATAATTGGATTTGGACAATATAACAGCAATTAGCATATTTTCTGGAATTGCGCTATCCTTTCCCAAGGCAGACTAAAGATAGAGAGGTTATTTACAGATGCCTCAGGTGCAAGTGCTAGAGGTGCAAAACCAGGCCACTTAGTGCTCACTTGTGTCTGGGCCATTGCTGTTCTCTGGATCTGACGTTTGATTAAAAATAAGGAGCAAGTTGCAGAGCGCATTTCTGGTGAGCATAAGGCAGCCCCTAATTTGTGCACCTCAACCTCGCAGGTTAGGGGACAAGAAAATGTTTGCAATGCAGGATGTCAATGGGCCTCCCCCTGGTCCACACGTCATGCGACATTCATTGGGAAAACCCAGATCATTGCTCTATGTTTTGGAGCTCAAGCACCTATCCCTGTGTGCGCGCTCATGGCAGGGTGCAAAGTTTGAAAAACATGGTTGATGTACACTTTTCACCCTGCCCCACCATTCAAAAATGACTCCTACGGGCTGAGAAAGTCTGGTTGCTGCCTTTTTCCCTGTGTATAAGCAGGTAGCAGTCTCTCTTCCACTATGGCTAAAGTGATTTGAAGCTGAAAATTGGGACTGTGGGTGAAGATGAGAGGTATCATTGTCAAGTGATGGAGAGCATCGCCATTTACACCCCTGCAATACAATGACATTTGGGAGGCAGTTATGTCCTTTGCTGAATAATATTTAGTGCTATTGCTTGCCAGTACTATCTGATGTACTGCAGGTTTGTCATGTTAAGGAGATACTGCTAAATGAATAACTAGTTACAATCATTTCAGGTCATTTATGATAGCTTTATAATGGCACTTTTATCCAATCTCAGAATTACACACCAGTCATTTTATTTTATTGATTTCTCATAACCTTGCTGAATGCTTGTACTGTATATTCAAGAAACATATCCTCTCAAGTCTACAGGCATAGGATTGGAAGGAGGAAAGTCATGTAATGTGGCTATATTTTGCTAATTTACACCCATAATGCCATCACTGTTGCACTATAAGTCCCAGAATTCCAGAATCCGTAGAGAAAAAAAGTAGGGTCCCTTAATGACATATAATGTGAACCTGAATTCATTACTAACTGCCATTTTAACTTGTATAACTTTTAGTTTATATATACTGTATATTGTGAGTTGGTTCTTAAAGCTTAGGCAATTAAAACCAGCCCAGAGCATGTTCTGTGAATCAGTAGATCTACTGCAGACAGAATAAGAAACCCAGATATTTGCTGTTGAATGACTGTGGTCACCTTGGCTTGGAACAGAAACCCAAAACATAATGGAGCAAATTCACTAAAGCGCGAATCGCCTAACGCTAGCGCAAATTCGCCAGCGTGACATCATTTCATTACTTTGCTGATTTACTAATGGGCGCTGGCGTAAATTTGCTAGCGAAGTGGACCTACTCTAGCACTACTTCGCACCCTTTGGTGGTACCCTCTTCCCCCCTACATTTCCTAACCTATGGCCCTGAACTATACAGTGGGCACATGTATAGGGAAAAAATAACAACTCTATTTTATTTTATTAAGGTTTCCCAGGCTTGTGTAGTGTAATGTATTTGCTGCTACATATACGTCCATTGTAGTTTAACTTGGCGCCGTATGCAAATTAGGCATTAGGAATTAACGCTAGCGCAACTTCGCTACCGCTCGCCTCCCTGATCGCAACTTAGAATTTTAGTGAATTTGCATAGCGATGGCGAAACTACGCCTGGCGAAGTGCGGCGAAGCTGTTGCTGGCGCAGCTTCGGATCTTAGTGAATTTGCCCCAATGTGTAGCATTTCTAGCCTACTTCTCTGTTAAGCTTTAGCTCTCCATTAAAAATATCTTAGGCAAGACAGTGAGATATGCCTTGCAAGTGCTTTCACTGGGCTAAGCAATGTGATGTAGAATGGGTTTCAAAAGAAAATGTCTGGGTCTACTTCCTTCTGTGATTTTCATATAGAGTGATAAGCTGCTATTATTAGCTATAATGTATGGGAGAAGTGTGCACTGATGAGGTAAGACTGTCTCTGTTAGATAATGTGCTAAAGCTGCTTTTTCCCACCTGTCTTGCAATACTGCAGTAGAAGTTTAAAATCATGTTCATAGTTTGCAGACAGTTCCCTTCATTTTGGTCTCCTGAGCCTAATTAATTTTGAGAGGTGATTTAGTGGGAAGGGGTCTCAATAGGTACTGTAATGGGGTTTGTGCTTCCATTGGTGACTGCTGATCACCATCCAATAATTAATTTTATCTGTGAAATAATAAAACAATAGTTGTGGTACCCACCTAGACAACGTGCTGGCCAGTTTCACTCAGCATTCCTGTCTGTTTGCTCAAAGCCATCAGTTTGCCTGATTGGAATCTTGTCCCTGTGTCCTCTTTACCAGAAACCCAGAAAAATATGTACCTAATGCTATCCCTCTGCTTTGTGACTGAACAAGGACTGTGACTGCACCCTGTGGTATGTCTGTTGGTATATGCCAAGGTTGTTAGGAAAGTGAAGCTAGCTTTAAAAACTGAAGGTAGAACTAAAGCTTTGACCAAAACAGAGCCAGAATTAAAATGCTTTTGTAAACCCCCTATAATTAATCAAAGCTAGTTGCTGATTGGAAACTTCACAGTGGCAAATTTTCCCAAAGTTAGTAAATGAGCCCTGGTATGCTTCTTTCCTTTGTTTGTATTCAGTGGTCATTTAGAGATATTGCCCTAAAACATTGGAGAGCAGAATAATGAAAAGCCTGATACTTTACGGGTTTTAAAGGTTGAACCAGAGTCGAACCATTCTTAGGGCCCTGCCAGTTCGAGATTCCACCCACCTTAAGAAGACCTAGTAACAGCAGCATAAAATTAAGACCTTCTTTTAGTAGCTGCTTAAACGGGGGCAAAACTAGTTCCGACCTATAGTCCTTCAGATATTGTTAATCCTCCACTTCCAGCACCCTAGACTTACTGTTAATGAGATTTTAGGTTGTTTGAATGTGGTCGGAGCATCAGGGAAGATAATGCCAGTGTTATAACTTTGTACTTATATATGGGGATTAAGGACAAAATTTGTCAATAAAGAAAGGCCAAGAGGGCAGCATCAAGCACTGGGGACAATCGATCATATAGCAGTGATCCCCAACCGGTGGCTCATGAGCAACATGTTCACCAACCCCTTGAATGTTGCTCCCAGTGGCCTCAAAATGCCTCATCCTTGTGTTACTCTCCAACTTTACATTTACATTTTAATGTGGCTCACAAAAAATTTGGGGATCCCTGTCTTAAAGAGTATGGTAGGATATTCCTTTATCACGTCGGAATTTAGGAACTAGAATGTGTGTTATTATTACAGCCTACATATTCCTCAGTGCCACACAATAGAAAGGGTGTATACTTCTAAAAAAAATGCACACAATGCTGATATAATTACAGTAGGTAAAAAAATACAGTTAAATAGCAAACTATGCTCCCCATATTCTCAAGAAAAGAAGAAAAGGGATTTAGAAGTATCAGCCATAGCAACACCAGAATAATCTTCTAATAAGAAACTATTAGATGGTAACACCCTTTTATGTGCAGCTGTGATTGATGGTGCCTGACATAATAATAATAGTTCAGTTCTTTGCCCTGATTGTGCTCGTCTTCCGAGCTCCCTCACAGAAAATTGTCAGTTTTAGGTAGAACCTAGGCAGAACTGTGACAAACTTGGAGACCATGTATCATGCTGACACCATATCCAAACGGTCCTTTTAGGAGTCACTTGAGCTGTCGGAGATCACAACGGTGGCTGCAGAGCACACAATGCACAGTGAACAGAGTTGTTTTGTGGTTCATATGCATTTGGTACTTAATGGTTATGGCATTGCCCCCCACAGGTAACCCATATCCAGTAGCAGTTGCACCTACTCTTTTTCCATTTGTCAGGTGGTTGATAAGCATCTGGCGTTGGAAAGCACTGTTAATATGTCCAGTTGAGCATTGCATAAACCAGCTGAACCTTAGAATTTTTCAGCTAAAAAATCCTTTTTGAAGGAAAAAAAAAGGTAACCGTTGGCATGGATACAGTCAGTCAGACTAGAGATCCTAACCTGGCAAAGATGGGGTCATCTTTTGCTACTATATAATTAGTGTAATGTAATAAAAAATATCATATACTGTAAATAGCACAAGGGGAAAAGCGAGAGATGTTAAGCCTGATAGATAAATATAACCTATTCATGATAAAGATTAACATCTAGTTATTCCATTCACAAAATGCAGGCAAGAATGTATCTGTATCTCAGAACCACCCTATATGGCACATTTAAATTTATACATACTGTATACAGAGTCAGTGGGAAGGCCCCCGGCAGAGCGATGGACCAACCAGTCCTACAACCCTTAGTAGGCTTGTGTATATGGTCGGATAACTGCAAGATGTGACCCAGCACTACTACTTTTCTGCCTGGTATAGTCGAATAGGACAATCACTCGCTAGAAGCGATGGTTCACAGACACAGAGCGATGGTGCCCGCAAATTGGTGAGCGAGAGTCAGGTACAATACCAGGCTCGGCGCTCCTGATAGGGCTTGCCTGTGATGAGTGATGTCTGAAATGGGAAGGACCTAGACTGGCGCAACCACCTGTATGACAGCTGATACTCTGCCTGACAGCAGGGAACTCCTCTTACGGTGACGTATCAAGGGGCGTGGCCCAGGCACTGTCAGCGAGTCTGCAGAATGAAAGTAGGTGCTCAAATGGGGATCACTCGTCAGCCGACTGGGGTTGCGATCAAAGATGGGGGTAGGGACACTGCGTGTTGGTCTGACCACTGTCTAAGGGGCGTAAGTCGAGCGTATTTGGATCTGTGTGTCCTCCTCTGTATTAAATAGGTAATAACCTATACTTAATCCCGTATCTGACAATGGGGGCGGCTGTTGTCACTCATTTGTTTAATCACACACTGGTCTACCTTATTGAGGTGTCACACAGGAGCTACCTAAATGCGATACGATAGCGCATATATTTTTGCACTCCGCTACTATTGTACTATAGATCTACACTATAGTGATTTTATTTCACTATTCACTACAAGTTTCTTTGTATGTTTATATGTGAAATTATGATGTCACACTTCAGTTTTGGCGCCAATCTTGGGGTTAAAGGTGATGGTTGGGGTTAGGGGTTTCACTTTCTGAAGACGGCTCGAGTGTAGTAGCCGAAACGTTGAAATAAAGCCTATCACGTTTTTTCATCAAAGCCCTAGGAGTGCGGTTTCATTTTTTGTGTATATAGAGATATATATATTGATTCTTTTGAACCTTTCAGTAGATGTAGAAACTTTCCAAGCCTAACTTAATGACTAATATTTCATGATGTTGTAATTTCTCTTGGTGAGGAGAAGAAGGCACAGAAATAAAGAGGTCTTTTAAAACTTTTTTGTTGAGACCGGATGGCTCCTACTCTAATAGCGGCATCAACCTTGAGAATAAAAGGACAAGAAGTGTCAGGATGGACTAAAACAGGATCAGAGCTGAAGGAGAGTTTTAGAAACCTTTTGAGCTTCAAGAGGCCATGGGAGTTTCCATTCTTTATAGGTAAGAACTGTAAGAGTGTATGGGTGAGAGAACTACTTGATAAATTTCTGATTTGAGAAGCCCAGGAGACGCTGAATGGATTTTAGATCTTCAGGTGTGGTCCAATTTAGCACTGCACAGATCTTCACAGGATCCATTTTGAAACAGGAAGAAGAGATTATATAACCTAAATGATATTTTACACTTGTGAAATTCCCATTTCTGTAATTTTGCATAGCAAGAGGGAGAGTCTCAGCATTTTATTTCTCAAAGACGTCATAGAAGTCACCATAACTTGAGTAGAAGAGTAGGACTTTGAGCAATGGCGGCCATGGAAACTTGACAAACAGGAGCCAGAACACAAATGGCAAGACAGAAAGGATTCCAAGCAGAAGCTGCCCTGTAGCCCAGTTAATGACAGGATTATGCAGTCTTTGCCAAGGAAATTCAAGAATGACAGGAGTGGCTGGACACTTTATGATAAGAAAGGAAATCTCTTATGAGTGTAACCAATTCACTTGTAGGAACAGAGGAACAGTAGCTGATGTCAGAAATTCTGGACTGAAAGGTCTACTATCAACCACCTGGGCATAGAGTGACATCTCGATAGGTGTAGAAGGAAAACCACGGAGTTCCAAGAATGAAAGTGTCAATTAAATTTCTAACTGCTCCAGAATCCAGAGATGCTTGGCAAGGATACGATTTGGAGGAGAAGCACAAGGAGGCACAAACTACAAATCAGGGCAGGCAGCAATCAGCAAATCAAAAACAGGCAAGGGTTAAACCAACAATATCAAAAAGCCTAGTCACGGATACTGGCAGAGAAAGCTTGAGCAAGGATAGATACAGGGAAGGGGTCTAAATATTTGAATTTAGCACCAAGCATTGTGTATAGTCGTGATAACAATATATCCATGCTATATTTCATAACTTTTTGCTTGGATTTCCATTTAAAGCTGAGGGAAGCAATTTTTGTGCACCTTTGTCAGGATTGTGCCATTCAGCTTTGGGAAGAAGCAGTATGACGTGTAGAGTAGGAAATAAAAAGCTTTCCATTGCCATCATTCTCTCAGTGGCAGCCTCTAAGCTACTGTCAGGACCAGCTGCCCATTACATGATGGCTATTTGATGGCAATATTCTTTCTGCTCTACCCTCCCCTTCACATCTTCGGTTGGAAAATATTACAGAGAAAACACCCCCCCCGCACACACAAAATAAAAACACAAAAAGATTATGATCTCATGCTTACACTATCCAAATGATGTCTTTAAAAAATAATAAGGGACAATACCCAGTCTTATTACTATGGATTTCCTTAGCTCCTGTACAAAGTGGGATGTTAATTGTACGTGAAAAGACATAAACTCATGTTTAATATATGGAGCTCAATTAGGTGCTCCCGCAGCCATAAGAACAGGACAAATGAAATCTGATCAGACATAGAAAGGGGCCAATGCAATCTCAGGGCCCACTTGCTGTAACATAAATTTGTCATGCACTGTGTGCTTTTAATTCAGTTTCATTTGGAAATTGCTCAGACACCATGCAGTTGCACTTCATAGTGTTTTATGGGGCCTTTGGATATGGAATATTTTGTATGGCTAGAATAGTTGCCATGGCAACCAAGAATCTGCAAGCCCCTTATCGGTTACCCAAACCTTTTTTTTGGATGTTACATTTCTCTGCAGTTCAGAATGAAATTAAAGTAAAACAGCAAATTTAGAATACTTGACAAAAAACTTTGATTTTACATGGATGGATCATAAAAACAGTACCCAGGTTGCTGTATGACAGAGATCTGCATTAGGTTCACCAGTACAGGTGGCTTGTGCTGTTTTGAGTGAGGAGTCTCAAAATTGTTTCTTCTGCTGTATTCTTTATAGTGAAAATAAAAGCCTTTTTACTATGCAACTAGCATAAGATATGCTGTTTTCCCTTTCTACTCCCTTAAGTTTGTTTGCTTCAGGTATAGAAACCCATAAGAACCAGGAAGGATGGGGATTAGTGATCAGCGAAATGTTTCGCCATGTTTCACTGTGAAAGTGATGCCCATGGACTCTAATGGGTAAAAACAAATTGTCAACAAAATGGTGTCACCCATAGACTTCAATGCATTTCTGCCGTTTCGCGAATTTTTGGAGAAGCGAAATGGGTCCGATTCGGCCATCACTAAGGTGGATTCCAAAAATACATAAAACCAAATTCACTTCTCCAGCTGTAACATAAACTGCT
Organism: Xenopus laevis; assembly: GCF_017654675.1. NCBI lineage: Eukaryota > Metazoa > Chordata > Amphibia > Anura > Pipidae > Xenopus > Xenopus laevis. Next base: position 148,156,786 of record NC_054373.1, read on the forward strand.
CTCAACATCTTACATTTTCACTTATTGGACTCCTCTGATTCAAGGGTTCAGGACGTCGGCCCTACCATAGATCCAGCACTGAGGGGAAGGGGTGATATCACCAATCATTCATGGCTTCAACTACCTTTAAAGTTAATGCTCTGTCTATACTGCCGTAAAATACATTGCGCTACACCGGCAACATGGTGGTGACAAACTTGGCTGCTGTAAAAAACAAGGTATACCCTGGTGCGAGCTGGGTCAAGTAGTGTTGCATTGGGTGCAAATACTTCTTTGACCAGGCTGCCAAACTTTCCTTTCTCTGAAAAGTCACATGACAGATTTGCCCATTCCCAAACCTAAAGTCAACCTACACAGGGCTTGACACCCAAAGGGTAATTCAATTTAGCTGCATTCTATAATAAGTGACGTAAGGTACACTTTCAAAATGTGGACAACTTGCACCCGATTTTCACCTTATAAAGCAACTCTTCGGAGGGGGAGTCGCCGACCCTGTAAACTGTTCTAAATTGATACATTTAGTTGCTACATTTCATATCTTTATCCCTGCTGAGCAGAATCTCTGAGTTTCATTAAAGGCAGCTGTTAGAATTGATACAATAGTTGCCAATACTCCAGAGATGCTGCTGAGAAATGTATCAACTAATGTAGCAAATTGTAACCGTTCAGAATCTGCACCTAAATGACTGAGCTGCCAGACTCCAGTAACACTGACATTGGAAAAGTAATTAAAAAACAAGTCTTTATTTCTGGGGAACAATATGAAAACAATTGAACTGAAAAAAAGTGTTGGAAGGTGGACAACCCCTTTAAAGGTTATGCAAGTTCCAGCTTCTTGCAAGTCTTGCGTCATGGGAATGTTTGAATTATTTTACACCTGTAAAATTCTTGTGAATTAGTTGCACTTGCAGCTGTGGAAAACTCTCATTATGTTCATGCTTGGCGAAAATGAATGTTACCATAGCTACTGCTACACCTCTAGTGTAATTCTGCCATCTTTTTATACAGCACAGAGTGCACCAATAAGCAACCCACAGCAGGGGTTCTGCTCTCAGCCGGCATCAATCCACCTCCCACCATCCAGTGAGAATGATACTATACACATTCTAGGCAAGAGACTGCCTGGTCCCTATGGGTAATACCTTATGGATGACATCGAAAACTGCTTAAAGGAAAATTATACTCCCAAAATGAACGTTTAAGCAACAAATAGTTTATATCAAATTAAGTGTAACAAATTAAATATACCAAACTAGTATATATATTTAAGTAAATATTGCCTTTGACATCCCTTACCTTGAACCACCATTTTGTGATAGTCTGTGTGCTGCCTCAAAGAAGACCTGAACAGAAAAGGCGGCCATACACGGGCAGATAAAGCTGCCGATATCGGTCGTTTAGACCAATTTGGGGGGCTTCCGACGGGTCTTCCCAATCGATTTCTGGCCATGATATCGATCGGGAAGGTTTGATATTTACCTGACCCATCTGAGCCCCTTGACGTATCATAATTCGATAGTTCGACCATACGGCCGAACGTTCAAATTACCCCCGATATAGCCATGCCGTTAGTGGCATACCGGGGAAAGATCCGCTCATTTGGCGATGTCGACAAATGAGCGGATCTTTGAGTCTACGGCCAGCTTAACTGTAACAAGAAGTGTGGAAGCAAAAGACAGAACTCTGTCTGTTAATTGGCTCATGTGACCTAACATGTATGGTTTGTTTGTGTGCACCGTGAATCATAGGATCACAGGGGGCGGCCCTTATTTTTTAAAATGGCAATTTTCTATTTATGATTACCCAATGGCACATACTAATAAAGTATATTATTATGAAAATGGTATGAAAAGGGTGTATTTACATGAAGCAGGATTTTACATATGAGCTGTTTTAATCAATATATTTTTATAGAGACCTACATTGCTTTTGGTATAGTTTTCCTTTAAAATGTTGTATATTTAAGCTTCTCTGGAAGTAATGTAAATGGGTAGTTTGAATGTACCCCTAGTGTGATTTTGGCTGTTACAAATCTCTCTTTTTTCCCCAATACATTTCAAGCCCCTATTTCCAACTTATGTGAAACTGGAGGATCCCTGTCAGAGCCAATACAATCATGGAGTAGCTGTGCTGTGAAACGACAAATAACTAATGAATCCCAGTGTCTCTGCTCACTGATGCAAACTCCATGGGCTTATAGTTTCTCCGAATCATCTAGTCCTCTAGCTCTGCCAAATACACATTTAGCAAATTAAAGGACAAACTGGGTAATTTCAAGAAATACAATTTATTTACTCATGGTGTATTGACCATATAAACCAAACAGACTACGAGGTTTAGGGTAGCAACCTTGAAGGGGTTATTAATATTTAAAAACATCTTTTTCGAATAGTATACCACAAATAATGACATTTTTCTTTGTTTTCTATTTTATATACTTTACAGTTTTCCTGTAAATAATGTTACATTTGATACATTGCTTAGTACAGGTATAGGACCCATTAACCAGAATGCTGGGGACCTGGGTTTTCCAGATAAGGTATCTTTCCGTAATTTGAGTCTCTCTGGCTTGTCTACTAAAAAATCATTTAAACATTAATTAAACACAATATGCTTATTCTCCAATAAGGGTTTATTATGTCAGTTGGAATCAAGTACAAAATACTGTTTTATTATACAGAGAAAAAAGAAAATATTTTTTAAATTTGAATTGTTTGATTAAAATGGAGTCTATGGGAGATGGCCATCCTGTACTTCAGCAAATCAGAGTTTTCTGGATAACCAGTTTCCTGGTAATGTTCCTACACCTGTAACGTCAGGAAAGTGTCCACTTCAAACTAGAATACAAGCAGCTGTGATATCTGAAAAGCTGTCCGCCTACAAGAAATAACATTGTTTTTTGTAATTTTATTTAATAATTTAACTTTCCAAACTTAAATGACCTAGACTCTGAGCAGAGGCTGTATCTACAGTTCTTAAATAATTTATATTAGTCTAATGTACTTTATTACTGTTTAATTATCTTTCCCGGTATGTGATTATGGAAATTCTGTGGAATTATAAGGTGAAGAAAAATGTTTGGATGGCATACTTCCATAAAGCATTAAAAAAAAATGACAGGTATTGGATCCATTATCTGGGAAGCTCTGAATTCAAATAATAATAAAAATAATAAAAATAATAATTTGCTTTTTCTCTGTAATAATAACAGTATTCTGTCCTTAATCCCAAGGAAGATATATAATATTTAATATAATATTTGATATAATTAATCCTGATCGAAGGCAAAAAAAAAAATCCTATTAAGTTTGTTTAATGTTTAAATTATTTTTAAGTAGCCTCAATGTATGGAGATCCAAATTATGGAAAGATCCCTTATCCGGAAAACCCCAGAGCATTTTGGATAACAGGTCCCATACCTGTATTTATGAGATAACTGGGTTTTGTTACACTAGTGAAATTGTGTAATATTCCTGTTGCCAAAAACATGAGTAATTGGCAGGCTAGTTAGCATGATGACCCCCACATGATGGAAGCTAGATGGATTGTGTATACATTTGCTTGTGTTTCCATCTCTTGTTCAAGATGACAGTTTGGAGTTGATTTGATGGATGGTAGCGGAGTTGAGAAAATGTCCTAAAGCACTTTACAGGCTGCCACCATAAGAACCATACAGCACTATCATGATTCACCTATATTTGCATGTTAATTTGATGTGCAGTTCGATAAACCTCATCTCCTTTTGCACAGGTTTAAACATCAATGACATGCATGAGCGGTCCATTCCCACATATGTCACTGGTAGAGTTTTCTATGCCAAAGTTGAAAATGCAAGTAAAATGGAAATTGTATAGAGAAACCCTTGACAGTTCTTCTCAGTAGCACTTAACACTTAATCAAGGTACATTAATCTTTTCTAGAGTTGTACTGAGCAAGATTCATCAATGTGTAACTCTGATAATAAAGAGTAATGTTCTTCTGTTCCAGTCAATGTTGTTTAAGGGAATAGTTCAATGTAAAAATAAAAAATGGGTAAATAGATAGACTATCAGGCCTGGATTTGTGGCAAGGCCTGGGCCTAGGGCGGCAAAGTATTAGGGATGGCATGCTGCTGCGGCCGCATTTTCGGGAGCACTGGGGACACGCAGCTCATTTGGTTAACTGTTTCTTAAAGGCTGATCAAGAAGGTAGCAAAAATATATGTATCAAAATATTACCCATGAATTCTGCCTGTATCTTATATAAATGCAGGGTGGTACATTTCTGATTATGGCTGGCAGTCTTCCAGACTGTGAGCTGGACTTGGAGTCCCTCTGCTGTGTATCTGGACAATGTAAGATGCGATATGTTTCTAAGAACATATCGACTAATCATGTCCCTGGCAATTAGTAATGCTTGGTAAGGAGTCTGGTCACAATAGCAGGATGGAGGCAATATCTATGAATGACTATATAAGGGGCAATAAAATAACCTCCTTTGTTCATTGCCAACCAAAAGATATCTCCAGAGGACACTTGGGTATTCCTTAGTGAGTAGAGGTCCCCAAACCTTTTTTATCCATGAGCCACATTCAGTTGTAAACAGAATTGGGGAGCAACACAAGCATGACAAATGTTCCTAGCTGGTGTGAAATGTGTTGTGATTGGGTATTTGGTAGCTCTTATGTGGACTGTGGAGGCTCTGTTCAGCATTACATCTGGTTTTTATTCAAGCAAAACTTGCCTTCATCCATGAATTGAAAAATAAGCTCCTGCTTTGAGGCCACTGGGAGCAACATCGAAGGGATCAGAGAGCAAAATATTGCTCACGAGTCTGAGGATCACTGCCTTAGAGATTAGAAGATAGGATGTTTTATCCTAAAACATAGCATGTCAGTTGTTCTCCTTACTGTGTATCAGCTCGAAACTTGATCAACCGCACCCTCTATGTAATTATGTAACTAATTAGCTGGGCCTTCTTGTCCCTGATTATGGGCTCACAGTCTAACAATTGTATGATTGGCTTGTGTTATGGCAGAGAAATATGATGAAAAGCAGATTTATTTTTGTAGTAGCACCAGTTTCTGCCAACTGCCAATATTGTTCTAAGGGCAAGGGCACACAGAGCATCGGCTCCGTGTACCTGTCCGAAGCTGTATTTTTGCAGATACATGGAGATGCAGAATAGAGCGGATCCACTTCTCTCCTCAACTGACTTGCCATAGAATTACATTATTTCGCCGCAAGTAAAACATATATTTGCAGAAATCTGATTTAATTGCAGGAAATTGTCTTCTTTTGCATTTTCCTTTTATTAATGAGTATATGTTTTACTTGAGCTCATCATACTGATATTTAATGGCGAGTCATTTTTGAGAGATATGTCACCCACGGTAGCAAAGATATAACCATGTCCAGCAAATCTTACCGTGTGCCATTATCCTAAAGGGCTAACAAAGAACAGAGCCCCAAATGACTTAGCAGCTGATCTGCTGTGGGCTGTGTTAACTTTCCTGGGGATAAGCGTGAATAGCTCCTGGAAAGGTTGAATGAGGATAGATAGAAAATGCAGTGTTGTGTCCGTGTAGCACTATTTATATACTAGAAAAGTTAACTGTTGGTTAAGTGGATAGAGTTGGACAGAGCTTTGTAAGAAGTAAGAAAAATTGTACAGATCTGTTATCCGGAAACCGGTTATCCAGAATGCTCCAAATTACGGCAAGGCCATTTCCCATAGACTTAATTTCATCAAAAACTTTTGATATTTAAAAATGATTTCCTTTCTCACTGTAATATTAAGACAGTATCTTGTACTTGACCCCAAATACGACATTATTAATGGTTATTGGAGGCTAAATAATCCTGTTGGGTTAAAATTATTTTTAAGGTTATGGAGATCCAAATTACGGAAAGATCCCCTATCCAGAAATCCCAAGCAACAGGTCCCATCCTTGTCATTGGCACACATACAAAAAATAATTTCTGAGGGACACACTGTTGTAGTACAGAAGTTTTCAATCAAAAACAAAAGACCTGACACTTAAACATATAGGGAAAGTTAAAGGGGTGGTTCACCTTTAAGTTAACTTTTGTAGAATAGCTCATTCTAAGCAACTTTTCAATAGGTCTTCATTATTTTATTTTTTTTATAGTTTTTGAATTATTTGCCTTTTTCTTCAGACTCCTTCCAGCTTTCAAATGGGGGTCACCGGCTCCATCTAAATACAAATGCTCTGTAATGCTACAACCAGATTGCTGAAATTGCAAACTGAAGAGCTGCTGAATAAAAAGCTAAATAACTCAAAATCCACAAATAATAAAAAATGAAAACCAATTGCGAAATGTCTCAGAATATCACTCTCTACAACTAAAAGTTAACTCAAAGGTGAACAAACCCCTTTGGTCTCAGCAAACCTTGGGGAAATGATTGAACACGACTATAAGAACTTGCCTGGCCATTATTTTGCATTTTCTCAGATTACCTCTTGTTTCATATGCTGCTAGTGGATTGGGTGAAAGCTGAAATAAAATATATCAATTTCAATGTTCAAAAAAGGTGCACGGCATGAGCTGTTTAATTATAGGTTTGACATTTGTACTAGGGAAGATATTTGAAGGTTTGTTACAAGATCACATTTGGTGTTATATATTTTTTTGCAATAAAAATGGTAATTACATGGTGTTGTGGATGACAAAACTCTGTTGTGCACCAGAAACTGAGTGCAGCGATGAAAGGGGAGCTATCACTGGAATAAAAAAAATATATATACCAAGCAGTGGGGAATATTTAATAACCGTTTCACTGAACTTTTATGACTTTTCTGTACTGTTTTAGATATTTAATATTTTCAGCTTATTCCCTCAAGTTTCTTTAATTGCTGCTAGCAACTGCATGCTGTGTCACAGTGGCATAATGACACCAATAATGCATTCACGTTAAAATGGCAAACAAACAAACAATGCAGGACAGTGCATTTTTTGGCGCTGGCAGGAAAATGCCATTAACTGTTCATGGGTATCGATTGCAGTGCAAAGGCAATGGTAACTACTACAGGAGACCCCTCTTGGTGTTCAGCCCTTCTTGCTTCAAGTATGGGACCTGTTATACAGACTGCTCAGGAACTGGGGTATTCCGGATAATGGATCTTTCTGCAATTTGGATCTTCATACCTTAAATCTACTAGAAAATCATGTAAACATTCCATAAAACCAATAGGCTTGTTTTGCCTTCAATAAAGATTTATTATAGCTTAGTTTTGATCGAATACAAGGTACTGTTTTATTATTACAGAGAAAACAGAGATTATTTGGATAAAATGGAGTCTATGGGAGACAGCCATTCTGTAATTCGGAGCTTTCTGGATATCGGGTTTTTCTGGATAAGGGATCCTATACCTGTATTAGTAATTTTTATTGTTCCCCTGATGAACATCTAGGGTCAAATCACTTTGGCTATTATGCAATAAAGAATTATTTAAATTTATTCAATTGAGTGCCTTCCTCTTTCTTATAGATTAATATTGGGGATCTTATAAGGGAAAACCCCGCAGTCAGCAGCAGATATACTTTTTATAAATTAGTGTGCACCACCAATCTCTACTATCTACTATATCATTGTGCTCAGAGTATTGGACCCACTCATTTGAGAGAACTTTCAACGTGCTTTGTCACAATATGGATAAAATTTGATTTCATAATATTAGTATGCTGCAGGAAAATTTTTTCAAGGTAATATGCGTCCTAGAACACATTTATAAGTCAAGTGAAAACCTGCTAAAGGTTTAACACCTATGGACGCATTACATTGAAACATGATTATAATGAATATAATTACAAGACAAGTAAAAATTCATAGTTTGCAAGCTCTTTGTTTCTCTACTAAGAACTGTTTGCATTATTATTCCATTATGTTCTTTCAATTTACTCAACAGAGGGCTTGGTATGTCATGCAGTACAGATATGGGTCCTGTTATCCAGAATACTTGAGGTCTGAGGATAAGGGGTCTTTCCTTAATTTGGACCTCCATACCTTAAATCAAATAAAACATTATTTAAGCATACAATAAATCCAATAGGATTGTTTTGCTTCCAATAAGGATTAATTATATCTTAGTTGGGATGAATTACAAGGTACTGTTTTATTATTACACAGAAAAAGAAAATCATTTAAAAATTAGATCAAAATGGAGTCTATGGGAGATCGCCATCCCATATTCTGGAGCTTTCTGGATAATGGGTTTCCGGATAATGGATCCCAAAATCCTTCTGAGCATTCTTATTTGTCGTGAAACTTAAAAATATTCAGCACTTGGAAATATATACAGGCATGGGATTCTGTTATTCAGAATGCTTTCTGTATAAGGAATATTTCTGTAATATGGATCACCCTATCTTAAGTCTAAAAATCATTTAAACATTAAATAAATCCAAGTAGATTGTTTTGCTTCCAATGTGTATTTGTGCAGCTTAGTTACCATCAAGTACAAGCTACTGTTTTATTATAACAGAGAAAATGGAAATCATTTAAAAAAAAAAACTAAATTATTTGCCTAAAATGTAGTCTATGGCCTTCCTGTTATTTGCTGTTTTCTGGATAATGGATTTCTAGATAAGGGATCACATACCTGTATTAAAGATGCTTGCCATAGGACATATAACATTTCTTTCCAAAGTCACTGAGATACCTGGTGAGGCACAGTGCAATCTATGAAAACAGAATTATTACTATACAGGTACAGATCTGTTATCCAGAATGCTCAGGACCTAGGGTTTTCCGGATATGGGATCTTTCTGTCATTTGAATCTTCATATCTTAAGTCTACTAGAAAATCATGTAAACATTAAAGGGATCCTGTCATCAGAAAACATGTTTTTTTCAAAACGCATCAGTTAATAGTGCTACTCCAGCAGAATTCTGCACTGAAATACATTCCTCAAAAGAGCCAACAGATTTTTTTATATTCAATTTTGAAATCTCACATGGGGCTAGACATTTTGTCAATTTCCCAGCTGCCCCCAGTCATGTGACTTGTGCCTGCTTTTTAGGTGAGAAATGCTTTCTGGCAGGCTGCTGTTTTTCCTTCTTAAAGGGCATGTAAAGGCAAAAAAATAAAATCCAATTTTTACTTTCTTTAATGAAAAAGAAACCTATCTCCAATATACTTTAATTAAAAAATGTGTACCATTTTTATAAGAAACCTGACTGTACGCAGTGAAATTCTCCCTTCATTTACTGCTGTGGATAGGAATTGTCAGATGGTCCCTAACTGCTGAGCAGGGAAACAATCATACTTATGAACAGCAGGGGGAGCCCCCGCCTTACTTCCCAGCCATGCAGAACTCAAGCAGCTTTGTTTATGACAATCCCTAAGCAGCCCAGACCACACTGAGCATGTGCACAGTCTTAGTCTTGCAAAGATGTTTAACAAAGTTACAAGATGGTGACCCCCTGTGGCCGACTTTGAAAGCATAAATCATATGTTTGATTAGGCTTGTGGCCCAGTAAATACATGTTTATATTTAGTATACAAAATACAGCATTTCTAGCCTTATTCTATTTTAGACTTTACATGCCCTTTAATGTAACTAAATGTGTCTCAGTGAGACATGGGTTTTTACTATTGAGTGTTGAGTGTAGATCTACCAGGCAGCTGTTATCTTGTGTTAGGGAGCTGCTATCTATTTACCTTCCCATTGTTCTTTTGTTTGGCTGCTGGGGGGGAAAGGGAGGGGGTGATATCACTCCAACTTGCAGTACAGCAGTAAAGAGTGATTGAACTTTATCAGAGCACAAATCACATGACTTGGGGCAGCTGGGAAATTGACAATATGTCTAGCCCCATGTCCGATTTCAAAATTGAATATAAAAAATCTGTTTGCACTTTTGAGAAATGGATTTCAGTGCAGAATTCTGCTGGAGCAGCACTATTAACTGATTCATTTTGAATTTTTTTTCCCATGACAGTGTCCCTTTAAATAAACCAAATAAGCTGGTTTTACTTCCAATAAGGATTAATTATATCTTAGTTGGTATCAAGTACAAGATACTGTTTTATTATTACAGAAAACAAGGAGTTTTTAAAATTTGGATTATTTGGATAAAATGAAGTCTATGGGAGACGGCCATTCCATAATTCAGTGCTTTCTTGATAACGGGTTTCCGGATAACAGATCCCATACCTGTACTTGTAACCCCATTTTGTGTTCTTAGTCTTCCAGTGCTGGTGTAAAAACTCGCTAGTTTTGCTAGATTGTATTCAGGGAAGCTCCTAATTTGCATATGTAAATTAGGATTCAGATTCAGTTTGGCCAGGCAGAAGGATTCGGCCATATCCGAATCCTGCTGAAAAAAAAGGCAGAATCCTGGCCGAATCCGAACCAAATCCTGGATTCGGTGCATCCCTAACAATAAATGTGTAGCCTTAAAGAGCATTTGTTTTTTATATGGGGTCAGTGACCCCCATTTGAAAGCTGGAAAGAGCCAGAAGAAAAAGAAGGCAAATAATTAAAACGCTATAAAAAATAAACAATGAAGACCAATGGAAAATTTGCTTTGAACTGGTCATTCTATTACATACTAAACCTTAACTTAAAAGTGAACCACCTCTTTAATACATCATCTCATTTAAAGAGAATAGTTGATTTTTCATAGTTAACCTGTGGGTCTATAGTCTCACTTACCCCCCTTGAGGGGCTGCAGCTCTATAACTGTGATTGGCCTATAACTTTCAGCACTACTGGACAGACCTTTATCTTATTTCTTATAATAAACCAGTGATACCACAGTGTAGTGACTATACAATCCAGGTGTGCTGGGAATGTAGGATGGATGTAGGATGTGTATAAATAAATACATTTTTGTTGGAGTTATGTTATTTTTTGTCAAGCTGAAAGGATAATATTGAACTGATGTGTTATAATAAGAATATTATGCACAGATATCACTAAACATATTTTTTGTTTCTAAATCCTTGTATGTTGTTTCTACTATATATTTTACATGATCTTGAACTGATGAATTCCCTGTATGTATATTTCAATGAGTATGTCGTGTAATATGCGCAAGGTTTTCTGCTCTTGACAGTGTTAAAAGCTGCTGAGATTTTCTCACCTTGAGAATGCCAAAGGCTGTTTTCTTACCACTCAGTACAGAAAGCGACACGTTCTTTTTTTTTATATGTTATTTTTTCTCTTATTTGCTTCTAACTTTATCTCTCACTTTCTCTTGTTTTTTTTTCTGAAGTTTCCTTTGTCTTGTCCAGAATGGCAGCCTGTGGAGGAAACATAAAGAATAAAGTCACAGTTAATAAGACCGTATGGGACTTTCTTAACAAAGAGACCCCTTCCAAACTCACACGACTGTGGGAAGAGAACAGAGTGAGGATACTGATTGATGGTGAAACATCTGAAATTTATGTTCTGCGACTATCCCCTGAAAGTCATGTTCCAGCAAATGCTCTTTATCTAGCCAGAAAAGCACTGAAATCCCTTCTAAAGGAGACTGAGAAAGAGTTGAAGAAATCCTATAAACAACACCAGTTGAGTGGATGTATGGCTTATGGTGATAAGAATAATGAACATGCAACAGAGCTGCACATCCGAGGAACATATTCCAGGGGGACACAGAGCTCTGGTGGCAAAGGACTTCCTGGGTGTGCAGGAATGGGGGCTAGCAGCAGTCATAGCAGCTCTCGAGATCATAGACGGGAAGATCCTGAGGATGATCGAGAGAACCAATGTCCCATTTGTCTGGGTGAGATTCAGAACATAAAGACACTGGAGAAGTGCCAACACTCGTTCTGCGAGGATTGTATTACCCGGGCACTGCAGGTGAAGAAGGCATGTCCAATGTGTGGCCGTTTCTATGGGCAGTTGGTGGGTAACCAACCAGAAAATGGTAGAATGTTGGTATCCAAGGACTCCGGCCTGCTGTTGCCTGGTTATGAGAAATATGGGACCATTATTATCCAGTATGTCTTCCCACCAGGCATTCAAGGGGTAAGATATTGATATAGTTTACTACCACCAACTATGGCAACAAAACATTATTAACATTGTTAGATTGTCTTCTAAATTACTTCTATTTCTATAGATATATATAGATATATATAGATATATATATCTATAGATATATATATATATATATATATCTATATATATGCTGTCAAATGTATTGTAGATAGTAGTTCCCCAAGATTGACGCACTCCAGGGCTTCATAATGCAGTTTAAAAAAGAAAATTTATTGTCAACGTTTCAGTCCCGTGTCTTGAGAAAGGCCCAGAACGGGACCGAAATGTTGACAATAAAGTTTCTTTTCTAAACTGCATTATGAAGCCCTGGAGTGCGTCAATCTTGGGGAACTACTATATATAGATATATATCCATAGATAATGGATCTTTCTGTAATTTGGATCTTCCTTTCCTTAATCTACTTGAAAATCATATAACATTAAAGGGATCCTGTCATCGGAAAACATGTTTTTCTCAAAACGCATCAGTTAATAGTGCTACTCCAGCAGAATTTCTCAAAATAGCAAACAGATTTTTTTTATATTCAATTTTGAAATCCGACATGGGGCTAGACATATTGTCAATTTCCCAGCTGCCCCTGGTCATGTGACTTGTGCCTGCACTTTAGGAGAGAAATGCTTTCTGGCAGGCTGCTGTTTTCCTTCTCAATGTAACTGAATGTGTCTCAGTGAGACATGGGTTTTTACTATTGAGTGTTGTTCTTAGATCTACCAGGCAGCTGTTATATTGTGTTAGGGAGCTGCTATCTGGTTACCTTCCCATTGTTCTTTTGTTTGGCTGCTGGGGGGGGGGAGGGACGGGGTGATATCACTCCAACTTGCAGAACAGCAGTAAAGAGTGATTGAAGTTTATCAGAGCACAAGTCACATGACTTGGGGCAGCTGGGAAATTGACAAAATGTCTAGCCCCATGTCAGATTTCAAAACTGAATATAAAAAAAATCTGTTTGCTCTTTTGAGAAATGGATTTCAGTGCAGAATTCTGCTGGAGCAGCACTATTAACTGATTCATTTTGAAATTAACAGTATCCCTTTAAATAATCCCATTTGGCTAGTTTTGCTTCCAATAAGGATGAATTATACAAGGTACTGTATAATTATTACAAAGAAAAGGGAAATCATATGGGAGACAGCCTTTCCATAATTCTGAGCTTTCTGGATAATGGGTTTCTGGATAATAGGTCCCACAACTGTATCTCTTTTTTCTTAAGTGCAACTATTTAAATTATTCTGCTTCACTGAAAGAGGTTACATTTAGAATTATTGTTTTTTTCTTTTTAATAGAAAAGACAACATGAATTGCATCTCAGTTCTGTCGATATTAGGGCTTATGGCATTCAAATGTACAAACTAGGGAGTACTAACCTTGCAACACTTACACTGGATTTTTATTCGGGAGCAAGGTACAGAGCACCTTCATGAGGTTCTCGTTTGATGTAATTTTCTGCTCCATAGGATTCTTGCTCTATTGCAGGCATGTCCAAAGTGTGGCCTGGGGGCCAATTGCGGCCTGTTTTAAAATTTACACCGGCCCTCAGCCTCTGTCATGAAATTAATAATAATGAGGCCCCCCCAGCACAGTGCGGTCAGGAATCCCATAGCAGAAATATTTGGGCACATAAGTGAAATGATCTGCCACTTGGTCTATACTGCTGGCCTAGAGAGACGCGCTGTTTTCGCATATTTCTTTAGGGCTGAAGGTGTCAATAGACGTACTGACGGGCAAGTATAGTAAACTAAATAAGTATGGCGTCACTACGTTCCAGTACGTGTCTATTGCTAACACCTTCAGCTCACAGGCAGCAGTATAGACCAAGTGGCAGATCATTTCACCCAAATGTGCCAAATGTTACTGCTACGATTACTTGATTCCTGTAATTTAATGTTAATGGTTCAAAGAATGTCGGGCTGAATGGTCGGCCCCCACACATTTCCACCTCACCAAATCTGGCCCTTGTTGCAAAAGGTTTGGGCACCCCTGCTCTATTGTCTATTGCTATAATGATTTGGCACTGATCAGTTCATATGTTTTAACATTAAAACCAAGCAGTATATATATATATATATATATATATATATATATATATATATATATATATATATATATATATATATATATATATATATATATATATCACTTTATAAGGTCACACAACAAGAAGGTTGCTAACCTTGCAATGCCGCTTAGCAAGCAGAACGCAACACTATGTCTTCATGCAGAATGATCATTTTAGCTACACAATGAAGTTTCCATGGGAGATATCACTGTATGAATCAGTGTTCTGTAGGATGGCAGCAAGCAACCTGTAACTACTGCAAGGTGAATACGTTTTCAATATGTGCGAAGGCATGAGAAATAATTAGTGGTCCTGCCTCAAACTTTTGCCTTTTGATTGTTGCCCTCATTATGGAGTCATAGTAGCATCATAATTTAGGTTGAAAAAAAGACACACGTCCATCAAGTTCAACCTTTTAAGTCTATATATAACCTGCGTAACTGCTAGTTGATCCAGAAGAAGACAAAAGATCAATTTCAAGCCTCTCCAATTTGACTCACAGGGGGAAAAAAATCATTCCTGACTCCAAAATGGCAATCGGACCAGTCCCTGGATCAACTTGTACTATGAGCTATCTTCCATAACCCTGTATTCCCTCACTTGCTAAAAAGCTATCCAACCCCTTCTTAAAGCTATCTAATGTATCAGCCTGTACAACTGATTCAGGGAGACAATTCCACATGGTTACATAGTTAAACCGGGTTGAAAAAAGACAAAAGTTCAAGTTCAACCCCTCCAAATGAAAATCCAGCATCCATACACACACCCCTCCATACCTTCACATGTTATATATACCCATATATATATATATATATATATATATATATATATATATATATATAGAGTTTTATATCACAATAGCCTTTGATATTATGTCTGTTTACGAAATCATCCAAGCCATTCTTAAAGGCATTAACTGAATCAGCCATCACAACATCACCCGGCAGTGCATTCCACAACCTCACTGTCCTGACTGTGAAGAACCCCCTACGTTGCTTCAAATGAAAGTTCTTTTCTTCTAGTCTAAAGGGGTGGCCTCTGGTACGGTGATCAACTTTATGGGTAAAAAGATCCCCTGCTATTTGTCTATAATGTCCTCTAATGTACTTGTAAAGTGTAATCATGTCCCCTCGCAAGCGTCTTTTTTCCCCGAGAAAACAACCCCAACCTTGACAGTCTACCCTCATAATTTAAGTCTTTCATCCCTCTAACCAATTTAGTTGCACGTCTCTGCACTCTCTCCAGCTCATTTATATCTTCACAGCTCTTACTGTAAAAAACCCCTTCCAAATTTTAAGACGGAAAATCCTTTTTAAAACTCCTATTTGCAGACACATTAGTGATTCCCAAACTGTGGCTCACGAACTACATGTTGCTCACCATGCCCTTTAATGTTACTCCCAATGACCTAAAAGCTAATATTTAAATTCCTAACTTGAAGGGATGTTTTTAAGGTATAAAGACCAAGTGAACTGCCAAACAGAGCCTCCTGCAGGCTGCCAGTCCACATAATCACAGCCATTATTTGGTACCCACTGGGACTTTTTTAATGCTTATGTGGCTCTCAAAAGACTTCTTACATTTGAATGTGGTTAATGGGTTTGTGGAGCTCCTGTCTTGGTATATCAATGGCATAAATACACAAACACGGCCTGGATGAAAAATTTGCAACTCCCCACCTAGTACGTGCCCACAGCTCCTGCCCCCCAAGAAGTTAGACCATTGTAGCATATCAGTTGCTCACAACAGAAAGAGTTTGTAGCTTTCCCAACCATATACATAAGCTAAATAATCTTTATAATAGGAGATACATTTTTCATCAGCCTGGGAGAAGCGGTTATCTTGGACTTTTTATTTCACATTGTTCTGCCAAGTAAAACCGATCAACCCACATGCTGAAAAGTGTACAGATATATATATATCATCAATACATCATCAGTTCTTACATTTATTTCTAGCTAGAAGTGTTTTAGCAGCACTCAGCAGTTTGGAAAATGTTAATGCATAAATCGGCAACATGAGAAATATTTCATTTGGAGTTCATCTCCTGTTCGTATCTGTATATGTCACTTTGAGGGTCTTTACTAAACTCACCATCTAATAGGGAAACCAGCTCATCAACCATCAATCAACAGCAAAAAAGATAATTGGGTGAAACAGAAACAGAGCTGACCTCTAACAAACATATTTTCAAATGAGTAATTAGGGAACAGACACAGGGGACTTTGTTTCACTGAATCACAGAATGTCGTACATGCTTCTCTGATCTTGTCTGCTGTAGAGATAGATGTCAATGCTTTTGCCGGCCATGCAGGATTTAGTATATCAAAGATCTTGTTGTGCTTCAATACCAGGGTATGAACCATTGTTTTGCAACCCCACTATATATTGGCTGATGTTCCTGCAGTCTGCTCCTCAGGCAATCGAAGAAAAAGATTAGTGTAAAATAGCTGCCTGCAGGGACAGTCTAGCTACGCTTACACAGTAGAACTACAGCAAAAAAAAGGCATTCAATTACTTTAAAGAGTGCGGCCAGTGCAGAATACTAAGGTGAAAATGTTTTTTAACATCTAAAGACATTGTCATTTAGCTTATAAACCTATACCTATGCTGATTTGAATAAGTGTAGTAATTGTTTCAAGGTTTCCATCAAAATCTTCTCAACAATGAACTGTAGGCAAAGCTGAAAATGTTCATTGCCTGAACTTGAGGCTTGATCATCTGATTTTGTTTAAATGAAGGTTTCTTTTACATATGTCACCTAGTTGCCCTTCACGTACAAAGCATACCTTCTGGAAAATGTATTATGCCTGATTTTCTTTATAGCTGGGAATTCACCCAACCGCAGGCAGTACCAGAAAGATTTATATCAAAGACAAGATCTTCAGCAAACAAAGTCATAAGCATGAAATAGCTCTGAGCTGAAATGCTCATGTTAAAGAAAAATCTTCTGGCCATTCTCATGAACACAGATACCTACAGTGCATGCTCCTTTTAGCTTCTGTTTATGGGCAGAATTGGCTGCAGTTATTGCCATTCATGAAAGATTTCAATTGGTTTCAGAATCACATAATAAAATCATTCATGAAGGCACTGCTTAGAATTACTGGCTGGATATTAACAATTTGTATAAAACATTCTCATTAGCTGGGAAAAATAACTCAGACCAAACGTCTGTTTGTCCATTGCACTTTTCAAGGGAATGTAACTCCAAGCTATTAGCAATCATTCCTCTTCCAGGCAATTCAAAAATGGCCGTCTTTTGTGTAAGATGCAGTCTTAGATTTCTAGGGCAAAGCATCGAGATAAGATGGGGTAGTACATGCCAAGGACTTACACCAACCAGCTAGAGGCCAATGGGGAATGGTACATTCAAAATTAGGTTAGGTACAATAATACCATATAAGGAGAACATCTAACTGATATATAAGTATATTGGTTATAAGATGCTGAAGGAGTTGACCATATAAAAGCACGAGACCAAAGGCCATGTGTTTTTATACAGGTCATGGAACTCCGAGTCATACAGTCATATGAGAAAGTTTGGGAACCTCTCTTAATTCTTTGGAGTTTTGTTTATCATTGGCTGAGCTTTCAAAGTAGCAACTTCCTTTTAATATATACCATGCCTTATGGAAACAGTAGAAGCGCCATATACTGAAGAGCATACACGCAGAAACCGACAGCAACCGCGAGGTAGGGTGAGAGCACTAACCCTCCGTCCAGCTGAACCGATCCACTCTGGTCACGTGGGCTGAAGGAAACAGAAGAAATGAAAGGTGCATCCGCTGGCTCAATGGAAGGGTTACTCCAATGTAAAAGTAAAAACCACGTCAGACGAAGTGACCATTGTAGTCACGAAACACGTAAAGCCATGCACTCCCCTGCTTTGCTCATTCATTTTTTGAATTTCTGAACTTTTGCTTCATGATTTTAATAGATATAATAAACATGGTTTTTACTTTTACATTGGAATAACCCTTGCATTGAGCCAGCGGATGCGCCTTTCATTTCCTCTGTTTCCTTATGGAAACAGTAGTATTTGAGCAGTGACATACAGTTTATTGGATTAACAGAAAATATCCAATATGCATCATAACAAAATTAGACAAGTGCATACATTTGGGCACACCAACAGAGATATTACATTAATACTTAGTTGAGCCTTCTTTTGCAAATGTAACAGCCTCCTATAGCCTTTGATTAGTGTCTGGATTCTGAATTGTGGTATTTTTGACCATTCGTCCATACAAAATCTCTCCAGTTCAGTTAAATTTGATGGCTGCCGAGCATGGACAGTCTGCTTCAAATCATCCCATAGATTTTCCATGATATTCAAGTCTGGACGGCCATTCCAGAATATTGTACTTCTCCCTCTGCATAAATGCCTTTGTACTTTTCCAAGTGTGTTTAGGGTCATTGTCTTGTTGGAATATCTAACCCCTGCGTAACTTCAACTTTGTGACTGAACTTTATCCTGCAGAATTTGTTGATATTGAGTTGAATTTAACCGACCCTCGACTTTAACAAGTGCCCCAGTCCCTGAACTAGCGACACAGCCCCACAGCATGATGGAACCTCCACCAAATCTGACCGTAGGTAGCAGGTGTTTTTCTTGGAATGTGGTGTTCTTCTTCCACCATGCAAAGTGCTTTTTGTTATGACCAAATAACTAAATTTTTGTCTCATCAGTCCAAAGCACTTTGTTCCAAAATTACTGTGGCTTGACTAAATGAGATTTTGGATACAACAAGCGACTCTGTGGCGTGAGTGCAGAAAGGGCTTCTTTCTCATTACCCTGCCATACAGATGTTCTTTGTGCAAATTGTGCTGAATTGTAGAACGATGTACAGATACACCATCTGCAGCAAGATGTTCTTGCAGGTCTTTGGAAGTGATCTTTGGGTTGTCTTTAACCATTCTCACAATCCTCCGAATATGCCGCTCCTGTATTTTTTTTTGCTTGCCAGACCTGGGTTTTACAGCAACTGTGTCTGTTGCCTTCCATTTCCTGATTACATTCCTTACAGTTGAAACTTACAGTTTAAACCTTTTGAGAGAGTTTTTTTTGTAGCCTTCCAGTTGTGGTGTTTATACAAATGGCCTGTAGATGTCACTGTGCTCAAGACTTATATTGTGCATACTTTCTATACAGCTTGTGGTGTTAGAGTTGCTTACTCTTGTGTAATAGCTGCATTAACCTGCTAATAAAGCATTGTTATACTCTACTTATCCTCGGCAACCAAAACATAACACCAGTCTAAACCATGATACTGAACAATCTTTTGTTTTCAGATCTTTTGAGAGTTGCTTTGAGATCCCATCCCACTCTCAATCTTCAGAGGAGAGTCAAGCACAACTTGCAATTGGCCACCTTAAATACCTTTTCTCATGATTGGACACACCTGCCTATGAAGTTCAAGTCTTAACGAGCTAATGCAACCAATTTGGTGTTGCCAGAAATCCATATTGAGCAGTTACATGCATTCAAATTAGCAAAATTACAAGGGTACCCAAATTTTTGCACAGCCACACACATACACACACACTACTCTCCTATTGTTAATTATATAGATAAATGTACAAAGAATAAATAATGTTCCTATAAAGCTGGTACAGGATTTGGCCAAAAGTTCTCCAGGGTATGCCATAAGTTTTCTTTGATCTGTCAGATAACTACTGCATTGTTATGTTTTATTTTCCTAAACTGAACTGTTAGTATTAGTATTGAATACTTGGTACAGGTATGGGATTCGTTATCCGGAAACCTGTTATCCATAAACCTCTGAATTAAGGGAAGGCCATCTCCCAATGACTTAATTTTATCCAAATAATCCAATTTTAAAAAAAAACATTTCCCTTTTCCCTGTAATCATAAAACAGTACATTGTCCATGATCCAAATTAAGATTTAAATAGTGATGGGCGAATTAGAGGCATTTAGATTCACGAAAAATTAGCGAATTTCGCGAAAATGTGAAAAATTCGCAAAACGGCGCCAGTGTCTTGTTTTTGACGCCGGCGGGCATTTTCTTTTACGCCGGCATTCGTTTTTTGGCTGCCGGTGCAAATTTGCTGGCGAAAATGCACCGGCATCCGGCGAATCGCAGGAATTCGCTGCAAATTCGCACCTGCCGAATAAATTTGCCCATCAGTAATGCTTATTGGAAGCAAAACCAGCCTATTTCGGTTTATTTTATGTTTAAATCATTTTCTGGTAGACTTAAGGTATGAATATCCATATTATGAAAAGACCCATAATCCGGAAAACCCCCAGGTCCTGAGCATTCTGGATAACAAGTCCCTTACCTGTACAGTGTTGTTGGGCTCAATACATAATTTGTAATCCGTAACACCTCTTAAAAAAATATAACTGTAACCTCAGAATTTTGTAGGAACCTAAAATGCAATTTGCAGCCTGTTGTTGAGATATGCTGTCAGGGTATAATATATAGAAAAAAAGCCTTAAAATATGCAAAAAAAAAAAATCCATTTCTTATTAATGCTGTCACCAACATAACCATAATGCAGTAAACTGACAAACATTTTCCCTCATTACAAGCTGTTAATGAAAAACAAATGCGTATTTAAGACTCAGTAGTTTAATGGGGTTATAATCATTTTAAAATAGGAGATAAACATTTATTTATGTCAGTGTTTTTCCCTCTTCAATTAGATGTCAGTGAATTCATTAGCCAGTCTGCCAATGGTTGCCTTATAAAGGATTTATTTTAAGTTCTTGCCAAACACGAATGCATGCGTCTCATTAGAGAACATGTGTTAGCAACAGAAAAGGTTAGAGAATGAATGTAACTGTGCTCAACCGGTTGTACATATTGGCTAAACTGGGTTCCATTTGGTCCTTTTGAATGAGCTATACACAGTGGTGTAACTAGTTATTACTGGGCCCCATAGCAAATTATTTTTCAGGCCCCCAAAATGTCTAAAGGTTGACCTGCTTTACCAATATTTATTGAAATTAGGGCTTCATGGGGCCCCCTATATCTCCTGGGCCCCCCTGCAGCCGCAGGGCCTGCTTCCTCTGTATTAATGCCCCTGCTAATACATGATGGGATCTGTTATTCCGTATATGAATTAAATGTGCTTTTCTGTCTGACTGTGAGTAGCATAGATTGGATCTACTAATATTTCTTTCCTTTTCTGCAGTCAGAGCACCCCAACCCTGGAGTAAGGTATCCGGGAACAACGCGTGTGGCTTACTTGCCTGATTGCCCAGAGGGGAACAAAGTTCTCACGCTATTTAAGAAAGCCTTTGACCAACGTCTGACCTTCACCATTGGGACTTCAATGACTACAGGGCGGCCCAATGTGATAACGTGGAATGATATTCACCACAAAACTAACTGCACAGGAGGGCCACAGCTGTAAGTATCCTTTGGAATGATCACCCTCACTAATTCCCTGTACTTGTGGCCCTAGCAACTGATTCAAAATTCTAATAAGATTTGTTACAAAACATTTTTTTTATTAGCTAAGTGCAAATGTAGATACCATTATCCAATACCATGATCCAAGGAACATCTGGTCCTCAAGAGCACCACCTGAGTTTGGCATTAGGAAGTTGTAAAGTCGCTGATTCCTTCACCTGCCATAAAATCTGAACCCGATGCTTAGGGGTGTGAAATTAGAGCTTGCCACAGAAAAACTCACCCACTTTCTATTCATTCCTATGGGATTTTTAGAAGCATATTTATCAAATGGTGAACTCTAACTTTCACTCATTGATAAAGCCGCATTTTGATAATTAAATTTTTTCTATGGTGAGCTCTAATTTTGTCTTATCTGGAAACACATTATCCAGAAAGCTCTGAATTAAGGGAAGACCATCTCCTATAGAGAAATAAATTCTAATTTTTTTTTAACGATTTCCTTTTTCCTACAATACTTTGTATTTGATCCTAACTAAGATATAATTAATCATTTTTTGGAGTCAAAACAATCCTATTGGATTTATTTAATGTTTTAATTATTCTTTAGTATACTTAAAGGGATACTGTCATGGGAAAACATGTTTTTTTTCAAAACGCATAAGTTAATAGTGCTGCTCCAGCAGAATTCTGCACTGAAATCCATTTCTCAAAAGAGCAAACAGATTTTTTTATATTTAATTTTGAAATCTGACACGGGGATAGACATATTGTCAGTTTCCCAGCTGCCCCCAGTCATGTGACTTGTGCCTGCACTGTAGGATGGAATTACTTTCTGGCAGGCTGTTATTTCTCCTACTTAATGTAACTGAATCAGTCTCAGTGGGACTTGGCTTTTACTATTGAGTGTTTGATCTACCAGGCAGCTGTTATCTTGTGTTAGGGAGTTGCTATCTGGTTACCTTCCCATTGTTCTGTTGTTAGGCTGCTGTCGGGAGGAGGGGGTGATATCACTCCAACTTGCAGTAAAGACTGACTGAAGTTTATCAGAGCACAAGTCACATGACTGGGCCAGCTGGAAAACTGACAAAATGTCTAGCCCCATGTCAGATTTCAAAATTGAATATAAAAAAATCTGTTTGCTCTTTTGAGAAATGGATTTCAGTGCAGAATTCTGCTGGAGTAGCACTATTAACTGATGCTTTCGGAAAAAAACATGTTTAAGGTATGGAGACCCAAATTGCAGAAAAAACCCTTTTCCCTAAAAAAACCCAAGGTCACAAGCTTTCTGGATAACAGGTCCTATGCCAGTATGCCATTCCTGAGTAGATTGCCTTTTATTGCAACTTTTTTGTTAGCGTATTCTCACCAAAATGTTCTCACTAAAAGAATGATTGAGCTGAAAGTTGCCAAGATCCCTTCAAACCAACATATGTGTTTCATTACTGCACTCCATATAATTGAGTGTAGTCAAGAATTCTCGTTTTTTTAATTGGTGCCTTCAAGAGAAAAGGTGTGCACGTTTCAAATGTTTTCTTAATTCTTTCCATGTTCGGCCATGTGCAGAACCAGCAAGAAACGTGAGAACATTTGCATGGTAAACGAAAGGTACAAGGGAAGGCACACTCAGCGTCATAATCCAAGAGCAACATTTAGCCGATCAAAATCGAATTTATTTTTCAAATTTTGATAAACCAGTTGCCAAGTAACTTTTCTCAAAATAATTGAGTATTGGAAACAAATTAAAGGGTACGGGATCCGTTATCTGGATTTAAATTATCCAGAAAGCTCCAAAGTACGGAAAGGCCATCTCCAATATCCAAATAATCTGAGTTTAAAAAAAAATGATTTCCTTTTTCTCTGTAATAATAAAACAGAACCTTTTACTTGATCCCAACTAAGATATAATGAATCCTTATTGGAAGCAAAACCAGCCTATTGGGATTATTTAATGTTTACATAATCTTCTAGTAGATTTACGGTATGGAAATCCGAATTATGGAAAGATCCATTATCCAGATACATAGGTGAACATAGGTCCAAGTCTCAACAAGAAAATGCACAAACTAGCTGTGCTTTTAGTAGATATTAGTTCTGGTTCCCTGGAAGCTTCGCCCCTGGCCTCCTACTTGTATTAATAGTACATTTGTGAACTTGGGAATCACACACTATGGGGCAAATTCACTAAGATTCGTAGTTGCGCCAGCGTCCGCTTCGCCGCACTTCGTCAGGCGTATTTTCGCCATAGCTACGCAAATTCACTAAAATCCGAAGTTGCACTTAGGGGAAGCGTAAGGTTGCAAAGTTGCACTAGCGTTACAATGGAGGTATATGTAGCATCACTACACAAGCCTGGGAAACCTTCAAAACAGTAAATAAAATTTGTATTTTGCCCTACACATGTGCCCACTGTATAGTTAAGGTGCCATGAGTTAGGAAATGTAGAGGGGAAGGAGGGTAGCCCCAAAATTTTTTTCGATCTTTTTCAGCCTATCACCCATAAAAAAGAAAAAACTCCTGCGTTTTTTGGGACTTAGAAAATTTTTAAACTTTTTTTGAAGCAATCCCTATCTACTCTATTGCACTTCACCTGGACTGAGGTGGCGAAGGAAGTCTGGCGTAAAAGGTAGCGTTCAGAAAAATGTGCGCGTCAATGAATTTGCATAGTTACGTCCATTGCGCAAATTCTCCAGGCGCAAGGGTGCGAAGTAACACTAGCGAATTTACCCCAGTGTCTGTGAGTCAATCGGCGAATTAGAAAAATGCGCTACGTTAGCGAATTAAAGCTAGCCTTAGGCGCTTCGTCCTTTAGTGAATTTGCCCCTATGAGCAGGTTAACTGCAAATTAATCTTTTATTGTGCGTCCACACCTTGGTCCAAGTCTATTTATATCCCCTTTAGGAGGGTAAAGTCAGGGAAGGCTACAAACAGATCAGTGGATATATACTCTTTAATTACAGCTTTATAATTTATTTTGTCTTCTGCTTTTAGTTTTGGATACCCAGATCCAACCTACCTGCTGAGAGTCCAGGAGGAGCTCCGAGCCAAAGGTATCACAGCTGACTGAGGGAACTGTTCTTCACAGGACTGGAAGAGGAATGTTGACAAAGGAAATTGTGTTTGTTCTGTTAAGTGGCTCAAACAGCTAATTATTCATGTGGAAAAAAAAACTTTTTTTGTCCTGTCATCTTAGCTTTTTATTCGGATCTGTTTGACTACAGAAAATGGACTAATGTCAAACACAGACCTGGAACTTGGGGAACATTAAAACGTGACACTCTACTACCATGTTGAACATGGATGCGGACTCTTTTGGGTTCACCTTCGTGGTGAATCAGTTGAAGATACTGGGAACAATGAGTGCCAATACTGAACATTTGACAGTGGAAGAGACACATAGAGAAACACTGATAAATTGCCTGTAGCATTCTTGCTTCATAGCTGGTTATCTATTAGTGCTCATACTGATTCGCCTATAGTGTTTGGCTAGAGTTCTGAAAAGAATAACACCAGTCTGTGGGATTTGCAGTGCATTATGATTTCTTCAGTTTAAAAATGGTTTAATAAACCCGGAGTTGCAACATCTTTTGGGTCTTGTAGTTTAAATGCAGTTTGAAATGCTCAATATGTTTGCTGTTGCAGTGCATTCTGGATCTTGTAGTCCCGATACCTTTGTTACAGTATTGCAGTAGTGGACGGGGTGCTTATTGCACCTTTATAATGGCCCAGAGTATTAGATGCTGCAATGCAGTTTCAGTTTGTTATCTATGGTTCCGTTTATAATCAATATGATTACTGTTAGTATTGCCGTATGATAAAGATATGTTGCTCAGGTATTCCACAGAATACCACTCAAGACAAATGGATATCATAAATTAGGATATGAGCAATATTCTCTTGTTCGGTATCCCTAAGCAGCCAATAAGGTGTTTCTAATGTGTAAGACCCGTCAAAGATTACTGCAGACTGATCACTATAATGTACTGGACAAGACAATATGTGATTGTGTTACCCATATGGGGGGCACATAATAACACAGGCAACGTTTTCTCCTGCCCAGTTATCCATGCATATTATGGTATGGGATCCGTTATCCAGAAACCTGCTATTAAGAAAGCTCCGAATTACGAGAAAGCTGTTTCCCATAGACTTCATTTTATCCAAATAATCTAAATTCTTAAAAATGATTTCCTTTCGCTTTGTAGTAATAAAACAGTACCTTGGACTTGATCCCAACTGAGACATAATTAATCCTTATGTGAAGCAAAACCAGCCTATTGGGTTTATTTAATGATTTCCTAGTAGACTTAGGGTTGTGGCAGACGTGGCTGCTGGGGGTTAGCGACAAATTGCCTCTTATTTGGGCGAATAATCTCCCCTCAGGAGGCAACTTCGGAAAACGAAGTGATTTACATTCTAAATGACGGGAAGGCCTTTAGAGGAGATTAGTCGCCCGAAGAAGTGGTGATTTGTCTCTGGGCAACTAATCTCTCCCAGTAGCCACATCTGCCACCACCCTTAAGGTACAGAAATCCAAATTACAGAAAGATCAGTTATCTGGAAAACCCCAGGTCCAGAGCATTCTGGATAACAGGTCCCATACCTGTATATTTACAGTTTATTGATTTCTAACCTTTTAGTTTAGTGCTTAATCTTTTGGATAAATGTATGTTCTTTAGTTACTCATCTTTGTGCTTTCTTTTTTTTGGGGGGGGGGTCATCTCTACATGTAATTCTTTAGTATCGGACATAACTTTCCAGTTGTTAAACTGGATGTTTTGATGGTATGTGTACTAATAATATACGAATATGGGGTAAAAGTATATGTGGAGGCAGCAAGTGATCACTAATGCTCTACTTCACCTAAAGTTTACTGCATCTTGGTTGCTTCAGGCTACTGAACCAGGGCAAACGCACTACAAGTTAAATAGGATATACCCGCTTTGTTTATACACCGTTTTATTTATGATATTGGTACATTTATAATGACCAGAGAATACACAGAAGAATCAAAAACATATCCAACTACATGGCCATATCATTATAAAGCATGTCACCTGGACTACAATTAAAAGAATAGTAGTTTCACTGGAGAAACTATAACCACAGCTATTTGATAACACTAGGCTGCCAAACTGGTGATTTTGGAGGTTATCTACAAGGGCTTTTAGAAGTCCTTTCTTTGATCTTCCAGAGGATAGTTAACTCTAAATCCCTGTCCCAGAATAAGGCTTTAAAGCCATTAATATTATTCTGACTAATCAATTTTGCTTGGTGTCATTTCGCCATGCAACATTTTACTTTGTAATTGATGTATGGCTGATTCTGTTTACTGTAGGTTTCAACTTTCTGCGAAAATATGCCAGGTAAGGTTTCTCTCAAAAATAAAAATAAAAAAATCTTCTTTTAATAAATGAGCACATTGGGGTTCTGATAAATGGTGGAAATGTCCTAAAGAACCAACTAGTACTTTAGGTACTGAAGACTCATCGTGAGATAACCGATGCATTTAGCTTGGATTATAACATTTGTAACATTCTCACTCTGTTTTATTCAACGCAAAGCATTATTTCAAGAATTTAAAGGGTCATTATCTTTTAAAGTAAAAGTAAACTGAAATCCTTGTGTCCTTATAAGTAGAGTACTTTGAGAAACAATTGTCATAAAAGGCCAACAATGATGTATTTGAATGTGAAAAAGAGTTTTGTTGCTCTGGAACTAATTATAACTATTTCCTTCTCATCAAGAAACAGTTCAGTCATGCCTGAAAGTCCAGATATGAAATTGAACAAGAGTATTGGTCACAAAAAAGGCCAAAATCAGTCAAACAGGATCTGAAGAAAAGTGCAGGCCATGTTTATAGTTGTACTGATGAAAACAGAAGCTTGCAGCAAGGTTATTCCTCTAAAAAAAAAATTTGTGTGAACTGGATGACGGTTCATTAACACAGCAAAGAAAATCTCAGTATGACTGTGTTTAAAAAAATGTTGAAGTCATGTGATGACTGTATCTCTTTAACTAACTCAAGGTACAGGAGGTAAAGACAAAGACACATGTTATGTTTTGGGTAGCTGAGGATGAGTAGAGTATAACAGTGCTTTATAAGCAGAGTCTCATGCAGCTATTACACAACAGTAACTTTCACTTTCACTTTTATGCTGTCAGGAAGTATGCACAGTATAAGTCTTGAGCACAGTGACATCTACAGGCCATTTGTATAAACACCGCATATTCCCCATATAGTAGGAAAGCATTTGGGCAAATGTAATAAACAACAACAATGCATTTTAAAGCAATAATATATATTATTCACATCACATAGTCCTGGGTCCATGCAGGTAGTTTTCTGATTCTCTCAGTACGTCTTATAGGTTCACTTTCTTCAGGTCTATTGTAGTTGACATCAGGAGTAGGAAAATGTCTTTCATCAAATGGTGCTTCTCCAAAGTCATATCTAACAGGAACAAGATGACTTGCATTCCATATGCGTCCATCAGACAGTTCACATGTGTATGGTCCTCGCTGGCATCTCACTTCAAGTGGTGTAGTAAATTTAGATTGTCCTTGTTTCAGTATTCCTTGTTTCTCAATTCTGACTAAAGATCCAGGCTGAAAGTGTATTTCTCTGACACCACGTTTTCTGTCAGTATAAGCCTTGCATTATGCTTGTTAACGTTTCACAATGTCAGCAGTAGACGATTTTGTAGGCACATTATTTTGTGGAAGTTTGATGTCTGCAACTTGTAACTTAGTGCGCATCTGTCTGCCAGCAGGAGATGATTGGGTTGTTGCATGGCACGTTGCTCTGTAGTTATGTATCTTCCGATTAAGATTTGCTGTCTGTAGTGTTTCTTTTAGACTTCGGTTGAATCGCTCTTTTTTTTTCCATTTGTTTGTGGGTAATACACTGAAGATTTCCTATGCACAATATTCCTCTTTCTCAGAAAGGATTCAAAGTCGGATGAGACAAACTGTGGGCCGTTGTCTAATATTAACTCCTTTGGATTACCTTCTCTGCTGAAGACTGTAGACAGAAATTACTGTAGCTGATGTTATATGAGAAACAAATGCAATTTCAGGCCATTTACTGTCATAGTCTATCAAGGTTATAGCAAATCTACAGTCTATAGGGGCATCTGCAAAAGGACCAACAATATCAATAGCAAGTTTTTCCCATACTGAATCAGGGAATGTTACTGGTTTTACATCTGGTGTACAAAGTTCATTGCACAACCCAGTGAAGTGTTGATTTGTGGTGAAATTTTAGACACTGGCTGTGTGGCAGGCACTGGTGCTGTAGTAATGAGACCATCAACTAATTGTATGTTTAATGCAGCAAAGAGATCCCTTCCAAGTATAGCAGTGCCCTTATTCACAATGTAAAAGTCACATTTTGCAGTATTTGATTCAAATTGTACAGTCACTGGCAAGCAACCAAGCACAGGGATTGGATTCTTTAAGTAACTGACCAGTTTCAGGGCAGGTGTAACAAGCGGATCTTTCAAGTATTTCAAGAAAATATCCTTTGGTAGTATAGAAACAGCTGAACCTGTATCAAGCATTAGGTTAATGGAGTGTCCCTTGTCAACAGTAGCAGTACTGAAACTGACCGTGCATATAAACTTGTCTGGAATAAATGTACCAGCTTTATCCACACTTAATACTGTAACATTTGTAGTAGTGACTTCATGAACATCTTTAGCAGAACTACGGCAGATCTTAGCAAAATGTCCTACTTTTGTGCATTTGCGGCACCATTTAGCTTTTGCAGGACATGTAACATGATTTGCAGTGTGTTGTGTTGAACCACAGCGAGAGCAGTATTTTTTATTTGTCTTTGCTGCACGTTTTTGCAGTGAATCCCTTTCCTTAGCACTGTATTTTGCCTGTGACTGTGCATTATTAGGCCACAGTGCTGAATTCACAATCTGCACATTCCCAGCAGTTCCCTGACTGAGAGTTTTAGCCTCTGCCACTGTTTCAATTTGGCTAGCAACTGTAATAGCCTTTGCAAGGGTTAAATCATGCTCTAGGAGCAGTCTCTCTCTAATGAGAGGTGAGTTTTTTTTTTCCACTATTTGGTCTCTTAGCATTTCATCTGTTAGATTCCCAAACTCACAGGTAACAACCAGCTCTCTCAAAGCTGCTACAAATTGTTCTATGGATTCACCATTACGTTGTTCACGTTGGCGGAATTTATATCTTTCAGCAAACACATTTACTCTTGGCACAAAAAAGTTCTTTATAGCAGTAAGAGCAGTTTCATAAGTATCATCAGGTAATGGTAATGTATAGAATGTACGCTGTCCCTCTGCTCCCAGGCAGTGAATAAGTAAAGCACGCTTTCTAGCAGCAGAAATCTCCCCTTGGTCAGCAGCAATAATGTACTATTTAAACATACGGATCCAAGCAGTAAAAGGTATGGTAGACTCAACAGGGTTTGGAAGAAAAGGTGCAGGATGCTGCAGATGTAGAAGAGGCATCCTTGTCACCATGTGTTATGTTTTGGGTAGCCGAGGATGAGTAGAGTATAACAGTGCTTTATTAGCAGAGTCATGCAGCCATTACACAACAGTAACTTTCACTTTTAAGCTGTATGAAGTATGCACAATATAAGTCTTGAGCACAGTGACATCTACATATAAACACCACAACACACAATGTTACCTTCACAAGTAGGGCTAAGACACATCTATGCTTAATAAGCTTGACTATGTAACCCAATGGACATCCTTTCTGGCACTAAAAACAGTTATATTTAACAAGCACTTGAAGCACTTGCACCCGGGCGAATGCTGCTCTCTGCACCGAGTACTAGATCAAAAATCCGACGCTTGGCGCAGACAGCAGTATCAGGAGGTGAATGTTGAGCCCTGTGCCTCCTGCTGCTCCCTAAAAAGATGTGCGTGGTAGGGGGTGGAAAGGAGACACCAATGTGCCTCCCCCTGCCTGCCCATCTTGGATAGATAGGGGCACAACCTTGTGTGCAAGGTACAAATAAATGAATCAATTGCAGTTTTTCTTTTGTTACTTTTGCAGTGCGACCATTTCATAGCGAAGTTTCACTAGAGTTCATTCCTGCCTAACGAAACTTCACTAGAACCCTTATATTTAGGTCAATTTGAATAGGAGGGGTACAGTTTTCTTGAGTCAGTGACGAGTCCAGCACTTAGAGGCGTGAAATTCGACTGCCTGCCCAAGAAAAGAGCGCGGTGTGGGTCCCCTTGTAGGTGGTTCCTCCAATCAAGATTTTTGAAAGGGGGGTTTGTCTTTGTAGGTATAGGAATTACAAAATACAATTTTAACACCACAACTTTTGTGATGCAATCATGAAACGTATCATGTATTCACTCAGTCTTCCTTATTAGAGTAGATACCATGTATTTCCCTTTAAATTAAGTTTATAATAAATACTTTAAGATGTGCCCTGACTTTGAGAAGTCAGAAATGAATGCATTCCTTATATACGGAAGCAGAAAGCACTAGCACATCACTGAATACAAGAGCAGGCAGGTGTGCGATTTGTTCCTGTCTGTTGCACCAGAGACTGATCCGTCTGCTTAGAAGGAAACTTGATGCGGTGCCCCAACAACACTGGGATGTGGGCGAGGAACACAGTGGTGATGGTACATGTCAGTCTATGTGCTAGTAGTAGAAAAAGAGTAAAGACGTGTTTCATTGGGTATACTGGAGTATATCACCAGGATAAGCCAAGGAGGGCAAACACTGGGCTATCCAGTTATTTGGGCTGGAAACTTTAAAACTAAATTGCGTATGAGAAGAATTGTATATCACAGTGGCTGGAGGGGACAGGTCTTAAAGGGAAACTATCATGAAAATTAAAATTTAATATAAGCGTCCTCATACTGAAGTAAGAAACTTTCTAAATACAATCAATTAAACATTCTGCATTGTTTCTGAAATAGTCAAGTTTATATTCACTATTCCTGTCTCAGCATCTGTTTCTCTTCATTCTGTCTTCATGCAGAAGTTGGGTGTCAGTTGAATGATCCAATATATCTTATAGGGGGGGGTTCCTTTCCTAGCAGATGTATTAGAGCTAACTCAAATAACTGATCCCAGTACAAACAAAATCTAACAAAATAGCCTTTTGCCCAAATCCTGCATTTTAGAGAGACATGATGTCTGGTGATTTTAATAGAGTGAGCTCTAATACATCTTCTAGGCAAAAGAATATATAAGACATATTGGATCATTCATCTGACACCCAACTCCTGAATGAAGACAGAATGAAGAGAAACAGATGCCAAGAGAGGAATATTGGAACAGTGGAGGTAAACACTTGCTTGAAATCTTTTAAATGGACTGTTAATCCAGGTGCCCAGAAAGCCTCCCCCATTCTGCCTGTCTACGTGGGGAACGAGTGGGACCTAATCCCCCACCGTCCACCTATGCCGCCTGCCCTATGCGTTTCGCTGAAGATTAGGCTTCCTCAGGGGCATAAGAATTAAGAATTACAATGTTGCGAGCCGAAGTTGCTTTTGCCCGAGATGCCTCACTCGTGATATGTGGATTTAACAAAAACAAGCAAGATATAACATTGGTCCATCGAAGGACTATATCACAAACTTATACAGCTTAGAGAGTTAGGTGTCCTAGAAGAATGATTATAATCCATTTGATTATAGAGAATACACCTAAGCTGTTAGAGCTAAGTAAGAAAATTAAAGTAAAACAAAACATATTAACCTAATAATGCTCAGCTAATCTTGTAAATTGAACAAGAAATATATTATTAAGGATATGCCGGAACATGTAAGTGACTACAAACACATCACAAATGTAAATAAACATTTTGAAATGAGTTACAAACTATAATTATAAATGTAGCAGTCCAAGTGAACGGAGTTTGTTAGTTGAGTCAAAAAAGTCCCAAGATAACGACCAATTGTTAATGAAATCATGTTTAGGGTTAGGCCACACTGGGCGTTTTGGGGAGATTTGGTAGCCTGGCGACTAATCGCCTCATCTTTGTGGCGACCAATCTCCCCAAACGCCTTTCCTCACTCTGCGCCAGCTAGAATGAAAAAACGCCGGCGCTAATCACATGTGGCAATTCGTATTCCGAAGACGCCCTTTACGGGACAATTGGTCGCCGCAAAGACAAGGCGATTAGTCGCTAGGCGACCAAATCTCCCCAAAACGCCCAGTATGGCTTTATTCGTAAGGTGAGGATCAGCAGTCTTAATCCTTATCGCTTCTTGCCAGCATAAGTGATTTAAGAGGGACAAGATATCCTTTATTGAAGGTGTAGATACAGATAACCAGAATAACAATTTCTTTGTAGCTGCTGTCAACTATGTCATAACGTTGTTAAGATGATTGGTGTTGGGGAATTGATTGGAAGGGAGGGTTACTGGTGGAGACTTTCTGGGCACCTGGATTAACAGTTGCACACTCCATTTAAAAGATTTCAAGCAAGTGTTTACCTCCACTGTTCCACCTGTTGCCTTTTAATTACGTGTGTTTTACGGACACAATCCCACACTGCTTCCAGCCATTTGGAAGAGTGTATTGGTTGATTTTGTATTGTTGGCAGAGTGTATATAGATACAATTCTGTATTAAGTAATATTATTAAAAGTTAGGTTTTCAGCTCTTTATCATTTCATCAGATCTAACCTGGAAGGACACTAGCACTGCATGTTCTATATGTAATGTAACCAGTGTAACTTCAATTGTAATGTAAAGAATTGGGTCCCCTTTACACATCAGCCTTCCTACAGTTAGATAATGTTCACTGTAGTCTGTAGTGCATAGCCAATTGCTCCCCAGCTTGCTACGCCTTAGAAGAGCATTATGGGTCACTTTTATTAGATTAACCGCTGCTTTTGGAAATTCCTTTTATGTGACAGAAATGGCCTTAGCCAAGTCACTTCTTTCAAAGAATTTGCTAGATCAGGGAAGCGCCCAGTGTCTATTTATTTTACATTTTAATTCTTGATACTAAAGGGACAAATAACACTAAGACCTCCTGGTAGCAAAGTATTTAAGTCTCATTGAAACCAAAGGGGCTTTCTGGGGCCCACAAGACAACCTTTAATAGAGAGACCACTTTTCCAAGAATTAGATGTAGACAGTACTAAATATAACTGGTGTCATTTAGTATTTAGTATTGTTAAAGTAAGACAGGGCTGATGGTAATATCCTTCAGGTGGGGCCCACCAGGGCAGGGGCTCCCCAGGAAATCCTGTGTTCAGGGTCGGACTGGGCCAGTGGGACACTGGGATAAAACCAACCCAGACCCACTCCCCACCTGACACCTTCTCTGTTTCCCCCATACCTTCCCCTCAGCCTTCATCAAAATAACATAACTAAACTCAAATACATACAATATACAGGGACCACCAGAATCAGATTTAGGGATTTATGGTTCTGACTCAGAAAATAATAAAGGCCAATCCATACAATGTTGGATTAAAAAGCACACAATATTAATTTTCAGCATAGATCTATGATTATTTAGTAAAGTCATTTTTGAACTTCAGTGGTTAAAAGTCCCCCTATTATGATTCTAATAATATTGCTAATAATATCATTCCGCCAGTAGTTTAATGTTGGTTTTGACATGTTTTCTCCTGAATGCCTGTTTTTTGCTCTATATCATCTTATAGCCTAATACAATATCTAGTGCTCATGTAATAATTAGTTTTAGTAAATTACCCAGCTTTTGAGACCAAATAGGGCTATTTGTACATTGGAGTCAACATACATTTCCTAAATACACATTTAAAATGCTAGTAATGTTTCTGGCAGAAATAAAACAGCTGAGCTATGGGAATACAATGCAATTTATATTATGAATGTATAACTAGGTTAGGCTTTAATGAATTTTACAAGAGGTGAGTTCAGTGTTATCTGAGAAGAAGGTTTCATTTTGCAAGCTATGCATGTCATCGAGCACTGATACAGTAGGTACAGCATCTGTCAGATATCATTATTTAGATAATAGTCTGGCCCAGCAAGGAGACATGGCTTTATGAATACACTATGTAAGGTCAATAGCTGACACTGCTCGGCTACACTGCAACTGAAGAACCATCTAGATCTAGAAGCACCATTAGAATCAATACAATGTTACTATTAATGCAGGGGAATGACTAGGAGAACTGGAGCTACTGTCAGGGTTCCCATAGTGGATGTAGTGCACATCCCCCCAAAATATCACTTGCAGGTATCATTTTGACTCCTGTTGCTGGAAATGTGCATCCCGACACCAAAGATTTTGTGCACATTTTAACATGTCTCAATTGTGCCAACATTCTGGCGGATGCGGTGTTGCTGGAACTATGGGGAAAAAAAGTGGATTGTGGACAAAAATATGGTGACTTGCGCCTGAAAATAGCACTTTGCACTTGTATTACAATTCAGTTGTAAATAAATACGAATTTGAGTCACATTTGTGTCCCTAAATGATTCCTCTGAGCATTGTCTCTGTGCTGCACTATAGCTCATCATTCTTCATGTCCTTGGGTCTTTTTGCTTGGAAAGCTTTCAGTCACAGACACAATGTCACTTGCTTATATGGCCATTCTAGTTCCTACTGAATAAAGGAGCATTTGCAACTGAATCATGTCTGAGTCTCTATTTCAATGTGTCTACACCATAGGGCAACAGATAAAAGAGATATATACTCAGGGTCAGACTGAGGCATCTGGAGCCCACCGGGGCTGAACTTAAGGGCCTTCCTCCTGGCATTCACCCTCCACCCCTATCCATACCCTTTGCCTCCTTCCTCCTTAATTTTATGTCTGATGGTCTTTGCCTTTTGCTTATTCTGTTCTATAATAAAAAATATATATGTAGGCCTGAGGTTTTAAGACATTTTCACTGATGTAGACCAGTGTATGAATTCTAAGAGGGAGGGCAATTTTCTGTCTCATACCCCTTCAGCACTTGCACCCCTGCCTAGGGTTGACACTGGCCGGTATTTTACCAGCCTAGCCGGTAAAATATCTGCCACGGCTGGGCCCGTATTACAAATTTACCGACAATGTAGCTGCCGGTAATTTGTAATACCTATAACAAAAGCCCTTGGCCCTCCCCCAGAAACTTGCCTCTCCTTTGTCTTCTGCCCCTCTCGCGATGGGGCCCGCCCCCTTTCGCACCACAACGTCACATCCCGCCCATTGACCCGTAGCTCCGCTCCATCTTACGTCACGTCAAGTTACCGCCCCGATCACTGGCCGGTAAATTTTTTTAAAAAAGGTGGCAACCCTACCCCTGCCTATGGTACATATAGGGTTGCCACCTGACCTGGCCTGAAAACATTATGCTTAATGTCAATGTTATTAATAGGGAAGAAAGATAAAATAAGAGAAAGGCATGATTTTTTTTGGCAACAATAAGTACATAAACCCTGAGATGTTTAAGTGCCAGTATGTAATAATCCCTTCAATTATTGCTCACTGCTGGCTCTTTAAGACATTGGCACAGTATCTGTGGAGCTGTTTTTTCCTGTGCATAATAATTGCTCCCACACCCAGGCACTTGCGAGTTCTGGTGAGAGGAGCACACCTTTTTCACTGAATTATTTATTCCTGTGATGTCAGGAAACCCTGATCTCCTCCTTTAGTCCTTTCTCAGTTCCCACGCACATCTGCTGCTTGCATCCTCACCACAGCTACAACCATTAGGAACACTAACAGGGGTCTTCTCTTATCCTTCATACGTGCCTGTGTGTTACAGACAAAGGAGAGAAAAGGCAAATCAGGGGACTACATGTAGTGTTCTGAGCTGCACCAGCCTTACAATGTGACTGATAAACAATATAGCTTGCTGAGAAAAAAAACCCAACGCTGCTCTTGAGAAAGAAAAAATCTGCCTTTCTTTGTACGTTTTAGCTAAAATGATTTGTGTTGACAATGAATATAAATATGTGGCTGCAGGCAAGAAAGGGATGTTTTATGTCATCTGAATGAGAGGATAAGTGGCTGCTTTTGAGTGGAACAGATGTTTGTTAAAGTCTATTTTTCCTTTTTTTATTGCAAAGGTCTAAGAACATTTGAGTAAAGAAATGATAAACACTCATCACACTGTCAACATTCATTGTCTGTCAGATAAATCCTATCTAACAAAGCTTAAAGGAGAAAGAAAGCTGTTTTTACTTGGGGTGCCAAAAGTTATGCACCCCCAAGTGATTGCATTTACTTACCTGACACCCCAGGCTGGGGTTCTTCCAGCAAGCACCATGGAGCGCTCCTCTTCCTGCTTCTTCTTTCTTTAAATTTTCAGAGGGGCAGTCGCATGACCAGTAGAACGAAATATCTGTCTTTCTTGTTAAAGTTCGGCTTTTTGCTCTACTACGCATGCGCAGCCACAAGAAGAAAGAAGAAGCTGGAAAACGATTGTTCCATGGTGCTCACTGGTATAACCCAGGTCGGTGCGGTTTTCTGCTGATAGGAGCACCGGCACAAGGTGTCAGTTAAGTCATACCTCTCAACTGTACCAGGACAGTCCTGATTTTGACAAATCAACCCACATTCCCGGGTTTGTTACTGAAATATCCCGACTTTCTGTTTGATCTCCTGCACTAAACAGCTAGTAAAAGATACAAAGTTTCTAATTTAATTGGCTTTTGGCAGAAAGCCCAGAATAGATACTTTTGTAACAATATAAGACAAGCAGCTCTCTTGGGGGAACTGACTTGCAGTTTAAAGGGCAATTCACCTTAATTAACAAAACTGTAATAACACATAAAAACCACAGAAATGTGGAAATGTGCCTACATTGACACCAAGAAACAGGGATAGTTTGAATATGTTGGAGTTTTATTTATATTATAAATATAATTTTATTTGTTGCAAATTAGTTTGATGACCATGAAATGAAT
This sequence comes from Xenopus laevis, assembly GCF_017654675.1. Classification (NCBI taxonomy): domain Eukaryota; kingdom Metazoa; phylum Chordata; class Amphibia; order Anura; family Pipidae; genus Xenopus; species Xenopus laevis. The sequence goes on from NC_054373.1 coordinate 148,194,090, forward strand.
GAAAGTGCAGGCCATGCGCTTCTATGGAGGTCTTGTAACCCATCATACAGGTATATGGCGTTTAGGAAACTGTTTAGTGGGGACTTAATATATATAACCAGAGTTTTGTTCCCAAATCTCTGCACCCTAGCAACCATTGACTACTTTGACCCAAGGTCAGGAGTGGACGCAGACATTGAAAAGGCCTTCCTAGTGCTCAAGTCTGCACTCTGTTTACTACTCTGTGCAGGGGTTAGTAAGGAATTTATTATCCAGACAGACACTTCTGATGTAAGTCTGAGAGCCGTTCTCTCACAGGTTATCAATACGGAGAAGCATTCTGTAGTGTTCTTCAGTAGAAAGCTGATGGCAGCTGAGAAAAACTATACAATTGTTGAATGAAAATGCCTGGCCATCAAGTGGCCCTTAGATTCGCTCCATTATAACATTTTGGGTAAGAGATTCTGACTGATCTCTGATCAGGGCCACGCTGCACATGCACCCAAGGCAAGCCGGTGAACGCGGCGCCGGCTTAGCCCAGGGGTGCATGCGCATATGTGAGGGTAAGGCAGCGGTTCCTGGCACTCCAGGAGTTCAAGTTTGCGGTAGAGCATAGACCCAGAAAACAGCAAATGAATGCTGATGCTCTTTCCGTAGTCCATTGTTTGGGCTCTTCTGGTGCCTCCACCAGGAAGATGGAGGGCATATATGCAAGTGGATGGATGACAGATATATATCCCCATTCTTTAAGTTTTGAGCCATCCCTTTAAGATTTACCCCTTTAAGGGTCTGGTCACATGGGCAGATTCGGGGAGATTAGTCGCCAGGCGAGAAATCTCCACTTCTTCACCGCGACTAATCTCCTCGATCTGCCTTCCCCTGCCTTCCGCCGGCTAAAATGCAAATCACCTGGGGGCAGGCACACAGTATGCTTCGTTTCCCGAAGTCGCCCGTAATGGCCTTCACCAGGAAACTTCAGACGAGTTCCAGTACGAGTTGTACGGTGATTTGTGTGGTGATCCTCTTCTGTAATGCAGTAATAATGTAATACTTTTTACTCTTTTCACTACACGGGGCTATCCACTTTCTTGTTTACACTGGTTGCTAGAGATCCTAGCAACAGCTTTTTGGTGCCAAGCATACATATTTAAGCATCCTTTTATGCACTGTTATGTTATTTTCCCTGACGAAGGTTCCAACACGGAACCCATACATTGGAATAAATAAACCTTGATTTAGATGACTTTTTTTGTTTTTGTTGATATATTCTTCGATGTTCCATCACCAGTGTCACACTGGCCCACCGGGATAACATAAAAACTTCCGGGGGGCCCAGGTATCAGTGGGCCCTCCTGCTTCTAAACATTTAGCTTATTTCATGGCCATTCCCTATTTCTATGAGAATAAAGAGGTGAAATAGATGGAATAATAGTTTATAGTATGTAAAGAAGAAGTGAAAAACAGAATAGAGGTTGAGTGAGGAGAGGAAGAATATAATACTTAGAGTGGGCCCCTGGTCTACGGTTTTTGGTGGGCCCCTGGTGTCCCAGTCTGACACTGGCCATCACTTGATGTTATACATGTTGTCTTCTATAGACTGGCACCCAGGCATTTTCTTACTTATGGTTGTGCGTTCCACCAATGGCTATCAATATATCTATTGATAATGATTATAAACAATCAATCTATTGGTTAATATTGAACTCTGCCTTTTGTGGGAAGATGTATTGTAAGAGGTAGAATAGTTATGCGTAAAAATCAAAGCATACATGCACAAATACAAAGATTAAATTAGAAAAAAAAGAAAGCGATAGTAGTTGTATGTCAGCGTATCCAGCAGGTGGCACTTAACCAATGCAGTCAGTGGGAATGAATAGAAATGTGAATCTTTCATTCCAAGTTACTTGTAAGGGCTCTTATACACTTATACTTATTGTTGCTGCATTACCTTATAGTGGATATATAGAATTGGAGTATATAGAAACATTTTCCAGTTTGAGTTGTGTTCCACTGCCGTTAGGTGCATGTGTCTGAATGAGTACAACACAGTGAGTAGAACACAGGAGTGATCCCCTGTAGGAAAACACAGCAAGATACACCCGTGTTTAAGAACCTATAGAATCTATAGATGTTAATGAGAAAAAAATGTCACATAGATGGTTAAATTACATGAACCTGATGCTTGCAGTGAATTTTTTTATGGCGAATTTTTCGCAGCGGTTTCTCGAAAATATTTGCAGTCGACGTAGTGCAGAATATTGCTGCAAATCCATGTCTGCCAAATAAATTCGCCCATCACTAATGTCCATCTTTTTGCGCAATATTCTTCAAAACAGAACAGAAAATTACTACAGGTATGGGACCTGTTATTCAGAATGCTTGGGACCAGGGTTTTTACGGATAACAGATCTTTCTGTAATTTGGATCTTCATAATGTAAATCTACGAGAATATCATGTAAACATTAAATAAACCCAATAGGCTGGTTTTGCCTCCAATAAGAATTAATTATATCTTATTTGGGATCAAATCAAACTACTGTTTTATTATTACAGAGAAAAAGAAAATCATTTTTAAAAATTCGAATTATTTGGATAAAATTGAGTCTATGGGAGGCGGCCTTTCCGTAAGCTTTCTGCAGGGCCGCTCCTGCCATGAGGGAAGGTGAGAACCTTGCAGCAGCGAGCGACCAGTTACAAGCGGCGGCAAAAAGAGGGAGAGGGTGGCGGCATCTGAATCGGTACTGGCTTTCTGGATAATGGGCTTCCGGAAAACGGATCCCATACCTGTATAAAAAAACAACATTACTAGTAGCAGGTATAGTGGCTAAATGTGACTCTCTGTTTTGCATATAACTTTCAATTTAGTTGTTTTTAGATTGTTCACCAGTCATATAGACTTTTTTTCAATGATTTTCCACCTTTTACTTCTTTACAGTTTTTGTAAAAATAAGTTAAAAGTTTCATGTTTCGGTCTGGCAGCTCAGTGGGCAGCCATCACAAATAATTTATAGGAAGTAGTTGAAAAAAAGTCTTTATTTCTGTTCAAGTATGTTGGAAGGTGAACAAGTTCTTTAAAAGCTAAACTTGTAAATATTTCTTTGCCCATGCTTCTGTGAATGCATTACTGACTCTGATAGCAGCATCATTCTGCTCTTACTATGGACTCTACTGTAAAGGCTGAAGGGAGTTGAGACATGATACAATTTCCAAGGAGCACAGAGAGTCACACCAGCAATGGAACTCCCAGCATCTTTCTGTGATTTTATCAGGCTGATATTTATTGCGCATTAGGCCAGTAGTTTCCATATGACCCTTGGCACCAGCAAATAGGGCATGATTTGTGGACTCAGATGGGTTCTAATTGATTGGATTCCCTTGATCATTTGCTTGTTGACAGGTTTCCATAGGCACACCAGAAAATCTTGGACCACAGACCTACTGTACTATTTTTCCTCCTCTTCTCACTCATTCACAATCCACTAAAAGCACTTTAATATCACACAAATAAAGCTATTCAAAAGGGTCATTAAGGAGCTGCAGATTGGATATTGCAGATTGGATGTTCCTGATTGTTGTTGAGTGTATTTTAATAGAACCGTCACCTATATTCACATTATACCACCACTCACCCCACCCCCCCACTGTTAAAGGGACTTTGCGTTGGTTGCAAGATTTTACCTTTCTTGCAATGAAAATGGAAAAAATTCAATAACAAACAGATGTCAAAATTAGGTGTAAGCATTTAACAACTGATGTACAGGAATGGGAACTACTGACAGAGAGGCAATTCATTCATTGTCCTCCCATAAATATAGTTATGCACTTATTCTTTCTCTGATTTCTTTAGAACATGATGTATTTTTAAATGGTTAATTCACCTTTGAGTTTGTAGCGCTATAGTAAATTGAGTGCACCTTACTATACTATAAGCTCCACTCCCAATAAATGTGCCCCGGATGAGACCTTAAAATCTTAGGGAGTGAGCCCTCACAGCGATGTGGAAGCAGGGTGTAGTGCAACTGTAACTGTATTCAGGGTGCAAATAATTGGGCGCCAGTGGTTCTTATAACTTAACCATTGAACAGATTTATTGGACATATACAATCCTAAGTAGAATGTTCATAAAAGAGAACATGCAGGTTCATACATGAACAGTGGATAGGCAATACTCACAGCACCTTTTGGTCAATATAAGTTCCCTCGTGAACGAGCAGGGTCACCATTAGAAATCACAGGGCCCCGTACAACAACATTTTTGGGCCCCCCTTACAAGTTAAAAAAAAATTGGGGCCCCAGAGAATATTTCAAAAAACAAACAAAAAAAAAACGTTGGCGCCAGGGCTCCCCTTACAAGTTAAAAAAAAAATTGGGGCCCCAGAGAATATTTAAAAAAATAAACATTGGTGGCAGGGGCCTATAGAGTATTAAAATAATACATTGGTGGCCAGGGGATTAAAAAAAACACACATTGGTGTTCAGTAGAATTGAACTCGTGGCTTCAGGACTTCAACTTTGCCTCCTTTCGTGACTTTGGGACGTTTCACTGCTTTAGGACTTTAATTTTGTCTGTTTTTTGAGACTTTGTCTTTTAGCTGCTTCAGGACTTCAATTCGGCTGTTATCGTGACTTCGGGTCTTTTCGGCGCTTCAAGACTTTCGGCTGTTCGGGACTTCAGAAGGGCGGCACAGCTTCGGCGCTGTCAAGGTGGCCCGGCTCTTTCGAAAAGTGCAGCAGAGCTGGGCCCCCCTTCAGGCCAGGGCCCATTACAGTTGTACCCCCTGTGCCCCCCTGATGGTGGCCCTGTGAACGAGAACAATGTATGCAGCTTTGAGGAGGTACACCCAGCATTCAGCCATTTCCCTAAGTGGAACCTGAGGGGAAACTCTAGGTCTGTACACTTAGTCCCTACTTCTGGGCAATTAGTACCCCACTCACAATCCTCGGAGGAGCCTCAAGCTGCTCAGCTAAATATCCTGTCTATCTGTCACTCCTATCCTTGCCAGACTTGACCTGTCTAGGTTCCACTCGAGCTCTACCTGCCTGCTCAGGCTAGAGCCAGCACCTGATGGACACTGAAAGTGTGGCTTTAAAGGGTTTTATAGTTTGCCACAGTGCCATCTACTGGTCACTGTGAGAAACAACAAGGGGCATAGCTTAAAGCAGGAATAGGAAAAAGTTCCCCCTCCTAACTGTATTTTAGGACCCAGTTAGGTATCTATAAAACTAGGGGACTGCCTGCTAAATAATACTGGGAGACCAATTTACCATTCCCCTACAAGTTATTTCATAGTATGTTATAGAATGGCATATTCTTAAAATCTATTTTTAATAGTTTTTGCATTATTTACCTTCTTCTTCGTACTCTTCGCAACTTTCAAATGGGGGTCACTGACCTCAGCAACCAAAATCTATGTCACTGTGAAGATACAGTTGTTATTGTTACTTTCTTTCTATTCAGGCTTCTCCTGTTCATATTCCAGAATCTCATTCAAACCATGGTATGGTTGCTATGGTCATTTGGACCCTATCAAGCAAATAGCTGTTGAGATTGTAAATTGGAAAGCTGCAAAACGAAAAGCTAAATGATTGAATACCAATTGCAAATTGCCTCGGAATATCACCCTCTACATCATGCTAAAAGTTAATTTTAATGAGAACAACCCCTTTAACAAATCTCCAGTATAGTGATGCAAAGTGCAAAGCACAAATTTTCCCATAATGCATCATTTTCTTCATATTTGTCCACCTGCACCCCCTTACTCCAACAATGAGTTGTTATTATAAGTAAATGTGCTACATGCACTAGCATTTAATTTGCACAATTTTGCAGCCATATGCCCCTACTGCTTATGTCTTCTAAAGGTAAATGATCCCAATTTATCAGTGTCAATTTATATGGATATAGGTCACTATATACTAACGTACCTGCAGAATTATGCTTAGTTCAGGGAATATCTATGCATTTATAGATTCTCTCTACAAAGGCAGTTAGCAGGCCTGCAATGTTCATGTTTTAGTTATGTCTGTGCAATCCTAATGCCATTCATTCTGCATTGAATATCACTGGATATTGTGCTTGATTATCGGAAGGTCATTACAGCACAAACTGCAAGCTAAGCAGTAACACTTTCATGGAAGCTAAGCAAAGAGGTAAATACTTGTAATTATAGGTAGGTTGGTTTAGTGTTAAGTGATCTGGCTTTAAAAGGTTGTTCACCTTTCAGTAAACTTTTACTATGATGTAGGGAGTGATATTCTGAGGGTTTCATATCTTATTATTTGTGGTTTTTGAGTTATTTCACTTTTTATCTAGCAGCTCTTCAGTTTGCAATTTCAACAGTCTTGATTTGAATAAAAGACAGGAATATGAACAGTAGAGGGCCTGAATAGAAAGATGAGTAATAAAAAAGTAGGAATAACAAATTTGCAGCTTTAAGAAGCATTTGTTTTTTTTAGATGGGGTCAATGACCCCCATCTGAAATCTGGAAAGAGTCAGAAGAAACAGGCAAATCATTACAAAACTATAAAAAATAAATAATGAAGACCAATGACCACTTGGTTATTCTATAACACACTTAAAGACGAACCACTCCTTTAATGCTGGATTTCAATCTAAAGACCCAGTTTCATAGTGCCCACAAAAAGTGTTTTGAGTCCCGCTAGAGAAAAGTGTTTTATAAATGTTCTACTTTTTCCCTTTTAACATTAGATAAATTTAAATAAATAATGAATGGAGAGTGGCTTTGTAAGATTACTTTTAGTATTAAAGAGTGGCCATACTGTATATGGGTTATGTCTAGCCTGGTCCTCATTTTTTTTTAGTAGTAATTCGTTTTTTTGTAACTGCATCCATATTCAAAAACAAAAGTTTTAGTTACAAATTTCAGATGATAATTGTGCTGAGCAACCTTGCCATGTCAGAGCAAACCCCATATGGTTAAAACTACTGTTAAATCCCATAAAATACTTTCTTCCCCTTGGCTATTCCTTTACTTTAGATATACTTGACCATAGTTGTCCATTAATCTGATGACTGGTATATGGAAAACTTTTGTGTGCTAAGTTATAGCGTCAAAGCAACACTCGTGGCCATACGTGGGCTGACAGACCAAGTCGGCAGCTTATTGGCCCGTGTATGGGGCCCCCGACGGGCTTCCCCGATTGAGATTTGGCCGAAAGTCGGCCAGATCTCGATCGGATGAAACAAAAAATCCCGTCGGAACGCGGCTGCATCTGTTCATTGTTGTGTTCCCGCGATCAGACCGCTCCCGTTCCCAATCGTTAGGATCTGATCGTTGGGCCCTAGGGCCCACAATCGGATCAGCCCGATATTGCCCACCTCAAGGTGGGCATATCGGAGAGAGATCCGCTCGTTTGGCGACATCGCCATAGATTTCAGACTGCAGACTCCTCACACCAAACCTGCATCTTGTTGGTAAATACTTTATATGAAGTCAAAATAAAGCCTGTCTGACAGATCTCTTGTTGGAGAATGGACAGATTGGACAGATATTTATTGGAGTGTTTTGAAATTCTAAACAGCTGATAACTTGATTTCGGTATTAATAGGGTCCTCTTCTGATAGGTCTGGCTAGGCTCCAATTGTCATCTAATCATTGCCCCAGACCCAGATGTCAAAGACTCAGATTGGCCTGATTTGGCCCACCACTTGGAAGGCCAAATTAAGCAAAGGCCCACTTGTATGGTGACTTCACCAAAAAAGGAAATCTTTCAATGTTTGGTCAAACCATTTTACATGCTCAAATATTATGGTTTCCCATAAATGATGCCCTTTTGTGCAGTCTGTATGTAAGCTGTGTTATTGCTATCCCCTATGTTAAGTTTTCCCAGAATTTATGCTGATTTTTTTGTGGTCCCCTGGAAAATATAAAATCGGGGTTTGGCTGTATAATGACTTCTAATATTGTCTTTGGATTATACATTTTTTGGGAAACTTTAGATGGATTTTGATGTCACTTGTCCTTTTCCTGTCTTCTGACCATTCCTGTTTCGCTGCCTGTACCGAACTTTGCCTGTTTATTGACCATTCTTTAGAATCGTGTCTCCAGTGGAATAGTTGTGTCATTAAGTGAGCTTAATTTCTCCATTTTAATGCAGTTGCTCTCTGAAAATTACAGACGAATAGAGAAGCCTACAGCAATGGACAGATGGTGACTTTTTAGATTCTACAAAGGCTTTTGATACAGTGCTATATAAAGATACTGTAAATAATCCAAAATTATGAAACAGCGCTCCCTAAGAAGCTCGAGAAAAGACAGCAAGAAAAATCATACATAGTGCATTCATTTTTTACTCTCTCTGTAACACCTTTTTGTGCTCCCCAAAAAAGTAGTGAAGTAGGGTTAACTTTCCCTTTAAAATGGCTTAAATTCACTTGTGAGTGGTAAGATAAGGTTAACTTCCCCTTGAAATTGCTCGTACATCAAAATAGGGTGGGTACTCACAAAAGTTTTCGAAAAGTATATGGCTTTCAACAAAACATCTCTCTCCCGTTGTTTGTCCACTGTAGTCTCTAGGAACAAATGCGCTATAGATAGTGTGAAATATTTTTTTTTATTATCTAATAATTTTAAAATTACACTCACATAAATAAGGTAAAAAACGCTTATCAGTCAGTCCAGTTCCCAGCGTGCTTCCCTTCTCCGCTGTGTTAGTGTCTCAGTATCATGCCGGCAAAGTTTCTTACAGCGTGTTTCTCTCTGGGCGCTTCCTGGATGAAGTCACTAAGCTCCGCCTGACGCGTTTCGCCACTTCGACTTCTCCTACTCATACAGCGCATGTCCTCCATTCCAATGATTTAAAAAAACTTTTTTGACAGTGCTATATAAGCCTAACACTAAAGTCAAAGCTAAAAAGAGTCTAATGGCCAGGAAACGCTGTGGGTGTATGGACAGATATCTGGCTGAATGTTTCTTTGCTGAGAGTAAGTATCAATATTTCAGATGAGAACAAAGGCATTAGTGGTCTACCACATGGATCTTTACTGAAGCATTTAATGTTTTTAATCATGACTGTCAGGGCCAAGGAGGAAGCTGCAATGAAAGCAGGCAGAAATAGTCCAAAAAATGGTACACAAGGGGTTAAAAGGGTCAAAGTCATAATCCAGGCTATAGTTAGAGGCAGGCAGCAATCAGAGTAGTCAGGCGCAAAGCAGAAGGGCCAGAAATCAGTTAAATAGCAAAGTATAGCGCATAGGGGTGCTTTGCCAATGAGGCGAGTTGAGGCTGTTGCCTCAGGCAGCAGAGCCCCACTAGGTACCAGGGGCAGCAAAAATGCTGCTCCTGGTACTTTAAGAGCGAATTTCCGGTGGAGGGGGGCAGCAGCAACTGCTGCTGCCTCAGGCGGCAGAGGGGCCAGGATCGCCCCTGATAGCGCACCTATGAGCTCACAGGTGCAAGATCTAAATTCTGGCACTGAACGCACAAAACTCATCGTCTTTTATTTTAAATTTGGCTACATATGGCCATGGGCACCACCGTTTTGGATGCGGCACCGGTGGGGAGGAGAACTATTGGCAGTTCCTTACACTTACAGAACAGAAATTGACATCTATTTTTGTGGATGATGCACAACTTTATAGAGCAGAACTCTACCAACTTTTACCAGAGAGCCACATTCAATTGTAAAAAGAGTTGGGGAGAAAAAAGAGCTTGAAAAATGTTCCTGGGGGTGTTAAATAAGAGCTGTGATTGGCTATTTGGTACCCCTATGTGCATTGACAGTCTAAATGAGTCAAACTATCCCTATGACAATCAGCCCTTTTGTGGTTTGACCACTAATGAACGTTTAATCATATTCTGGTGTATTCCCTCCATGTCTGATAGGCACTAAATATATATGTTGATTAACTGAATTCAGTGAGCCTTCATCTAGTGTGGGATATAAAGTTACTGCTGGTAAAAATGTATGTCATCTCACACATGAAATGATGTGTATGAACTTTTTCCTGTTGTTTTGCACAAAATATGCAGTTTCTATAGTCCATGTTAGCAGATTCAGACTGTCCTGTCTGTAACAAAGAATCCCCAGAACACAGATCCACTGTTAGATTAAAGGAGAACTAAACCCTAAAAACTAATATGGCCAAAATGCCATATTCTATGTACTGCACTTGTTGCACCAGCCTAAAGTTTCAGCTTGTCAATTGCAGCAATGATCCAGGACTTCAGACTTCTCACAGGGGGTCACCATCTTGGAAAGTGGCTGTGACACTCACATGCTCAGTGGGCTCTGAGCAGCTGTTGAGAAGCTAAGCTTAGGGGTTGTCGCAAATTACGAAGCAGAAAATGAGGTTTGTCTGTAATATAAGCTGATGCTACAAGGCTGATTATTAAATTCTGATGCTAGTTGCACTGGTTTCTGTGCTGCCATGTAGTAATTATCTGTATTAATTACTAATTAGCCTTATATTGTGACATTTCTATTCTATGTGTACTGTATATTGTGAGTGGATCCCTAAGCTCAGTAAGTGACAGCAGTACAGAGCATGTGCAGTGAATCAGCAGAAAAGAAGATGGGGAGCTACTGGGGCATCTTTGGAGCCCAAAACATAATGTGCAACATTTCTAGCCTACACCTTTAGTTAAGCTTTAGTTCTCCTTTAAAGACATTGGATAAAGTTGTGTGATAAGAAAGATACTACAAGATCTGCCTGAGAAGGTGTGATAATAACACTGTAGTTCTGCAGACTAATGGAATTCTGACAGCTGCCTCTATCCCGTAAAATATATCTGCCTAGAAGAATATGGACAGTTTCTGATTCACTTTCCCTGAACTCCATGTTCCCTAACACCTGTGCTGCCCAGCAGATCAAGATTTCAGGATATCCTGCCATGCACACTGGGGGATTAAGCAGCAGATGAGTAATTCTCCTGTTCTAATGTGCAGATTCCCTGGAAACCTGCTCAATTATGCTGACAGTGCACATATTCAGGATATCCTTCTGTGAGGAGAAACAAAAGTCATTAATTCAGGTAGGGCCCAGAATTAAACTCACATTCTAGCTGATTCTGCACTAATATTTTGAAATCTGAAGGACTTTCATTGAATATATAAACAGTGTATGTGTGTAAATGTGCAGTGCCTAAGTGAAGGGACTACAGTACTGACAAAGGAATCCGGCTATAATAAACTCTTGTTCCAGGTCTACTATAGGTGATCCAGACTACAAGAGGCATTTAAAACGTAGAAGGTCAATCCTTCATCTCCCCTTTGACATCTCTACAGGGTGTAAATCTCTTTACTAGCACTGTACCTGGCATTTATCCAACAACTTCAAATATTGAGAGTATTGATCCCCTGTGGTTGAGGTGTAGCTCAACCACATCCTCAATTCATCCCTTCCATATAGCTATGGGCCGTCCTGCTTAAAGGGATCCTGTCATCGGAAAACATGTTTTTTTCAAAACACATCAGTTAATAGTGCTACTCCAGCAGACTTCTGCATTGAAATCCATTTCTCAAAAGAGCAAACTGATTTTTTTATATTCAATTTTGATATCTGACATGGGACTAGACATTTTGTCAATTTCCCAGCTGCCCCATGACATGTGACTTGTGCCTGCACTTTAGGAGAGAAATGCTTTCTGGCAGGCTGCTGTTTTTCCTTCTCAATGTAACTAAATGTGTCTCAGTGGGACATGGGTTTTTACTATTGAGTGTTGTTCTTAAATCTACCAGGCAGCTGTTATCTTGTGTTAGGGAGCTGCTATCTGGTTACCTTCCCATTGTTCTTTTGTTTGGCTGCTGGGGGGGGGGGAAAGGGAGGGGGTGATATCACTCCAACTTGCAGTACAGCAGTAAAGAGTGATTGAAGTTTATCAGAGCACAAGTCACATGACTTGGGGCAGCTGGGAAATTGACAATATGTCTAGCCCCATGTCAGATTTCAAAATTGAATATAAAAAAATCTGTTTGCTCTTTTAAGAAATGGATTTCAGCGCAAAATTCTGCTGGAGCAGCACTATTAACCAATTCATTTTGAAAAAAATGGTTTTTCCCATGACAGTATCCCTTTAAAGAGGGCCTAATGTAACCCATGCTCAGCTCAATCTAGTTGGATATAGCCTGTTTAAACTATAATAGGGTTACAAATTATGATTGATTGATTTATTTTGATTTGCATTGCTTAGGGATATACTAAATCAATATTTTTTTTGGATTTGGTCAAAGTTTAACCTGAATTGTGTTGTAAAATGCAATAGTTCATCACATGCAAGATGCCACCTAGATTCTAATTCACTTTCTCCTCCTGTCCATAATAAATGCCTCTGCCATATGCTTCAGCAAGCATTCTCCTTTTGCCATGTTGCTCTGGCAGCCCATATACTGGCTCCAGCTACCAATCAGGATAAAGTTTTTACTGTTTACTACTACTAACCTGACAAAGCAGCACATGACTCATGAACTCATGAGTTTATTCAGCTGGGATTATGCAGGAAAGGTGCATAAACACTGTCTGAACTTCCAGTAATAACTATATTTTTACAAAGACATACCTGATTCCACAGACTGAAAGGAAACCATGAATGTCTACCTGTGCTGCAGGGACAAGTTCCCTGTCTTTTCCCCTACCGTTCATGGAATGATCCAATCTTTCCTTACCTTGTTGTGATGGATTCTGGGACTTGAAGTCACTCTGCTTTCCAGGAACTCTGTGCAATCTGTGCACCACCCACTATGGAAAGTAGTTGGACTTCATCATTTCACAAAGGAACAAGTTGAGGAAGGGGGGTGCATGACACCGTGAGCCTAAAGGGATTTGGGAAATGGTTTCATGGTTTAACATGGTTTCCTTTCAATCTGTAGAATGAGGTATGTCTGTGAGAACAATTGCACCTTTTCTGCATAAATCCAACGGAATAAGCTTATGTCAAAAAGGAGGTAGACTTTCTCTACAACTTTATAGTTGGCCACAGTTCTGTATTCTGATTGGGTATCTGCTGTTGCCACCTCTCCATGAAGCATACCAATATGCCAAACCATGACAATAGGCACTTTCAGCCAAGAGCTGATTAACTTATACAACATAGATGACTGAGTTAATGAGGCATACAAATAAAGATTGGCTGGAGAGCTTCATCTTTATGACTAGTTATGCTGTCCTCATGCTCTGCGGATGTCCAATATAATGATTCCACTATAGTGCAGGAAAGCTCATACAGTCATATGATTACATAAACGGAAGAGTGCAGGAAAGTTTCTGGGAATAGTTCACCTCAGATGGTCACCTTGCCAGCACATAAATCTCATGGTGGTTTTTTTTAAGACCTGAAAGGGGTTTTGCAACTTTTCCGTGCAGTGTATTTCAGCCTCACACTTTATGTTATAATTTAGCTTCGTGCACTCAAGGAGGCAATTCAAGTCTATATAAAAATAGTCCTCATTTTGCTTGGCCCTGTTCCAAATGCCATGACTGTTTCTCATGTGCTTTTATACCTGCTGATTTTCCCCAGTGAACCTAGAATAAAAATCTAAATATAACAGACCACAACCTAATGAAAAGAACATGTATCTAAACTTAGTGCTTTTTCACTACTGTGATTCAGTGTGATTGATGGAGGTAGGCCCACAGGCCAATTAACTACTTCACGGAAAACTGCAATACATACTTTGAGACCAGAACGTTTCTTCGGACTTCCAAGTGTGGTCTAAAACTGGTCATACAAAGGCCAGTATTGTTTGTCTTCCCAGCCAGTCCTGAGCAAGTTGACAGCTTTTATTGTAATTAAAGGCACCAACAGCAACCAATTAGATGAATGCTTTTAAACAGGTGACTAGTAAATATTTCCTGTTGATAGTTGGCTGTAGGTTGCTGCTCCTGGGCAAGCTTAGAGTCTCATATTACATAACCCCATAACTGCTCCATTTTAGAAAGCTACAAAAACCATAAAACTGAGTTGGTGCTCCCTTTACATTCCAAGAAATGTGGACATGCTTATATTTCATCTTAAAAGTATGCAAAAATTTCTTGGAACACTGCTTTATACATCCATCTTCCTCAGGTATTATCTTTGTGGACTACAAATATGGAGGACAAATATGGACTGCTTCCCTCCACTGAAAAAAGTGGTACCCTACTAGTATACCCTTTAGCAAGCATAGAATTTCCATCAACTATTTTACCTGTGTACATATAAAATGTATGCTATTTTAATATGGACCTTAAGTTGTCCAATGCTGAACAATCTCTGTAAAGTGAAGTGGCCCTGAAGGAGTGCAAGATGGTGCCCACGAAACCCCTGCACTATTCTATATTTTTTGTCCAGGAAAAGCACTGATGTAAGTCACCAGTATTACATTTCTGGAAAGAGGAAGGAGGCATGTTAATGGGGCCTAAGGTTATTCTCAGCTTTTTAGTCTCTTTCAAGCCATGTAAAATCACACGTATAAAGCATTGAACTGATTTACAAATGAGTAGCTACGTGTAGAATTGTAGCAAAAACAGCTAGCTACAGAAAATGGTACTGAGTACTTTTCATTTCAGTATTCTTCACAACCTGAATTTGCCCAGTTCACAGCAATAGGTTATGCTTGGGGTGCTCAGTGATAATGGGGTAGCTTCAACCTCCTCTTCTATATATATATATATTAAGCAACAAAAATAGGTCTTGTATTGTGAAAAAAAGAAATGTGTTTATTCAACGTTTCGGCTCTTAAATGTGAGCTGTACTTCTCAGGAAGTTCTTGCATATCCATTAATACTATGATTATTGGTACCAGCACCTAGGCATTTACAGGTACTATGTGTGCACCAGGCCAGTGTTTATCTATCTATCTATCTATCTATCTATCTATCTATCTATCTATATATATAAACATAAAGTATATATATATATATATATATATATATATATATATATATATATATATATATATATATATATATATTTATTTTTATTTTTTTAATTTTTATTTATTTATTTATTTATATTTTCCTTTTCAAGATTTTAGCAATTTTTTTAAAAAAAAATATGATAGATTGACAGTTATCCACTTTGCACACTGTGTGGAGCATTGTGCATGGGCCCTAATGAATTTGAAACAACACTGCTCCCTGCTGGTGATTTCTTCTAACTGACTTTAGTCGGCTGAAAATGAATTTCTTTAGAAAATTGACGTCTTGCGATGTTGCTTAAAAATTCAGTTAGTAAGCATAGAGGAGTCATGTAATGTTTCTCTGGTCAGTTGAGTAGAGCAGCATCAAAAGATGTTTTTTTAACCATTTCCTATTAGGGACACTTCTTTTTATACCTTTCAGTTGATTGACATTATACCCCATTTTTACCAATAGAGCCTTGTACTACTGCCATAGATGCAGATATAAAATAACATTTCTTTTTCATAGTTCTAGAGGAAACTAGCAGTTGTGATGTGTGAGAAATAACCTGATGATGCTGGATCCATCTGTAGATTGTAGTCACCCATGACAAGCATTCATGATCCAGTCCATTTCAATCAAATCCTGTACACCCCCCCCCCATACACACACAGAGATGGAGGGTTCTGCGAAATCAGTCTCTCCTTGCCTGAGAGTGGGAGTACATAATGAACAGACAGTACTGAGCTCTTAGCACTTACAGTGCCCCTAACAGGGTCTGGAAAGTTTCAGTAACTCTGTTTTTCTATTGTAGGGACAATGAGGGTTCCATATGAATAAACAGTTTTCTTACAGCATATTCAACATGCGTATGCACAGCTTGCTTGCTTACAGTGGTGCTGATAGAACTGTTAGAATCATTGTTAAAATGATGTTGTGCTGTTTGTGCCTCCTATCTGCAGAATAGCAGAAGAAATTCGGATGCACACCTGTTAATTGCAATTGTGTCCAAGACAGTGATTTATTTGAAGCCCAAAGTATACATCACAAAGGGGCAACGTTTCGGACCCCTCCGGGTCCTTTATCAAGCCTCTTGTGTCACATACAAATACAACTTAAATAGGGGTAACAGGGGGTTGGTGATTGTGAGCCCCTCCCCCTCGTTAAAAGGTTAAAGGTAATCCCAATTGTGTGAGTCATAGTCCAGTATCCAGAGTGTTCGTATTTGAATACAGGTGAAATGTCCAATCAATAGAGTCCATCTTCACAGAGTGTCCATAAATCATTAGTGTAAAAAAGATAAAACTCCAAAGAAACCCCCCAGGATTTGAAACATTATGATACATTTAATGTGAAACTCAAATTTTGACAAATTGGTAACTATTTGTGACAATGGATACGGCATACCTGAGACGTCTAGTGGACTCTGCACCATTCAAATGATCCCATGACATGTGCAGAGACCATGTGTGACACTCAAGACATTGATTGTCGTTCCATTAGTAACCTTAAAAAATTAATGAGAACGACAATCAATGTCCTGAGTGTCACAAATGGTCTCTGCACATGTCATGGGATCATTTGAATGGTGTTGTGATGTATACTTTGGGCTTCAAATAAATCACTGTCTTGGACACAATTGCAATTAACAGGTGTGCATCCTAATTTCTTCTGTTATTCACCCAATGACCCTTATGCGAGGGAAGGGTCTTCCGGATAAGCACCCTACACTTACAACAAGTGTGTTGGGATCAGGTTGAGCTCTTCATGTTCGTGCATCCTATCTGCAGAATAACCAAACCAAAAGAGCATTTTAAAGGAACAGTAACACCATAAATATGAACATGTTCTAAAGTAAAACTAAAAATAATGTACCGTTGCCTAAGGCTAAGGCTAGACGAGCAGAAATCAGCCTTTTGAAATGTGCAGGCTGATTTCAGCCCCCCGACCGCTAGCCGAATCATTTTGTCTGCTTACGTTCAGAAGCCTTGTGTTGGCTCTGGGACAAACAGACTCGGTGGATTTTGGCAGGCTGATTTCTGCTCTGTCTGGCCCTAGCCTTAAACTGGTGAATATGGTGTGTTTGATACAGACAACATTACTATAGTTTATATAAATAAGCTGAGGCATAGCCATTCAATCTGAAATAGGGCTAAAAGGCACATTTATTTAGCAAATAACAGATAAGCTGGATGAATACAATGAGAGGTCAAATTCCTCTCATGGCTCTCCACAACACTATAGAATCATCCCTCTCTCATATAAAACAAGGCATTTACTGCCAAGAAATAGGTTCTGGATTAAGAGATACAAACTTTCAATGCAAAACAGGATATTTTTACTGTCTGACATTCCTGGCTCTTTGTAACCACTATATCAATACATTTTTTGGACAAGGCCAGGCCAGTTAGTGTGGGGTTATGTGCTTGCGTATCAAAAGAAATGTCTGTTTCTTTGGTACTTCCTTATGTGTCCACCTTTATATTTTATATATGTTGTATATATTTATATATTTTATATATGTTGTGACATAGCAATCCACATCCACTTATTTACCTATCATCAGGTCAGGTATGGATTCATGATCTGAGAAATGTTGTATTTACTGATGGAGTGCACCTTTTCTAGTTCATTGAATTGTCGACCCCTGATCCTTCCTTCACTTTCTATTACTCATCAATGAATATTCCTATTTACGTTCCTCCTGGTTGCTAAAGGGGATCAACAATCTGAGAGTGTGTTTAAAATTGCAGGTATAATTATTTAGAGCGTTAACTGTGCCAGGTTATGCAATCCAAGCTCATGCCTTACATGTGACAATTGTTATATGTTATATTATACAGTAGCTTTGCATTGCTGTTGAAGCTTGAGAAACAGGATTAAGAAATATTTTACATGTGGCCATACCATTCAAAGCACATTTAGTGGGGAATTTTATCCATGGGCATTTCCTTATGCTACCCTAGGATTTCCCAGAATTAATGTGTCTCTCTTCCTTTCTTGAGTCTCCTGCAGATTTTTATACTTTGATATGCAAGCACACCCACTATTTGAAGCTATGGATAGGGACATTAAGGGGCTATAACTAGTACTGGTATTATTTAGAGCAGTGATCCCCAACCAATGGCTTGTGAGCAACATGTTGCTCACCAGCCTCTTGGATGTTGCTCCCAGTGGCCTCAAAGCAGGTGTTTATTTTGAATTCTTGGCTTGGAGGAAAGTTATGGTTGCATAAAAACCATGTATACTGCCAAACAGAGCCTCCTGTAGGCTGCCAGTCCACATAGGTGCACCAGCAGCCAATCAGAAAGCATATTTGGCACCCCAGGAACTTTTTGCATGCTGGTTTTGCTCTCCAATTTTTTTTTTACAATTGAATGTGGTTCACAGGAAAACACTGTTGAGCATTAGCCAGGAGGAGAGACTGACCTGCTTCCGTACAAACATACACACTACACACATTCATTTCTGTATGTTTGTCAGTGATAATGATAACCTCTTTCTGAACCAGGAATAAGCATATCCATATAACCCTTTATATTTATAGATGGAAATGTATATTTTATAGTTAGTGTGTGGGGCAGAATGAAAAGCATATGCCATCATAATAGGCACAGCAGGAAAAAATAAGTTATAAGAAGAAAATTACAGGATTTAGCATTGTTTACCCCAATAAACCATCCGATGAAATGTAAAAAAAAAAAAAAAGTAAAAGCTGCCCATTCCAATCTAGTGCAAACAGAATAATCTTTATTTAATTTCTGCTGTTAGGATTTCTCTGTTTTTCTACCTATGACTAGAACATTTACACATTTATACCTTAAATCTACTGACAATACGAACAATTCTTTTGACCTGCACAAATGTCTATAGTTTAATTAAACAGTTGGAATTTATGTGGGCAGAATAGTGTAATAAATATACTCATCCAGTTGAGTAAACTGTATAACTGGTACTGTCAGTACTTTGCCGCTGGCCTCAAGATGGCAGAATTTCCTCTTGCTTAAAAAAACAACAACATTCAACTACGGCTTTGTAAAAAACATTATTTTCTCACATTCTAATACAATCATTTTTCCCATTAGTGAAGACCCAGAGAAGGCTTAACGCAAGCAGAATGACTAACCCATCTCTGTGTGTCGGTTTATGAGAAGAGGACTAATCACGCCAATGGAGTGAATGACTGCTGAACAGCACTCTAGTGCTGAGGAGAGCCTCACTGTAGCCATTCAGCGGGGAGACCTCTGACTCCTTACATGGTGATGATGATAAAACAGAAGAACACTCATGGAAAGGAATAAAATAATCAAAATTCTACGTCAAGTTGTTTTTTTTTACATTCAAACATGTTTATTTCTATTTTTATCAAGCTGTCTCAGTTAGTTGTGCTGGGAATTGAACTAAAACACTATGCATCCTTTCCAGCTCGCTCTCAATGCTCAGATCCAAGAACTGCTTGTTTTCCCTGAAAAAGAATGCTGAAAGGAAAGGCAAAAAAAAAAAAAAAAAAGAAGTAATTAAGCTTCTGCACAGACTTCTTTATTTAGCATATAGACTAATCGCATGGATCTGAAATGTTAACGTTTGGGCAGATATATATGTATGCTTATTTATAGAATGGGTAATGCAATGTGTATATATATATAAATAGAGGCAATGTAAAAGCAGGAGTACACAGACTAAGGACACTTAAAAGGGGTAATTTACAAATGCCCTAGACTAAGGATCCCCAACCTTTCAAACCGGTGAGAAACATTCAGAAGTAAAAGGAGTTGGGGAGCAACACTAGCATGAAAAATGTTCTTGGGTTGCCAAAATAAGGGGTGTGATTGGCCATTTGGTAGCCCCTATGTGGATTGTCAACCTATATTGAGGCTCTGTTTGGCAGTGCACCTGGTTCTTATGCAATTTAAACTTGTCTCTAAGCCTGGAATCCAAAAATAAGCACCTGCTTTGAGGCCACTGGGAGCAACATCCAAGGGGTTGGAGAGCAACATGTTGCTCACAAGCTACTGCTTGGGGACCACTACCCTAGACCAATAAGGGGCACAAAATTCTGGTCTATTGGCCAAAACCTCACTGGGCCATTTCTTAGTCTGCGTCTAAACGTTGGACAAGAAACAGCTGAACTATTCACCTCAACCTGCTCCATGTATTTGTACACAGGCCAAGCACTGCCTATTAGTGCAGACACCAGGAGCTACTGTGAGCCATTTGGCCCAGTGCTCATTCAGTAATCTTTTGCACCCATGGGTCTTGCTATGTGCTTCAACTTTCAGTGCTGGTGGTTACAAGGCAGCCCTCTACTTGGACAGAGCTTGCACTTGTTCAGGAAGGGGGTCGTCTGTCTGTTAATCTGTCCCTGGATATAATGATGTAATTGAACCGCACATTACAAAATGAGATATCATTTTATCAAATATACCCAACCATGTAACACTCTCCCCACTTCTTCAAAAACAGCACCCAACAAGAGCCAAGTTGTAGCTCAATGAATGCTGAAGGCCATGGTCTGGAGATCCATACTTAATGCATTCTGTGTTTATTACAACTGCATGACAAGCATTTCTGTGCACGTCCAGGGTTGCAGAAATTTCAGGGTTTCTAGCTTCAGTATACACACTTGCTCATTACACATCAAAGAAGGCTGGGCTGGCATATTGAAGTGCAAGGAGCTTGTTTTGGCGCTAGTAGGGCTGCCATCAGGTGGGTAATAGGGGTATTGCCATAAGGAGCCCCTTTACAGAGGGAACAGCAAAAAAGGAGAAGTGTGATTCATGGGTCCTAAAGGGGACAGGGGTTTGTGGGGAGGGAGCAGTGTTTGGTTGAATCATGGGGGGGGGCTTGAAAACTTAATATTAAGGGACCCCATGATTCCTGATGGTGGCCCTGGGTTCAAGTACCTTTTATAAGTGGTGTCAATACATGCATGAAGTTCAACATGCTGCACTTGCACCCTGGTGCCCTGAAGCACCTATTAAAACTTCATAAAACACATTTTAGAATCCACTAGAAACCAAAGCATAAAGGAAGAGAGGGAGACTTTCAGATTGGTGATTTTTACATATTGTCTGTTTTTTACATATATAATCTCTCTCTCTCTCTCTCTCTCTCTCTCTCTCTCTCTCTCTATATATAAAGACGTTTAAGCATACATAGTGCTATGAGATTGCCCTTCATCTGGCATCACACTTTGGTTATGCTGGAATACTTTTTATAGGGGATGTAAGAAAGGAGAGGCTGTTGCTTTAACATGACAAAAACCAATTAAGTTAGCCATAGCCTATAGCATAATAGGAATCTTTTCAAAACAAGGCATTCATTACAAGCCATTAATGCTGCAGCTGGTTCATCTCTTGTAACCAATGATTCATTGCCGTCTAATGCCTGGAGACGTTCTCTTTATTGTACATGCCATGCGCATCTATCATTTTCCAATGAAGAAAATAGGCTTTGTTGGCAGGTGAGAGGCACTTGGCCCAGTTCACATCCCATACCCTGTCTATTGTGACATTCCCTCTCTTTCATATTTAATGCAGCTTTATCTCTCCGCCTTTGGAGCTTTGTAACGTGCTTGCAGAATTACTAACACAGCTGATGTGAGACACTTCCTTGTATCTGGCATATTTCATTGCCACCACACTCCTTAATGTTTCCCTTTCTACTACTAGGCATTGGCAGTTGCCCACCATTATCTCTGCTTCGTTTGGGATGAGAAAATAAGACCACCAGAGAGGCAAAGGTAAGCCTTCACCTGGTCCAAGCAGCCAATCAGCTTTTACTGGTCTATAAATTTGGAATACAGAAAGTAATTATATGCTTGGTTGCTATGGGTTACTAGACAGGTTACAGATTTTATGTGCTAAAGTTTTATGCTCTTATATCCTTAGCAGCTGGAAAACTCGTTTTACGCCTTGCTGAAAAGAGTGAGATTTGTGGGTTAATGGCTGAAGTGGCACCCATTTTTACATGTGTTTTTGACATACTCAGCTTTAACATTTGCTTTATACATCTTCTGCTTATGATCTTCAGGCAAAGGCAATATGACACTGTACATTCCTTAAAGAATGGGTACAGGGTCTAAAAGGGGAAACAAAGGTTTAGGTTTCTGGCTTTGGAGAACTCGTGTGTGTTGTACGTGACAACTGCTAGAATACTTGCTGGGTGAGCGGTCCTATTCCAAACTGCCATGTGTTCTCTGCTAAGATTGTTACAGGCCTGTAGAATCCAGGAGTGAAAAAAAACACAATAGTGCACAATACCTCCAGTATGAATGAAATAACCTATTATTCCAAACAGCCATTATGTCCCTACCCAGATTTATCAAGTATGCCCACAATGCCACCAAAGTACCCCAGATATGGCCAATCATATGCCTAACAATGTGCACAATCCCTCAATGCAGCAGAAACCCTACATAGACTCAAAAATGAAAGAAGGCCCATGACTGAACTAATACTGAGTATTACTTATTGTCTATGCCACGACTAGTTTTGCACCTTTTGATATTTCTGGTGGTATGAAAATTTGAACCCCCCTTGTAGCTTTTTTGCACTAGATTTTTGCTTTTATTCACTAGCGTTATACTGTATTGGTCTGCCTTAGAAGGCAGGTGCCCAGTTTGCCCACCTCAGTTTCAGCAATCAGTAGCAATCATGGTACTGCTTGTCCATATGCTTTTCTCTGAAGCTGAAAGAACAGAGAACATTAGTATTACAGAATAATGGTGAGCAATAGATGACAAAATGTGAGGTCCTTTGATGTATATGGATTCTTCCAAGGCCTATTTGTATTGTAGATTGTGGTCTGGGCTTCTATGCCAACCCCAGGCAACTACAGCCTTTTAATAATAAAGATCTGTGCCTCCAAATATGCCCCAGTAGCTCCCCATCTTCTTTTCTGCTGATTCACTGCCCATGCTCTGTGCTGCTGTCACTTACTGAGCTTGGGGACTGACTCACAATATACTGAATATATATATATATATATATATATATATATATATATATATATATATATATATATATATATATATATATATATATATATATATATAGCGCACAATATAAGGCTGATTAGTAAATCGTTCCAGTTATGTGTACATGGCAGCTCAAAAACCAGCCCAATTAGCATAAAAATGTAATAATAAGCCCTGCAGCATTATCTTATATAAACCAGATACCTGTAAATCCGATTAACCTAAATTTCTGATTGTTAATTTATGAGGATCCCTAAGCCTAGCTTCTCAACAGATACTCCTAATAAAATCCAAGATGGGAAACTCCCGTGACAAGGCTTGGATTATTACTACTATAGAGATGATGAACCTTTAGGCTGGTTCAATAAGTTCAGTACATAAAATATTGCTATTCTAGCCATACTTATGCTTAGGGTTTATTTATTCTTTAAAAACATATAGTTGGCTTATACAGTACCTTGGCCTAGGGTCTGGATTATCATTTTAGGAGACCCTCTGCCTCTGCTTAAAGGGATACTGTCATGGGAAAACATGTTTTTTTCAAAACGCATCAGTTAATAGTGCTGCTCCAGCAGAATTCTGCACTGAAATCCATTTTTTCAAAAGAGCAAACAGATTTTCTTATGTTCTGGATTATCATTTTAGGAGACCCTCTGCCTCTGCACTGGGGCAGCTGCTAAACTGACAATATGTCTAGCCCCATGTCAGAGTTCAAAACTGAATATAAAAAATCTGTTTGCTCTTTTGAAAAAATGGATTTCAGTGCAGAGAAAATCATGTTTTCCCATGACAGTATCCCTTTAAGGAAATAATTTCCCCACTATATCGCAGGTACCAGACTTCTGATTTTCTGTTTGTATTCCCTTTAATTCCCAACAGCCATAACAGTGTGACATAACAGCTTAAAGATCTCAACCAAATATTCCTTACTTTGCATCCTTCAGAAAGTTACCATGGGAACTGAAACCCTGAATTCTGTTTTTGCTAAAGTGTGATTAGTATTTAACTGTAATACTGCTGCTTTGTTCTGGCTGTGTGCTCTCTTGTGCCAGTTAGGTGCTGTGTGCTGAAGAATCGACTGGTGATCAACAGTTAATACATATGAATGGTGAGTACATAACATGTTGGTCAGATCCTCATGGGGGAATACTTCTGTACGTTATTAACAACCATAAGTCCATAGAGCGGTTTCAATTGCTGAACAGCCGGTGCCTACTCTCAATGATGACTGATACAGCAAATTAGATATAAAGGTGCACAATAGGCTTGTGAGGAGCCAAGGATCCTTTCTGGGCAAGAGGAGAAGAGAACTCTAAGCAGAGGGGTAAGGTATATATTATATTTGTGAGATCAGTGGTGCTTTCTGTCCCTTTTATCTGTAGGCTCACTCTGCTGCCACTGCTTCTTGTATAATACATATTGTTGTGCATTTTTGTGTGAGCTTTTAGCAAGTGGTTAGCTGGTTAAAACTAGAGATGTCGCGAACTGTTCGCCGGCGAACTTGTTCGCGCGAACATCGGGTGTTCGCGCTCGCCGGAAGTTCGCGAACGTCGCGCGACGTTCGCCATTTTGGGTTCGCCATTGTTGGCGCTTTTTTTTGCCCTCTCACCCCAGACCAGCAGGTACATGGCAGCCAATCAGGAAGCTCTCCCCTGGACCACTCCCCTTCCCTATAAAAACCGAAGCCCTGCAGCGTTTTTTCACTCTGCCTGTGTGTGCTGAAGAGATAGTGTAGGGAGAGAGCTGCTGCCTGTTAGTGATTTCAGGGACAGTTGAAAGTTTGCTGGCTAGTAATCGTTTTGATACTGCTCTGTTATTGGAGGGACAGAAGTCTGCAGGGGTTTGAGGGACATTTAAGCTTAGGTAGCTTTGCTGGCTAGTAATCTACCTTCTACTGCAGTGCTCTGTATGTAGCTGCAGTGGGCAGCTGTCCTGCTTCTGATCTCATCTGCTGACTGCTGCAATAACAGTAGTCCTTGTAAGGACTGCTTTTATTTATTTTTTTGTTGTTTTTACTACTACTACTACTACTACTACTATAAGAGCCCAGTGCTATTAGTCTAGCAGTGTTGGGGAGTGGGACTGGTGTGCTAATCTGCTGCTCCTAGTAGTTCAGCAGCACCAACTTTAATTTTTTTTTTTTAATATTCATTTTTTTTTTATTTTACTTTTTTTTATTTTACTACCGCTGTAGTAGTGTATAAGTTGACCTTTTAGGCATTATTTGCCCTGTAGGCATTATTTGCACACTGTTTTCTTCAACCCGCCATCGAGCTGTGTGACCTTGTTCACATTCTGTCTAAATATCCATAATATTACCGTCTCCAGAAAAAACACCGGAGTCACTTTTTTCAAGCAGCCATAATATATTTTACGTAATCCGTATCCACCGCTGTAGTAGTGTATACGTTGGCCTTGTAGGCATTATTTGCACACTGTTTTCTTCAACCCGCCATCGAGCTGTGTGACCTTGTTCACATTCTGTCTAAATATCCATAATATTACCGTCTCCAGAAAAAACACCGGAGTCAACTTTTTTCAAGCAGCCCATAATATATTTTACGTAATCCGTATCCACCGCTGTAGTAGTGTATACGTTGGCCTTGTAGGCATTATTTGCACACTGTTTTCTTCAACCCGCCATCGAGCTGTGTGACCTTGTTCACATTCTGTCTAAATATCCATAATATTACCGTCTCCAGAAAAAACCGGAGTCACTTTTTTCAAGCAGCATTCATATATTTTACGTAATCCGTATCCACCGCTGTAGTAGTGTATACGTTGGCCTTGTAGGCATTATTTGCACACTGTTTTCTTCAACCCGCCATCGAGCTGTGTGACCTTGTTCACATTCTGTCTAAATATCCATAATATTACCGTCTCCAGAAAAAACACCGGAGTCACTTTTTTCAAGCAGCATTCATATATTTTACGTAATCCGTATCCACCGCTGTAGTAGTGTATACGTTGGCCTTGTAGGCATTATTTGCACACTGTTTTCTTCAACCCGCCATCGAGCTGTGTGACCTTGTTCACATTCTGTCTAAATATCCATAATATTACCGTCTCCAGAAAAAACACCGGAGTCACTTTTTTCAAGCAGCATTCATATATTTTACGTAATCCGTATCCACCGCTGTAGTAGTGTATACGTTGGCCTTGTAGGCATTATTTGCACACTGTTTTCTTCAACCCGCCATCGAGCTGTGTGACCTTGTTCACATTCTGTCTAAATATCCATAATATTACCGTCTCCAGAAAAAACACCGGAGTCACTTTTTTCAAGCAGCATTCATATATTTTACGTAATCCGTATCCACCGCTGTAGTAGTGTATACGTTGACCTTGTAGGCATTATTTGCACACTGTTTTCTTCAACCCGCCATCGAGCTGTGTGAGCTTGTTCACATTTTGTCTAAATATTGATAATATTATCGTCTCTAGAAAAACCACTTGAGTTACTTTTTTTTCAAGCAGCATTCATATATTTTACGTAATCCGTATCCACCGCTGTAGTAGTGTATACGTTGGCCTTGTAGGCATTATTTGCACACTGTTTTCTTCAACCCGCCATCGAGCTGTGTGAGCTTGTTCACATTTTGTCTAAATATTGATAATATTATCGTCTCTAGAAAAACCACTTGAGTTACTTTTTTTCAAGCAGCATTCATATATTTTACGTAATCCGTATCCACCGCTGTAGTAGTGTATACGTTGACCTTGTAGGCATTATTTGCACACTGTTTTCTTCAACCCGCCATCGAGCTGTGTGAGCTTGTTCACATTTTGTCTAAATATTGATAATATTATCGTCTCTAGAAAAACCACTTGAGTTACTTTTTTTCAAGCAGCATTCATATATTTTACGTAATCCGTATCCACCGCTGTAGTAGTGTATACGTTGACCTTGTAGGCATTATTTGCACACTGTTTTCTTCAACCCGCCATCGAGCTGTGTGAGCTTGTTCACATTTTGTCTAAATATTGATAATATTATCGTCTCTAGAAAAACCACTTGAGTTACTTTTTTTCAAGCAGCATTCATATATTTTACGTAATCCGTATCCACGCTGTAGTAGTGTATACGTTGACCTTGTAGGCATTATTTGCACACTGTTTTCTTCAACCCGCCATCGAGCTGTGTGAGCTTGTTCACATTTTGTCTAAATATTGATAATATTATCGTCTCTAGAAAAACCACTTGAGTTACTTTTTTTCAAGCAGCATTCATATATTTTACGTAATCCGTATCCACCGCTGTAGTAGTGTATACGTTGACCTTGTAGGCATTATTTGCACAGTGTTTTCTTCAACCCGCCATCTAGCTGTGTGTATTATCGTTTCCAGAAAAACCAACTGAGTTTTTGTTGTTGTTGTTGTTTTTTTAAAAATAATGCCAGGCAAAGGCAGGCCGCCACGCAGAGGCCGTGCTAGGGGCCGTGCTGCTATGCAATCCTGTGGCCCTAGCAAATTGCCCAGTTTTAAAAAGCCAATGACCCTGAACTCCCAAAATGCTGAAGAGGTAGTTGACTGGCTTACACAGCACACCCCATCCTCTACCGTTTCTAACTTTACCACAACATCCTCCTCATCCTCCACTGCTATGGCCACCCCACGTAACACTTCCTCCACCACCGGTGCCCCTTCTTCACTGGGGTCAGAGGAGTTATTTTCCAATGAGTTTCTTGAACTGAGTAATGCGCAACCATTATTGCCAGAAGAAGATGAAGGAGATGAGGACCTTACACCAGATTTAATTCTGGCAGAGAACACGATAGAGATGGACATAATGAGTGATGAGGAGGAGGTCCCCGCTGCTGCTTCCTTCTGTGATGTGTCAGAAGAAATTGATGCATCTGAGGAGAATGATGATGAGGAGATTGATGTTTTGTGGGTGCCTAGTAGAAGAGAGCAAGAGGAGGGTAGTTCAGATGGAGAGACGGAGAGTCAGAGAGGCAGTAGGAGAATAAGACTTAGAAGAAGCAGGGAGGACAGCCCGCAGGGATCAGTAGGGCAACAACATGTATCGGCACCTGTGTTCAGCCGGCCAACGCACCCGCCATTGCCGCCAATACCGCCAACTCCGCCAACTTCTACTGTTACCGCCAGATCGCACACTTCCAAAAAGTCAGCAGTGTGGGATTTTTTTAATGTGTGTGCCTCTGACAAAAGCATTGTAATTTGCAATGAGTGCAGTCAGAAACTGAGCCTTGGTAAGCCCAACAGCCACATAGGTACAACTTCTATGCGAAGGCACATGAGCGGCAAGCACAAAGCACTTTGGGAGCAACACCTCAAAGGCAACAGGCAAACTAAAAGCCACACTCCTTCTGGTCCAGCATCTTACTGCTCTACCTCTGCTCTCCTTGACCCGTCTGAACCACCCTCCACTCCGCCTTCCACCTTGACCACCTGTTCCCATTCCCAGTCATCTGCCACCAGCCAAGTTTCTGTGAAGGCCATGTTTGAGCGTAAGAAGCCAATGTCTGACTGTCACCCCCTTGCCCGGCGTCTGACAGCTGGCTTGTCTGCACTCTTAGCCCGCCAGCTTTTACCATACCAGCTGGTGGACTCTGAGGCCTTCCGCAAATTTGTAGCAATTGGGACACCGCAGTGGAAGGTA
The DNA here is from genome assembly GCF_017654675.1 of Xenopus laevis. NCBI lineage: Eukaryota > Metazoa > Chordata > Amphibia > Anura > Pipidae > Xenopus > Xenopus laevis. Next base: position 148,222,511 of record NC_054373.1, read on the forward strand.
CCCAGCCGCAATTTTTTTTCTAAAAAGGGAATACCACACCTGTACCAACATGTGCAGAGCCAAGTTACCGCATCTCTGTCACTTAGTGTTGGGCCAAAGGTCCATATGACTACTGACGCATGGTCCTCCAAGCATGGTCAGGGCAGGTATGTCACCTACACTGCCCACTGGGTGAACTTGGTAATGGCTGGGAAGCAGGGAATGGGTAGCTCAACAACAACAGTGGAGTTGGTGTCACCGCCACGGATTGCACGCGGTTCTGCCACCACCTCTACTCCTCCATCGCTCTCTACCTCGTCTTCTTCTTCTTCTTACTCTGCTGCTGGGTCCTCCTTCTCCTCCTCCACACCTGTGCACCCCCAGCTCCCCCTAGGCTATTCGACGTGCCAGGTACGCCGTTGTCACGCTGTCTTGGGGATGACGTGCCTGGAAAGCAAAAAACCATACCGGATCTGTACTCCTGTCATCTCTGCAGTCACAGGCCGATCGGTGGCTGACCCCACACCAACTGCAGATCGGAAAAGTGGTGTGTGACAATGGAAGCAATCTGTTGGCAGCGTTGAGACTAGGCAATTTAACACATGTGCCCTGCATGGCACATGTGTTAAATTTAATAGTCCAACGTTTTGTCTCCAAGTACCCAGGATTCCAGGACGTTCTCACCCAGTCCAGAAAGGTGTCGGCCCATTTCAGGCGTTCCTACACAGCCATGGCACGCCTTGCTGACATTCAGCAGCGCTACAACATGCCAGTCAGGCATTTGATTTCTGACAGCCAGACTCGCTGGAATTCAACGCTCCTTATGTTGGAACGTCTGCTGCAACAACAAAGGGCCGTCAACGAGTACCTTTTTGAACTGGGTGGTAGGACTGGATCTGCACAGCTGGGGATTTTTTCCCCCGTTACTGGGTGCTTATGCGCGATGCCTGCAGGCTCATGCGACCTTTTGAAGAGGTGACAAATATGGTCAGTCGCACCGAAGGCACCATCAGCGACCTAATACCCTTCGCTTTATTCCTGGAGCGTGCCGTGCGACGAGTGACAGATGAGGCTGTAGACCAGCGTGACGAGGAGCTGGAAGCGCACGATTTCTGGTCGGAATCACCAGAACGAACCCAGGCACCTGCTGCAACGCAGGGAGAGGTGCCAGAAGTGGAGTCAGAGGAGGAAGGTGGCTTTGTGGAGGAGGAGGAGGAGGACCAACAGGAGCAGGCTTCCCAGGGGGCTAGTGGTGACCTTTTGGGGACCCCTGGTCTTGTACGTGGCTGGGGGAGGAGACCGTGGATGATGCAGTCCTTGATAATGAGGAAGCGGAGATGGATAGCTCTGCATCCAACCTTGTGAGAATGGGGTCTTTCATGCTGTCATGCCTGTTGAAGGACCCCCGTATCAAGAGGCTTAAGGAGAAGGACCTGTACTGGGTCGCAACGCTACTAGACCCTCGGTACAAGCATAAAGTGTCAGAAATGTTACCAACATACCACAAGTCCGAAAAGATGCGGCATTTACAAACCAGCCTGCAAAACATGTTGTACAATGCTTTTAAGGGTGATGTCACTTCAGGAACTCATCAACATTCCAGGGGCAGAGGTGCCAGTAATCCTGCCACGAGCACACCTGCAAGGACAAAGCCCTTTGGCCAGTCTGTAACGTCAGACATGCAAATGTTTTTCTGTCCAAGGCAGCGCCACAACCCTTCTGGATCCACCCTCAAAGAACGCCTCGACCGGCAGGTAGCGGACTACCTGGCATTAACTGCAGATATCGACACTCTGAGGAGCGATGAACCCCTGGACTACTGGGTGCGCAGGCTTGATCTGTGGCCAGAGCTGTCACAATTTGCCATGAACCTCTTGTCTTGCCCAGCCTCAAGTGTGCTCTCAGAAAGGACCTTCAGTGCAGCAGGAGGGATTGTAACTGAGAAGAGAACTCGCCTAGGTCACAAAAGTGTCGATTACCTGACCTTTATTAAAATGAATGAGGGGTGGATCTCGGAGGGTTACTGCACGCCGGAAGACTTGTTCTGACTTCTATGCAGCTGTCCTTCTCTTCAAGCCTCATGACTCCACACACAGCTGTCCTTTAGCGTCCTCCTCCTCCCTCCGCCACCGTTACAACTAGGGTGCAAACCCTACTGGTTTAATTTTTTCTGGCCTCTGTGCTTCAGTGGCTGCAACCAAAAAAACTGGGCAAACAATGTCTACAAGGTCAACGTATGGCAAAAAATGACTATTTTCAGCATTTATATGGCATATTTTTTCTGGCAACTGTGCTTCAGTGGCTGCAACCAAAAAATGCATATTTTCTGCATTTATATGGCATAATTTTTCTGGCCTCTGTGCTTCAGTGGCTGCGTCCAAAAAAATGCATATTTTCTGCATTTATATGGCATAATTTTTCTGGCCTCTGTGCTTCAGTGGCTGCAACCAAAAAAATGCATATTTTCTGCATTTATATGGCATAATTTTTCTGGCCTCTGTGCTTCAGTGGCTGCAACCAAAAAAAATTATATTTTCAGCATTTATATGGCATAATTTTTCTGTCAACTGTGCTTCAGTGGCTGCAACCAAAAAAATTTATATTTTCAGCATTTATATGGCATAATTTTTCTGGCCTCTGTGCTTCAGTGGCTGCAACCAAAAAAATTTATATTTTCAGCATTTATATGGCATAATTTTTCTGGCAACTGTGCTTCAGTGGCTGCGACCAAAAAAATGACTATTTTCAGCATTTATATGGCATATTTTTTCTGGCCTCTGTGCTTCAGTGGCTGCGGCCAAAAAAACTGGGCAAACAATGCCTACAAGGTCAACGACGTTGACCTTGTAGGCATTGTTTGCCCAGTTTTTTTGGCCGCAGCCACTGAAGCACAGAGGCCAGAAAAAATATGCCATATAAATGCTGAAAATAGTCATTTTTTGCCATACGTTGACTCAACGTATATGGCAAAAAATGACTATTTTCAGCATTTATATGGCATATTTTTTCTGGCAACTGTGCTTCAGTGGCTGCGACCAAAAAATGCATATTTTCTGCATTTATATGGCATAATTTTTCTGGCCTCTGTGCTTCAGTGGCTGCAACCAAAAAAATTTATATTTTCAGCATTTATATGGCATAATTTTTCTGTCAACTGTGCTTCAGTGGCTGCGACCAAAAAAATGCATATTTTCTGCATTTATATGGCATAATTTTTCTGGCCTCTGTGCTTCAGTGGCTGCAACCAAAAAAATTTATATTTTCAGCATTTATATGGCATAATTTTTCTGGCAACTGTGCTTCAGTGGCTGCGTCCAAAAAAACTGGGCAAACAATGTCTACAAGGTCAACGTATGGCGAAAAATGACTATTTTCAGCATTTATATGGCATATTTTTTCTGGCAACTGTGCTTCAGTGGCTGCGTCCAAAAAAACTGGGCAAACAATGCCTACAAGGTCAACGTATGGCAGTTGTTTAAAGAGAACAGTAGATTACTAGCCAGCAAAGCTACCTAAGCTAAAATGTCCCTCAAATCCCTGCAGACTTCTATCTCTCCAATACAGAGCAGTATCAAGCAGATTACTAGCCAGCAAGCTTACTATCATCTGTCCCTGAAATCACTAACAGCTCTCCCCCTACACTATCTCTTCCAAGCACACACAGGCAGATTTTTCAGATACATTTTTGCCCTTGATCCCCCTCTGGCATGCCACTGTCCAGGTCGTTGCACCCTTTAAACAACTTTAAAATCATTTTTCTGGCCAGAAATGTCTTTTCTAGATGTTAAAGTTCGCCTTCCCATTGAAGTCTATGGGGTTCGCGAACCGTTCGCGAACCGCTCGCATTTTTGCGCAAGTTCGCGAATATGTTCGCGAACTTTTTTTCCGACGTTCGCTACATCCCTAGTTAAAACCCTCTCTGAAAAGAAAACCAGGCTGGTAATGCAAACCTGTCGTTATAAGCAACATCCTGCTTGGGATTTAGAAACTTTATTCTGTTTCTTGACTTGGTTTTGCTGTGAGTCTTTCCTCTCCTAACTGATGCATTTGTGCATAAATCTACTGTATCTATAAATCCAGGTAGTACAGGGTAGGTATTGTGCTGTATATGCAATAATATCACCTGTCCTCTGGGTGTAAGAATGGGCAACAGTGCAGAACGCTTTCATTGTCTTGCAAGGCATTGAACATAAGAACAAATAAATGAAAAGCAGGAACGGCTTATTAGCCCAAAGTACTCCCAGGTCCTTCTCCTTCAAGGAACTGCCGACCAAGGCACCCTAGGCAGCCCAGCCAGCCACCTTGCTGGTGGAGCACATTGAGAAGCAAGGAAGAGCAAGGATCAGGGGCAATAGAGTCCGGGCTAGGAGTAGACAGAAGACTCTTCAAAGGTACATACTCGGTGCTCGCCACATTTCTGTTCCCTAGACACCCCTGTCTACCCCTAGTTCCGGCTGTGATTAATGGTATAGGTAATTTGTAGAAATTTAAATGCCAGGTTCACATTTATCAACATTGAATCTTATTTGACATTAATGAAGAAATTAAAAAAGTGGAACCTTGCAGCACCCAAATAGAACCCTAATCGAAACAGAAAGAACCTTTCCTCAGGCAGCAGTGAGCTGGCAGTTACAAGGGGCCGCAAAAAGCCCCCTTTTGTAACTTTAAGAGCCCAATTTCCGGTTTTCGCCCTGGAAATCTTCCTCTGCTAGTGAAGAAAATGCCAAAGCGCTCATTTCTCATTTTTTTCTCATTGAAAAAATGAGAAAAAGTGGTCTGGCTAAACATAAGTACTAGTAGGTTAATCCATCAGGCTCTGGGGCTTATTTACAGTAACTTTGTGTAATCATTTAAGTATCATATTTTGTGTCACCCAATGACTTGATGAAGCTGAGCCATCTGTGCCACTCGATCGTGGAACCTTAACTCCTCTATTGTATACAGAACAGAATAAGAATATTGCTTTTTAGAGTCCCTTAAAATTAAATTATTTAAATTTTTTAATCGAGCCAGCTACTCAAACAACATCTTTTTATTATGGATATACTTGAAAACCATTTTTTTTAATTTTTTGTCTTTGCCTGAGATGCAATCAGTCCCTCATTTCCTATGTTTGCCTTCTGACTGCTACTTTACAACACTTGCAGTTGCAGTATCTCAGTCTGTCCTCTTTATTTCTATCAACTTCCTTACTTCTGAGTTACGCCACATAGGGTGGTCCTTAATGCTTTTACATGTCCTTCTTAAGGGAATAAATAGGAAACAGTAATAAATTAATATCATATAATACATCCATTTCTTATATGTCCCCACTTTGTGCACTTGAGCAGATTTTAAGGTGCCAAACTTCCCTTTCCTTTAATTTATAGTGTTTGGGTGCCTGTTGTGTGTTTGCATTTTTGCAACAAATCTTATATCAGAGAACATTACAGCCCTTTTACTCAAGGGTTCTAGTACTTGGATATTTTCTGTATTTTCTAGATTGTTAGAGATCACTAGACCCACTAGATTCTGGTTGGGTCCTCACAACAATCTGTGACATAAAATTGTCATATAGCACATTTATAAACTTAATTTTCATTAACTGTCGCAGCAGTACTTTTGGGTAATTAATATTCCCTATTATTAAGACTTGCCTCAAACTAGCAGCCTATACTATTGAGGAGGAGCAGGAGCTGAGCCTCTTCCTCTTTGCTTATGGGAGGAGGTCTGTAACATAGCCCTACAATTAATAAATATGTTGCCTTACAATCTGTGCAAAGTTCAACACACTGGAGGCCCTAGGCCTAGATAATCTGTAAGTGAGAAGGCAATTTTAGGGCTCTTTTACTATTGCAATCACAAGTACAAATTGTGTAAATGAGTACAAATTGACAAAGGTACTTATGTGAATCTGGACCCAAAAGACCCAGATCCGAACACATGTCTGCTGTCTGCACAGGCCGACGCTGTCCTCCGATTCCCCCCCACCCCCGGCTGGGGCACAGGGGCCTGGAGGGTGGGGGTCCTTGTGTCAGTAGCCACGGGGGGGGCACAACTCCCTAGATTTACTCATAGTTTAGAGATGCCATTATGGTAGCACATATATTCCCCTCTGTCCCTCGAAGTAGTTGGTTTATAATTGGTTCATTTAACAAATTAATGATTGGTTCATTTAACAAATTCCTGTGGATTGTGGCTAAAGTGCCCCTGTTTCATGAGCAAATGATGCAGATGTCAAACATCTATGCTCTTATGGAATTGAACAGAGAACATTTTCAGCTCCAGTTAGGGCTTAACACAAATCCACAGGAGGCCATCAGGCCCAGACTAGCAATCTGTGGGATCTGGCAAATGCCAGAGGGGCTGCTGTAAGATGCCATAGAAAAACACTATTTAGTGGGCTGGCGGAGGGCTGTTTGGGCCTCTGTGTACTTGGAATGCCAGGGCCTATTTTGACTCCCAGTCCAGACATGGAGGCCATATACTATTTTATTCACCGCTCAGCTTCACAGATGAACAAATCTAGCAGTATTATATCTATTTGATGCTTAAAGGAACAGTAACATCAAAAAACTAAAGGATTTTAAGTAATACAAATATAATTCAGTGTTGCCCTGCACTGCTAAAACTGCTTTGTTTATATAAATACGCTGCTGTGTAGCAGTGGGGCAGCCATTCAAAGGAGAAAAGACTCACGTTACACAGCAGATAAGCTCTGTAGAACATAATGGTGTTATCTGTTATCCACTATTTAACCTGTGCCATATAGCCCTTTTTCAGTTTCCGCCATTGCTACACAGCGGTTTGTTTATATGAACTATAGTAGTGTTTCTAAAGCAAACACATCAGTTTCACCAGTGCAGGGCAGCAGTACATTATTTTCATTACTGTAGAACACTCATTTTTTGGTGTTATTGTTCCTTTAACACTCATGTTTACAACATGCAATAAACTTCTCCATGACATGTACATATCAGTCCATATAATCCCACCGTTAATGCATTGCATTGTTATTCTGAAAGTTTCAGACAATTCTTATCCACAAAATGTATTTTAGCTCAGTTTATTCCTTTGCCCTTACACTGCACACTGTAATAAATGTGCCAGTATTGCCACAGCTGTATCTAGCACACTGTGCCATAACCCCCTGAATTACTCACACTAAACAAGGCTTTATCTCCCAGGGAATACATCTGCATTAAGTGCAACTGCTCTCTAATCTCTTATTTGCAAGCAAACACTCTTTTCCATAGATAAACTTTTCCCAGAACTGTTAGGACAGAAACCTCTTATCTCCCTTGTCCTTCATTTAATTACCAGCAGATCCCTGTGTCAGTGCTAGTTACTATGTGAGTGTGTGTTTCTGCAATTTGTTTCCACTTTTGCCCATATAAAGTGATGTCTTTTAACAAAAGAGGCTGGGAGCAGTGCCCTGGGAACGTCCCACGGGGATGCAGTGGTATGTGAATTTGCAATTGTGGGTTTATCGGGACAGGGGCACAGTATGGCAGTGGCAGAGATTTCAGCAGCTCGCCTATAAGTAAACACATTGCAGCACAAGGGGGAGAAGTGATTCCTAGTTTGCAGGGAATGCTGGATTTACACTGGGGGAGGATGCATTTTCTCTTGGCTGATTGGACTGGAATTTCATTTGCTTTCAGGAATGGGGGAAAATGAGTTAGAGGCAGGAAACACATCTACAATTCACATAGAAGGGCGGACTGTACAAACTGCAACCCTCCCATCAAATGACCGTAATTTCTGGACTATGTGAGCCCATTATAGAATGGGTACCACAATGATAGTTTTTCTAGCGTTTGCTGGCTACAGCAGTCCACTACATGAGATGTAGCAACAAAATCCCCTGTGACTGTGGGGTCTGCTCCCCTCTCCCCAGAGTCCCCAGGCACTATCTAACAGGAAAATAGCAGGCAGATGCCCAGGCCCGGACTGGCAATCTGTGAGTTCTGGCAAATGCCAGAGGGGCTGCTATAAAGTGCCATAGAAAGTTAGTATTTAGTAGGCTGGTGGGGGCTGTTTGGGCCTCTGTGTACCTGAAATGCCAGGGCCTATTTTAATTCTCAGTCCGGACCTGCCTGAGATGCCTATGCAAGTGGGGTGTCACTGCATTAAAGGGGATCACAGAAACCCCATCATGGTGACTCATTTTGTGGTCCAGAACCCACAGGTTGAAAAGTCCTGATATATTTCCTGGATGCAACTTCAAGTGTGACAATAAAATAAGTCACAAAAGTTGAGACAGGTCTAGTAACCCATAACAACCAATCAGGGTCAGACTAGGCTGGTGGAACAACGACGAAAAACCCAGTGGGCCCTACCGACCCAGACTTGATCCCACCTGCCCTCCGCTGTAGCTCCCCTGCTGCCTCCCCTGATCACAGCAGAAGTAAGTATAGGGTGGGAATATGGGGAGGTAAGGAGCTGACAGTGGGTGGAAAGCAGGGGGCCCCAGAAGGGATGTGGGGGCCCATGGGATAGCAGCCCTGGTAGGCCTCCCACACTCCAGTCTGTACCATACAACCAATCAGTTGTTTAATTTACTTATCTGCCCCCCCCCCCAAAAAAATAGCTCCTTTAGCTTTTTCCCCACAATTCCAGCCTCTCTGTAGACAACACAAAATAGGCCCTTCTGCTAAACGCAAGTGATCAATGAAGGTGCATTGGCTCTAAACTGTACACAAATGGCATGGGTATCATCAGTGTCAGCATTCAGTTTGCATTCTCTGACATTCCGTCTGTTAACTCTTCAGAAAGCTCACAACAATACGTGACCGCAATGTGTTTAAGGAACATTATATTTTAATTATTATTATTACATTATTAATTATAATTAACATTATTGTTGCCCAAAGGCAGGTGTGAAATAAAGAGATGCCTATAACATTGCATTGTTCACCAAAACATTGGTGGTGTCCTGGGAAGTTTAGATATATAATATTTATTTTCAAATATCACATCACCTTTTATATAAAGTGTACCTAAGGCTAGTGCCCATACCCCCCCTACAGCCACAGGGTCTGCTTCCTCTGTGGTTACACCCCTGCTCTGTAGGCTGAGGTTTGGTGCTAACTGGGTAATAACACAGTAATATTTGTAGGGTTTTGTCACCCACCCATAGAGCTATTAATTGCACCTAGATAAAAAAAGAACACCCGGAATCATGCCATGTCCCACAGAGCTTAAACTATAGGTTCTAGAGCTGTGCAGCTGCCACCCCAGGGCTCCCAAACCAGTGGGTGGGATTGCTTAGCATAAATGTGCCAGGTAGGTAATTGCTGTCTATCAGGATACATGAAAAAACTACAGTTGGACTGTCACTGACCCTATAAATCAGATTATGATTGTAGTTATGCTGGCATTTCACTCATAAATTCAGCTTTACACAAATCCTTAGGCAAACAAAAGCCACACTTTGAAGCACCAGAATCAGCCCATGTCTCTTGTCATTAGTATTTAGCAGAGCCAGAGATGTGATGCTCTGACTTTTTCTAATGTACACTCCCAGCATCCACAGAACAGATAGAATTATGCCCCTGCTATATACAGTAGCTGCCATTGCTTTCCTGTAAATACTGCATTGTTTCATGTAATTCCACGGTGCAACACATCTCTGTGCACACATAATATACACAAGTTTAGGCTGCAGAATTTGCCAGTCTCCCAAACTGTCTCACAGTTTATGTTAACAGCATCCAGAGATTATTTTCCTAGGAGAGAGCAGTTGTACATCAGGCTTGAGGTCACACAAAAATGTAAAGGGAAAATGGAAAACAATTATGTAACATACTGCTTGAGGCAACTTTGTGTTGGAGTCCTGGCTGGTATCTGGAGTGTCACAAATATGTCCACAACTAACTAAAGGCCTTGGCATGGCTGTGTGTTCTGTGGAAGTGAAGTCTTGGCAACTGGGCTCATAGGCACCCACACAAATGCTCCTGAGAATGAAACTGCACATTCAGAGCCCTTTACTTACCATTTGCCTAAAACTTTAGGTTAGGTTTACTTCCCCTTTTTAAGAGGATCCAGTCTATAGGGATCATTTACTGCTGTATAGATGCGCTCAGTCTTTCCTGCTCATTCTGTTCTGAATTGGGTGCTGCTGCACCTACTGATGCAGGGGAACCACGGAGTTAACTCCAACTACTGATCAGGTGGTAGCTCCATGGTTTCATATGAGCCCTGCTTCAATAGGCACAGCACACTTACCCCTAATGTATCGGAAGCGGATATCACTCGCACAACGTAATGACACTGGGCAGACTTTGAAAATATCCAGCACAATTGCTCCCCAATTAGTGTTGCACAGTTGTGTCCATTTTGGAGCATTTTAGATGCTGCACAATTGCATCAAGAGAATTAACCATTTGTGTCCATAATGACGTTGGAATTCTGAGAAAATGGTGCATTGTGGGAAAAAACATAGATTGCGTTTGAAATTGCAAAATGCTCACTGCGCCTTGGTAACTAAATGGGGCCTTATGCCTCTATGCCTAGAGTTTAGTTTAGTAGGATATTTCATTTTTTAAAGTGAATCATTAAGTCCTATCTTAAACACCACGGGGACCTTAGTTATTATGTGCCCCAATCAATAGGTTAATAATCTATGATTTCAGCACATGGTTTCATTTGCACGGAGTCAGCTGCATTCTGCTCCAGATGCACACGTACAAATGATATCTGTATTGTACACACGTTGCTTGAGCCCAAATATAATATAGTGAATAAAGTACTAGGGATGTAGCGAACTGCCGATTTGGTGTTCGCGAACGCCGTTCGCGAACACCGGCAAAAAATGCAAACGTTCGCGAACAGTTCGCGAACTTCGAACACCCGCTAAAATCGTTCGATTCGAACGATCGAAGGATTTTAATCGTTCGATCGAACGATTTTCATTCGAATCGAACGATCGAAGCATTCGATCTAATGCTTTTCATTCGATCGAATGCTTACAATCGTTCGAACGAATGGAAATCGTTCGATTTTTAGCGGTCGAAGGAATTCGAATGGTCGAATGGTCGAACGATTTGTATTCGAATCGAACGCGAACTCAAAATGCGAACGTCGCGCGACGTTCGCGAACATTCGGCGGACGCGAACGGTCGAAGTTCGCGCGAACAAGTTCGCCGGCGAACAGTTCGCTACATCCCTATAAAGTACCCCCTATTGTAAAATATAATTATATTATAAGTCACCGAGGAGTTCCATGACCATATAAAAACACGAGGCTAAAGGCAGAGGAACTCAGAGGAAACTTCTAATATCCTCCTATTTTGCAACAGAGGGTACTTTATTCATTATAATACACAACATTCAGTGAATCATGTGAATACAACACTGGGCACAGCAAAGCTGACAAATGGCATGCCATTTGCCAAACTGGGAGTCAGTGACATGCTGGACCCCAGCCATCATATAACTGAGATTCCCACTATGTTTGCCAGTCTTTGCATGCTGGGAATTGTAGTTTCAATTCACCATTCCAATCAAAGAGAATTAGATTTAGATCATCCATGCGAAGAGGGCACAATAACAAATGGGCCCCTTTTCAACAGAAGGAAGCTGTATTGTAGGGGTGGGTCTACTTTAAGTTGACTTTTAGTATGTTATAGAAAGGTCAATCCTAACCAACTTTACTGTTTGCCTTCATTTTTTTATAGCTTTTGAATCTTCTTCTGACTCTTTCCAGCTTAGAAATGGGGGTCACTGACTCCATAAAAAAAAGACCTGCATGTTCTGTAAGCAGGACTGTATTTAGGTCCAATGCAGCTCTAGGTACCAGACCTAAACACGTGCCTTATGTGTCGTGTGACGTCACTTCCGCCAACCAGCCTCAACGCCTACCCCTCACCTATGGAAATCATTGGAAGAGGCTGGGTGATTTTTTTTATTTTTAAATTTAAAAAATAAATTTATAGCACCCGAAAACCTGCCGCCCTAGGCACAGGCCCTCGGGTGCCTTAATGTAAATATGCCCCCAGGGCTGGATTTACATAGCAGGCACCCCTAGGCCCACTGCCATTTGTCACCCCTGTCCCCTTCCCTTAATTTGTGCACATTTTCATCTTTAGGTCAGGGGCACTGGCAATTGGCACATGGGAAATTTAAAAAACTATTGTATCTCATGATCAGCCCCAGAGCTTCCGAACCAATGTGGGTGTGGTTGGGCTTCATGACGCCCCCTAAAATCCTGCTGGCCTTTCGACAAAATCTGGTCCTGTATGCCCCTTTCTGTAAGGCTATAAATGTGTTGTTATTGCTATTTGGGGAGATTAGTTGCCCGAAGAAGAGGAGATTTTTTGCTGGGCGATTAATCTCACCGAATCTGAGCGTGTAGCTACACATTTATTGTTATTGCTCATTCTTATTAATCCTCTTTCTATTCCGGCCATCTCCATTCTTAGTCCAGTCTTCCATTCAAATCAATGCATGGTTGCTAGGGTAATTTGGATCCTAGCAACCAGATTGGTGATACTGCAAACTGGAGAGCTGCTGAACAAAAAGCTAAATAACTCAAAAACTGCAAATAATAAAACGTGAAAAACAATTGTCTCAGGATATCATTCTCCACATCATAATAAAAGTTAATTTAAAGGTGAACAACCCCTTTAAGCCCTTTAGTTATATGGCACAAGGAGTAAAAGTTAAAATAAAATGAAAATAAAAAAACAGAACGTTCTGGGTTTCAGTACTGGGTTTTCACCTTTTCGATTGAATTAAGCAGCCAGGCTTTGCGAATACTTCTATGCAGAACTCGGGTCTGGCACTAAAAGTGTTAAGTCTCTGTTCACACTCCCAGCTGCTGCCTGGGACGTTACGGTAACTTGCACCAACATATGGCTCCTCTCCACTCAGAGCGCAGTGAGGCCAGGGAGCCTTTGCGAGGGAACTACTGCTGCTCAAAGGACCGGCTATCCGCTCGCACTGGGACATTTATCGCTGTTTAACTCGCCTATTGTTGCGCTCTTTTCTCTCTCAGACAAGTCCCACTGCCAGGAACATCTCTTGTGCCACTACAGTAAACACACAGCCAGGCGCACTCTCATCCACAGCCAAGCGCACTATAAACACAGCCAAGCGCACTCTCATCCACAGCCAGGCGCACTTTTAAAGACTCTCTCCCGATTATTGCAGAGGCTGAAGGAAGTCCGATAGGTGCAGCACCCAGCAGTGACTGAGATTGATCCCCAGAGCGCTACATCTGCATTTGGAATCTCGAATTTGGAATTTGGAGCGCAAGATGAAGGCTGATCGAGCGGGGCGCACAGATCAGATGTTCGGCGCTATGGCAGACATCCTGGGATCTTTTGGACTTCCAAGCCACCAGTGGGTGAGTGTCATACGTTCTGTTAATACTGATATGTGGCCAATATAAATACAGTCCTGGAAAGGGCTGAGCTTGGGAGTTGATTAGAGAACTTTTCGGTGGGATATTTTCAGGGATGGAGACTAAAACACACCACCCAGTTGTCACTCTGTATAGGGTCCCTACAGCCTTCCCACCACATCTAACTGCCAACTTTGCCCAGTCTATTAGAAGGAGAATCTCAGCAAAACCCCTGGGGTTAAAATGTGACCAAAACCACTTACAGAAGTGGCAAGAAAGGGTTACTGGTTCTATGTAGTTATAGTTTGATTGGCTGATGGAAATCACAGACACAATGTAGTTTTCTTAGTGCAGGAAAACTGTATGTTCCTCCAAGTGTGAGGGAGCAGTTCCTTTCCATGGCTACAGTGGTGTGAGTTGGTATAAGATCCTCCACTTATGAGATACGTTTGGGTCTGTGCACCCCTTGCTTTTGTTCTGTTGATTATAGAGGCCAATTTCTAAATATTTGTATTTATAAGTATGAGTGGCTGATGCCATGCAACTTGCTCAATAGAAGTAGCTGTGGCTTGGTTGTCTATTTGGTGTTTCAACTATTTTTATTTAACAGTTTGTTTTTGGGAACCATAAATGGTTAGCATAGTGAGGTTTTAAGCCAGAGCTTGAAATTTGTGGCCCTCCAGATGTTGCTAAAATACTACTCTCAACAGCCTTTGGTGGCATACTTGGAGTTATAGGGGTCTATAGATTGCTTCTTCCCTAGATAAAGCCTTTATGTGGTGCTCTAACAGCACATAAAGTGTAAGCAGACTCGCTTAACAGACCATATTGAAATAATCCTTCTTGTTACATCTGTTTGACCCACAGGGGAAAAACCCAGTATCATAATGCTACCCTATACACTCTCCCATAGTGAGAAAGTGCTAGTGCCTCACTATGGTGTAGTTCACAATAACAGAGCACAGACTCACCCAAGCTTCCTTCTCAAACTGTCCTGGAGGCACTAATTAGTATTCAGTGTTCCCAAAATCATGCAGGGCTCCCCACTAAGGTGTAACACAGTAAACTGACAGGAGAGATTCACTAATCACAGGACTCAGTTTTGGGATTGGCATGTAACAATTCATTATTATTATAAAGGGATCTTCTTAAACTAATGAAGCTGAAGACTGTATACTGTATATATATATCTATATATCTATATCTATCTATCTATCTATCTATATATATATATATATATATATATATATATACTGCAGAGCTCTGTGCAGAGAGTAGTGATGAGCAAATCTGTTCGCTTTCTTCACCTAAACATTTGCAAAACGGGGAAAATTTGTGAACATATTAATGACTTTTTTTCATTCTGTGACGTTTTTTTTTTGCTGCGATTTTTTTAGCATACAATATGGAGTCTATGGGTGGTTTTTCATGGCAAAACCTGAAATTTAATCTCTAGCAGAGCAGTGTCAGGAGTTGGCGAAAACGCTTTGCAATATACGGTCATTCTTCAAATGCTGCCAGATTGTTGCCTTTTTTGGACTTTGCACACTGCATGGGGCATTGGAAACAGTCCCTTATATATATAGGGATGCACCGAATCCACTACTTTGGATTTGGCTGAACCCCCGAATCCTTCGCGAAAGATTCGGCCGAATACAGAATCGAATCCAAATCCTAATTTGCATATGCATATTTTTACTTCCTTGTTTTGCATATACAAATTAGGATTCAGTTTGGCCAGGAAGAAGGATTCGGCCGAATCCGAATCCTGCTGAAAAAGGGCGAATCCTGGCCGATACGGTGCATTCCTACTTATATATAACATCAAAGAGTAGGAAGGAGCACAAAATTGCAGACTCAAGTCACATTTGAAAAAGGGTCCATGTAATCCAAAATATGTCATGAAAAAATAAAGTTGTTTGCAGCAGAGTCTGCAGTTTTGTGTTCCTTCCTATTCTTTGATGTTATATACATTTACCTCAGTCTGCCGTTGTGACGTTTACGGAAGGATCGCATGGTAACAGGAGAAAGGTGCTGAACAACATTGGTTATAAACTGTCCCTTATATGTCTCTTCTGTCTTGGGCTGCTTGCTTCAGATGCGTTATTAAAGGAGTTGTTCACCTTTGAGTTAACTTTTAGTATGATTTAAAGCGTGATATTCCTAGACTATTTGCAATTGGTTTTCATTTTTTATTGTTTGTGCTTTTTTGAATTATTTAACTTTTTATTCAGCAGCTCTCGAATTCTGCAATCTGGTTGATAGGATCCAAATACCCTAGCAACCCTACACTGATTTGAATAAGAGACTGGAATATGAATAAGAGAGGGCCTGAATAGAAAGATGAGTAATAAAAAGTAGCAATAACAATACATTTGTAGCCTTACAGAGCATTTGTTTTTTAGATGGAGTCAGTGACCCCCATATGAATGCTGAAAAGAGTCAGAAGAAAAAGGCAAATAATTAAAAAACTGTGAAAAAGAAATAATCAAAACGCCCAGTGTGGCCTGACCCTTAAGCTTTTGTAAGATGAGATATGCGAGACGCTGGCATGGTTGCTAAGGAAAGAGGTGACAGGTAGACATGGATGTTTTGCATATATTGTATTGTGACAGTAATAATGCCCCATGTGCTATTACCTTCACGTCTTTGAGAGAGAATATAAAAAAATAAAGATGGTGTATTTTGTCCAATATAGTGCAGCATGAGGCAACTGAGATCTGACCTGAATAAGGTCATGTTATTGGTGTAAGGTGGGGGCTGCTCGGGGCATCACACCACTGTAATGGGCTTGGAGGCACTTCTGTGTCCTTCTACTGGGGGAAATCAATTGCAAAATGGCATTGATTAGAGAGGTCTCCTACATATGAAATTATCCTCTTGGCTGCTTTCTCTTTAGGAGCTGCCATAGAGAGCAACACTGTCTTTCTCTAGGTTCTATGTTTTCCTCCCATACACTTTTGGTTCCTGATTAAGTTGACCTTATCGTGTGTGTGAATATGATAGGTACTAGGAGCCGAGTTTACCCACATTAGAGGTACATATCACTGGCGATGTCTTCCATAGCAGCCAATCAGCAATAAGATTTGAACAGTTGCCCAAACTTAGCAAACAAAAGCAAAGATCTGATTGGTTGCTATGGGCAAGTAGGCTCCTTCTGAACTAAAAACCCAATTCCTACTCTTCCAGGCAACTCCACTTCCAGCTCTGGCTGCTAAATGATGCTGATAGTCTCAGAGCAGTGCAGACTAGTGATTTCTGGACCCTCACCCGACACTAACTCGGCCCGATCGGGCTTGGCTCCTCCATTTAAAGACCCACCCGCTCCAGCTCTACTGTTATGTCATGAAAGGGGCAGGGCATGTGCGAATCTATAAATGGAGGAGCCGGAAGTGTTAGGTTGAAGACGGAGAGAGTGGATGGAAGGAACTGCTCAACCCGAACCCATCCGCAACCCGAAGACTTGATGCAGCAGCCACACAGAACGTATTGTAGGACATTGTCAGGGGAAATCGTTGTCCTGCATGCGCTGTCCTAAGCAAGAGGAATGCGACATGGCATACTTTTTTACTCAATGAACCTCTGAGGCTGATGTTACACCTCGCTCCTCCTTCGTCAGCCATCTGTCCTGGGTCCCCGCTTCTCACTCCTCCCTCGTCAGCCATGCGTCTTGGGTCCTCGTTCCTCACTCCTCCCTCCTCAGCCATCCATCCTGGGTCCTAGATTCTCTCTCCTTAGCTGTCAGCTCTTGCTCCTCACTCCTCAGGGTGCGCAGCCCTGCGCCCTGATTATAGTTACTTGTTCTTGCCATTTGTTTTAGCCAATAGGCTTTTTAGGTTTTTTAATTGTAGCAGTCAAATTCGAGCTACAGCTGACGGCAGAGGAAGGAGAAGTTAGGACCCAGGACGGATGGCTGAGGAGGGAGGAGCGAGGAGCAGGACCTGACGATTTCCTAATATGCATTCCATACAGACAGCCCAAACACACCTGACCTGTGGGTCCCGCGGGTTACAGGCCAGCCTGCATATCACTAGTGCAGACATAAAGGCTGCTATGGTTTAACAAAAGGAGCCATGTAGTGAATTAATGCCTGCAGGCTTTCCCATCTCATATACCATCCACTCACTTGTTTATTTACTTTCTGCTTAGGTTTTCAATTCCCCCCCATATATGTGAAAGTGCAACAGTAGTTAGAGGAAAGTACAACTATACACAAGTCATCTTGATAAAATATCAGACAACAAAATTCCAGTGAAAAATTGAGTCATGTTGCATCATACACACACACAGAAAAAGTTTGTTTATTTTTTTGGGCTAAGTAGCTGGCTGCCTTCAGAGCAGTAACACTGAGACAAAACAGAGAATGATATCATGGGGGAAGGGTCCATTTTAGGCAATTTTGGGTGGTTTCATGGTTTGACTTTCCTACATGTTTTCAGGGACTGCAGCTCTCCATCTGTTATGTAACTGCAACTTCAGCTGTCGGAGAATGATGGGGATTGTAGTTTGGCAACAGCTGTAGGCTGCACGTTAGCCCTGATAGTAAAGTTTTACTATTGCCGACCCTCTCTTGCAAAGAGATGAATAGGCAGGGGTCACAGAATATCTTTACTTTCCAACACTTCTCTCCAGGGCCCCACATTGACACCCACCTAAAGACAGCTCAGTGAGATGCCATAGCATGACGTTGCCTGAAATAAACTGCGTCTGACAGTAAAATGGGTAGAGTATGCATCATACTGACTACTTAACATGAAAGGAGAGGAGGTGGATGAAAGCAGCCGGGAAGGATAAGAGGTCACTTTAATGGCAACATGATAACAAGCAAAAAGGCAAGCGGAAAGGGGAGGAGGGGATTAGACAAGAGCAGAACAGACATGTCACTCGCTGCTTTCCAAATGTTTTGATTTCCCAGCATCCTCAGCTAAATGGGTTCTGGAATTTATATATTTGACCACATTCACTCCCAAGAGAAATTCGCTAAAATGAAAGCTGGGCTGGCTCAATGCTTTACCCCATAGGATGCTATTTTCGGCCTAATGGATATGCTTTTCCAGTTTCCATGCAAGTACCAATCATGTTAATTGAGCTGCCTGGAGCCATGGTTAGGGCCACAGATTCCCACGAGGGACGGTTTATGGGAAGGTGTGCTCTTCTCATGAACTTTTACACACAAGGACAAAAGGGTAACATGTTCCTATAAAGAGGGAAGCCGCCCAACTCAGATGTTGTAATCAAACAAAACTAGAGTCGGAATGAAGAAATTCTATTTCTAGATCCTCTAAAAGGAGGATTTTCACAAAATGTTCTTTTATGGAAAATGTAATTAGAACATGTACAGAACAGTGATGAACCACCAGATGATGTGATCAGCAAAATGTTCTCCTTTCCCAACACCTCATTCCAAATACAAGCGTTTTCTCTTTGCTCCTATAACAGCCTCTACTCTTCTAAGAAGAGTTTTCACAAAATTTTGGAACAATAGTACTGGGGTTTGCCTGTACCCAGCCACAAAGGCATTAGTGCAGTTAAGAACTTGGTTTGAGGAAAGGGCAGTGTGCAGGCTGGTCAAGTTCTTCCATTTCAGTCAAGTTCTTCCAATCCCATCTCAGACTCAAACTCATCCTGTATGGACCTTTCTTTATACATGGGGCATTTGTATGTTAAAACTGGAAAGGGCCTTCCCCAAACTTTTGCTCAGACTTTTCCATAAGGCTGGCAGGTGGGGCTTCATCACTCTAGACAATGAGTCCACTTAAGTTGACACTTGACATTGCACATGGTAATGTTAGGCTTTTTTTTAGGATGCTAAATTTGTCCCCTGCCAAGGCATATATATATTCTATATAGATACCTGAGGCCTGTGCCTAGGGCAGCAGCTTTAAAGGGGTGGCCCTCAGGTATCTATATAACAAATTTAAAAAAATGTAAATAAAAATTTAAAAATATCCCAAGCCGTCACCAGAGACTTGGGTGCAAATCAAGCAGCTAAGCTGGCGGGTTGAGGGGGTAGAAAGACGCTGGTCAGCAGAAGTGACGGCAGACATCACACAAACAACGTCACTTTCGAAACGGGGGCACGATGTGGTCTGGTGCTCAGGGAGGCATTGGACCTAAATACAGCACTGTCTTCTGTTGTTGCTAAATGACAATCTCTGGGTGTTGTAGTCTGGTAGAACCACCAGCTACAGGTTCCTATACATCTATAGTTAAGTGCTTACTGTGCTTAGTGTTAACCCTGGAAGTAGGCAAGTATGGAATGTTATACATGACGGCTAAACAAATTAAAGGAGAACTAAAGCCTAACTAAAGAAGTAGCTAGAAATGTTGTACATTATGTTTTGTGCTTCTGTACCAGCCCAAGAAAACTACAGCCCTTTAGCAGTAAAGATCAGTGTCTCCAAAGATGCCCCAGTAGCTCCCCACCTTCTTTTCTGCTGATTCACTGCACATGCTCTGTGCTGCTGTCACTTACTGAGCTTTGGGACCAACTCAAAATATCCAGTACATATAGAATATAAATGTCACAATATAAGGCTGATTAGCAATTAATAGAGATAATTACTACATGGCAGCACAGAAACCAGTGCAATTAGCATCAGAATTTAATAATCGACCCTGCAGCATCAGCTTGTATTACAGGTCAACCTCATTTTGTGCTTGATGATTTGTGACGACCCCTAAGCTTAGCTTCTCAACAGCTGCCCAGAGCCCACTGAACATGTGAGTGTCACAGACACTTTCCAAGATGGTGACCCCCTGTGACAAGTTTGAAGTCCTGAATCATTGCTGCTATTGACAAGCTGAAACTTTAGGCTGGTGCAATAAGTTCATTATATACAATATGGCATTTTTAGCCATATTCATTTTTAGGGTTTAGTTCTCCTTTAAAGAAGACCAGCTAGCCAAAGCATAAACTTTACTGAATTGCCAGTTTAGGGCTTTTACCTCGATGTGGGTCATTGTAGAAAATAGATTTGATTTGTGTAACAGAAGGAAACCAATGTCAATGGGACATTAAAATTTATCATAACAAATTAAAATAAACAGGCAATTTTTTTCTGGTCGAGGTTTTTAGGGAAAAAAACTCAAATTTTTCGTTGGGAAAATCTAAATTTTTAGTGATTTTTCATACCCCAAAGCTGCTTAAAATCCGAATCTGAAAATATGCCATCTAAGGTCATGTAGAAGTCAATGGCAGATTTCCCTAAAGTTGTTTCTTGACATCGTGATTTGTGCTGGATAATCCGAAAAGTCCAGGGTTTTCGTCCGATAATATGAAAAAGTTTTTGGAGTGTCAAATGTATGATATGAATTGATGCTCGATTTTGTTGTGACGTTTTGTTGCTCTGATTTTTTTGAGAACAATTATTGAAAAATTAGTTAAAACCGGGGAAGGGAGTTTGATTGGTTTTGTTTTCATACAATAATGAGATTAATTAAAGTTTTAGTAAACTTTAGTCTCCTCTCTGCCCGAATGTCCGCCAGTGCATCAATTCGCGAGTGTCTACTTGCACATGTGTGTGAGTGCCCAGTCGATTATTGGATAGTTGAAGAAAAGGCATATGATTGTATTAAAGATCAGTTAACAGACGGGCTATGTATGGAACATCATCCTTTGCGAGTATCATTCTATTGGTGTCATTGGATAATGTTGTTTGTATGAACCAAACCAAGTATAACAACTAATGATCTTTCCCTGGACACACGTCTTGAAACTCTTACCTAAACCTTGTATCTAATGTATCTGTGTGATAGCCTTTCACATGTTGTAAAACATACCTTAAAGGGATACTGATACTTTCAAAATGAATCAGTTAATAGTGCTGTTCCAGCAGAATTTTGCACTGAAATCCATTTCTCAAAAGAGCAAACAGATTTTTTTATATTTAATTTTAAAATCGGACATGGGGCTAGACATTTTGTCAATTTCCCAGCTGCCCAAAGTCATGTGACGTGTGCCTGCACTTCAGGAGAGAAATGCTTTCTGGCAGGCTGCTGTTTTTCCTTCTCAATGTAACTGAATGTGTCTCAGTGGGACATGGGTTTTTACTATTGAG
Organism: Xenopus laevis; assembly: GCF_017654675.1. Taxonomy (NCBI): domain Eukaryota; kingdom Metazoa; phylum Chordata; class Amphibia; order Anura; family Pipidae; genus Xenopus; species Xenopus laevis. The sequence goes on from NC_054373.1 coordinate 148,243,877, forward strand.
TGTTGTTCTTAGATCGACCAGGCAGCTGTTATCTTGTGTTAGGGAGCTGCTATCTGGTTACCTTCCCATTGTTCTTTTGTTTGGCTGCTGGGGGGAAAAAGGGAGGGGGGTGATATCACTCTAACTTGCAGTACAGCAGTAAAGAGTGATTGAGGTTTATCAGAGCACAAGTCACATGACTTGGGGCAGCTGGGAAACTGACAATATGTCTAGCCCCATGTCAGATTTCAAAATTGAATATAAAAAAATCTGTTTGCTCTTTTGAGAAATGGATTCAGTGCAGAATTCTGCTGGAGCAGCACTATTAACTGATTAATTTTGAAAAAAAATTTTTTTCCCATGACAGTATCCCTTTAAGGTGGCCATACACGTGCAGAAAAAGCTGCTTCCGACGGGTCTTCCCGATCAATATCTGGCCACGATATCGATGGGGAAGATTTGATTTTTAACCGACCGACCCGTCAGAGCCCCTTGGCGTATCGTAATTCGAATTACCCCAGATATAGCCCCCGATGTCGCCAAACGAGCGGATTTTTTAGTCTATGGCCAGCTTTAAACCTCTGTTACAAAATATATATTTTTAAATGGAAAATAGATTTAGTTTGAGACTTTAAAAACCATTTGCTTCAGTGTATCACAGACAGACTGTAAATATTAGTACAGTAATTACAATTCAAAGGCTTTAAAACATAAAGAAAATGTTTGGTTTAAATCTCGAAGTGGGGCTGTTTAATGTTCCTACCATAATGGCTTTTAAATCACATTACTAATGTATTTCCATATGTATTTTTTTTTAGTCACATTTTTCGACTCTTTCCATTTATTTACGGCTTCCTGGCCTGCTTTATATGCATTACTGAGCCACCCTAATGTCATTCTTGTAGCATCGAAGAACCCTAATGTGCACCTTAACTATACATGTGTAGTGCAAATGTACTTTGTAACATGTTATTTTTCTGTATATATTGTATCACGGCTGCTTGATTTAGTATTGCAGGGGGCATATTATAATATGTCAATCACAGATGAGGAGGGAGCTTTTTTGATTTTCCTAAATGTTCCATATTATATACACTGGCGAAAGTACATAAGGGCCTTAATCCTGTATAGGGGAGGCCAATTGTGTCGGCTAGAGAAAGTTTGATACATCCATCGGGCCTATATTTGGACTGGTTATTACAACCAGTGATACATATTTAAGAGATACTCCTAATTTTTTGAAGTTTATATAAAATATTCAACTACCAAATGGTAGAGAGATATGGTTGGCTACTGCTACTACTGCTTTAAATGGGAATTAGCTATCATTATTAGTGATGGGCGAATTTATTCGCCATGCGCGAATTTGCGCGATTCGCCGCCAGCGAATAAATTCACGAAACGCCCGCAAAAATTCGCGGCAAAAACGGGCGCCGGCGTCAAAAACGGGCGCCGGCGTCAAAAACGGGCGCCGGCGTAGAAAAAACGGGCGCCGGCGTCAAAAACGAGACACCGGCGCCGTTTCACGAATTTTTCGCCGTTTCCCGAATTTCGCGCGAAATTCGCCCATCACTAATCATTATCTTTGCATTTGTATCTTTGCATAAATCAAATGTAATGAAAATTATATAAGAATCTGAGGTGATGCAGTGGACAGTAGGGGATGCTGGGAGATGCAGTCACTAGGAGATTCTTATGATTGGTGAACTGAGTATGGACACGCCTACTCTTTTGATTTTTATGATTTTAGAGAGGAGGTTGTATTAGGGGCTGCTGTCTGTAGTATCTTGAGAAAGGATCTAGACAAGAGCCGAAATGTTGATACTGGCATGAATCAATAAACTATTTTTTTATATAAAGACCCAGGAGTGCGCTTATAGCCTTCTTTTTTTTTAAATATTTTTATTTATGAAATTTTGTCATACAGCAGAACAATAGCAGAGTGTAAGCAGGCATAGAAACGTTACAGTGTACATAGCTCAAAAGATATATCACAGTTGTGAGGTCAGTATAGTCAACAATTAGAACCATATCCCAAGACTGGGGGTGCCCCAGTTGTAAAAATAAAAAGTAGTTCCACAATGCCAATAGGACTATCATTCAAACCGGTGCTCTTTGAGAGCCAGGGGTACCCCTTAGCTTGCCCAAGTAAGCGCCAAGGTACAGTAAGAACTAGGGGAGCTAACACCGAGTCCGTACCCTAGGAGACTATAAATGTAAATCTTGTAACAACCGACACATAAGTAGTCCCCAGAACAAAAATGCCGTTAGACAGATTAGTTTTGTTTACATAAACAATAACTCAAAAATCCAAAATAAAGTGTTAAACTAAGCAGGGAAATAACAATACAAATAAAAATAAAATAAAAATAAAAAACAAAGAATAAAGAGTGGTCAAACATACGTGAGGTACTGACAGTGGGTGCCACATCTGGTACTTGACCCATTAAGACATCTCTACCTGGTTAGGGATAGAGGAGGGACCTGAGGAATTATGTCTACAGCGGGTTAGGTGGGAGGGACCCACTAAATCTATATAATAGCCATGGTTGCCAAATTTTCAAGGTCCTTTGGGAATTCTCGGAAGCTAGACCAGTTAGCCTTTCATTCATGTAAATCCAATCTATTTTATTCTTAAACTGAGGAAAGTTAATAGCAGGAGATTTCCAAGCTTTGGCAATAGATTGTCTAGCAGCCAAGAATATGTGGTTTAGTAGTTTCAGTTTAATCTTTGGGGTCCCCTTAGGAGGTATTCCGAGCAAGGCCTCCTGAGGGGCCTTTGGCAAGTTCAAGTGTAAAACTGAGAAGATAAGGTGATAGACCCTAACCCAAAACCTGACGACTTTCGGGCAGGTCCACCAGATGTGGGTCATAGTCCCCGGGGATGAACAGCCCCGGAAACATTGGTTGTTAGAGCTATGATGGATTTTAGCTAGTCTAGCAGGGGTCAAGTACCATCTGAAAGCACCTTGTATCCAGCCTCCTTTGTAATAGTATTAAGGGAACTATGATTCAAATTATCCCAGGCTTTCAGCCAATCATCTTCTGGAATGGTGACACCTAGTTCCGTTTGCCATGCTTTAATATATGACAGGTCAAGCAGATTAACCGGGGACACCATATTCCGGTATAACAATGAAATAGTGCGCGGGGCTATGGTATTGTTGGTGCACCAACGCTCAAAATAGGTCTGGCTAGCTGCATCGGGAACTCTCAGGGTGCAAGCCTCCCGTGCCCAGTGTAGTAGTTGGGTTGCCCTAAAATGTTCCACGTCAGGAAGGTTGTAATGTTCCTTCAGGCTGGAAAAAGTTAGGGGACCCCTAACCGTAAGCAAATTTCCCAACCTCGTCAAGTTATTGGAGAACAACCAGGCAAAGGAGTGAACGTGGAGGCCTGGAGAGAATGTTGGGTTGCCTGCAATTGGAGCCACTGGAGAATGTGGCGAGGTTAGGCGGTATAATTTGGCATTTTGGTCCCATAATGAAAGCAAGAAGCCCAGACTAGGGCTCAAGGTCCGAGGTCGGAGTGTCGGGGCTGACCACAGTAACCCTTCAGCGGAATATGGAAGTGAGAGAGTGTTCTCGAGTTCCATCCACAATGGGGGAGAACTGTGAAGATGTAATAATGGTATCTGAGCTAGCTGGGCAGCTATAAAATATTTTCTCAAATTAGGTAGACCCAGACCCCCATCCTGAGGCGCTTATGTCCTTCTTTAGAATATATATATGTTGAAAGACCCGCACTCCACTTTGTGATAAATCAAATTGCTTTTTTTGCATACATGTCATGTATCCTAATACGCAATATGCAATAAAAGCAATTTGATTTATCACAAAGGGGAGTGGGGGTCTTTCAACATATTTATACAATACTTTTGACCCTGCACCCAGATTCACCAAAAAAAGTCCAGATTGGAGTGCGGCTGCTTAGGATTGACCCGAAAATAGTATTGCCACCAATATGGATTCATGCAGCTTAGTTATTAGTAAGTACCTAGTACTTCACTGCTAAAGGGCTGTGGTTGCCTTATGCTGGTACAGAAGCCCAAAACATCATGTACAACATTTCTAGCTACTTCTTTAGTTAGACTTTAGTTCTCCTGTAAAGTTAAACAACCCCCTTAAAATACAGCACTGATTCACAATACCTGGGTTTGGGTATGGTGTATTGGCAAATGAGCTGTGGGTATTGTTGGGGGAGTGTGCTGCTAATTCGTTTATTGAGGGTAATTAAAAATGTTTCAAAGTTTTAATTAGATAATCCATAGAAACAAATCTGTAGGTTGCATTTATTATTCAGCTGTTTGAGGGAAACGCCTAACTAGTTGTCATTAAGCATATTTTGCAACTTTATTGGTCTCATGATCTATCCAATATGGCACACTTTCCAACATTCACCTTTGGAGTCCACGTAGTCATGACCAATTCCTCAGGTTTGCCAGTCAATGCCTTTGCCTGTGGCCTGGGCACCAGCTGCTTTTGTTTGAATTGTGTTATGAGGATATAGCGGGTGTTGTACCATCCATTTGTTGTATATCACAATTGGCAATGTGTGTTGTTGAGCACTGAGCATGACGGGATGTGCAACTGCTAATAGCTCGAGTGCAGCAAGTTTGAAATCCCTGCTGTAGTGCCTGGCTGTATCTGTTTAGGGAGTGTTTTTCTCCATTGGCCGGTCTAGATGAGATTTTTTGCTTATAAATCACCCTCACAAATATGAAAGCATTTCAACATTTCTGTTAAAGCTATTGAACTTATGGCCAATTTCCAGTTACAGAGATCAGTTTTGGCAGTGGTATGTGCAGAGTACTAGGAGTACTTGAGTGGGCTGCATAATGCTTTTTTTATTTTTATTTTTTTTTGTCTTAATAGTTCCAATTGAATACATCTGTCCTGCAGTATTTTGACTCCTCTGCTCGATTACAAGAGGGAAGAGGAAAGGGATGATGTGTATTTACACTCCATTGTGTTGATGTAGGAAAGCTCAGTTATGGAAGTTATACTTATCAGATTTCATGTCAGATTCAGACGTCAATTACTCTTGTTTATCCAACTTGTTATCATGGCTTCTGCTCTTTCTTTCTTACACTCTCTTTCGTGTATTTCTTATTCATCCACATGCCTGTTTTGTCCCTGATGTTATACTTTCCTTCTCAAACATTTTTTTTGTATTTTGGAGAGAACCTGATTAGTGATGGACGAATTTATTCGCCAGGCGCAAATTTGTGGCTAATTCCTGCAATTCGTCGCCGGCAAATACATTTGCGAAACCGGTGCGAAAATTCGCTGGCGTCAAAAAATATTGGATGCCGGCGCATTTTCGCAAATTTTTCACCGTTTTGCGAATTTTTCGGAGAAGCAAAACGCCCCAAATTCGCCCATCACTAAACCTGATTGTTTTGCCTGAAGCAGTGCAATGTATTGTTTAAGACATACATGTATAATTATTATTTGCTATTGCCAAGTATTGCTGCATACCTCCCATCATTTTGGAAATTGAAAGTGGGACAAAAAGTTTTGCTGCGCTCAGTGCGGCAATTTTTTTGACCACACCCATTTATGTGGCCACGCCCCCTAATTACCAGGGTAATTTTACAAAATGTGGCAGGTTATGAAAGTTTGAACACATTTCTATGTTTTATATGTACTATTACAGTTTTGCTGAAGGTGAATTTCCCTTTAAGCTGCAAGCCAGTTTCCCCAAGAGACCTGGTTATCTGAAATAGTTGATAATTGCTTATTTGCTTATCTTAATTTGTTACAAAGGTATCTAAGTATCTATTCTGGGCTCTCTGCCAAAAGCCAATTAATGTATAAACATTGTATCTTTTCCTGGTTGTTCAGTGCAGGAGATCAAAGAGAAAGTTGGGACATTTCAGTAACAAACCTGGGACTGTGGGCTGAGCTGTGAAAATTGGGACTGTCCCGCGAAAAGTTGGACAGTTTGGAGGTATGGCACTGCATCTATATCTGAGAGCATTCCCTGATCAAAACAGGGAATATTTTCAGCCTTGCTTCCCACCTATGCACACAAATCATGTTCTGACCAGGCCGCACCTAGCTTTCCATCAATCCCGCCTACTTTTCCGGGAAACATTGGGCACTAGGCCAGAAACAAACATAAACATAAAAAATGACCTGACTACTGCACACCGAGCATCTATAGTACATATTTATCAGAAATATATTGTTTTTAGGGTGTGCCCTATACCCTTATGGATTGCTGGATCGCACATGATGAATGAGGCATAGCTTCTACAGCTTCTAGTATAGATGGAGTATACAGGTATAAGATACGTGATCTGGAAACCTGTTATCCAGAAAGCTTTGAATTACAGAAAGGCCGTAGATTCAATTTTATCCAAATAATCCAAATTTTTTTAAAATGATTTTCTTTTTTCTCTGTAATAATAAAACAGTACTTTGTCGTTTATCCAAACTAAGATATAATTAATCCTTATTGGAAGCAAAACCAGCCTATTCGGTTTATTTAATGTTCACATAATTAAATAAGGATTACGAAATTACGAAAAGATCCATTATCCAGAGAACCCCAGGTCCCGAACATTCTGGATAACAGGTCCCATACCTATATTGCAATATATGGACAAACAATTCCTGTTTTGTTTAAAGCTGAGGACACTTTTTAGTAGCTTATTGAAAAAATCTCTTAATATCCTGTATATATTGATAATGGGTTGAGTGCAGATGACCTCTTGTCTTAGGTTTAAAATTTAACAATGAGCAGAATTTTCCCTTTGTTGTTCTACAGGTTAAAAGTTTTTTGTGTGATTATGGTGGAAAGGTAACATTTTGCCCAAATTGGAGTTTTTCTAATGCTTTTTTCTCATGCCAATGAATTGGAGTCAGCTGACATTTTTTTTCTTGTGCAAAATGCATTGGAGTCAATTGGCTTTTTAAAATGTTTTCCCTTTTGAAAAAACATGTTTTTTCCCTGGTGAAACAAAATACACTGCAATATATTCTAGTATATTCTAGTGCAAACTCGCCAAAATTTTCATCACTCATGAAAATCACAGATCTGTATCAGGCAAAAGAAATTTAATCATGTCTATTTGGTAGCTTTTATTAAACCATTAGTTAATTATTAAACCACAATTAATTAATGTTGTTCCTTGGCATTTAAGTTTGCCTACTGGCAGATATATTATTCTAAAATATATATATATATATATATATATATATATATATATATATATATATATATATACACAGTATATATATATATATATATATATACAGTATATATATATATATATATATATATATATATATATATATATATATATATATTATATCTCAAAAGATATTTTCCCTCTTTTAGATTCAATCTTATATACATAGCTATATGAATATATCTTGTATATTGTTTATATCTTGATTTTGATATTCAGGATGTTTCCCGGGTTTATAATTTAATGGCTATGGGAAATATGCTTACAGTGCTACATGCTTGGAATGTTTGGTTGTTTGGAGTATGAAGCCTTTACCCATAACTATAAATATCTTATTGCTGTTGTTATAACTACTGTGAAATCTGTTTGCTTTTTTGTAGATTTGACTACTGAATGGATTAAAAGTATCCTATCTAGTAACACTCAAGTATGAGATGGAAAATTCCTTATTATAAAGACGTCATGTTGGGTGTTTGACAACAATATTATAATTAGTGATGATGAAAACACTTGAGGAGTCAAGTAAACATAGGTGCTTTATTACACAAGTGCAGTTGCCCAAAGCAACCAATCATTAATAGATTTTTGGATCAGTCTACTACCAGATAGAAAATGTAGGCAGTAATTAGATTGGCTGGTGGTTTTATAATCGTATTAGGGAATTCTATCACTTATGTGTTCTTTTTTATACCAGGGGTCAAGGAGACATTGCTCTGATTCTAAGGGGCCTGTTCACTAACATTCAAATGACTTTTTTTTTCCTCTCTACAAATTAGTTATTTTTGTATTTTTCTAAAACTCCAAAAATTCGAGATTTATGACGTGTGAAAACCACAAAAAGTCCCAAAAGCACCAAATTACGGAAAGGCCATCTCCCATAAACTCCATTTTATCTAAGTAATCCAATTTTTTAAAAATGATTTCCTTTTTCTCTGTAATAATAAAACATTACCCTGTACTTGCTAAGATATAATTAATCGTTATTGGAAGCAAAACTAGACTATTGGGTTTATTTAATGTTTACATGATTTTCTAGTAGACTTAAGGTATGAAGACCCAAATTACAGAAAGACCCATTATCCGGAAACCCCCAGGTCTGAAGCATTCTGGATAACAGGTCCCATACCTGTACAAAACTTTGGCAAGTAAAAGCTATTGAGGCCTTCTGACGTCAGAACGCGCTGTTTATATAGTGAATAAAGTACCCCCTCTTGTTATATATAAATATAATAGATATTATAAGTTACCGAGGAGTTCCATGACCATATATAAACACTGGGGGTACTTTATTTATTATAATAAATAAAATCAGTGAGTCATGTGACACAAATGACATCAGAACTCACCGTTTATAACTGAAGACATCAGAACTCACCGTTTATAAGGATATAATTTACAAGATATTCATATCTTTTGGGTATTGTAAGGATATAATTTATAGTCTGGTCCCATAGGGAAATTACCAGACTGTAGATTATAAGGATATAATTTACAGGATATTCATGGCTTTTGTGTTTTAAATGCTTATATGGCACCAACATATTCCACATCACTTTACAGAATGTTATAAATAAATCATAATCAAAAACAGGGAAAGGCAACCTACAGATGGAGCTGGGATATAAATAACTGGATAGAAAAGAGTTCCAAAAGAGAGATAATGCCACGCATATTAGATAGAGGACAGTCTCTAAAATACAATCAAAACAGTGCATAGAACCTTTATTTATACTTAAACTCTGTAAGTTGAGCATACACAATTCACTTTCTCTAAAACCACAAATGTCATGAAATTTATTAAAGGATCTGAACTGAAAAAGCATGAACAGGAAAAGTTTTGAAAACTGCGCAGGTCAAAAACAGCTGAGAATTTTGTATGTTATAGAATGACTAATTCCAAGCAACTCTTCATTTGGCCTTCATTTTTTTCTTTTTTAAAGCTTTTGAATTATTTGCCTTCTTCTTCTGACTCTTTCCGGCTCTTAAATGGGGGACAGTGACCCCATCTAAAACAAGTTCTCTGTAAGGCTACACATTTCATATTATTGGTAATTTTTATAACTCATATTTCTATTGAGACCTCAGCCTATTCATATTCCAGTGTCTTATTCAAATCAATGCATGGTTGCTAGGGTAATTTGGACCCAAGTAACCATATTGCTGAAACTAGAGAACTGCTGAATAAAAATCTAAATAACTCAAAAACCAGAAATCATAAAAAATTAAAACCAATTGCAATTTGTATCAGAATATCACTCTCAACATTATGCTAAAGGCTAATTTAAAGGTGAACAACCCCTTTAATATACACATTAACATGTAGATTATTTCACCTGGATAAATTAAGCAAAATTCTGTACAACAGTTTAGACCTTTTTATTGTATCTTGATAAAAAGCTTTCTTAGCTCTTCAATTATGGGAATAGTGTAGCCTCTGCATTTCTTGGATGAAGTTCCAGTATTTAGGTAAAGTATGCTAAATTACAGTCAGACTGATTCAGATAGTGTCTAAATGACTTGCCATTGTTTTGTCGGAGTTTATTAGAGCAGAAAATGAGGCCTCAACCATCTAATTATTTAATTACGGGCATACATTACTGCACATTTGTGTTTCAGTTGTAGTTATTTTAACTGGCACCTTTGCTGGAAAGCATTTTAAATAACATTATATGGTAATGCGAACCTGGCACTTATGCGATTAACTCTATTAACTATTCTTTCTGTTGGCTCACAGAAGAAAAACATAGAATAAGCCTTTCTATAAAGTTCATTAAGTCTCTCCTTTGTCCTGCAATGCATATTGGCAAACTGGCCATACACAGATAGATCTGCTCTTTTTTGAGGGCACCAAACAAGTGGATCTTTAACCAATTTACACACTACTACATAGTTGACCAAATCAGATTGATATGATCATTTGGCCAACCTGCCAATGCTCAGATCATGGGGGGGGGGGTTAGGTTGATTGTTTATTAGAAGACCAACAAGCACCATACATAGGCCTATATGCTACAGACTCTGTTTGATGGGGTTTATTTGTCAACTTTTATCAGCCTATGTATGGTCTGCCTAATGATATCTGCCTGAATGTCCAATTAGGGAGGACCACATAGAGAGGACTTCATCAGTAAGGTTCTCTATCAGCAGGTCTCTGTAGACCCCAAATATGATCTTGTTATTAGCCAAGCATATCTTCTCAATTGGGCCCACTGTGTTGGTGGCCAAATAGGATGAAGAACCCTACTTTTAATGACCTTGCCAAGATAAAAAAATATCCCATATCTCTTTTTCATATTTAAATGGTAAAGCCAGAATTAGACCAAAATTCAAATTGTGCTGCTTACAACAAAAAAATATCACAAAAAAGTCCCTATGCTAAAGGGAGCTCCTCTAAGCAGCACTGGAGCAATTGCCGGGTCAGTGTCAGGCATTTAGATAAGGAGGAGACTTACCTCTTCACTATTAATTTATTAATCTACCTTCTCCTCCTCCTCCCACCATTGCTTGGAAATATCAGGAAGCTGGAAAGTGAAGGAAAGCAACATTTCACTCTTTGTACTGTTTAATGCAAAAATAATAGACATTTTAATTAAAAAATATGCAAAAGCATGTTTAAAACTAGGCCTGTTCATTGAAGGGGTATACTGCCACTTTTTATTAATTGAAAACACTTTTAAAATATGAAAGTGTTTTAAAGTAATGAAAATATAATGCACTGTTGTGCTGCACTGGTACAACTGGTGTGTTTTAAACAAGCCAGTCTCCTGCAGGTGCTGCTCTGACTAAAAATCCATGTTTAAAAATAAAACCAATTTCAAAAGATGCTTATTTTTACAATCTTTATGAAACGGTGCAATTCAAAGCAGCCTCTGCTTGGACTGTTGAGTTATATCTTTCTTATTCATATTGTTCTAAAGATCTCTAACTCTAGCAGATACTGACATTATGCCACGTTCTAATTTATTTGCATATTAGGGATGTAATAATTGATGATTCCGTTCAGGATTGGGTCAAATCCCAGTACTTTCTAAGGTTGCGGATGCACTTTAATACTGAGTGTTCAGCCAAACCCAAAGTCATGTGAAAACTCTGAACAACTGAATGAGATTTCTTTTATTTTACTTTTTTTTTCAGATTTTAAGAAGCAAGTTTGGGTTGGGGATTTGTTAAGTAGTGTTATTTGGCCAAAATATAAAAAAAGAACTTTAAAACAATATTTCATTGGCTTACTTTTACTGTTTGGCTGATCTGCAAATGCAGTCACAGAATGATTCACCTAAGAAGTCATTACAGTTTATCATTTTGATATTATTCGAATCAAGTATGTATTTTTCAAGAACTGAACTTTTAGCTTGGTTTTCTTGCTGAAAGAAACAAGACCTCTCCAGTATCTCTAAGGTGTTTCGTAATCACTAAGAAAACAGTTTAATGTTTTTTCCTGTATATTTGGCAACTGGAAGACGTGTTACACATGTATTGGATTAAACCTCTGTGTTATTCCCTATACTGCCACATAAATTTTCTTGTAATTTCTTGTAAGTCTATTTCAGACGGGTGCTAATGTTTATTTGCTCGCAGTGTCCAATCAGATGTTTGCTTTCAGTAAACGTTACCTGCTGATTTGTGCTGTGGGTCTTTGCATCTGTTACATGACTTCAGGTAACACATTGCTCAAGTCTTCCTGTTAAGGTTGGACAGTCTCAACTCACTTAAAAAGAGGTGGGTAATTGAAAAATTTGTTTGGTCTAAAGGTGGCCATACACGGGCCGATAAAAGCTGCCGACAGACAGAGTCGGCAGCTTATTCGCCCGTGTATAGGGCCCCCCGCCGGGCTTCCCCGATCGAGATCTGGCCAAAAGTCGGCCAGATCTCGATCGGATGGGACTAAAAATCCCGTCGGATCGCGAGTCGCAATCTATTCGTTGATGTGGTCCGCAATCCGACCACCCGTAAAGCCACTTTAGGATCCGATTGGATCAGCCCGATATTGCCCACCTCAAGGTGGGCATATCGGGGAGAGATATTGGCGTCATCTCCAAACGAGCGGATCTCTCCGTGTATGGCCACCTTAAGGCATAACTGGTGGTCACAGATTTTAAATCTGGAATTTTGGGAGTTATGCATCAATATATGAGTCACAGCATAGAAAGGTTTGAGGACACTTGTCATTAGGCATTTCCACCATTTATGATTGTGGAAATCATGGGCAGTCATATGAATTGTATTAAATGCATTGTTGTATGATCATTTTCAGATAGAGAGCTGGTATGGATTAGCATGTGTCAGGAGGTCCTTACATGACAGTGGAACTATATTAAATCCATTCCTAATAACATTGTTTCTGTTGTTCCATATCCTGCAGAAGCACCAATTTTAATAGAGGCATATGTAACTACAGAACGAACAGGGAAAAACAGATCCATTATACAAATAATGGATAGAAAACCCCCTATTAGTTTGTGTACCTTTTAATAATTCTGACTTTTTGGGTTCATGTCCCCATTTGAGCTCCAGCATTTGGTCTGGGTCTCTCGTAGCTCATCGCAAATTACAGACAGAAAAACTTTTTAATATCAGTAATTTTTGATACAGTTCATTGAACACACAGGACAGTAAATTACAATTATTACCTTATTTGTGTCTTCAGCAAATTAGCATTCACCTCACCTTTTAGGTTAGGTCCACTTCAACTGCTTTGGGATACCCGTCCCCACAGTTTGGTGCAGTTATGAAGACAATCTTAAGGAAGATCTTCTGTTCCACTTACATAATTTGAATATACACTTTTGCTACAATAGGTCTCCCACATGGCTGCCTTTGTTTTGGCTCAAGCATCCGCTCTCTATGACGTCTCTCTTTTTATGTCCCTGGCTTGTTGCAAGCTCTTTTTCACTTGTGACTGATAATGTAGACATTTATATAAAGGTAGTGGTGGGTTTGATAAATATATGGGGGATTTCAAAATGGAGAAAGTGAAATGTTAAATCTATGCTTATGACTTGTCCACATAGCTGGACATTGCAACATACTAAAAAATTTCACAAGATCAACTTCTTCAACACACCATTAGTGTTTTATTGCTATAAAACCCAGACAAAGCAGTCAGATCTTAGTCTATTGGAAAATGACTCACCTAAAATCTTCAATAACGTCAGCATAAATGAGCAGAGTTTGTTGACCAAATTCCCTTCTCATAGTTACTGAGAAAAATCTAAATGCATTCTGAGCATCCCTTAATGTAATTCAATGGATGGAACTATGAAATTAATAAAAAATAAAACAAATTAATGGAGAAGCCAGCGCAGGAAACAAGACGTTTTTATCCTATCAAGATAATTTTCCAGTCCTTGGGCACACAGCAAAAGCTATACAAGTTCAGGACCTATTATCCAGAATTCTCAGGACCTGATGTTTTGAATTGAAATTTGAATTCTTTGATTAAAATTGAGTCTATGGGAGATGCTCTTCCCTTAATTTGTAGCTTTCTGGATATTGGGTTTCCAGATAAGAAATTAGAATCCCTTTGCATAGAGCTGTTCAATGTGGTATGTAAACAAAAACCCCAGAACTGTAATGAGGGGTGTGTGTGTGGCACTTTTTTTCTATGGACTGCACATTGAATAAGAGGGAACACAGTCGTTTGATTAAAATATCTAACAAATGTCTTTATTCACTGCATTGAAGATACACATAGTATGTTCTGTAGAGTCTATAGTGCCAACTTAGAGGCTGCACATCACACCAAGCACCTTGTACATCTCTGGGCTGAGCTGTTTTTACATTACAAAGTCAATACAAACTTGCATATCCTGCAATAATGCTTTTTATAGCAAGTCAGACCAGTGCTGTATACTTTTCCCCTCCACTTAGGAAATCTTTATGCATGCCAATTCATACCAAACCGTTACTTATACAAAAAAAAAAACCAATACGATTATCGTTTCCAGTCCTTTTTGCACAAAATGTATTTATAATGTGTACATAAAAGATTCCATGATAGGACTATGGAAGAAAGAAAAATCCACACGGGTCGATGCTTTGCTGAGAAATAAAGTCAACATATTAAAAAAATAAATCTTCTGGACTTGTTTTCAGCTGCATACAAGAGGAACTGATGTACATATTGTATGTTTCTGAATGGGGGACACTCACAAGGAAACTTCGGGCAACTTCAGAAAACGAAGCGCTCCAACTGCCATCCTGCCGGTGATTTTCATTCTAGCTAGGAAGGCAGGGGAGGCAGTTTGGGGAGATTAGTCGCCCCGAAGAATAGGAGATTTGTTGCCAGTAGGGGTTGAAAAGGTTCTGTTTGAGCACGTTGTACCATTAACACACACGCACCTGCGAAGGGTTCTGTTATATGTTATACTGCATGCTTGCCTTCCCAGGATGCAATCTGTCCAGGTGCCTAATGCACAGCAGGGTGCCATCCACCTCTGCTGTTTGCATATTTCCTTTATAGTTCCTCTAGAAGCACTGACAAGCCAATGGGATCCACTGAGCCACTTGGTTGCTGTGACCAGATGAAGGAGGTTCCAGGAGGAGACAGTGGCACAAGGAACATACATTGAGGTGGTAAATAATGTTCAGCTGGTTTATGGGCACAGCTACATATTTGCTACCAGCACAGCTTAGTTTTGAGCTGGAGCAGATCCCTCCTCAACTCTACAGAAAGAGATGTTTAAGAAGGTTTCCTACTGCCGGTACTAACATAGCTGTTATTTCATATTACAAAAACTGTAAGCAAGTTCTATTGAAAGAGATTTAACAACCCATAAAGCCCCTTTTCATATCCTTGGGTCCCCAGATGTTGGTGCACTACACCTCCCCGCATTCTTCAAATTACAATAAAGATATAAGGTATGCTGGGCCCTGCAGTTCAGTAGCATATAATGAAGCAGAGCCCAATAAACTGGGTGAATTATAACACAGTCACCACTGGTATATGCCAATTCTATCATTCCTTCTTAATATGCCTCTGCTTCTGGCACTGGGCAGCACATAACATATGCAGGTTTTGCCTGTGCTCTAGTAAAACATAGCAACCAATCAACAGGTAACATTTACTTTTTTTTAACAGTAAGTATTTGATTGGTTGCAATTATTAGAACTGGGAGTAAACATTGTGCCCGGGTGGCACTGAGCTTAAATGCCTGGTTAGAGGGTATTTCATAGTAAAGTGAACCCCACTCCCAAAGTAAAGCAATCACACCATATTCGATTAATTATTCCCAGTATTCTTTTTGTTTGTCAGGAACAACCAGTGTGTATGTATCATATAAAAGGAAAGCTATGTAGAAAATGTAAGATTTTAACCTAACCTGAAACTCCCAGAATTCTTTGCATGGCCCTCATGATTATTGAAACACTTCTGTGATGCTGATCATTATTGCCCCTTGGATTTGTATTTACCCTGATGAGATTCCATTTTTCTATCTAAAGTAATGTGGTTCAGGCTCTGAGCGATCTAATATGATCTAAGAAGGCCAATGTGTATTAAGCAGGGGAGAACATTCTGTTTGCACCATTTTTGGTCAAGGGCAGAATCTACAGAGGATCTGCTCCTGGAGAAGACATCTGGAGATATGATGACGCCCAGGCTCTAGACTTTCAAACTGTTGGCCTTAGCTTGCTCCGGTAAGGTGGACATAGTAGAATCAATTTGGCTACACTTTGAGAGAACAATCTATTCTATATGCTGCTGCTGCTAGACTCATTCATCTATCTCACCACTCAACATCAGCTGCTCCACTATGCATATCCCTTCACTGGCTCCCAATCTCCTGTAGAATCAAATTCAAACTATAAACACTCACATTCAAGGCCCTTACCAAGGAAGCCCCTTTCTTCATCTCTGGTCTCAAAATACTCTCTTTCACGCAACCTTCGCTCTGAATCTGACCTTTGCCTCTCTTCTCTCTTCTCTTCTCACTTCAGCCCATTCTCGTCTACAAGACTTCTTTGGGGCTTCTGCTTTTCTCTAGAACTCTGCATCGAGCTGTCAGATTTGCTCTGTAACAAACCACCTGTATAGGGAAGCTTATTCAATGTGTCTTAATTAATCAGTAATATTATAAATTACAAACTTGTTTCTAAAATCCATATATTCCAATTAGGGCCCTCAAATCCTATTGTGCTCTGTAAACCCTTGTTTGTTATTTATTGTTTGTTTCCTGTTCTTTATCTAATGTAAAGCACTGCGTAACTTGTTGGTGCCATATAAATAAATTATGAATTGCTAAATGATGATGATGACTTTGATTGCTTTTCTAAAATGTATTTATATCTTACTTTGGCCATTTTTAACTTTGTTGTACAAATAAACATTCATGTTAAAATAAATACCTGAACTTATAGGTTTCTTTCTAAAATTACAAGATTCCAGACTACACACTTTCCATTTTATCTAGGCAATAACGTGGGCCGTAAATGTTTTTTGATGTTCTGCCGGGAATGGAAAAACCCATAAAATTACTATGACTCAGTTCAGTATTAGGTGCAAAGCCACATGCTACCCGTCCCTAACAGAGAACCTTTCATGCACTCTATCAGCTGGGAATTTGGCTTAAACAGTTTCTGTAACAGAATACCTACAAAATTACATAGCACTTAATGGCACACAACAAAAACCAATAGTATGAGTACTTCTGTATTGGTGTTGGGTAGCCAGTAGTAGTAGTTTATGCATGGGCTAGCCATTGCCACCTTAAGTATGGGATAACTAGCTTTTAAGTATGGGGTAACCAATCTTGTCTTACGGATGGGAAAGGCAATCCTAGATAAGGTAAGGGTAGCTCAATTTCAGGGCTTAGTGGCACTTGTAGGTTTTAGTCGGGACCAAGACTGTAGCTGATTGAAGGCAAAGTCCAATCCACAGTATTTGAAGGAGTAAGAGAGTTTGTAGTCTTTTTCCAGGCAACGATTGGGCAGGCAGAGAGTAGCAAGCTCTGATTCAAAGCAGGAGGGCAGGAATTGAAATGTTAAGACAGAATAACAAATTAATTAGGAGCACCCAGGAACTGTGTCCTTGCCATCATTTTATTTTGAATTTTAATTTTTGAGCTTAAGCACAGTGCAATGCCATCACACAGCTTTGGGCTCTGCAGCTGGTCATCATCTGGAGAATAAAAAAGGCTTATGATCCTCTTAACTCTTACATTTAAGGTGGCAAGCATAATCAACACAATAACACAGTACATATTTAGCTTTCAGACAATATTGTCATCCCCCATCGTCTGTTTGTGCGTTCATTTCCTTCTCAATATTATATACTTTGCTGTACTGTGCTAATGGTCAGTCATTGATCTGGATATCATTCTTGGTTGATTTGTCTTATCGGTGAGGGTAAAGCTGATTAAATTCAGTTAGTAGATGCCAATTGCACAGTCTGTATTGCAGCTATTGCTCTTAATTCAATTACCAGACACAATGTTGAACAGTAAGGCTGTTTTGATTGATGTCATTCAGCCTAATATAAAGATAACATCTCTTTATCGCTTTACTAGTTCAAGAAATAGGTTTGGAAGTTTTCCATCACTGTATTTCTAGGTTTTAACCACAGCAGAAAATTTAAATGGACTTTGTTACAGAAAACAATTTTTCCAAACAACTATTCCATCAGACATTAGATGGATTCCCTGCACGAAACAAATTGAAGTTTTTAATAAAAACATCACAGTATGGCAGCCAAACACAATTCCCCAGGGAGGCCTTATGCGGTAAAGTGGCCCAGAACATTTATAGTGAATTTGCTGGGTTTGAAGGCTTGAGCTGTTTGAACATGTTTTAGGTTGCTCAGAGGAGTTTTGAAGCCTATTGCTTTGAAAGAAGGGAAGTCATGAGAATTGGAGAAGTGGGATGAGCTTACATTTGATAAAGTAGTTTAGAGCCAGTTTATAAAGCTTTGAGTAGAATTTACTCCTAATAATGGAGACAAAGTTGCATTAAACCACATCAGTAATGATAAAGCTCCATTTAAGGAAGAAATACTGTTAATTTTCCTTTGACCAACAGTGTAAATTCCTTATGTTCTTCTTCCTTGGTCGCTTATTTATAATAGGGCACATGCCACAGTAATGTTAGAATTACACCATCAATTTACATCACTCTGACCAACATCTTAGCATCCATATTTGGTAACATAGTACACCACATTCAGATGTCCATGGTCTTTGTCAAGTTTATATCAAAATGGAAAAGACATCCCTAAATGTAGCAGATGCTGGCAACCTACAATGCCACTTACTTTACTCTTACTTTTTGGTAGCATCACAGCAATTTAGAGCCAGCGCCTTGTGATAACACTGTAGAGATAATGTACCAGATTGATAGATGCACCCTGAGGAACTCTGGACAGTGATTTGGAGAGAAAAACCCTCCCTCTGCCAAAATATATATTAAAGTGTAAATGGAAGTGGCCTTCAGCTATGGACCAATGATACACTTTACACATTACGGTCTTCTGCCCAGCAACTTGGTAAATAAGGAAGTGTAGGAGAGCATTAACCCTATGGGTTCATATAAAACTACAATCCACAATTCTGATTTACCCTATATCAGTCAGTCCAGATCCCCATACTAGATATACCATAACATTGAATTAATAGAATTCCATCAGGGCTTCAAATCTACAAAAAAGAAGGCAGAAGCAGAACTGATTAGATATTGTATACATCATAATATTTAATTACAGAGGAACTGAACATGATTCAGTCAAGGGATGTGGGGGAAGTGTGACTCTTTTCTACTACCAACTGAACACTTCTCTAAGTTGGGTATTGGAGAAAGGAACCCTAAATATCCCAGTCATAGAAATCTGCATTAAAGGAGATGTTCACCTTTAGATTAACTTTTAGTATGATGTAGAGAGTGATATTCTCTCCCCCCCCCCCCGTCTGTATTGGTTAAACCAGTAAAGTTTATTGGCTATCTAGTCTATACTCTTATCAGTCTCCCTGGGATGTCAGTCTGTCCGCAACTGAATTTCTTTTATCCTCAAATCTCCCATTGCAGAAATCTCTATTTGTGTTAGAAGCTCCACTATCGCTCCCACATTACAAGCCTAATGTCTTCCTTTTTTACTCTACCCTGCCCTTCCTGCTGCAAATGAAATCCCTTGCAAAATCTCCTTACCTCTTTTTTAAAATCATTCTAAGCATCTGTCCTTCTGAATACAAGCAGCTACCATCACCAATTTGGGCTAATGAAACCTCAGAACTCAGTTTCATTAGTCAAACTTTTAGGGGACTCATATATATATATACATCCTGATGAAGGTCCCTTGTTGATCGAAACACATAGATATGTGGTTGGAGGAATAAACACTATTTTTCTTTTATAAAAGTATGATGCCATGAGTGCTTTCTGCGATTGGAATCAAATTATTTTTGTGAGCACCTGGCCGTTGACAAAGTGAATGGGGAGTGCAGATGAAAGAAAAACTATATATATATTTTATATTTGATAAATTACCAACTTGGTCTGAAGGGTCTTCATCTAACTTTGGAGGCAAATGTGTATAAACCATCCTGAACCAATCGCCACTTAGTCTATGCGCATGTGCCAACTGGATTGAAAAAGGGTTGGTGGATAGAGGAGTGCTTAGAGCAGTACCAGATATAAATCTGATACTGACTCATTGCAGTTTTCTGAGCGAGCATATCATTGCCTACATTATAAAAGTTTAAATGAGTATTAACACGTTTTCACTTCCCAGGCAGAGTATGGCACACAGGGAGCATGGGGCAGGCAGAGTATGGCACACACAGGGAGCATGGGACAGGCAGAGTATGGCACACACACTGTACTACATACAGTGATACAATGTTGGTGCCACTACAGCAGTTTGCATGAGGTGTAAACAGGTGAACAATGTGGACACTTTCAGTCTGGGTCTGAGGTGTGAACAGTACAGGGCTTTACAGGTATAGAATTGTTACAGGTGTGAACAATGCAGAAGTTTACAGTCAGAATTTGAAGTGAAAACAATGCAGGGGCCAGTTTATCTCAGTACGGATACCTTTTAAATCTTAAAACGAGGAATGCAATCACAGCAGGCAAACTTTCAAGTGGAGGGCCACACAGGGGAGGGTCGGCCTGTGGGCCGCCAATTGGACTCTCTGCCTTACCACGTTGCTATTAATATCATAGGGAAACTGTAACTTCCTTAGTGCCTCTGGTTTCAAGGTAATGGATGCATAGTAACCACAATCCATTAGCCATTCCGTGTTAATACTCTTATAGTGCATCTGTCAGGCAATGGCTAATAGTGGGTTTTTATTTTGTAACAAAATACATTCTGGCTTGATCTTTAAGTGCACCAACTAGAAAACAATCGTTTGAGAGGTTTATCCTGCAATTGTGGAAAAATACAGATGAAAGAAAACCCCTCCTTCTTCTCTGACAAAAGGAGTGTTCCAAGTGTGATCTTTTTTTCATCATTGCAATGTATATGGTTGAGTGACATTTCTGCCCCTTTAAGCTGTGTGGGAAAGCTGGGAATGTGATGTGTTAGGCAGTGCTAAATGCAGACTTCTGGAACTCCCATCCCACACAACTCCTGTCTACTTCTGTTTTTCCCATGGAGACCCAGACAGGAACTGCTTATCTGGAGGTATTTAGCCAAGTCTTGTATTCAAGTATGGACCCATATGGAAAATGAATACATTGAGAGAATAACCTTTTTTCCAGTACATTCTGCAAAAATGGTATGGTTTCATATTGCCTGGGATACTCACGTTCCAACAGTCCTTTTTAAAATGTATATCTATTTTATTTTTATGTTTTTGGGCCAGTTGTTTTATTGGACAGCCCTGAACTATAGAGTGAATATGAAGTTTAGAAAAATCGAATTATAATGGGACGCTAACGTTTAAGGACCTGTCCAAAAGGTTTTATTGATTTTATTTAATGAAAAACGAGTTTTCAGGAGTCTATGGTTAAAACTGCAAATACACTAAGTAAAAACTCTTAACTGGACTGGAGAGTAATGCAGCTGGGAAAAAGTATATATGTTTTTTTTTTATAAATTTTGTGTAATTAAAAGGTATTATTTATGCTGTATATAGGCAAACCAAGGAATAGAACCCTAACAATGTATTTGTATAAACCTGCTCTGACAACTGAGTATGATGTGGCAATGTTTCATTGGTTTTAGTCATATAAGGGTGGGTCATATTGGGTATAAATCGCCCTGATCCGTTGTGTATCATTAATGCTGATGATTAAGTACCAGAGGGTATAAAATGTGTAAGGCAGAATACTATGTGGTTGGTATCTTTTTAAAATGATTTTTGGAATAAAGACACATTTTTAACTTAATATAGATTTACGGGATAATTATTTAATTTTGAATATGATGTTTAGACCAGTGAAGTGGCTGTACTACCTGAGAAAGCAATAGAAAAAAGAGGATACCATTAGCAACAGCAAAAACAGAATAAATGTTCAGACAATAAGGGCAATGACAGTCAGGTCGTTTAAGGACGAGAAAGCATCTGTCATTAACAACAATTAAACTGATGCAGGTAAAACAGTTTTGTATTTTTGATGATTTGGCAGACTTACCAGGTGCAAGTTCTATGGTTGGCAATGCTTTAAAATGAGTGGCAAAAATGATCTGTCATTGCCTTAAACCTGAAAATTTTATTATGGGATAATATAATACAAGGCCAAGGTTTGCCCAGGTCTAGTAACCCATAGCAACCAGCTGCATGTTGGTTGCCCTGGGCCCTGAAACAAGTTCCTTTCAGTTCATTGTTCACAAAGTGGTGCTGAATTGCCCCAGTGCAGAAACTCAGGTCTTTGCTTTCCTGGACTGATCAAAACAATTGTTAATTGTAACCCCCCATTTTTTTTTGTTCTGGGGGAATCTGCCTTTGATTGAAAATCTGCTTTGTAAAAATGATTCAAATTCCACTTCTTGGCTTGAGTAGACGGCCATGTCAAGGAAGCAGATCATCATGTTATTGCTTAAAGGGGTTAGTCACCTTTGCGTTAACTGTTAGTATGATGTATCCATTTCATATGATACTAAAAGTTACATGTATTCGAACAATCCCTTTAAAAAAAAAATAAAGGATTCATAGCCAAACCAAAGGCATGGGGTGCCTTAAATATATAATATATGTGTAGGCATGTGTTCCAAAAGCTGTAAAAATGCATCCCCAATACTTGAATGCACTGCCTGTTTTAGCCCTACAGCTGGCCATAGACGCAAAGATTTGATCATACGAATCTCCATTTCATACGATTTTCAGGCCTTGTGTGGAGTGTCAGCTTTTGTCGGGCCTAACTTGCTGTCAGGGGAAGAACATTGTCTGGTCTATTTTATTTGATCTGAATAGTTAATAGCAGGTCGGGAGATGGCACTGAACGATCGTTGTCTGATGTCTGATATGAAGGTAAATACACGCCACCTTTAGGAACACACGCCAGAATGAAAAACTGCTTTAAAGCCTTTATTTTGCAAATAGCTGTGTTACACATAGTGACAGTTGTGGACAGAGAAATGTGCTGTTACTTTTGTTCTGTGTTACACACACACATATATGGTCAATAACAGTGGTGGAGAAAGGGGTGTCACTATTTCAGGGCCTGGTCCCCCACAGGGCTTGCTGGGACACCTGTAATGATGTAAGGAGGTATGTCATTCAGTAAGGAGGGGTTGAAAGAGAGGGCCCTGCTACATATTTTGCACTGGGGCCTCTGATACTCTAGTTATGTTACTGCTTGAAAACTAATGGCACTGGAAGGTGATTCAGTGATATTTCGGACAATCTTGAGGACCAAGTGAAATCAAATTTGTAAGGTTCAGGGCACACAGGCAGATTCAGGGGAGATTAGTCTCCTCTTCTTCGGGGCAACTAATCTTCCTGTATTGCCTCCCCAGCCTTCCCGTCGGCTAAAATGTAAATCACCGGCGGGATGGCACTCAGCGCGATTCATTTTCCAAAGTCGCCCGAAGTTTCCTCGTTAGAGGCTTAAATTTGGTCAGGCACCACGATTCGCTAGAATCCGAATCTTTAAAATCATGTGACTTTTTGTAACACAAACAGGAAGTAAAAACATTTTTAACTGCTTGCACAGCATACAGGTCTCTTTCATCCTTCCCAACCCTAGTTTACATTTGCAAATTAGGATTTGGATTCGGTTCAGTATTTAGCCGAATCTTTACCAAAGGAAGTGGATGAGGTGCAAACCTATAGGCAACCTCTCTAAACAGTAACGTATCTGCTTCCCAGGGAGTTATGCCACTGTCTCTAAAGAAGCATATCTTTACATGAATGGCCACTGTAAGTGTACAAGATAGGATGTTACTAGGGGGGAGTCTGGTATCATAGAGGAATTAAGAGGTCTGTTTGGTGTTAGGGTTAGGTACAGTCAAACTATATTGGAGCATAAAAGTATTGATTGGATAGAAATGTAAAATTTGTCAAAAAAATTGAGAATACATTGTTCCTAATACTTTAAATAAAATATAGAGTATTCATTCTTCTCTTTATTTCTAGCTTCCAGACTCAGCCCCTGAGCACAGTAGAAATGAGGAAAAGACAGACGGAGAGAATTCCCCAGATGGAGAGGAAGAACAACCTAATGTGGACCCAGCTCATACAGCTTCCAGTCTACAAGTTCCTACTGATAGCACGTGCCCTGGGATGGGCAGAACCAGACGCCTCTCAGACTTCCGTGCGTGGATTGGAGAAAACTTCTTTCATACTTCAGAAGAAGGTAAAACTAGTTCTATTGAACTATAGTTCTGTTATTATAGTTCTATTATTAATGAATCACTATCAATAACTTTGGATATCAAAAATTTGCTTTTCAACATAGAGATTGCTTGCTGGGCTTTGTTAATAAATGAATTTCCTACAATACAGCTCTCAGGCCTGGCATTACCAGTAACAAAAAAAAAATGTAAAGAAAATTATTAGAGTGCACAGGGTATCTTCATCATGAGAAACCTGCTTCCTACTGATGCCAGTCCTTAGACTGATGGCATACTGGGCTATTTGGGGCACTTTTTAGCCAAAGTCCAAAATTATTAAGTGATCATGTTTACCTGGACTAAGTATATGAACACTAGGTCACTAGGTCTTAAAGGACCAGTAACATAAAAAAAAAAAATGTAAAAAATTTGTTTGTACTTAACGATTCTCCGCTTGTGCTCCTCTTCAGAAATGGCGGCAGGGCGACAATCCATCATGCGGCACTTGATTTCTCCTCCCTGCCTTCTATAGGAGATAGCCAGGGAGGAGAAATTGAGCGCACACGATGGATCGTCGCGCTGTCGCCGTTTCTGAAGAGGATAGCAAGCAGAGAATCTGTAAGTTATTTCTTAATAAAGACTTTGCGATTTTAAAGTTAAAAGTGTCTTGGTGTTTTTTTTTCCGTTAAGTACAAACGAAATTTTTTAAAATATTTTTTATGTTACTGGTCCTTTAAGAACTAGTGACCTAGTGTTCATATACTTAGTCAAGGTAAACATTATCACTTAATGATGTTGGACGTTTGGCTAAAAAGTGCCCCAAATAGCCTGGTATGCCATCAGTCTAAGGACTGGCATCACTAGGAAGCAGGTTTCTCATGATAAAGAAACCCTATGCACTCTGTCATCTCTCAGAAAGAGCCTGCTAGTTGGTTATAGACCCATTGTTATTTTCTCACGAATAATTGCTTTCTTCTATTTCCTGTAATTGCTGTTTAAGATCTTATCACTCATTGCAAGCGTGCACAAACACAAGTAAGCAAAGTAACATGACTGCTATCATAAGCTTCCTCTGATTAAAGGGAAGGTCTGGCTGCTTTGGTCTCCTAATTAAACCACTTACTTTAATCCCTATGGGCTCAAACACCAACAGTGATTTTTTCTCTTTAACCCCTCACTGCTAATCTGGACGTTTTTTATGTGCTATGATGTCCTGGGCCTTAAGATGGCCATAGATGTAAAGATTTTTAAAAGATCCAATCTTAATCTTCAACCACGATTATCTCTAAACTATTGTACGATCATACGAATTGTCCATCAACTAAAAAGACCTATTTGCCAGGAAAACAAAGGGTAGCTGCCTGCTTGTCCTTGCAAACATAGATAGATTGCACTGGGGCCGATAAAGATTTTTTAACCTGGCCGATCAATTTTCTGACAGATGTCGGACGAAAAATCGTAAGATCGTTCGAATCCCGCTAACCGCACGATAATTTCGAAAGATTGGTTGGACTTCGGTAAAATCGGTCGTTCAGCAAGAAAAATCCTTGCGTCTATGGGGAGCTTAAAGATGGCCATAGACGTGCAGATTATTGGGCTCTATTGGAAGAACGAACCTCCAGCTAACCATTCAGATTAAAATAAAGTAAAGGGAACAAATCACATGATGCTCAGGCCATTAATTGATAGACAGCAATTGTACAAAGTTACTGACAAATAGTAGTGACAGTCTCCCATTGATATCGTCAGAGATGCAGAGATATTATTGGTAGCCGATATAAATCTTTTGACCTGTCTGATCGACTGAACGACCATGGCTGTATCTTTGCTTCATACGATAGTATCTTTGTGTCTATGTCCAGCTTTAGAGACAAACATGAATAGGTAGTATGCCGATGATACAAGGTAAAGATCCCCATACACAAGCCAATATAACCTGTCGACAGATTTAAGATGGCCATAGACGCAAAGATCTGATCGCACGAATCGAGGATTCGTACAACTTTCGGACTGTGTGGAGAGTACCGGCATCTTTCGTCCGGCGGAGATCGGTCGTTTGGTCGATCGGACAGGTTAAAAGATTTCTGTCGGCTGCTGATAATATCTCTGCGTGTATTGCTGATCGTATGATTTTCAGAGGGAGACTGTCACTAGTATTGGTCGGACATAACTTTCGTACGATTGCTGTCAGGGGCAGAACATCGGCTGATCTGTTCTTTTCTACTTTATTTAATCTGAATGGTTAGTGGCAGGTCGGGAGATGGGGAAGTCAGATCGTACGATGATTTGTAGGATCGGATCTTTGCGTCTATGGCCTGCTTAAGTCGGCAGCTTATTGGGCAGTGTATGGGGCCTTCCAACTGGCATCCCTGATTGATATCTGGCCCTAGGGCCCACGATCGGATCAGCCCGATATCACCCACCTGAAGGTAGGTAGGAGATCTGCCCATTTGGCAATGTACCTATGTATGGCCAGCTTCAGGGCTCCCTTTTAATCTTTCATTTAGAGCAGTGATCCCCAACCAGTGGTTCACAAGGAAGCATCTTTTTACCAATCTCTTGGATGTTGTTCTTAGTGGCCTCAAAGCAGGTGCTTAGTTTTGAATTCCTGTTTTGGAGGCAAGTTTTGGTTGCATAAAAACCAGGTGTACTGCCAAACAAGGGCACGCGAAGATTCTGGGAGATTTAGTCGCCCCGGCAATTAATCACTTCTTCTTCGGGCAACCAATCTTCCCGAAAAGCCTTCCCGCCGGCTAGAATCTAAAAGACCGGCGGGAAGGAAACTTCGGACGACTTTGGAAAACGAAGCGCTCTGAGCGTGCGGTGCTATTGTTGCAAAATTCATTATATCGTCATCATCATCATTTATTTATAGAGCGCCAACAAGTAACACAGTCCTTTACATTAGATAGCGATACGTTTTTATCGACAGTTAATAAAAACGTATACAGCTCAGAGACTGAAAACCAAATTAATGTAAATTGTAAACATGCTTAGAAAAGCACCCTAAGCAATTTTTGCATTTAATATTTTTAAAGGTTTACTTATCCTTTAACAAATCTGTACATGGACTGATTGTCTTACCTAGTCTGCTGCAATGATCATTAGGGTTAAGTTAAGCAAACACTGTGCACCTGTTTCAGTGGGCTGCCCACTCCATTGTGTGTGGCTGATACAGCTGTCAAACAAAGTCTAAGCATTTATGTAAACACACTCATAATGGGATTCTGATACCCAATCAAAGTCACTGAAAGACTGAAGGTTATAAAACTTTGACAATAATTCAGGGTGTTGTTGTACAAGTCTGTGGCACTTAAAATAAGTGGTTTAATTAATGCAGCCAGGCCTTTGACTTAACGAGAAGACACTTATGAAACATTCCTTGGAACCAGCATAGCCCATCAGAATGCACTTTTCTTAAGTGCCCTGTATTAGCCTCATGTACAACATAAATGGTTTATGGCGTATTTCAGTTCCACTTTATTGAATCTGATAAGCAATGTATTCCATCAGTACAGGACTTATGATTTATACTGGGCAAAGGAACTCATGGCTTGTAGACATTGGAGCTGTAAAGGAGTTTGTTTTGCAGTATGAACACATTGCAATAAATATGGCTACCCCACAGTTCTTCTATTTTCATCACAGAATATTAATTCCTACAATTATTACTGATGCCAACACATAAGTTAACTCACTAAGCACTGGTTATTACTGAGGGCATCACAAAACACTTTCTATGATAAATAAAGAACAGGTATGGGATCTGTTGTTCAAAAATCTGTTATCCAGAAAGCTTCGTATTACGAAATGTCCATCTCCCATTTCAATCAAATAATTAAAATTTTTAAAAATGATTTCTTTTTTCTCTGTAATAATAAAACAGTACTCTGTACTTCATACCATCTAATATATATTGTTAATCCTTATCGGAGGCAAATAAATCCTATATGGAGATCCAAATTATGGGAAGATCTGTTATCCAGAAAAACTCAGATCCCGAGCATTCTAGAGAACAGATCTGCTTTCATACAGGTCAGGGAACTGCAAGGTGACTTCTAAAATCCTCATATTTTTCAACAGATTATCGATTATTATAAAACACAAGTTTCATTGAGTCGTGTGACAGAAATGACATCACTTAGCACCAATTATAACTGATGATGTCAGTAAGCACTCTTAGTAGAAAGTAAAAGGAGAGCACTCAAATTGCAGATTTAACTGCTTATGCTTATTTATTTCAGTCTGTGAGACACAGACTGAAATAAATAAGCATAAGCAGTTAAATCTGCAATTTGAGTGCTCTCCTTTTAACTTTCTACTAAGATTGATACCTTTGGATGCACGGTACATCCATACAAGAGGATTGAGGCATTCACCGTATAACCATTGCTGGGCTGAGCGCAGATTCCCCCATATTCTATTAGTAAGCACTGTTTATAAGGATATAATTTATAGGATATTCATGGCTCTTGAGAATCATAACCATATAATGCACAAGAGCCATGAATATCTAGTAAATTATAGCATTATAAGCAGAATGGCTGGATTTAACATATCGGGCACCCCTAAGCCCTCCTCCATTCATCTTCCCTGCCCCCTCCACTTGACAAGTGGGGATGCCCACATTTCCTTCGTCAGGTCCGGAGCACTGAAGTTTAGGACCAGGGAAATTTAAAAAACGATCAAATCCCAAACCAATGTGGATGCCGCTGGATGGCATGCCACCCCCAAAATCCTGCTGCCCTAGGCCTTTGTGGCCTTCCCACAAATCCTGCTAAGCAGTAGTGATGTCATCAGTTATAAACGTCTCTCCGTGATGTCATTTATGTCACATGATGTACTGAAACTCATATATTAGAAAAAATAATGTACTCCCTGTTGTAGAAAGTGAGGGTATAAGTAAGAAGTTCTATGACCCCTAGAATCTACATTGTTGGCACGAGGAAACGGTTAAATTTGGTGGGGGAAAAACAAGTGCTCTCTTCTTTTTCTGCGAGTTACATGTTGTTTACACATACAGGGTGAATTTAACTTGGAAACTGTGTATATATTTTATATATAAGCATTTGTTTACATGGATAAAAAGTGAGCAAATAAGCATTTATCCTTGTACTTTAACAAGTCTCAGTCTACCCCCCCAAGAATGAAATCTGCTCTGTGTCAAACGGCTTTGGAACATTTTTTTCCACTTCAAACACAGAATTTTATTAACTTTCAGACGCTGTAAAGCAACTGTCTTTTCTCTTAGTGCATCGCCTCCTTGTGTACTGGGATACTGACATCCAAAATATTGAGTCATTCCACCCCCATGATATCTGCCTCCTTGCCAGTGTGCTTTCTCTTATATCTGTAGCAAAGATCTCCTGCAATCAGCATCCTGTGCAGAACACACACATATATATATATATATATATATATATATATATATATATATATATATATATATATATATATATATATATATATATATATATATGTTTGCTGATAATATATGTCTTCTTTGCTTCTTCACTTTTCAATTTTCTCAGGCAGACGCATGCGCAGTAGAACTAAATAACTGGGCTTTTCATTAAAGTTCGGCTCTTGGCTCTACTGTGCATGCGCAGCCACGAGCTGAAGGAAGACGATCGATCCGTGGTGTTCTCTGGATGAACCCTGGGCCCGTGCCATTTTTTGTTGATAGGAACACCGGCCCGAATTGTCAGGTAAATACAATCACTTGGGGGTGCCTAACTTTTGGCAACCCAGAGCATAAAAGCACTTTCCTTCTCCTTTAAGGAGATGGAAAAGTTTTGTAAATTTTGAATTAAACCTGTAGATTGCTCATCTGAGCTCCATTGCTATTCAATTTTTTAAAACTGTATATTTGAAAACATACCACCAATTTGCAAATTATCCATAGGGCTCGTACTGACAGGCAAACGCTTTACCTTTTATTACGTTAGGCCAAATTAAATTAAGACACATGGTAGATTAGGCATAAGCCGCTGTAAAGCCTCCCAACGCTGCTGAACTACACGCTCATACAAGCAGCTAAAGGAAGCTACCAAAGCAGCTAATGGGTAGCAATTGTTTTTTCACTGTCAATTGAAAACTATAAGGTAACACGAGGCATTGGAAACCGGCGTAATAAATATTAAAGTGGAAACAGAGAATGAGTAATCCAGTGGCGTAACAGCCTTGTTCCTACCCCCATACCTTCTCACAGCGCACGCACATTTTTACATATAGAAGAGCCTACAGAGGGTTTTTTTGTGTGCAGCAGACCTGCTGTCTCTATAGTTACGCCACTGGATTAAGCAATATGTTTTTTTAAAGTTATGATACTGGGCCATTGGCTTGTGAAGCTTTTTTTCCTCATTGCTACATTAACAGCACATATTGCCTGCCCCCTACTGGTGGAAACAGGAACTATTCTGCATGATCACTGCAGGACACAGACTAGATTCCTCTACTCACCATGGCATTTTGGTTCGGCTTGGTTTAGATGCAGAACAGGTGCAGTACCCTTAAATGAACTCTAATGTTCCAATTTAGCTGCAGATTCACAAGCCTGTGACCCACACATTAAGTCATAATAATATATGCCGCCATCAGTAGTCCTATAATAGCAGAGGGATTATAGCCTTTGGGGAAGGGACTGTGCTAGGTACATAGCATCATAGTAGGGTGAGATTATTATTATTAACATGTATTTATATAGCGCCAACATAAATGTGATTATACAACTAATTGTATACGTATTGAGATTGTACTATAGTGGGATAGCTGGTATATGGTTTCAGTAGTAGGGACCATTCAAGGAAGGCCGGACTGGTCCCTGATTAGCAGTTGGGCTAACCTCAGAAGATACACTATGGCAGGAGGATATCAGGTACAGTAGGCAGCAATGTGCCTAAAGTAACAGAGGGGATACTAGCCTCTGGGAAGTGACTGTGGCTGTGGGATAGCAGGTATAGTAGGGAGAGATGGTGCCTATAGCAACAGTGGGATAATAGTCTCTGAGAAGTGACTGTGGCTGTGGGATAGCAGGTATAGTAGGGCGAGATGGTGCCTATAGCAACAGTGGGATAATAGTCTATGGGAAGGGACTGGGACTGTGGGATAGCAGGTATAGTAGGGAGAGAATGGTGCCTATAGTAGCAGTGGGATAATAGTCTCTGGGAAGGGACAGTGGCTGTGGGATAGCAGGTATAGTAGGGAGAGATGGTGCCTATAGTAGCAGTGGGATAATAGTCTCTGGGAAGTGACTGTGGCTATGGGATAGCAGGTATAATAGGGAGAGATGGTGCCTATAGTAACAGTGGGAATAATAGCCTCTGGGAGTTGACTGTGACTGTGGGATAGCAGGTATAGTAGGGAGAGATGGTGCCTATAGTAGCAGTGGGATAATAGTCTCTGGGAAGGGACTGTGACTGTGGGATAGCAGGTATAGTAGGGAGAGATGGTGCCTATAGTAGCAGTGGGATAATAGTCTCTAGGAAGGGAGTGTGACTGTGGGATAGCAGGTATAGTAGGGAGAGATGGTGCCTATAGTAACAGTGTGATAATAGTCTCTGGGAACTTACCCCTGTTGCCAAATTCTTTATAATTATGAATTCTTCTAGCATGGTTTATTTAAATATATGTTTTGCCTAAAAGTACATAACCATATGTTTGTATTAGACTTCATCTGATATTTACCCCAAAGAGGCAATAATAGGAGTGATGAGTGGATATGCATCTTGACAGTTATATATATTCTGCAAATCTGCATACTGTATAATTACTTGCAGGCGCTCTCTGGCAATGAATCACATGGCAGTGGCAAGCAAATGTTCTGAGAAATTGAGAAATCACTGAAGAAAACATATAGTGCTTGAAGTTGTTTTCTGAGCTAATTGTACAGAGATGTGGAACTGTTCTCACATGCTCAGCAGTTGTAGAACTGAGGAGATCTTCCAAAGGGATTTATTGGGGTATATTTATCAAAGAGTGAAGTTAATAGTGAAGTTCCGCCACTAGAGTGA
The DNA here is from genome assembly GCF_017654675.1 of Xenopus laevis. Taxonomy (NCBI): domain Eukaryota; kingdom Metazoa; phylum Chordata; class Amphibia; order Anura; family Pipidae; genus Xenopus; species Xenopus laevis. The sequence continues at coordinate 148,275,768 of NC_054373.1, forward strand.
AATGCCGCCACTCTCCATTCATTTCTATGGGATTTTTAAAGGCGTATTAATCAAAGGGTGAACTTTCACCCATTGATAAATACGCCTTTCAAAATCCCATAGAAATGGATTGAGAGCTGCGGAATTTCACTCTAGTGGCGGAACTTCACTCTTTGATAAATTTACCCCATTGAGCTAAATGAAGGCAACATTGATGTAAATGCACACAAACATGATGTTACTTTTGCTGACATATTAACTTTACATCTAAAGTACAACTGCCAACAGCCAACTGACAGATACAGGACTACAGGATGTCCTTCTCTGCTTTAGGGCACAAATAGGGGGCAGTGTATATTGTACAATCACATGTATGTATATATACATTTCTTTAGTGCTTTTTGTATGGCTGTATTGTTCATTGTTATGTAGTAAAGAGTTGGAAACCAAACACTGCAATAAATAAAAAGACAAGTACGCTGACACAATGATTAAAGTATAACTATTGTATAAATTAAAATTTTAAATGAATTTATCTAATTTTAAATAATGACCTTAATAACTTTTCAATAGCCCCTTCTCTCTTCATGCACTCAGATATTGATTGACAGTTCAAATAAAGATGATAGTGAGTGCATTTATTTAGGAAGAGGTCAGCTTGGATGAAGAAGAGGAACTTTCAGAAGCTAGGGAGGGAATGTTTATATGTATAAGAGATGGAGAAAGGACAACTGCACAGTGTTTAGAAAAAAGGATCAAGGGAACAGTTGTACATAGTAAAGGCAAGAGAAACCGAAAAAGCGTCAAAGATCAAAACAATTGAGATCATTGATATCTACAAGGATGGGCAGGGGAATGAAGAAAGTTGGCGATTCTTTTGATGAGGGATACAGAACAGTATCAAGAACAGGAACATGCGCATTAGACCACAGCCAGGAATACTCACACGGTGTACACATATTCGGACTGGGGCGTCTAGGACCGGCCAGGGCTGACATCAAGGACCCTCCATCTGGCTTCTGCCCCCCCATGTGCCTTGTACCTTTTACCTGCATCTCCTGGACTTTTCATCTGTCTTCGGGGAGAGCAGGTCTGAGTCCGGGTGGTAGAGCAGGCTTGGGTCGGTAAGCCCCATGAAGTCCATGACCCACCAACTAACTTCTCAACTTGTGCAGTTAGCAAGAACTATTGCGATTTTTTCCAGCACCCTAGTGGGCAAGTCCTATACTGCTCCCAGGTTAAAGGGATACTGTCATGGGAAAAATGTTTTTTTTCAAAACACATCAGTTTTTGCTCCAGTAGAATTCTGCACTAAAATCCATTTCTCAAAAGAGCAAACTGTTTTTTTTAATATTTAATTTTGAAATCTGACATGGGGCTAAACATATTGTCAGTTTCCCAGCTGCCCCAGTCATGTGACTTGTGCTCTGATAAACTTCAGCCACTATTTACTGCTGTACTGCAAGTTGGAGTGATATGTCATTGAGGTCTGGCATAGTGCCGAGAGACTGGCGAATTGCTAATGTGGTGCCTCTATTCAAAAATGGATCCATTCACAGTCTCAAAACTATTGGCCAGTTAGTCTGACATCAGTGGTAGGAAAGCTTTTCGAAGGGTTAATAAAGGATAAGCCTAGGGCACAGTGATAGGGGGTGCTGGGCAGCTACCGCTATAAATTGTCCGTCCCTACCCCCTAGTCCACACTCCTTCCTTCCCTCCTGTGAACCTCCTCTCCATCTCTCTTCCCTCCCTTGCTCACCCCTCCCCTCTCTTCTCTCTCTGTCAGGCCGGCTCCCTCCCTACTCTCTGTTCCCTCCCCTCATCTCTGAGTGGCGCCGGCTCCCTCCCTCCTCTTAGTTCCCTCCCTCTTCTGTCAGTCACACCGGCCAGCTCCCTCTGTGCTCTCAGTTCCCTCCCCTCATCTCGGAGTCGTGCCGGCCAGCTCCCTCCCTGCTCTCTGTTCACTCTCTCCTGTCAGTCGCGCCGGCCGGGTCCCTCTCTGCTCTCCTCTCTGCTCTCAGTTCCCTCCCCTTATCTTGGAGTCATGCCAGCCTGCTCCCTCCCTGCTCTCTATTCGCTCTCACCTCTCTCAGTCACACCTGGACACAAAAGCATGCGCGCGTGGGGGGGGGGGGTTGCAGGCCGGGTTGCCTAGGGCTCCCACCTGACCTGGCCCGGCCCTGGATAAAATACTGGACTATATAGCAAATCATAATACTATGTGTGTGTGCCAGCATGGTTTTATGCGTATAAGATCTTGCCAAACTAACCTAATTTCTTTTTATGAGAAGGTAAGCAGGGACCTAGATTCTGGGATGGCAGTGGATGTGATTTACTTAGACTTTGCTAAAGTGCCATTTATTACATCGGTTTATACACGGGCGTTTTTTTTTTCCGCGCATGCACAGTAATGACAAAGAAGAAACGGATACCAACGCTACTTTAGAGGAGCTGGATTATACCCAATAGGACTAGGAAATGTTAGTTGAAAACCTAGCGTTTTAGTAGGTCTTGGGCAGTAGATTAATGGGAGATAGGTAAAAATTTTTGCCTTTCCTTCTCCTTTAAGAGGGATATAAATGAGCTGGAGAGAGTGCAGAGACGTGCAACTAAATTGGTTAGAGGGATGAAAGACTTAAATTATGAGGGGAGACTGTCAAGGTTGGGGTTGTTTTCTCTGGAAAAAAAGCACTTGAGAGGGGACATGATTACACTTTACAAGTACATTAGAGGACATTATAGACAAATAGCAGGGGACCTTTTTACCCATAAAGTGGATCACCGTACCAGAGGCCACCCCTTCAGACTAGAAGAAAAGAACTTTCATTTGAAGCAACGTAGGGGGTTCTTCACAGTCAGGACAGTGAGGTTGTGGAATGCACTGCCGGGTGATGTTGTGATGGCTGATTCAGTTAATGCCTTTAAGAATGGCTTGGATGATTTCGTAAACAGACACAATATCAAAGGCTATTGTGATACTAAACTCTATAGTTAGTATAGGTATGGGTATATAGAATTTATGTGAAAGTAGGGAGGGGTGTATGTATGGATGCTGGGTTTTCATTTGGAGGGGTTGAACTTGATGGACTTTGTCTTTTTTCAACACAATTTAACTATGTAACTATGTAAACCAACCCCCCCCCCCCAGCAGCCTAACAAAAGAACAATGGGAAGGTAACCAGATAGCAGCTCCCTAACACAAGATAACAGCTGCCTGGTAAATCTAAGAACAGCACCCAATAGTAAAAATTCAGGTCCCACTGTAACTAATTTAGTTACATTGAGTAAGAGAAACAACAGCCTGCCAGAAAGCAGTTCCATCCTAAAGTGTTGGCTCTTTCTGAAAGCACATGACCAGGCAAAATGACCTGAGATGGCTGCCTACACACCAATATTACTGACTAAAAAAAAATACTCTTCAGGTTCAGGAATGACATTTTATATTGTAGAATGAATTATTTGCAGTGTAAGCAGTGTCATTTAGAAATAATAACAACATCATAAAAATCGTGACAGAATCCCTTTAAGCAAACCAAATCCAAGAGCAATCTTACTAAATGTAAAGTAACAGTATACAGAAGCACAGATTAAAGCTGGCCATAGATGTTGAGATTTTTAAAAGATCAGATCCTGACCGTGAGACCACGATCTTCTCAGAACTATCGTACGAATTTACCATCAACTAAAAAGACCAATTTGCCAGGAAAACAAAGGGGAGCTGCCTGCTTGGCCCTGCAAACATAGATAGATTGCACTGGGACCGACAAAGATTTTTTGACCTGGTCGATCAATTTCTTGACAGATGTCGGCCGAAAAATCGTAAGATGTACGATCGTTCGAATCCCACTAACCGCACGATAATTTCGAAGGATTGGTCGGGCTTCCCTAAAATCGGTCGTTCGGCAAGAAGAATCGTCGCGTCTATGGGGAGCTTAATACAAACGTTACTGACCCCAATCGTATACAGGTATGGGATCCGATATCTGAAAACCTGTTATCCAGGCTGCTCCAAATTATGGAAAGACCATCACCCATAGACTCCATTTTAATCAAATAATCCAAATTTTCAAACATGATTTCCTTTTTCTCTGTTATAATAAAATAGTACCTTGTACTTGATCATAACTAAGATATAATTAATCCATATTAAAGGCAAACAATACAATTGACCTTATTTAATGTTTAAATTATTGTTTTAGTAGACTTAGTATGGAGATTGAATTTACGGAAAGATCCTGCCTGTATCTGGAAAACCCCAGGTCCAAAGCATTCTGGATAACAGGTCCCATACTTGTATACATACATCTGACTTTGATGTTCCTTAGTATATACACGCTTAAATTGGGTTAAGATGTATTTAATGGGCTATATGAAGGCATTGCTTAGAAGTTGAGAAGCAATAGGGGCATAGAGGAAAGCAGAGGGGGGCCAGTCTGTAGGAAAGGAAAATGGCGTGGGAGAATACAGGAACAGGAGCTGAGGAGAATAAGAGGGGAAAAAGAGTGGGAGAATAGAAAGAAAGACAGAGAAGAATGATACAAGCACGTACAGACACACTCAAAGGGAACTAATATGAAAGAACTGCTTGCAAGAAACACAGAAGATAAAGCTAAAATATAAATCTCACAGATGTAGCACACATGGCAGAAGTAGAGCATAAAGGCTTATTGTTTATAGGGGCTTCCCTATGAATTCTTGACTAACTTGATGGAGGTTTTATAGCAACACTTAGGGGCCGATTCATCAATAGTCGAATATCGAGGGTTAATTAACCCTCGATATTCGACTGGGAACTAAAATCGTTCGACTTCGAATATCGAAGTCGAACGATTTTGCGCAAATCCTGCGATCGATCGAAGGATTTGAATCCAACGATCGAAGGAAAATCCTTCGATCAAAAAATCACAGGCAAGCCTATGGGGACCTTCCCCATAGGCTAACATTGACTTCGGTAGGTTTTATCTACCGAAGTAGGTGGTCGAAGTATTTTTTAAAGAGACAGTACTTTGATTATCGAATGGTCGAATAGTCGAACGATTTTTACTTCGAATCGTTCGAATCGTTCGAATTCGAACGAATTTAACCAATTCGATGGTCGAAGTACCCAAAAAATACTTCGAAATTCGAAGTTTTTTACATTCGAATCCTTCACTCGAATTTTGTAAATCTGCCCCATAGGGGCAGATTAACTAAGGGTTGAAGTGAATTCAAGGGAATTTTCGAAGTAAAACAATTCGAAATTTGAAGTAATTTTTTGGATACTTCAACCATCGAATAGGATACTACGACTTCGAATGTACTTCGACTTCGATTCGAAGTAAAAATTGTTCGACTATTCGACCATTCAATAATCAAAGTACTGTCTCTTTAAAAAAACTTTGACTTCAATACTTCGCCAAATTAAACCTTCTACAACATTTTTCTAAGTCTTTACACATGGAATAAAAATTCTTCGATCGATCGCTAAAATTGTTCGAATCGTTCGATTTGAACGATTTAATCGTCCGATCGAACGATTTTTATTCGACAGCAGGATTGCCAAATTTGTTGAAAAAACTTAGAATTCGATATTCGAATTCGAAGTTTTTTAATTTGATGGTTGAATTTCGAAGTGTTTTCTACTTCGAAATTCAACCCTTGATAAATCTGCCCCTTACGGTATAAATATATATATACTGTATGTGTTGTAACTGTCATTACTGATAGTTGGACCTTTTTAAAGGAGTGGCTCACATTTAAGTTAACTTTTAGCATGTTATAGAATGGCCACTTCTATAAACCTTTTCAGTTGGTCTTCATTATTTATCATAGTTTTAGAATGATTTGCTTTTTGCTTCTGACTCTTTCCAGCTTTTAAATGGGGGTCACTGACTCCATCTAAAAACAAATGCTTAGTAAGACTACAAATTCATGGTTATTGCTACTTTTCATGACTCATCTTCCTAGGCAAGCCCTCTCCTATTCATATGCCTTTCTCTTATTCAAATCAATGCATGGTTGCTAGGGTAATGTGGACCTTTGCAACAAAACTGCTGAAATTGCAAACTGGAGAGCTTCTGAATAAAAATTTAAATAACTCGAAAACTACAAATAATAAAAAATTAAAACCAATTGCAAATTGTGTCAAAAAGTCACTCGCTGTATCATACTAAAATTTAACTTTTAGGTGCACAACCCCTTTAACTATTTGTGGAAAAGTCTCTAGCCCTGATTAGTTTTGGTTTATTTAGCTCCATGAACATTAAATCCTCAATATGGCTAAAGGCTTCTTTGGAACACAACCACATCAAATTTGTCTGTTCACAAAAACAAAGCAGAAACAGTGTATAGGGTTGCCACATTTTCTGGAAAAAATGACCATGCTTTCTATATGTTTATCTTTCTCCTTTATCAATAAATGGCATCAAACACAATTCTCACCAGTCAGGCCGGTTAAATAACTCAGGTGTGGGATCCATTATCCAGAAATCTGTTATCCAGAAAGCTCCGCAGTATGGAAAGGCCGTCTCTCATTGACTCCATTTTATCCAAATATCTAAAAATGATTCCCTTTTTCTCTGTAATAATAAAACTGTACCTCTTACATAATCCATACTAAAATATAACCAATGCTTATTGGAAGCTAACCCATCCTATTGGGCTACTTAATGTTTACATGATTTTCTAGTAGACTTAAGGGATGAAGATCCAAATTATAGACAGATCCATTATTCAGAAAACCCCAGGTCCCCAGTATTATAGTTCCCACAGGTCCCATACCATGTACAAAGTATGCAACATTTATGTTGATAAGGGGGCAACAGTGTATGCAGCACAACCTTTTATGATACAGCAACTTCATTTATTAGCACCGAATGCTAGATTTAATAATTAGAAATGTTAACTAGCTTTGATTTATGATCTAAAAATCTACCATGATTGGGTTAACTTGGCAACCATATTTTTTCCATCCTTCTCACACACAAAGCAACAGAGCCTACATGTAAATCCTTATTTACACATACTGTCGCCCGCCAGCTTATGCCAACTGTTACTGAATCAGTTCCTGGATTGGTCACAAGACACTGAACAGAATTATGTAATTAACAGAGTTTTAAATCTTCCATTTGATAATGCAATGGAAAAACAAAGTACATTTTTAACGATAACACTCTTGAAGTGTCAGTGCCGTTTTTGGGCACCCTGAGATGCATCTGGAAGCTTGGCAGATGTATTTATTAGGGTTGACAATATGTTATTAATAGGGAAGAAAGATAACAGGTATAAGAAGGCATAGGTATTTTTTGCCAGAAGAGGTGGGAACCATAATTTGCTTTGGTAGACTATATATTTATAGAGGGTGGTATTGTAATTGATATAGCTGGTGGCTTAGTTTTTCTTATATTCAATTTTGAAATCTGACATGGGGCTAGACATATTGTCAATTTCCCAGCTGTCCCCAGTCATGTGACTTGTGCTCTGATAAACTTCAATCACTCTTTACTGTTGTACTGCAAATTGGAGTGATATCACTCCTCCCCCCCCCAGCAGCCAAACAAAAGAACAATGGGAAGGTAATGCGATAGCAGCTCCCTAACACAAGATAACAGCTCCCTGGAAGATCTAAGAACAGCACTTAATAGTAAAAGCCAAGTCCCACTGAGACTGATTCAGTTACATTAAAGGGATACTGTCATCGGAAAACATGTTTTTTTCAAAACGCATCAGTTAATAGTGCTACTCCAGCAGAATACTGCACTAAAATCCATTTCTCAAAAGAGCAAACAGATTTTTTTATATTCAATTTTGAAATCTGACATGGGGCTAGACATTTTGTCAATTTCCCAGCTGCCCCATGTCATGTGACTTGTGCCTGCACTTAAGGAGAGAAATGCTTTCTGGCAGGCTGCTGTTTTTCCTTCTCAATGCAACTGAATGTGTCTCAGTGAGACATGGATTTTTACTATTGAGTGTTGTTCTTAGATCTACCAGGCAGCTGTTATCTTGTGTTAGGGAGCTGCTATCTGGTTACCTTCCCATTGTTCTTTTGTTTGGCTGCTGGGGGGAAAAGGGAGGGGGGTGATATCACTCCAACTTGCAGTACAGCAGTAAAGAGTGATTGAAGTTTATCAGAGCACAAGTCACATGACTTGGGGCAGCTGGGAAATTGACAATATGTTTGCTCTTTTGAGAAATGGATTTCAGTGCAGAATTCTGCAATTTGAAAACAAAAATTAATGAAGACCAATTGCAAAGTTGCTAGGAATAAGACATTCCATAACATGCTTGTTGTATTTTGGTAGCCGAGGATGAGTAGAGTATAACAGTGCTTTATTAGCAGATTCATGCAGCCATTACACATAAACAGTAGCTTCACTCTTAACACGCCAAGCTGTATAGAAAGCACTGTGCATGCACAGCACAACTCATGTGCACAGTGACACCTACAGGTCATTTGTATATACATCACAATACTAAAAGTTAACTTACAGGTGAAACACTCTTTAATTGAGCCATCTGAGACAAATGTCTAGATACAGTTCTCCCCATCTGTATGTATCTATATAAAAGACTCGGGGCACCAAAAGATTAAAGGAAAACTATACCGCTCAAACAATGTAGGTCTCTATAAAAAGATATTGCATAAAACAGCTCATATGTAAAACCCTGCTTCATGTAAATAAACCATTTTCATGATAATATACCTTTTTAGTAGTATGTGCCATTTTGTAATCCTAAAAAGAAAATTGCCATTTTAAATAAGGGCCACCCCCTAGTATCATAGGATTCACAGTGCACACAAACAAACTATACATGTTAGGTCACATGAGCCAATTAACAGACAGAGTTCTGTCTTTTGCTTCCATACTTCTTCCTGTTACAGTTAGAGCTGCAGTACTTCTGGTCAGGTGATCTCTGAGGCAGCACACAGACCATCACGAAATGTGGCTCAAGGCAAGAGATGTAAAAGGGCAATATTTACTTAAATATATATTCCAGTTTGGTAAGATTCTTTAATATGCAACTTTATTTGATATAAACTATCTGTTGCTCAAGTATTCATTTTGGGGGTATAGTTTTCCTTTAATGTTCGTGGGATTTTTTATGTGATTCTTTTCAAGATGCTGTTGAGACATGAATTTGTATTATGTACACAGTTATTTTGTAAAGTAAATACAAGGATTACGGCCTGAACATAAAATATCAGCTTTAGTTCTATTGAAAATGATAGATTTTACACTTGTGCCTCTACATGGACAGAGTATATTAGTACCACATTGAGTTTGGGGCAAGCCTCCCTAAGCAGAATAGACCCGAAAGCTTATGAATAGTTAATGTGCAAAGATTTCTGATTTATTGTGCTTACTGACACTTTCCATTGGGAATCGAGCAGCTCTGAAAAAATCCACTCTGCCCTCCCCTGCCCTCCTGGCTTTTAATCCAGCACTAGAAATAATGGAATATGGAATAGTAAAGTGCTTGCTTTGCTCCAGTGCTCATTTGTCTGACAGCCGTGAGGATAGAGTTTGGGAGAAAGCCTTCCAGATGCATACAATACAATGTCCTATCTCACACTATAACAGACCATTGAAATTCATGTAGTTGTCATTCTAGGGAAACTCCACTAACTTCAAGATTATCGCCAGAGAGAAGACACAATTCAGAATAACTGCCTGGCATATTTGGTTCTGGGGAAGAGGAACAGGCAACCTGTTGCCTATTCATAGAAGGTGAAAAGTTTGGAACAGGTCTAGTAACTTATAGAAACCACCAGATAGAATTGCACTGGTCAGCTGATTGATAACAGACATCTGATTGGTTGCCATACAGGTCCCATTATATTAAAGTACCTTGTTGGCTCCCTAACATGGCACATAGCCATGTGTAGACTAGAGTAATGCAGCCTAAGGCAAAAATAAGGCTGGCCACCCAGGTCCTGATTTTCAGGATTTTCAGGATTTTCTGGCCTGGCTATCCAGATTGATATCTATGTACCATGGCTATTGGTCGGTCCATAGTTCATCACAGACCTGGCACTTTCAGTCTGCAGAGATTGCTGCCCAAATAACTGGGCCAGTCATGGGGAGGGACTCCTTGTTATTGCACTTTATGAAAGAAAGCAACTCATAGACCATGTGTATTAGATACCCCTTCTGATCTACCTAGCTGGATAGAGGGGTGCAGGGAGAGATTGATAGTATTGAATTAGCAAATCTCCCGCTCCAATTCGCAAATCTCCCGCTCCAATTTCCGGTTTTCAAGATTTTTTCGTGAAAATGTCTAATTTTCACGATTTTTTTGTGAAAACCTTCAAATTTCAAGATTTTTTAGCGAAAACCTTTAAATTTCACGATTTTTTGTGAAAACATTCGAATTTCACAATTTTGTCGTGAAAACATTAGAATTTCACTATTTTTTCATGAACTATCCGATTTCGTGAATTTTTGGACGTTCGGGAATTTTGTGGGAAATTTGCAAATTTTTCGCCAAAACGGGAGAGATTTGCCCATCACTAATTGATAGTTCCTTAAACCTCTCTTATGTGCAATAGAAAACTTTCAGCACAGTATAAGTGTGATTTTACGCTTGCTCATTTATGTGCAACCCTGGTGCATTACTATTGTTGCACCTGCCCATTGGCCACAGTTCATTCCTCATATGAACTATAGCACTTGACTTGTCACATGTTCACAGTGAGGTAACAGAACCTTATAATACACATAAAGCCAAAAAAAGTCTATTATAAAATACCCCTTAGAAAATACCTTATGGACTGAGAAACTTTCTACACTTGGGGAGATTACTACTCATCCACTGACAAAGTCAAGTTTAAAAATTTGGCATGATAATAAATATAAATTTAATTTATCCACCTCTCCACACATATTACAACCTCTGATGAATAACCCAGACTTCGCTCCCAGTATGGAACCTGGCTCATTCAACAGGTGGAATCGATGGGATAACAGACCTACCAGAATAAGAGATTTTATAATTGATAATAAGATTATGCCTCTCAGAGATATACAAAATCACTGGGGTTTCCACCCGAGGGACACTTGGGGATATAGACAATTATATTACCATATACAAGGAAACATACTGAAAAACTGGTTCAGACCTTTAACTCCCTGGGAGGAGATACTATTATCTCCATTACAAACTAATAAACCACTTTCAAAGTCTTATAAATTACTTTTAACCGAATCAACCACACAAGAAAAAAAATTGTGCACTAAATAGGAAAAATAATTAAATCTAAAAGGTAAACCACTAAAGTGGAACAGAATCTTTACATCAATATCTAATACATTTAAGTCATCTAAGACCAGCATCACTAGATGGCACTATACCCCGGCCAGACTAAGCAAAATGAGTCCAAATTTATCTGGACTATGCTGGAGATGCAATACAGCAGCTGGTACCCACTCTCATATTTGGCTTACCTGTCCCATCTTGGATAATTTTTGGACCTCAGTAATATCTTCAATTAACAATATCACTAATTATGGCTTAGACATAAAAGAGCAAAGCCTTATACTTCTAAAATGTTAAAGACAAAATAATTTCAAATAGTCTTACCTTATTTCTACTGCATGCTGCCAAAGCTCTTATACCAAAAAAATGGAAATCAACGGAATCTCCTACGTTCACTGAGTGGCTTTCCGCTGTGGAAGAGCTAAAACAAATGGAGGAAATCACGCATATAATACGTAATCAACTTTGGGATATATGGTTACCGTGGAATAATTATATAGATTCATTAAATACATAAGTTAAATAGAGCAGACACACTATTTCAGATACACCCCCCGGATATCTTAGAATATTAGGCGCAAGGCCAGACAGGGAAGATAGATGTACAAACTACAATTTAGGATTAATATAGAGTTTTATAGACTAACATTTATAGATTAAAAAGGCTTGTATTTGCAATGTTTTTTTTTTTTGTTTTTTAGATATTTTAGTTTGAGAAATGTTATACCTCCTAGCGTTCTGCCAAACAGGGGATAGAACCATACCTGGCGTGTTTGGTTATCTTTAATTTTGCAGATGTTTTTTTGCTACTTTGGTTTTGTCTTGAAGTGAAAGTTATACAAATATGTAATCCCAATGAAAATATAATGGAAATTGTGCTGTATGTACTTCGGCTGTCCCTTCCCTCCCCTCCACTCACCTTTTTTTTTTCTCTGTACCCCCTCCTTATACTATATTTAAAAAAAAAAAGACTAAAATAATTACAATAAATTTGCGAAACCGCCGAAAAAATTCGCCGGCGTCAAAAAAATGGACAATGGTGCAGTTTCACAAATTCTTCGCCGCTGCCGGAAATTCACAAATTTTTCGGCAAAGCAAAATGCCCCAAATTCACCCATCACTAAAGATAATATATCTTGGTAGAATCAGTCAGTTTATAAATATTCTGGGGCCCAAAGTTAAATTTGCTGTGGGGCCCAGTACCGTCTAGTTACACCACTAAGGGAAAGTCTAAAAATGTTTTTTCTTAGGCCTGTGTGCCTCTTCTTGGTGGAGTAGCCTGGGGGCTTCTTGCAGTGGTCTGGGGGCTTTTTCTTCAGAACACTCATCATCATATTTGCCCCTTTCCCTGGTACAGAGACAGAACCTCATTCAGAAGTGTATTGTACTTAACAAGGGCAGTGGCTGTCAAGCAGAAAGTTCCCGGGCCTAAACATTTTGCAAGAATAAGTACACCTTCCTGAGGGGAAAAGGATATCAATTTTGTTCTTTAGCAGGTGGTAAACAGTGTTTTACAATCAAACAAAAATACGGACAGATATTTTTAAGCAACATGCAAGAGTACATGTGGTACGGCAGGGATACTTGCCGCTTCATTTCCACCTGCGCACCAATTCTCTTTAACACATACTCATGCCACTTCCGGTTTATGACGCGTGTCTACATCTAATTCATTGTGCTTGGCGGGAAATTTTAATATTTAAAGGGCCCCGCAGCCAATTACTGATTGCCCAACATACTGTAAGTCTATTTTCAATAGTTCCTGGGTGTGATTTCTAGTCTGTCTTGTTTGTTCCTGACCTAGCCTGTTCCTTACCTTCCTTAGTTTGCTGCCGGTTTTGACCTTTGCCAGTTTATTGACCATTCCTTTGGATCCTACTTTTGTACTGCAATACTGTTGGTTTTGACCCCGGTATGTGACCTAGACTACTTTTTATCTCCTGATTTTCTACTACCATGCCAGATTGGTATCGACTTGGCCTGTCCCTCGACCACGCTCCTTGTTCAGCATTCCTCTGGTTCACATTTGGTTCCCTTGTCTGCCCAGAACTCTCTCCTTGGTCTTCTCACTATAACATACCTCCCAAAATTTTGGAAATAAAAAGAGGGACAAAAAAGTTGGCGCGTGTAGCACAGCAAAATTTTTTTTGACTACCATTTTTGTGGGCCACACCCCCTAATTACCATGTTCATTTTACAAAATTTGGCAGGTTATGAAAGTTTGAACATATTTCTGTGTTTTTTTTCCAGTTATTACAGTTTTGCTAATGAAGATGAATTGCCCTAACTTTTCCCAAGGGACCTGTTATCTTATATTGTTACAATTACTTATCTCAAAATTGTTAAAAAAGTATCTTATCTTCTGCTGTGGCTGTTCTGGGCTCTCTGCCAAAAGCCAATTAAGTTAGAAACCTTGTTTCTTTTTTTGGCTGTTCAGTGCAGACAAAAACAGGACTCTTTCCAGAACAAATGAGGGACTGCAGGTTTAGCTGTCAAAAGAGGGACTGTCCCTCTAAAAACAGGACAGATGGGAGGTATGACTATAAGACATACAAGTAGGGGAAGACTCCTCCTGAAGTGAAAAGCAACTGTTCCAGGCGGAAGCATGAGCCGAGGCTGGGACCTTGTAGTTCGTTCTGGGTTTGGGATATCTTACATAACACAACATTTACAATAGGTATATGTAAACCTTACTTGTATATGGGTTATATATTCACTTTAATAGCATTACAGTGATCAATATTCCTGCCTTGTTTTTTTTAGGCCCCTAAAACGTCTAAAGTTTGACTGGACTGGTTTTATCAATATTTATTTAATTGTATATGAATTAGGGCCTCCTGGGGCCCCTATACCTCCTGGGCCCCCTGCATTCACAGGGTCTGCTTCCTTTGTAGTTACACCCCTGACTGAGACCAATCCACTCTGGTACTATATATACATACATGTCTGAGTGTGTTTTCTCTGCATATTCTAGTTTCTCCAACACTCAAAAAACATACAGGCAGGTAGGACTAGGTAGGTTATATGTTTCCTGATAAAAGTGACCACAGTTTGTGTGTGATAGTGACTTTCAATTGTAAGTTCCACTGGGGCAGGGACAGATGTAAATGATGCATGATCTTTGCAAATCTCTGGATAAATGATATTATGCACAAGAATTGCACGTGCAAAAGTACTCATATTTATGATATGTCAGATGTGAAGTATACACTCTTACCCCCTATAGAGCTTTATAGCGTGTTATAGCCTTTTAATTAGGAACAGAGTAAAGTAAATGAATTCCATAGCATAGAAGGCAGATATATTTAGGACAGAAATACCCACAGAGGCAGTCTTGAAAAATGTAGGACTGTAGGAGTTTTACAGGTCTTCAAAGTCTTTGTTTGCTCGGTTCTCAGCAGAGTGACTGCCATTAGCCAGCTGTTTTGGATACTAAGGGTATAGAATACTGTTCAGCACCACAGCACAGATTTATACCTTGACTGTGCAGATATCAGTACAAAACCTAGGGACCAGTGTCGGACTGGGATGCCAGGGGCCCACCTGAAAAACCTTAGGCTGAGGGCCCAGTTTCCAAACTATTATACCTCCTCTCCTCAATAAACCTCTTTATTCTCCTAGTCTCTTTTCTCTACATACCATAGTCTATTCTTCCATAATCAAGCATCTTTGTTCTCATAAAGAAATAGGCAATGACCATAAAATAGGCCAAATGGTCAGAAGCAAAAGGCCCTCCGGGAGTTTTCCCTGTTATCCCGGTGGGCCAGTCTGACACTGAGTGGGATAATAGTTTCTGGGAAGGGAGTGTGGCTGTGGGATAGCAGGTAAAGTAGGGAGAGATGGTGCCTATAGTAGCAGTGGGATAATAGTCTCTGGGAAGGGAGTGTGACTGTGGGATAGCAGGTATAGTAGGTAGAGATGGTGCCTAAAGTAGCAGTAGGAAATAGTCTCTGGGAAGGGATGGTGGCTGTGGGATAGCAGGTATAGTAGGGAGAGATGGTGCCTATAGTATCAGTAGGGATTATTGTCTCTGGGAAGGGACTGTGGCTGTGGGATAGGAGGTATAGTAGGGATAGATGGTGCCTATAGTAGCAGTGGGATAATAGTCTCTGGAAAGGGGCTGTGGCTGTGGGATAGCAGGTATAGTAGGGAAAGATGATGCCTAAAGTAGAGGTAGGATAATAGTCTCTGGGAAGGGACTGTGACTGTGGAATAGCAGCTATAGTAGGGAGAGATGGTGCCTATAGTAACAGTGGGATAATACTCTCTTGGAAGGGACTGTGACTGTGGGATAGCAGGTAAAGTAGGGAAAGATGGTGCCTATAGTAGCAGTGGGATAATAGCCTCTGGGAAGGGACTGTGGCTGTGGGATAGCAGGTATAGTAGGGAGAGATGGTGCCTATAGTAGCAGTGGGATAATAGCCTCTGGGAAGGGACTGTGGCTGTGGCATAGTAGGTATAGTAGGGAGAGATGGGGCCTATAGTATCAGAAGGGACTGTGGCTGTGGGATAGCAGGTATAGTAGGGAGAGATGGTGCCTATAGTAATAGTGGGATAATAGTCTCTGGGAAGGGACTGTTGCTGTGGCATAGTAGGTATAGTAGGGAGAGATGGGGCCTATAGTATCAGAAGGGACTGTGGCTGTGGGATAGCAGGTATAGTAGGGAGAGATGGTGCCTATAGTAACAGTGGGATAATAGCCTCTGGGAAGGGACTGTGACTGTGGGATAGCAGGTATAGTAGGGAGAGATGGTGCCTATAGTAACAGTGGATAATAGTCTCTGGGAAGGGACTGTGACTGTGGGATAGCGGGTATAGTAGGGAGAGATGGTGCCTATAGTAGCAGTGGGCATAAAAGTCTCTGGGATGGAACTGTGGCTGTGGGATAGCAGATAAAGTGATGCTTAGTAGAGTGTTAACTACTGTTGTATATGTTTGTGGGTGGGGGAATACGGTAAAATATATATAAAACATTTACAAAAGGTTAAGGTTTAGAAGCCATCATAAACTGTTACGCTGCCAAACTTGAGCCACATGACAGATTTCCCATAGTAAGTCATTGTTGCAGACAAATCAGCTGTCTCGTGCCCATCAGCAACTGAGTGGTTAATAGCAAATTCGCTTGAGCTGTTTGGAGGCAGAAATTCTGGCAAGAACTTGCATAGTTTCCAGCAAGCCCCATTATAAAAAGATTCTCTTCCTACTGCTTTTTTTAACATTGGGTTAGGGTTTCCCAGTTGAAAACTGTACATTTTGTGGTTTGGAATCCAGTTCTTCATTTCATTGGCTGAGAGTTATTAGAATAACTGTTCTTTATCTCTTTCTTTGGGGGGGGGGGGAAGTACTACTTCAAAATGTGAATATCTCATTAAAGTCCCTGTGTGTGTTGCCATCTGTTACAAAGGTGATGTTGATGCAAGCTTGTAGGCCAATGCCTGCGCTGATTGCATCCCACCAGCAGGCTGGCAAACATTTAGCTGCCAAGGGTGGGTGGCTTTTGGGAGGCCCAGCTCTGCACGCAGTGAATGTAATGGCTGGATATATAAAAACCTGTGCATGCTGCTAACTGCAAGCATTAGAATGAACACACACAGTTATTTGCCCTAGTGCCCCTATTTGGTTATCAGCTTCTATCTGGGAGGTCCTTTCATTTATTTCTCAGAGATGCCCTATAGAAGGATGATATACTGTAACTGTCAAAGGTAAAGATTCAGAGTAACATGAATTTCTGGTTTTATTGGTAATGAGTAGTGCTTAAAAATGAAGGGTTCAGGCATAAGCAGAAGATCTGAGATACATCTGAATGGCTGCCAAAATCCCGGATAGAATGGAAATTGCGAGCATCACGTTACCTTTAGCTGGCTGCACAGGGAGCTCCATGGCAAGCTGTCTCTTATTTTCACAACCTGTAACCCTGAAATCCTTTCCCTGACATGTTTGATTAAAAGAAAACATCACCGATCAATCCACTTTGTCAGAACATTTCACATACCACGAATGCCTGCTAGAAACATCTGGTATAAAAATAGTCCCCTATTCACCAAGGAAGGAAAAACAAAATAAATGAACGTAATTATAGCATAGTGTGCATGAGCGATCATAGGGAAGGCTTTGTACTACAGTGCTTGTGTCTTGGATTTATTTATTGTGTCATGCAGTTGAAAGGGTGAGTATGTTGAAGTGTCTTGGAATGTGTTAATTTAATAGTGTAGGGTGCAAATCGCCATGTCTTTTGCGCTTTGCACCCTGCACTGTGCCTTTCGCCCTTATGTGCAGGTGTTTGCATTTAACTATCTGCTTGTTTGCACAATCTCCAAATATGTGGATCTGGGTCTATTTGGCTACCCAAATGTAGGACCCAAGTCAAACTGGGGCCTACAGACACCTGTCAGATGAGAACTACAGTAACAAGCTGAGGCACTCCTTGTCCTACAGGATGTTTAATACTGTCTAGTTCAGTGATCCCCAATCAGCAGCTCATGATCAACTAAGTAGCCAAGCATAGCCTTTATTTGGCATCTCCAGGGACTTTTCTATGCTTGTGTTGTTCCCCAAATCTATTTACATTTGAATGTGGCCCCCAAGTGAAACAGGACAATTATTGGCCATGCAAGCCTTTTCAGGGGCCCCATACAAGGGCTAATGAGCTGCTAACTCATTCTGAAGGGACCTTGTCGACAGCTTTAATTGGCCAGTAGTGATGGGTGAATATATCCTGTTTTGTGAAACAGAGAAAGTTCACAAAACGCATGGAAGGCAATGGGAGTTAATTTCTGCAACTGTTTTTTACAGTTCATTTGAGCTTAAGGACATTTTTTTGCAACAAAAGCAGGCAAAATTTTCACCCATCACTATTGACCAATCTGGCATGTTCTAGTGTTTATGAGTAGTGGTCTTAGGGCAACCTGAGGTACCCTGTAGCCTGGACATCATTCAGATGTTCAACCTTATGAGCACCAATGTATGCAAAATGCTAGGGAGCGCTGAGCTTATCAGCTGATAAGTAGTACATGTGTCCTTTCCATCTAAGAGCAGTACAGTAGGGTCAGTAGGCACCACCTCACATTGCTTCATGTTCTTTTCCCAGCAACCACTCACAGGAGCAAGTGCAGGCAATGGACAAAACGTTGTGCAAGTTGTCATCATATAACCCCACTGTCTAATTTACTATTTATAAAGAAGCGTGGCAAAAAGGGTAGTATTGGGGATCTGCTGTGATGCGGTTCAGCACGAGGGAAAAAGGCCTTTAGAAGACCTGGGGCTTTCCTTGACTATTAGAAGTCCCACTGGGAGGTGTGAGGCTTCTGTAAGGTGTAAATCAGTGAGCATAGGAACCAGATATCATGCTAATATTTTAATTGGAGAGCTACCCATCAAATTCATTTATCCTGATAATGTATCTCAGAAATGGTGCAAATGGGACCATACATCTCTGCTTGTGGCATAGGCAACAGAAAGGTTTTCTCAGTTCTTGTGGATCCATGTACTGTACTCAAGAGTACCCTATACTATGAGAAAGTGGATTGGGTGCTTTATTAGAAAGAACCGATGGAAATATACATCCCTGTAACATCCCCAAGGAGCTCATATCTCCCTTTCTTCCAGTGGTAAATAGAATGCAAAGTTAACTTTCAGTATCTTATAGAATTGCCAATTCTAAGTATATTTTTAATTGGCCTTTTTTTTGACTCTTTTCAGTTTTAAAACAGGGGTCACTGACCCCATCTAAACAACAAATGCTCTGTAAGGCTACAATGTATGTTATTGCTACTTTTCATTACTCATCTTTCTGTTCAGGCTGCTCCTATTCATATTTCAGTCTCTTATTCAAATCAATGCATGGTTGCTATGATAGTTTGGACCATAGCAACCAGATGTCTGAAATGGCAAACTGGAGAGATGTTGAATAAAAAGCGAAATAACTCAAAAACCACGAATAATAAAAATGAAAACCAATTGCAAATTGTCTCAGAATATCACTCTCTACATCATACTAACCTTAATTTAGGTTAGACGAACAGCGCCGTTAAATTATAACCCTATGCAGTTTCTAAATATTGATTCTGCCACCTTGTAGACAACACAACGCCCTATACTCCCTGCTGATCTCTCAGGTTCTTTGAATCCAGGTAACTACATACCCTGCCCATCAAGTACAAATGTGGTTTATTAGTGGTTTTTTTATATAGTATCTGCTACCTGTTTTGGTTGTTATCTCCACTTGCTGCTATTTCCCTGTCAGCTTCTTTTGGCCTGCACTTAATAAGAGCTTCGCAAGGGAAATGAGGCATAATAGTTGGGGAAATGTTTGGATAAATATTATGGGCAGTTGCATTTTCTCTTGCCCTTCTACTAATCTGCTTCATTAACTTGCAACATTATTGAATCAATTAGCAGGCAAGCAGGTTTCTTCTATTTCGGAAAAGGGTTAACCTCCTGCTTTGTCTGACTCTCTACCTCAGAACTGTACAAAGTTCCATTCCATGGCTGCAGTGGGTATTAATAGAATAGAGTGACTTGGCCTTGACAGACTCAGATAGGAAAAGGGCAGGGAGGATACAAGTTACAGAGTAGCAATTAATAAGATACAGAAGTACACTCTTTCCATCAATCAAGCATCATCTCTTTCCCTCTCGCCATCCTCTCTATTAAACAAACATTTGCACATCTGCTCGTACAGACTGATTGCACGCTGCACCATTGCTGTTATACAACTATTGTTGGTGTCTGAATGAGCAAGTGTGTGTGTCTGTACAGCCAGGCAGCGGCAAACATTCCATATAGGGTTCCTAACTGTGAGAGTTTCCATCTGTTGTTCAACTACTATTCACAACATCTGGTTCATAGGTTAATTTTGGGGATTGTACAAGAAGAGTCATGATTAATGTATGCTGTCTGTTATAAGCGTATGCCTTTGGTATAGTAATTATTCATACTGTACAGGATTTGGCTGTTGTGGTATAATGGGAATTCAACTGCCGGAGGGTTACAGGTTGTATAACGCAAATATCGAAATTATACATCAGTTGTCATCAAAATGGGCCTTATTTATCAAGAAACGCTTTTGCACTTTGCACCTCATCATTTGATAAAAAAAGCTGTCCTCCCTCTGTATGCAATTTTGCTTGCATTGTGCAGTGCTGCTGACTACATGGATTGTATCCTGGACTGCCCCAAGCTTATGCATCAGGCAGAATGTGATGCAGCGGTATGTGCTATGCAACAAATTCATAATGTGGCACAGACAGGGCCGGATTTACATAGCGGGAGCCCCTAGGCCCACTGCCGTTGGTCGCCCCTGCCCCCTCCCCTTTATTTGTGCACATTTTCATGGAGATTGTATCTCCTGCGCATCCTCAGTGTTTTTGAACCAATGTGGGTGTGGTTGGGCAGCATGCCGCCCCCCTAAAATCCTGCCACCCTAGGCCTGGGCCTAGGTGGCCTTCCCACAAATCCGGGCCTGGGCACAGAGCTAGCACATTTCCTATGGTAGAGGTGCAAGTGTACACTTCAGGACTTATGCCTATAGCACTGGTAAATGAGACATACTAAGAATTATTTATCAACACAGTGCCATGTTTTTACCCCATGATGCATTGTTTTTGTCCAGGAATTCTAGTGTCATTGTGGCTGGTACGATTGTGCATGATGCTCCAAAATGTTCACTAATTAACTTGTGTGACAGTACTTGCACTTGTGCACAAATTATTAGAGTGGGCTGGCTGGCAGACTGGTGCTCCCACAAGTACATGTATGGGATCAGTTATCTGGAAACCCGTTATCCAGAATACATTACAGGAAGGTAATCTCTCATAGACTCCATTATAATCAAATAGTTCTTTTTTAAAATGTTTTCCTTTTTATCTGTAATAATAAAACAGTACATTGTACTTGATCCCCACTAAGATATAATTAATCTTTATTGGAGGCTAAACAATCCCATTGGGTTTAATTAATGTTTAAATGTTTTTTCTATTAAAGACTTAAGACATGGAGATCCAAATAATGGAATGACCCCTTATCTAAAAAACCCCAGGTCCCCAGCATTCTGGATAACAGGTCCCATACCTGTACACAAGAAGTGCAAGGAGTATGTTGGGCTGCAAGTACCTTCTATAAATAGCACTGATAGAATGAGTCTTAATATGACCTTTTTGGTGTTATGAAGAATTTTTACCCCTTTGGGCTGCTGGGAATATGAAGCCCCAGAAAAAGGTTCCCTTTCAACCCCAGCCTAAAATCTCCCTGACAATAGTAGTTTCCAAACCAGTATATTTATAATGAGAAATAAATGCACTTAACCAGAGATAAGAGTCACTGTAATAGATCACAATAAAGGTATTTACAGGTAAGGGACCTATTATCCAGAATGCTCAAGACCTGGAGTTTTCCGGATAAGGGATCTTTTCGTGATTTGGATTTCAATACCTTAAGTCTACTAAAATAATTTAAGTATTAAATAAACCCTATAGGATCGGTTTACCTACAGTAAGGATTTATTGTATCAGTGTTGGACTGGGGTGCCAGGGGCCACCAGTAAACCTTTAGACCATGGACCCACTTTCCAAACTATTATTCCTCCTCCCTCACTCAACCTGTTTATTCTCCTAGTCTTTTATATCTACTTACTTTATTCTTCCATATTAAGCATTTCCCCCATAAAGAAATAGAGAATGACCATTAAATAGGATAAATGGTTCGAAGCAAGAGGCCCACTGACACCTGGGCCCCCCCGGAAATTTTCCTGGTATGCCGGTGGGCCAGTCCGACACTGAATTGTATCATAGTTGGGATGAAGTACAGAGAAAAAGGAAATTTTAATTTTGTTAATTACTTGATTAAAATGGAGCCTAAGGGCTCTTACTCACGCGCGTTTTTACCTGCGCTCCCCTGCGTTCCGTTTTTCGGCGTTCAGCCACAGGGGAGCGCAGGAATAGACGCATTTCATTATTTCAAATGGGGCTGTACTCACACAGGCGCGTGTAGGCGCCGAACGCAGGAAAAATGCAGCATGTTGCGTCTCAACCTGCGTTGAGACGCAAATGCGTCTATTCCTGCGCTCCCCTGCGGCTGAACACCGAAAAACGGAACGCAGGGGAGCGCAGGTAAAAACGTGCGTGAGTAAGAGCCCTAAGGGAGATGGCCATCCCATAAGTCAGAGATTTTTGGATAACGGGTTTCTGGATAACAGATCCCATACTTAATAAAGATGCCTGTTCTCTCTCTGAGCTTTGCAGAAGATCATTATGTAGTATATATGATACACTATTATGGCTCGTGTATAGCAGTATTGCAGTCTGATATAGAAACCTCTTTGTTATTGTTCCAACAACAAATCCCTTAATACAAGCGTAAGTAATAACAGAATAGGGATGTAGCGAACGTCGGAAAAAAAGTTCGCGAACATATTCGCGAACTTGCGCAAAAATGCGAGCGGTTCGCGAACGGTTCGCGAACCCCATAGACTTCAATGGGAAGGCGAACTTTAACATCTAGAAAAGACATTTCTGGCCAGAAAAATGATTTTAAAGTTGTTTAAAGGGTGCAACGACCTGGACAGTGGCATGCCAGAGGGGGATCAAGGGCAAAAATGTATCTGAAAAATCTGCCTGTGTGTGCTTGGAAGAGATAGTGTAGGGGGAGAGCTGTTAGTGATTTCAGGGACAGATGATAGTAAGTTTGCTGGCTAGTAATCTGCTTGATACTGCTCTGTATTGGAGGGACAGAAGTCTGCAGGGATTTGAGGGACATTTTAGCTTAGGTAGCTTTGCTGGCTAGTAATCTACTGTTCTCTTTAAACAACTGCCATACGTTGACCTTGTAGGCATTGTTTGCCCAGTTTTTTTTGGACGCAGCCACTGAAGCACAGTTGCCAGAAAAAATATGCCATATAAATGCTGAAAATAGTCATTTTTCGCCATACGTTGACCTTGTAGACATTGTTTGCCCAGTTTTTTTGGACGCAGCCACTGAAGCACAGTTGCCAGAAAAAATATGCCATATAAATGCTGAAAATAGTAATTTTTCGCCATACGTTGACCTTGTAGACATTGTTTGCCCAGTTTTTTTGGTTGCAGCCACTGAAGCACAGTTGCCAGAAAAAATATGTCACGTAAATGCTGAAAATAGTCATTTTTTGCCATATACGTTGAGTCAACGTATGGCAAAAAATGACTATTTTCAGCATTTATATGGCATATTTTTTCTGGCCTCTGTGCTTCAGTGGCTGTGGCCAAAAAAACTGGGCAAACAATGCCTACAAGGTCAACGTATACACTACTACAGCGGTGGATACGGATTACGTAAAATATATGAATGCTGCTTGAAAAAAAGTAACTCAAGTGGTTTTTCTAGAGACGATAATATTATCAATATTTAGACAAAATGTGAACAAGCTCACACAGCTCGATGGCGGGTTGAAGAAAACACTGTGCAAATAATGCCTACAAGGTCAACGTATACACTACTACAGCGGTGGATACGGATTACGTAAAATATATGAATGCTGCTTGAAAAAAAGTAACTCAAGTGGTTTTTCTAGAGACGATAATATTATCAATATTTAGACAAAATGTGAACAAGCTCACACAGCTCGATGGCGGGTTGAAGAAAACACTGTGCAAATAATGCCTACAAGGCCAACGTATACACTACTACAGCGGTGGATACGGATTACGTAAAATATATGAATGCTGCTTGAAAAAAGTGACTCCGGTGTTTTTTCTGGAGACGGTAATATTATGGATATTTAGACAGAATGGGAACAAGGTCACACAGCTCGATGGCGGGTTGAAGAAAACAGTGTGCAAATAATGCCTACAAGGCCAACGTATACACTACTACAGCGGTGGATACGGATTACGTAAAATATATGAATGCTGCTTGAAAAAAGTGACTCCGGTGTTTTTTCTGGAGACGGTAATATTATGGATATTTAGACAGAATGGGAACAAGGTCACACAGCTCGATGGCGGGTTGAAGAAAACAGTGTGCAAATAATGCCTACAAGGCCAACGTATACACTACTACAGCGGTGGATACGGATTACGTAAAATATATGAATGCTGCTTGAAAAAAGTGACTCCGGTGTTTTTTCTGGAGACGGTAATATTATGGATATTTAGACAGAATGGGAACAAGGTCACACAGCTCGATGGCGGGTTGAAGAAAACAGTGTGCAAATAATGCCTACAAGGCCAACGTATACACTACTACAGCGGTGGATACGGATTACGTAAAATATATGAATGCTGCTTGAAAAAAGTGACTCCGGTGTTTTTTCTGGAGACGGTAATATTATGGATATTTAGACAGAATGGGAACAAGGTCACACAGCTCGATGGCGGGTTGAAGAAAACAGTGTGCAAATAATGCCTACAAGGCCAACGTATACACTACTACAGCGGTGGATACGGATTACGTAAAATATATTATGGCTGCTTGAAAAAAGTGACTCCGGTGTTTTTTCTGGAGACGGTAATATTATGGATATTTAGACAGAATGTGAACAAGGTCACACAGCTCGATGGCGGGTTGAAGAAAACAGTGTGCAAATAATGCCTACAGGGCAAATAATGCCTAAAAGGTCAACTTATACACTACTACAGCGGTAGTAAAATAAAAAAAAGTAAAATAAAAAAAAAATGAATATTAAAAAAAAAAAATTAAAGTTGGTGCTGCTGAACTACTAGGAGCAGCAGATTAGCACACCAGTCCCACTCCCCAACACTGCTAGACTAATAGCACTGGGCTCTTATAGTAGTAGTAGTAGTAGTAGTAGTAAAACAACAAAAAAATAAATAAAAGCAGTCCTTACAAGGACTACTGTTATTGCAGCAGTCAGCAGATGAGATCAGAAGCAGGACAGCTGCCCACTGCAGCTACATACAGAGCACTGCAGTAGAAGGTAGATTACTAGCCAGCAAAGCTACCTAAGCTTAAATGTCCCTCAAACCCCTGCAGACTTCTGTCCCTCCAATAACAGAGCAGTATCAAAACGATTACTAGCCAGCAAACTTTCAACTGTCCCTGAAATCACTAACAGGCAGCAGCTCTCTCCCTACACTATCTCTTCAGCACACACAGGCAGAGTGAAAAAACGCTGCAGGGCTTCGGTTTTTATAGGGAAGGGGAGTGGTCCAGGGGAGAGCTTCCTGATTGGCTGCCATGTACCTGCTGGTCTGGGGTGAGAGGGCAAAAAAAAGCGCCAACAATGGCGAACCCAAAATGGCGAACGTCGCGCGACGTTCGCGAACTTCCGGCGAGCGCGAACACCCGATGTTCGCGCGAACAAGTTCGCCGGCGAACAGTTCGCGACATCTCTATAACAGAATTCCGTAATAGGATACACATGTAACTGCATTGATTAATAAATAGAATTTTGCCCTGGGGAGAATAAAGTCTGTAATAAACAGGTTGAAAGAGAAGGCAGACGCAGGCAAGTTACATGTGTAAAAGTGCAGGGGAGTTTAAAGGGCTGTGTAGCTGCTGGGGGCAGAGGAGCAATGAGGGGACACAGAAATTTGGTGATAGAGCTTGGGGAATAAGATGGCCATGGAGGGAGTGCAAGACGATTCCTGGAAGAGCCATTGACTCCTCCTTTCAAGCAGCTCTGAGCAGTGAAACAGCCCTGTGAATGTGCCACTTCAGGAGACGCTTCCTTCAGCCTCTCTCAGGAAGCTCCAGGGCAGCAGCTTGCTTCTCTCAGTCTCTTGTTTCCGTCACATCCCATCTGTCCAGTCCTGTGTCCGCTCCTGTGTCCAGTCCTGTGTCCAGTCCTGTGCAGCCTCACATCACTATTGCCCTTCTATGTCTACCTTCCTTCTTCTGCTTTGGTGACTTTACATTGTCTGGAAGCTGAGTGGGGTTGCCTCATACCCTGGCATGCACTGGACCGGGCTCGGCATCGCCATGCCTGGGGAGCAATGAGAGGGGGCAACCCACGCCACGGCTGTGCTTGCCAAAATCTTTTCCGAAAGGTCCTGTCTCAGTGCAGCTGCTGCTACGCCCGGGTGAGAGGTTAGTGCTGATGTGAGCTTTCTCTTGCGTTTCTTTGGGTATCTGCAAATGATTGCCAATGATAAATCTGAGATCAGCAACCACTGGTCCTCCAGCTCTTATGGAACTACAGCTCTCAGCTTCCACTTACCTTTAGGGATACTGAGCTTTGTAGTTCAACAGCAGCTAAAATACGGCGGCACGGGAGCCTGGGATATACTTGTCAGCCAAAAGTCAAGGTTTATCTTTTATGTTTCCAACTTGCCAAGACTGGGCATCTGTTATTCAAGAATCTACCCTCTTCCCATGCCAAGGCTGCAAGGCTACAGACTGATAAGAAAGCAGATTAGGGCCATGCTGAGATCCTGAAAACCTTTTAAGATTCTTTTATAGTTGCCGTTCAGCTACAGACATTCCTTTAAAGTCTAATGTGTTCTGCACACTGATCCTTGTGTGATGCTTCTGCTCTTTTCTCACGCTGGCTGTGCCCCTTTATAGTAAATATTCTGCTTACTCATTAGCTGGGGGGTATCTAATCTGGGGGCACATCTTCCATGATGTTTCTGCAGAAGCCACTGATATAGTGTATACCACTGATGCTATCTTCAAATTGATATGAGATCCCATTTGGTTCATTTGCGGTTGTTTATGACCAGTGCTATCGTTTACATTATCTGACTGCATTATCTTTTTGTATAGCTGATAGCTTTTCCCCTGGGATGGTAATTCCAGGCTTGCTGACTGCATTGTATGACCTTATTATGTAAACATAGCATCATACTTATGGTTTGACCTGGAGGTCCAGGACAAAGGTGTGTTCCCTTCTATTGCTGCTATGTCTTTCTTCCCAGGAGGGCAGTTGCAGTTCCTGATAGTTTGTTTCATTGTGTCGAGACAAATACACTTTGTACATTTTGTTTTATTAATGGGGGGTAAAGCTGTTATTTTTGTATTGGCAAACCGTGGAGCAGTACAACTGTGTAACAAGTATAGCAGAAGTGATCCCTTCTGGAATTAAGGTGCAGGGTATAGTCAGATGTGACAGTCACTTAATTATATAGTGTTATCTTGTCTCACAAAAGTGAAACAATTTAATTGCTATTTTGATAAAATAGCTTTTGAAGCACCGGGGAGATCCTTCAAGAAATAAAGCTCTCTTCGTCTTCAGTTTTGTTCCTGTAACAAAATCCCACACTGAACAGAAATAATAAGAAGGCAATGGGTTCAGTAGAAACATAGATCATGTTTAATATAACAGCCCAGCTGCTCGCTATAGGCTCTATATGCTCCAAAGTGCCATTCGAATGAGAATTATATGGAATAAGTTCAGTCGTTTGGGACCATACTCTGAAATCCATAAATTACTGAATTTAAAAGTTCCAATACCATTTCACTAGCTAGCTGTGTTGGAACTGGCCATGGTAACTTTTATTATTGAATAGAACTAATTACATTAAAATAAGCCCATTATCCTTATTTATGTGTATACTCGTATACATCTATATTTATTTATTCCAATTGGGAAGTTGGTGCTTATCAAAATTTGTATATTATAAGAAGTGTTGTAGCGACATTCCAATTTAAAGACATTAGAACCCACATAGGAATTCCTCTACCTGCAAAAATAAAACACACTGCCTATGTCCTTCCTCCCTTATATGGCCTTGCAACATGACTTTTGATATCACTATATTTTAAAAACAGAAGTTAACTTTCCCTATGTTATCTCTCTCCCTAGCATCACAACCACAGCTCACTTCAACCTTTTCTTAGTTCCTACATATGTTTATATAACATTACATATTTCACTGAAGCCATTTAATTGGACCAGATTCTTTGGCGGGCTCTAGGAGGCCCAGTCTGTACTTTAGGCTTTGTTAGATGAACCCAACTGACACTTCAGATACATCCAATAGTACATAATGGCATTCCCACCATGCAACATATGCCCTCAGTGTAGTTACTGGGAACACATTCCAAGCAAGAGGTATCTGCTGGGAGGATGGGAGAGTATGAGCAATGTTTAGAACACAAACAACGTTAAGTGAATTACATGCTTTGGCTTTCTGTGCTGTGCTGAAGATGTGTCTGTAGCTAACCAAACATTGCTCCACAATGGAGTCATTACAGTACCTTCTGGAGAATGAAAGGAGTCTAATGCTATTTATACATGCAGGACCACCAGGCTGAAAAGATACTATTAATACTACTGCTTGGATGCTGAAGTCCTAACAGTTCCCTTACTTTGATATAATGACTTTATAGTCCCACAGAGACCTCCTAGATGTCAGATGACATTCATTGTGGGCATTGAATGTTATTGTAAATGGAAACATAAATATTGTAACATATTTTGACACAATTACATATGTCACTGCCAGGGGCCCACCAGAAAACCTTAGACCGTGGGCCCACTTTCCAAACTATTATTCCTCCTCTCCTCACTTGACCTCTTTATTATTTATACTCTATTCTTCCATTAGTAAGCTTCTTTTTTCCCATAAAGAAATATGGAATGACCATGGAATAGGGCTAAATGGTTAGAAGCAAGAAGGCCCGCTGACCACTGGGCCCAACGGGAGTTTTCCTGGTATCCCGGTGGGCCAGTTCTACACTGGATACGAAAAAGCACACCGGCACACAGGATTTGAAGCTGCAGGGCAAGCCCTTGCAATTTTTTAATGCAGTGCAGGTGCAACGTTTCGGGGTCACGCCCCTTTGTCAAGCATAGTGCAGAGGTGAAACAGACAGGTATATATAGGCATCAAGATAATTACCATTTGCAAAAAGTGACATAGTGCAATCAATAATTCATGATTTAAAAAATATAGATTTGTATTACAAAAATATTTTTATGTATAGAAAAATTTTTCTTTAAAATTTAAGAGAAAAATACCATATCTTAAAACATAATAACCCAGTAAAGAAATCCGACAAAAAAACTGTGAATAAGTCCATAATCCATGTTTGAATTCCAAAAAACAGTCCAAAATAAGTGTCCTTGAAGTGGTTGTTTAAAATTGTAACTTTATGAAAGAAGTAACTTCCTAAAAAAGGTTAAAATACAAAGATCTTTAAGTGTCAGATTAAAAGGTTATATTTACAATGTATCGGCCCCTGAAGTCAGAGCAAGAAAAAATTAACCCTATATTCTATTAGGGAAGGGAAGTGGAAAATGTTTTACCTGTCCCTGTAGATGCCTGAACATACTCAAATTATCTGAAAGAAAAAAAGTAACAGTTAATTTAAAGAGCCAACCTAAAGAAAACAAGCCAAATTATATTCCTCATTCAGTCCCTTAGGCGCTCTGGTTTGCAACAGCCAGATCCAGTAGCATTCTTTCTGTAATAGCTGCCTTTTTGTGTCCTGACCCTGCTTAATAATCACTCCTTCCAGGGCCTGCCAGCGTAGCTGCGCTACCTTGTGCTTATGTGTATAGAAATGTTTAGCCAGTAGGGTTTCCTTATTATATTTTGTTTCTTTGTGTTTTAGGGTTCCCTTATCGACCCCTAATATCAGGCTTGGATCAGGTGGTTGATAGTTCCTAATGATTGATTTGTGTTCATTTAATCTTGTTTTAACCAATCTGGAGGTCTGGCCCACATAGGCCAGCCCACAGGGACATTTTAAACAGTAAACAACATTTTTACTGTCGCAGGAGAAAAAGCCTTTGATGGGGTGTTTGGATCCTTGTAAGGGATGTGTGACATAATCCCCCTTGCTTTTTCGTATCCACTTGAGAGGTTTGCCGATTCCTTCATCACCGGGCACCAGGTACCACTATATTGGACGTCTGTCGTGGGTGTGCGATTTACTCTACAGCTACCTGAACCAGTTCTACACTGGTCACTGGAAGAAGGGAAAGGGGAAAACAGAACCATTTTTAGATGTTGTACTTCAATCGCTGTGCAAGTTTTGGACAGTCATGTAAGACTTGGTATAGATGTTGGTAGAAGGTACTGGAGTATTATTACAGAGAAAAAGGAAACAATTTGAATTATGGTAAATGGCTTTCCTGTAATTCAGTTCTTTCTGGATAACCGGTTTTCAGATAAGGAATCCCATACCTGTATAGAGTTTAGGATTGCTCATAATTGTAGGAAGCCAACTCAGTTATAATAAATTACAATATTACTGCTTGAAAACAGCATGAGCATGAAAAAAGCCATACACAGGGAAAGTATTAAACTAGTAGGTATTCTAGTGATCCTCACTGAAAGTACCTTGGAGTCACTTGTAACTGTTTCTGCAGCTTCAGGCACCGAAAGAGTTAACATCTGGCCGAGAGAGAGAGAGAGAGAGAGAGAGAGAGAGAGAGAGAGAGAGAGAGAGAGAGAGAGAGAGAGAGAGAGAGAGAGAGCACATACAGAAATAAATGTAACAGTGGTACTTAATATGTTTTCCTGTCTCTATGTCATTACCCCATCCTCCCCCACTCCCTCCTCTTTCCATTTCTTGCACACTCACTCTCTCTCTCCTTCTCCTGGTCAGAAGCTGGGAGCCAAAAGCTCAATGTGTGTGCCTTTCTGTAATGCACGCACTGTCTGCAATCAAATATTGTACAACTAAGGGAATGCTGACTGACAGCGGAACCTTCCCTTATTGTCTGGCTTTAAGATATGTGATATTATCCTGTTGTACTTTAGAACTAACCCCCCCTCCCAATACTTACTTTGTATCCTCAAAAACATAATAGAAAGATTTCACTGATTTATTTATTAAAAGATTAAATAAATTCAATGATCACTGCTGAAAAATGTTATCCATGTGTAGCATTAAGCAATAATGCTGATATTTTATTTAAAGGGCTCAATTAGCTAAAGTTTTCTAAGCGTGCATTCAAAGGAGTTGTTCACCTTTACTTTACTTTTGGTATGATGCAGAGTGATATTCTAAAACAATTTGCAATTGTTTTTCATTTTTTATTTTTTGTGGTTTTTGTTATTTTTTTTTTATTATTTAACAGCCCTCCGCATTGCTGTTTTAGAATTTATGGCTGCTAGAGTTCACATTTTCCTAGCAACCATGCATTGATTTGAATAAGAGACTGAAATATGAATAGTAGAGGCCTGAATAGAAAGATCAGCAATCAAAAGTAAAAAAAGCTTTACAGAGCATTTGTTGTTTTAGATGGGGTCAGTGACCCCCATTTGAAGCTGGAAAGAGTCAGAAGAAAAAGGCAAATAATTACCAAACTATAAAAAATAAATAACGAAGACCATTGAAAAGTTGCTTAGAATTAACCATTCTATAACATACTAAAAGTAAATTTAAAGGTGAACTACCCCTTTAATTCTACACCAACAAAACTGTAAAATGTACCTATTTTAAAACAAAGGTGTATGTACGATAGCAGGGCTACTCCTGTTGTAAATAGTCTCTCTATGTATAATCTACTCAACAGCCATGAGGATCATGTAAAGCATATCCTTATAAACACGTCTTGATGATGGAATCAGTTATAATTAGTTCTTAGTCATATTGTTTGTGTCACGGGACACAAATGTTGCCCATTTGCTTTTATATGGTCATAGAACATTTGATGAAGTGTAAATATTTTAATTAAAATTGCACACAATACTACTGAGAAAGCCCCAGTTAGAATTTAAAAAGGAAACAACTTCTCACTTCTTTTCAATAAACAACTGAAATATAATACATTATCACAAAAATATTTTCTTCTCTTGCATTTAGCTGATTTGACTGCCTAATGTGAATAAAATAACAGAGAAATATAAATAGAACACATTTCAGAACAAAAACACTAAGCTAAGCGTAAAGGACAACTAAAGCTCAACATATAATTAGCTTTAGTACCAGACAAGTGCCACCACAGTCATTTAGCAGTTAAGATCCATGCTTCCAAAAATGCCCCAATTAACTCACCATCTTCTGTTCTGCCTATTCACAGGACATGCTCTGGGCTGCTGTCTGCTACCTGAGCTCAGGGTCCCACAATATAAAGGGTGTATACAATATAAATTTATGATGCAAGGCTGATTAGTAATTCAGATAGACTGGCAGCATAAATGAGTGCATTCTGCATCAAAATGTATGAATAATCAGCCCTGTAACACAAGCTTCTATAACTGATGTAATCTCACTGTTTGCTGTTGTGTGGAAGATTTAAAAAAGCCCTTAGCTTCACAACAAACCTATAGCAGCAGTGGGGTAATAGTCTCTGGGAAGGGACTGTGGCTGTGGGATAGCAGGTATAGTAGGGAGAGATGGTGCCTATAGTAACAGTGGGATAATAGTCTCTGGGAAGGGACTGTGGCTGTGGGATAGCAGGTATAGTAGGGAGAGATTGTGCCTATAGTAACAGTGGAATAATAGTCTCTGGGAAGGGACTGTGACTGTGGGATAGCAGGTATAATAGGGAGAGATTGTGCCTATAGTAGCAGTGGGGATAATAGTCTCTGGGAACGGACTGTGGCTTTTGGATAGCAGGTATAGTAAGGTGAGATGGTGCCTATAGTAGCAGTGGGGGTAATATCATCTGGGAAGGGACTGTGGCTGTGGGATAGCAGGTATAGTTGGGAGACATGGTACCTATAATAGCAGGGGTATAATAGTCTTTGGGAAGGCACTGTGACTGTGGCATAGCAGGTATAGTAGGGAGAGATGGTGCTGATAGTAACAGTGGGGATAATAACCTCTGGGAAGGGACTGTGACTGTGGGATAGCAGGTATAGTAGGGAGATGTGGTGCCTATAGTAGCAGTGGGATAATAGTCTCTTGGAAGGGAATGTGACTGTGGCATAACAGGTATAGTAGGGAGAGATGGTGCCTATAGTAGCAATGAGGACAATAGAGTTTTGTGCAAAGTCTGTTTTAGCCCCTTCAAGCTCTAGATATACCTGTAATTGCAGTATAGAAAAATCTTTCAATTTGATACTTTCGGGCTGTAGGCAGAAGTGAAGGGACTGCAGTATGTGCTAATTTATTAGTCTAAAGACATATCACTGAAAAGCTTTGGGAAGAAGATTAGTGGCAGTGCAAGAAGAGAATCTATACTGATATATGAGGGGCTGAGAGCAATTTCGGTGAAAGCTTATGCAGTGTTGAGGAAATTGATTTGCAAAGAGATTGTTATAGGGCTTGAGAAGTGCTGTAGAAATACTCTTTGAAGGGGGAGTAGCAGGCAGCTTGTTTGTGCTATTTATTACAGGGTTACTGGATGGCAAGTAGACCTGTATCCTAAGGCTCCACTCAGTGCAGTGTGCAAAGTGAACATTTTTAGATGCAATCACTATGTTTTTTCCTGAAAATGCAGCATTTCCCCTCCCAGAATTTGAAAATCATTATGGCTGAGGGGAGCGCTGTGTCTTTCACAACTGAGTCTGATTTTTATTCACATGACTGTAATTGTCAATTGCATTCTCAGTTTTATAAAACACTTCCGGCATGTGTTATTCTTTTGCCTCAAGTGTGTCATGGCTATTGACCCAACTCACTGAAGGAACCCTGAAATTTCTGCAGTGTATAGGGTGGCAGTGGCTCCAGTGTTCCCTAGTATCTAAATCTGGTCTTAATCAAACTAAGAAATTGATAGTGTGCATCCTCTGTTAAAGAAACAGTAATGAATAAGATGTTAGTCCAAAGCAAGAAGTTAAATAATGCAGGCAGTATCATATAGACCATCTTTTCTTCTCCCTCACACTATGGTAACAACAAAAAACAAAATGGTGAGTAATCACAATTATGCGCAATGTGAAGTGAACTAATTCAGCTGAAGTGGCATATTCCAGTAGCAGAAGGTTACCACAGCAACAGCAAGTACAGTACCAAAATAAAATAGAAAAATTGTAGATGAAATAAATACAAATATTCATAGTGGTCAGGAGTCTCTGCTCTGAAGGAAGGCGATAGGAAATATTCTTTAAAAATAGAATAAAACATTAAAAATGCAAATATGTATTCTCTCTGTTTAGTTGGGAGCCGCAGTAATGATGATAGAAGTATGAAAAACAAGATATTCTTAACATTCCTGGGGCTTGTTTATGGGTTCAGTGTCCCATAGAATAGCACAGAGAAGGAGGGCTTGACAAGACTAGAAGGGCTTCCCTCACACCCCTGGTGTACTGTGATTGGAGGCTTAGTTTTGTGGGTAGTTGCTTTCATTCATAAATGCCACCAGTGCAATTGCCCTTAGCAGACACTCAGAGCTTTGCTTTTCAACAAAACAAATTGCTGATTAGTTTCCATGTGCAACTGTACTTGCTTGAGCTTTTGTACATGTGTTAGTAAAGGAGCTTGCAGGCATCAATGAGCTTAAAAGGGTATTGCAGCTCTCTCAAATTATTTTAGGGAGCTTTGCACATTACATTATGCCGAGTGTTATAATATGCTCTGCAATTCCCTAGAAGCTCAGCTCTCACAATGCTATGGTAATAGTTGCTGGCTTATTGCAGGAAATCTGCAATTTTATTGGCTTGCTTTGTTGTCTCATTCAATCAGGAAGCCATCTGCCTGTTATATATTATATTATTGCAGAATACAGAACAGGAGCTAGGGGAGTTTGATGGCAAACTCATTGGTACTAATGTTGATGCCACTTCCTTAGCTCCCCCATCTATCTCTCTCCTAGTTTCCATTGTACAACTAATATATGGGGCTCAGGCCTGGACTGACATTCAATATAGGCCCTGGCATTTCAAATACAGAGAGGCCAAAAAAGTACCCCCACCAGCTCACTAAATAGTAACTGTGTATGGCATCTTACAGCAGTTCTTCTGGCGTTTGCCAGAATCCACAGATTTGGGACTAAAATAGTTACAGGTATAGGATCTGTTATCGGGAAACCCTTTAAACCCAGAAAGCACCGAATTACAGAAAGGCCGTCCCCCATAGGGGCATATATATCAAAGAGTGAAGTTAGAGATTGTCACAATCCTCTAGAGTGAAATTCAGTCACTCTCCATTCATTTGTATGGGATTTTTTAAAAGAGTATTTATCAATGGGTGAAAGTGAAAGTTCATCCTTTGATAAATACGCCTTTCAAAATCCCATAGTGAATGGATAGTGGCAGAATTTCACTCTAGTGAACTGTGTGTGATCTCTAACTTCACTCTTTGATAAATATACCCCATAGACTCAGTTTTATCCAAATAATCCAAATTTATAAAAAAATTGTCCTCTCTGTTATAATAAAACAGTACCTTGTACTTGATTCAAACTAAGATATAGTTATTGGAAGCAAAGTCAGCTTATTGGGTTCATTTAATATTTGCATGATTTTCTAGTAGACTTTAGCTGGCCATAGACGCAAAGATCTCATCGTACGAATCGAGGATTCGTATGATTTTTGGAACGTGTGTGGAGAGTCCCGTCATTTTTCGTCCGGCGGAGATCGGTCGTTCGGACAGGTTAGAAAATTTCTGTTGGCTGCAGGTAATATCTCTGAGTGTATTGCCGATCGTATGATTTTCAGTGGGAGACTGTCACTAGCTTTGTCTATCATACGATTGCTGTCAGGGGCAGAACATCGGCTGATCTGTTCTTTAACTACTTTATTTGGTCGGAATGGTAAGACTTTGATCTGAATGGTTAGTGGCAGGTCGGGAGATGGGAAAGTCCAATCGTACATTTATTCGTACACCTTCAAACAACTAATTGGTTTCAGATAGATCACCAGAAATAATGACTTTTTCCAATGACTTTCTATTTTCTATATGTGACCATTTTTCTAATATTGAAGTGTCAAGTGTCTTTTTTCCACCTTCTGAAGCAGCTCTGGGAGGGGGGGGTCCCTAAGCAGAATCTCTGGGTTTCATTACAGGCAGCTGTTAGACCTGATACAATAGTTGCTAATACTCCAGAGATGCTGCTGAGAAATATATCAACTAATTGTATCAACTAAATGTTCTAAAATTGTAACAGTTTAGAGTCTGCGTCTGAATTACTGAGCTGCCAGACTCAAACACCAGAGACAGGGACATTCAACTAAACTTAGATTTTGGAAAAACAGTAAAAAATAAATAATGGAAAGTAATTGGAAAAAGTCTTTATTTCTGGGGAACAATCTAAAAACAACTGAATTGAAAAAAGTGTTTGGAAGGTGAACAACCCCTTTAAGGTATGAAGGTCAATCAGTACCCCCCCCACCTGGCCCTACATTATCATTTTCCATCTTACCATTCATAATGCCCCCTGTACCTGTGCCAGGGCCTATCATATTACCCCTATTTGTACCTGTGACAACGGCAGTCAATCACTCAGATTACCCCCAAGCCCCCAACCTGTACCTGTGCCAGCATAAGACAAAACATACATCATAGTGTTATCCCAGTCTGTAATTATGCCAGCAGCAACCAAAAAAATCCATCATATTGCCCCTAATTTGTACCTGTGCCAGCAGAAGCCAAAAATCCATCATAATGCCCCAAACATCTGTGTACCTGTGCCAGCAGCTATCATATTACCCCCATTTGTACATGTGCCATCAGCAGCCAATCCCTCATATTGCCCCCAATCTGTACCTGTGCCAGTAGGAGCCAAAAATCCACCATATTGCCCACAAATATGTAGCTGTGCCAGCAGCAGCCAAGAGGGAGGTGGGGAGTGCACACAATACAAATCACGGGCAAGAGGGTTTGGAATAGGCGGTTTATAAAATTAAAAAACTAATAAAGGCCAATCAAACCAGGGTTTAAAAAAAAGAAAACAAAATCCCCCTTCATGATTGCGCCCTAGGCGACCGCCTACTTTGCCTACCCCTAGTTCCGGCCCTGCGTACCTGTACAAGAGTGGTTACCCAATGCACCCAATCAACAGGTTATTTTCATCAACTACAATTTAGCACTTGTGTTAATCATGGAGTCCCTGAATGTCTTTATAGTGAGTATCAAGATTTAAACTTAAATAGTTCAAAAAATATGTAATTTCTTCTAAATATTAAACTTTGTGAGATAGTGTATTGTTGCCTGGAATTTTCTGTGAATGGCGTTTTATCCCTGAAGACAAGTAGCAGTACAGAATCAGCAGGGAGCAGAACGTTTCCTAGGCCTGATTCACATGGGGGATTTGGCCACATCACATAAATAAAAATTGATGCGACTGACTGGCAGACTGCAGTAGGTGTAAATCCCAATGGGCCGTGTGTATATGTACATGAAATTGCTGATAGACAGGCTGTCTGTAACATCCCTTATCCTGACATCATGGACAGCAATGCAAGTATGCAGTCTTGAATCTGACTGCAAAAAGAAAACCTCATACAGTGGGGCTTAGTAATATCTAGTTACGCTACAACAGCTAACGAAGTCCTGCCTTGTAACATGGAAGTGAATGATGATGAGTGGTGGGTAGAAGACAAGGAGGGAGGCAGAGAAGCCAGTTTTGTTGTGCGTAATCTGCACTTACCTCAATCCCTCACTACTTGCCCCAATACATGCATTTTTTGTAAGCACCAGTAATGCTGAGGTACCCTAATGGCAATGTATTTATAGGTTATATCAGTACTATATTTAAAATATTACTAGTATTTTTGAATTTACTTGACAAATAAATAAAAAGTAGACCAGTATACTGATTGACTATGCACTTATAAGAGTCACTTGTTATTGAGGACCCACAGTTACTTATGACTGCGTCAAAGTACACATCAGTATGAATATATTGGTGCTGGTGCAAACAAAAGCCTCGGTGGAAGCAGCACTCCAGTTACTGTACTGGTGTTGCTTTCACTCAATCATATGGAATACCCACCAAACCATAAGAAAGCTTTTATATTGCATTATGCTGCCCAAAGGGTCCTATAGAGTAGGATGATTCAGGATTCAGATATATAGGGGGCTTTAGAGGTTTGTGAGTTTTTTTAAACCTCGAATGAACTCACAACTCAAATTCTGATTTAAGAAAAAACTCGATTGGAAAAAACTTGAATCAGTGAACTTTTGGGCGTAAAAAACCTGAAATCGTTGAATAAATCGAGTTTTCGTGTGAAACCCACTGAAGTGCCTGAATATCGTGAAGGCTATAAACATCTTCATGGACCTCTGCCATAGACTACTGCATGACCTCGACAGGTTTTAG
This sequence comes from Xenopus laevis, assembly GCF_017654675.1. Lineage (NCBI taxonomy): Eukaryota > Metazoa > Chordata > Amphibia > Anura > Pipidae > Xenopus > Xenopus laevis. Next base: position 148,314,019 of record NC_054373.1, read on the forward strand.
CTTGAGTATTTTCGGATTTAAATTTCCAGGTTCGGGGTATAATAAATTTCCAAAAGTTTTAGTTTTTTTGAAAAAAATAAATAAATAATATAATTATATAATAATGTGATATTTTCTACTTATTTGCAAAGGGATTGCCAGCTCCCCTGGGAAAGGGGCTGATATGAATGATTTATAATCTGTTTGCCCTACATAAATTAATAAAGGATAATAATAAGATGATGGCCAAGCAACAGTGACTTATACCTATGGGCCAAGTAGCACTGCTTTAAATAGCCCTGTGTGGGCAGCTGACTAGTGACATGACTTTGCATGCTTTACTATTGCTCATTACATTGCAGCCATGTAAAAACTTCCTCTGCACAAACGAGTTTTCTGTGTGATGTCCCTTGTCAGAGAGCATTGACTTATCCCGTCAGGTGTTGGGGTTTTATTCACATGTCCAGCCTTTCAGACACACACGGCCTGCCAACTGCTTGTCATTAAAATGCTTTCCACACTTGCTATGCTGGTGTCTGTGTTATTGCAAGGGCTATCACAGCCTGAGTCTCAACAAAATAGCACTGGGCTGGCAGATGCAGGACGGCACTGAGTCAGCTGTTATTGATCTGTGAGATACTTCCTGCTGATCTCACTCTGAATGCCACCAAGAAATTACCTACTGAACCACTGCCAAATCAATGGGAATCCATTCTTCCACAAATTAAAATAATCAATGTTAGTGCTGTTTACTAAAACTCAATTACTGAAAGCAGCAAGTTGCATTTTGTGAGGTAAGGCCTGGGACATGATGTGCACTTCTGCCCCATTTTTTATTGCCTGCCACTCATAAATAAGCCTTAAGGTGGCCATAGACGCACAGATAATATCGTACGAAACGAATTTTCGTCCGATATTCGTTGCGTGTATGGTGGAAAAAGAGCAGACCGATATCGGCAGAAGACTTGGATATCGGTCGGCTCGTCGATCGGGCTGGACGGAAAATTTTGATCGGGTGCATTTGAAGGGACCCAAACATCGCCCATTGTTAGTGCTGAATCGTCAGATACAGGTAGAATTCTATTGTTTCTTCCCGTATATCTACCTGTATATCTGACGATTAAGCTCTACACGTGTGTGTTGAAACGAACGATCTTTCTTGGAAAGATCTTTTCCAAGAAAGATCGTAATTCTTACGTCTATGGCCACCTTTAGAGTTTCCAGTGTTGCAGTTATGAGCTGGCAGTTGATGGCTCACAAGGAATAGCGCTGCCTATGTATGGTATTATTATTAGATCTCAGATTTAGGTTTTTGCTCAATCTTGTGTTGATTGTACATGTGAATAGGGTACTTCACCTTTACATTAACTTTCAGCATGAAACAGATGAGCCTATCTGAAGCAACTTTTCTTCTCTATTTATTTTGTATAATTCTAAATGATTACATTTGCTGCTCTGGCATTTTACGGCCTGCAGATGAAAGTGTTGTCTGCTTGTCGGGGTCACGGATAGAGATGTCGCGAACTGTTCGCCGGCGAACTTGTTCGCGCGAACATCGGGTGTTCGCGCTCGCCGGAAGTTCGCGAACGTCGCGCGACGTTCGCCATTTTGGGTTCGCCATTGTTGGCGCTTTTTTTTGCCCTCTCACCCCAGACCAGCAGGTACATGGCAGCCAATCAGGAAGCTCTCCCCTGGACCACTCCCCTTCCCTATAAAAACCGAAGCCCTGCAGCGTTTTTTCACTCTGCCTGTGTGTGCTGAAGAGATAGTGTAGGGAGAGAGCTGCTGCCTGTTAGTGATTTCAGGGACAGTTGAAAGTTTGCTGGCTAGTAATCGTTTTGATACTGCTCTGTTATTGGAGGGACAGAAGTCTGCAGGGGTTTGAGGGACATTTAAGCTTAGGTAGCTTTGCTGGCTAGTAATCTACCTTCTACTGCAGTGCTCTGTATGTAGCTGCAGTGGGCAGCTGTCCTGCTTCTGATCTCATCTGCTGACTGCTGCAATAACAGTAGTCCTTGTAAGGACTGCTTTTATTTATTTTTTTGTTGTTTTACTACTACTACTACTACTACTACTATAAGAGCCCAGTGCTATTAGTCTAGCAGTGTTGGGGAGTGGGACTGGTGTGCTAATCTGCTGCTCCTAGTAGTTCAGCAGCACCAACTTTAATTTTTTTTTTTTAATATTCATTTTTTTTTTATTTTACTTTTTTTTATTTTACTACCGCTGTAGTAGTGTATAAGTTGACCTTTTAGGCATTATTTGCCCTGTAGGCATTATTTGCACACTGTTTTCTTCAACCCGCCATCGAGCTGTGTGACCTTGTTCACATTCTGTCTAAATATCCATAATATTACCGTCTCCAGAAAAAACACCGGAGTCACTTTTTTCAAGCAGCCATAATATATTTTACGTAATCCGTATCCACCGCTGTAGTAGTGTATACGTTGGCCTTGTAGGCATTATTTGCACACTGTTTTCTTCAACCCGCCATCGAGCTGTGTGACCTTGTTCCCATTCTGTCTAAATATCCATAATATTACCGTCTCCAGAAAAAACACCGGAGTCACTTTTTTCAAGCAGCATTCATATATTTTACGTAATCCGTATCCACCGCTGTAGTAGTGTATACGTTGGCCTTGTAGGCATTATTTGCACACTGTTTTCTTCAACCCGCCATCGAGCTGTGTGACCTTGTTCCCATTCTGTCTAAATATCCATAATATTACCGTCTCCAGAAAAAACACCGGAGTCACTTTTTTCAAGCAGCATTCATATATTTTACGTAATCCGTATCCACCGCTGTAGTAGTGTATACGTTGGCCTTGTAGGCATTATTTGCACACTGTTTTCTTCAACCCGCCATCGAGCTGTGTGACCTTGTTCCCATTCTGTCTAAATATCCATAATATTACCGTCTCCAGAAAAAACACCGGAGTCACTTTTTTCAAGCAGCATTCATATATTTTACGTAATCCGTATCCACCGCTGTAGTAGTGTATACGTTGGCCTTGTAGGCATTATTTGCACAGTGTTTTCTTCAACCCGCCATCGAGCTGTGTGAGCTTGTTCACATTTTGTCTAAATATTGATAATATTATCGTCTCTAGAAAAACCACTTGAGTTACTTTTTTTCAAGCAGCATTCATATATTTTACGTAATCCGTATCCACCGCTGTAGTAGTGTATACGTTGACCTTGTAGGCATTATTTGCACACTGTTTTCTTCAACCCGCCATCGAGCTGTGTGAGCTTGTTCACATTTTGTCTAAATATTGATAATATTATCGTCTCTAGAAAAACCACTTGAGTTACTTTTTTTCAAGCAGCATTCATATATTTTACGTAATCCGTATCCACCGCTGTAGTAGTGTATACGTTGACCTTGTAGGCATTATTTGCACACTGTTTTCTTCAACCCGCCATCGAGCTGTGTGAGCTTGTTCACATTTTGTCTAAATATTGATAATATTATCGTCTCTAGAAAAACCACTTGAGTTACTTTTTTTCAAGCAGCATTCATATATTTTACGTAATCCGTATCCACCGCTGTAGTAGTGTATACGTTGACCTTGTAGGCATTATTTGCACACTGTTTTCTTCAACCCGCCATCGAGCTGTGTGAGCTTGTTCACATTTTGTCTAAATATTGATAATATTATCGTCTCTAGAAAAACCACTTGAGTTACTTTTTTTCAAGCAGCATTCATATATTTTACGTAATCCGTATCCACCGCTGTAGTAGTGTATACGTTGACCTTGTAGGCATTATTTGCACAGTGTTTTCTTCAACCCGCCATCGAGCTGTGTGAGCTTGTTCACATTTTGTCTAAATATTGATAATATTATCGTCTCTAGAAAAACCACTTGAGTTACTTTTTTTCAAGCAGCATTCATATATTTTACGTAATCCGTATCCACCGCTGTAGTAGTGTATACGTTGACCTTGTAGGCATTATTTACACACTGTTTTCTTCAACCGCCATCGAGCTGTGTGAGCTTGTTCACATTTTGTCTAAATATTGATAATATTATCGTCTCTAGAAAAACCACTTGAGTTACTTTTTTTCAAGCAGCATTCATATATTTTACGTAATCCGTATCCACCGCTGTAGTAGTGTATACGTTGACCTTGTAGGCATTATTTGCACACTGTTTTCTTCAACCCGCCATCGAGCTGTGTGACCTTGTTCACATTTTGTCTAAATATTGATAATATTATCGTCTCTAGAAAAACCACTTGAGTTACTTTTTTTCAAGCAGCATTCATATATTTTACGTAATCCGTATCCACCGCTGTAGTAGTGTATACGTTGACTTTGTAGGCATTATTTGCACAGTGTTTTCTTCAACCCGCCATCTAGCTGTGTGTATTATCGTTTCCAGAAAAACCAACTGAGTTTTTGTTGTTGTTGTTGTTTTTTTAAAAATAATGCCAGGCAAAGGCAGGCCGCCACGCAGAGGCCGTGCTAGGGGCCGTGCTGCTATGCAATCCTGTGGCCCTAGCAAATTTCCCAGTTTTAAAAAGCCAATGACCCTGAACTCCCAAAATGCTGAAGAGGTAGTTGACTGGCTTACACAGCACACCCCATCCTCTACCGTTTCTAACTTTACCACAACATCCTCCTCATCCTCCACTGCTATGGCCACCCCACGTAACACTTCCTCCACCACCGGTGCCCCTTCTTCACTGGGGTCAGAGGAGTTATTTTCCAATGAGTTTCTTGAACTGAGTAATGCGCAACCATTATTGCCAGAAGAAGATGAAGGAGATGAGGACCTTACACCAGATTTAATTCTGGCAGAGAACACGATAGAGATGGACATAATGAGTGATGAGGAGGAGGTCCCCGCTGCTGCTTCCTTCTGTGATGTGTCAGAAGAAATTGATGCATCTGAGGAGAATGATGATGAGGAGATTGATGTTTTGTGGGTGCCTAGTAGAAGAGAGCAAGAGGAGGGTAGTTCAGATGGAGAGACGGAGAGTCAGAGAGGCAGTAGGAGAATAAGACTTAGAAGAAGCAGGGAGGACAGCCCGCAGGGATCAGCAGGGCAACAACATGTATCGGCACCTGTGTTCAGCCGGCCAACGCACCCGCCATTGCCGCCAATACCGCCAACTCCGCCAACTTCTACTGTTACCGCCAGATCGCACACTTCCAAAAAGTCAGCAGTGTGGGATTTTTTTAATGTGTGTGCCTCTGACAAAAGCATTGTAATTTGCAATGAGTGCAGTCAGAAACTGAGCCTTGGTAAGCCCAACAGCCACATAGGTACAACTTCTATGCGAAGGCACATGAGCGGCAAGCACAAAGCACTTTGGGAGCAACACCTCAAAGGCAACAGGCAAACTAAAAGCCACACTCCTTCTGGTCCAGCATCTTACTGCTCTACCTCTGCTCTCCTTGACCCGTCTGAACCACCCTCCACTCCGCCTTCCACCTTGACCACCTGTTCCCATTCCCAGTCATCTGCCACCAGCCAAGTTTCTGTGAAGGCCATGTTTGAGCGTAAGAAGCCAATGTCTGACTGTCACCCCCTTGCCCGGCGTCTGACAGCTGGCTTGTCTGCACTCTTAGCCCGCCAGCTTTTACCATACCAGCTGGTGGACTCTGAGGCCTTCCGCAAATTTGTAGCAATTGGGACACCGCAGTGGAAGGTACCCAGCCGCAATTTTTTTTCTAAAAAGGGAATACCACACCTGTACCAACATGTGCAGAGCCAAGTTACCGCATCTCTGTCACTTAGTGTTGGGCCAAAGGTCCATATGACTACTGACGCATGGTCCTCCAAGCATGGTCAGGGCAGGTATGTCACCTACACTGCCCACTGGGTGAACTTGGTAATGGCTGGGAAGCAGGGAATGGGTAGCTCAACAACAACAGTGGAGTTGGTGTCACCGCCACGGATTGCACGCGGTTCTGCCACCACCTCTACTCCTCCATCGCTCTCTACCTCGTCTTCTTCTTCTTCTTACTCTGCTGCTGGGTCCTCCTTCTCCTCCTCCACACCTGTGCACCCCCAGCTCCCCCTAGGCTATTCGACGTGCCAGGTACGCCGTTGTCACGCTGTCTTGGGGATGACGTGCCTGGAAAGCAAAAACCATACCGGATCTGTACTCCTGTCATCTCTGCAGTCACAGGCCGATCGGTGGCTGACCCCACACCAACTGCAGATCGGAAAAGTGGTGTGTGACAATGGAAGCAATCTGTTGGCAGCGTTGAGACTAGGCAATTTAACACATGTGCCCTGCATGGCACATGTGTTAAATTTAATAGTCCAACGTTTTGTCTCCAAGTACCCAGGATTCCAGGACGTTCTCACCCAGTCCAGAAAGGTGTCGGCCCATTTCAGACGTTCCTACACAGCCATGGCACGCCTTGCTGACATTCAGCAGCGCTACAACATGCCAGTCAGGCGTTTGATTTCTGACAGCCAGACTCGCTGGAATTCAACGCTCCTTATGTTGGAACGTCTGCTGCAACAACAAAGGGCCGTCAACGAGTACCTTTTTGAACTGGGTGGTAGGACTGGATCTGCACAGCTGGGGATTTTTTTCCCCCGTTACTGGGTGCTTATGCGCGATGCCTGCAGGCTCATGCGACCTTTTGAAGAGGTGACAAATATGGTCAGTCGCACCGAAGGCACCATCAGCGACCTAATACCCTTCGCTTTCTTCCTGGAGCGTGCCGTGCGACGAGTGACAGATGAGGCTGTAGACCAGCGTGACGAGGAGCTGGAAGCGCACGATTTCTGGTCGGAATCACCAGAACGAACCCAGGCACCTGCTGCAACGCAGGGAGAGGTGCCAGAAGTGGAGTCAGAGGAGGAAGGTGGCTTTGTGGAGGAGGAGGAGGAGGACCAACAGGAGCAGGCTTCCCAGGGGGCTAGTGGTGACCTTTTGGGGACCCCTGGTCTTGTACGTGGCTGGGGGGAGGAGACCGTGGATGATGCAGTCCTTGATAATGAGGAAGCGGAGATGGATAGCTCTGCATCCAACCTTGTGAGAATGGGGTCTTTCATGCTGTCATGCCTGTTGAAGGACCCCCGTATCAAGAGGCTTAAGGAGCAGGACCTGTACTGGGTCGCAACGCTACTAGACCCTCGGTACAAGCATAAAGTGTCAGAAATGTTTACCAACATACCACAAGTCCGAAAAGATGCGGCATTTACAAACCAGCCTGCAAAACATGTTGTACAATGCTTTTAAGGGTGATGTCACTTCAGGAACTCATCAACATTCCAGGGGCAGAGGTGCCAGTAATCCTGCCACGAGCACACCTGCAAGGACAAAGCCCTTTGGCCAGTCTGTAACGTCAGACATGCAAATGTTTTTCTGTCCAAGGCAGCGCCACAACCCTTCTGGATCCACCCTCAAAGAACGCCTCGACCGGCAGGTAGCGGACTACCTGGCATTAACTGCAGATATCGACACTCTGAGGAGCGATGAACCCCTGGACTACTGGGTGCGCAGGCTTGATCTGTGGCCAGAGCTGTCACAATTTGCCATGAACCTCTTGTCTTGCCCAGCCTCAAGTGTGCTCTCAGAAAGGACCTTCAGTGCAGCAGGAGGGATTGTAACTGAGAAGAGAACTCGCCTAGGTCACAAAAGTGTCGATTACCTGACCTTATTAAAATGAATGAGGGGTGGATCTCGGAGGGTTACTGCACGCCGGAAGACTTGTTCTGACTTCTATGCAGCTGTCCTTCTCTTCAAGCCTCATGACTCCACACACAGCTGTCCTTTAGCGTCCTCCTCCTCCCTCCGCCACCGTTACAAACTAGGGTGCAAACCCTACTGGTTTAATTTTTTCTGGCCTCTGTGCTTCAGTGGCTGCAACCAAAAAAACTGGGCAAACAATGTCTACAAGGTCAACGTATGGCAAAAAATGACTATTTTCAGCATTTATATGGCATATTTTTTCTGGCAACTGTGCTTCAGTGGCTGCGTCCAAAAAAATGCATATTTTCTGCATTTATATGGCATAATTTTTCTGGCAACTGTGCTTCAGTGGCTGCGACCAAAAAAATGCATATTTTCTGCATTTATATGGCATAATTTTTCTGGCCTCTGTGCTTCAGTGGCTGCAACCAAAAAAATTTATATTTTCAGCATTTATATGGCATAATTTTTCTGGCCTCTGTGCTTCAGTGGCTGCAACCAAAAAAATTTATATTTTCAGCATTTATATGGCATAATTTTTCTGGCAACTGTGCTTCAGTGGCTGCGACCAAAAAAATTACTATTTTCAGCATTTATATGGCATATTTTTTCTGGCCTCTGTGCTTCAGTGGCTGCGGCCAAAAAAACTGGGCAAACAATGCCTACAAGGTCAACGACGTTGACCTTGTAGGCATTGTTTGCCCAGTTTTTTTGGCCGCAGCCACTGAAGCACAGAGGCCAGAAAAAATATGCCATATAAATGCTGAAAATAGTAATTTTTTGCCATACGTTGACTCAACGTATATGGCAAAAAATGACTATTTTCAGCATTTATATGGCATATTTTTTCTGGCAACTGTGCTTCAGTGGCTGCGACCAAAAAAATGCATATTTTCTGCATTTATATGGCATAATTTTTCTGGCCTCTGTGCTTCAGTGGCTGCAACCAAAAAAATTTATATTTTCAGCATTTATATGGCATAATTATTCTGGCAACTGTGCTTCAGTGGCTGCGACCAAAAAAATGCATATTTTCTGCATTTATATGGCATAATTTTTCTGGCCTCTGTGCTTCAGTGGCTGCAACCAAAAAAATTTATATTTTCAGCATTTATATGGCATAATTTTTCTGGCAACTGTGCTTCAGTGGCTGCGTCCAAAAAAACTGGGCAAACAATGTCTACAAGGTCAACGTATGGCGAAAAATTACTATTTTCAGCATTTATATGGCATATTTTTTCTGGCAACTGTGCTTCAGTGGCTGCGTCCAAAAAAACTGGGCAAACAATGCCTACAAGGTCAACGTATGGCAGTTGTTTAAAGAGAACAGTAGATTACTAGCCAGCAAAGCTACCTAAGCTAAAATGTCCCTCAAATCCCTGCAGACTTCTGTCCCTCCAATACAGAGCAGTATCAAGCAGATTACTAGCCAGCAAGCTTACTATCATCTGTCCCTGAAATCACTAACAGCTCTCCCCCTACACTATCTCTTCCAAGCACACACAGGCAGATTTTTCAGATACATTTTTGCCCTTGATCCCCCTCTGGCATGCCACTGTCCAGGTCGTTGCACCCTTTAAACAACTTTAAAATCATTTTTCTGGCCAGAAATGTCTTTTCTAGATGTTAAAGTTCGCCTTCCCATTGAAGTCTATGGGGTTCGCGAACCGTTCGCGAACCGCTCGCATTTTTGCGCAAGTTCGCGAATATGTTCGCGAACTTTTTTTCCGACGTTCGCTACATCCCTAGTCACGGACACCATCAACTAAACAGCAGATTGACTCTGAGGCTTCAGTTCTGTTGTTTTTATTACTTTGCATTGCTTGCGTTTTCAGGCCCTCTGCTATTCATCATCCTTTCTGGCTCTGCATAATAAAAGAAAATGCAAATCTAAGCAACTTTAAATATGGATTAATGAACCGTTTTCATTAGTTGGGCTATTATCTGTAAATGTAATATGCAGATGCAGGTATGGGATCCATTATCCAGGAACCCGTTATCCAGAGAGCTCTCAATTATGGAAAGGCTGTCTCCCATAGACTACATTTCATCCAAATAATGCAAGTTTTTAAAAATGATTTTCTTTTTCTCTGTAATAATAAAACAGTACCTTGTACTTGATCCCAACTAAGATATAATTAATTCTTATTAGAGGCAAACCAGCCTATTGGGGTTATTTAAGGTTTACATGATTTTCTAGTAGGTATGAAGATCTGTTATCCGGAAAACCCCAAGTCCCGAGCATTCTTGATAACAGGTCTCATACCTGTAATATCTATTATCTAAAGTCCAGGTGTGTATCCGCACTCTGACCTGAATAAATGGGTGCTTTCTCCAAAATTAGTAAATAGTGACAAAGAAGATAAGCACTCCAAAATTTCTTATTAGTGACGGTTAGGGATGTAGCGAACATCGGAAAAAAAGTTCGCGAACATATTCGCGAACTTGCGTCAAAAATGCGAACGGTTTGCGAACGTCGCGAACCCCATAGACTTCAATGGGAAGGCGAATTTTAAAAGCTAGAAAAGACATTTCTGGCCAGAAAAATGATTTTAAAGTTGTTTAAAGGGTGCAACGACCTGGACAGTGGCATGCCAGAGGGGGATCAAGGGCAAAAATGTATCTGAAAAATACATTGTTGACACAGCGCTGCGTTTTGTGCTGTAAAGGGCAGAAATCACACTACGTCACTCAGGTGATGTTTCTGGACACGGGATGTGAAAAAGCTCACACAGCTAGGTGGCACTTGGTTAAAGACTGGGCAAACAATGCCTGCAAGGGCAACGTATACAGTAGTGGATACGGAATATATTATTGCTGCTGTAAAAACATCACTCAGGTGATGTTTACGGAAACGGAATTATTATAGTTATTTAGACAGAATGTGAAAAAGCTCACACAGCTAGGTGGCACTTGCATACCTCCCAACTGTCCCTCTTTTGACCACTCAACCCCCTGTCCCTCTTTTGTACTGGAAAGTCCCTCTTTTCTCTGCACTGAACAGCCAGAAAAAAACCAGTTTCTAACTTAATTGGCTTTTGGCAGAGAGCTCAGAACAGCTAACAGGTGCAAATAAGATACTTTGTAACAATTTTTACTCTGGTTGGTGCTGGTAGTGGTGAACTACTAGGAGGAGCAGCACACCAGTCCCACTCCCCAACACAGCTAGACTAATAGCACTGGGCTCTTACAGTAGCAAAGTAAAAAAAACAAAAAAGAAAATAAAAGCAGTTCTTACAAGGACTATTGGGTTACAGGCAGCAGTCAGCAGATGAGAGATCAGCAGCAGGACAGCTGCCCACAGCAGCTACATACAGAGCACTGCAGTAGAAGGTAGATTACTAGTCAGCAAAGCTACCTAACCTAAAATGTCCCTCAAATCCCTGCAGAGTTCTGTCCCTACAATACAGAGCAGTATCAAGTAGATTACTAGCCAGCAAAGTTACTATCAACTGTCCCTCAAATCACTAACAGCTCTCTCCCTACACTAGCTCTTCCAAGCACACACAGGCAGAATGAAAAAACGCTGCAGGGCTTCAGTTTATATATGGAAGGGGAGTGGTCCAGGGGGTGTGGGGGTGGTCCAGGAGGGAGAGCTTCCTGATAGGCTGCCATGTATCTGCTGGTCTGGGGGAGAAATGGCAAAAAAAAACGCCAGCTAAGGCGAACCCAAATTGGCGAACGTCGCGCGACGTTCGCGAACATTCGGCGAACGCGAACAGTCGATGTTCGCGCGAACAAGTTCGCCGGCGAACAGTCCGCGACATCCCTAGTGACGGTTTATTCCACTGTGCATAGTGTAATAAACCATCACTAATAAGAAATTTTGGAGTACTTATCTTCTTTATCAATATCTGTTATCTGTATAGCTATTGCAAGCTGTTTTGGGCAGGAACCTTTTTACCTCATTGAATTGGTGTTCATTGTATACACCCATTTATTATACAGGATTGCTTTATAGCCAAATAACAATAATTATTGAAAGCTGTGTCTGACTCCTGTTGCAAACAGCTAATTGAATGACCTAGAGGAGACCTAAATCTTGTTTCATTGTGATACCAATTACATTTACAGATAACTTTAAAACCTATTTAAAATGTGTAAATAATGTATAAAGTTGGCTCCATTGTCCATTTGGGCAGTGTTGCCCTTTAACTTTTTGGCGTTTGCCAAAAGGGGACATATGGGGAAGGTCCCCATAGGCTTCCTAACAATTTTTTTGTCGAAGTAAAATCGTTTGATCGATGTATTAAAATCCTTTGATATTCGACCCTATGTAAATCTGCCCCTAAATGTTTAAAAATGGACATCATTCAATGGCAAACTCTTGCAAGCAAGGCCCTTATAGTCCTATTTATTATACAGTCTGTAAATATGCTGTTAGACTCCTATGTGTTTTAGTACTGTATACATATAAGCGCTGTGTTAAGAAATGGTTATGATGAAAGAAAAATGGAAACATACATAAAAATGTAGACCTTGCTTGGTAGTGTTCCAAGCTGCCCTATATGTGTAAATCATTGCAATGTTATTTAAGGGGCTGTTCTCCTTTAACTTCATCTTTTTATGTTATAGTATGGCTAATTCTAAACAACTATTCAATTCAATTGTTTTTTTTATATATAGTTTTTGAATTATTTGTTTTCTTCTCCTGGCTCATTCCAGCTTTCATATGGGGGTCACTGACCCTATCTAAAAACAAATGCTCTGTAAGACTACAATAATATTGTTATTGACACTTTTTATTCCTTATCTTTCTATTCAGGCCCTCTCTTATTCATATTCCAGTCTCGTATTGAAATTGGTGCATGGTTGCTAGGGTATTTTGGACCCTAGCCAACAGATTTCTGGAAACTGGAGAGCTGCTGAATAAAAAGCTAAATAACTCAAAAACCACAGATAATAAAAAATGAAAACCAACTGCAAATTATCTCAGAATGCCACTCTATATCATGCTAAAAATAAAAAATGTAAACTATATGGCGATGCAGGAGGGCTATTTGTATATTTAATATTATCACCGCTTTGTCATATAATATACAGTAAGATTTGACTGAAAGCTTGTGCAGTTTGTCTGAGTTCCATGAATGTGTTATATAGCCCATGTATGAAACTAATAGTTACATGGATTCATCTATTGTAATATTTTATAATCAGTATGGAGCCAGCACTGTGGTACTGGGTAGATAAGTGTATTTGTTCACTTTTTACTCGCATAGGATATTAACACTCTATTTCACATTTCCTATTAAGTTTAAAATACTATAATTGAAGCTTCAATCTGGCTGGACCTAAACCCAAGGTTGCAGCATGTGATAATGTTTCCAGTGGAGCTTCACAGGACAGTCTGGCCTTACAGACTCCTTTACATTACAACAATATATTTCTTCCCTCTGGGATAATTTACTTTATACAGACTTTGCCAATGGCTTCCTACTGTAAGTGGTTATTTGTTAGAAGGGCAGTGTTTAGAAGAAAAGGAATATTCATTGAACTAAATGCACTTCAAAGGGACACACATTCTAGTCTGGAATGCTCTCGACAGGAAATGGAACTGAGATTTGGATTAATGTTTAGTTACTGTGAAATTCACAGCCCAGAGATGTCTCAGTATCTGCAGTGAGTGTAACATTATTATGGGATTTGCACTTCTAGACTAGCAATGGGGTAGGAAGCCCTACCAATGGAATATAGATCGCAGACGGGGAAATTAGCAGTGAATGTGCCCTTCAGATGTCGCTTTATCTGATGCAAGTTTCTCACATTCTCTTCAAGGGATGTTAAAGAAGAAGGAAAGGCTAAAATTAAGTAAGCTTTATCAGATAGGTCTATATAAATCCACCAGTAAACACTCAAAGTAATGCTGCTCTGAGTCCTCTGTCAAAAGAAACACTGCATTTCTTTCCTTCTATTGTGTACACATGGGCTTCTGTATCAGACTTCCTGTTTTCATCTTAAACCTCCTGGGCAGGGCTTGAGCATGCTCAGTTTGCTCCTCTCCCCCTCCCGCCTCCCATCCCTGTGTAATCTGAGCTCAGAGCTGTTAGTGAGCAGGGAGAGACTGAGGCAGGAAGTGATGTCACACCAAGCTTATATGGCAGCTTCTATCCTAAACAAACAGAGACAGGGTCTAGAGCTGTTTACTCAGGTATGGTAAAGCATTCTGCAGAATAAATATAGCATTCTAGGTTGCTCTATTGTGGCTAATCTGTTGGCAATAAACTGTCTTGGAGCTTTCCTTCTCCTTTAAATTAACTGCGCCATCATCAGCTTCATGTACAGCTAATTACAGTTGGTTGGCTGGGTTGCAGGGAGTTCACACCAGCTGTGGCGCTACAAACATGGGCAGCGCTTCAGGCTTTTTTTTTTATAATCTCCATCATTTATCTGACGGATATCGGCGAAAATATTCAAGCAATGTCATATCCAGAAAATGCCATAAACGGAATCTCCTGCTGTTTGCCTTGAACTAATTCCCAAGTCAGAAAAACTAGCAAAATATCTGGGCCGGCTTTAGTGGGAACATCTGTTTCAAATTTGCAAGATAAGACAGCAGTGTCTCAGGGTCTCATTGCCTCTGTATTCACATTAACCTTTTCACTGCCACTGCTATGTGGCTAGCAGTGACACTGTTTAACCTATGGTGCATAACATTGCATGAAGGAGTTCTTGGAGTTGTACCTATAACCCACAGCAACTAGCCCAACCATACTGCTGCAGGCACCATAAAAAATTCCACCCAGGTGTCATTTTGGGGTCAGTGATTTGAGGGTATGGTAGTACCACAGTCCCTTCCCACTGTTACTGTTAGGCGCCATCTCTCCCTACTATACCTGCTATCCCACTGCCACACTCCCTTCCCATAGGCTATTATCCCCACTGCTACTATAGGTACCATCTCTCCTTACGTACCAGCTATCCCACAGCCACAGTCTCTTCTTAAAGGCTATTACCCCACTGCTACTATAGGCACAATCTCTCTCTACTATACCTGCTATCCCACAGTCACACTCCCTTCCCAGAGTCTATTATCCCACCTGCTACTGTAGGCGCAATCTCTCCCTACTATACCTGCTACCTCAAAGCCACAGTCCCTTCCCAGAGGCTATAATCCCACTGCTACTATAGGCACCATCTCTCCCTACTATACCTGCTACCCCACAGCCACAGTCCCTTCCCAGAGACTATTATCCCACTAGTATTGGTACCATCTCTATACTCTAACTGCTATTCCCCAGACACAGTCCCATCGTATTACTATCTAGTATATTGCAATATACATCATTGCACATGCACCAGTTATCTCAAAACATCCTAGCAGTCAGTATTTCAGACTCACAGGGCCATTATGTTAACTCCAATGAGGCCTTACAGAAAAGAGGACAGGACTTTGTGCTGTGTTGTAGATCTTTATTAATTTGTTTCTATTTTTTGCTGGATGTGGCAACCTAGGTATGTGTCCTGCCATGTACAGTAATAAAACATGAATATTTAAATGCTTTCTTGCAATCTCAAATTTTAGTATGCACTTTGTAAATTGCTCTCACATATATTTATCTCACATAATTAAAGATAACAGAGTTTTCCATTTCTGGAAATGTTGTCATTGATATTATGATCCTATCATTCCTCACAACTTTCTCATCTTTAGTCACCTCTCTGACTTTTTAAGTATGGGCCCCTTTATGTACAAACCATTCTGTGGGAAACCTAAAATGGTCACATACGCTCTGTGTATATATAGTTCACCAGTATGTTGATGTCATGTTCCTATTAAAATTGAAAGGGCATTAGGATTCCCAACCTTTTCACAACATATTTCCAACTCCATTTTTGTGTTTTCATTTATTTGCTTTCATGGACTAGATGAGTTCCATATTACTGTGCTGTGGATAATTATCCCAAATTATCCCAAACTGCTAGTCTTCATGGAAAAAGCATATCCAGGGTCAGTCTGGCCTACTATTGTACCAAGTAATTCCCCTGTGGGCCCCATTTTATTCTCATCATCTCTCCTATTTCCACCCTAGAGACGTCACACCAATACCATTTAGCACATTTCAGATCTAATGGTTTTTAGAGTGTGTCCTGAATGTTAAGTTCTCTCAAGGGCCTTAGGTGGTGCAGTCTAAAAATGGGCATGGGCAGTTCCCCAACATAAAACCTGTCATTTTCAAATAGTACACCTGTAATAATCACTTTATTTCAGTTTTTTACTGTATTTTGCTTTTTTTAATGTTTTAATATATTCAAGTTCTAAGAGTAATTCGTTTCACCCATTCCCCTACTCCCCCACTCTCAGGTTTCCAAGTAGTAACGCTGTAAGCCACGTTGCTGTTTTAATATACCGCTAATATTTTTATTGTATGATTGGTATTTGATAATTAGCTTATTGAGTATACATTGTTTGCATGCATAGCTCTAGTACTGGCTGACTACAATATAAGGGATTTTTTCTCAAGTCTGTTCCACTACTTTGGTACCACCATCACTACTAGCTACTTTTCGTGTTGCAGTTGTTTTTCTCTGTTAATTTGTAGGCTATATATTTCCATATATTCAACATATACACTCCCCAAGCAGGCCAGATTTGTGGAATGGCCACAAAGGCCCGGGCCTTGGGTAGCAGAATTTTAGGGGCAGCATGCCACCCAGCTGCATTGCAATGGGTTCAGAAGCACTGGGGATATTGGAGGGATTTGTAGCTATTTAAATCTCCTGCGTACCAATACCCATGCTCCGGACCTGCATACGTACACATGAGTGGTCCTGACTTGGGGTACCCAATGTATAAATCTGGCCCTGTTCCCAGGTCATTGGAAAGGTTACAGATCCCACTGCCTTGCAAGGTGAAGTCAGTGCTGATGCTCTAGATGTGGTCACATACTATTTTATTCTATATTCTTAGATCAAAAAGTATGCTACATCTCTTATCTGTGTCCAAAGAAAAACTGGAACGCAGAAGCCATCGCAGTTCTCAGCTACATGGGAAACCGGAACCCCAATCATCCTTTTTCTTAATAACGGTCATCCCATAATGATCCTGACATTAGAAACCAGAATTGTGATTGTTACGTCTGCTTTACAAGGGGCTCTGTGTGAGTCTGTAATGTTTATTGTTAATGAATTGTTCACAACCATTCATGGAAATACCATTCTGTGAACCCTTTGCCTACAAGTATTCTAATCCTGAGAGTGGAGAGATCTCATGGCGTGCACTTGACTGCAGATCTGTGTATTGAAAGCTTAATATGATTCTTTTAATAATGCAAGAACAGAACAATAAGAATTGTGTCAACAGTGGTCCTTGCGGAATTTACCATGTGTCTATAAACAGTGCAAATTTTAATATTAGGTTTAGCAAAACAGTGGATAAACAAATGTTGTTCTGCCCAAAGTGGCTTTTTTATTGATAGATTTTAATATATGTGGAAGATGCCATTACCAAGGCTAAGTCATTGCTCTCTGTGTGCTCTAAAAGAGAAATTTCCTATTGGCCAAAGTACAAGGAAAAAGCTAAAGGGCAATGAAATCAGTGTATCTGTAACAACTGCCTCACACCTAAAGGGTTGTGGCAACTGAGATTCAATGGCACTTACTGTGCAGTATTTGTGCATACCTCCCAACATTTTGGAAATAAAAAGAGGGACAACAAAGTTGGTGTGTAGCGTGGCAATTTTTTGACCACGCCCATTTTGTAGCCACACACCCTAATTATCATGTTCATTTTACAAAATTTGACAGGTTATGAAAGTTTGAACATATTTTTTTTTTCAATTACAGTTTTGCTAATGAAGGTGAATTGCCCTTTAAGCTGTGAACCTAACTTTTTCCAAGGGACCTGTTATCTTATATTGTTACAATAACTTATTTGCTTATCTCAAAATTGTTACAATTACTTATTGGCATATCTTGAAATTGTTACAAAGGTATCGTATATGCAGGTGTGGCTGTTCTAGACTCTCTGCCAATTAAGTTAGAAACTTTGATTCTTTTTCTGCCTGTTCAGTACAGAGAAAAATGGGACTTTCCAGTACAAATGAGGGACTGCACTCTGAGCTGTCAAAAGAGGGACAGTTGGGAGGTATGTTTATGGATAACAAAATCAACTGCAGAAGGTAATGCCAGTTAATTCAAGAGAAGAAGAGATTCAAGAGAAGAAAGGCTAAGTCTTCCCTTTTACAAAATAATGTTAAAGTGCCATCTAGAATGTGTAGTGCTTAGTCTTCAGTCAGGGTCAGACTGGATGGCGGGACACCGGGAAAAAAACCCGATGGGCACCAGCAGCCCAGACCCTCTTCCTGCTTCACCTCCCTCCCTGACCCCGGTCACTGCAGAGTGAAGGAAAAAGTATGTGCGGTAGTCAGGGGTGTTTGCGGCTGTGATGGGGGGCAGAGGGAGTACAAAGCTGACTTCAGTGCTCAAATGGAATAAAACATCTGACTTGTGCTTTGATAAACTTCAATCACTCTTTACTGCTGTACTGCAAGTTGGAGTGATATCACCCCCTCCCTTTTTCCCCCCAGTAGCCAAACAAAAGAACAATGGGAAGGTAACCAGATAGCAGCTCCCTAACACAAGATAACAGCTGCCTGGTAGATCTAAGAACAACACTCAATAGTAAAAACCCATGTCTCACTGAGACACATTCAGTTACATTGAGAAGGAAAAACAGCAGCCTGCCAGAAAGCATTTTTCTCCTAAAGCGCAGGCACAAGTCACATGACCAGGGGCAGCTGGGAAATTGACAAAATGTCTAGCCCCATGTCAGATTTCAAAATTGAATATAAAAAAATCTGTTTGCTCTTTTGAGAAATGGATTTCAATGCAGAATTCTGCTGGAGCATCACTATTAATTGATGCGTTTTGAAAAAAACACGTTTTCCGATGACAGGATCCCTTTAAGCTAAAAAGTTGTCAAATTCTCTACTGGAAGTGGTTGTACTGGAAGATCAGTTACGTCATTTCAAGAAAGGGTTGAATGCAACTAAGAAAATTCCAGGCTGCTGATTAACACTCTTAGGGGTATATTTATTATGCTGTGTAGAAAAACAGTGGGATAATATACCACACATCACCATTTTTTCACCTGTTTTTTACACTTGCGAAACCTGGTGATGTGCAGTGTATTATCCAGCTGTCTTTTTACACAGCTTAAATAGATATGCCACTAAGAGTGACATCCGCCAGAATGAATATAAAATGGCCTAGAATTACACACACCTTAATAAATTCGCCAATTGTACACATATTTTTCGGCGAATTTCTTTTAACACAGCGTAATAAATATGCTCCTTAGTACAATGTTGTTCCAAGGACTGGTCCAATTGTCCTTTTCACAGAAAGATTTTTTCTCCTTATGAAGTAATTAGTGCTCTATCCTTAAGGTCACCTGAGAAGAATACAAATCAAGAAGGGCACAAAGGGACAAGCTTCCCCTGTAAAGCTCCATAAGATAATACATAGACTATTTCTTTTAATGTACCACTTATATGCACGTTGCATCGCAGATATGAGACTGGCAGGAGGATAATTGCTTGCAATACATATGTTCTAGCTAAACCAGCTATTAAACTCTTTCTAGAATATAATTTATATGCTCTTCAGGCAGACGACCTTGAAGGATACTTTGCTGCTAACTTTTTACTCCCAGCTTGCATTTTTGGTATAAGCCATAAGAATAACTCATTTGGGGCTTGTTTTCAAGAAGTAATCATATTTTTATGTCCTTTTTAGAAGGGTTTCACATAGGGAATTCTCTTATTACGTATGAATCATCATTATTAATAGTGATGGGCGAATTTATTTGCCAGGCGAGAATTCGCGGCGAATTTGCGCGATTCGCCGCCAGCGAATAAATTTGCGAAATGCCCGCAAAAATTTGCGTCAAAAACGGGCGCCGGCGTCAAAAACGAGACGTCGGCGCCATTTCGCAAATTTTTCTGCGAAGCAAAACGGCGCAAATTCGCCCATCACTAATTATTAAGGACCATAAGGTGCTTCTGTTAATACCACTTTTTTTGCTTTAGAGTTGGCATTATGGATAGTGAGGCTAAAACATTTTGGGCTATTCTCTGGATTTTTTAAAAAAATATACAGGTATGGGACCTGTTATCCAGAATGCACGGGACCTGGGGTTTACTGGATAAAGGATCTTTCTGTAATTTGGATCTTCATACATTAATTGTACTAGAATATCATGTAAACATTAAACAAACCCAATAGGCTGGTTTTGCTTTCAATAAAGATTAATTATATCTTAGTTTGGATCAAGTACAAGGTGCCGTTTATTATTACAGAGAAAAAGGAATCAGTTTTAAAAATTTGGATTATTTGGATAAAATGGAGTCTATGGGAGATGGCCTTTCCGTATTTCAGAGCTTTCTGGATAACGGGTTTCGGGATAATGGATTGTATACCTGTATTAAAATGACCTAATACTGTCCTATTTTGCAAGTGTTAGACTGGTAGTTTACCTTTAAGTTATCATTTAGCATGTTATACATTGATTTTTTATTTGTAACTTTTTAGTTGGTTTTTATTTTATTTAGTTTTAAATTATTTAGTTGTGAGGTCGTCAAACAATGTTGGCCAAGTGAATGGCAAATCTTCCGCAAATGCATTGATTTCAAGGGTATTTTCCATGTGTCAAACCGGGCAACTTTTTATTACTCTTTTGGTGTTTTTTTGCTGTGAAACATGGCAAACAAGTAGATCTTTCCCCAATGTCCAAATCGGTTCACCATGCAGGCCATCTAGGCTGAGGACCACACTGGTGAGCAATCCAGCCCTTGTCCCAACTGGCTTTTTAAATCTGCCGTAAAGATATCTAAATGATCTTCAGCAAGATATTGTCAGGCAGACCTATCAGTGGAAATGATTGTGGAAATTATCATAGAATACTGCTGTCTACAGGCTACTAAAAGTAAATTTAAGTGAAACTACCACTTTACAGACTTCAGAAAAATTGTTTTTCTTGACAGGTAGGCTTTTCTCACAGCATTACACACAAATGCTGATGGCTGAATGGGGACATAACACGACATGTAGTGCTGGTAAGCATTTGGAATATAGACAATGGCAGATTTCATTTCACAGCCCCAAACCTTGAAGAGAGAGGCTAATTTCTAATTAAGCTGTATATCAATACTCTGCTATTTTCCCAATATAGAAAGGGTGTGGGATAGGATAGCACAAAACTGCAATGCACCATAAATAATGAAATTACATTGCTTATGTTTGTGACTTCTATTAATCAGGTCTCCACTGAAGACCTATGATATTTAACATGCCCCTGTAGCTCCATTTTGTTTCAGATCCTGGCTGTCTTAGGGCTCTTACAGACGAGCGTTTGAAGCTGCGCTCCCCTGCGTTCCGTTTTTATGCGTTCAGCCGCAGGGGAGCGCCGGAGTAGACACATTCAGTTTTTTTCAATGGGGCTGTACTCACACAGGCGCATGTAGGCGCCGAACGCAGGTTGAGACTTAACATGATGCATTTTTCCTGCGTGCGGCGCCTACAGGGGGTGGGGTGGGACAATGTTTAGGGTTGGGCTGGTGGCATCAGGGGGAACAAGGGTTATGAAACAGTGGTCCATGATTGACCAAATAGCACATCAATCAGGGTAGGGTCCAGATTTCATACTTCTGAAATCCAGACAACTGGATAGGTGCCAACCCTAATATACACTGACTGCTACTAGTTATTGATAGCCCAGTCCAATTTCTACATACTTTATTGCTATCAGTAGCCCACGCCACTGTCTACATACAGTTTTATGGGTTCTTCACCCACATATTTACATTATTATATGCTACTTTTAGTTCTGTATGTTTAGAAAGTGTAGGATTGATTGGTAAATTGCCTCCAGATCATCAGTGTTGCATTGACACTTTGTACTGAATGTCCAAGTCTGATGAGAAGCAAATCCGTTAAATCCTGGGTCTGTTGGCTTGCTTTTTTCAGAACATTTTCTGATTCCGATATTGTCTGTCATTGTTCTAACCATCCTAAGAGTAGAGTAATATTGCTTGTGAGTTAGAAGCATCTGAAGTTTGGTGTTTAATACTCAGTGAAACAACTCACATCTCACTTTCATATTTCTATGGCACCTTTTAAATCTTATTGAAATAGTGTTTCATGCACCTATTAGACTGTAAACAAGCTTCCTCATTACACATAATATTACTGCCTTGGCTATACTAACTGTGCTGCTGGATATTATTACTAATGACAGTAAAAATCAGCCTAGATTTCCTGCATGTTTTTCTTACCCTCTTAACTGGTTTTGCTGTATGTAGCTGTTTCATCACAGTTTCCATCTGGACAGGTTATTGATATTACAAATAAATAAAACATCCTGGCCGGGTGGAAAAGTGGCACTATGCTATTTGTTTTGAGTTTTCTGCTTTAAACAGCACAGAATGTTCTTATGCCGTAGATCATGACAGCATGAGTAATAAAAACCCACAATATGCAAAATATTACCCAAGTTGTTGGTTTATATGTGCTGTGAGCTGGTCAGGTGATATCAGCTCTGTTTTCATTGGCCAATAAATTAATATAATTTAGTTTTAGTTATTGTTACATTGAAGCTCACTTGCTGTTAAGCCCCCCGAGAAGCTAAAGGATAAAATTTGTTCAAATGCTCAAGGTTCATGTACCAGTGTAAAGCTTCCTTAAAAGAGTTCTCTCAAACACTTATCTTTGGATTAAAGTTTTCGATGGATTGACATATTTTGGTCCAATTTTTATGGAGGGAAGTACTCAAATTTTGTTCCCAATTTAACATATCTTTGTAAGGAATAGAAGTGTTTACTAAAAATTAATTGTTGAGCTAATAATATATACTGTGGGGAAGAGAGTGTCTATTGCCATCTGGGCTCTGTTCGGTATTGAGTATTTATTAAATTAGTAATTTGATTATAAGAAAGGGTTTCTGCAAATGGAAATCTCTGGTTTTCTTGTAAATGTTGGAATATTTTGATCCCCTTAGGTCTGAAGGTCAAATATTTTATATATTTTATTATTGGACCAACAGCGGAAAGCATCACTGTCTAAACCTGGAGGGAAGCCTATGAGAGGTGGGTCTGTAAAGGATGTCTAAGCCTAAGTAATTTCTATTGTCATATAGACTTTATTAATTTAGACTGTAAATTCTTAATGTCTTTAATTTGTACTGGACTTTAGAAAGGGCTGAATGCAGGTACTGTATAATATGCATAATAATAGAGTGATATGGACTGCAGTTATAGAAGCCAGCCATGATATTTCATAGCAGGACCATTCTTCTTCGGAGTTAATTTAGTGAAAGAAGTTAGCTTCATATGTAGATTGATACAATTTTGAGATCTTTACTTCTAAATAGTCTATAGAATCTGTTTTCCATTTAAATTGAATGTTATGTTTCAATGAATTGGATTTCCGATGATATTAATATGGAGAGACTCAGTTTAAGAGATGTTTATTAGAAATGTTCTAAAATTGGTCTTAATCTAGAAATAAGATTGATAAACTAGTAAGGGGTTTAGTGAGTGTTGAGCCAAAGTCATCTGTGTATAATGAGAGTTTGTGTTCGTAATTTCCCTTTATATTGCCAGAAATGTTTGGGGGGTTTCTAATTAAATATGTAAGCAGTTTAATTGCAAGGGCAAAAACAGACAACCTAGTCCTTGTGGCTCTTCTAATGGTATAGGATAGGAGGATCTCCCTACTTATTTACTGACAACTGTTGGCATCAGACTTGTGATGCCAAAGGAGTGACTTCTGGATGTCTACCATGAGGACAAGCAGAGCAGTATTGGAATCTGTGTATTAAATTTTTACATTGCATCTGTGGTTGGTGTGCTTCGTTTGACCTGTGTTTATTATCCTAGTAATCTAAAAATTCAGACAAGGAAGTAAGAATCTTGATGTCTACAATAAGAACTGAAATAGGTCTACAGTTATGAACATTGAAATGGTTTTTGGATTAAGGAAAGATTGGCTTTCAATGTTTCTAGAGTGTCTGAATGGCCTTGTAATATATCTTTTTATTGAGTTACTGAATGGGGAACCAAGTTGGTTCTAAATGGAAATAATCAGGGCCAAGGCTAGATTATTACTCAACATTCCCTGAGACATTCTCCTCTGATGATAAGCAAGGTAAAAAAGGAAGAATATGTGTTTATAGAATTCTTACAATTCTGTTAAATTCTAATTTGTTTCCCAGACATTACTATTGTAGTTATTGGTATTATTATTGTGTGAATTATTTGCCAACATATTATTTAGTAATATAGATTTGTCTTTATATCTTATAAACAGTGGCTTAACAATTTAGTGCCGGGCACCCATCTTTAAAAACTTCAGAGGAGCCTGGAACACTGCAAGGAACCCAGACGCCTCCCTTCCCCTTAGCCGACCCAAAGACAGCGGGCAAGCAAATTTTCCTTACTCCCTTTCTTTCACTCCCTTCTGGATACCTCCATAGCCTCCCCTAATAATATAGTGCAATGTGATTGCCTTATTTGTATAAGAGTAAAAAATATTATGAAGCATATACTTATAAGGTGAAAACATGGAGCAAACCCTTTGTGTGACAGTTACTCCATTCTTTCTTTCATATATCACCCCCAGGAATAATCTCTGTTACCTACCTCTGATTTTAATTGTCTAGCAACAGAAACATTCCATTCTGACTTTAGATTGTAAATTCTAGTAAGAAGCACCATTCAGTCCTATTTATTCTGTAACCCATGTTTCATATGTTCTTCTAAGACCCCTATCTGCTATAAATAATTGTAAAATGCTGCCTAAACTGCTTGGGCTGTACAAATAAATGATAAATTATGATGATGATGAAGATGAGGAGAGCAATCAAGGTTTTAATCAAATTGAGGGGGCATTGAGTTGTCATTGTCATTGTCATTGAGATGTCAAATAGTTAATAATCATGTTTGTGGGTCCTCTGAATATTATAAATAGCTCTGTATCTAAGTCTATAGAAAAATGATGTGTAGCTTTTAAAATTATATCAAGGAAGTAAAATGTAGCATTGAATTTAAAACAATAATAGGCAATAGGATATAAAATATGTTTTTTCTTCTTTTGAGATGGAACTAGGGTGTTGTCGCTGTGCATGTGCATATTCAGTTGGATGAAGGGAAGAATTGCTGCTGTAAGATACACACAGAACAATATAGTTTATACTTTGCAACAACACAGAGAAATAGTCACCAGGGAAGCAGAGAATTGGAAACCATCCTGCAGGCTGCAAGGGTAGTGCACAGCAGGATCTGGATTCTTTAGCCAGGCTGCCTAGTCAAAAGGGGCTTAAAGAGTTAGCCTTTAATCAAGTGCTCACTTTGAATAAAATGGACAAGTCTAACTGGGGATGACCCACAGAGGTATGTGCAGCTGGGGAGGGGGGGGGCAGGAGACAGAACAGCCAGTGGCTGCTATAGCAACAAGTTGTTTTAGACATTTAACTCCTGCAGATCGGAACTCTGGTATTGGTAATTAACTAGTGTACAGGTCACATTTCCATAGTATTGATGCCCTTGAAATCTTAGGATATATTTCTGCAGCTCTGAAAGATATTTACAAAATGAATCAAGGAATGTACAAAAGCAGATTTCACAGGTTTCGTGCTTAATCTATGAACACTTTAATGCTACTTTAATTTATTTAAATGATGCCATTTGTATAAATGAAAGTAGCATACCTCATATCTACAGTAATACGTCAAATCAACTGGACTTGCTGTGTTTTCTTTTTCCTTGAAGACGTTTCGCTAGTCATCAGACTGGCTTTCTCAATGTGAGTGCCTCACTTTTGATATCACAGAACAACTGAACGGATAGCAACAGAAGTTTTTTTTAACATTAATGCCGTGCCATTCCAGATATTCTAGAACAGTACTGACCAACTTCTGTGGTACAGAGGGCTGGAATTTATCTGGCCTACATGGTGGAGGGCC
This sequence comes from Xenopus laevis, assembly GCF_017654675.1. Lineage (NCBI taxonomy): Eukaryota > Metazoa > Chordata > Amphibia > Anura > Pipidae > Xenopus > Xenopus laevis. Next base: position 148,339,620 of record NC_054373.1, read on the forward strand.
GATAATGGGAGCCAGTGTTGATCAATCCCTGTTTTAAACCACACCTATTTTAAACCACACCCATGTTACCGCAAGAACTTTTAAGACCATGTCCACATAAATGGTAGCACACCAAAAAACCAAATGATTGGTCCTCACTGCAGTAATATCACTCATATGTGAAAAATGTAAGTCATATTAAAACATACCCTTAAATCCATATGCCTCCTCCTCCCCTGTGGATAACAAAGAACCCCCATAGCACATGATAAAACACCTTAGGGGCCCCTAATAACAAATACCAAATGCTAACAAATCCAGATCAAAACCTACCAGCCTCACATCCCACAGAGAGCATAGGGCAGGCAGAGTATGGCACACACAGGAAGCGTAGGGCAGGCAGAGTATGGCACACACAGGGATCATGTACATGTATGGGATCCCATCTCCAGAAACCTATTATCCATAAAGCTCAAATTATTGGAAGTCAGTTTCCCTTAGACTCAATTTTAAATAAATAATTAAAATTTTCTTTTTCTCTGTAATAATAAAACAGTGCCTTTTAATTCATCCCAACTAAAATATAATTAATCCTTATTAGTGGCAAAACAATTCTATTGATTTTTATAATGTTTAAATTAACTCTAAGTAGACTTAAAGTGATACTGACACGTTCCTATAAAAAAATCATAGGAATGTGTCAGTATAAAGTAAATGCTGCACGCGTAATCGTTACCTGAAAAGCCCCCCGCAAATCCGCCCAAGCTCGTGAACCTGTGTGCTGCCAACCCGCTGACACTACTAACTGATCTTCCGTATTGCTGATGTTGGGCTGGGGGCGGAGCGATCTTTCCATAGGCTGAATTCCTGTTTACATTTGTAATCGCCCACAGCCCAGCATCACTGAAACGGCTCAAAACGTCTTTAAGCAGTGTCGGTGGGTTGGGTAAATGTAGGTTTGCAGGGATGGGGGTGGAACAATTACGGGTGCAGCATTTACTTGATACTGACACGTTCCTATGATTTTTATAGGAACGTGTCAGTATTACTTTAATCATGTAGGGAGATCCAAATTGTGGATAATAGTGTTTTTTTCTTTCCAGATTTTTCAAGCTGCAATGTAACTTCTATGGAACTGTAAGAAAGATTGCACATACACAGGAGTGCCTTGTTTGCCAAGAAATGTTAGATTTAAGTTTTTTTCCTTGAAGATGTAAGACTTCTATAGGCTGCTGGTACCAGCTATGTGCTAGAGTCATTATCTACAGCAGCTGATCATAAAACCTATAATACAGACAATATTCTTTATGGCTTTTTTATGACCTATCAACCCTCCTATGCTAATACTTTTAATAGCTATAATCAACGTGCATAGAGTGTGATGGGTCATCAAACCTCACAGACAATGCCTTCTCCAGAGTGCAGCTAATTGCTCAGCAAGCAGCAAGAGGCTGCAAAGTCAGGTTCACATGCTCAACACAACTTTATGTCGTACAAAATGTCAGCTCATGGCACCAGGGCGATTGCTTTGACATTAACACTAGTATGGATCTTATTCTGTGTGTTATCTTAGCACTGCAAGCTTCGTTGGTGGTGTGAGTAATTTTTATAAGCCCAGGTACCACTGCAGCACAATTAATTTGCTAACTGGAATAACAGAGATAAATGACGATTCAGTTGGCTGTGTGTACAGGGACGTACGACATCTTGCAAGTACAGTATGTCCCTCATTCTACACAGGACTAAAATTAGTAAAGAGGTGATAGAGAACATGTATAAACAAAATTCTCAGGTCTTAGAAGTCAAACTCATCACATGTTGGAAGAGGTCAAGTTGTCTTGAACCTTCAGCTGATGGAGCAGATCAAACCATATAGAAGTAGAGCAGGCACTAGTGATGGGCGAATTTGGGGCGTTTTGCCGAAAAATTCACGAAACAGTGCCGGCATCTAGTTTTTGATGCCGGCATCCGTTTTTGAAGGCTGGTGAATTTTTGCGGCACTTTTGCAAATTAATTCACGGGAATTCGCCGCAAATTTGTGCCTGCCGAATAAATTCGCCCATCACTAGCAGGCACTCTAGGAGAAAACTTCCAGACAGACTTATAAAAAGATTTGTAGTTTATTAGGTACGCAAGGACACAGCCTTGTGGATTTTGTATCTTACAGACACTTAATCATAGGCTGAGCCTAGTCTGTAAGATATGAAAAGCATAAGGCTATGTCCTTGTGTACCTCATAAACTACAAATCTTTTTACATGTCTGGCAGGAAGATTGATCCGTGAGTGCTTGCTGCACTACTTTATGGTTTGATAGAGAACACTGTTGTACTGCAATTCCCAGAATCCCACACAGAGGCGTAACTACCGGGGCAGCAGGGGTGCGATCGCACCAGGGTCCACTCCCCCTTGGGCCTGTCGGAGACCGCGCCACAGCAAAAGCAGTAAGGAAGTATATATCTTATTACATACTTTAAGGAAGACACGTAGGATGTATGAGCAGTGTCTTATACAAGGTTGTGGTTCCTCACAATAGCAACTTGACTTCATTGTCTGCCACTGAGGCCCCAGCTACTACATCATGCAACCTGTCTGTGATTGACAGATGTTTTAAAATGCTTATGAACAGACAGTGAATGAGCCATACCCAAAGCTGCACTCTCAGCAGAAACACAATGCCCTTACAACTATCAGTGAGGCCAAATAAAAAGCTGTGGCTAAAGAAGACTTTTTTGTGTGTTAAAACAACAAAAAAATCAATGCACAAAGGGAGGGTTAAATAAAGGGCGAAAATGTACATATCTGCAGTATTGATGCTTAGGATACTTCAGTCACTATGAAGAAAAGTGGATACGGTTCATTTAGGAACTGCGGCCAAGTCAGACCACCCAAGAGAAAATGTCCCGGTCGGCACCCTAAATTCAGAACCAATACTAAGCACCCTGTTCTCAGCTCTTGCTTCCGCCTTTAACAGCCGCCTTTCACCTCGGGAGGAGCCCTCGGCTAATCGGATGCCGCCATGTCTTATTAAGAGAGGTGCCAAGAGAGGGGTTCTGAATGAGCACGATGTTCTGAAGGGGCACGATGGTTAAACAAAGTCTTTTGGGCAGACGGTCACGGTACAAGGCGTAGACAGAAAGCATAGTCAGATCAGGCCGGGTCGGGGCAGGCAGAGTACAAACAGAGTCAGGCATGCAAGGGTGAAACCAGGAGATCAATCAGGAGGGTTATGGAATAGAGGAGTCAGTTACCAGTCATGGTCAGGATTTTGGAAGTCAGGATCGTCACAAACAGGCAGGGGTCACAACAGATAATCAGGAATCAGAAGCTTAAACAGCACAAAGGCACCAGGAACTCTTTGGAAAGAAACCTGTAACGGGCAATGATAAAATACTTTTTGTGCCTTAAAATATGTTTGAATTTCGCACCCTTGCGCGCTGGCGTCATTACGCAAGCGCAACTGCGCCTATAAATTGGGAGGAGGTGCGCCATGCGTACTCCTACGAACCGGCGCATCCCTGCCGGCCCACTAGGTCACCAGGGTGAGTAATCCTCACAGAACACTTGCAGGACAATAGTAGTACTTTAACTCGTCTAATAAAACTTGATTTACACATAGAAATGAGTTGGCTAATTTGTTCTGATGCCTATGATGATATTGTTGGCACTTTATTTTTAGGACGCTCTCCCTTTTCCACTGCCTCAACACAATCCCTGGTTCACTCAGAGGATGGCCTTTATACTGCAAGTTCTGACTGCCAGTCCCTGACAAAATTCTAGTTATTCCAAAGTATTATTACATTTTCGAAGGCAAGACTTCCATCTCCGAATGTAATATCTGCAAACCATGTAAAGCAAATTCCTTTCTAGAGTATAAAAATAGCCACTGCCACGGGCATATTATGTTCTTTTTGTGTTACCTTTGTTGGCAAGACTGGTTCTTCAGTAAATCTCATTATAATACCGTAAGCATTCACACAAAGTGACTTCGGGAAGGTTGTGCTACTAATATTAAATAAAGGCGTATGGTTTGAGGGGGTGGTGACTCTTTATTAAATGTGCTGCCTTTAAAATTGATTTGCATCTATTCAGGCTGGAACCCTCAGTCTATTGTTGAATAGTTGGGGATAACCTGGTCCAAATTCATATAAATGTGCTGCCCAAATGAAGATCATACCAGGCCCGGACTGGCAAACTGCCAGAGGGGCTGCTATAAGGTGCCATAGAAAGTCAGTATCTAGTGGGCTGGTGGAGGCTGTTTGGGCCTCTGTGTGGGCTAATTGGGCCTCTGTGTACCTGAAATGCCACATTTACATGGGTCGAATATCGAGGGTTAATTAACCCTCGATATTCGACCATCGAAGTTAAATCCTTTTGAATATCGAAGTCGAAGGATTTACCGCATTTCCTTTGTTCGAACGATCGAAGGAAAAATCGTTCGATCGAACGATTAAATCCTTCGAATCGAACGAGATCAAAAAAGCTAGGAAAGCCTATGGGGACCTTCCCCATAGGCTAACATTGGTGCTCGGTAGGTTTTAGGTGGCAAAGTAGGTGGTCGAAGTTTTTTTAAAGAGACAGTACTTCGACTATCGAATGGTAGAATAGTCGAACGATTTTTAGTTTGAATCCTACGTTTCGAAGTCGAAGTCGAAGTTGTAGTCGAAGGTTGAAGTAGCCAATTCGATGGTCGAAGTAGCCAAAAAAATACTTCGAAATTCGAAGTAATTTTTATTTGAATCCTTCACTCGAGCTAAGTAAATGTGCCCCTTACTGTATTTACTAAAACTCAGATGAATCTAATTTTTTTAAAGTCGACCAAATGACCTTCTACCAATTGAACTCATTTATCAATAATTTTTCTCGAGAAATTAGGAGCGAGAAAACAACAAAATCAAGCTTTAATTCGTATCATACAATTGACACTCCGAAAAACTCAATTTTATCAAATTAAGGTTTAATAAATGGGCTCCTAAGACTGAAATTGCTTATGAACAATCTTTAAGATATTATCTCTCCCCTAAAGCTGGACAAATGCTTTAAAGTATCCAATTCTTTCTCTTCTCTTCCCTACTGATAAGGGCAATAGTAGAAGGAAATGTAATAATAGGAGATGTGTGTGTCTTTGGGTGGAAAATGTGGCTGATTGTATTTTTCTCACAAATTATATCTCATAACCCCTTCTCAGATTGTAAGCTCTAAAGAGCAGTATTTGTATGTAATCTGTATAATAATGTATACACCATTTTATAATAATAAATAGTACAGGTATTGGATCCATTATTCAAAAACCTGTTATACAGAAAGTTCAGAATTATGGGAAGGCCATCTCCCCTACACATCTTTTTAAGCAAATAATTCACATTTTTAAACATTTAAAACATTTAAACACTTTTTTTTTTCTCTGTAATAATAAAACAGTGCCTTGTACTTGATTCAAACTAAGATATAATGAATTCTTATTTGAGAAAAAAGAATCCTGTTGGGTTTATTTAGGGGCCGATTCACTAAGCTCGAGTGAAGGATTCGAATGAAAAAAATTCGAATTTCGAAGTATTTTTTTGGTACTTCGACCATCGAATTGGTTAAATTCGTTCGAATTCGAACTAAATCGAACGAATCGAAGTAAAAATCGTTCGACTATTCGACCATTCGATAGTCGAAGTACTTTCCCTTTAAAAAAAAACTTCGACCCCCTACTTCGGCAGGTAAAACCTACCGAAGTCAATGTTAGCCTATGGGGAAGGTCCCCATAGGTTTGCTAACCTTTTTTTGATCGAAGGATTTTCCTTCGATCGTTGGATCGTTGGATCGTTGGATCGTTGGATTAAAATCCTTCGAATCGTTCGATTCGAAGGATTTAATCGTTCGATCGAACGAAAAATCCTTCGATCGATCGATCGAAGGATTAGCGCTAAATCCTTCGACTTCGATATTCGAAGTCGAAGGATTTCAATTCGAGGGTCGAATTTCGAAGTATTTTTTACTTCGAAATTCGACCCTTAATGAATCTGCCCCTTAATGTTTAAAAATCATTGTTTCAATACACACATGTAGAGCTGATATACAGGTAGAAACAATAGAATTCTACCTGTATCTGACGATTCAGCACTAACAATGGCTAATGTTTGGATGACTTCAAAGGCACCCGATCAAAATTTTCCGTCCAGACCGATCGACGAGCCGACCATTATCCAAGTCTTCTGCCTATTTCGGTCGGCTCTTTTCCCACCATACACGCACCGTATATCGTATGAAAATTTGTTTCATGCGATATTATGTGTTCGTCTATGGCCACCTTTAGTCATATTTTTAAAATGTAATTCAAATAAATCTAAATTTGTTTGTGCAGAACCTGAAAATTGGCACAATTAGCGGCCAATTTACAACTGCTTGAGCATTTTTGCCTCGAGCAATCATTAAGGAAACGCTGCGCGAGTCAAGGTCGGACTGGGATGACGGGGCACTAGGAAAAAACCTAGTGGGCCCTGCCAACCCAGACCCGCTCTCTAAACTGCAAATAATACAAAATTAAAACCAATTGCAGTTTGTCTCAAAATATCACTTTCTACATCATACTAAAAGTTTATTTAAAGGTGAACAGCCTCTTTAAGGCTCAAGGATTATCTAACAAGGGCTGATTTTATAGTTTATGTTGGAATCAGCCCACAGTGACCGGCTGATAAGTAGATTTGTCTATTAAGATATCTCAGCTGGTGGGGCTTTAATGAAAATGTGTGTCCTGTTGGTTGGATGATAGACACACACAGCAGCTTTATTGCAATGTCTGTGTAGGCAGTGCTCTCTCTGCAAGTTCTTTAGGTGTTGTTCGGTGTGTGGGTGGTCAGGCAACCAATCTTATACTGAACAATCTATCTGGAATCATTCTTGGCTGTTCCTGTATAGCTATTAGGGAACATTAATCTAAAAGCGTCTTTAAAACTATCAATTGTCATGGTATCTGGCCAGCTGGATTCCTTGAATAACCAATGTCACAGGCATTGTTTAATTGTGTTGCATTTATGGTTATGGATGAGTGTTCTGCACACTAAATCCCAAGGGGGGTTCACTCTACTATACAGGAGAGGCATGTTGCTGTGCTTTAGTAAGTGCAGTACCATTAATATTATAACGGGACATGATAGGGCCAAGAGAAGAAAAAACTCCTGACAGCAATGCAAATAGAGACTTGTAGTTGCAAGACAGGAAAAAATTGAAATACTATAACCCACATGACCTATGTCAGAGGCACACGTGTAGCATCTTTATTATTTATTTATATAGCACCATATGCAAAGTTGGCCAAAGGACATAAAGGATTGATTTGCATGTCTCCGCCCATGATGCCTTGTGGCAGAATCAAAACTCTAATTTTTGGTATCTAGGCAGTGCTGTGTGTATGGCATGAGACAAGTAATACCTTCAGATTTCACTTCACTTTGCATGTAATTGCTTGTGAAGGGCTTCTTGGCTCCTTTTAGCCCTTCTCACCTTAACCAGGTTCAGTTTCCCATTATATAGCACCAGCAAGTTATGCATGCTTTACATTCATTTATAAAAAACAGGGGTCTTACATTAGTTTACAAACAAGGGTTACAGAATAAAACTAGAGAGGTACATTTCCTGAAGAAAATGTGAGTGGTGCTTGCCGTGGCAAAACTCAGGCCCAAATCTGATTGGCTGTTGTTGCCCCGCCCCTTTTTTTCCTAATTGTGAACCACAGTCACTCAGTGACTAACATACCAAAGTTTGGGAATGCTGTCATTTAATGTGTAATAATGGCAGCATTTCTATTTTTTTCTATTGAAAATCAATGAATGAAATTTGATTGGTTGTTGGTGGCTCCGCCCACTTTTTCTAAACTTGAAGTGGAAACCCCCAGCGACCACATTTGTGATATTCAAGGTCCCTGACATCAATACTGAGAGAATGGCAGCCTTCTTAATTTTTCCCATTAAAACCAATCAAAGAAATCTGATTGGTTGGTTTTGGCTCCACCCACTTTTCTTAATTTTAATCCCAGTCCCCCAGTGACCAACTGTGCCAAGTTTGAGGACCCTGCCATTAACCGTCTAAGAGCGGCAGCAGTTTAAAATTTTCCTATTTAATTGAATGGCTGAAATTTGATTGGCTGTTGTAGACTCCGCCCACTTTTTGTAAATTTTGGCTGCAGTCACCCAGTGACCCACGGTGCCAAGTTTGGGAGCTCTGGCTTTATTACTGTGAGAATTACAGCTGTTTACATTTCTCATTGAAGTCAATAGGGAAAATCTGATTGGTTGTTTGCGGCTCCGCTCACTTTTTTGGGTCCCCAAAATAGGACAGAAAAGTCACAACACCCCATTCCCGAATAAGCTGAACGGTTTGACACCTCATTCATGGGTCTGCGACAAACTAATTATTCGATAAATTCCCCATTATAAGTCAATGGGGCAAATTTGGGGACCTCTCCTGCCCCGGGGGTAAAACTTATACCCTCGTGTGGGGTATCATCTGACACAGGTCGCAAACCTCTTCAAATGTGGTAAATTTAACGTTTCTACAAGATTCCCTCTCTGCGCTAGAATCCGTCAAAAGTTGGCCTCAATGTTAATCTATGGGACTTTTCGGGGTGGTTAATTGCCCCCGCAAGGGGCAATTAACCACCCACCCCTTAGAAAAGTCATACCACCCCATTCCCGATTAAGCCGCACGATTTGACACCTCATTCATGGGTCTAGGACAAACGGTGCGGGACTAGTTACGCGCCAAACTTTCATACGGAAGAAGAATAAAAATAAGTTTGCAAGATAACAGTAGTGATGCTTTGCTTCGCAAGCACCACTAAAAAAATAAGTTTGCAAGATAACAGTAGTGATGCTTTGCTTCGCAAGCACCACTAAATAGGCCCTTCTCACAAGATTGTACAATCTAAAGGAATATGTAAACAATGTTTTTGTCTGTTTGTATCTGTCTAGATCAGTGATCACCAACCGGTGGCTCATGTAGCTCACCAACCCCTTGGATGTTGCTTTCAGTGGCCTTAAATCTGGTGCTTAGTTTTGAATTCCTGGTGTTGACTGGGCCGGATTTACGTAGTGGGCTCCCCTAGGCCCACTGCCGTTTGTCGCCCCTTTCCCCTCCTCTTTATTCGTGCAAATTTCCATCATCTGGACCGAAGAAATGGGGATTGGTGCATGGGAATTTAAAAAATTATTGTATCTCCAGCACATCCCCAGTGTTTTTGAACCAATGTGTGTGTGGTTGGGCAGCATGCCGCCCCCCTAAAATCCTTCCGCCCTAGGCCAGGGCCTAGGTGGCTTTTCCACAAATCTGGGCCTGGGTGTTGAGGCAAGTTTTGGGTGCATTGGAGGCTGCCAGTCAACATAGGGGCTACCAAATAGGAAATCACAGTCCTTATCTGGCACCCAAGGGATTTTTTTCATGCTTGTGGTCCTCTTTTTACATTTAATGTAGTCTAGATTATAGGTCGGATTATACTATAGGGATTATATTAAGAGTTACGAATAAGAACACAGGCACAAGAAATCAACTGTTCATTTCCTAGGTAACAAAGGTTCCCTGGTGTATCTTCCATGTTCATATTTTTTGTATAAAGTAATAAGAAGAAAACATACATGACAGAGTAGAGGTGGTTAAGATGTCCATTTGTAGAACCTACTTTTATGACTGAGCTCCATGTACAGTACTAGAAAATAGAAGATGGTTCTTTACCACCTGACCTTCAGGGCAGAGACACACACTCAGATTCGGGGAGATAAGTCACCCAGCAACAAATCTCCTCTTCTCTCCCCGAACTGCCTCCCGCCAGCTAGAATGTAAATCGCCAGCGGGATGGTGTGCTTGTTTTCCGAAGTCGCCCAAAGTTGCCTCATGAGGAAAGTTCGGGTGATTTTGGAAAACGAATCGCTCCGAGTGCCATCCCGCCGGGGATTTAGATTCTAGCCGGCGTGAGGCAGTTCTGGGAGATTAGTCGCCCCGAAGAAGAGGCGATTTATCACCGCGCAACTAAATCTCCCGGAAACTCAGCGTGTGTCTCTGCCCTCAGTGTGCCTGACCATCTATGTTTTTTTCTCATGTCTAGGTTATAGCCAGTGCAGCTTGTGTCTGTATTTCCTGTTCCAGCAATAAACTTCCACTGCGAGCAGCGTGTCTGGAATTTATCTTTCTGTCTGCTGAGCAGGGAACAGGGAGAGGTGATAAGAGACGGATATTAAACAGACAGCAGTCTTGCTGGTTTAAAGATACTCCTCCACCAAAGTACACCCCCCTCTCATTCAGAAGCTTTATTCAGTCCAGGCTGAAGCAAATAAAGCATTTCAAGTAGGCGTGAAAAAGTATGTATATTTTTACTCATATAGCGGTACTTATGCAGCACTGTACAGCAGAACAGTACACTGATCAAACAGGGCTAAATACATAATAAATACAAATAAATAAAAAAAATATTTTTAAGAGCTAAATGTCAAAAAGACAAGAGGAAAGAGGCTCCTGTTCCGTGGAGCATACAATTGAAGTAGGTGGGTAACTTGCAAACACAAATAGAAGGATTTTACGTGGCTGGTTGCATTTTTAAAAAAAAAATAAAAAAAATAACTCAGTGTAAACAGTAGGGCCCACTGACTCCAGAGCCCATTGGCTGCTTTCCTGGTTCCCAATCCAACATTGTATGTTTTTGTTGGGTACCTTGAAGCAAGCGTTTGTAAAGCAAAATTCATCAATCCAATTACAATCTGACCACAAATTCATGGCCCTTTTCCCCTCAATCATTTTGACTTCATGTTCTTAAATCGTAAATGGTAGCCAAGAATGATCTGTATGGGCATAGCTGACTAAAGAAGATGCAGTCAATAGAATCTAAAGTAGTGAAGGTTTGCTAGTGGGAGGCCAGTTAATAGTGGAAGCCAGCAGTTAAGGTTGGATAGGCTGCATTGTTTGTACATTTGCAGATGTCCCAAATCATGGATCACTCATATCTAACCCCTGGTGGAGGTGGAGAGGTCAGGACATGCCATGGCCTTTGCCAAAAATCACCCAGCTTTGATACATGGGAGACTGACGCCTCTACAAGTAGGTTTATTATGTTGGCTTTGAAAAAGCCAACATCTTGATCTACTAGTTCAGCTCGTTCTTATTCTTCTTCTTATTATGTTGGCTTTGAAAAAGCCAACATCTTGATCTACTAGTTCAGCTCGTTCTTATTCTTCTTCTTATTATGTTGGCTTTGAAGAAGCCAACATACTGTTCTACTAGTTCAGCTCGTTCTTATTCTTCTTCTTATTATGTTGGCTTTGAAGAAGCCAACATACTGTTCTACTAGTTCAGCTCGTTCTTATTATGTTGGCTATGAAATAGCCAACATACTGTTCTTCGAGTTCAGCTCGTTCTTCTTCTTATTATTATGTTGGCTATGAAATAGCCAACATACTGTTCTTCGAGTTCAGCTCGTTCTTCTTCTTATTATTATTGGCGAACCCCATTTTCTAAACGCTACTCCTCCTACAGTTTTAGGGGTGCAAGCGCCAAACTTTCCACACTTATTCCTCTTATAGCAAAGTACGTTGCTTGTGCTTTAACGATCCCACCCACCCCGCCCCTGTGGCGACCCCCCTCCCATTGACTTTGACAGGGAAAAATTTCAAATCGCCGCCACTCGTACAGTTTTGAAGATACAGTCCCCAAACTCGGACCACATATTGTTGATGTCACCCCCGAATAAAAATAAGTATTTTGGGGGGGCACCCCAAAGTGGGCGGAGCTACCAACGCCCAATGAAAATTGAGCAATTTTCTAAACGCTACTCCTCCCAGAGTTTTAGGAGTACAATTATGAAACTTTGCACACTTGTTCGACTCATACTCGAATAGGTTGCTTGTGCTTTGTTAAGCGATCCCAACCTCCGTGCCCCTGTGGCGACCCCCCGACGACCCCTTTTTTCCCCATAGACTTTCATTGGAAAACTTGAAACTTTTGCCACTTGTACAGCTTTGAAGTTACACTCACCAAACTTGTCTCATTTAGTCATGGGGTGAAACTGAAAAATTCTGTCCTATTTTGGGGACCCAAAAAAGTGGGCGGAGCCGCAAACAACCAATCAGATTTTCCCTATTGACTTCAATGAGAAAATGTAAACAGCTGTAATTCTCACAGTATTAAAGCTAGAGCTCTCCCAAACTTGGCACCGTGGGTCACTGGGTGACTCGGCTAAAATTTACCTAAAGTGGGCGGAGTCTACAACAGCCAATCAAATTTCAGCCATTCAAATAAATAGGAAAATGTTAAACTGCTGCCGCTCTTAGACGGTTAATGGCAGGGTCCTCAAACTTGGTACAGTTGGTCACTGGGGGACTGGGATTAAAATTAAGAAAAGTGGGTGGAGCCAAAACCAACCAATCAGATTTCTTTGATTGATTTTAATGAGAACAATTAAGAAGGCTGCCATTCTCTCAGTATTGATGTCAGGGACCTTGAATATCACAAATGTGGTCGCTGGGGGTTTCCACTTCAAGTTTAGAAAAAGTGGGCGGAGCCACCAACAACCAATCGAATTTCATTCATTGATTTTCAATAGAAAAAAATAAAAATGCTGCCATTTTTACACAATAAATGACAGCATTCCCAAACTTTGGAATGTTAGTCACTGAGTGACTGTGGTTCACAATTAGGAAAAAAAAGGGGCGGGGCAACAACAGCCAATCAGATTTCAGCCATTGACCTTAATTAAAAATGATAAACTGCTGCTATTATCACGGTTTAAATGCTAGGTGTACCAAACTTGGCTCAATTACTCACTGGGTGACTGCGGTCAAAATTTAGGAAAAGTGGGTGGAGCCAAAAACGGCCAATCAGTTTTCACCTATTGACTTCAATGTAAAATTTTTGATTACTGCCGTTCTCACAGTTTTAAAACCAGAGGTCCCAAACTTAGCACTGACCATGACTAGGTAACTGGGGTTAAAATTCAGAAAACTGGGCGGAGCTTAAGACAGCCAATCAGATTTCTTTGATTGATTTTAATGGGAACAATTAAGAAGGCTGCCATTCTCACAGTATTGATGTCAGGGACCTTGAATATCACAAATGTGGCCGCTGGGGGTTTCCACTTCAAGTTTAGAAAAAGTGGGCGGAGCCACCAACAACCAATCGAATTTCATTCATTGATTTTCACTAGAAAAAATAAAAATGCTGCCATTTTTACACATTAAATCACAGCATTCACAAACTTTGAAATGTTAGTCACTGAGTGACTGTGGTTCATAATTAGGGAAAAAAGGGGCGGGGCAACAACAACCAATCAGATTTCAGCCATTGACCTTAAAGAAAAATGATAAACTGCTGCTATTATCACAGTTTAAATGCTAGGTGTACCAAACTTGACTCAATTACTCACTGGGTGACTGCGGTCAAAATTTAGGAAAAGTGGGTGGAGCCAAAAACAGCCAATCAGTTTTCACCTCTTGACTTTAATGTAAAATTTTGTATTACCGCCGTTCTCACAGTTTTAAAACCGGAGGCCCCAAACTTGGCACTGACCATGACTAGATAACTGGGGTTAAAATTCAGAAAACTGGGCGGAGCTTAAGACAGCCAATCACATTTTACCAAACGCTATTCAATGGGAATATTTAAATTCCTGTCAATCTTACACTGTTAATGTAAGAGTGCTCAAACTTGGTCCATTTGGTGAAGGGGTGACTGGGATGCAAATTTTTAAAAGTGGGCGGAGCCAAAAATAGCCAGTTTGTTTGAATGGATTTCAATGGTAAAATTGGATTGGCTTTAAATTTCACCGTTTTAATCCGGATTCTACCGACTTTGTGTACTCTCTAGGCACCGGGGGCGACTGGGCAAGACACCTATAGCGTTTCATAGCCAACATCCCGTGGTTTCTTCAGAAACGACACCCTCTAGTTCTTCTTATTATTATTATTATTAGCGCCCCCCGGTTTTCTAAACGCTACTCCTCCTACAGTTTTAGGGGTACAAGCGCCAAACTTTCCACACCTATTCGCCTTATAGCAAAGTACGTTGCTTGTGCTTTAGTAATCGATCCCACCCACTGCGCCTGTGCGGCGGACCACCGAAGACGCCGTTTTTCGTATTGACCTTGACAGGGAAAATTTTCAAATCGCTGCCGCTCGTACAGTTTTGAAGCGACACTCCCCAAACTCGGACCGCATATTGTTGGTGCCACCCCGAATAAAAATATGTATTTTGGGGGGGCACCCCAAAGTGGGCGGAGCTACCAACAGCCAATGAAATTTTAGCAATTTTCTAAACGCTACTCCTCCCAGAGTTTTAGGAGTACAATTATGAAACTTTGCACACTTGTTCGGCTCATACCCGAATAGGTTGCTTGTGCTCTGTTAAGCAATCCCACCCTCCATGGCCCTGTGGTGGCCCCCCAAAGACCCCATTTTTTCCCATAGACTTTCATTGGGAAATTTGAAACTTTTGCCACTCGTACAGCATTAAAGTTACACTCACCAAACTTGGGTCACTTAGTCATGGGGTCAACCTGAAAAGTTCTGTCACATTTTGGGGACTCCAAAAAGTGGGCGGAGCAACAAACAGCCAATCAGATTTTCCCTATTGACTTCAATGAGAAAATGTCAAACACTGTCATTCCCACAGTGTTAAAGCCAGAGACCCAAAACTTGGCACCATGGGTCACTGGGGTTAAAATTTTGAAAAGTGGGCGGAGTCTACCACAGCCAATCAAATATTAGCCATTTGTTTCAATGGGAAAAGTTAAAACTGTCGCCGCTCTTAGATTGTTCATGGGAGGGTCCTCAAACTTGGCACAGTTGGTCCCTGGAGGACCGGGATCAAAATCTGGAAAAGTGGGTGGAGCCAAAAACAACCAATCAGATTTCTTTGATGATTTCAATGGGAAAAATTAAAATTGCTGCCATTTGCACGTTATTGATGTCATGGACCTCGAATATCACAAATGTGCTCACTGGGTGTTTGCACTTCAAAGTTAGGAAAAGTGGGTGGAGCCACCAACAACCAATCAAATGTCATTCATTGATTTTCAAGAGAAAAACATAAAACTGCTGCCATTTTTACAGGTTAAATGTCATGATTCCGAAACCTTAAAGTGTTAGTCACTTGGTGACTCTGGTTCAGAATTAGGAAAAAAAGGGGGCGGGGCAACAACAGCCATTCGGACTTCAGCCATTGACCTTAATGAAAAACGCCAAATTGCTGCTATTATTATGGCGTCCATGCCAAGTGTCCCAAACTCAGCACAATTACTCACTGGGTGACTGTGGTCAAAATTTAGGAAAAGTGGGCGGAGCCAATAACAGCCAATCAGATTTTACCTATTGACTTCAATGTAAAAGTTTCAAATACTGCCATTCTCACAGTTTTAAAGCCAGAGGCCCCAAACTTGGTACAGACCATGACTGGGTGACTGGGGTTAAAATTCGGAAAACTGGGTGGAGCTTAAAACAGCCAATCAAATGTTACCTATTGCTAATCAATGTCAATATATAAGTTGCTGCCATTCTTTCACAGTTAATGGCAGGGACATCAAACTTGGCACAGTCGGTCACAGGGGGACTGTGGTTCAAATTTTAAAAGTGGGTGGAGCCAAAAACAGCTAATCAGGTTTTTTGGATTGATTTTAATGGTACAATTTGATCTGCTTCAATTTTCACAGTTTTAAACCAGATTCTACCATCTTTGTGTACTCTCTATGCACCAGGGGCGACTGGCCCCAACACCTCTTGCGTTTCAAAGCCAACATCTTGTGGTTTCTTCAGAAACGACACCATCTAGTTACACATGCAATTCTCCTGTAGGTGTTAACCAAATTATTTGCTATGTAGGTTTCTAACAAAGTCGTTTATTGTACTTGCTTCAAAAGTGTTTGGTTTAGGTTTTGCTTTGATACACCCATACATGTTATTTGTGGCCAACCATATGGGGTTTTGGCAGTGCTTTAATGGAACAAGAAAACAGTAATTCCTTAAAACCTCTTTGTTCAGAATATCACTTTCCAGTCTTTTTGCAGAGCAGAGGTTCTTGCTATCAGTGTCACAGGGTTTGTACTCGCCATACTCTAGTATCTCTCTGCTCAATAATGAATTATGGATAAAACGGGAAAAGGGACAGATTTTTTTGCCTGAGTTGGATAATTATTTTTTATGTATGTATTATCCCTTATTTATATGGTGCCGCAATGAACCAATACTAGCAAATGTATTTGTGAACCAATTGAAAGTAGTGAATCATTTCTAATTTAGTAAAAAACGATGTTTGTGATTATTATAATATCTACAATATGGCACACAGTTTTCAATATGGACTAATATAACAACTGTTGCACAATACAATATTTAATAGAATATTAGACTTTAGGAAGGAAACCCTTGACATTTTGAAAGTCACATAATTTTCTATGGTGCTAGTATAGTGTGTATACCTGTGAACACTAACTAATTTTTCTGGGGAGCTCCCTCTTCAGCTTGCAATTGGGAGTACAATGGTTTATTACTTTAATAAGGTTTAGTAGTCTTAAGGTGGCCTACACGGAGAGATCCGCTTGTTTGTCGATGTCGCCAAACGAGCGGATCTCTCCCTGATAGGCCCACCTTGAGGTGGGCAATATCGGGCTGATCCGATCGTGGGCCCTAGTGCCCAACGATCGGATCCTAACGAATAGCAATGGGCGGTCGGATCGCTGGACCGTATCAACGAATAGATGCGGCCGCGATCCGACTGTATTTTTCTTCCATTCCGATCGAGATCTGGCCAACTTTCGGTCAGATCTCGATCGGGGAAGCCCGTCGGGGAACCCCATACACGGGCCAATAAGCTGCTGACATGGTCTGTCGGCAGCTTTTATCGGCCCGTGTATGGCCAACTTTAGGCAGTGTTGTCCTACTTTGTCCACAAGTTTAAAGTAGTGATGGGCGAATCTCTCCCGTTTCGCTTTGCAGAAAAATTCTTGAAAAATCGTGGAAACAGAAAGTTTGCGAAAAATTAGTGAAATTCTGACGTTTTCACAAAAAATCGAGCAATTCGAACCTTCTCACGAAAATATCTTGAAAATCGGAAATTACTACAGGTGAATTTTCACTGGCGAATTTTCGCAAGAGATTCGTGAATTTATTCGCCGGCGGCGAAACGTGGGAATTCGCCGCAAATTCGTGCCTGGCGAATTTATTCGTCCATCACTAGTTTAAAGGTAACATTATTATAAAATGATAATGGCTCACAAATAGTCAGTTGAGTCTCAGTGCTATGTAATATTATAGTTCTTCATCATGCAAATGTCAATTTTCTGATTACATTTTTAAATATCATTTTACTACCATATAATAAAATGTTACCGGATCATTCTGAAACCCAAAGGAAAATGCCTCAGGGCAAACATAATGATTGCTGTAAGACATGTTGCTGTGTGTGTGCCAATTGCCAAAGCCATACGCCAAAGGGCGTTGGAGGCTTGTGAGCTGGGCTTTGTACTACATGCCAGGGTCCACATTAGACATTTTGTATCTCATTCTCAGGAGCTTTGTTGGGATAGGAAGAAAGCTTTCCAACTAATTGCAGACAAATCGGGCCTGTGTGATCTTCTGGAACACTCGATACCCTATTTCAGTCAAATAGACGTACAGTACAAAATGTCCTAAACCTTGTGGTAGCAGATTTGAATGTGCTGTCTAGAAAAATCTTTCTAGACAAATCAAACAGAATACAGTATATTTAACTTTTGGAAATATCATATATAAAACATTCCACTGCACATTTCTGAAATATGTTCATTTTATTGACTGGTTGACTTGACTGGCCTTTGTTTTTTGAGATCCATACTGCTTTCAACCTCTTGAAGTAACGCTCATCCAAATTAAACATGATTCTTTGTAGTTAAATTTTGAATATAATGTAACATAACATTTTTTGGGGGAAAATATTTATTTACTTATAAAACCTACTCATACAGGTATGGGATCCGTTATCCAGAAAGCTCCAAATTACGGAAAGGCAATCTTCCATAGACTACATTATAATCAAATAATCAAAATTTTTAAAAAAAATTTCCTTTTTCTCTGCAGTAATGAAACAGTACCTTGTAGTTGATCCCAACTAATATATAATTAATCCTTATTGGAAGTAAAACAATCCTGTTGGGTTTAATTAATGTTTACATGTTTTTCTTGTAGACTTAAGTTATGATCCAAACTATGGAAAGATCTGTTATCCGGAAAACCCCAGGTCCTGAGTATTTTGGATAACAGGTCCCATACCTGTATCAGTAATCTTTATACTTGCATGAAAAAAATATATGTCATACAGTCATGTGATTAATTCCATTCAGGCAGCAGTTGTGTCTTGCTTAATGACAGGCAGTCTAACTAGATATATACAGTAAACTCAACAGACACACACAAGAACTGATTACCATTTGTCTGTAGGGCCCATAGCTACTGTTTTAGGTTAACTCCATCATTTCTATGTCATTATACATTGGCAGACCTAAAATGCTTAACCCATATTTTTAAACGAACTGAGTTGTCTGGGTGCAGTAACCCATTGCAACCAATAAGATGTTTGCTTTTAAGGTGACTAGCAAATGCCACCTGCTGATTGGTTGCTATGGGTTGCTGCAGTTGTGCCAATTTATTGTCTTTTTATTATTTTAAATGGAAATAAATCATAAAAATACAGGAATAGAAAGGCTAATCTTGTAGTCTTGTACTACAGTTAGATAAAGAGGCTATTTCTACACATGCTCTGAAGAGAAACTGCATTCTTTGTTATTTCATAGTGCCATTTATCTCCAGAGACTGCCCATTGAAATGCACCTTCCTTTTCAAACTGACTAAGTGCCTTGCATATCTTCAGAACTCAGTATCCGCACGTGGTGTCAGTGGGCCACATTCAGGCCCGGACTGGCAATCTGTGGGTTCTGGCAAATGCCAGAGGGGCTGCTATAAGGTCCCATAGAAAGTCAATATTTAGTGGGCTGGTGGGGGAAGTTTGGGCCTCTGTGTGGACTGATTGGGCCTTTGTGTACCTGAAATGCCAGGGCCTATTTTAATTCTCAGTCCGGACTTGGCCACATTATTCCCTTTTAGTACAAACTTGATGTCAGCTATCAAGCGAGACATCCTCTTGTTAATTATCTGGGACATTTGATCTCTTTCCATTTCAATCTTTTTAAGTAGGTATAAAGTTGCATATACTTACTCTGTATTTAGATTAAGCATAATACAGTACTAATGATGATAAAGTTGCGTGTATTTGCTTTTCCATAAACTGCTCATACTCTCCGTAACTATTCAACCTGGATGTACAAACATCCAACCAGAGTCAAATTATAATACAGACCTTTGGTGCCACTGCCAGATCTCCTGGACTTTTCTGTTGTCATTTAATAAAAGAGACCAATTTGTATTTATGGATATGTTTGGATGCCACCAGGTTACTCTTGTGAACTAACATACTATGGTCCAGGGACTCCAGTGTATCTCTAGGGCAGGGGTCCCCAACCTTTTTAACCCGTGAGCAACATTCAGATGTAAAAAGAGTTGGGGAGCAACACAAGCATAAGTTCCTGGGGGTGCACTGCCAAATAAGGGTTGTAATAAGTTATTGGTAGCCCCTATGTGGATTGGCAGCCTACAAGAGACTCTCTTTGGCAGTACTTCTGGTTATTATGCAACCAAAACTTTCCTCAAAGCCAGGAATTCAAAAATAAGCACCTGCTTTGAGGCCACTGGGAGCAACACCCAAGGGGTTGGGGAGAAACATGTTGCTCACGAGCTACTGGTTGGGTATCACTGCTCTAGGGTATGTACTCATACTATTCACATTGCTTTAATGAACAAGTGGAAACAATTTCATTCAATAGGTTTAGTTAAGATACATAACTGGCCCCTCAGAGTTTGTATGGATGGGCATACAATGATATGAGGACAATTCCATGGGAATTAGTATAGACATTACAAAGTCTATACTAATTATATATATATATATATATATATATATATATATATATATATATATATATATATATATATATATATATAATATATATATATATATATATATATATATATATATACACATATGTATATATATAGTATATACAAAGTTTATTGCAAGTAAATGTTGCATTGGCCTTGAAAATTACAGAGCATTATTTCAATAGACTTCTGCTGTAGAGCATCATATCTCCGTCTCAACTCTCTAGGCCTTTGTGGCTTTAAACCACAGGCTGCATTAATGAATGCAAACAGCCACATAAAATACTTGGGAGTCTGTTTTAGGGTAGGGAAGAAAGTGCATTTGCCCAGGTCTCTCTGGGTCAGACAAAATATGTAAAAAGATATACGTAAAGCAGTGTGGAATGTTTTGGCGCTATAAAAACAAAGGCTAATAATAATAATACTAATACAGTTGTGGTATCTAAGTTTTCTGGATAAAGGTTCTTTCTGTAATCTCCATACTTTATGCCTGCTAAAAAACATTTAAACATTAACTAAACATAACAGGATTGTTTTGCCCCCAATGATTCATTATATTTTAGGTTGGTTTAATTAATTACAAAAAAAATTTAATTATTTCATTAAAATGGAGTCTATGGGAGATGACCATATTGTAATTCTCAGTTTTCTGGATAAAGGGTTTCCGGATAACGGGTTTCCTGATAACGGATCCCATACCTGTAGTATATATTGTGCTGCAGTTGCTTGATATTTTCAGTATACACTGCAGGGATTGCCAGTCTACATACTAGTAGTGCAAGTTGTGCATCCTTCATATTAGTAAGTCCCAGAAATGGGGTCCCCAGTCTTCCTGCATAACTAGGTCCTCTCTCTGATTTCATTAACTCTCACAGTTCTTAATAATTCCATATTAAATGAGCCTGTGGCCCTGCATTTTTTTTGGATAAAGTGTCCAGGAAGAATAGATTTTAGGGCTATAGTACCCCAGAATGCCAACAGATGCTGGCTGGGAGCTGGAATAATTATGGAGGTCTTGTTTATTTTTAGATGTTCCCTTTTCTTTAATAATGGAATGACTGATCGTCTTTTATTAACTTTGCTATGTATTATTTTCTCTGTGAAGTGATCATTTGCCTTCAGGGCTCAGAGTGATAACATGAAAGAGAATTCTGTAACATTAAAAGGCACAGAGTTTCCATAGCTTTAACGGGACATAATGATTGGAGTATTGTTTGTGATTAGAAACAGCAGCGCTTTCTCAAGGGCTGGTCTTTCTTAAACTAATTTAATATGTTTCTTTTAGGCAGTCGGTAGGAACTGGAATCAGTGAAATGGATGCAAATATTTAGATGTGAATGAAGGCCTTGGGTGCTTTTTCCCCTAATGGAGTTTACTGGATAAAGAGGAATAGCTCTGAAGAGAGATCTGGACCTAAGCAGAGAATAACGAAAGCAATCATTTGATTGGTTGCCATGGGTTACCACCTGGGGCAAATTTGCCTTATGTTGATAAATGAGCCCTAGTGAGACAGGGGTTGTGATCATGTGACCCATGTGACATCACTATGCATAGATCAGTTAGCATACTTTCATGATACATTTTTTTAATTATTCAAGTCTCAAGAGTATTATTAGAGGGCATTGCATGTCTAAAGAAAGACTTCTAGGAGTAAATAGCAACCGAGTGTACTAATTCCTCTCGAGAGGAATGGAAATAAACATTAAAGAGCGGAGTGATCACACTTAACAAGATATCTGGATATCTGTCTTGCTAAAGTGTTTATACAAAATTCTCTGCTATTTCCATGTTTTTCTGCACTGAAAAAAAGCCCTGTGACATATTTGCCCTTTTATCTATAGTAAACAAATGCTAGCTGGTATATGCACATGGAATGTGGCCTATTTGAATCAGATGTTTTGTACATTTCATTTATAGTGTGCACCAGGGGTTCACCAGAACTTTAGACCGCGGGCCCACTCTCCAAACTACTTTTCCTCTTCTCCTCGTTCAACCTCTTTATTATCCTAGTCTCTTTTCTTTACATACTATAATCTATCTTCTATCTTAGTGGGGAAAACCTTTTTATGATTCAAGTCCCTACCTTCCTCTTATTAGCAGTTAAACCCACAAAATGCTATTAGTAATACCCTTATGTGTGGGATGTGACGTGAGCCAACTGGCTTCCAGTGTTATGGTTATCTTTTTAGTGGGGAACACATTATTATAGTTTGAGCATTTAATGGTATGGGTGCTCATGTGGAAGTCCTTGCCATGTACAGTAGAACCAACATTTTTAAATTTTTTAAGTGGACCAGAAATGATTAGTGTAATATCCTGGGAAAATGTATAATTGGGGAAACTTATTATGCATGTTAAATGAGAGAAAGCATTGCAATCATTGGATATAAAAATTGAGGTTTCACTATATTTACTACATGGGACTGATAGCTGAAGCTACATAAACTTTTTCTATAGTGGGGTGTTTTCAGTGTGGTTGTGCTCATGGAAAATGATTGTTTTATTATATTTTGCAGCATGAAGCTGTTGCAGGATACTGTCTTCTCTTCTCTTTCTAACCACCTTATTAAGTCTTTCACTGTGTCTCAGTTGACAATGTCATCCATATGGAGTTGTTAAAACACTTCCAGCAGTTTACACCTCTTGGGCTCCAGTGTAAATGTTATTTTTGCCTGTCTGGGATTGGTTCTGTTTTTTATATTTATAAAAAGAACTCAACTGCTTTCCTTAGCATTCTATAGCATGTCATTTATAGTCATAAGGGCCTGTAAAAATACAACTGGAGATATTACACAGGTTGGTGATGAAGTTATAGTAATAATAATTGTCATGTCTAAGGTTAGATGGAAACCACTGGAAAACATTACTGTAGTACCTTCATCAACAAATGTGTAATATGGCATGGAAAGGCAGGATACTGCAGGGAAAATAATTTACTGCCTTTGTTCTTTTACATTTAGAGTATAGACTATTGTCCTTCAAATGTTCTTTTCCTCCATGGAGAAGTTTCATCAAAGCATACAGATTCATGAGCCTCCAGTAGAGAGAGAAGGTAGTAGACAAGAGAGGGAGAAGACTAGTGAGGGCTGTTCCTAGGCATAGAGCTGCAGGCGGTCCAATAACTTCACTACTAAGGTTCTGCTACACTGCATGCCAAATGAAGGCCATCATCATGAATTCTTCTGTACAGGAGTGACATTGAAGTAATCATTGCTATAATCTAGGAAGAAGGGATTGCTAGCAATAAAGAGATACAGTTGCTGTATTCCTGGCTGCATTTGTATAGCTGAGTTCTTATAGAGTTTCACTGAGCAATGGTTATTAGATTAATTAGATCAGTTGGATAGGTGTATCTGCACATTCCCTCATGAACCCCTGACCCAGGGGAATCTGTACTACAGTAGCAGTACATTTGTTTAAATAAAACGCTTCAACTCCGAATTACAGGGGAATTAGATTTCTTTACTTAAAAATTACCATTTTCAAGAAAAAAAAACAAGTTGTAATTAAACAAAACACTTAATAAGTAGTTGCACATCTATTCTAGACAGCCTTTGTAGTGCTTTGATCTTTTATTCACAGATGCACTGCATTACAATATTTAAAGGACCAGTAATGGCATAAAGAATTGCTTTTTCCTGAGCTTTTTCAGCAATTTCTCAATTTTCTCGCATTCTTTCATCTGAATATCTTTGGAGCTCAGAGGTAGCAATGTTCTAGCCATTGGGGAACAGCAATAATGAAATAAATTAGGAGGCACATGAGAATAATAACTGTATACAAGATCAAAAAAAATGAGAAAGGTACTTGTGATTTCTAACTTATGAAGTCAAGGCAAAATAGAGGAGAACGTTTGATAAATCAGCCCCTTGAAGATTGTTTCTGTTTATCCAACACTGACTATTTCTTGGTAACAAATGACTTATGCTATATAGTCCCCCGTATGTCATAAAAGGCAGTTTGCCCAGGAGCAGTAACCCACGGCAACCAATTAGATGTATGCTTTTAAACAGGTGACCAGTAACTGCTTCCTGCTGATTGGTTGCTAACCTGGGTATTAGAGAGCCGTGGATGTTATTTGACTCCTGTTTATCTTTCTGTTAGAGAACTAAAACCATTGTATTATACATACTGTATTATTCATTGTATCCTACATCCAGTAATGTAACTAGAAGGGGGCGGACCCTGGCGCGGGACATGCAGCCGTGCCCCCCGCCCCCCTCCGTACGCCCGGAATTGCTGAAGAAGTCAGTGGCGTGCGAGCTGCCGGGGGGCCCTGAGGGGGTGCAGACCCTGGCCCAATCGCACCCCCTGCTCTTTTTTCAATGTCCACCATTGCTACACAACAGCTTGTTTATATGAACTATAGTAGTGTTTCTGAGCAAAAAGATCAGTTCAGATCAGTTTTACAAGTGGAGGGCAACACTACTTTATATTTTCATTACTTTAAAACATTTAAATTTTTTAGTGTTACTGTTTGGAATATGGCTGTGATAAAAGATTATGAGGTCTACATGAAAAGACTTTGGTATCCTGATAGATTATTGCTTAACCTTCTTTCTAGCATGGGCACCAGCTTTGAAGTGGGAAGAAACTGAACAGACTTGTAGCGTTGCAAGTTGTGCAGCCAAACACAACAGAAATGTGTAAACCACACCTGCCAATTAAATCAACATTCCTGATTTTGTTTAGGGAGGCTGGGAAAAAAAATCTTCCTTTCAGCCTTTCATCCCAGACTGGTAGGTGTGTAATAGTGTCACCCTGTATGGATGATGCTCTTGTGTTATTGCTGTAAATCACTGGGAGTGTTTGTGTGGGAGATATTTGTCATGTGACAAGGGAATGGTATTGTGTTGAAATTATGAGGACTGTGCGGCAGCTGCAAAAAATAAAATAAGGCACCTGTAACAGAGAATAGAGCAATAACCATCCTAAATATCCAGGGTATTCTGGATTTGTACAGACAGATACATGCTCCATTGATTTATTCCATAGTATTAAAAACTACGTTTGCACTTAAACCCTTGATTCCTGATTATTATTGAAAGTCTTCCAAATGAAAGTTTTGAGGCCCATTAACTTACTCAGTGACATTGACGCTGCCATAATGATGCTGGAATTTTCTAGTCAGTAAAAATAATGCTTGCTGCCTTTGTTATTAATTGGGAAGACAAGTAAAAAAAATAGAAAGGTTGCTATTTTTTTCTCCAGAACAGACGGTAACTCTATGCTGTGTCTTGATATTACCACATTGCAATGCTGTCATTTTATAGCCCAAAAATATGTCAGTTTAAGACCAGCAATGTTTGTTTATTATTGGCCAATCATAGGTCTCATTCTTATGAGTTCCTGGGTGCTCTTTATCCTGTATGATATTTGGTTCCTGGCTCTTTTGACCTGACTACACTTAACTGTTGTACCCCGTGCTTAATATGCACATTATAGTCTAACACAGGGATCCCCAACCTTTTTTGCCCATGAGCCACATTCAAATGTAAAAAAGAGTTGGGGAGCAAAACAAGCATGAGAAATCCCGTTGGGAAGTCAAAGAAGGGCTGTGATTGGCTGTTTGGTTGTCCCTATGTGGATTGGCATCCTACAGGAGGTTCTACTTGGCACTATACTTAGCTTTTATGCAATTAAAACATGCTTCCAAGCCTGGAATTCAAAAATAAGCCCCTGCTTTGAGGACACTGAGAGCAACATCCAAGGGGTTGGGAAGCAACATGTTGCTCACAAGCTACTGGTTGAGGATCACTGGTCTTACACATGGGCACAGCCTAAAATATTCATCCATTACATCATAATGAGATATGGGCATAATTTGTACTATACATCAGACCAGGGATCCCCAACCTTTTGAACCCGTGAGCAACATTTAGAAGTAAAAGGAGTTGGGGAGCAACACAAGCATAAAAAATGTTCTTGGGATGCCAAACAAGTGCTGTGATTGGCCATTTAGTAGCCCCTATGTGGATTGTCAGCCTACATTGAGGCTCTGTTTGGCAGTGCACCTGGTTTTTATACAACCAAAACTTGTCTCCAAGCCTGGAATTCAAAAATAAACACTTGCTTTGAGGCCACTGGGAGCAACATCCAAGGGTTGGGGAGCAACATGTGGCTCACGAGCTACTGGTTGGGGATCACTGCATCAGACCTTCATTTTTAGCACTGTTCTTCAAACATGACTATGGGGTTATGCGACAATTGTATATATACTTGTTGGTTATTATAACAACATTATGTTGACTTTGATTTTTAGAGTAAACCAATGCTAAACTGGCAATGTCTGCCGTAAATGATCAGACTGCATAGACTAATTTGCATTGTTTTGCATAATATTCCTCACCTTCAGACACGAGTCATATCTATTTTGGAAGTGTAGATGTCAGAAGGTTTCTTTGACATTCTCGGAGGAAGGGAGATGTCACAGTTTTGCCTTGTGATCTGTGATGGATCCAGATACAGCAGGTGATTAGTGACATTGGGCTATGGATGTACAGTATTTAGCTTACAGACACCCAGATCACCAGTTACAGTTTTATCTAAATAACATGTTCTGGATATTCTGTTTCAGGCGTACAGTTAAATAATGTTAATTATTAAATTATTAAATAATGTCAGTTATTTTTTTTAAATGAAAGATCTTAATGTACAACTTTCTCGCAATCTTTATGCTTTCAAAAGATCTTTAAAACACATTAATTTAGAGAAGCTTCCCCTCATTCAGATGCATGACTTCAGTGTGTTACTAATGTGATAACGTATGCTGCAACCAGAGCTGGGCAATCGGCTGGTCAGCTGGTCGAGCGATTGCGTGAAATGCACATGCGTGAATCGGTAGCGCAAAAACACGACCAACTAGAACCGACAGTCACAGGGAGGGGACCGGACAAGGAGCTACGTGCCTGGCGCCCCCAGCTTTTGCACCCTAGGCACATTCCTACTCTGCCTACCCCTAGTTCCGGGCCTGGCTGCGACCCCTTCTCATTTTAGATTGTAAGCTTTTTTGTTCACCTTTTGTTTTGGTTAGTGGTTGCTATGCATGTTCTCTGTATAAACCCATCTACAAAGCTGCTCTAAAAATATGCAGTATGAACAGATTGACTGTGCAAACCATGTGACTGAATGCTATGAAAGCGTTAGAATCAGATTTCTAGGGAAGAAAATTGCAAACTCATTCCTTAAAATGCAGAGGCACCTGGACAAGCTGAGTATGCAGTGTGGTGTTGGAATCTGAGTAGCTTTCAAATAAAGGGGAAACACCGCTCTATTTAAAAGATTTTTTTCTTAATGATAGAATATGTATTTATAAAAAATTAACTTTCCAATATACATGGGGGTGTTAAAATCCAAAAGCATCAGCTAGAAATGATTAGTGTCATTTGCTACTTTGCCAATTGGCTCAATCGGGTTTGGATACCTTGGAATTACTGGTTCCACAGCCTCAATAGGCCCTTTTGCAAATAATTTAGAAGAAGAGGTTGGATGCAATGGTGCATAGTGCAACTATACAGAAGTTCAAGGAGTATGTTTGGCGGCAAGTACCTTTAATGAATTTTGTCTTTGAGTGTCCATTTTAGCAAAACCTCACTTCTGGCTGCTTTAGGGGGTTATTTGTTAAAATTAATTTTTTTCTGGTCAAGCTTTTTGGGGCAAAAACATTATTATACCCTGATGCTGCAAAACGCCCAAATCCAAAAATCAGGCATCTCAAAACCCGGCATCCCAATTTGAAGACTTTGTGGTCTGTGCTGAATTTAGCCGATAATCCGAAATATTTGGGGTTTTCGGGCGATAACCCAAAAAGAATTTATCAATTTGGGAGTAAAGTCCAAAAAATTTGTACGATTCGTTTTTGCTCTAGTTTATTGAGTTTTTTCCAAACCTGACTTCTTCAAGTTATTTTATTGGTAAATATTGTAAACTCATGGACGGGAGTTTGGTTGAGCGTTTTTTACTAAAAAAAATTAAATAAATTCGGATTTTAGTAAACCTCCACAGTGTTTGCATAAAATGTCTATCATTGCTTATTAAAAGTGAATATATTCTTTTATATGGGGTATTAGATCTCAGTGGCAGCACTGAGCTCTTACAACTCTGCAAACTGGGATTAATGATTTGAACAAAGAGATTAAGTTAAGTTAAATTATAAAAGGTCTGTATTTTTTTTTTATTTAAATGGGCACCTGAGTGTATTCCACATTAAGGAATCCATGTGTTAACTAACACAACATTGTTTCCCTGCAATTTATGCTTGCCTTTCCTGTGTGCATCCTTTCCCAGAGAACTCTGGAGTTAAACATCGAGACATTAGCCTTTCTCTCTGGACAGACCCCACACAGTCACAAACACTTTCCCTGCACTGTGAGAACCCTTCATTCCTTGTGACCTTGACCTGTGTCTGCATCTTATGATAGGAATGGCAAAAGGTTAATGGCACTTGTAAATATTCTTTATTAATGGGTGAGTCTTGCTTGCCATATATTAAGAGGTTGATCCTCACAAAAAAATGATAAAGTAGCCCAAGGTAATACATGTGGGCATTAGAAGCAAGTCTGCATAGCGCATTCCATTATTTTAACTTTATCTGGCTTTTCTTGACCTGTAACTGTTACCGGAAAGGGTTGCACCCTACCTCCTAACAACAGAGTTTTCTTGATATATAATTTGGGCATATTTAGTCTCTTGGTGACCAAATTTTACTCCCCTAGACAGGGGTGCTTTGCCAATGAGGCAAGTTGAGGCTGTCGCCTCAGACGGCAGCGCCCCACTAGGTACCAGGGGCAGCAAAAATGCTGCTCCTGGTATTTTAAGAGCGAATTTCCGGGGGGGCAGCAGCAACTGCTGCTGCCTCAGGCGACAGAGGGGCCAGGATCGCCCCTGCCCCTAGAATGATCCAATTCTTGAGTATTTTTGCCTATTATGACACAATATTCACTAAGGGACATGCTCAGATCCATTGTCGAGTATTTCATGGTGTCACCCTAAATACACAGTAAGAGAAGTTTAGTCAAAGTACACCTATATTGTACCATTTAATAACAAGCTATATACCCCCTGGTGTGGCTGCTAAAACACTGCCTAAAGCTTTATAGTAATGGTACCCCGGATACTGCATGTAACAAAACAATATTAATAAAACATTTGAGCTATGGGACCTGGAATTTTGGAATGTTCGCTTATTTATTAAAAATGTTAATATAAAAAGCTCAATTCAATAAAATTGTGGAATAGTTGAAATTTTGCCCTGGACAGCTCTCATTGGGGGTCATTTATAAACAATGGGCAAATTTGCACCTGGGCAGTAACCCATGGCAACCAATCAGATGTTTGCTTTCACTGTTCAACCTACAGCTAGCTGAAAAAAGCTAATCACTGATTGGTTGCTATGGGTTACTACCCAGGCAAATTTGCCCAGTGTTTATAAATGAGCCCTAACTTCTACATGACCTTGCAAGCTTTTAGCTGCTGAAGTTTTCCAATCAAGTTTATCATGTTAAATTCTGATGCTAGTTGCACTGGTTTCTGAGCTGCCATCTAGTAATTATCTGTATTAATTACTAATCAGCCTTATATTGTGACATTTATATTCGATGTGTACTGTATATTTTGAGTCAGACCCTAAGCTCGGTAAGTGACAGCAGCACAGAGCATGTGCAGTGAGAGCAAAAAAGAAGATGAGGAGCTACTGGGGCATCTTTGGAGACACAGATCTTTACTGCTAAAGGGCTGGTGGTTGCCTTGGGCTGGTAGAGAAGATGAAAACATAATATACAACATTTCTAGCCTACTTCTTTAGTTTAACTTTCCTTGTCCTTTAAAGAATAAAGCACAATATCAGTTTATTGCAACGTGATTTATAGTTAAATCATTTATATGTTAATCATAGCAGGTTTCTATAGAGTCTTCACCCCAATCATCTAATTTAAGCGCTGAAACTCTGAGGAGTGAAATGGTTGAGAGCTGTTGATGTCGGTATAAGATGCAAGGCCTAATTGAACTGAAGCTGATCACAGTTCTTTTCTGAGTCTTGTTGATATATAAAAAAAAAAGATGTGAATTTTACCTTGACTATTTCAATAAGTGAAGACAAGCCGCATGGAATTAGCACTTTCATGTGGCCTATTTTACAGATACGGGTTTCTATAGTCTCACTGTAAATTTTAGTATGTTATAGAATGCCTAACTTTTTAATTGGTCTTCAATTGGGCGCTGATTTACATTCTAAAGTGCAGTTGGCAATAGCAACCATTTAGTTTAAACAATCTACTGCAAGAAATTGAAAGCAAATACCAGATTGGTTACTACTGACAACTGCCCTGGTATAACATGTTAGTTGTTAGTTGTATTGTTGGACACTGGCAGATAACAGGTAGCTGAAATTACATCAGATAACATTTGCTTTAGACCAGGGGCCCCCAACTTTTTCTACCACTGAGCAACATTCACTTGTAAAAGGAGTAGGGGAGCAACGCAAAGCAACACATGAAAATGTTCCAGTTGGGTGTCAAATAAGGGCTGTGATTGGCTATTTGGTAGCCCCTATGTGAACTGTCAATCTACAGGATTTGCCAGCCTGGTTTTTATGCAACTAAACTTGCTTCCAAGCCAACAACATGTTGGGGAGCAACATGTTGTTCACAAGTTACTGGTTGGGGATCAATGTTTTTCATGCTAAATATCTACAGATACTGTCTTCGGGATCTTGTTGCCTTTTACAGCATCTCATTGTCTTCTTTACTATGAACTATACACACACAAAACATATATAAACATATATACAAATTTCTACATAGATTCAGTGCAGTAGGACTGTATGTTCTCCCTATGTCTTTGCAGGGTTTTCTCTGGTTGGTCTGCCTCCCCCCCTCCCACACTCCACAAACATACAGAAAAGGTTATCTGGCTCTTGATGAAATGATGACCCTAGTTTGTAATGTGACTATGATTGAGATCAAAGCTCTGCTGAGATGGAGACTGACGCGAGTGATGTATAATGTCTGTAAAGTGCTGTGTAAATATGTTGGCATTGTATAAATAAAGGATCATAAATAGAATAACTTTGTCATTGTATGTTATTAGAGAACATAGCAGAGTGTTAACACCCAGCAAGGAGAGCAGTGTGACTTTACCAACCCCCCTTTAGATGTCTTGATGCATAACTGTTATTCCACCACCCCCAGTCCCCATCTGCAACTCTGCTGTATATGCTTTATATGCTGTATAGAAGTCAAATTACTAAAGCGATTAGTTGTTACCTATTTTGGCCATCATCCAGCAGCAATAAGCATTTTGTAACAGCTCAAAAGTCCAAGGATTTCATCTAATGGCCTCCAAGCCAGTTTTATAGGGTAATAATAGTTGACTGTAATGTGTGTTGCAATTGTGTGGTGATAGAAATTAAGATGACAATATATGGGGAAATAAAAACTCCAAATCAGTCCCTCTATACCAGCGGCCCCCACCCTTTTTGCACCACAGACCAGTATCAAGCAAGAAAATGGGGAGCGGGGGGTGGGGGTGTGCTTGGGGTGATATAGATGCATAGGTGCATTTCAGGCTTACCAAAAAATCTGTCCAATCAGTATTTTGGTCCTTATTGCGATCAGTAGAAAGTAATTAGAAAAATTTTCATTGTTTTTGCAGCTATTATATGCTGCAGCTGGGACCAGAGGCGGCCCATTAGTTCGTCACAGCCTGTGGCCCGGTGGTTGGGGACCCCTGCTCTAGACCAAGCCAGCAGTTCAATGGGCCATGTATGGGTCCCACTGACAGGCTGCCCATCCAAATATGTGGCTGAAAATCAGGCAGTTTTAAAAATCCTATTGCACCAATATTGCTAACTAGTCGATCAGCACGTTTTGGCCCAATGCAAGGGTGGCCATACAAAGTAGATTTGGCAGTGTATTACCAGCTTTAGAAGGGTAAAGGAGGAAAGACCTGAATCATATAACAGGTATGGGAACTGTTATCCAAAAACCTGTTATCCATAAATCTATGAGTTACAGGAAAGCCATCTCATATAGAGTCAATCAAGTAATTTAATTTTTTTTCTAGTAATTTCCTTTTTCCTCTATAATAGCAAAAGTTTATAATAATACACTGCATTAACACTGGTGTCACTATAAAGGAAGCAGACCCAGGGTGGGGCCTAGCCGACTGGGCACCCTAGGCAACCCGGCCGGCAAGCCTGCTACCCCCTGTGCAGAGGCCCTCCACCAATGAGGCGAGTTGAGCCACTTGTCTCAGAGGCCACAGAATGATACAGAATGACACAGAATGACACAGAATGACACAGTAGCCACAGAATGACACTGCCCAGAATTAGACAACTTGTTATCTACAAAAAACCCCTAGATCCTTCTCATTTAAGCAAACTCCCAACACACTGCCATCTAGTGCTGTAGGAATTATCAGGTCTTGTAATTGTGCACCAATACATTTGCTGGCAGTGCTGCTAGTGTACTGCCTTTTCATAGCAAGTAATGTGATCCAACCCCAAAAATAAACTCCAGATAGGTGAGAGTAAAAAATGATGTGTGCATTATGTCATCCAACTTGGCAGCTAATGTATTAGCCTTTTTTATGTGTGTCTCCTGTATCAAATAGCTGAATGAACTCATGCATGTGTGACAGCGCACATAATAAGCATCTGAGGTCTGGGAATGGGAGGTAGTTCAGTGAGTTGTAATAGTTGTGTATAATTGCAAAACAGCCTTTTCCACACACTCACTCATGGTTAAAAACAAGCAGCTAAATGGGTGGTGACATACGATTAGATTCGGGGAGATTTAGTCGCCTGGTGACAAATTGCCTCTTCTTTGGGTGACTTATCTCCCCGAAAAGCCTTCCCGCCAGCTAGAATCTCAATTACCGATGGGATGGCACTCGAAGCGGGCAACTTTGAAAAACGAAGCACTCCAAGTGCAATCCTGCTGACGATTTAGATTCTAGCTAGCGGGAAGGGTTTTCGGGGAGATTAGTCGCCTGAAAAAGAGGCGATTTGACGCCACTTGACTAAATCTCCCCTAATCTTAGCATGTGGCACCACCCATTTAGCTGCTTGTTTTTAACCGTCACCTCTGTGATGTCATGTATATAATGAATGCATCTGAAGTAAATAATGCATATTACTCTGGAAAAAAATACTTTACTTTTAGTTTTTATTTTAAGTATTGAAGGTTTACTAAGTATATATGCAAATAATTTTTCATATACAGACAAAAAAAAATTGTTGACGTAATGTATACATTTCAAAAGAAGCGATATAATGTCTGGACGTTTGTTAACGTTTATACAAAATCTTGTGAATTTTGGGCAGCTGCTTTCTTTAATGTAACGTTGTTAAACCTGTTGTATACACAGCATGAGCTACTGAAAGCAGAACTACTTGTAGTGGGCTAAAATTTGTTTCCAGTAAATCCCACATAGGCTGCTTTATTGTACTCCACACAAACAATTAAAGGCAAACTTAAGTCTTAAAAAGAATATGGCTAGAAAGACTATTTCATATAGTAAACTTAAAGGGGGTAGCTTTTAGTATGATGTAGGGAGTGAAATTCAGAGACAATTTGCAATTGGTTTTCATTTTTTCTAATTTGCATTTTTTGAGTTCTTTTGCTTTTTATTCAGCAGCTTTTCTGTTTGCAAATTCAGCAATCTGGTTGTTAGGGTTCAAATTACCCTTGCAATCATACATTCATTTAAATAAGAGACTGGAATATGACTAGGAGAGGGCCTGAATAGAAAGACGAGTAATACAAATTAGCAATAGCAATACATTTGTAGCCTTACAGAGCATTTGACTTTAGATCATTGACCTCCATTTGAAATCTGGAAAGAGGCAAAAGAATAAGGTAAATAATTAAAACAAATATATATAAAAAATAAATAATGAAGACTAATTGAAACATTGCTTAAAACTGACCATTCTATAACATACTAAAAGTTAACTTAAAGGTGAAACACCCCTTTAGAGTAATGGCACAGAGGTTCAGCAGCCATATAACAGTTATAATCCATGCTGTCAATGTTGTCTGCCATCTTTTGATCTTGAGCAATCTCCTACTGAAAACAGTAGTAGAAAGTGAGGTCACATCTGTCATGGAAGATGAGGCTTCAGGGCCAGTTTCTAACTGTACTAACTGTCTAACACTGGCCAGAGTATGCTCTCAAGCAAGGAAGAACAGATTTTTACTTCTAAAGGGGTTTGGTGGTCTTGGGCTGTTACAAAAGAGCAATCCATAAGGTGCAACATTCCTAGTCTAATTATTGTTTTCTTATGATGGGTTGTGTGGGTCCAAGATACTGCCACTAGCAATGTTTTATAGAATATTGTCCATCTGAAAATGTTTGGAAGACTCCCTGATATCATAGCTGTTAATGACAAATGCAAGGTCTCTGTAGCTTCTTCTCTGACACTGAAGACATTCTGTGAACTGTTTATTCCTAGAGCGCCTTTGCTCCCCCTGCTGTAGGAAAGGCAGCATTGCAGCTTTTAGGGAACAAAAAACTGGAAGAACACCCCCCCCCCTAAAAATGTGTCTTTTAATTTAATGTGTCACTGCTACATTTCTGCAGAAATTCTTCTAAGACACCAGTGAAAGGTAACATGAAGCTTGTCTTTTTTAGATAGGGAAATGCTTGTATGTATTTCTGTAAAATGCCAATCCACTGGCCTGGAGGTTCAGATTGAGCCATCTGGATAAAAGGCATGTACAAATGAATCTTCTTGCTTATTAACACAAAAAAGGAAATGTGATACTTGATTGGCAGCATGCAATTCCTTCCTGTTTGGTAAGCATGCACAGTTGGTTGCGTTGCTTTCTGGATTAAATTTTCATAGTGGCATATGGAGCTTTAATTTGACATATCTTTGATGGCACAAGGCTATAATATTCAATGTTTGTGTAATCTATGTCATACTATTCAATATCAAGCATCTCTTATTCCATATAGTCATTAGCCGATTTCCTCCAAATGTTTCATTTTACAGTAATTGCATAAAAAACAGTGAAAACCTTAAACAAGATGTCAGCCAATGCGAATCTGTCTGAAATTCCGCCAAAAAAATATTTGTGTAACAACACCCAAAGTCACTTGGGTCTGTAGTTCTGACTCGCTCTCATATGTAGCAGTGCCTTTGGCTGAACTCCTTGCTGATTTAAGTTGTGTATTGCACCGCACTAAGGTCACTGGTGAAAGTCAGTGTATTAGTTTTACAATGTATTCTGTGTCAGATGTCTAAGTGATTTTAGCCCTTGGCAGGTGGTTCATGTTTGCTCAGAAGTTGTATGTATGGCAGAAAGAAAGAATAATATAATAAGATAAGTAAAGCTTCACTTTGTGGTTTGTTGGGGAAGCTATGAAATGTATCGGGACTCAGCATGTGGTTTCAATAGAGTGCTTGCTTTTTCAGATGTGTGTACTCTTTGTCCTGGTAAAATGCAGCTTAGAAACTGATCCTTGTTTGGTGTCTGCTCTACTCATCAGTCCCCCACTTTTTCTTGTTTTAAGGCATAACCTCATCATTCCTTTATCTTTTTACCATCTTGTGTCTGCACTACCTCAGAGGTGCCTCCCTGTTACCTGTTTCTGTATTTTTCATTTGATTCTTTGGTGACATTAATTGCGTTCAATTTTAGTGTTCAGGCCTTATCTTATTAGCCTCACTCTACTCTCTCATCAGAACTTGGCTGCCACTCCACTGTGCGACTGCTGAGCTCTATTACATGGTAGAAACACTCATTATCTTCTATTCTGGTAGCCATGGTGATTAGGCCTATTGTTGAATCCTACCCACATATGACATAGTCCCCTTGTCACCCAGACCTGGCACTATGACCTATGGCCCCACTAAATATTTCTTCCATTCATGTACAGTCCAATTCATGATTAACTTCTTAACTTGTATAGTTTACAAAATGGCACCAATTCAATAAAATAGCATATTGTTCCTATTATTGTGTACAGTGGGGTATAGTCTTTTATTCCTTACAAAATGCTCTTTGTGCTTGATGTAAGATACCCTCAACCACTCACCCCAGACTTTTTGTTCTTAAGTTTTCTCCATTCAACTCCAACAATAGAAAGCTTCTCTCTCTCTGTCTCGCTCACAACCCCTCATAACCAAGACATGCCTTTATGCTAGTCTGCAGCTCAATGTGCTGTCTTATAGGATTCACACTGCTGCTGGGCAAAATGAAATAAATTAGCAAGAAAATGATTTGCTACTTAGTATTTATATTACTGTTTTGTGGTACATCTTCAATTCAATACAGATCTTCAGTATACATCACAAATGTTCCTTATAATGATAATACTTCAGTTAATTTCTTAAATTCTTCTTTTGAATGATAAATTATTTCTTTCTGAATCGGCCATGAGCCCATGCTCATTAGCTGCTCAGTGACTCTTGGTTTCCCAACACTGAAGAACATTCTCAGTAACTGCCTGTTTGCGCAAGCATTTCAATACCTTCCCTGGCAATAAAGGCAGATGGCTCCCCAAGCATTTGGATAGCGATAAAGCAATGTGAATCACAGCTCAGCACTTCCTATTATAGTACAGTAAAGGAGAATCACATAAAGTACAGCACAAGGGCATGATGATTCAAAAAACCTGCCATCCACATTTATATTAAACAATAGCCGCTGTGTACTACTCGTGTATGGCATTGAGTGTAATGGGAAGTGATCCATCATGATTTCTCGTATTTTGTCTTCACAACTTTTCCCCTTCAAAGTTGTAGTCAACAATTGCTGATTGTAGGAGGATGTGAGCAGACTCCAACTCTTTAGCCATCCTGGTCTGGTTTGGCTGCTCACCCCTGGTATCATTCCTTGTTTACAATAGACAAGCCCTTGCAGCCTTTATTCAAATATTAAGACCGCTCAATCTATTATGTTATATTGTATTAAGCCCAAAATGTGTTACTGCATTAAAGATATTGTCTGAACATCATTATCTTCTCTTGCAGAATCCTACTCTATTGCTGGCAGTGATGGGAGCATATCAGCTTCCGTGGCTTCCATCCAACCACAACCTTCAACTAGTTCAGCACCCAGTTCCCCTGGATCCA
Source organism: Xenopus laevis (assembly GCF_017654675.1). Taxonomy (NCBI): domain Eukaryota; kingdom Metazoa; phylum Chordata; class Amphibia; order Anura; family Pipidae; genus Xenopus; species Xenopus laevis. Next base: position 148,376,665 of record NC_054373.1, read on the forward strand.
GGAGGTCAGTCAGCACCTTGAAAAAATGGCTGACAAACCCAGTCAGGAAGCTGAGCAGTGGCAGCCATCTAGAACGACAGAGTAAGAAAATTGAAAGCAGGCCAAAGAGAGGCATAACAGGCCGGAGAAGGAGTGCAGATGATGGAGGCAGGAGGAGTTTTGATCTAGGAGTCTTGCGGAAAATGGATGAGTTTCGCCATCCTGAGGACAAGGGTTCGGTAAGAGATGTTATTTTTTGTTTGCTTATGGATCCCATATACTCATATTATTCCTGATTATTTATACTTTATGGGGCAGATTTATCAAGGGTCGAAGTGAATTTGAGGGAATTTTTTGGATACTTCGACCATCGAGTAGGATACTATGACTTCGAATTTACTTCAACTTCGATTCGAAGTAAAAATCGTTCAAATATTCAACCATTCCATAATCGAAGTACTGCCTCTTTAAAAAAACTTCGACTTCAATACTTCTCCAAATTAAACCTGCCGAAGTGCTATGTTAGCCTATGGGGACCTTCTAGAGCAGTTTTCTGAGTCTTTAGAGGTCGAAGGAAAACCATTTGAACGATTTAATTGTACGATCGAACAATTTCGGAAAAAAAATCCTTCGACTTCAATATTCGAAGTATTTTTTACTTCGAAATTCGACCCTTGATAAATCTGCTCCTATATGTATGGGAGTTGTCGTATTGATTGTCTCATCTTATACTTCAAAGGAACAGAAAGATTTAGCAACTTTACAGTAAATTTGTGTGCAATAAAGAAGGGACTTGCTCCAAAGTCTTGCTTTAGAGCCGTGCAATGTGATGTTAGTTCCCTTGTGTCCCTAATATGAAAAAAAATAGGTGCTGTTGCTTAAGTCTCAGGGGTATAAATGGCTTTAGGTGGACATGGGGTAGAAATCTATGATGCTACTACTAATATGTCAGAAGCCTACTACTACAAGAATCCCCACATCTGACAGTGCTCTTCAAATCAAATAAGTTTGTCTGTGTGTCATACAAAAGATGCAGGTGCATACTGTGCAACCGCCTGTGTAATGTGTTTTCACTGTGCAGCTGCGATCTATGCATAATCAACACTGGAAGTTTACCCAGTAGAACATGTGTCTCCCATAGAAGTTTAGAATGAGCGGAGAAAGCAGGAAATTTACGCGGCAAACATACCGATGATTTTTTCCGGGAGCTTTCCTAATCTGCTTAGATGCCAGGCACTGACCCGCATATCCTTCAATAATAACCCCTCTAAATGGAAGAAACCGTACATTAATTATTCTTTCGCTTAAAGCTTGGAACCAAGATAATGTTATTAAAGGATACGTTAACCCCTTAAAAATGAATGTTAATTTGCTTAGGGTGCTTATATAAGCACTTTTGCAATCTACATTCATTTGTTTTCCGTTTCAAAGCTAATAAGCATTTAGGAACTGCATATATATATATAACAAATTTTGTAACAGCACCTCCCAATTCTCAATTTCTCTCACTGTACAGCCGTAAAATATATCAGGAAAACAGAGAAGTGTTCTAATGTTGCTCTGCTCAGGAAAGAGATCAGAAACCTCAGGTGACTCTCCCATCTTTTTTCTGAGCAGAGCAATGTTCTCCTACAATCTCTGACCATACATTTTGTGCAATTTTACATACATTTTTTAAAGATGTGCTTATGCTTAATGCATGGAATATACCAGAGAGCAGTTCTATAAGTATTACCTTGCTTCCATCAACATACTCTGATTAATTTTATGCATGGTGTGCCACATGGTATTAAGCTAAGGCTTACAATGATGGTAGCATTCTGCAAATACACAACATTGTGGGTAAAATGTGAAAATGCTTGCCCTATACTGATTAACAGTTAACTCAAGCAGTGTACTATTTAAATGTTACACTGTAGCCTTGAGCTTGAACTGACAATAAATTTAGGTTATGTACACCGCTGCAATAAAAAACACAGTTAATATACTTGATATCTTATATAAAGCTTTGTTTATGCTGAATGCAGTAACAAGCGGTGCTCCCACAGAGCCCTGACTCAGCCCAAAGGAAGCAGTGTCTCAAAATGCTGTGATTATTCAAACCCACATAATGCATAATTTATCTGACAAAAAAAATGCTTCTTTCATTATTTTATAGGGTTACTTGTTTAGATTAGATTCGATATTCTGTTTAATACACTCACAGTACCCCCAGGGACTTCCATTAACGCATCACATTCTGACTCAGCTATAGTCAGTGGCTACCCTGGTTGCATACTAAGAGCTATAGAATAACACTTTGAAGCTGGGAATAACTTTTAGTTATGTTTGTCAAGTGGCAGCATTGTTGTGGGGTCACAGTACGATGAAAATCCATTTTATACGCAAGAGTGGCATTTAAAGGCTTTTCCTGCCCTAGGATTACTGTTGTGTTCATAAGCCTGGAGCATTTGGGTAACTAACTATGCCCTTTGCTTTGAACATTTTTGCCCTTGAAATTCAGTAATGGTCATGGCACATGTAGAGGTTTTGGGCTCTTTTATGAGCTTCTATATGGGGGTAATGGAGTATGATTTGGAACACTTTGGGGCTCATTTATTAACGCAGCGCAGCGCTAAAAAGAGCGCAGTGGCCAGACATTTGCCCAGCGCATGCGAGTATTTAATAATGTAGCGCACGATACCTTAACAGTGCGATTTGTGCGCTAATGTAGACACAAGACAGGTGCGACGTGTGAAACTGCGTATCAGCTGTCGCAGTGCTTATAATAAATTGTGCGCACAGGAAGATACCGCAAAGGTAAGGATTAGTTGTGCTCATGTATGAATGCGCTGCTTTAATTAGTTGCGTCACATATTGCGCATATTGCGTTCACTTAGACGCATCTGCATTTGTTTCTGTGCTAATATTTGTTTGGTTGCAAAGGTGTTTAGCCTACCTGATACCCTTAAAGGAACCTTGGTCAATACAAACATGTTGGGTGGAAGGCGTGGTTAATATGCACTTTACAAGGGTTGTTCATCTTGAATATACTAGCGCAGCTGGGCAGGAATGCGCATTTTGAAGAGCGTTACTATTACGCCACGAAGAGGCAGGCGTAAAAATTGTGGTGCTGTTGACCGGGTGCAGTTTTGCACATATACAGACGCAAATCTGCGACGGCCGCAGTGCAAGCGCATTGTAGCCACGCCCACAGCCACGCCCCTAACAACCACGGCATCGGTTGCGACATAAATGCCCAATCTTTTGCGCAATGCGCATAAACAAAACCATCGCAAAAGCTCTGTGTTATGCGCAATATCACGCAAATATATTAGCGATCACGCTTGTGATGGCGCAGACAACCTTTTGCGTCCACTTATGCGCTGCGCTGCTTTAATAAATGAGCCCCTTTGTCTTTACTTATTGGGCAAGTAATAAACATAGCTGAGGGCAATGGAATGGAATTCTGCAAGAGATCAAAACCTGCTCAGATTATTTTGTAGTTTATTTATATACTTAAACCTGCACTTTTTTGCTCACCGAAATACATTCTTTATTATGTGTTCCTGGAACAAATATATGGTAATGGGTTACTGTATTTAACAAAAAAATACACAGAAAAATCTCACCCCCCTCCACCAACTTCTCTTTTGGTATTGTCTTCTCAAGACCTCAAGATCATATGTTTTGGGAAGACACATATCAAAGCAAAAAAAGGAGGGGGGGGGGTCATGACACAAACACAGTTTGTTCCAGAAAACAAAAATTACGGTAAGTGCGGACTTAAATATCTTTTCCAAAACACTGTGTTCATGGCTCTGGGTCACTGTATGACATAGGGAGAAATCTTACTGGGTAAGTAAATAAACTACAGTGGAATGATGTTTGGAAGAAAACACTCAATAAACAGATTAGGAAGTCATAGCCCGAAGGGCCAAATGACTGTAGCGCATTTCTTTATCAGATAGAACATTCACTGCAGTAGTGTATAAAGTATTCAATGAAGATCATCGACAGATCCTTAGAAGATGTGTATACACTAATGGACAAGACTTGGTAATATCACTAGTAGGATTTGCCATAATTGGTTGAAGTTCTTTCCTATTTGTTTATCTATAAGGCCTTTTTTGGGCTTCCTTTGCAAAGTAAAAGAGATTCTGACTTTTTTACTTTTAGGTTTCCCCCCAAAGAGAATCTAATATCCAACAGTGTTTTGTATCTGGGAAAATTATAGGGAAATTATAGGGAAATTTTATAGGGAAAGTTCAAAGTGTTGTGGTTTTTCTCCCACAATGCAACCAAAGGCATTCGTCTTTGTACGCCTAAAATAGAACACACGGAGCGTTATTATGTGCTGCTACCTGCACCTGGTAGGGCTGGATACTGGAGAGATGTCATGTGGGTGAAACATGGTCATCCCCTAAAATGCCTCCTTTCTTGGTCATTCACGATAATCTGGGCAGGAGCATGGAAGATGCAATGTGTAAGGGAGACCCATATGTATTCCTATTTAGGATGGAAGGTAATTGCAAGGGTAATTGTCAATGCAAATCACAATATAAATTGCAGTGGCATGAACTGTGGGCAGAGGAGCAAGTCCTAAATATATATGGAGTCATTTTCAATAATCAGGGCAAGAAATGCTTTTCAGGCAGCTCTTTTCCCCCTGGTCTGGATGCACTGTGCACCGTGCCCCAGACAACAAAATAATTTGGTGCCAGGTGCACAACGTAGTGCCAGGTTGGGTGCAGGATGGCCTTGTTCTTAATACTTGCCATAGGGCAGATGGTAAGGACAAGGCCCCATTGCAACCTGTGTCCTCTTTCTCTAACTAACTTGTGTGTTTGAATGCACCTTTCGGTAAGTGTAAGGGCTGGGAACGGGAATTGCCTATGTCCTTCTCCCTGCCCCCCTTTTTTTGGGTTTAGAACAAGCTAATGTGTCTGGAGTAGGGATGTCGCGGACTGTTCGCCCGCGAACTAGTTCGCGCGAACATCGACCGTTCGCGTCCGCCGAATGTTCGCGAACGTCGCGCGACGTTCGCCAATTTGGGTTCGCCTTAGCTGGCGCTTATTTTTGCCCTCTCACCCCAGAGCAGCAGATACATGGCAGCCAATCAGGAAGCTCTCCCTCCTGGACCACCCCACACCCCCTGGACCACTCCCCTTCCATATATAAACTGAAGCCCTGCAGCGTTTTTTCATTCTGCCTGTGTGTGCTTGGAAGAGCTAGTGTAGGGAGAGAGCTGTTTAGTGATTTGAGGGACAGTTGATAGTAACTTTGCTGGCTAGTAATCTACTTGATACTGCTCTGTATTGTAGGGACAGAACTCTGCAGGGATTTGAGGGACAGTGAGTTTAGGTTAGTTAGCTTTGCTGACTAGTAATCTACCTTCTACTGCAGTGCTCTGTATGTAGCTGCTGTGGGCACTGCTTCTGATCTCATCTGCTGACTGCTGTAATAACCCAATAGTCCTTGTAAGGACTGCTTTTATTTTCTTTTTTGTTTTTTTACTTTGCTACTATAAGAGCCCAGTGCTATTAGTCTAGCTGTGTTGGGGAGTGGGACTGGTGTGCTGCTCCTCCTAGTAGTTCACCACTACCAGCACCAACCAGAGTCAAAATTGTTACAAAGTATCTTATTTGCACCTGTTAGCTGTTCTGAGCTCTCTGCCAAAAGCTAATTAAGTTAGAAACTGGTTTTTTTCTGGCTGTTCAGTGCAGAGAAAAGAGGGACTGGTGTGCTCCTCCTCCTAGTAGTTCACCACCACCAGCACCAACCAGAGTCAAAATTGTTACAAAGTATCTTATTTGCACCTGTTAGCTGTTCTGAGCTCTCTGCCAAAAGCTAATTAAGTTAGAAACTGTTTTTTTTCTGGCTGTTCAGTTCAGAGAAAAGAAGGACTGGTGTGCTGCTCCTCCTAGTAGTTCACCACTACCAGCACCAACCAGAGTCAAAATTGTTACAAAGTATCTTATTTGCACCTGTTAGCTGTTCTGAGCTCTCTGCCAAAAGCTAATTAAGTTAGAAACTGTTTTTTTTCTGGCTGTTCAGTTCAGAGAAAAGAGGGACTTTCCAGTACAAAAGAGGGACAGGGGTTTGAGTGGTCAAAAGAGGGACAGTTGGGAGGTATGCAAGTGCCACCTAGCTGTGTGAGCTTTTTCACATTCTGTCTAAATAACAATAATAATTCCGTGTCCGTAAACATCACCTGAGTGATGTTTTTACAGCAGCAATAATATATTCCGTACCCACTACTGTATACGTTGCCCTTGCAGGCATTGTTTGCCCAGTCTTTAACCAAGTGCCACCTAGCTGTGTGAGCTTTTTCACATTCCGTGTCCAGAAACATCACCTGAGTGACGTAGTGTGATTTCTGCCCTTTACAGCACAAAACGCAGCGCTGTGTCAACAATGTATTTTTCAGATACATTTTTGCCCTTGATCCCCCTCTGGCATGCCACTGTCCAGGTCGTTGCACCCTTTAAACAACTTTAAAATCATTTTTCTGGCCAGAAATGTCTTTTCTAGCTTTTAAAATTCGCCTTCCCATTGAAGTCTATGGGGTTCGCGACGTTCGCGAACCGTTCGCATTTTTGACGCAAGTTCGCGAATATGTTCGCGAACATTTTTTCCGCCGTTCGCTACATCCCTAGTCTGGAGCTCCAGATTTGACTTTGAACAGAATATCTTAAGAGAAAGGAAAGGTTAACCCCTGAAACTGCACCACCCTATCCAGGAGCCTTGCAACCCACGGAACAAGGTTAAAACTTAACTTTTACTAATAAGTTAATAAAAAATTGGTCCAGGAGAGCATTTAAAACCAAGTTAGGCACAGGGAGACAAAGAACCCTGGTTAGGTAAAGTGATATTAGCCACCCCTAGGTCAAGCGTAAGGCTGATACACCAAGTCTGTAGTGAACCACTACAGTCTTATAGTAAATGACTACAATGATAGCGTGGTGTGAAACACGACTGCGATACTAACGTAGGGCAAAAGAGGACAAATGTCACGTAGCCTATAACCAGTATAGGTAACCTCTTAGATTGCCACCCTTTCAAACACCAAACAGCCGTGGTCTTAATAATTCCGCCACCCATTCACCCTCCGACGCACCCTCCCTTTGCTTTGGAGGAATTACTATGTCTAGGTGGCATCAAAAATTGATCCACTAATTAATAGTACAGAGTTAATGATGGTGCTTTGCAGCTTGCGTTTAAACTACCCCAGAGAGCGGTTCCATAAAGCACCCACCCCTTCACCCACAGAGATTCCCTCCCGTTCGTGATGTGAAGCTGTGGCCTAAATTCTTTGCAGTTCAGTCACCCTGCCTAACAAAACTAAAATGCACCTGACGCGCATTTCACCCGCGTTGAGCAGGCTTTGTCAAAGGCCAACAGAATATCTTCCCTGTCTGTAGACCTTATATTCTTCTTCGTACCTACTAAATATTATTTCAGATTATGATCTTCTTTACGCTTCTCTGAAATATTTGTTCTTGAAAATAAATAGTCTCATCTAAAGACTTTCCAAGAAGACAGCAACCTTCTTAGAATCTGTTTTTGCAGGCTTTATCGGCATACTAGTTTTTAAGCCCAAGAACTCTTCTAGTTTGGATAGAAGAGCCTATCAAACTAGAGGTCAACACCATCTGCCTGTGACGATGATGCCTCCATTGCAGATGCGCTAAATGACTTCTATGCACAGTTTGAAGCACAGAACAACACAGGAATGAGGAAGACCATCACTCTGCCTAGTGACCAAGCACTGAGTCTGATGGTGGCTGATGTGAGGATGACTCTGGAAAGAGTAAACCCACGGAAGGCTGCAGGACCAGACAATATCCCTGGCAGAGTGCTAAGAGAATGTGCAGATCAGCCGGCAGATGTTTTCACTGACATCTTTAACATCTCCCTGAACACCAACACTGTCCCGAATTGCTTCAAAACCACCACCATTGTCCCCATGCCGAAGAAGTCATCAGTGTCCTGCCTCAATGACTACCGTCCTGTGGCACTCATCCCCATCATCATGAAGTGTTTTGAGAAGCTTGTCAAGAAACACACCAAAACTCTGCTGCCACCAGCACTGGACCCACTACAGTTCGCACACTGTCAAAATCGCTCAACAGACGATGCAATAGCCACCACCCTCCATCTGGCCCTCTCTCATCTTGACAAAAAAGACACCTACGTTTGAATGCTGTTTATAGACTTCAGTTCAGCATTCAACAATATCATTCCTCAGCATCTACACCTGCTTGGACTGAACACATCCCTCTGCAGTTGGGGTCTGGACTTCCTGGCCGACAGACCTCAGTCAGTCAGGATTGGAAACATCAACTCCAGAACCACCACACTGAGCACCGGAGCCCCTCAAGGCTGTGTGCTTAGTCCTCTTCTGTTCACTCTGCTGACGCATGACTGTGTAGCCACGCACCGCACAAATCACATCATAAAGTTCACTGATGGGTTTCATCAGCAATAATGATGAGTCACCATACAGAGAGGAGGTGCATCAGTGCAGAGCCAACAACCTGTCTCTCAATGTAGACAATACAAAGGAGATGGTTATTGACTTTAGGAAGACTAGGAGTGACCACCTGCCACCAGGGATGGGCGAATTTGACCCGTTTAGTTTTGCCAAAAATTCGCCGCCGGCGAAATGTCGCAGACGCCCATTAAAGTCTATGGGCGTCAAAAAAATTTGTCGCGCGGCGAAATTATTTTGTCACGCGTCTTTTTTTTTGACGCACGTCTCCATACAAGTCTATGGGCGTCATTTTTTTCGGCGAAACGAGGCGAAAAAATTCACCCATCCCTACCTGCCACTGTACATCGACGGCTCTGATGTGGTGATCGTCAAAAGCACCAAATTCCTTGGTGTCCACCTGGCAGAGAACCTCACCTGGTCCCACAACACCAGCTACTTAGCCAAGAAAGCCCAATAACGCCTCTACTTCCTGCGCAAGCTGAGGAAATCCCATCTTTCACCATCCATACTCAAAACCTTCTTCACAGGGACTATCAAGAGCATCCTGAGCAGCTGTATCACTGTCTGGGCTGGGAACTGCACTGTCATGGAGCGCAAGACCCTACAGAGTATAGTGAAGACAGCAGAGAAGATCATAGGTGTCTCTCTTCCTTCCATCACGGATATTTACACCACTCGCTGCATCCGTAAAGCCACCAGCATTGTGGCTGATCCAACACACCCCTCACACTCATTGTTCACACTCCTGCCATCTGGAAAAAGGTACCGAAGCATTAGGGCCTTCACTACCAGACTGTGTAACAGTTTCTTCCCCCAAGCCATAAGGCTCCTGAATACTCAGGGACTGGACAGATCTCTCTCACACACACACTCCATCTGACCTTACTATATGCCACAACGTTACACAGCCACTGTACGCCATTGTATAAATAAATAGCCATTGGAATTGTTCTCTATGAGCACATCTGCACTTTATCATGTTCTTTATCATGTTCTTACTACTATCATATCACAATGATACACCCATCATGTCTGACGTTTAACATATTACATCTGCACATCAGTGTGCACTGTATTGTCCTGTCCCTGCACTATGCTGTCCTGTCTTGCAGGAGTTGCATATTTTTGGACTTGCACTTTTTGTCTGTTGTCCGGTACATCTATGTAGTGTTGTGTAGCACCATGGTCCTAGAGGAACGTTGTTTTGTTTCACTGTGTACTATTCAAACGTATATGGATGAAATGACAATAAACTCATTCTTGACCCTCTTGACACTAATCCATGCAACACGTTTCAAGGGAGACATCAGGATCAGCCATCATTTCTTTCATAGAGCCACAAGAAGCTCTAAAATTAATACCTTGTATTTTCAAACCAGATTCTCATATCCTTGGCAACAGAAATCTAAGATACAGAAGACCAGGCCTGGAATTGGCAATCTGTGGATTCTGGCAAATGTCAGAGGGGCTGCTATAACATGCCATAGACAGTCACTTTTTTGGGCTGGTGGGGGCGGCTGTTTGAGATTCTCTGTACTTGAAATTCCAGGGCCTGTTTTAATTTTTAAAGGCTGAAATGTTGTCTGCAATCTTTAAGAACATCCTCTGGAAAAGGATACTTTTTAGAAAAGAACTAGAAAGAACAATTTTCATTATTTTTCCTTCTGTCATCACTGTTGGGAATGGTGAATACCTGGATGGAATGGCCAGATAATGTAGATATTATGGGGCAGATTTATTAAGGTTCATGTTGTATTTTTCATGAAAAGTTTTTGAGGCTATTTTAGAGTAAAGAAATATTTTTTTCTGGTAAAAAAAAAATTTGAATATTTTTAGATTTTTTATACCCTAACTCAGCTTAAATCCAAAAATACACCATGTAAAACATGTCTAGGTCATGTAGATGTCTATGGCAGAGGTCCCTTGAAGCATTGGAACAATCTTAATAGCCTTCATGATGTTCGAGTTTTGCCGAAAACTTGATCAATTCGAATTTTCTGGTTGTTAACCCGAACTCAAAGCATTCTATGCATCAGGGTCGGACTGGAGGCCCTGGGGCCCACCGAGACTGCTGACCAGGGCCCCCGTCCAACCCTCCTCCCCTCTCCTGTGATGCACATGAAGGCGCCTCTCAGAACGCATACGCAAGTGATGCCCCTCTGCGCGCATGCGCAATTTCAAAACACCAAGCATCGGGAGATTTTTATAGGCGTCTCTTCTTCCCTGCGACTATTTCACGTCTGGCTTTCATTTAACAGCCACAAGCAATAGAACATTTCTTCTTTTTTATTGTGCCAGATTTTTTGCTTCTTCACCTATTATGCAGAATAGCAGTCACTCAGAGACTGAAGAGAAAGAACAATAATCCTTGAAAGATAATAGAACTGCATGCAAATATTTTTATTGCTTCAAATAACTACATGACTTGAATGTACCAGCCTAAGAGAAAGGGAATCTTCTATTATATAGCAGCGCTGGGAGCTGGAACAGATGCATCTTTTAGTGAGAGTTTATTTTGAAATGAGATGAAAAAGAAAGCCTGCAAATGTTAATAAAATAGTAGAACTCATAGTTGCATTGTGTAGAATGGTGCTCAGATGGTGATGTTGAATACTGAATAAACTATTTTTCTAAGGTTTCAATAAAATACTTTTAATTACCAGATTTTATCATGAAATTATTTGTGACAGTATGGGGCACATTTACTTTGCTCAAGTGAAGGAATAGAATAAAAAAAACTTTGAATTTCGAATGTTTTTCCTGGCTATTTCGACCATCGAATTGGCTACTTCGACCTTTGACTTCGACTTCGAATGGAAGGATTCAAACTAAAAATCGTTCGAATATTCGACCATTCGATAGTCTAAGTACTGTCTCTTTAAATTTAAAAAAAAATTTGACCCCCTACTTCGCCACCTAAAACCTACCGAACCTCAATGTTAATGCTTTCTAAGGTTTTTTTGGTCGTAGAAAAATCGTTTCGATCAATTTATTAAAATCCTTTGAATCCTTCGAACTAATTGCGGTAAATCCTTCGATTTCAATATTCGAAGGACTTACATTCGCCAGTCGAATATCGAGGGTTAATTAACCCTCGATATTCGACCATATGTAAATCTGCCCCTATGTGTTAAATATTTATTTTCTAACCAACAAACAAAATGTAAGTGAAAATAGCTTCAATCTCTTACAGATACAGGCATGGGGTCCATTATTAGGAAACCCATTGTCCACAAAGCTCTAAATTACAGGAAGAACGTCTCCCAAATGTCCAAAAAAAAGTCTCCTCCAGACTTTGCCAACTATGTCAGTGATGAATACATGTATTCATCAAAATGCGCGGCAGAAGGACATTGGCGTACTTTCATCAGCAATGATTCGTTGGCACAAAAATTTCATAATTAATTTTCTCTAGTGTTACTTTCTTCCTAGCAAAACTTTGTTAACTTACTTACTCTTATGTCAGTTTAAATTCAGCGGGTTTATAATGGTCATATGTATGTATTTATTGGTGATGTTGGTGAAATTGCTGGAAGTGGCCAGTTTTTATTAAAAATGTTCAAGATAGCAAAAGGAAGACAGAGATCCTCTACTGCCCTAGGCCATGACATGAGCCCACCGTAAAATAAATGAGGCATGAGCTTCAAATTTTAAACAAGATATTTTTAAGAGTTACTTAACTGTTACTTAAATGTAAAAATAATCCCACTTTGATATGAAAAAAACACCAGCGTTTTCACTGACATAATAATGTTGAGGATGTAGCTTTATTGTATTAATTTGCCAGTCAGAAACTGGTGAAATAGATTTTGGGGAAAAGGGTAATGAACTAAAATTTTCACCCTTTGATAAATAAGCAGATTTGCGATTGTTCTCCTAAGCGAAAATTCACCTGGCAAAACGCAGCGAAAGTTCTCCAACGACAAGTTAATTCGCTGGCGAAGTGTGTTGCTCTTCTTTAAGGAAATTCATCAGAAAAACACAATTGGCTCTTTAGTAAATGTGCCCATAGCCTCCATTGTAATCAAATAATTCAAATTACTAAAAATGATTCCCTTTTTTTCTGTAATACTAAATAATACATTGTACTTGATACCAACTAAGATATAAGTAGTCCTGATTGGAGGCAAAACAATCCCTACTGGGTTTAATTAATATTTCAATAATTTTTTAAAAGGTATGGAGATCCAAATGATGGAAAGATCCCTGGATACAGATCCTATAACTGAATATATTCTATTACAGTGTGAAAAAATCAATCTGCCTTTTCCTCATTTTGTGTTTAACATTAACAGATAAAATATGTGTATTCATTGTCTAAATAATTCAGAATCTTGGAGCATATTCTCAGTGGCTGCCATTACTGGCATCATTCTGGGTACAATTGCAACAGACACAGCTGCAACCCATGCCAGTTTCATTAAGCCTCCAGTCCTAGCAGGGGCATAGATGCTGTTTTCACCTCTCTTTTCTTGCCTCTTGAGGGTTACTTCTTAGATTGGCAGTGCCAGTCTAAGTTAGAAGAGCAGATAGGTAAAGCAGTAAGATAGGCGAGCAGGCGTATTTGAGTATATAGACCTATAATACATCCTTGTGTCTTAACATGCTTCTCCACTTCCAGAAGTTTTCCATGGGTCCGCTTTACCTCTTCTGATAAATGGGTGGCAACTAATCCTATTGATTGAGTACCACTTGATTCAGGGTTATGGTAGCTCCATGGTTCCCCAGTGTGTCACCTCAATAAAGAGATTTGCACCAAGTAAATCAGATACCATTGGCATTTTGAGTTCATGCTCAGGAAGTGGTGCAACTCAAACAATGAAAACACTGGACGCAACTTGAATCCTATTGTGGCAAAACACATTGTGGTAAATACAGCTTGGACTGTGGCAGCAATTATGCTGGAATTTTGGATTACTGCATTATAGGGAAAAAAAACGTGATTGGCATCTTAATTTACAATTTGCAAGCTTAATTTATGTTCATAAATGACCCTTAATTGTGTATATTCTGTCTTCAGTGTAACTACATTTTATGGAAATATTCCAAGACGTTGGTGTTTTCTTTTTAACGGTTGGCCCCATTTGTCCCTAAAAACTGGGATTACAGCATAGATGAAGCCTGGTTTCTGAAAATTTTGTTTCAGCATATTACGATATGTGTGGGCTGAAGAGCCAGAGCATATTAGACTATATATCTGAGCTGTAGTATTTCCTTTGGTGGGAAATTGCAAATTGAAGTGGAAGACAGAGAAAACATTAATGACATTTTTTGTCAGCAACATTTATGAAAACAATGGCACCTAACTGAAAAGAGCCCATCAATACACAGCTGATGCCACCCACTCTAGTGGGAAGACAGTAGTCAAAAATGTAATATTGTACCTGAAAAGAAAGTTAATTTACATATTCATATTACTTAACTATTTTAAAAAAATATGAATGAATATCAGTATTTCCCAACACGGATTATTATGACTTCTCTGGGCACCCAATGGATGATGGACCACATCTTAGCAGAGCAATGTAAATATACAGGATCAGTTGACCTGTATAACATAGTCTGACTGGGCCCATTCCAGGTGATGTGCAGGGTTTTAGTTGCAGGGATACTGAAGCAACTTATACAGGTATGGGATCCATTTTCCGGAAGCTCGTTATCCAGAAAATTCCAAATTACGGAGTCCCGTAGACTCCATTCTATCCAAATAATCCATTTTTTTTTAAATGATTTTCTTTTTAAAACAGTACCTAGTACTTGATCCCAACTAAGATGTAATGAATCCTTATTGGAAGCAAAAAACAGCCTATTGGGTTTATTTAAAGTTGACATGATTTTCTAGTAGACTTAAGGTATGAAAATCCAAATTAAGGAAAGATCCGTTATCCGGAAAATCACAGGTCCCGAGCATTATGGTTAACACTTCCCATACCTGTAGAATAATCTCAGTGCATAACCAAGACTTGATTTCATGTGCATGCCAGCTTCTTTTCTCCACACATATTTATGTTTGATTTGTCTATACTGAAATGCTGTCAACATTCATATTATTTCTTTTTTTCAGGAATGGAAGGAACAGGATCACCCTGATCAGTTGCCTGACCTATCAATATTAAATGATTTGCTACAAGGAGTAACCACAGAACCCAACAATAAGGTATGCTACAATTACAGTGTATCTAAACAGGGCAGGGGGGGGTTCTTTTTGTTTGTAAAGGTTGTAAGTAGAAGCTGTTATATATTGTTGGTCTCTTTTTTTTGGTGAGATTAAAGGGGTAATTGCTGTGTTGAAGAAAGTGTGCAAGGTTTAAAAAACTAGAACAATGCATCATTTATTTACACTTTGCACACTTATTACCTTTCTTGATGAACTGCAGTAGATCTCTGCACTCTGTTTTGGCTACAAGCCCCATAAATACAGTGCCTCCTGCACATAAGTGTCATTCAGATGAGCAGTTAGGGAGTGGCAACCAAACGTGCCAATGTATCTCTGTCCATAGCATTTGCCCTTCTCTGTACCAAGAAGTGTAAATCACAAGCCAACTGATTTCAGGTTTCTGTACTATTGTTTTCATCAGGGCTGTCCAACTGGCGGCCCTCTGCCCCCCCCCCTTCTGTGGCCCCCCATATGCTGTGTCTGCTTACCATGTGTAAGATTTAAAAGGTATCTCTACAGAAATTAACTGGCCCCTGCATTGTTTAAACCTCAAATTCAGACTAATCCCCTGCATTGTTCACACTTGTGACACCTCTATTGTTCACACCCCTAAAACCCAGTACTGTTCACACCTGAGACCCAGACTGAAACTACGCACATTGTTCACCTGTTCACACCTTATTCAAAATGCTAATGGGGCACCAGCACTGTGTCACTGTATGTAGTACATATTAGACTGGTCCTGACTTTCCTGTCTCCTGCTCTGTTCTGCCTTCCCTCCCTGTGTCTTCCATTATCTGCTTGACTAGTGCTGCTTGTGTGTGCCATTCTCTGCTTGACAAGTGCTGCTTGTGTGTGCCATCCTCTGCTTGCCCAGTGCTGATTGGGTGTTCCATTCTCTGCTTGCTCAGTGCTGCTTGTGTGTGCTATTCTCTGCTTGCCCAGTGCTGCTTAGGTGTGCCATTCTCTGCTTACCCTACGCTACTTGTGGAATGTAAGCCTGTTAAGGGTTTGTTCTTGGGGTTTGTTTGCATTTGGAAATTGTTGTTAGGGGCCCCTAAGGTGTTTAATCATGTGTTGGGGGTTGTTCTATTATCCACAGGGGAGGATGAGACATATGGATGTAAGGGTATGTTTTAACACTTTTAAGATTTACATTTTTCCCATATGAGTGATGAGGGATTTCCCTGCAGTGAGCACCAACCATTTGGTTTTTTGGTGTGCTACCACCGTTAATGTGAATATGATCTTAAAAGTTCTTGTGGTAACATGGGTGTGGTTTATAGTGGGTGTGGTTTAACACTGACTTCTATTATCGGCCCTCCACCACATAGGCCAGTAAAATGTTGGCCCTCAGTACCACAGAAGTTGGACAGCACTGGTTTTCATTATAAAGATCCACATGTCTTCTGGCTAGAGGGTCATTGAAATGATTGCTCTTACCAAAAACACTGGACTGTAAAGGCTGTTGACGAGGAAACCAGTAATACAGCCAGTTAAATATAATAAAACCCTAAAGTCTTGAAGGCTTGCTAAATCATCAATTGGAGACCATTCTCATTCTGTTGAAGTATGTTGCAGTACAGACGTTTTCATATATTTCTTTCAGCTGCTCTGTTGGTTCTTGTAGTGAATCTGTTTAATAGCTTTAGTCAGTACTGGTACGGGTAACAACACAACTGACTTTAAGAAATTCATAGAAAGGAGTTATGGGATGTGTAGATCTCAAACCTTCAGCATTTGGTGGTGCAACACTTCCCAGAGGACTGATATTGCTCTGTAGAAACTTCCTGCCTTTAAATCAGGCCACACTAGGACTTACGCAAAATTTTTTGTCCTCTGCTGAGATCTTCCAGATATTTACAGACATTACAGTCATTACAGACATAAGGGGTCTTATTGTAATTTGGATTTCCATATTTTTAGTCAACTAAAAATCATACATTAAGGTTATTTACTAAAACTTGAATTCATCTTATATTTTTATTAAACCAAGACCTTTAGCAGCTTCAGTGTAAAATAAAATCTCGAAAAAATTCAAGTTTTTTTTCCACTTAAAATTAAAGTCTTTGTCCCAAAAAAACCCTGAAAAATAGAGGTTTAGTAAATAACCCCCTAAATAAGCCCAATAGTAGTATTTTGCCATCAATATGTTTTCATGCAGCTAAGTGAGGTTCAGATACTGGTACTTTTTTATTATCACAGAGAAAAAGGAAATCATTTTATAAATTAGAATTAATTGCTTAAAATGGACATTATGGAAGATGGACTTTATGTAGTTTGGAGCTTTCTGGATAACAGGTTTATGTATAAATGATCCTATACTTGTATAAAATAAACAAAAGTAGCTTAAGGGTTTTTTTTATACTGTGGCAATGAGTTATACTGTCCGATACATTGGATAGTTCCAAGATGCCCTTTAGTGAACATTTTGAGAACACTTCAGTAGGATAGCAATTGTGAATTTTATAGTTTGCAATAGTGTGCAGTGTATGTCATCAAAACTTTATGCCACCTTCAAGCACGTCTTAAAAGTTTGCAATTTGCAATTAAGATTTGCAGTGCAATAAAAGCCTAATGAAGAAAATTACATTGTGGCATGCACATTTTTATTCTCATTTGTGCCAAAATGTATTCGTTTTGTGAATTTTATTACATTCCCCCTAACAAATAATGTTAGGTAGATTAAGGAGTTTTTTTCCCCTTGTGCGGTGAACTGGAAAACGCTTCAGATGTATCAAGCTGTAACCTTCCCATGGGCCTCAGTGCTTTGTCAGTAAAAGCTTGAAGTTTGTTCAGAGTGCTTGCTGTATTTTGATTGACATGGTTAAGTCATTTTCTCTGAGTGCTTCATGAAAACTGTCTCCATATAAAAGTATCCAAATAAAAACTGGAGACATGGGACTTTGGCCTTCATTGAAAACCTGAGCTCATTTGCCATTCAGTACAAAGCTTCTGCAGTTACATTTACCAAAATAATAGAAAATCCCAATTCTAATTTCAAACAAAATCTGCTTCCTCAAAAACATAAACCTCCATTAATCTGCTGATTAATTCTAAGGCTATATTTATTTATATAAAATAGTAGAATCTTTATTATTTATTAACAGCGCCATGCACCCTTCACTCTTTGCAATCTCTGAGGCTCGAGAATATATGAAGAATAATTTACACCTTTTGTAAAATATAAGAATATTAGAAGACACTGAGGATTTACATTTACAGGTCATGGAACTATGACCCTTAACCCCATTCTCGGAGGTCCCTTGTGTAGAACATAAGCAAAGGGTCTACTCTTTCACACTCTTGTAATGGAAGGAGCAGTATTAGTAAATAGTGCCTCTAACTGATTAATTCTCTGTTTTAAAACTCACAAATTAATGCCCTTAAAGGGAAACTTCACACAAACATAACTTACGCTTTTTGAAAAGTAAACATATTTTTACAAGCAACTTTGCAATATACAACAAATATGCAGACTTTTCATGATTTTTAAGGATTTGGAACAGTTCCTAAGCCTTGCCCCCTGCTCTCCTGCTGATCTCTCTGACTACTTTGCTGAGCTGGCTGACTACAGTTACTTTGTATCAACAGCCATCTGTCCTTAGCCTGCATCCTCCAAACCCCACAATTCCCTGCACATGTGATTTCAATAAGGAAAGGAACATCTCAGTGCAATGCATTGTGGGGTATTTAGTTCCTGCATGCTGTCTGTAATCTGTGGAGAAGTTGTTACAATTTGTAACATCAGTGTTTAGTCCCTCCTTCCCTGCCAGGATTTCAAATGATGCAGAAAGAGAAAAACTGTTAACCAGCTTGATTTTAGCATAGAAAATGGCATTTATTCATACTTTTTGAAGAAACAGGAAGCTGTGATGTGAATATTAGGGGTTTCTGTGTTATGTGGGTCTCTTAATCAAATTTTGGTTTGGAAGCCAGAGATCCCCTTTAATATGAAAAATATTTTGAAGTTTTAGACATCTTGGGTTCAATCCCCTCTTTGAAGTCCAACAATTGGTCATGGGTTTGATTACATACCTGATAGTTTGTCACAGCAACTGAATGAGCAGATGAATCTGCCAACTAATATCTACCCATGTAGACTTGTAAGAAGACCACATTCACAACCCCATATTGTACTCTAAATGGAAATTTCCCTTCCCAATCAAAACCTTTTTAAATTCCTCTTAGGGGCACATTAACTTAGCTCGAATGAAGGATTAGAAGGAAAAAAACGTTGAATTTCGAAGGTTTTTTTTTGGCTACTTCGACCATCGAATTGGCTACTTCGACCTTCGACTATGACTTCGAATCGAACGATTCAAACTAAAAAATCGTTTGACTATTCGCCCATTCGATAGTCGAAGTACTATCTCTTTTAAAAAAACTTTGACCACCTACTTCGCCACCTAAAACCTAACGAGCACCAATGTTAGCCTATGGGGAAGGTCCCCATAGGCTTTCTAAAGATTTTTTTATCAAGGAAAATCGTTCGATCAATGAATTAAAATCCTTCGAATCGTTCGATTCGAAGGATTTAATCATTCGAAATGTGGTAAATCGTTCGACTTCGATATTCGAAGTCGAAGGATTTTACTTCGACAGTCGAATATCGAGGGTTAATTAACCATTGATATTCGACCAATAGTAAATGTGCCCCGTAATGTATCAATAAGCCACAGACTTGGTCAGGAACGGCTGAATTGGCAGACCAAAAGCCCAACTATGCTGAAATCTGTCATGTGCTACACAAGGGTCTGCATCAACCCTTCCTACAATGGACTAGAAAAAGCCTTCAGGTTGAACCAGTTTAGAGGGGGAGCTGTCCAAAAATCTGTAAATCGTTGCTTTATATATTTTAAGTTACTTACATTAGTGCTCCTACAAAGTTACACTCTCAGTCAGCAACTAACTTCTGAATAAGTGGAGATTACCCTTAAAGGGGTTGATCACCTTTGAGTTACCTTTTAGTATGATATAGAGAGTGATATTCTGAGACAATTTGCTGTTGGTTTTCATTTTTTATTATTTGAGGTTTTTGAGTTATTTTGCTTTTTATATTCAGCAGATCTCCAGTTTGCAAATTCAGCAAACTGGTCCGAATTGAAGCAACCCTTCATTGATTTGAATAAAAGGCTGTAATATGAATAAGAGAGGGACTGAATAGAAAGACGAGTAATAAAAATTAGCAATAACAATACATTTGTAGCCTTACAGAGCATTTGTTTTTTGATGAGGTCAGTGATCCCATCTGAAAGCTGAAAAGAATCAGAAGAAGAAGGGAAATAGTTCTAAAACTATAAAAAAAATAATGAAGACCAATTGAAAAGCTGGCCATTCTATAACATACTTAAAGCTAACTTAAAGGTGAGCCTTCCCTTTAAATCTCCATCCAATCACAAAGTGAGATTTAAAAATATATAGTGGTTCATAGGCTGCTGAACTGCAATTTGTGGTGCCAAAAGAAACATTCTTTGGATAATGTTAAATTAGACAAATATATAGAGTTTTTAATCTACTCCCCACAGTTGAGGTAAGATGCAAGGACTCCCTTCTTGAGAAGAGGTAGGTTGGGGAAATAATATTGCTTTGCACCCCTTCTCCTTCTATCGGGGGAACCCAGTAAAGTTCATTCCCTGCACAACTTGTTGGAGGATACCAGGTCCAAACCTTTATGTAAGAACCTCACTCCCTACTTACCAGTGTCTTTAAAAATGGCTTAATTGATTGCAGGTTTTTCGAATATAAACCTCACTTACAGCCAATGATATAGTCAGGCTCATGTAACATGACCTCCAAGTCCCTATCAGTGAGTTGCAAGCTTGGACCAGAGAGCTACTTCTTCAGCTTTAACTTCCCTGTAGCAGATGTTTTCAATTATTTTTAGTACCCCCTGACCTTCGGAGTGAAATGTCAGGAGCTTTGGTTGTTTACACCCAAGAAATCCAAAACACCATTTCACCCCCACCCTTAGATTTGTAAAGGTATTGTTTTTTTTCTTTCTGTTTAGCTTCTCAGGGCAGTGGCCCGCAATTATTTGTGAATGACAAATCTCTATAAAATGCATCTCCATTGGCAATAACTGAAATTGCTGGCAGTAAAACCAACATATCTCCAAGTCTCCCTTACAAAGCAATAAACACTAATGGTGGTTGTCAGTTTCTCTGCTGGTTTATAGTGAGATTGAATGCACTTCCTTTTATACAACCCTGCCCTCCTGCATTCAGATCACATAATATGGGATAATAGATTCAGACAAAGATTCTGCCGTGCCATTCATCTGGAAAGCTGCACGTGATTATGATATACATGTAAATTGCCAATATCACCGTTGAGTGACGATGGTGGAATTGGATGAGAGCAGGAGCTAAAGCAGCACGTCGTATCTACAGTAAATGGATGGGTCTGTGCATATTAAACCGACTAATATTTAATTCCCTTCCAGGAAACAATTTCATTTTCTAGTAATTGTGACCATAAGGCAAAGGTTTGGTTTGGGTCTCATCTGAATATTTACAGCTATTTTTCCAAGAATGTTTTTTCCAATACATTTCTATTAATTATTCAGTAGCAACTCCAAGGCCACCAGATTGTACAGTTTACCCCAGGCAGACAGCTGGGGGCCCTTCCAACCTGCTTTTTTTGTCTCCTGTGCCATTACATTAACCCTTTTAATATCAGAATAGTCAATATTGACGAGTCGACAGTGTGTCTAATGATTATGGACCTTATCTACTGTATATGTGTGTCTCTCCTGAATGCCTTTGGATGTACAAAATGGTATGATGTACTTTAGAAGCCACCGGGGGCCACAGAGCAAACATATCGTTTTTGGAATAAGCAAGATGTCTTCCACCTGCACTGTCTGCAAGGATTAATTTGAAGGAGGCCACTTTAATTCTGACAAATCCCTTTTTAGCAGAATGTCTTCACTGGCAGCATTTCTTGGACTAATCAATAATGTATGGGATATAGAAAGCAATTAAGCAGCAATTCTTGCTTATGTATTTGTGTGGATGTGTGCGGGGAACCATGATCAGCAGGGTGTATGTTACAAGAGAAGCTCAACGATTTTTAATAGGCAATTTTGTTTTATTGAAACACACTAAACCCTCTAATAAAAGAAGGCATAAACACAGCATATTTTAGAGAATTAACTTATTTCTTATGATACTTCATAAGAAGAATTGTGTTTTTTTTTTGTAAAAGATTTCTATTCTAATACAGTGATTGCAGAATTACAATATATTATGGATTGTATGAGATGTTTGGGCTCATTTATTAGCACTAGTACCAAATTGAACTGGTGCAGTTACCCATAGCAATCACACAGCAAGTAGTTTCTGATAAAAGTTAAAAGGGATTGAAGCAACAATCTGATTTTTTTGCTGCACATAATGGCACTGGTTCAGTTTAGCACCTATTTTGGAAAATGAACCCCAAGTTGTTTAAAGACATTTTTGGTGCTGCAAACCTCTCCATTCTAAATATAGAACAATTTGCACTAACACTGATACCAGGAAAACACAAGAAAATTCAACTTGTGTGTGAGTTACTAATATGGCCACTAGTTTCAGCCTTCATCAGTAGATTTTTCATGTTACAGTGTTCATTATTTTGCATGTGCCAACACTGGAGTTCTAGGGGTAACACTCTGGGATTGAGAACCCATCCAGCGAATAATGATGTTTGTCCCATCAATAAAACAAATGAATGATTACGCAATTATTATTTCTGGATTCAGGCTTCTAGAACAGACAATCACTACAGTATATCTTAATAAGCACAATGAGTAAATCAGAAGCACTTATTGACTACCATGCTGTTTCAGAAATATCCCCAATGTCTCCATTTTTATTAGTTCATGGATAATAATTTGCTGAATCCTGATTTGTTATTATATTAACTCCGCAGGATCCCCACACATCCTACCTCTCAGATCCTACGGATTCTTCTGCGTCAGAGCTATCTGTTACCCCCTCCTTCCCCCCAGCAGAAACAGAAGAAGAAAAGAAGAGTGCCTTAGAAAAGAGTATGTAAGTGAGTCCTTTTTGGGGTTTATGAGGCATGGGATTTGTTACATAACTTACATTTTGCCCATGGACTAAGTGTGGCTGATTTGGGATGAAAACTGCAACAACTATTTCCAAAACATGTCCCAGTGTAGCTGAGCAGTTTGTTTGTAAATTAGAACATTGGGGAGAATTTTAAATGCTGGATGTTTATCTCTTCTGATTAAATTCACTTGGGGAAAGTATTATGTTGCCCATAAGTACAGAGGGAGAAGGAATTCTAAAGAGTATTTTCCCAGTGTAAGTATCCAGGCAGTGTTTGGAAAGTTGTATGGGTTTACTGATCACAGAGCAGCCAGCGATTATGCCTCTAAATTCAAATATTTTAATGCCCTCTGAATGGAAGCTTGATGCCCAATTGCAGGTGTCTTCTCTGTTCATTCCTGGGTGTGCCATCATTTTATGTTATCCCCAGTACACTGATTTTTATAGACTATTTGCTAATTGCACTTGCCTGCTGCCTGCCCTGCCATGTGCCTGTAACTGTTTATGTTAAATGGGAAGCCCCAAAGCAGTATGATGAATCCTAAAATCAACTTACTCTTAAAATTCATATGCAGTACCAACCACTAAACACTAAAGCTGTACAATAAGGTAATGGGTCCTTAAAGTGGACCCATCACCTTAATGAATAATTTCAGATCCTATTTATGATGTTAGTCAAGCAAAATAAACTTCACTTACACTATAAAAATTATTCAAATCTAAAAATTTAAAGTGAACCCATCACCTTAATTAATAATTTCAGATCCTATTTGCTTCAAGCAAAATAAACTTCACTTACACTATAAAAATTATTTAAATCTTGTATTGTTTAGTCTTGGAATTCACAATCACAGCAAGCAGGCAGCAGCCATTTTGTGGACACTGGACACTGTTAAGGCAAGCTTAGCATCATGACAAAATCTTGTTTATGTACCAGAATGGGACACCTGAAGCCAATGCACATTCACTGACTATACAATTACATAATGAGGAGGGATGGGGAGTGTGGGGAGTGCAGTGACATCTAGGAAGTGCAGAATGGAAGGTGAAAGTAATTGACTGCCGCGCAGGGCAGGGAAAATATGACAGCTGAGACCTTTAAACAAGTTTTCATAAAATAATGTGGGTTTTGTGTTTAATTTATAAAGGACTTTTATTATACAGCTTGAATTTTAAGAGTAAGTTGATTTTTTATGGTATTTACCAACCTTCCCTTGTATTTGTAGTTAGATTTATTCCAATTTTGTTTTAAAGAAATGATACAGAAATATTAGCCAGTAGTGCTAATGCCTATATTCAAAGTGTCTCCAGTGCATTATAATAATGTCTTTATTCATTTACGA
Organism: Xenopus laevis; assembly: GCF_017654675.1. Taxonomy (NCBI): domain Eukaryota; kingdom Metazoa; phylum Chordata; class Amphibia; order Anura; family Pipidae; genus Xenopus; species Xenopus laevis. Next base: position 148,400,677 of record NC_054373.1, read on the forward strand.
GTCATGCAAATTCCTTCACTGTACTATATACAACTGGCACACGTTATACAATAAACATATAAATAGCACAGGTTATACTATATACATATAACTGGCACAGGTTATGCACATCTGAATTTATTCCAGTATTCAGCCAAACCTTTCAGAAAACGATTTGGTCTTCATGCATATCCAAAAATGGTGGATTCTTTGTATCCCTGTTAAAAAAAAAAAGTCAGCAGTCGTTAATCTGGACTGACCGACTACTTTTGCTTCACAATTATCACTGCTTTGCTCTATTCCAGGTATGTTTTGATGGAACTTGTAGAAACAGAAAAGATGTACGTTGAAGACTTGCGTCAAATAGTGGAGGTGAGTGGTGGGCAGCTCAACAAGTAGCGTTTGTGTAAATGTGGGAAATGACATGCCTGTGTTTTGTAGCTTCTGTGATAACAGATTCCATTCAATATCTGTACCAGCCATTAGGATGCCCCAAACAAATATAAGGTGGTCAAGATTTTATACAAGTGATTTTTGTGGCATGGTTGCTATGTCATTAATGATCTAAAATCTATATGGGGGTTATTTATTAAAATCCGAATGTTAAAATGTTGAAAAATTCTTTAAAAAATTTGAAATATTCCTTTTTTTCACTAGTTTTATTATACCCCTAAGGCTGCAAAGAGCCTGAATCCGAAAATCCGCCATCTCAGACCTGTCGAGGTCCTGTATAAGTCAATGGGAGGGGCAACTATCTCATTTTGAAGTTTTTGTGGTCTGCGTTGAGTTTAGCTCAAAAATCCGACTTTTTCGGGGTTTTCAGGCGAAAACTTGAAAAATTTAGTATATAACCTCCTATACATTTCACTTTACAGAGTCACAGGTGTAGGGAAAAGACCTGCAAATAAACTTTACAAATGCATCTGGCTGGTTCTTAGATACAGAGGGAAAGAGACAGATTTTTCCCTACCCCTATAATTCATCCTCAATGCAACTTTCCTTGCCAATCTGTGAACTGTTCAACATCAAAGACTTGCAGAAGCAGGACAGCTAATTCTTAACATGTGATAGTATATCCTAAACTCTGGTTTTCCATAAATATACCTGGAAACTGTTCCAGTGTCCTTGACTTTTACATAGCAAAGACCTGATTTACAAATGGTATTCACACTTTATGAGAACAATGCAGGATAAGCACTAAAGAAATCATTTGAGGACTCCTTTCTGATGCTGATGTCAGTATGAATCCTCCGTAAGGAAATTATCCTGGGAGCTAGCCTGTTTAAAAGAATATTTCTCATTGAGCAGTAATAATGATGACATTGAGAATAGAGGGAGAAAGACAAACAAACCCCAGCTGATACAACATCAGCAGGAAATTGGGCTAATGGAGACGGGAGGAAATGGGAACATGGGCAGTAAAGCTCCAGACTGAAATTTCCAGAACGGTCCCCCTTGGGATGTGTATAAACTCTTGCAGTGAGTGGGTTGTTTGTATTACATTATTACTGGGCCATGCTCCTTACCACAAGGTCAGATGCAATGTAGAACAGTTAAATATAATATACCTTTATTCTGGTGGCAGAAACATGCTTTAGGGGTTATAGTAAACAATATAAACAATGCAACATCCTAAAGGATTTTCTATTGCAATTGATTATGAGTTACTGTGTTTTTGTGTTGGGTGCATTATTACCTGCACCCTAAGTATGTAGCATATAACTTATTGTTACTCAGATCTGAAACTTTGTGTGCCAGCATTTCTGCTGTGCTTGCAAAGTCTTTCTGTTTTTTAGTTCACTATGGCCTGGTTTGCACTGGGATTGTTTTTGGCTACACTGCCTCCTAGTGATAGCTGTGGAAAGTACAAGCTTCATTAAATAGATATCACCCTTCTTCTACAGGGTTACATTGCCACTATGACCACACAAGGAGTTCCAGAGGACATGAAGGGAAAAGACAAGATTGTTTTTGGGAATATACACCAGATCTTTGACTGGCACAAAGAGTAAGTATTAACAAAACCCATCGTTTTGCTTTTTATGTGCTACTTATATATATTGTTAATCTCAGAGACAACCATTACCACATTACCCAACTCTGATTCTTCTTCTTTAGTTTACAGATGTAGCTTTCTTCGTATTTTATAGTTTTGGAATGAGATGTTGCGCAGGCAGGCATGTCCATATATAATCCATGTAGTACAGGCCGTTATCCAGAAAGCTATGCATTACGGAAAGGCAGTCTCCCATAGACTCCATTTTATTGAAATAATCAGATAATTCAAAAATGATTTCCTTTGTCTCTGTAATATTAAAACTGTATTTTGTACATGATACAAACTAAGATATAACTAAACCTTATCTGAAGCAAAACCAGCCTATTGGGTTTAATTGATGTTTACATTATTTTCTAGTAGACTTAAGGTACGAAGATCCAAATTACGCAAAGATTCATTATTTCCATATTATGGACCCACGGTTCTAAGCATTCTGGGTAACCTGTATATGATTTATGCCCGCATTGATTTAAGTTTATCTTTGTTTTTCCAGCTATTTTTTAGGTGAGCTTCAAAAGTGCCTTGAGGATCCAAATAGATTAGCATATCTCTTCATCAAGCATGTGAGTTCCTCTTATTTTCTCACTGTACAGAGAGATAAAGGCTGATAGCAAGTGGTAGAGCATATTTATAGTGGGCGACTAATCTCCACGTGTACCATAGCTCTAAGGGTGGCTGCACAAGCATTTTGGGAGATTATTCGCCCGCAGCAGAGAAGATTTGTCTATGGGCAACTAATCTCCCTGTGTGCCACCACCCTTAAGCGGACTGTCTATATGATAAAAATAAACCACTATACTTAAATGGTTTGAAATGTTTCTTACAGTTGTCTTAACATTATGATTACAACAATTGATGGGCTGTGCATTAATGGAAACTCTGGTGCAAGGTGCACAGCACACTAGTGTAGACCAGCACTGTCCTTACCAGCTGCCATAGGGCCTGATATATACTGTACCTTATATAAAATCATCTTTTTATTCACATATTAGTGATGTAATAATATGGCATTTAACTGCTATGTCATAAACCCATCAAGATGCCCCAAACAAACACAAAGGTGGTCTTATAACGTCAGATGTGCCTACTATCCACTGAGTTTCATGTGAAGTTTTTTCCTATAATGTATAGAAGCAGGAATAAACAGCGTCAATGCAGTATTTTCAAATGGCCAGTGTTTAATTTATTAGCAGAGTAAACACTACATGTTTTGGGTACAACCCTTTCTCAAGTGTATGATACATTTGAGAAAGGGTTGTACCCGTAACGTGTAATGTTTACACTGCTAATAAATGAAATACTTGCAGTTTAAAAATACTGCCTTGATGCTGTTTATCCTGCTTCTATACATTATCCTGACTACTTTGGGAGTGCCACACAGACTCCTTGGAATCTACAGCAGTATAAATTTGGAAAAGCACGCTGAGACCAGCAACTTGTCTTACCCTCAAGTTATGTCCTATCTTTTTCCATATATTTTTGCTACCACTACCTGTCCCCAATAAACAGAAGGAGATAGAGATGGCTGCGTAACTGGCATTTAAAGACACTGCTTGTACTTCCACATAGTTATGCTGGGCTCTATTGCATCCTTTCTGCCTCTTTTGATAAATCATGTGCAGGTGCACCTATTTAATTTGGGGAACCCTGGAGCTACCGACCACCCTAGATTGGGCGGCTGCTTTTATAGGTGCAATAGATTGAACCAAAAATATGAAACCCTTTCAACGCTACATGCCTTGGAAGTGACGCAAACCCAACTCTTAAAATGTTTGTTGTAATTTTACCCATTTCTCAAAGATGTTCATTGGGTTTGTTTTGAAGCCTCAGGTGCAATTGCAGCAGGTATAACACTGCACTTGGTTGCAATGAGGCTAGAATTTTGGGGGGAAAAGGCTGCATTGGGGTAAAAAAACATCATTATTAGCATCTGAATCTTGCACTCTGCACTGCATTCGGAATTGATGCTTCATATTTTATCCAATTCAGTTTCCAGCTTTATTTTAACCTATATTTTTGAATGAATTGGCTGATGATGTTTATTTTAGGGTTATTTTTAGTTTAAAAACTGAAAATTGCATTTGTATTGTATTGTATTGCTTTGTATTTCCCTTATTGTGTCTGTTGTATGCAGGAGCGCCGGCTGCACATGTATGTGGTGTACTGTCAGAACAAACCCAAGTCTGAGCACATTGTATCGGAGTATATTGACACCTACTTTGAGGTAAGGAACATTCTGTTCTTTTCAGTTCCAGCTGTTCCCGCCTGTCAAATTTTATTCCATATCTTTTCTGAATGGGAAACTTCACATCTGGACAAAGCAAGCACTGGTTAATGTATTGCAGATGTCTCATCAGCATTTGAAATTGTGACTCATGCAGATTCCTAACTTCTTGAATTCAGCTTGCTTCATGATGATTGTGTTGATAACCTTTCCCAGGTTACTCTCAACTTCTCAACATGGCAATTAAAAAATGCTGTTACATAATGACTCTTCCTTGTATATTTGAAACTGTAATTTATCAAGTATTTTTTCACTGGCAACTGTCCCTTGTGTCACTTAATATTGCCTGATTTGTACCCTCTCACTCAGTAGATTGACCATCTCAGAAATACGATTCTTTGTATAATGCAATTCACATTGCTGTTTATTAAATAGTGATGCTCAACAACTATAAAGACTATATGATATTTAGGCAATGTGTTGTAGCCCGCTCGCACAACCCTGGCCTTCAGCAGTTCAGCGCCTGGTGCACGGTGTTGGAGGGATCGGCACCCTCCTCAGCAAACTATCCAAAAAAACACTGGCACTCAAAGGCAAGTAACAGCAGGGTTATACCCTTGCGTATTTATTCTGCAAACGTGCAACGTTTCGGGGTCAGACCCCTTTGTCAAGCATGCTTGACAAAGGGGTCTGACCCTGAAACGTTGCACGTTTGCAGAATAAATACGCAAGGGTATAACCCTGCTGTTACTTGCCTTTGAGTGCCAGTGTTTTCTTGGATATTATATGATATTTAGGGACAGATGTTTTCCTACTGCGGTTTTAGGAATACCATAAAAACCAAAGCAAAAAATTGTGTTAAAATAATGAAAATATAATGCACTCTTCACTGGTAAAACTGACCTGTTTGCTTCAGAAACACTACTATAGTTCATATAAACGAACTGCTGTGTAGCAATGTCGGAAACTGAAAAAAGGCTACTGTATATGGCACAGGTTAAATAGTGGATAACAGATAACACCATTATATTCTACAGAGATTATCTGCTATCTGCTGTGTAACCTGAGCCTTTTCTCCTTTGAATGGCTGCCCCCATTGCTACACAGCATCTTATTTATATCAACAATATTAGTGTTTCTGAAGCAAACACATCAGTTTTACCAGTGCAGGGCAACACTGCATTATATTGTTATTACTTTAAAAGACTTTCGTCTTTTGATGTTACTGTTCCTTTAAGGGAATAGATTAAAGGGATACTGTCATGGGAAAATAAAAATTCCCAAAAAGAATCAGTTAATAATGCTATTCCAGCAGAATTCTGCACTGAAATCCATTTCTCAAAAGAGCAAACAGATTTTTTTATATTCAATTTTGAAATCTGACCTGGGGCTTGACATATTGTCAATTTCCCAGCTGCCCAAAATCATGTGACTTGTGCTCTGATAAACTTCAATCACTCTTTACTGCTGTACTGCAAGTTGGAGTGATATCAACCCCCTCCCTTTTTCCCACCAGCAGCCAAACAAAAGAACAATGGGAAGGTAACCAGATAACAGCTCCCTAACACAAGATAACAGCTGCCTGGTAGATCTAAGAACAGCACTCAATAGTAAACACCCATGTCCCACTGAGACACATTCAGTTACATTGAGAAGGAAAAACAGCAGCCTGCCAGAAATCATTTCTCTCCTAAAGTGCAGGCACAAGTCACATGACCAGGGGCAGCTGGGAAATTTACAAATGTCTAGCCCCATGTCAGATTTCAAAATTGAATATAAAAAAATCTGTTTGCTCTTTTGAGAAATGGATTTCAGTGCAGAATTCTGCTGGAGTAGCACTATTAACTGATGCGTTTTGAGAATTTTTTTTCTCCCTTTAAGAATAGTAACAATTTGATATCATTTAAATTGACAACCATTTCTGTTATCTGTTTTCAGCTGAAAGCCCTGCACTAGGTTAAGTTAATCGTAAGGTGCTTCAATTTTTTTTAAATGTAAGCTGTCTATAAATATGTACTAATAATATAGTAAAAAAATGACAATATCGATACATATATGGTTGGCTCAGGAATTGGGTAGGGTCTTCTATTTTGTCATTTACTAGCTCAAAAAGAAAAACAGGCACTACATGACTCCTGTACAGTGTAACAGATAAAATCTGCTTTGAAAATAAATTATACTGTACTTAGAAATTATTCTTAAAGGAATAGGTAAATGCTGGGATTGTAACTCTCCTGTTACGTGCTGTAGGAGTTGAGACAACAGCTGTCGCACCGCCTCCAACTCAATGACCTGCTTATCAAGCCAGTGCAGAGGATAATGAAGTATCAGTTGCTGCTAAAAGTATGTATTAATTAATCACACAGGCTAAAATACATTGCTTAATTTTTGTTCCCTGATAGGCTCCTACTCATATAATGGGGGTACCTTTCTGACTGCAGGGAAAGCTTTTCCTTAGTGCATCCTGATTGAAATGATGTAGGGGTCTCCTTATTAGTGATGGGCGAATTTGCGCCGTTTCGCTTAGCCAGAAAAATCGAGAATTTCGTGCGAAATTCGCGAAACGGCGAAAAATTCTCGAAACGGCGCCGGCGTCTCATTTTTGACACCGGCACCCCTTTTTTTGACACCGGTGTCGGTTTGTCCGAAAATAAAATTTTCGCGGGCGTTTCGCAAATTTATTCGCTGGCGGTGAATCGCGCGAATTCGCGCCTGGCGAATAAATTCGCCCATCACTACTCCTTATAACATTCTAAATCATTTTAAGATATGGGGTTTTCAATGCCTATTGGGTTACGTATTTCCTGAGGGGCTCAAGACAGTAGCTTCCACCCAGATCAAGGCCCACCGGGTAAAATCCCGGCTGAAAGTTCAAGGTTATTGAGGCATGAAGTCCCACAGGTAAGTACATGGACATGTTTGTGTCAACTGTCAAACACTACATTCTATGTGTTTTTATTAATACTGTATAAAAGGAATGCTTTTCAACGCAACTTTAATTTTGTTAGTAATGTGTAGGTCTTGATTTTGACCATGGAAATGTTCTGAGGCCTGGGGGGAAACAAATCTAAGGGGTAGATTCACTAAAGGATGAAGTGGCTAACAAATCTTAGATATGACTCTGGAGAACCAATTTCTTGTTCAGTGATTCATTTATTCAAAGCTGCACGACATTTTTTCGGACCTAGTGGCCCTTCCTCTGGTCCTTGTAAAAATACTGTGGGTAACCCAAATCCCTTTTAAAACCAACAAAAACAAACAAGGGTGTCCATTCCCATGTGGCTAGACACATTCACATACATTGTAATAAAATTCTCTTACAGAACACTGCCATCTGGCCGGCTCCGATATTGCACCAAAATATTGAGTAGTGTTATACATTCAGTATTCATTATACAGTATACATAACAGCTGTTGGTAGTCTCCTACCTTCCAAGTAAAATGTCCAAGTTGTATTATAAACATGCTGAAAAGACAAGAGATTGTATTACAATTTACAAAAAACACTTAAAGCTTTGTGCATCATTTAATCCTAATGGTTCAAGTGTATTCAAGGCATCAATCCATTTAGCTTCCTGTTGGAGTAGTAGTCTCTTCCTATCCCCACCCCTACTTGGAGAAGGGACCTCTTCCAACACTTGCCATCTCAAGCTAGCGCTATTATTTTTGTTTTCATTTTTTTGAAAACACAGTATTTGTACAAGCACCTGAGGAAGGGCCACTAGGTCCGAAATATGTTGTGCAGCTTTTGAATAAATGAATCACTGAATAAGAAATTGGTTCTCCAGAGTCATATCTTAAGCTGGCCATAGACGCAAAGATCTGATCGTACCAATCGAGGATTCGTACAATTTTCGTCCGGTGGAGATCGGTCGTTTGGTCGATCGGACAGGTTAAAAGATTTCTGTCGGCTGCGGGTAATATCTCTGCATGTATTGCTGATCGTACGATTTTCAGAGGGAGACTGTCACTAGCTTTGGTCGGACATAACTTTCGTACGATTGCTGTCAGGGGGCAGAACATCGGCTGATCTGTTCTTTTCTACTTTATTTGATTGGAATGGTAAGACTTTGATCTGAATGGTTAGTGGCAGGTCGGGAGATGGGGAAGTCCGATCGTACGATGATTCATACGATCGGATCTTTGCGTCTATGGCCTGCTTGAGATTTGTGAAAGTTTGAAGGTCTGGCGGTGCCTTACTCTGAGGGTGAACCACACACTACTGAATAACGAAAGGATCACATCATCCATAAGAATATATCTTTGAAATGGCTAACACAAGCAACAATGCGCCAGCATTGCCACCTGCAGGGACATCGCCAATTCACTAGCGAAAGAAACAGTCGCTAGTGTTCTTTTGCACTCTATCGCCAGGCTCTGGCGAAAGGTCGTTACTCCGCAAATTCAGTAAAGTGCAGATTTTACTGAACGTTACCTCTTTTGCCAGATTTGATTTCGCCACCTCAGACCAGGTGAAGTACTTAAAAGAAGCTGGATTTTCCTCAATCTTCTGTCACTTACATCATATCCTGTGTGCCGAAAATGCATTAAAGTTCAAAAACACTGGCGACTTGTCCTTTTTTGAAGTGGGCTTTTTGAAGTCCTCACAAACTTTTTTTGGGTAACCGGTTTTCTCCAGACATTTCACATCATACGGGACATTCATTTTACAGTCGGCTAATGTGTAGGGCATTATATTAACGCTCTTGTCTTTATTAAGATTCCCTGGACATTCAAGCATTTGCACCAACATTTATAATAAAGAAGTCCATGCAACTTTTAACTACCCGCCCTATGCAAATTGACCTAAGTGCAAGATCACTAGCGAATTTTCACTAGGCACAATTTAACGCTAGCGCATGTTCGCTAAAAAATGCTGGCACTGCCGAAGTAATGCTAGCGAAAAATCGTCATTGTTCAGTGCCCAGGACGAAAACCCTGCATATTAGTGAATTTGCAAAGTCATAGCGCATTTGTATCAGGCGAACTAGTGTGAGCTGTGCGAAGCTGATGCTGGCGAAAATTTGCCTGTTATTGAATCTACCCCTAAGTGTTCTCTAACATATTTATTGTCTTCTCCAAAATTAGGACTTTCTCAAATATTACAGCAAAGCTGGACAAGATACAACAGAACTGGAGGTAGGTTAGAGGAACAATGAACTGTATTTTTTTGGATTTGGGATCACTTTATCAGTGCCATTATGTGCATGCCACCATCCCCTTCTCTTCATCTGTGATATCTTGCAAGGTGCTTTTCCTAACTGACTGTAATACAAATGTAAAGGGTTTAAAAAGGTGCAACATGACTGTGTATTTTGTCTTCTGAAATAGTCAAAATAGTTGGATTCAATATTTCTTGTTAGCTATCCTTTCTAAAAGTTACAACGAGGAACATAAACCAAGATTTACTTGGAGACAAAGGTTGAACATGATGGACATGTCCAGGCTCAGACTGGCAATCTGTGGTGTGCTGTAAGTTGCCATAGACAGTCACTATATATTGGGCTGGTGGGGGCTGTTTGCGTTGCTGTGTGGCCTGTCTGAGCCTCTGTATACCTGAAATGTCAGGGCCTATTTTGAATCCAGGCCTAGACATGTTTTATTCTACTTTATCTTCTTCTACTTAATCTTCTTACACTTTGAAGTGTAAGGAGGTTTGCCCGATTTCCTATTCATGCCTGATCTAATCTCCTTGCTTTGCAGAAAGCAGTGGAAGTTATGTGTTTCGTGCCCAAGCGCTGCAATGACATGATGAATCTAGGCAGGCTGCAGGGATTTGAGGTACAGTAATTGGCACATTTCTGTTTTGCGAAAGACAAAGAGATTTGTTTAGAAATGTTGCTGGTGAGAATAATTACTCATCCAGTTTGTTATCTCTACATCTCTCTTGGAGGAAATGTCAAATGAGAAAGAATGAGCAAACTGTAAATAGTCATTGTGCACCAACTTGGATATTCTTGCTTGTTTATATTTATGGCAGAGCAGTCTAATATTATTCTGTTAGCTCAACAGGGGAAATTGTAATGTTCCTATGATGCCTTTTTGAAAGTGAAATGAAAAAGTGTTTTTCTAGGGTTTGTGCAGAATACAAATAATCTACACCCTACCAAGGATTCTCACTGCTACCACCTCATATCTTTATTTATTAAAGGCCATCACAACTGCAAACATTTTGGGGCACATATACCTAGGGTCGAATATCGAGGGTTAATTAACCCTCGATAGTCGACCGGCGAAGTAAAATCCTTCGACTTCGAATATCGAAGTCGAAGGATTCACCGCTATTCCTACAATCGAACGATTAATAAATGTTCGATCGAATGATTAAATCCTTCAAATCGAACGATTCGAAGGATTTTAATCCATCGATCGAAGGATATTCCTTCGATCAGAAAATTGTTAGGAAGCCTATGGGGACCTTCCCCATAGGCTAACATTGGCCTCGGTAGGTTTTAGGTGGCGAACTAGGGGGTCGAAGAATTTTTTAAAGAGACAGTACTTCCACTATCGAGTGGTCGAATAGTCGAACGATTCGAAGTCGAGGGTCGTAGTCGAAGGTCAAAGTAGCCCATTCGATGGTCGAAGTAGCCATATTCGACCATTCGAAATTTGAACTATTTTTCCTCTATTCCTTCACTCGAGCTAAGTAAATGGACCCCTTTATCTCCACTATATTTGGACTAAGAGTAACATTGGCAAATAATATACATTATTGATAGATGTGTGAGAAGATAGATAATAGTAGATAGATAGATAGATAGATAGATGATATAAAGAGATAAAAGAGGTTATAGATCATTCATAGATAAAAAGGCAGAAAGATTATATATAGATAGATAATAGACAGATAGATAATCCTTTATCTATAGATAGATAACTAGATAGATAATAGAAAGATATATGTCTATCGCTAAATAGGTGTATTTAGATGTATTTAATTATATCTGCATTAATTCTTCAACGTGGTGCAACTAATTGTTCATTATCCTTGATGCAATAACAGTGGGACTTTTCAATTTATCTCTATGTAGGGAAAAATTACAGCTCAGGGGAAGCTTCTGCAACAAGACACATTTTTGGTGGTCGAGCAGGAGAGCAGCTTTCTGACACGCTGCAAAGAACGTAGGATCTTCCTCTTTGAACAAATAATCATCTTTAGTGAACCGATTGATAAAAAGAAAGGTTTCTCCTTGCCTGGATACATCTTCAAAAATAGCATTAAGGTCAGTTTCCTGGCTAACAACTGAGAGTGTGCGTTTAAAAGAGTAAAATTCTGTGTCCTGATTTCATTAAGTGTGATCCAAACTGACAAATGTGTGCACATTATTACAAAATAATATCAATTACAAGAAAAGTCTCAATGAATAATTTCCCCTAGTCACATTTTCAGACCTTTTTTTGCAACTTCTAAATGTTATCAAAATTGTTAACATTGTTTTTTTATATATTGTTTTGATATGAGTCTATATGGATGAATACACCAAAATGTAGTTCCTAGTTAAAAGGGAAGTTCACCATTACAACAGTTTGTAAACCCAAATGAATGAAATATTCTCATTATTTTTTCTTTCTTAAAATGAGCCACCCAGAAAGATAATGATTTCTGAAGGAGAATGGATAAAGAATTACACAGTCAGTGTTTTGGAATGGCCAGGTGAAAACCCTACAATGTGTTTAGTCGATTCTCAGAAGTGAATGGAAATATGTACAGGGATTTGTGAGACTGATCACCAGTTACAGAAGGTTTTACTTTTAATCTCAATAGTCGTTGAGGTCACCTTAAATTTTTCACATAATCAGTGTATAGTGGATGATATTTCAATGAAACAAAACACTCAAACCTGGTTGCAAAATTTCAGTAAAAACTCATTGATTAAATGTACAGGTATGGGATGCATTATCTGAATACCCATTATCCAGAAAGCCCTGAACATTTCCCTTCGACTTCATTTTATCAAAATAATGCAAACTTTTAAAGATGAAAAATAAAACAGTCCCTTGTACTTGATCCAAACTAAGATATAATAAATCCTTATTGGAAGCAAAACCAGCCTATTGGGTTTATTTAATGTTTACATGATTTTCTGGTAGACTTAAGGTATGAAGATCCAAATGACAGAAAGATCTGTTATCCAATAAACCCCAGGTCCCGAGCATTCTGGATAACAGGTCCCATACCTGTACTTAAGTCAATATAGTTGCTTCCGTATATTTGTGCTCAGTGCTTCTCCCTGCCCATTGTTTTGAATTGAGCACTGCTGACCCTATTGGCGCATGGGTACATTGAAGCTACCACCATATATACAACCCTGACTATTTTTCTCCATTTGTGAAAAGACTTGTGCATTATATATATATATATATATATATATATATATATATATCTCTATATATATATATATATATATATATATATATATATATATATATATACTAGAAGCTTTGATAAATCATAGCTGTATATATAAGGAGACTAGTAAATAAAATCCAACACAATTACCTGCCATGTTTTATTTTACACTGTGTGTTCTAATTTTTTCATGTTTTATTGTAGATTAGTTGCCTCGGCATTGAAGAATCTGTGGATAATGATCCCTGTCGGTTTGCCCTGACTTCACGAGGTACAGATAGGAGCTTGGTCCGTTACATACTGCAGGCCTCGGCACAAGAGATCAGGTTGGCTTGGATAAGAGATATCGGACTGATCTTGGATAGTCAGAGGAACTTTCTCAATGGTGAGAAGGACATAAGTGCACTTGTGGAATAGATGTAAACATTGCCGTGTTCTGTCTAAACAGGACCATGTCATATAGCTCTCTGTTTATATGCCAAAAAATGTAAATATGTATGCCAATACATAGATGGCAATAACAATGTAGAACAGTGGCTGTCTTTTACTGTGCATAAAAATGACTCAAAAATAAAACCCATATTCATTTACAGCTACTTTGTGAATCTAGAGATAATACTAGAGATAATACTTGACAATATTCTATATTCAAAAGCCTAGTGATGTACACCCTGTTTAATAACAGGCAGGTTTGATATACATTCTTAACTCCTCCATATCAAATTATTTTGACCCTGTAAAGTAATTTCTTCAATGTGAAACTGACCATTAAAATAAGCCTGGACTGTAAAATCCTCCAAGCAGAAGCAGCATGTATTCATGTACCATGCCTATTAAGCTTTCTGCTGGATCACAAGGGGCTGTGCTCAGTAGAGGGAATACTGAATGCACATTGGAGCTTTGCAATGTAATGTATTCTGCTGGGAAATGTCATTTCTGCACCAGTGGAGATCTTTCTCCAAATACTGTGCAACCATAACAATACATTTTAAACTGAGGTGCAGTTGTACATCTTGCTATTCATGTATTAATGTGCCCATTGTACATAGAAAGCTGTGTTATTTTATTCTCAATGGGCAAACCTTGGCTATGAAATTAAATTTCACTGGAAATCATTACTTATTGCATCAGTTAAAGCCACTCAGCTAGGATTCTGCCTATAGCAAACTGAACATTATAGATTTGTCTTTTGGTCAAACAAAGCATATGCTATAACTTCCACAGGTTATTCTATTGCAAACTAATGGTGTAATAATCTTAGGAACAGGGATGCTTTTTAGAGGATTTACACAAGTTTTGTTAAATTTGGCCGTTTTGTAGGAAAGTTAATTTTATATGTTTCAATAAAAATTGTGATTCTGCGTTTGTAGACTTTAATCCTGGCAGATGGATTGGGGTAATTGTCCTTATCCTTTGGTTATAGGAAAATAAATGTTAGTAGCTCCTATAAACTCATTTGGATTTTTTTGAATGCTCTGTTTATAGAGTTACATAAAGGGCAAATACTGGGGACACCAAATTCACAAAAAAAACAATATAACTCATAATGTTGTATTTATTTTTCAGGATTTCAAAATAATATTATTAATAATAATATTATAGGGATCTTACAAAAAATAAACAATGACCACAGAATCATAACGTAGAATAAGAAGACCATGCTTTTCAGAGTTTACAGTGTGAAAGGATGAGAAAATAATGTCAATTCTCTTCTTCTGATAAGTTATGGTGTACACTTCATTTAAGGTAACATCTTGTTGCCAATTCTAATCAACTTTTCAACTGGTCTTCATTATTTTATTTTTTTTTATAGATTTTGAATTATTTGCTGCCTTGTTCTGACTCTTTCCAGCTTTTAAATGGGGATCACTGTCACCATCTAAAAACAAATGTTCTGTAAGGCTACAAATGTATTATTAGTGCTACTTTTTATTACTCATTTTTCTATTCAGGCCTCTCCTATTTATATTCCAGTCTCTTATTCAAATCAGTGCATGGTTGCTTTGGGTAATTTGGACCATAGCAAACTGCTGTATGAAAAGCTAACTAACTCTACAAAATTACAAAATAATAAAACATTTAAACCAATTGCAAATTGTCTTAAAGGTGCACAACAGTTTTAAAGAAACAATGAAGAAGATCTGTATCAGACAAGACATATGCATAACTACTATTTCACAAGTTGAAAAGCAAGTCTTAAACCTGTTTCTTATGCTCCTTTTCAGCATGTCTTGCTTTCGTCACATTCTGTCATTTCAGTTATAATGATATTATCTTGTTCATCCATTGTGCTGGGATATGATACATTCCATTTTCAGGCAATGTGATATAGTATGATAATGAAAAAAGCACACATACTGTATCTGTGTATATGAGTTGCAGATGAATGTTAGCATATTCAACAGTCTTGCAAGAGTATGAATAAACGTAGCGCCTTGTTTTGCAGCTCTTCAGTCTCCTATTGAATACCAACGCAGAGAAAGCAAATCCAGTAGTCTGGGCCGAAACAGTAACCTCCACATTATGGAAACTTCCCATGGAGCGTTAAGGCCCCATTCTTCTGCTTCTATGGACAGGAACAAAGTTCCCAACCTCAAGTCATATAATTCTTCCCTGCCTTCCCTTTATTTGCCAAGCAATCCTCGACAAGACAGTAGACAGTTTGGGAACAAGGTAAGTTGCTGGTAGAAGTCATACATAGGGGTAGAATTAAGGGTTAAGACACACAGAACTACTAGTAGCAGCTACTTGGCATGGCTACAAAATAGACAATAGTCATGATTGGCTTTGCTAAGACACACAGAGCCAAAATGCCAAAAAAAACCCTGCCATAGATAATACTGGGAATTGCCTCTGCTAAAACACACGAAGGATGTTATTTACTAAACAATGAATGCAAAAATCACGAAAAATTTAGATTTTTTTTATAAAATCAGAATCGGAATTTAGTAAACCCCAAGGATGGAAAAGTTCAAATCAGAAAATCCAGCATCTCAGACCTGTCGAGGTTGCATATAAGTCAATGGGAGAAGTCCCAATGATTTTTTGCTGTGCGCTGGAGTTTTTGGACAAAAATCAGAGTTTTAGGGTGAAAAAATATGAAAAAAATCGTGAAAATCGGATGAAAAATCCGAAAAAATTGTGAAAATCTGATTTTTTTTCCTGCAAAGCAAAATTTTGGGAAAATGTAATTATAAATAAGCGTTCAAAAACCCGAGTTTGTAGCAGAAAATATTGAGATAAATTTGGACTTTGATAAATACCCCCGTAGTGTCTTAGCAAAGCCAATTATCACTACTGTCTGTTGTAGTAGTGACAAGTAGCTGCTACTAGTAGCGCTGTGTGTCTTTACCCTCATAAATGGTGGCCTGAGCCTCAATAAAATATTGAGACTGCTATTGAAATAGAGCCTAGTGTGTGAAAGTAATAGGGAACCAACTGTAAACTGGGGCAGGGATGTATGATGAACTCAACTTGTCAACGCTATATAAATAAAGTATAGTGCATAAATCATATATTAACCTTATAGATATTGTGATATGTATAGATATTTTAGATACATGAGTATAAGAAATTAATCAGTGTGAATAACTTTACAAAAGAAGGTGCATCCAGCTCGGAAAGGTTCTCATTCAGATGTTCTCCCTTCACCGGCAATCCTTTCGCCAACGCATATCAGCCTTGACTTCCATCATCCAGGGTCCTCTTCACCTACAGTGTCCAATGGAACCTCACAAAGTGACTCCACCAGCCGGGTAAAAAGACAATACTAAGTTACTTTATGACCCCAAGTAAACCTTGTGTTCAGGGAAAGTGGCGCATCTAGTTAGAATCGCATCTGCCATTGTGTTAAAAGAATAATTATACGTGCAACATTCGAACTGTTTATCTTGAATATCTAAGCAGCATTTGTGAATTCCAGTACATGGTACACTTTTACTGTAAATTGTGGACTTGTTTCATAAATTGTACTATTGAGATGGTTCAGTTGGCTATAGACAGAGTTTTCTGTGTATTAGTATAATGGTTTTTTGATGCAATGGGGAGGGGAAAATATGTAGTGCAAATATATGCTGTATAACTACAATGAGCCCAAGTACTGTTAACTGCAGTCTTAGAACTGAAGTTTTTAATTTGATTAAATGTCTCTACCCACCAGAAACCAAGCATATCAGAACGAGAACTACCTGGCTATGCATCGTCTCCTGAGGATTTTGGTGTTCCTACTCCCAGGTTGGCCAAGCTGGATGAAGATGAACTGTGAGCTTTGCCCCCTTGTTCAGGATTTGCCAGTATATCAGTTCCTGGAGCAAAGACTTTGGTCTATGACCACTTGAGGAGTCAGAAAATACACTTTTTATTTGGCACATGTCACATGCCACTCAGCTTTTTACATGAAACAAAAACATCTGGTGAAAGAGTGTGAAGTCTGCTCGTCGGGAAGCAATGTTAATACGAGAACATTCTTATATATCCTATAAACTCCCACTGCTGCATGGGGAAATTGACGACACTTTGTGTTTGTTCATTCATATTTGGAGTCCTAACTGTACAGTAACTGTATGAAACAATGCTTTAAATTGCCAAACATGGCAGTTGTTAAGTCACTCTATAAGGATATTTTTTTTTAAATATGTATACATAGTGTATCTATAAATTCCCAGTTCCCTGGATAGTAGAGATCAAGACTTGATGGTGTCAACACAATGCAAAACATCTTGTCTACTTCCAGAACTATGGAATCACTTGGGTCCTGAAATTGCTTTGTCTGTGTGATCAAAGCTTTCTGTGATTTTCATTTTTAAATGCTCAGTGGTGCATTACAATAATGGGCACTAAAAAAACAAGAAAACAAATAAATATGTGAAGCTCCAGGACACAAGAAGGAACAAGACGAGCAGAGCTAAAGTGACACTTGTACATTGCAGTGCTTATAAATGATACCAAATGCTTGCTAATATAAACACTCCACCCTGATGGACCAATGCAACCACTGTTACCAATATGGGGAGGGATGTTGTACCCAGAGAGTTTTATATAGTGCCCATGTTGCATATAGCTAAGCCAATGAAAAAGCAGTCAGAAGTCTTGCATGAAAACACTATTTTGATGGACACCAAAATGAATTTATGGGCTTAACAGTTTTGTATTGGTTTGATGGATTCTGAATGACGTGTATAGGAGAACAGTAGTAACTATGGCTCACAGTTCAAGGTAGCAACATTCTTGTTACATTGATCACAAGGGTTTGCTGGGCTCCCACTACACCGAATGGAGTCAAGTTGGATCCCATTTTTCTAGATTTCAATATAGATCCTCCCCAACACAAGCATATTTTCACAAATAATTATAAAGGTTGTGTGCTCTTTAATCTTTCTGTCTTCATTGTAAAGTATGGTAAGATATATACAACGCATGGCTGCCCCTTTCAAGGTTTTGTCATGAGACCTATAGATTGCGAAGAAAAATTATTTCATATTTAAGTTTGCTGATGAGTTCATGATGTTTTTAAGATTTTGGATCTGGGATATCAGATGCTTTCCAAAGTCTTGCCAACCTGTGTACATACAATATTTGAGGAATTATGACAACATCTCTTTCTGATGTTGGCCAGGAAAAGCTGGCAAAGTGGCTATAAGTTAGCGTCCATATAAGAATGCGTGTGCCCATGATGAATAGGGAAGGGGACATGAGCACCAGATACACATGATATCTTCTACCCACTTACATGCATTTTGTCAAAAGTAGGTAATATGTAATTAATGTAAATGTAAAAGGAAATTATTTAAGTGGATATTACTGTTCTGTTCATAGCAAGAGATGCCCATATTTTTCAGATGTTGAATTTTTCATCTTCGATCTTGTTTTGTACCCAATATAAAGAAGCCGGGATATTGCTCAGCCTTATGAAGTGATATGATGTACATACAAATAAAATCCCTGGAAAACTTAAAGAGGTAGTTTACCTTTTAATATGTTATTGATTCTTAGCAACCTTTCATTTTGTCTTCATTATTTCAAGTTTTCAATTATTTTTATCCTTTGCTGACTTTTTCCAGCTTTAAAATGGGGGTCATTCGCCCTGGTATCTAAAAAACAATTGCTACAGTTTTATTTTTTTATTTCCTCCTATTCATCTTCCAGTCTTTTAACCTCTCCAAGTTGCTAGGGTAAATTTGACTCTAGCAACCAGATAAGTGCTGAAATTCCAAACTGGAGAGCTGCTGAACTAAAAATACTGCACAAAAGAAAAATTGCAAATTATCAGTTTACATCATACTAAAAGATCACTCGAAGGTGAACTACCTCTTTAAAATGACTCAAATATTTAATATGAGATGTTTCAGTGTTGCTTGGTGCACTTTCTTCAATGCCATCAAGAAAATATAGGAAATGTCTACCATTGATGTAACCCCCAACTAAAGACCAGTCCTCCTGTTCCTTTAAACCTTCCAGCAAGGGTGTTCATGACTTATATATAGACATTCACTAAAACAAAAAATGAGATCATTTGTAGAAAACTAGTAGTAGGCTTCCCTACTTATCAGTTGCTTAGCTCAATCGATTCGGCCCATAAAAAAAGTATTGCCGCATCCACCACTGCTTTTGAGGTTGTGAAGGGATAATAATATTCTGCAGAATAAAGTGTTGCAGCATACTCATCCCTCTTTTTTTTGTTTTTCCCTGCTGTTTTAATAGGGTTTATAGGGAGTTTTAATAATAAAATGGCATTACACTTGCTACAACCCTGACTTTGCTTATACCCCCGTTACTCCCTCAGCACCATAAGGAGGGTACATTTCTAAAAACAATAACCAATAGCTGAGAATTCTATTTCTCTTAAATACTATTGTTGAATGTCTCTTAATTGTGCAGTATCACTCAAATTGGTATCAATGTCAGTGATACTCCACAACTTATTAGCTGCTGCAAAGGTTCCCAATTTTGGATTTAACCCACAATTATTGTAGCCAGTGTCAGACTGGCCTACCAGGATACCAGGAAAACTACTGGTGGGCCCAGGAGTCAGTGGACCCTCATGCTGCTAAACATTTGGCATATTTCATGGTGATTCTTTATTTCAATGAGAACAAAGAGGCTAAATATATGGATTAATAGATTATAGTATGTAAAGAAAAGAGACTTGGGGAATAGCGGTTGAGTGAGGAGAGGAAGAATAATAGTACTGAGAGTGGGCCCCTGGTCTAAGGTTTTTGGGTGGGCCTCTGGTGTCCCAGTCTGACACTGATTGTAGCCCTGCTGAGAGCTCTGTCCAAAATCCTCTTCTCCCATACTAGCTTACTGTATTATGAAAAGACTTTATAAAGTAGAGCAAAATAAAGCAAGAGGTAGTGCTGGTGGCTAAAGTTGGAGGAGAACATATATAAGAAGATTTTGGATATGGTCCAGAGTAAGGCTCATATTTGCAGATATAGTTCAGTAGTAAGAAGGATGCTGTTCATTCAGAGCAAATGCACAAATAAAGGGATATTGACATGGGAAAACATGTATTTTGCAAAATGCATCAATTAATAGTGCTACTCCGGCAGAATCCTGCATTGAAATCTAATTTTCAAAAGTGCAAACTGATTTTTTAATATTTATTTTTGAAATCTGGCATTTTTACAGTTTCGTAGGTGCCCCCAGTCATGTGTTTTGTGCTCTGATAAACTTCAATCACTCAGACACACTGATCGCATTACTGCTACACTACGGGGCCGATTCACTAAGGGTCGAATTTCGAAGTTAAAAATACTTCGAAATTCGACCCTCGGATTGAAATCCTTCGACTTCGAATATCGAAGTCGAAGGATTTAGCGCTGATCCTGCGATCAATCGATCGAAGGATTTTCCGTCCGATCGAACGATTAAATCCTTCGAATCGAACGATTCGAAGGATTTAAATCCAACGATCGAAGGAAAATCCTTCGATCAAAAAAACTTAGGCAAGCCTATGGGGATCTTCCCCATAGGCTAACATTGACTTCGGTAGCTTTTAGCTGCCGAAGTAGGGGGTCGAAGTTTTTTTTAAAGGGGAAGTACTTCGACTATCGAATGGTCGAATAGTCGAACGATTTTTCGTTCGATTCGTTCGATTTCGTTCGACTTCGAACGAATTTAACCAATTCGATGGTCGAAGTACCCAAAAAATACTTCGAAATTCGAAGTATTTTTCATTCGAATCCTTCACTCGAGCTTAGTGAATCAGCCCCTACATGTTGAATTGATATCTCCTCCCCTTCTGTTTTCCCCCACCAGCCTATCACCAGAACAATGTGAATGTAGCCAGAAAACAGCTCCCTGGCACATGCATTGCTAAAAATGCTCAAACCTAGTGTTAGATGGGAGAATAGCACCCAATACTAAAACACCCAAATCCCACGACGACTCCTCCAGTCACATTGAGTTGGAGGAACAATAGATTATCTAAAAGCCATTCTATTGTGAAGTGCTGTCTCTTTCTGAAAGCACAGGAGCAGGTAAAATTAATTGAGATGGCTGCCCCCACATCAGAATTACAACTGGAAAAAAATACATTTAATGGTTCAAGAATAACATTTTGAACGGTAGAATGAATTACTTGCAATGTACACAGTGTAATTTAGTAATACCTTATATACTCGAGTATAAACCGTCCCGAGTATAAGCCGAGGTACCTAATTTTACAAAAACTGGGAAAGCTTATTGACTCGAGTATAAGCCTAGGGTGAGAAATGCAGCAGCTTCTGGTAAGTTTCAATCAAAAAATTGAGGGTTTCTGCTCCCATTGGAGGTGCCGGCGACCATTCTTGGACGCCAGCGAATATTCTTGGAGACTATTCTTGGACGCCGGCGACTATTTTTAGGCGCCGGCGACTATTCTTAGACGCCGGCGACTATTCTTAGACATCGGCGTTTTTGCGCTTGACCCGAGTATAAGCCGAGGTAGAGATTTTCAGCATATTTTGGGGGCTGAAAAACTCGGCTTATACTCGAGTATATACGGTAACAACTAACCCATAAAAATGAATGGCAGAATCCCTTTAAGGAAAGTTTACATGTAATGCTTGAACACACTGGTGGAGGTTATGATGAGGACTGACCTGCAGGAGGGGATAATCAGGGTAGGAGTTTCCTCTCTAGAAATATTATGATCTAGAAGAAGGTGCCCTAAGTCATGGTTGAATATTTGAGTAAATATTTGAGTAAATATTTGAACAGTTTGAATTCCAGTGTCTCTAGATTTGTATATATCGTATGAGACTGACTCTGTGGAACCTGGTGGAGAGTGAACTCTCAACCATCCTGAAACCCAAAGAACAATAGGAGATTTATATAGATTTTCACAGTTCTAACCTTAAAAACACAAATGAGACTTGTCTTGTCAGTGCAAAAATATTTACAGTGTCTCAGTCAGATGGGGTGAACCTATGTGCTGCCAAAGGGCTAAACATGCAAGCAATATAGTCTCAGTCTTAGGGAAGTGCAATAATGGAAAAGCTTTTGTCATAAATAGACTTGCTTTTCAATGGAAACGTTTAGTTGAAAGGTGTAAGCCATATTGCAAAAAACAAAATACCAAATATCAGGTTAGAATCAAAAGTTACAGTTTTAATTTTATATGTAAATTATATTTACTGATGAAGAAGAAAAATTCCCATTGAAACCTTGGAAGGTCGATATCTGATAATATACATGTACTTGCATTGTAAAAAGGCAGGGTCAGCCACGGTATTTGTATGTTATTTGCCTATTAAGCCAGTTTTATAAATTAAAATGTTCAGTCTATGTTTCTGTTATCACCATAGGGGCAGCTTACCACCCATATTTCTGACCCTAAACATTACTAATGTTAAAGGAAAACTATACCCTCCGAACAATGTAGGGCTCTATAGTAATATATTGCACACAACAGCTCATATGTAAAATCCTGCTTCATGTAAATAAACCATTTTCATAATAATATACATTTTTAGTAGTATGTGCCATTGGGTAATCCTAAATAGAAAATTGCCATTTTAAAAAATAAGAGCCGCCCCATGGGATTGTACGATTCACTGTGCACACAAACATACCAAACAAACCATACTTGTTAGGTCACATGAGCCAATTAAAAGACAGAGTTCTGACTTTTGCTTCCACACTTCTTCCTGTTACAGTTAGAGTTGCAGCAGGGGCACGCGGCCACTGAGACAAGCTCGTCTCAGGCAGCAACGCCAGAGAGGTTTCCAGGGGCGGCAAAAAGCCGCTCCTGGTACCTTTAAGAGCCAAATTTCCATTTTTTAAACCGGAAATTCGGCCTTACTAATGCAAGAGAGCGCAATTGCACTCTCCACATTAGTGTTCCTGCCTCCCGTCCCGACAGGTAAGTCGGTGGGGGGGGCGGCGGCATTGCAGGAGCTGCCTCAGGCAGCCCTTAGCTAAGAATCGGCGTTGAGTTGCAGTATTTCTGGTCAGTTGATCTCTGAGGCAGCACACAGACCATCACAAAATGGTGGTTCAAGGCAAGAGATGTAAAGCGCAATATTTAATTAAATATATATTCCAGTTTGATAAGATTCGTTAATATGTCACTTAGTTTGACATAAACGCTCTGTTGGTTTAGTATTCATTTTGGGGGTATAGTTTTATTTTAAGAGATTTATTCTTTTGTGCTGCAGATAAGATATTTTCTAACCCTCACTTTGTAGTATTTGGAAACCTGTTATCCAGAAATCTCCGAATTGCAGGAAGCCCCATAGACTTCATTTTTATAAATGTAAATATATAAATTTTATAATAAAAGAAAGAACCTTGGATTTGATGGATGACTCCAAAACTAGGGATGGACCAAATCCACAATTTTGGATTCGGCCGAACCCCCGAATCCTTGGCGAATGATTCGGCTGAATACCGAACCGAATCCGAACCCTAATTTACATATGTAAATTAGGGGTGAGAAGGGGAAAACATTTTTTACTTCCTAGTTTTGTGACAAAAAGTCACGCGATTTCCCTCCCCGCCCCTAATTTGCATATGTAAATTGGGGCCGGATTCGGTTCGGCCGGGCAGAAGGATTCGGCCGAATCCTGCTGAAAAAGGCCAAATCTTGGCCGAATCCTGAACCGAATCCTGGATTCGGTGCATCCCTATCCAAAACATTCCTATTGGGTTTATTTAATGTTCGAATAATTATTTAGTAGATTTGAGGTATAGAGATCCAAATTACCAAAAGACCCATTATCCAGAAAACTCCAGGTCCCAAGCATTCTGGATAACAAGTTCCATACATGTACTACCTAATAAAATAGTTCAAGACAATTCATCATGATCAATACAAGAACATGATCTGTACATAAATATATCGGAAAATAATTTCCAAGGATGCTTTGCTGATGGCTAATTGCATACAAAGGCGGCATAATGGGCACATCTGCTACATATGTCAGCAGTTACATTAGGATTTCATAATCTGCATTTAATATGGTATGGGTTACAGAGCAAGAGCAGCTACTGCCAACTTACTTAAGGTTATAAGTTATTGGTATATATTTCTGTGCAGTTGGGCATTTTTAAAAATTCAGGGACATTTGTGAGTATTACCAGGGACAGTCTGAATCAGAGGACAAAACAAAGAGACTGTCCCTGAAAAGGAAGGATTGCTGGCAACTGTGTGTGTGATGTTTACATAGAAAAGTAAATCAAAACTAAAGACAGTTCCTGAGAAATCACAAATAGTAGGTAACTTAAACATGCAAATTCAGGTTTGTACAGTGCCAAATGACTTCTAATAGAAGGAAGTGGGAATGGGGATAATCATATTTAATAAATATTTTGGAAGAAATATCCCATCCCACAATACTACATGGCTGGTACTGACTTGAATGGCTGTCTGTGACAATCAGCCCTGGGCACTTGTTATCTGAGCTTTATAAACGGCATGACCCAATGTTCAGGGTATATGCTTCTTAAATCAGGGATCAGCATAAACATAGACTCTACTAGGTTGGAGGTAAACATGATTGGATCTTGATCATAGCAGGAAGGCTGAGGCTCAACATTTTTATGTAATTTACGGTGGTCCAATCTGTGACCCTCCAGCAGTTCAGCAATTACTGAAGGGCTGTAGATTTGCCATTAACAATGTATATAATAAAAATATTGTTCATTTTTCCTCCCCTGTGATATAGGGGCTTATGGCAAATCCTTAGGCCTTAAAACTGGCCTACAGGTCTTGTACATGTTTAGTGCCACTAATCTACCAAATAGGTAGACACATTAAAGAAAAGGAATTTAGCATTTATTACATATAAACATGTGGCACGCCCAAAAACCCAAAATAGTTTTGGGCACGTTCTGTGTTGCTTGGGTATCAGACATTTTG
This sequence comes from Xenopus laevis, assembly GCF_017654675.1. Lineage (NCBI taxonomy): Eukaryota > Metazoa > Chordata > Amphibia > Anura > Pipidae > Xenopus > Xenopus laevis. The sequence continues at coordinate 148,425,632 of NC_054373.1, forward strand.
CTCTCTGAGTGGCTCCCTGTTGTTTCCTTCACATAATTTTATAGATAGGAAAGAAAGGGTCTCTCTTATCTATACGTATTACAGTGTTGGACTGGGCCCTCTAAAGGTGGCCATACACAGGGAGATTCTCTCATTTGGCGATGTCCTCAAACGAGCGGATCTATCCCGATATGCCCACATTGAGGTGGGCAATATCGGGCTGATCCGATCATGGGCCCTATGGTGGAACGGGCGGTCGGAACGCGAGACCACATCAACGAACAGATGGCCCCACACACAGAATTAATACCAATAGTGCTTGACTGGGTCCCACCGGGAGATTCTTTAGTACTCTGGCAGGCTAGTCCAACCCTGTAGTTCTATCTCAGTCTTTAAATATTTAGCATACATATTTAAAAATCTTACATAGAGTTCATAAAAGTCTTCCATAAAAGACTTGTATTTTAGATTTTAGGCACCACAGCCACAAACAAGTGAATTTCAGACAGATTTGTATTATTTTCCGTATTGTTTCCAATAGAAGCAGAATTTTCATTGTATGATGGGAGAAATGTAAAACTTCTTTATATCATTCTTTATATTGGTGATGGTGTAAATGAGGATGATACTGGTTGCTGTGGTTTAATTCAACTTTCTTATCTGTAGTGGAAAAAAGTAAGGATGCTCCAAATTCATTATTCATGACAGGATTCATCTAAATTCATCCAAGCACTTATAAATTTGAATTCAGCAGAATTCTTAGAACCCAAAACCATAACATAATATAACTTTAAAAGAGAACCTCTTGTCTGCCCTTTCTGCACCCCATTATCTTGCACCTGATACCTGCCCATTCCCTCATACCTCTTTCTAAAATGAAGGGCAGGTGGTAGGGCTGTGGGCCACCATATTGGGCCACACCACTTCTTATTAAATCTACTTGGTTCTCATGTACAGTGGAAGCTTATCAATGCACATGGTCCTGATTGGTACTCACCACTAGAAGTGCCAACCCAGCTGCATTGCTGCATTTTTTGGAGGGCTATGGAGGAAGTGGGTAGACCTCAGGGTAACAGAAGATTTGGTTCATTCAGAAAGGGGCAAGCAGGTCTGTACAGGGAGTGAACTGGATAGAAATGGGTAGGGAACCCTATGGTGGCTTTTTCAATTTTGCTTAAATTTTAAACACACCCTCCCATATACATGGGCTTTAGTTAGGGAGCTCCATGTTAAACTGGAATACGTTCAGAACTTGCTATCAGTGAAAGCCTTAAAAGCTCTGTGTCCCAGATTTCCCTGTGAGAGGGCAGGTTGGAAAGGGAATCTATTGAATTATTTAGGAAATGTTCCTCTTACTTCCAGATTGGGTGTTTTGAGTGTCAGAATGCCACAGTGAGATGACTGACAGTGCAGTGTGTCTGATCGCTGAGTGAGATTATACTTTGTGGTTTTTTTTATTTGTTTTTTTGTCATTCAAATGGATGTTGTTATGGATTTCCTTGTGGTGAATTCTGAGCCTTATGCAAACGTGAAACACCTTGGTTTTACAGCACTGCCATCACATACTTCTTATATGGGCTTTGCATGAACCAATGGCGTTTTTGGTCATTCTAAAACTGTAACAGAGGATCCTAAAATACATGTAAAAAAACAATATTGTGAACAAAATAGCATTTTGCTAAATGTTGCTACTTGTTAAAGCTGAAAAATGCAGAGATTGCCCCAAAACAGGATGCTACTCCTTCGCCCTTTGGGAGCTGGCCTTTGTATAGTAATCTTGTATATGCATGTTTTATGGGAAAAACCTTCTGATCTGAGCACTATGATGTACATTATAAAGGGGAAGACTTATCTGGGAAGGGGGGAATTTGAAGTTTTTGTTTACTAATAAAGCTTTTGGTATATCACGTTGAGTTTTTTTCCTTGTCCTTGTTTTTTTCTTTATGCACATTAATATAGAATTCTTCTCAACTCACAGATATGTATTGGTAAGATTTCATTTCTCGTCCTCTAGGTGTTAGGGTGAAGTAAATATATATCATTTTGGGTTACGTAGCAGGAGTTTCAGGTCAGGACCACTCCAATAATTCTTCAAATAACCAGCACAATTTCTTCAGAAGAAGAAAGCATTTTAAAACTACAAGTCAGAGGGGACAGAAGCTGTGTTTAATTAATATAAACACTATAACAAGTGTTGTAATGCAGTGATCAGGAAGGCAAAGATAGAAAATGAGGAACGGATTGTGGCACAGGCTAAAACAAACCTCCAAAATTTTATAAATATATTAATAGTTCAAAGACGCAGGTTAAAAGTGTGGCTCCTGTAAATAGTGGAAATAATGTGGTTATAAAGGATATATAATAGGCTAAAGTGCATAGTCCATTCTATTCTTTAGTGTATACAATTGAGGAGTCAGCGTTTCAAGACCCATCTGATGGCTCAGTTCAATCTAGTTAGTGGTTGTTGCAGGATAAGGTACAAAAAGGTGTATTTAAAATGAATGTGAACAAGGTACCATGGCCAAATGGAACACCAGCTTAGTTCAGGTTTTTAGCCAGGCCTCTATTTCTGATTTTCTCAAACTCGCTCACTTTATGAAGGATAGGCCATGTCAGACAAATTTGATTTTGATGAAGTTGGACAGTGGGTTTGCAGTAGATGTGAACTATTTAGATTTTGCCAAAGCATTTGATATAGTGCCAAATAATTGACTACTTTGTAAACTAAGGTATATTGGGCTTAGTAAAGTTGTCTGTATGTGGATCAGGAACTGTCCAAAAGATTGTATACAGAGGGTGTTTGTTAATGGTGCACTCTTTACTTGGAGTAAGGTTCTTAGCAGGTTATCGTAGGGTTCTGTACTGGGTTCACTTTTTAACTTATTTAATAATGATTTAAGGGAGGGTATTGCAAGTAATCAGTGATGGGTGAATAAATACACGAAACTGCCGCAAAAATTTGCCAGCATCAAAAAACTTTTGGATGCGCGTTGAAAAAGTCGCGTGTCAACACTATTCGTACATCCATTGACTTTAACGCCGGCCTGGAAATTGATGTGAGCGGCAAATTCCGCATTTCGGACATTTTTCGCCGTTTCCCGAATTTTGCAGGAAATTTTGCAGGAAATTCTCACATTTTGTCGGTGAAGCGAAACCGGAGATATTCGCCCATCACTACAAGTAATGTATCAGTACAAATAATACCAACCTATGCAGCCCAATTCATTCCATTAATTGTGTGTGTACTGTTTCTCTCTGGGGTCTCTTTCATCATACATTCTGGGCTCACTTTTTACATTATTCTTTTCTATTGAATTCTGGGGGCAGTTTTTTAAAAAAAAAAAACACTCATTTCAGAGGCTCATTAAGCACTGAAAACTGAAAAAACTCAAAATTGAAAAATTCAGTATTTAAAAGCTGCCAAGTTCTTGTTGAAGTCAGTGGGAGTTGGCCCAGGCAAAATATAAGAGATTCTTTTAGTTCAAGTTTTTCATTTTTTCTAAAAACTATAAAATTCACAAATTGGAATTTTGATATCTAGTCCCGCCTCTTTAATAAAAAATTTGGTTTAGTGTAATAAACCAGCAGTCAATAACTCCATATGGCACACTGGTTTGGCTTTAGCAAAGAAGGGCACCCACACCTACACATCATATTGTATAAACGTAAATCACAGAACAGTGATGTACAAAATGCATTGCCATCTGCCTGTTACCTGGAACCGAGTTCCAGCCATAATAAAGATGTCTAGTCATCTGGAAATTGTACGTTTAGCATATAAGGGCAATGTCCCCTTTGCACACAAGCTACATTGCATGAGAGCAGGGAAGGGCTCAGTGACTCATGGTTAATTTAATTCAAAATTCATAATACTTGTGCTGCCTTCCCAGGAGAACACTGAGAGCTTGTGGTTATTCTGTGTGCCAATTGAATTACAGGGTTTAATTATGGGCAATTTCCTATTGTTTTAGAAAGGAGAATATTAGTATTATCAGTGATTGCATTATCCGTTGGGCATTATAGATAATAACCTCTGCTTGTCAACAGTGTTTTAATAGATATTACTGCTGCTACCATGTGATCCATATATCTACAGACAAACAGAATGCCATGCGGATGCACAGAAATGTTTTCTCTTATGGAAATGCACGTATATGATGCAATTGAATTACCGTTAATTGAGGCATAATTGGTTTGGGATTGTTTTGCAGTCCATGGTTGAACTCACAGGACAACATTTAATCTTGTCATTGATACGAATCTCTTGTGGCCCTACCATTAAATTTTATAGTACCATCTAGTGTTCAGAGCAGATAATTAAGCACTGGGTTGTTCATGTTCCATACACTATTTTTCAGGTTAGATGTTTCTAGAAATAAAAAGTTTTTTTTATTAATTGCTTTCCATATTTTATTTTTGACCATTTTGCCAAAATGGAAGTATGAAGTTGAATGTTCCTGTCTCTGGCGTTTTAGTCTGGCATCTCAGTAGTCCAAGTGCAGATTCTGAACTGTTATAATTTGCTACATTAGTTGGTACATTTCTCAGCAGCATCTATTGAATATAAGCAACTATTGTATTAGTTATATCATCTGCCTTTAATGGAACCCAGGGATTCTGCTCAGTAGGGCCAAAGATAAGAACTGTATCAACTTATGTATTGATTTACAACAGTTTAGAACAGGTGCCCCCATCTCCCAGAGCTGCTTGAGAAAGACATTTCAAGGGCATCTTTGGAGACACAGATCTTCACTGCTAAAGGGTTGTGGTTGCCTTGGGCTGGTGCAGAAGCACAAAACATAATGTACAACATGTCTGCCCTACGTCTTCATTTAAGTGTTAATTCTCCTTTAATAAAATATAAATATGCAGTGCCCTTTCCTGGCACTATCCAAGATATTCAAATAATTCATGACTTCTTATAAAGCTCTGCACCCCTCTGCACCAGTTACACCGACTCACGAACCCTCTAGGATTTCCTGGGGAGAGACCTGGAGCTGTGGAGTGGAAAGATAGTTTGACATTTAAGTTCAGTTTAATCACAATTTAATTTACAATTGTGTCTATAGTACAATCTGCTTTAATGTGTTAGAGTGCTAGTTGTGGAGAGGACCCTACAATACTGGGAGGGTTGACTTTATTAAAGCCCATTGCAGCAGCAAAGCCATTTCCCAAGGATTTTAACAAGATTTCTGATACCTTTTGCCCACCTAGTGGCAGAATGCCATATGTTATAAAAATATTCATATTTTGCAAAGAAAAAAGTAAGTTGGAAAAATATCAATGAGAAAAACAAGACATAGTGTTCTTTTAATTGTTACTAAAATAATAAACTTTGCAACACAGCGTCTTTGTAAATTACTCACTGTCAACAATGTATCCATAAGATTTTATGCAGTGTCTCAATTGTCATGACATATGTCTACCCATGCCCACAATCCACCCTAAACAACACCCATTATCTTAGATTATTCTTATTTGAGTCTCCAAACTGTGACTGTCTTGAAAAAGGTTGAGTTGACATCTCTAAATGGGTTTGGCTAAAGCTGGCCTTACAGACCAACCATCTGTGAGTGTGTGTGTTTTAGCCCATAAGACCTTTACTGAAGACTGAGGGTGCATCTTGGACAAGCGCCTCTTCTTATGTTTTTATTGAAGTTTAAATATAACCATACAGGTATATTAGAAGATCAATATTCATGACGTTAGTACATTATAACATACAATTACTGTTACAAAGCTTGTGTTGAAAGTCAACAAACTTTCTGCTTGGTATATAAAATAAAATCAAGCAAATATAATAAAGATTAAAGAGATGAACAGAAAAGGGCAGGATACAAAGATGTATAGGTGCAGATGTTGTTTAGGAATTGTACATACATTTTTGAATTTATTTTCTGTCTTTAGGATGTAAATCTATACAGACCAACTATCTATAAAAATGTCCTAGAGTAGAGTGACATATCTAAATCGAATTGCCTCTCGTAGAGATAGAGCAGAGATGGACATGCACCAGGTCAGCCACGTAGTTTGTCCCATGAAGCCAAAGGGCCCTGAAATATTCTGTCTAGAACCCCTGTCCAATTTAATGTTCAAATACATTTGATCAGGAATCTCTTATAGTAATTTTGTCACTCATGTTTCTATATTGCCTTGATCAGGACACATGCTGCTACTTGATTCTATAGGTTAGGTTCTATAGAGTGCCCAGCCTCACTGTGTAGGAATATAAAAACTGTCGAAATGAGCTCTAAAAATTTTATTTTTTTTTATCAGAGACTGACATTTTTTCCTGTCTACAAACACCAATGGAAATCGTTGGGTTCAGCAACATCTGAAGGGCCCTTCCCTGCTGTTACATAGTGTTGTTTCTAGTTGAGGATTTAAAGAGCACTGTTTCATTAGGGCCACTAGATGGTGCTGTGTTGCCAACCAAGCTGACTTTCAGGAACAAATACAGTAGAACCATCATTTTATATCCCCTGATTTTAAGTTTTCCCTCATTTTACATTGTTGTTTTGTGGTGCCACCTATATATTATTCATAATACATTTCCCTGATTTTACATTTTCCTGGATTTTACACCATTTTTCTCTGGTCCACTGAAAAACGTAAAATTGGGGGTTCTGCTGTAGAACAATAATGAATTATATTGACAGTATTAAGGCACAGGGATCTTCCCCTGTAAGTAATGCATACCTCCCAACATTTTGGAAGTAAAAAGAGGGACACAATTTTTTTTTCCGCACGTAGCGCAGCAATTTTTTGACCACACCCCTTTCTGTGGCCACACCCCCTAATTACCATGTTTGTTTTACAAAATTTGCCAGGTTATGAAAGTTTGAAAATATTTCTCCTTATCTAAACTGTGTTTTTGTGTCTCAAAATTGTTACAAAGTATCTTATTTGCACCTGTTAGCTGTTCTGGGCTCTCTGCTAAAAGCCAATTAAGTGAGAAACTTTGTTTCTTTTTCTGGCTGTTCAGTGCAGAGAAAAGAGGGACTTTCCAGTACAAATGAGGGACTGCGGGTTGAGCTGTCAAAAAAGGGACTGTCCCTCTGAAAAAGGGACAGTTGGGAGGTATGGTAATGTCCAAAATACAGTCACAAAGACACACTCAAATAGACACATGGAAACAAAGAAAAGTGCTCATTTCCTTTCAGTGGCATTTCGCCAGGCCCCCCCTGCAAACAAATCTTCAGAGGGGCCAGTTGCACTCCAATCCCCATCCTCCCAACTATCCTGCCCACTTCCCCCCTCCACCCACTCCCCGTGCCGACTTGCGCCCCCCCCCCCCGTTGGTAAGAGAGCTGCTGGGGGGGGTTCTTGTTAGCTATAGAGGAAGCAGACCCTTTAATTGAATAAAGGGGTTTAAAATTAGACTTTTGGGGTCACACATACAGGAGTATGCGTGCCAATTATAGGAACCTGTATGTGATTTTCTCTGGAACTATGTGCCTCTAACTACAGCCTTGTTAACACTTTAGTTAGGGTTGAAAATATAAACGTAGCTAAAATGGTAGTGAATGCACAGCAGATTCACAGGGTTATGTAATAAAAGGCACTAAGTTTGCCCAGGAGCAGTAACCCATAGCAACCAATCAGCAGGCAGCATTTACTGGTCACCTGTTTAAAAGCAAACATCTTATTGGTTGATATGGGTTACTGCTCCTCTGCAAACTTAGTGCCTTTTATTACATATGGGGGTATGTGTGTTATGGCAATTTGTGTTATAGGGATAGTTAAAAACACAGACAACTGTCAAAATAAACAGAAGGATCACTGGGAATAACAGGAGAATATTGCCCTCTAATGTTAAACTTGTGGTATAGCATCACATCAAGCTCAATATTATTCAGATTCTCAAGCAAACTATATGTTTTCCTAATTTCCATTGTTTTCTAGGAATTTCTTCTTAGTCAAAAGATGTGAAAATGTTTTGGGAGGAAATTGCTCATAGATTTGCATTGTGATCATTTTCCTGCAGATTGAAAAAAAATTCATAAACTGAACAAAACACAGAAGGGTTACTTCTGGGTAACAATAAATATGAACTTAATTCATCCTTCAACAAAATGCAACAATTCAACCTCGTAAATGTCCCCAAATAGCACAGCTAGGAAAGCAGCTTTAAGGTGCCTATAGCATGCAGAAAAGAGGGGTACCACTAGGTGATTTTGTTTAAAATAAGTGTTTTCCCCTCCTTACGGTGACCATACATGGGCAGATTTTTTACTTCCAAATGACCGATTCCAGAACGTTCCGATAATATCAATAAACAGTCGGATGGTTGATGGTGAACGAACGATCGTCGGACGAACGATCCTCTCAACATTATCATTCGCAGAATTGATCGGATGAGTTCAAAAATTGTAGTCTTTCTGGGATAAAATCCCTCTTGTGCATGTCAGGATTGTAGCACAAGCCAACAAACATATACAGAACAACGAACATATACGGAATGACCCGAACGTTCTTTGCTGAAAGCTTCATTTGTAACCATATGAACTATGTAAAGAAATAAATTGGTGCTGACTGCAGGAATATCACCCTATCACCTCATATGTGAAAGAAGTTTATTATGCCATAGTATAAATCCATATGTCTGCATGGAGCAGGGAAGGAGAAACTGACTATATACTACAGACAGTGACACAATGCTAGCACCACTACTCATTTGTTGAACAGCGTTCATCCGTACACGAAGCAAGCGATACGGTTATATCTGTTCATATAATCATTCTCCGTGGATGGCATATCGTATGGTAAAATAATTGTCAGACAATCGTTTAACGATACGATCGTTCATCGCAGAACGATAAAAGTATTGTATATGCATGGCATATGACAGGAAGGACCAAGTTGACAAGTTTCATTGGGCACTAGTGAAGGGTGAATAAATCGGCAGGTGCGAATTTGTGGCGAATTTGCCGCGTTTCACCGACACGAATAAATTAGCGAAATTGGCACGAAAAAAATTTCCTGCATCAAAAAGTTTTGGACACGTGTCGGAACAGTCGATTGCGTCAAAACCGTCGCACATCGACATTATTCGGCCGCCCATTGACTTTAACGCCGGCATCAAAATTGACACGGGCATCAAAATTTGCAAATTTTTCGCCGCATCAACTGGAAATTCACACATTTTTTGCCGAAACGGTACAAAATCTCCCATCACTATTGGCCACCTTTAAGTTAACTTTTAGTATGTCATGGAATGCAATCCAAATAGCACTACATTTTAAGAACAAAAAAACAGACATTTTTTTTTTTGCGTCGATCTGTGATCACTGCCCACTTCGAGTCTGCAATGTGGTACCTAAATTGCCTAAACTGAGATTGTTGGGGTTTATGCAGTGCTTATACTGTAAATTGGGTATATACTTTATAACCTTGCCCATAACTGGAAAGTGTTTATTTGCCATTCATTTCCCAAAGACAGACGGTTATGGGGCAGATTCATGTGTGCATCAAACCACAAAACAATTTCCTATTTGTACTTATATATATGGTTAGAATCTGCTATGTTGCTTGCTGGCTTCAGGTATTTATTCTCCATAGTCTTAAAGACTAGTGATGGGCGAATTTATTTGCCAGGCGCAAATTTGCGCGATTCGCCGCCAGCGAATAAATTTGCAAAACGCCCACGAAAAAACAGACGCCGGCAAAAACGGGCACCGGCGTCAAAAACGAGACACAGTTTCGCTAATTTAAACGGCGCAAATTCACCCATCACTATTAAAGACAGTGTGAGCTATGCTCTTTCATTAGAGGTATGGCGAATACTCTGTAGGGGCAACATGGCAGCTCCAATGTATACATGAAAATATTCTGTGTACACAGTGGCATCATGCTTTATTATGCCAATATGGAGGGGGGGTGTATTCTTATTTTCTATGTAACAAGCAGCTAGTATAAGTAGATCCCCATAAGATGTTTAATGTATTCTTATAGTTAATGTATAAGGCCAAAATACCATTTCCCCACAATTGTACGGGTATGAGATCCCTTACCTGGAAACCCGTTATCCAGAAAGCTCTGAATTACTGGAAGCTTTTTAAGCAAATAGTTGTGATTTTTAAAAATGATTTTCTTTTTCTCTGTAATAATAAAACAGTACCTTGTACTTGATGGTAACTAATCTGCATGAATCCATATTGGTGGCAAAATCCTATTGGGTGTATTTAATGTTTAAATGTTCTTTAGCAGACTATGGAGATGGAAATGACAGAAAGTTCCTTTATCCGAACTAGCATTCTGGATAACAGATCCTATACCTGTACCGATAATAATCCCACCTCCTAATAATTTACAAATCATGGTGCTATCATTAAAATACAGCATAATTCAGACCTGTAGTGAAAACCTGTGCAGAGCCAACTGTATATTCCAGCGTTTTTCCCCATCCCCTACTATTGGCTGCTGGGGAGGTCTTGCCAATGAGTATTACAACATACACACATAATACATATCCAAAGCAGTTCCCCAGATCCCTCCGGAGCAGCCAGAACAAGAGAAAGTTGACTATAAATATGGATGTGCTTCTATAGTCCTTGGAGCAGAAACATAATCCTAGTGGGTTACACTGTATTTCTCTTTCAAGTTTATAGTAAGCGAGGGGATTTTACACAGGGAGATGAGAGAATGCAGGGTGGTTAATATGTTGAGACGTTAAATAGTTTCACAGAAGGATGAGACCAAAGAGTTGGCTCTGTGCCTGGTGGGGGATCTTAGACATCAAAAACAAAGTGTTCTCACTTCCTGTGTTCTATTGTTCCCCCTTTTGTTTGTCTATTTGCTTCTTGTATTCACCTCAAACCGTGAAGCATCGTGTTACTGACAATAGCAAACTCCCCCATTGTCGTGACAGACACACAGACACACACAGACACGCGGACATTTAATCTCCAGGCTGCTCACTAGCACTTTGCTTGGCGGCTGAAGGCCAATTATAAAATAAAATGTACAATTGGAGAAATTAATGAGAGAAATCTAAAAAAAATGCAATGTGACCCTGGGGTAACCCTGCTTGCTTATTTGTAATATGTTGAATGAAACAGAAGAAACCCATGTAGACATAGGGAGAACATACAAACTCCTTCTAAATAGTGCCCTGGCTGGAATTAGAACATACAGTACGTCCCAGTCTTCACTATATAGCTTCCTTGTATTACATTATGATTTCAAAATAATCTGACCAATATGTGCTATGGTATAGTTGGCCAATGATATACACAATAATGGCCTTCACAGGCTCAGATACTGGAATTAATATAATATTTTAATTAAATGTTAATTTATCAGGTTTTCAGTAGTAATATAAAAAATCAGCTTTTACCCTAAGGGGGTAAATATCCGAATTTTTTTTCTTTTATAAAATCAGGCTTTTAAAAAATGACGAATTTTTCAGAATTTATTAAACCCTGAGGATGGAAAAGTCTGAATCTGAAAATCCGGCATCTCAGACCTGTCGAGGTTGCATATAAGTCAATGGGAGAAGTCCCAATAATTTTTTGATGTGCTCTGGGTTACGTGCAATACCCTGAAGTTTTTAGGTGAAAATTCCCAAAAAATCATTAAATTTGTAAAAATTGGATGCAAAAATCTATATGAAAATCTATTTTTTTCCCGCAAAGAAAACTTTCGGGAAAATGTAATAATAAATAAGCGTAAAAAATCTGAGCAGATTTGATCGGAGTTTGTAGCAGAAAATATTGAGATAAATTCGGAATTTCATAAATAACCCCCTAAGTGTGTACAGTGACTGGGTTTCTATAGATGCCCCCAAATACCTTCCCCAGAAGTATGTCATGTAGGACTCCAAACCCACCTACTGTTTCATAACCTGGCGACAGAACATGTAAAGAAACAACATAAAGCCATATGAGTACTGGTGTGTGGCTCCATTTCTTTGACGAAAGTCAAAAAATAAAAAATTAATATAATATATAATGAAAAAGTACAAAGTCAAAAATATTTTTGAAATATGGTCTCTTACCAGGGTAACCCCCAGTCCAAGGGTTTGCCAAATATTTGGGAAAATTCAAAGCATTCAGATGTAATGAGCGGTCATCCAGCAGTTAGATTTGCTAAGGACCAGTATGATGTAATGCATTTTAATTGGTCAATATCCCTTTATAAGAATTGTACAAACAGGGGAGACCACTTGCCTATGAGTAAGTGCTCACCTCAGGCACGAAACGCGTCAGGCCTACATATGTTCTAATAAAGTTTTTTTTTACTTTTCTAAAAATACCTTGGCTACTGCTTTACTGCTGGATGACTTCTCACTACATCTGAATGCTTTGTATTTTCCCAAGAAAAAACAACATTAATTCTCCAATAGAATTAAGAGTCAAAGCTTTGTGGAAGTTGTATTTCTGCAACATCTGGGGATCCAAGGGTAAGACAAAGTGCCCTAAATGGAAGCTATAAGGGTCATGGCCCAGAAGATCATGGTTTGGCATTATTGAGGGTGCAACCAGGTGGCTAGCTATATTTCTCAGCATTTCTCTAGCAGTTTAACTTGGGGGGCTGGGATGTGTACTTCTCTGAGGTGAGTTTTATTAAGCATTACACCATGGCTGACAAACTGGGTGGCATATAGAAGGTGACAAATATCTGCAACAGTCCCAGTAGAGAGATTTAAGTTCTTTGGGACAGTGAGGATGACGACAATAAATATGGTACTGCAGGTTTGCTCTTATCATGCATTCCTTTACTAGCCAACTATCATTGCAAGGTTTTAGGACAGTGAACCTAATTCATTCTGAGGTGTATGTCAAGTGAAAGAATTCATAGAGCATTTGTAGAACTATTCATAAAGGACTACAAGCGTAGAAAGTAATTACGTTACTTTCCTGAGATTTATACATATGGAACATGCCATTATGTTGGTCTTCGATAAACTAAACCTGAGGCTTCAGCCTAGATACCACAGAACCAGCTGTCCTTTTTCTCTTAAACAGATTTGATAGTGGTTGTGTTGAGGAGGTTAATAACATACATGCTCTGATATGCTTTTCAGACTCGCTTTGTCTATAATGAATAGGTTCTCCCATCAAGGCTTGATTTTGGGACCTTACAAAAAAGGAATTATTGGGTGTTAGCTGATAAGTACAGGGGTGGCTGGCCATACATTTTCTGAAAAGCAGAGCAACTTCATGCCCCAGAATAATTCACTCCCTAGGTGAGGGAGGGGTTGGGTTACACTGTGAGTCTAAGTGAGGTTAAGGAAATGGTTTAATTTCTAATGGATGGTATTAGTTATGTGCTGAAAAAAAATACAGTATATTTATATTTATTTCTGGTAGTTCAGACAATGTATCTTTTCTACATAAACCCAGCCAAATGAGCACCTCTGAGTTTACTTTTAGAATGATGTAGAGAGTGATATCCTGAGACAATTTGCAATTGTTTTTCATTTTCTATTATTTGTGGTTTTTGAGTTATTTGGCTTATTATTCAGCAGCTCTCCAGTTTGTAATTTCAGCCATCTGGTCCAAGTTACCATTAGCAACCCTTCATTGATTTGAATAAAAGGCTGTAATATGAATGAGAGAGGGACTAAATAGAAAGATGAGTAATAAAAACTAGAAAGACTAATTGAAAATTTGCTCAGAAGGGGCCCATTCATTAAGTTCGAGTGAAGGAATAGAAGAAAAAATGCTGCGAATTTCGAAGTGGTTTTTTGGCTACTTCGACCATCGAATGGGCTACTTCGACCTTCGACTTCGACTTTTTTGGTCGAAGGATAATCCTTCGATCGTTGGATTAATATCCTTCGAATCGTTCGATTCAAAGGATTTAATTGTTCGATCGAACGATTATTCCTTCGATCGTTCAATCGAACTATTTGCTCAAAATCCTTCGACTTCGATATTCAAAGTCGAAGGATGTTCATTCCCCAGTCGAATATCGAGGATTAATTAACCCTCGATATTCGACCCTTATTGCATTTGCCCCTAAAAGTTAACTTAAAGGCGAACCACCCCTTTAAGTGAAAAAATGTAGGCTTATTAAAGTAATTGAAACATAATATTAGTACTATGGCCCTGCACTCAAGAATACATTCTTGGGGGGGCGTGTCCAAGATGGCGCTGTGAGCAGACGCGTGTGCCTTGAGCTCCGTGCACCGCATGCAGATACCCGGCTATTTACCCGACTGACCGGTCCGCAAAATAGGTCGCATCCACTTCATTCACCTGCTCGAATATGCGGAGGAACAATCCCAAGCCGAAACCGGAGGCAGCGTCTCGTTTGGAGCGCTTCGCCCGCGATCACGCTCAGCCACCATCCCCTCCCCAGGCAAGTCCGCCATCTTCCCCGCCGGGCCCTGCGCCTGACCAGCCGTCAGAGCCTCCTGAACCCACTCTAGGAGAGGTACTAGCGGCCATCATGGAGAACAGAGCCTCCAGCACTGCACAGTTTGAGGAACTGCGCGTCGACATTTCATTGCTGCGCCAAGACCTCCAAAAGGTGAGAGACCGCACCAAGGCCCTGGAAGATAGAGTTTCGGCCATAGATGATGTCATTCCCCCTCTTCACACCGATGTACAGGCCTTAAAGCTGCAGCTAAAAGCGGCCCTAGATAAAACAGATGACCTTGAGAATAGGTCACGGCGCAGCAATGTTAGGATAGTGGGCCTACCTGAGAGAGTGGAGGGCACTAACCCTACGCTCTTCATTGAAACCTGGCTTCAAGAAACTTTAGGTGCCACTACCTTCTCCAAGGTTTTTATCGTGGAAAGAGCCCACAGGGTCCCGGCGAGGCCTCCTCCACCTGGGGCCCCCCCGCGCCCCTTTCTCCTAAAGCTCCTCAACTATCGGGACAGGGATGCTGCCCTTACTGCTGCCAGGGAAAAGGGCCCGATTCAATATCAGGGGGCTACTGTGTCATTGTACCCGGACTTCTCTCCCACTATTCAGAAACAGAGGGCCGAATTTACAGGAATAAAGAGGCGCCTCCGTGACGCGCAAATCAAATACAGTATGCAGTATCCTGCGCGGCTGCGCATTCAGGATGGCGACCGTGCACTTTTCTTTGCCTCACCGAGAGAGATCGATGACTGGCTTAATCTGCGGGGCCCTCGCCGGTCCCCGAACCGTGATGCCTGATATGGCTAAGACCCCTATGATGTCATAGGTTGTGGGAAACATTTCTAACGGCACCAGTATTGGACCGCTTCGCCTCGGGCTGCTGCCTCTTGCTTATACTACCTGCTATGGATGCCTGCAGTGGATCACATTACTGTCACCTCCATGACTTTGCCTTCCCTCCTCCCTTCCCCCCCCTTTTTTTTTTTTTTTTTTTTTTTTTTTTTTTTTACCCTGCTGGATTACCCCTTGAGGCCTGACTACTTCATTCCAGTCCTAGCAACTGGGCCCTGTGCTATGTCTTATGGCCATGTGACAACTCTACCACGGCTGCAAGGGCTGCCCCAGCTTTCCTTTGCTCACTTTGGGTTCACCATCCTACGCTAGGGGACCTTGCTTCTGTCCTCTACGACCCTAATGTCGTGGCCCTCCTTTTCTATGATGACGCCTGGCCCTGTCTTCACTACCAAGGACTCAGCCTTCATGATGGGAACTTCCTTCCCCTGCCTCATTTGGCCCCTTCTATGTTCTCCCCCCCCCCCCTTTTTTTTTTTTTTTTTTTTTTTTCCAGTGCATTTTCTTTCCTGCGCTCTTCCCTTTTTGGATTGTGGCTCTTATCTTTTGCCACAGGGTAATCACACAGCATGAATATGCGGGCCTCAGCGATGGGCAACCGTTGGGACTTGTGCCGCCCTAGATCCCGTAGGAGGGACTGTTTTTTAGCAGTTATCTAGGGACTGAGCCTCTATTTTGGTTTATAAGTGTTATGGGTACTAGACTCGCTCAAGTTTGGGGGGTGAGTAGGGTGGGTTGGGTATGTCCTATTTTTGGGTTTCTGTTTCAATGTGTTTTGCAAACTGCTCAAGCTTTGTTGACTGATGTAAATTGTATACATAAGGTACTCTCTGTGAATTTTGCACTGCTCCCTGTTAAGGGATGGACACTCCGTTTGGCCTGGCATATACCTTTACCTGGGAAGTATGGCTAACATATCGATTCTGTCGTGGAATATCCGGGGACTCAACTCCAAATTCAAGCGGAGTCTCATGTTCAATTATCTGAAAAAGTACCCCCCCTCTATCCTTCTCCTTCAGGAGACGCACCTTACTGGGCAAAAAATTCTTGCACTGAAAAAACCGTGGGTGGGATGGCACTTTCACTCCACCTTCTCCTCGCACTCGAGGGGGGTCTCCATACTAATTAGAAAGAGTCTGCCGTTTGAATTATTGAAGCTCCACCTTGACCACTATGGCAGATTTCTGATACTACATGGCCTTATTGCCAACAAACCCATTCTGCTAGTTAACTTGTATATGCCGCCGCCATTCGCTGTGTCGATCCTAGACTTGTTAATGACTAAACTCACTGAATTCCCCCCCAGTCCACTCTGTATTTTGGGGGACTTTAACTGCTGTTTGAATCCCTCCTTAGACAAGTTGGGCCCCGACCCTCACACCCTAACTAAACTTACTACATGGGCAGAGGCCTTCCAACTGACTGACCCATGGAGGTGGAAGCATCCATCTCAGCGAGTATTCTCCTGTCACTCTACAACCCATAAATCCTTCTCGAGGATTGATCTTGCCCTTGCCTCAGTAGAGCTTCTTCCGCTTATTGACCAGGTCCAATACCTACCCCAGGCCCTTTCTGACCATTCCCCACTACAACTCACCATACGGTGGACTCCTGCGGCCACTGATAAACTATGGCGTCTGAGCCCCCTTTGGCTTAAGAACTCAACTGTGGCCACCGCGAATGCGAAGGCATATGGGGAGTACTGGGCCCTTAACGCTGACTCTGCCTCCCCACTTATCTTATGGGATGCTTCAAAAGCAGTCACACGAGGTGCTCTTATGGGGGCAATCTCGCAAGCCAGGAATGATAGTGTTGAACAAGTCACAATTGCGGAAAATGACCTTCAAAATGCTCTTACGTTGCACACCCAAGATCCTACCCCGGCTCACTATACTGATCTCCTGAAAGCTCAACACACCCTTTCCAATGCCTCTATTTCCCTAACCAGGAAAGCCTTGCTCTACCAAAATCAAAGACTCTTCGACCAGAGTGATAAAAATGGCAAACTTTTGGCGTTTTTGGCCAAACAGCAGGCTGCTCCTTCAGCTGTTTCGCGTGTTGTACTAGACAATGGCTCAGTGGTTACGGAACCGAGGCTTATAGCGCAGGAATTTGCTACGTTTTATCGAACACTTTACACCACGACAGCACTCTACTCCAATGCCCAACTCCAGCAATTTCTAGATTCCATCCCTATGCCTACTCTCACCGCCTCTGACCAAGCTTTCTTAGATGCGCCTATCACTTTACAAGAGGTTAGGGACGCTATTGCCTCACTACCTCCAAATAAAACACCAGGGCCGGATGGCCTACCCCCGGACTGGTACAAAGCCCTTTCGGACCAAATTGTCCCAAAGTACCTTGCCACACTTCAATGTGCCTTTGACAATAACTCGCTGCCCCCTTCGTTTACTGAAGCCCTCATCGTAGTTATCCCTAAACCGGGCAAGGACCCGACTAGATGCTCTTCCTACCGCCCCATCTCTCTACTTAACACGGATGCCAAAATCCTAGCCAAAATACTCTCCTCTCGCCTGCAGCGAGTGGTCCCAGACCTTGTCCACCCTGATCAATCAGGCTTCATGCCCGGGCGCTCCACTAACATTAACCTTCGCAGACTCTTTACTAACTTACAAGTCGCTCATGCTGAGACGGGCACCAGAGTTGTAGCCTCTCTAGACTCTGCTAAGGCTTTTGATTCGGTGGAGTGGGACTTTCTGTGGGAGGTTTTAACCCGTTTCGGAGTTGGCCCCCGGTGCTTAACCTGGATTAAGCTCCTCTATAGCAGCCCCACGGCACGCGTTCGAGTCAACGGCCTTATCTCGCCCCCCTTCTCCTTGACTAGGGGAACGAGACAGGGCTGCCCCCTCTCCCCGGTTCTCTTCGCTCTTGCGATTGAACCTCTGGCGATTATGATCCGACGCTCCCCCCAAATAAGAGGCTTAACATATGACACCGTACAAGAAAAAGTGTCTCTATTTGCTGATGACCTTCTTATATATCTGGCCGACCCTCACGATTCCCTTACTGCCCTCCTAGACCTGGTCAATCGGTTTGGATCCTTCTCTGGCCTCAGGGTGAATTGGGACAAGTCGGTCTTGTTCCCCATTGACCCCAATCAGCCCCAGTCCTTGCCGGCGGAGACTCCTCTGGAGTGGGCCAACCAGTTTAAATACTTAGGTGTGACCATTCATGCTGACATTGCACAATATGTCTCCCTTAATTTGGACCCACTTATAGTAGGCATGGCCAACACACTAAATCGGTGGACCAGGCTGCCCTTGTCGTTGTGGGGCCGAGTCAATCTTATTAAAATGATTTATCTTCCGAAACTCCTTTATCTGCTCCACAATGCACCTATATATATCCCGAAGTCTTACTTTAAACGTATTAACCAGATCATGGTCCCCTTCCTTTGGAACAATAAAGCCCCCAGACTTGCCTTGACTAAACTGTGTGCCCCGTGTGATGAGGGTGGCCTGGCCCTCCCTAACTTTCACCTATATTACCTGGCCTCGCAAATTTATTACCTCCACTGGTGCCTTAACCCTGACCCTTATAACCCCAACTCGCAGTTGCAGGCCCTCCTTGTGGCCTCGTGGGAGGGTCTTCGCAATTTCCCATACCGGTCCCTTAAAGACTACAACTCTCTACCAACTACGTTAACCACCCCTCATAAAGCTTGGATGTTAGCCCTCAAGGTGTTGGGTTGTGAGCCTCCAATACTGTCCCCCCACTTGCCCCTGTGGGGAAACTCCCACTTACCTCACCTCAGAACCCTGCCAGACTCTGTCTTCTGGCCACTCCACGGAATTAAGTGCCTAAAGGACCTCCTTGACCCGCAAACGTTCCCCACATTCCCTGCTCTTCAATGCAAGACCCACCCCACGCCTATTCTGCTATTCCAATATCTCCAGTTACGACATGCCTTTCACTCCCAGTTTCGCTCCCTTACCCCCCAGCAATCCTCCCCGACTATAGAAGATATTCTCCGGGACCCTAGCCCCTCCAAATTGGTGTCCAGACTCTACCACCGACTTCTCCTATCTGGTCCCAAACCATTCCGAACTGTCCAAGACTGGTGGACTACTAAAATTGTTGGTCTTACTCAGGATGATTGGGAGGAGGCAATAGACAATGTATACGCTGGTCTTATCTCTCTCAAGGATAAGCTGGTACAGTATAAAATTCTACACCATGTATATATAACCCCTATCCGCCTTAAACAAATGGGCCGAGTCCCTCTTGACAACTGCCCCAGGTGCCAGCAACCGGGTGCGGAATTTTTCCATTTAATATGGGAGTGCCAACACATCTTCGAATTCTGGACTAGAGTGGTACACTACTTAGCGGATAACCTAGAGTTTCCGAGGGTCATCTCCCCTACTGTTTGCCTACTAGGGGTCTTGGAGGAATTGGTCCCAGCCAAATACCCTAGACTTGCCTTCCGCATCCTCCTCTTCTACGCACGGAAGACGATAGCAATGCACTGGATGGGCAACCTACCACCCTCTCTTAGTGCCTGGATACGCCTGGTTAATAGTGTGATACCTCTATATAAACTTACGTATGAATCTAGGGGTGCCCTAACGAAATTTGACAGCATTTGGGGCCCATGGGCTGACGTGGATCCAGACCCCCCGGATTGAGCCGTCTCAGAGCATCCCTTCTTAGCAGTGGTGATAGAGGGTTCCCTAGCCCTGGCCTGTCAGGGAAGGCCTTAATCATTGTGTTGTAATTATTTTACATCTCTTTTTTAGAAGTACTACCTACCTGTTATGCATAGAGTCCAATTTGGTTTTCTACTTCTGCTATGTACCTTCCTTGTGTCAGTTTGCTCAACAGTTTGTACTGTGTGTCTGTATGTTGTGTTCAAAAGGAAATAAAACTTACCTTTTAAAAAAAAAAAAATACATTCTTGAATCTCCCGCGGAAATTCGCCGGTGAAAATTTGCTGGTGTCAATTTCCACGATTTTTACGTGAAAACGTTCGAATTGCTCGATTTTTTTGTGAAAACGTTTGAATTTCAAGATTTTTTTGTGAAAACGTTTGAATTTCAAGATTTTTTTGTGAACTTTTGGATTTCAAATTTTTTTGCGAATTTTTCGACGTTTCGCAAATTTTGCAGGAAATTTGCTAATTTTACGGCAAACTGAAATGGGAGAAATTCGCCCATTGCTATTCATAAACACTACTATAGTTTACATAAAAAAAGTGCTGTGTAGCCATGAGGGTTACACAGCACCTGAAAAAGTAGAAAAAAACACAGGTTAAACAGCAGATAAACTTTGTAGAATAACATGGCTTTAGATTCCTGTGTATGAATTTAACCCATTATATTCTGCAGAGCATATCTGCTGTTTCACCTGTGCCATTTAACCCTAATTCAGATTGAATGGCTGCCCCCATGGCTTCACAGCAGCTTGTTTATATGAACTATAGTAATCTGTCTGAAACAAACACATTAGTTTTACTAGTGCACGGCAACTGTACACGAATTGCTTGAACTTTTTTTTTTTACGTTACTGTTCCTTTAAGATCAGAAATCGTGAGATCTAGGGTGAAAACTTTCTAGAATAGTATTTGGAACAACTGCTGGGACAGAAAAACAGTCACATTTACAAAGGATCATTAAATTC
Organism: Xenopus laevis; assembly: GCF_017654675.1. NCBI lineage: Eukaryota > Metazoa > Chordata > Amphibia > Anura > Pipidae > Xenopus > Xenopus laevis. The sequence continues at coordinate 148,446,422 of NC_054373.1, forward strand.
CTTTTATTTTCTTACAATGTGTTGAAATGATGGTAGGAACAACTGAAACACAATTGCATGAATGGAATGAATAAGAAGTCAAGTATTTTTATTTAGATAAACAAAGCAGTATATACACACACTCACAATCAGTAGCAGCTTTATATCCAAAGGAGACATGCGCAAACCTGCTGCCCTACAGCTCCCAGAATCCCCCCTGACAGGTTGGGTACCTCTCATCCAATAAATAGATGTCCTATAAAAGCATTTAATCCCAAAGGAAATGAATAAATATTGACTCCAGTGACTGGTGAGCGATACCACAACAGGGATGCAGTATCACCAAGATTCCCACAAATACTCCCTTATATACAACACACACTCATTTGAAACAAGCAAGGTTTTATATTAGAAAAGCTCGGCATATTCCAATTTCGAAATGTCTATAAATACCCCAAGGCATGTCCCTTTTTAAATGTATCACGTTTGGCTTTTTTGGGGGATGGAGACAAACTTAGGAAACATTTTGCACCATGAGTGACACCTAAGGACCTTTCTATATACAACAGGTTCAGGGTCCCTAATGTTTAAACATTCATAGGCTGAGTCTTTTGTTGAGTAAAATGTGCAATTTTAAGTTTGCTTGGGTTTTTTACTCCTTTTTAATATTTTCCAGGGGAGAGTCTGCACACTTCATCTTTTTGTTCTGGTGGGTTTTGGTATGTTTGGAAAGGTGGTCACTTCTCATAAACCTCTTGCCACACTCCTGGCAACCAAAGCGTTTCTCACCAGTATGAGTCCTAAGGTGCCTCTGCAGTTCATCAGATCTGGTGAAACTCTTCCCACATAACATCCAGTTGCAGATGAACGGCCTCTCACCTGCATGCCAACGTAAGTGGGCCTTTAAATGGGAAGTCTTTCCATACACTTTGCCACAGCCTGGAAGATGACAGATATGGAGCTTCTTTTTGCCTGGTTCCTCGTTGCCTGGAGATGCTTGGCAGTTTGGGCACTTACACCTCCGGCAGCGACGTGTTGAGTTTAGGAGTGTTTTGGAGGAGCTCTGTAGAAGTGCTGCAAACTGGGGCTGTGACCCAACAACCAATGGGTTTGCTAGATGAAAGGAGGGGAAATTGTTTGGACTTGTCTGCTGCAGGCTCCACCATGTCTGGTCATCAATGTGTGTTGAACTCAAGTGTCTTTGGGTCAAAGTGGTTGAACCTTGCATAAAGCTTGAGAAGTCTTGAGTCACTGCACTTGGGTCTTGGAAATGGTAGGCAGCATTGCTCTGCATTTGTGGAGTCAATACTTTGACGGGAGACAAATCAAATGAATAAGCAGTAGGATCCGCTGGAGGGGTTAATGGGAGCTCATGAGAGGCAACAGTTTGCATGTGGCCAGGATACTGCACTTTAGGGACACCGAATGTCACAGCATGGGAAGCGATCCCCGAGTTGACAGGAATGTCATTGCTCCATAACTGAAACATTCCTGAAGTTGGAGCAACAGGATCGTATGCGGACTGTGTATACTCCCGGGAAATGGGTCTGGCTGTAAGAACAGGACCACAGGTTGATTGAAACAGGGCCAAAGATGTCAGGGGTCCTCCGTCTGGAGAAGAACTAGGAGTTCTGTCCTGAAATGTAAAAACAAAGAAGCTTAATGGTGTGGCTCACCTTTAATGTAACTTTTATTATGTTATAGAACAGTTATTTTTAAGCAATGTTTCAATTGGTTTTCATTATTTATTTTTTATAGTTTTATAGTTATTTGCCTTTTTCTTCTGACTCTTTGCAGCTTTCAAACTGACCCCATCTAAAAAAACAAATGCTCTGTAAGGCTACAAATTAGGGATGCACTGAATCCACTTTTTTGGATTCGGCCGAACCCCCGAATCCTTTGTGAATACCGAACCGAATCCGAACCCTAATTTGCATATGCAAATCAGTGAGGGGGCGGGGATATAAGTAAAAAAATGTTTTACTTCCATGTTTTGTGACGAAAAGTCACATGATTTTAATTATTCCGATTCGGGTTCGGCCAAGCACAAGGATTCGGCCGAATCCTGCTGAAAATGACCGAATACCGAATCCTGGTATATATACTTATATAATCCCTACTTCAAATGTATTGTTTTTGTTACTTTTTATTACTGATCCTTCGATTCAGACCCTCTCCTATTCATATTGCTGTCTCTTATTCAAATCAATGCATGGTTGCTAGGGTAATTAGGACCCTAGTTGCCAGATTGCTTAAAGGAGAATTCAACCCGTAGTTTAAAAAACCCCTCCCTCCCAACCCCTCCCCCCAGCTTACCTGCCCCACTGGGCAGATGCCCCTAATTTTTTACTTACCCCTCCGTGCAGATTCTGGCCATGGGAATTCACGGGAGTCATCTTGTTTTTCAGTCTTTTTCGGAAATTTTCCGAAAAGGCCGTCAATACACAAAGATTACCGAAGGAGAAGAAGATGGCTGCCGTGAACTCCGAGGCCTGAATCTGCCACGAGGGTGAGTAAAAAATTAGGGGCATTTGCCGGGGGGCAGGTAGGCTGGGTGGAGAAGGGGGGGTCTACCCAGGGTAGGGGGGAGGTTTTTTATTATTACTGGTTGAATTCTCCTTTAAGATGCAAATTGAAGAGCTGCTGAATAAAAAGCTAAATAACTCAAAAACCTTCAACAATAAAAAATGAAAACACATTGTCTCAGAATATCACTCTATCTAAAAGTTATCTCAAAGGTAAACAACCCCTTTAACAAAATTATTTTTTTTATATTGTAAACTGTGGCAACTAGTAGGGATGTAGCGAACCGCCGATAATGTGTTCGCGAACGCCGTTCGCGAACACCGGCAAAAATTGCGAACAGTTGATTTTCGTTCGAATCGAACGAAAATCGTTCGATTTTATCGATCGAATGGTCGAATGGTCGAACGATTTTGACGCGAACGCCTATTGGCGAACGTCGCGCGACGTTCGCGAACTTGCGGCGGACGCGAACAGCCGATGTTCGCGCGAACAAGTTCGCCGGCGAACAGTCCGCGACATCCCTAGCAACTAGAACCTTGTTGTCCATGTTTCCCTTGCCTTGTAGCCCATACTGCAAGTTGGTTTTATGGGATGTAAATGCAGGCGGCCTCCATAATGCATTAAAGGAACAGTAACATCAAAAAAAAAGGTTTTTAAAGTAATAAAAACTGGTAACACTGCTGTGTTTGCTGAGCTCTATAAAATATCATGATTTACCAAAATTTTACCCAAAGATAACCTTTCTCTAAACAAATGTTGCTCATTAAATAAGATGTATTCCCCTTCTTACAAATCTGCAATATATTATTACGCAGGCATCACGTCATCAAAGATATAAGACAGTTCATTAGAAACATAAGCAGCACACATCTATTATCTACACACTTGCAGCTGTAGCAAAGGCACTGCAGTCATTGCTACTGATTAGTGGCAGCCAAAGTGTGTGATTTCCAGGGACAATCCCAAGTGGAGAGCCACATGTGTTGACTCAAATTGCTCTCAGTGTTAAACCACCCACACTGATCTTTGCCTGTTTCAAGTACTGCTACTTAATAGCAATGATCAGAATGTCATGTGTGAACACCACCCTTTGAGATCAAGTTAAATAAAAGCTCACCTTGGCAGGGTAAGGACTAGTAGGCATATTGTAACCCCTGCAGTAAGTAAATGGAAACTTTACATTCAGACATTCCAGCATGACCACATTTTACCTCCAAAACAGAAGTGATAAAGTGCATTTTACATACTAGTCCCAACCCCAGAAGCCAACTGCCCCAGTTTAGACATAAAATATATCTGTTCTCATCTTGCTCTGCTATACCTGCTATACCACAATCCCTTCCCAGAGACTATTATCCCACTGTTACTATAGGCACCATCTCTCCCTACTATACCTGTTATCCCACAGTTACAATCCATTCCCAGAGACTATTATCCACTGTTACTATATGCACCATCTCTCCCTACTATACCTGCTATCCCACAGTCCCATCCCAGAGACTATTATCCCACTGTTACTACAGGCACCATCTCTCCCTACTATACCTGCTATCCCACAGCCACACTCCCTTCCCAGAGACTATTATCCCACTGTTACTATAGGCACCATCTCTCCCTACTATACCTGTTATCCCACAGTTACAATCCATTCCCAGAGACTATTATCCACTGTTACTATATGCACCATCTCTCCCTACTATACCTGCTATCCCACAGTCCCATCCCAGAGACTATTATCCCACTGTTACTACAGGCACCATCTCTCCCTACTATACCTGCTATCCCACAGCCACACTCCCTTCCCAGAGACTATTATCCCACTGTTACTATAGGCACCATCTCTCCCTACTATACCTGCTATCCCACAGTTACACTCCCTTACCAGGGTTAAGAGTAGAAGAAATGTAACTGAAACAGGTATGTTCCCTATTTAAGACACAGACACACAATCACACACAATGGGCAACAAGTAATACAAGACAATTTCTAGTGGAAGTCAGTGCAACTAAAGAAACTTGATGTAATATAATGATTGCAGCGGTGCCTGCAAGAAGGAGGAAGTGCAGGACAGTCGTGTGCCGGTAAAACGGATAGAGAAAACTTTTCTTTCCGAACTGCACTCCCAAAAGAGTTTTCTAAGGAGCAGACATATGTTACTGTTGAACTAAAATCGGCAGCACCAGTCACTGCACGACTCGCAGCTGAACGGATAAAAGGGAGGGGGTCGCCGACTACATGAAGTATCCTTGGAAAAGCAACAAAAATTAAGTAAAAATATCGGTCCTATAAAGGGTAAGTAGTCGCGCGATTCAGTACCTGTAATAACAAAACTAAATGTAATAGTGTAACTGCAATCAATAAATCGCACACCACCTGCAACTCACAGCTACGAGAACCTGCCAGTCTCCAACAGCCCAAAGAAGCGCACATGTTATTTAGCTGTAAATAAGCAAAGTGCTCTCCCCCGGCCCAATAAATAAAGTGCGCAAGTTATTACCTGTAAATAAGCTTGAAGTGTGTTCTCTCTGTGCAGAACCAGAGAAGCCATGAGGTTTGTCCCGCTGGAGAGAAGCAGCAGTAGCCTTACAAGATCATATCTGGTCTGGAATAAAGTGAGTAGCTGCGACAGAAATCAGAGGATGCGACTAGTCCGAGCCTCCGCCTCTCTGCTCCTTCCATCTACTGTTTCATCTCTGTGTAAACTTTTTTTTTTTTGACTGCCTCTCAGCCAATCAGGAGTGTGTGTGTGGATTGCCTTTGAAGTGAGGAAGCTAACCAATCATTAAATAGATTGAGTCACTTTCAAAGTTGAATCCTCCTTTCAATGTACAGACCCCCTGCTGGGTGAGTGTTATGTATGCAAAGGTTTGGCTCTGCTATCAGGATCTATAGAGCTTTTGTTGGGGGGGGGGGATCTTGTTTTTTTTATCTCCTTTAAAGATACACCAAAATACTGAGCAGATTGGTGGGAATTGATTGAAGAGTTCTGTGAGAAGAGGCACATGCAGTAACTAGTGATATGTAAGAAGATGAAACACTCAAATAAAGGGTTGTTGTGTGTTTAGCAGGGAAAGGGTTAAGGTCCCCATAGACGCAAAGATTTCTCTTGCCGAACAACCGATTTTAGCGAAGTCCGACCAATCCTTCGAAAGGATCGTGCAGTTAGTGGGATTCAAACGATCGTACATCTTACGATTTTTCTTCCAACATCTGTCCGAAAATTGATCAGCCAGGTTAAAAAATCTTTATCAGTCCCAGTGCAATCTATCTATGTTTGCAGGGCCAAGCAGGCAGCTACCCTTTGTTTTCCTGGCAAATTGGTCTTTTTAGTTGATGGACAATTCGATCGTTCCGAGATAAAGGTGGCCATAGATGAAAAGATCTGCTCGTTTGGCGACATCACCAAACAAGCTGATCTTTCCCCGATATGGCATTAACCGGCATGTCTATATCGAGGGTAATCTGAACGTTCGGCCCAGGTTGAACAATGAGAGCGCAATGGGCTCCGTCGGGATCGGGACAAAATCAAACCTGTCCGATCGACCAAACGACCGTTCTTCGCCGGACAAAAAATGTCGGGACTTTCCACACACGGTCCGAAAATTGTAAGAATCTTTGATTTGTTCGATAGGATCTTTGCCTCTATGGCCACCTTAATTGTGGTCTCACGATGATGATCGGATCTTTTAAAAATCTCAACATCTATGGCCAGCTTTACATTAAGTTCTACTGCAGCCTGTTAATAATTGAATCCATCTCTGGATCCAGAATCTGATAGAAGCAATACAATGAGCACCAGGGCAACATCTGCCTTTTGGACTTTATATTAACCATTTCAGCCCCAGAGGATGGTTCAAAGAGTTAAAATGCTTTCTTGTATGCTTTGCCTTTTGCTAGAGGGAGTGGGCTGTATGTGTAAGTGCAGAGCAATTTAACAGTAACACCAAAAAATTAAAGTGTTTTAAAGTAATGAAAATATCATATACCGTTGCTCTGCACTGGTAAGGACAGAGACACACACTCAGATTCAGGGAGATTTAGTCGCCCGGAGATAAATCACCTTTTCATCAGGATGACTAATCTCCCCGAACTGCCTCCCGCCGGCTAGAAACAAAATCGCCAGCGGGATGATCCCTAGGATCGATTCTTTTTCTGAAGTCAAACGAAGCGCACCAATTGCCATCCCGTCGGAGATATACATTCTAGCCGGAGGGAGGCAGGAGATTAGTCGCACTGAAAAAAATGCAATTTGTCGCTGGTCGAATCTGAGCGTGTGTCTCTACCCTTAAACTGATCAATTATAGTTCATATAAACAAGCTGCTGTGTAGCAATGAGGAAAATTTTTTAAAAAAATATAGGGCACAGGTTAAATAGTGGAGATCAGATAACACCATTATGGTCTACAGAGCTTATCTGCTATCTGCTGTGTAACCTGAGTCTTTTCTCCTTTGACTGGCTGCCCCCATTGTTACACAGCATCTTATTTATATAAACAATAGTAGTGTTTCTGAAGCACCAGTTTTACCAGTGCAGGGCAACACTGCATTATATTTTTATTACTGTAAAACACTTTTATTTTTTAATGTTGCTGTTCCTTTAACAACAGGACAGAAGTCTGACTGCTACCTGGGTCCAATGTGTGGCTTGTCTTCACTTTGCCTCAATCCTGGAGGCAGACATTAGCAGCAAGGGGTGATGCTTTACAGGGTTTAGAGGACATGTAAAGTTGGAGATAAGGGGGGTTTATGGGGGACAAAGATTGGGGCCTCTGTCTATGATAAAATTATGTCCAGCTTGCAATCCTCCAGCTTTTGCTGCTTTCAGGGGAGATGTAGGGGTTATAGTTCAACAGCATATAGGGGGTTTGATGTGTATTCTGAAAATATCTAATGTGTTTTCAGTATAAAATAGTATGTCTTTTGTGATTTGTCAATTTTATCAACAATGCTTGGGGCAGCAGGAAAAATTCCTGTATTGAACTGCGCTAAAAGTGTCCCTGTTAAGGAAAATCAATCTTGCAGTGGGTGCATGGATTAGTCTTCCTGTAGAGATGGTAGGAAGTGAATTGAGAAAAGACAGACTGATTGAGACAGGTATATACAGATAATGTGTATTGTAGGAGCTATGCTACAGGACCCCAAAACAAAGCAATACATGAGAATCTGTTTCTTATACACGGGTGTGTCCTCGGTGCCCTGTCTATTATACAGCAGCAGAAAGACCTTTGCCTTGCTACGAATACTAGGTTCTATTATATGTATGCACTTTCTTGTTTCCAAAATAATATACAAGTATGGAATCCGTTATCTGGAAACACATTATCATAAAGCCCCGAATTAAGGAAGGGCCATTTCCCATAGACTCAATTTTAATCAAATAATTTAAAAAAAAAATAATTTCCCTTTTCTGCAGGACTAATGGAATCTTGGATTTTAACATTATAGTCAAGGGATCATTTTAATTTCCTTTATGCCATGCCACATTCACATGTATAATGCGTATATGATCTTCTCTAATTCCTGAATTATTCCATAAACACATGTTTCAATTTTAACTAAAGCAGGTAAATAATCTCCCCAAAATTATTTCCCGACGGCAATAAGTAAATTGGGGTGGGAAAACGTATGAGGTGTTTAGTTTTCCGAAGTTGGCAGAAGTTTTGCATTCCAGGGAGATTTGTCACCCGTGTTAGCTAAGATTAAAATGTGGGTACAAATCTCCTGTGTATGTAGGTCTATGTCTGTATTTCACCAGCTTCCACTTCTTACCGTTATACTCATAATGAGCAATTCATTATTTCTTCAACAGACAAGACATTAGTGATGTGCAGGCCGGCCAAATACCCGCGGGACCCGTGGGTCGGGCGGGTTCAGGTCCAGGGTTGGACTGGACATGGGGGGGCCCACCAGGTTGCTAACCACCAGGGCCCCCCGCGCGTATGCACAAACATCGGCGCACGCAAGCACAATCGCCAATACACAATGCATGAACGCCGACATGCATGCATTACTGGCAACAAGATTTATTTTATTTGGGGGCCCGGAGATCGGGGAAGGGGAGCTGGGCCAACGAGGGCCCACCGAGTTTTTTCCCGGTCTCCCGCCGGCCCAGTCCGACGCTGTTCTAACCCCATGTCATGAAGGGGATAATGATCATGATAATGATAATGAGTGGATCTCTACCCGGTATGCCCACATTGAGGTGGGGGCGATATCGGGCTGACCCGATCGTGGGCCCTAGGGCCCAACGATCAGATCAGAATGGAGGCAATACGGGCAGTCGAATCGCGGGAACACATCAACGAACAGATGCGACCACGATCTGACAAGATTTTTAACCCTGCCTGATCAACATCTGACTTTTGGCCAGACATCGATCAGGGATTCGGTCTATCAGCAGCTTTTATCGGCCCGTGTATGGGGACCTAAGAAATGACTGTACCTGACTGTACAGCTGCATCTGAGGCAGGGGTGATTTCCGGATATATTTCTCTGCACAGATAGAAAGGATTCTGGTGTTTTGTTTTCACTCTATATCCTCCTGCCATTTGCTTGTATCACTTATCTTAATCAGTAGATGCATTGTGTTCCTTGGCCTGTCACAATGAGCATATAGAGTTTACACGATCTGCATTCAATGAATAGGCAGTTTCATTCCAATACAATGGTGAGAAAGTAAACAAAGGGCCACAGGATATTGCAAGCAATTGGGGTTCTTTATCAGAGAAGTAGTGGCAAAATTTGTCTAAAAGCCATACACAGCTTTGATAGGGAGTGGACATTGTATTCGGGCTAAGGTCGTTTTAGAAGATTAACAATAATAATGTAGGAGATAAGGTAGTAAATATAGAAAGAAAAAAATATAAAGGCATAGAATTGTAATCAGTCATTTCACATTGATATCAGTGGAAAGCTGACATGTTCAGGTGCCACATGTAGGGAGACCATGCTCATGTGTGCCAGTCCCCTTTGCTTTTCATTGGAAGTCATTGGATGCATTTCTGGGCATATGGATTCCATATGAATCACAGCATGTTGCCTTACACTCGTGCCATCATGGGTACTGGTAAACTGTAAAGATTTACATTCAAGGGAATGGGAAGTGATCCTCGGACAGGAAATTGCATTCTAATTGCTGCCACAAGTAACAGTGATCAAAATTGTACATGTGCCCTAGTGAAAGTGAACAATAGGCAGGTCACTGCTGAAGCTTTCAGGCAATTCCCATTCAACACAATGGAAGATGGCAGGGGGGCAGTTTCAGGTTTTAGGCACTGAGAGAGAAATGTGGTGAGCAAAACACTTCATATCCACCCTGTGTGCCATAGGCTTTAATCTGCAGTGTCACTAGGGTTGTGTTATTGATTTAGCATAATAAAGTTGGGTACACACGGCAGACCTGCCAGTTTCACTTCTCAGTAAATCTCTACAACTCTTTTTATATTGTGGGTGTCACATTAGTGTGTCAGAATGGAGACATGCAGGAGAAAACACAAAGACAAAAGCTTGAGGAATTGGTTCTCACCACCACATAGAGATTAATCACTTGGAACGTGGGTAGCCCCTCTCAGTGAGCTGGAGAGAGAGTCTGTCACCCATGCCTCCGGCCCTCCTCTTCCTCAGCAGGAGCGGCTCATCACTGCCACAAACTGTTGCTCTAATGACACATTTGGACACATCCTGAAAACTATGGGGCTGATTTATGAATAATCATTAAGGACAAATTACTTAGATTATATACTGTATTTTCTACTCTGTAAAACTGCAGCACTGCATATTCACACAGTACTTTATAAATACATTTATACATATATACATGCTGACTGATTCCATTTTATCCACTAGGATTTGAGGATTTCTTAACCAAAATAAGAAATTAGATTAATCTGGAACTATTTGCTCTGAATTGATCTTATAGGGATCAATGCTCATGGAACTGTTCATTTGATAATAAATGAGGTGGGAAAATAATTGACATTTCTGATAACTGTCACACAAGGTGTGTAAGGGCTTGTCCTGCAACTATACACCTTGTGTGCCATTGTGTTTCTTTACTATAAGTATTAGGAGGTTGCTGTATCCTCTGGGCACCAAGCTCACCGACATCAAAAAACAAGGGTGTGCGAGTATTTTTCCTATTACAACTTTTGAATCTATCAGCCAGTTGGATTGCTTCCTGACCCTATATAATGTCTCAGTTGCAAATTTTGGCAAAGAAACCCTTAACAAAGTTGAATTGCAACAAGGTTAGTAATATGCCTAGTTGATGTGTGTGTCTAGTTGATATGTGTGTCTGTATATTATATAGTGAATAAAGTACCCCCTCTTTTAAAATACAAGGATATTATAAGTTACCGAGGAGTTTCATGACCATATAAAAACACGAGGCCGAAGGCCGAGTGTTTTTATACAGGTCATGGAACTCCGAGGTAACATCTAACATCCTCATATTTTACAACTGGGGGTACTTTATTTATTATAATACACAAGTTTTAGTGAGTCATGTGACAGAAATGACATCAGAACTCACCGTTTATAACTGATGACATCAGAACTCACCGTTTATAAGGATATAATTTACAGGATATTCATGGCTTTTGTGTATTATATTTATATACACCAGTTGGAGCAACCAATTTGGAGGCTGCCTAGAGCTGAATAAGAGCAGTAGTGCTTTTTCATGATAGTAGTAGCAGAGCTCATAGTGAAACTGAAATACTTTGTGTAGTTGATCAGTTAAATAAATACAGATTTCAATGCTCAGGGGAAAGAATGACACTGGAACGGTGCTTCATTCCCCGAGCTACTGCTCAGTCACTCAGCAAAAGCATAACCCGATTTGTGTGTTATGATAAAGCAGGGTAAGAGCACATCTCGATCTCCCTTTCTATACCCAAGAGATTGGGAACATTTGCATTATCTCTGCATAGCAAATTAGCAAGTGTCCTGGCTTTGAAAGTCAAGGGTGAAAGAGTTAAATCTCCTAGGGAGCTAAGAACTGGGGGAAGGGGAAGACATATCAAAGGGCAGTATTAACAAAAAAAGTAAGAAAAAACATCTGTGTTACTTTAAGTAGGCGGCTGGGAGTTCCTTTAATGTGTTTTATTGGGGAGAAGTTGTTAATTGCTCTGACTATTGGCTTCCTGTCTTCCTTAGCATTGGCCAGCTGAATGCTTTGATGTGTAAGCGACACAATCATCCTTATGCTGCACAGGATTGCCATGCTCTGCACAACTTTGTTTTCTTATTGAGCTCAGCACATGTGTACATAACACTGCCTCGCTGTGCCATCAGCTGCCATTCTGCTTACTGCATCTCTCTCACTATTCACATTTACATTTTAATTCTATTCTTCAATGTAAAGTTAAAATGGACTTAATAAAGGACGTAATAAAGCAGAGTACTGTATAAAAAAAATAGATAAGTAGAGGACTTAGGGGTGTTCAATTTGTATTGATTGTCTAGAAATGGGAAAAGGATAATTGTCAAAATAAGCTCAGTGATTTAGCTGCCATTAGTAATTATTGTATTAGTTATTGGCTCTCTGTGTAGGGCCTTTTTTTAATGTACCTGTATTGACTTGTGGATAGCTAGGCAATATTCCTTTTGGGTCAGGTCTAAGGAGAAGTTTAATAAATATTAAAGGGGATGTTCACTTTAAATTCATTTTCAGTATGATGAGTTATATTCCTAGACATTTTGCAATTATTTTTTTATTTTTCACTAGATAGATAGATGGATATATAAATAGATAAATGGATAGATAGATAGATAGATAGATAGATAGATGATAGATAGATAGATGATAGATAGATAGATAGATAGATAGATAGATAGATAGATAGATGATAGATATAGATAGATAATGATAGATACATATGAAAAGTGAAATGCACCATGATTATTATTATCTCCATCATTTCACACAGCACTTTACAGAGAAAAGGGATACAAATCCAAGAGCAAACAGTTAACATTAGTGATGAGCTAATCTGCCCCATTTAGCTTTGCCGAAAAATTTGCAAACATAAACTGACATTTTCCAAAAGTTAAAACTTGAGGAGACAGTGGGGGGGGTGGGGTCCTGCTCACTGCAACTTACATTTTAAACATAGTAATGCTGTACAGTGTATATATATATATATATATATATATATATATATATATATATATATATATATATATATTACATTGCTGCATACCTGTGACAGTGTAACAGATGTTCTATTTGAATTAACCTCATCTCTTTGTACCGTGACCAAAGTGTTAAGGCCTTCAGGTAAAAAAGACAGCAATATCCAAGTTGCCCGCCTTTCTTTCCCTTTAGTAATTTGAATGCTTATTTTGCCCTTTGGTCTCTTCAGCCTCCCTCTGGGACATTGTGGCCATGCTAATTATACCCCAGTATTTCAGATAACTTGAACTAATTTCTCTTTAATTGTCCTGCTAATGTGACCCTCTGCCGGGGTTACTGGAGAAGTGAAGCTCTTTGTGTGACGCTCATTAACCCCCTCCTAAAGACACTAATGCTTAAAATACGGTTGAATCGTTTTCTGGGCATTGACAATAAGGATCCTGAACACTGACAGAAATGAAGATATGTGGTGCTTTAATTTGCCACAGTATATTATGGGCTTCTGACAAGGAAGTGGGCGGTGCTAAGGCCAATTGCCCCCCAAGGCTTATAAAGGTACAAAAGCTATAGTTTTTTTCATATGTCACTGTGTTCCATCAACTTGTTCTTATTTTTCTTTCAGCAGTTGACTGTTTAAAGGGTTATCAGCTCTCAGGCCTTGGGGATGGCTATACTTTACATAAAGGGCACTAAAATGAAGCAACTTTTTTGCTCCTGTAGGTAGATCTTAAGGTACATGGGCAGCTTACTGTTTATGGCCCACAAAGTATTCTCTACCAAAGCTTTCCAGTTGGTGAACAAACCCTGACTCCAGTTTTGCACCTGTATATAGCTGTAATGCAAACCATAGATTTCTGCCTTTTTACCAAAGGTATTTGTGCCAAAACATGTACCTTACAACTTGCTGGTAGGGCCAGTGAGCCTTTGCAGCCCTTCAGTGCTGGAGTTAACAGGATGTTACATCTCAGGTTGTAGCACAATAGCATTAGCGTGTGATTCACTAAGTCATTTGTGTGTAGATGCAACATGCAGTTATGCACAAACAAATGACTTAGTGAATCACACGCTATTGCTATTATGATGCTGCGCTGGACGTGACGCCAATTACAAACTGACGGGAGCTGCACACGATTTACCAACACAGACGGAAGTTCAGTCAACAGTTCACTATTATGCTGAAACCCTACTGAAAAAGCAGCATTGTGGGTTTATTGTACATCAATTTTTGCCAATATTTAAAATATAATTTGCACAGAGCACTTCTGTGATAAATGAGCCCTGCAATGTAAATGGCAACTTTGAAATATATGTAGCCTCTTAGGTATATTTTATATTATTATTATTATTACTGCTATTATTAGGCAAAGTGTGAAAAGCATGGGGTACTATCATTATTACTAGAGTATGTGGCATATACAAGCTAAAGGTGCATGTGTGGCCCTACTCCACTGTGTTTAGACTTTCATTTGGACTTGCCAAATAAAAAAAGAGCATTGCAGGAAAATCTGCAGTGGGTGGAGCAGAGTATGTCATCTGACACTTTCAAAGCAAATTATGAATAAGACTTAATTCTATTTGTAACATTGTGCCCATCTCCTATTAGAGATGGGCATAATGGCTCAAGTATATGAACCCTTAGCATCCAGCCCTGTGAACTCAAAGAATGAAGAGGCAGTAGAATTAACAATATGTTTCATAGTGTGGAAGCTCAAATCTGGTATCTGTAAAGAAATAGGAAATGTCAACCCAAAAAATATCTTTTTTTGTCTAATAAAAAAAACAAACAAATTCTAAGCAACTTTGCAATATACATTAATTAAACAATTTCTATGGTTTTCAAGTTATTTGTATATGTATTGCTATTGAAAGCAGTGTTTGTCTGTCCCTTTCTATTCTCTCTCCTGTTGGCTCAGACTGTTGATACAAATTGTAAGACAAGGCAGCTGATTAACAGATCTGTCTTTGCTGGGGAAATAAGACTTTTGCAACTTTATTTAAGGGTTAGTTCACACAGGGCATTTTGGAGAGATTTGGTCGCTTGGCGACTAATCGCGAGTAGTCGCCAGCGACCAAATCTCCCCAAAACGTCCTGTGTGAACTAACCCTAAAAAGTAACAACCAGGAGTTAAGCAAATGCGGCTTTCAATAGCAATTGTTTTTAGAAATAACTGTAAAAGCACTAAGTTTAGTTTTTAATAAATGTATATTGGAAGGTTGCTTAGAATTATATTTTATTTTATTTGGCAAATTTTTATTTTTGTGTTGACTTGCCCTTTAACTGCATGTACTAGTTGCAGCTCTGACTTCTGTAGTCAGTGTATTCCTCTGCCACATCGTTTGCATCGAAACTCTCTCGTTTTTGGCAAAGTAAACTAACCCAGCGGGCGTCCAGCAGAGACCTGCATCAGGGTCGGTCTCTCTCTCTCTAAGCTCTGGGCACACCTGTAGTCTGACTAGTCAAAGACAAGTAATGATTGAGGCAGCTCACAAAATATGTCAATATGAGGCACACTCTCTTATGTTGTACTTGCCTTTGTACCTTTGTTGTGAAAACAAAAAGGAGATTCACCTAGAAAAGTACAATTTTAATATGTTAACCAAATCAGCTTCAAAGGTTGGTCTATAGATGGCGAACAAATTAGACATGGCACTTGAAGAACCATAGGGGACCTGCTGGGCTTTTACATGTCTGGCTGAGAGCTAACCCTGTTTGACTTAATATTCTTCAATTTCATTTCACCAGAGGACAGATAAAACACTCTCATCAGTGGGCATGCTGTATTATCCTATGGGGAGAAGAGGGAGGGGTGGAGGAATTGAAAGTACAAGTTTTATCTTTATTGCATTTCATTGAAAGTTTACTTGAACAAACTTTTCATATGTGCCCTTATCATTCTCGTTTATATTATTGTATATATAACACTGCATGGCTGAGTTTTCTTGGATAAACCCTGATCCTAAAGGTTTTTGTAAACACTGTCTATGTGAATATATAAGTCTTATGCATAGGCTAATTTGGCAGACTCTGGGCCATGAAAATCCTTTAGAGGGGCACTACTGGATTGTGAGCTTCCAGCTGAAGAGCTCAGCCTACCCAAATGGCTAAAAAAATACTCCAGGTATGAGATCCCTCATCTGGAAACCTGTTATCCAGGATCTCTGAAATAAGGGAAGTCCATTTTTGAGCAAATAATTCTAATTGTTATTAAAAAAAAAAATTCTCTGTAATAATAAACAGTTGCTTGTACTTGATAAGCTGCATGAATCCATATTGGGTTTATTTAATGTTTACATGTTTTTAGTATTGCGATCCAAATTAAGATTAAAGATTAATTATCTGGAAAACCTTATGTCCCAAGCATTCCAGATAATACTTAATTACAGATAATACAGTACCCATACTTGAATAAGAAAAAAAAACAAATCCTTGCTCAGTTAAAACTGTATTCTGGCTGGTTGATGGAGTTCAGGCAAGGATGTGGTTAGAGAAATGGGTCAGGAGCTATCCATAGTGCTGAAATAAGTACAGGAAAATCTCCTACTCTTTACAAATACCAGCACCTATCCTGTATACACGAACAGCTGGTGTTTCATTGCGTCCCAAGCTCTAAATAACAGCATACCAGCAGCTTCAAAGCTTGTTCAATATTTAATAAGACATATATCTTGAATAATAACGAAGTCCTTGGAGGTTACAATACATAGATCCTTTGTATATTTGTGCTTTGCTACCTCAATAAATAAGAGCCCAATGACAAAACTTCTGTGCAAAGTGCAATTTGTCGGGGTTCTTATAAGCAAAGCAATGTTCTTACCCAGCATTCCAGCATTACTATCTTTGCTTAAAATTTGTAGTTAACATTTTTTGCTCCCTTTTTGTCAATATAACAGAACTTGGGGAGCTATGCTGGTTAGACTGGGTCTACCCATTCCCCTTTAATATTCATTTTCTGTAAGTGGGATTGCCCGGAAACTAACATTTATACATTGAATAACCGAGAAGCTGAAAATGTAAAATCTATGGAACACAATTGGAATCTTCTTGAGTGCATGTAGTATTGATTCTATAACCTGAGACATGTAAAGGGTTAAACAAGGTTGTTCAGCTTGTAAAGGGTTAAACAAGGTTATCCAGCTACAATTTTGTTTAAATTAAATCAGTGCAGCCCAGCAATTTACATTTTATAGTAGGGTCCCTGACTTTTCATGTGCATCAATAACGTTTGTATTAAAGCACAGACAGAGCAACTGCTGATCAGACTAGTGCACAGTCTTTAGTGAACTGCTCCAGTGACATATGAATAAAGTATAATAATTACAGACTGGCATTTGCTTTTATCGGGACGTGCCAGTGCACTACAGGGATTTCTGATCTGCATATGTAGAGCCAGGGAAGTGGATCAACAAGAAAAGCACATCTAAAATGACAAGATCATTTCCTTGTATTTATATAAAACAATAGGAATACTGAAAATAAAACCAAGTTTGGCTCCTAACATTCCCATTTAATGGAATATTCTATAGGCTACATCACATCCACTGGGTTTTAAAACTTGTTTCACGCTTCTCAAACATTGGAGTAAATACCAGAGAGGCAGAACTGTGGGACCTGATGTTGGCACCCCCCCCCCAGTGAATGGCAAATGGTAACAGTAGATATTTGGGGGGCTGGTTGAACATTTTCGATCTTGTTCTGCAATCAGGAGACACGTTAATTCACCTTTACATTTTTTTTTCAGTAATAACCAGTGCAATTTTTTTGGTTCTGGAACAATATCATCAGTAGCCTTATTGGTCTGACAAACAGCTGATTGGTTGCTGTGGGTTATAATTCATAGGGTAAAACAGTATATACCAAATAAAGCTCTGCACAGTCTGCTAGATTGAAATATTACTACTTTTTACCCAGCACTTGCTTCTGAGGCATTGCTGCACCAGATTAAAATTCAAAATTCAAAAATAAAATGAAATTCAGGTGCAGAGCACAGAGCTGGCAAGAGCAAGAATTTCATCTGTCCACTGTCAAATAGTATATCATTATTGTAGATTTCCTCTTATCAAACCTAACAACAAGCAGAGGTTACTGATATATAGGGTTGCCATCTGGCCGGTAAAAATGATGGTTGATCCCAAAGTTATTAATAGGGAAAAAAGATAAATATATAGGAGGGCCGGTATTTTTTTCCAGGAAAGGTGGCAACCCTACTGATATATGGAGGGAGAAAGTCCGCTGAATAAACTAGGAAAAGCACAGTGTGAGCAAATCTGATTTGCAATGAATTAAGCTCTGTGATTTAGCCAGCATATAATAATCCCTTTATTACTGATTAATATTGTTATCTTGCTTATAGAGTAGAGCCATCACATTCTCTATTGGGAACTATATAGATATGTGCTTTAATGCAGAAAGATATATAGTGCGCATCCTCTAATATTCACAGGCAGGTAGTGCCACAGTCACATGGGCACTGATGATGATGAGATCCAATTCATCTACAAGGGATGTGTTCTCTATCCCATCCATATTATTCCTATGGTGTCTTTTTGTCCAAATACATTAAAGTCAATGTGCATTTTTTTTTTATGGTGACTTTTTTGTCTTAGCAATTTTTTTGTTGCAGCGTATTTTTCCTAAAAAATTTGTCGATGGTGAAATGCAGATCTTTGCCATGAATGGCGAAAAAATTTGCTCATTGCTATTTACACGATTTTCTACCACACTTAAGGCATGAAGATCCAAATTACAGAAAGATCTGTTATTCAGAAAATCTCAGGTCCCGAGAATTCCGAATAACAAGTCTCATACCTCTACAGGGAGCCAGAGGGTGACCGATTAAAGAAAACACATCTAGTACTGTATAATTCACTTTATACAATACCAGTAGAAAAGATACATGTACCACAGCTTACAAAGGCCAACCTGCGGCTCTGCATTTGATATTGTACTGCAACTCCCAGAATTCAAAACTGGCAGATTGAGGATCTAGGGAGCAGAGAAACAGCTAGAACTGGCATTGAATTAAAGATAATGTAACTGGTAGCTGCAGTTAAACTGGACATTGAGGGCTGATGGGTGTCCATGACTGGGTTAGGTGAGGATGCACAATTTGAGTAGGAGACATAGATGTGTTGAAATGGAGAATTGTATCATGGAAGGTTGGTGGGCTGTAGATTACTGTAGCCATGTTGTAGCACTGAGTCTGTGGGAAAAAGAAAGAATAAAAGTTGAACTATTATGAAAGTGTGTTTTCCCCCAAGTCAGATGTTATACAGTGTATATGAGACATGAAAAGGCTCTTTCTCACTTACAGGTTCTGAAGACGAATTGGAGCAAAAGGTAAATTCTGGCGCTTTGATCTTCTGAAGCACCACTGAGAATTAATTTACATTTTTGATTTCCCCATTCCCTGTTCTTTTCACTCTCTCCCTGCTGTGGAGGGGAATAATAAAGATGCATTATGGCATATCCAGGTTTATTGTTTAACCCTTGCATGGCTACCTCTCACTCAGATTGACTTGTTTTGAAGTATAAAAGGGGAAGATAAGGGTCGGCAGAAACTCTATAGGGATAATTTACAAATACAGCAGCATGTTTTTGTCTACAATGCAGCATTTATTCTAGAATTTGACTGTCCGTGCAGGTGACCAGCACATAGTATTTTACAAACACAAACAAATGCCTACTTTTTGCAAATTGCATGCAAGTTACAAGTGCAAATAACAGTATTAGCATTTCATTTGTATGGAGTAGTGTCCATGGACACAAGGATAGGGACAGGTCCAGGCTGGCAGTAGGTTCATGGTTCTTTAGCATTGATGTGCACAGTTGCTTGCAATTCATTGGGCAGGATAAATAAAGTATTGGTGCTCGCAGCAAGTTGCTAGGAGCCTGTATGGAGCAGGTACTTATGTGAGTAATATCAGTGAGTGCTCAATTTTGCACTCACTGTAGCACTTGCATTCATAAATGCCCTTAGCCCCAAATGTCTGCCAAATCTATGAGTTTAAAATTCAAGTAGTTAATGGTTGTGCTGCCTGCTCTCTGAAGCAGGAGCCAATCAGAAGCAATGGAGAAAACTGGAAATTCTCCATCATGGCATGGAAGATAACATGTTTTTATATTAGTATATTTTATATTGTGTACTACTCATCAAGGGGCAGTTTTACCAAGGGTCAAATTTCAAAGTTAAAAATACTTCGAAATTCGACCATCGAATTGAAATACTTCGACTTCAAATATGGAATTTTTTTCATCGAATTTGGGTACCCTGTGGTCGATGTAGAATCATTCAATCGAACGATTAAATCCTTTGAATCGAACGTTTCGAAGGATTTTAGCAATCAATCGAACGATTTTACTTTGACTTCCAAAAACGTAGAAAAATGCTCTACAAGGTCCCCATAGGCTAACATAGCACTTCGGCAGGTTTAATTTGGCGAAGTATTGAAGTCAAAGTTTTTTAAAGAGACAGTACATCGATTATCGAATGGTCGAATATTCAAACTATTTAACTTCAAATCGAATTTCAAGTCAAAGTCGTAGTATCCTATTCGATGGTCGAAGTATCCAAAAAATTACTTTGAATTTCGAATTTTTTTACTTAGAAAATTCCCTCTAATTCATTTCGACCCTTGATAAATCTGCCCCTAAGTGTTACAGGGTACGACCAAAAATATATACATTTTCTTTCACCAAAACATTGTGTTTTTGCACTAAAAATGTCCACTCATCACTACAGACAAAATGAATCTCCTCACCACTAAGCCATGCTCAGATAAATGCACTCTCAGTAGTGCATTGTGTTGAGGAATGAAAATGATCAACGTCTTTCATGCCCTTTCCATAGATTTTACATTTTCCCTGATCCTTTGAATGCACTGCCTGTAGATTATCTAGTGGAGATGAATTGTTCGTATATATACTGTGCCCTTTGAGCCCATTGTATTACACTGGCAGTGTACAGTATTTAATTACAGACTTGCTCTCAGGCTTTTAACTTAACATATTGACTGAATACAATCCAATACACTTGTTCTCGCTCTGCTATGACAGTAAGGTGTAAATAAACTGCTTCCTGACCAACTTTATACCGTGTTTACTATAAATAGACCTCCATTCTTTCTGTTGCATATGGGGAACCAGTCTGGTTCTGTTTGATTAACTAGACTTGAAAGTAAACAGGCAGCCCCTTATGATACTGCCATTAATTTGCCTGCAACCAGACCTCTACATATTCTTGTAGGAATATCATCAATTATCTCCATTGCATCATGTAAATGTATGATTTATTAAACAGCTTCATCCCAAATGCTGTGCCCTGTGCACTCATATTCTATTGATATGCATATATGGAGGTGTTGATATCACGGTATAATACAAAGGTACACACCCTTATGTAAACTACTGTAGAAAAGGAATTGAAATTGGGTATCAAAGGTTTGGTTTCTGTTCAACACACCGTGTGCAGGCTGCATATGTAAATGATAGGGGATGTCCCTGGGAACTCTATGAGATTTACACTTTTCCTTTAAACAACAGTAAAAGCAGTGTGAGGCACTTTACCAAAGAGTGACACATTTTTACTGGAGCTTAACAGCTCTTTAATCTATTTAAATCAGTATATAAGTCAGTATGGAATGGAAAGCCTTGTTACACCATTAATAGACCGTGTTGGATACACCAGCTGTTGTAGTGTATATCATTCGCCCCTAGAATGCAACACCATTGAAAAAAAAGTCAAACTATACACATATATATAAATGTATATATATATATACAGTGGGTGAGTGCTTAGTGAATGGGCTCTAAAGGAATCAGATCTGATGTCTCACACACTCCCCGTTTAAATGTAATGTCAGACACATGATTGTTTCTTAAAATGTTACATATGGCAATTAATAATTGGCAATTACTATTGGCATAATGTTACAAATGTACATCATAACAGTTAGAATAATTACCTTGTAGAGGTATGGGACCTGTTAACAAGAATGCTCTGGACTTGGGATTTTCCGGATAATGGATCTTTCCGTAATTTGGAACTTCATACCTTAAAGGGGAACTCCGGCTTCCAAACCAAAATTTGATAAAGAGGCGATCATAACACAGAAACCCATAATTTACCCATCACAGTTACCTGTTTCTTCAAAAAGTATGAATAAATGCCATTTTCTATGCTGAAATCCAGCTGTTTAACAGTTCTTCTCTTTCTGCATCATTTGAAATCCTGGCAGGGAAAAAGGGGGTAAAACACTAATGTTACAAATTGTAACAACTTCTCCACAGCTTACAGACAGCATGCAGGAACTACATTACCCACAATGCATTGCCCTGTGATGTTCCTTTCCTTATAAAAATCACGTGTGCAGGGAATTGTGGGGTTTTGGAGGATGCAGGCTAAGGACAGATGGCTGCTGATACAAAGTAATAGTAGTCAGCCAGCTCAGCAAAGTAGTCAGACAGATCAGCAGGAGAGCAAGGGGCTAAGCTTAGGGAACTGTTCCAAACCATTAAAAATCATGAAAAGTCTGCATATTTTTTTTATTGATGTATATTGTAAATTTGCTTGAAATTATGTTTACTTAATTATTTTTTTTGGAGTGCCCCTTTAAGTCTACTAGATAATCATTTAAAAGGATACTGTCATGGTAATTTATTTCTTCAAAATGCATCAGTTAAGAATTCTGCACTGAAATCCTTTTCTCAAAAGAGCAAACAGATTTTTTTTTATATTTAATTTTGAATTCTGACATGGTGCTAGACATATAGTCAGTTTCTCAGATGCCCCGGTCATGTGACTATGATAAACATCAGTCACTCATTACTGCTGTACTGCAAGTTGGAATGATCACCTCCTCCCTTCCCCCCCCCTACCAGCCTAACAGTCTAACAACAGAACAATGAGAAGGTAAACAGATAGCCGCTCCCTAACACAAGATAACAGCCGCCTAGTAGATATAATAGCAGCACTCAATAGTAAAATCCAGGTCCCACTGTGACACATACAGTTACATTGAGTAGGAGAAATAACAGCCTGCCTGAAAGCAGTTCCATCCTAAAGTGCTGGCTCTTTCTGAAAGCACATGACCAGGCAGAATGACCTGAGATGGCTGCCTACACACCAATATTACAACTAAAAAAAAATACACTTGCTGGTTCAGGAATTAAATTTTATATTGTAGAGTGAATTATTTTCAGTGTAAACAGTGTAATTTAGAAATAAAAACTACATCATGACAGAATCTATTTAAACATTAACTACACCCAGTAGGCCTGTTTTGTCTCCAGTGGGGATTAATTATATATTAATTATATCAAGTACAAGCTCTTATTTTATTATTACAGAAAAAGGAAATAATTTTTAAATATCTGGATTATTTGGATAAAAAGGAGTCTATGGGAGATGACCTTTCTGTAATTTGAACCTTTTGGATAATGGGTTTCTGGATAACCTTCCAATACCTGAGTAACAGTCTCAGCATTATTGGTAAAAAAGGAGAGGGAAGATATACAACATTAATACACAGGTGTGAAATATCTATAAAACATTTTCAATTTGGCATAAACCATCTGTTTTTTTTCTTATCCGCTTGCTGTTAGTTGGGTTTCCCAAGTACATATAAAAAGGTGCCATGTAGCTGTATAGGTGGGAATCAGAATGATTCTGCCACAAAAAAAGGCCCAAACTCTTTCCTGTTGGCACTAGTTACATGTTTAGTGCAAAGTGCTCTTCTCCAGACTTATAAAATGACTAGCTCTAGCTCACCTATGACTACGTGTGGAAACACACAAGACGCGTAAGGTGTTATCTGTGGAATAAAGATTACGGGTTTTTGATTTTACACTGTGTCCGTGGAGTCTCTGGAGTGTGTGCCTAAAGCAGCTCTGCAGACTAGCTCTAGCTACCCATATTGTACAGAATATCACTTGGGTGGTTTTACACACTGCCAGCAGTTGAAAATGCATCCTCTTCATAGTGTGTAGGTATCTTCTTTGCTAGTGCTTTGTACTTGGCATGAATGAGTGGGAATTACTATCATGATGAGTGGCCGTTTCTTGGGTCACCTAGCACACACAATATAGCAATGAAGCTACTATTCAGGGAATTCAACAGTAATAAATATCTGAACAATACGGTTCATCAACTGAAATGCACATTGGAATTCTTTTAACTGCTATGGCTGCTTCTGACTTTAAAGCAAAGGAACCATTTAATAGATGGCTGGATATATTGTATCTCTGACAACTATAAGTGCTATCAAGTTTTTATAGACCATTAATAGGAAGGCTTTACATATTCACGTTAGTTTCCTTCAAAAACTTTGTCACCCTTTACTGAAGGAAAGCCGGCAGGAATAAGAAGCAAGAACTTGCTATAGTCACAGACATACCTGACTCAGATTCAGTTAAAGAGAGGATGCTCTACGTATTCTTCTGTTTGATGATGGTATATTGTTGGTCTATGTCTCTGTGCTGCTCACCCTGTAAGAGTTTAAGCAGTCATGTCTATGTGTCTATTTCTTTGTCAAGAGATGTGTGTCTGACTACAAGTTGGTTGACTAATAGTAACTGTCCTTTCTGGGATAAACATACACTTCTTAGATATATAAAGGGCAGCCATTTTTATTTTAATTTGATTAAAACATTTTAAATTATGTCCCCATATTCCCGCATAGTACCACTATTTGCCTGTTTCCGAAGCCAACAGTATTGGCCAAATGGCTTTTGCTGTTCTTCACCTCCAAGTTGCTTCTAGTTATTGCTAAGGTTTCCAAACAATAAGAACACACTTTGAATTTAGAATCATCTCATTCTTATACGGATTATCATTTTTATTTAAAGGCATATAAATGTCAGATCTACAACAGGGTCTATAGAGCTCTAACATGAATATTCAGAGAAATTCTCAGTTTCTTCAGAAGTAATTAAGGTTTTTTCTTACAGTTTGGGAACTTTGTCTGACAAAGCTATAAAAGTGCACCACTTGTACAGCTGTATGTTTTTTATGTTACTAAATATTTGTTGGCACTGTTGCCATCTAGTGGGACTTTTGAAATTAGAAATTTGTTTCCATTAGAACAGTGATAGACAACCAGTGGCTTGCAAGAAACATGTTGTTCCCCAACCTCTTTGATGTTGCTCACAGTGGCCTCAAAGCAGGAGCTTAGTTTGCAATTGCTTTGAGGCAAGTTTTGGTTGCATAAAAACCAGGTGTGCTGCCAAACAGAGTCTCCTATAGGCAACTTTTCTTTTATATAAATATGTAATGTTAACAAACAAAAGTAAAGTACACTGTACTTTACTGTACTTGTGCCAGCCAGCAGCACCCAAAATATTGCCCCAATCTGTACCTGTGCCAGCCAGCAGCACCCAAAATATTGCCCCCAATCTGTACCTGTGCCATCCAGCAGCACCCAAAATATTGCCCCCAATCTGTACCTGTGCCAGCCAGCAGCATCCAAAATAATGCCCCCAATCTGTACCTGTTGTACAAATTGCCAAACAATGCATTGCCCCCCCCCCCAAGTCTGTACCTGTTGAAGCTCCAATACCAGTCACCAGCCAGCCACCATAGTTTCAGTCAGGAAGAGCAAAGAATGCCGCCTGGACCGGTTATGCCACACCCGCCCACTGCCTGGGCTCTCTCCGACGCGCCAGGCCAGGTCACCACACAGGCGCACAGCTCCCTCCTGGGTGATGTCACCACGCCCGCCGGCACGCCACTTACTACAGGCGCATGGATGCGCAATTGCGCATTTGTTTACGTGCGCTCTGAACAAGCCACATCCAGCCAGCCAGGGCAAGTAAGAGGGTCGGGGAGTTGGGAAGCAGAGCGGAACTCTGCTGGGGGCCTGGGGCAGCCGCATTGGAGAACGAACAGTACAAGCAGTTCAATTTCAAAATTAAAGAAATAGAAAAAATAAAAAAAATAAAATTCTTTCTTTTCAAAATTGCACCCCCCTATGACTGCGCCCTAGGCGGGCGCCTACTCTGCCTACCCCTAGTCCGGCCCTGATAGTTCCCCTTTTACGTACAGAATACAGGGGGTTTAGCAGCAGTGTAGCAGTGTTTCTCAGAGGTCTACTCTCTATGGTGTTCTGTAGATCTGCCATCAAACCAGATGAGCAGATAATGACCATATGCATGTTCACCATCCCATGCTTCCATTTGCTTGGGCAAATAACTTCCTCTTCATCAATTCACCTGCGCTGCACCATATCGGATGGTCAGGTGGTCAGTATCAGCAAATACCGGGTGCTCAGCCACCAGCGCCCCAGCTGTGCCTTAGTAATATGGAGAAACAAATAGGCGGCACTCCGGATAAAATGAGTAAGGAGTTCGGGAAAAGGTTTCCTTAATCATAGGCTTAAGATTTTTTTTTTGCCCAATCAAATCTAAGCAGGTATAGCCAGCTTTAGCAAGCTGCCCCTTAAAAACGCCAACCATTACACTCCTATGTACAAACTAGCTCAGCTGAGTTTCTTGAAGGGAAATGAGATAAAGAGTTCTTCCTCAAATTAGAACTTATGGCGAGGGTTGCACCTTACCCTTTCATTTTCATAGAACATGTCCTCCTCTCAATATATGTACAGTATATGACTCCCTGGCAGTCATACTGCTTTTCTCTCTCTCATTAGGCTGGAGGAGCAGCTTTTATGGAGCCTGAGAGATTCTGCTCAGATTTGCAGGAAAATATGTGGATCTTTTTTGATTCTTTGTCATCTGCTGTGTTTTATTGGGGGATGCAAACTGGTGGGTGTTGCGTGTTGGGGACTTTTCTGTGAATTTTGGTTAGGGTTGATGGTGGTGGGACTAAGGCCATATGGACAAAAACAGGACTTTGAAAGCCTACCCTAAACCGGCCTTTCATTTGCTTTGTTTGATGGAAAGTTGCCAAAGGACAGGGCGATGGACACTGCATGGTGTATGGGTGGGTTTGTGAGTTTTTTGGTTAGTTTTGTTTTATTTCTTGATTTATGAGCTGTTTATGATATGTTGACTGTTTATTAAAGTGATTTTATCAATTCAAAAATCCTATGTACAATCTAGAAATAATATTGAAACAGAAAAAGTGCCTCTAATAACTCCTAATGGCCACAAGATGGCAGTAGCAAAACAGTTAAAAAAGAATAACGTCAGTACATTCGTTATTGTATCATTTTAATTTAGTACAAAGTAACTTTCAATAAGAATTTAGAAAAGAGTATGAGAAAAATGTCTCGGTTAATCTCATGAAATCTTTATGGAAGCCTTGGGACAAACCTGGAATTGAATTAAGAGATAAATTGCATTTTGACAATTGTTTCATTTATTTATTTATATATATATATATATATATATATATATATATATATATATATATATATATCTATATATATATATATATATATATATATATATATATATATATATATATATATATATATATACAGTATATATATATATATATATATATATATATATATATATATATATATATATATATATATATATATATATAGTTAGTTCAAGTATAGTTCAAGAGGACTCGCACTCCATGGTTAGTGAACCAACAATATTTTTATTTTTCAAACTTGTGCATCCAACGTTTCGACCCACATTAGGGCCTTTATCTATATATATATATATATATATATATATATATATATATATATATATATATATATATATATATATATATATTATTATGTATGCTTGGAAGCTGGATAAGGCATCTATCCATAATTTTGTTCACCATACTTTAAGTCTACTAAAATGTCATTAAGACATTAAATAGGATTGTTTTTTTTTCCTCCAATAAGGATTAATTATATCTTAGTTTGGATCAACTACAAGATACTATTTTATTATTACAGAGAAAAAGGCAATATGTTTTTTTTAAAAAAAATGTGATATATGTGACTAAAATGGGAGATGACCTTCCTGTAATTTGGAGCTTTCTGGATAATTAGTTTCCAGATAATGGATCCCACACCTGTAGCTTTAAAACAGGGTACTCTGAATTACAGGAACACCCTTGATCCCCATGACAAGTTTGTAAGCATTCTTGATTGTATGGGGCAATGTAATATGTTTTGTTAGCTCAACAAAACGTTGGTAAAGACGCTTGCGAACATTCGCCACCATTCTTGCGTCATTTTTGACTGATTAAAGACCTCAATCACTTCCTCGCAAGTTTGGGACCAAATTGCTTTTGCAAATGTTCACAGTGTATGTACTAAAATTTCGCAATCACAAACCGTTTTAATGAAACTCCAGAACAGGTGTTACAGGTTCGCAAAGCACAATTAGGATTCGTAATGCAATAAATGCATAATGAAGAATATTACATTGCGACAGGAGAATTTTTATTCGCAAAGTAAAGGATGATGGATGCCGGCGAAACATATACAATGCGGGAAGGCATTTGGGGAGATTAGTCGCCCGCATAGAGAAGATTTGTTGCTGTGAGACTACCCTAAGCCTTTAATATCTCTGTTTATTTATTAGTGGGGGCAGCCACAATTAGCTGAGATTTTCTAAAAACTAAAATGAAACAGTGACTCTGCTGGCCAAGATGTTATTAAAAATGGTAAATACCTGTACTGCAAATGTAAAAAAAAACCTTTGAAAACACTCTTAGATATGGAGCTACTAAACCAGAAAATGGCTGCAAATGTTTTTTAAATCCATAATGTCACTGTATTGCCCTTTTAAACAATAATGGGGTTATGCAATAAAAT
Source organism: Xenopus laevis (assembly GCF_017654675.1). NCBI lineage: Eukaryota > Metazoa > Chordata > Amphibia > Anura > Pipidae > Xenopus > Xenopus laevis. The sequence continues at coordinate 148,474,785 of NC_054373.1, forward strand.
GCACTGAGTTAGCACTTATAGCAACCAATCAGCAGGGAGCACTTACTGGTCACCTGCTTTAAAGGAAAAATCTTATTGGTTGCCATGAGTTTCTGCTCCTGGGCAAACTTAGTGAGGCTCATTTATCAACACTGGGCAAATTTGCCCATGGGCAGTTACCCATAGCAACCAATCAGTGATTAGCCTTTTAAAGCCAGCTGCAAGTAGAACAATGAATGCAACAATCTGATTGGTTGCCATGGGTTATTGCCCATGGGCAAATTTGCCCAGTGTTGAGAAATGACCCCCAGTGTCTTTTATTTCATTTGGGGGACTAAATATTCGGAAGGGGTTTTTTTACAGTGAGAGCTGTAAAGATGTGGAATTGTCTCCCTGAATCAGTTGTGCAGGCTGATACATTAGATAGCTTTAAGAAGGGGTTGGATGGCTTTTTAGCAAGTGAGGAAATACAGAATTATGGAGGATAGCTCATTGTACAAGTTGATCCAGGGACTAGTCCGATTGCCATTTTGGAGTCAGGAAGGAATTTTTTCCCCCTCTGATGCAAATTGGTGAGGCTTCAGATGGGTTTTTTTTCCTTCCTCTGGATCAACTGGCAGTTAGGCAGATTAAAAAAAAAAAAAAATAAAATAAAAAGGTTGAACTTGATGGACATGTGTCTTTTTTCAACCTTACTTACTATGTTACTATGTTACTATGTTACTATATAGTGCAGTTATGACCAGGGTGTGTGCCTCTAGTAAACTCTCGTATGATGAAGCTAGTCAAGTGTATTTCTTTTTTTTTTTTTTTAATTTAAAATTTTTATTGACCTACATTTCCAAATAAAGAAAACCGGTACAGCATTGATGCAAAAGACTATGCAAGTGATAATATCAGCTGTTTCATAACAGAATATAACTGTTCAATTAGCTCAATCAGCACATATGTACCATAGCATGAAGATAAGCATTGCAATAACGAGAAAATGAATCCTCATGGAAATGAAAGGAATTTAGTAGAAAGGTAAACAGAGAAAAAGAAAAAGGAAAGTAGAAAGATAGACAGGTCTGACTAGATATGGAAAGGTAGGATAGTCAGATCAGTGCACAATACCTCGAAGATGCAAAGTCTCCAGGTGTTGAGCCCACGGATACCACTCCAGTTCCCCCTCATAACTTCTATCCTGAAGTCTGTTCCGTATGGATTCCATCACCCTAATCCAATTCACCTTTGATATCAGAATTTGTAGGCTCGGAAGTGTAGGTTTCTTCCAATTTGCCGCCAATAATGATCTTGCTGCTGTCAGGATATGAGTAGCTAATGTACGTGTTTGTTTCAAGCGTATGGCCCTAATCTTCATTCCCAAGAGAAAAGTGTGTGGGGAGGGCTGTATAACGCAATGTAGAACATCGGAGAGCAAGGTTGCCACCATCTTCCAAAACACCTGAGCTACTGTACAGGTCCACCAGGTGTGCAGGAAGGAGCCCCTCTCCCCACTAGTGTATTTCTAAATATAGAAAGTTCCATACACATGACACACCACTAAGCTACATCTACACAAGATGTAAGGTTTGTTTAGCAAGTCTGTATTAACACAACATCAATCAGTGAAATATATTGATGGGATTGTCATGCTTTCTCTACTGTGTGGAAGTAGTGAGTTAGTGCTCAAGTGAATCCTCCCTTCCTGAGGACACAGTGATGGGAATAGAAGACCGGGTGTCAGGAAAGGATGGTCAGCACCATCCGAACTAAACTCAGCATGACCTTATGTATATCATTGTGTGAAAACAAGAGAACAGTTTTACTAACAGTATATATATATAGTCTCCCAAATGTTAATTTATTTTCCCAGTTCATTAAACCATTCAAGTTTTTTAGCCTCATTAAAATGAATGAAACAATGTGATTCCAGCTTGCGTAATTTTTTTTTTTTGCTGCTCACATTTTTTTTCTAGACCTCGAAAATTCTTAAATAGCCCTCTAAGTGACATTAGCCTAAATGCTACAACAAACGACAGGCTACAGAATGTGTAACTAGTTTCCATCCTTTAAACATGGTTTAAGGAATGTAGCATTGGAAAGAAGTCAACTAGCCGGCAACCAGAATTAATTCAGTGTTAAAATAATATGCTTTCCCTCTATATTTCTTTTATCAAATCTACAGAGATGAATGTATAATTAATTGTCTTCAAATCCACATCACCCCTCTTCTCTACCTTTTATAAAACTTTTCAGAATCATGTTGTAGTCTTTTTTTTGCCACTGTCTGTTGTGCTTGATAGTCACTACCCTCCTTATCCTCTACTCAAAGAAGAACTAACCCCCCTGAGATAAAGCAGCCACCTCAACTGCCCTCAATCTGCCCCATTCGTATCCACTTTGGGTTTGTTGCCGTTACAGAGCCTGCAGGCACAGTTGATCCAGATTCCTGATTAGCCCCAACTGTGCATGCGCCTGCAGGCTCCATGATAGCAAACAGACCCAATGTGGATACGAATGGACAGAATATGGTGCCAAGGGACCCCCCTGCGCTGCTCTGCTTCTTGTGCTCAGAATTGCTAATAGTAGTGCTAATATAGGTTATACACTGTACATGGAGGGAGGGGTTACGGGGGCAGAACGAGGGCAGTTGAAAGGGAGGTTATAACTAGGGGAGCTTAGTTCTCCTTTAAACCCTCCTCTTTTGTTATAGAGAGCTGGAGTCAATAGGTTTTACAAAAGAGGAATAATCTAGTGCCACATGTGTTCATGTGTTTCAAGAAAGAGCACCTGTTCTTGGGTTCTCTGTTAGAGTGACCCACCAACCAAGCTACTCTTCCATGACCTTGAATAGTAAGAGCAGACAATTATCCATCCTATGCAAACATAACTTACCTCTTAATACCCTGAAAGTCCCAGTAACCAGCCTACCCACATGCCCCAATGCTAATTGTAATACTCCCCAAGGCCTATCCTTCCATAGTTGCCCTATGTGAGAATATGATGCATCAAATTTCCAATAATCACCTCCAGAAAACTAGTTTGGGGTGCCTATCTTTGTGCAGTAACAATGGGCCACCAGTTTTTGGCCTTAACTTTAAAATCTCTTCAAACTTTGTCACGGGGTGGTTCACATTTAAGTAAAATTTAAGCATGTTATAGAATGGCTAATTCTAAGCAACTTTTCATTTTTACCTTTTTTTTTTATAATTTTTCAGTAATATGGCTTCTTCTTCTGACTTTGCAGTTTTCAAATGAGAGTCACTGACACTATCTCTAAACAAATGCTCTGTAAAGGTGACCATACACGGAGAGATCCGGTCGTTTGGCGATGTCGCCAAACAAGCGGATCTCTCTCCGATATGCCCACCTTGAGGTGGGCAATATCGGGCTGATCCGATCGTGGGCCCTAGGGCCCAACAATCGGATCCTAATGAACGGGAACGGGCGGTCGGATCGCGGGACCGCATCAACAAACAGATGCGGCCACGATCCGACGGGATTTTTAGTCCCATCCGATCGAGATCGGCCAGATCTCGATGGGGGAAGCCCGTCGGGGCCCCCATACACGGGCCAATTAGCAGCCGACTCGGTCTGTCGGCAGCTTTTATCGGCCCGTGTATGGCCCCCTTAAGACTACAAATGTATTCCTATTGACACTTTTTATTTCTCACTCATCTTTCTAGTCTGAACCTCTCCAATTCATATTCCAGTCTGTTATGCAAATCAGTGCATGGTTGCTAGGGTAATTGCAAAATGGAGAGCTGCTGAAAATAACTCAAAAGTAGCTCAAAAACTACAAATAATAAAATATCTAAACCAAACCAAGCAGGATCAGTTACATTCTTTGTACTGATCATAAGTCCAAACTGCAAGGCAGTATAGTATACAAATTTTGCATTTTCTTGGTGTATACTGATTACCATTTATGAACCCTGTGCTGTACAGGCGGTTGATCTAAGTCCCATTTAACTGCTGTTATGTTAATAACACACAGATCTAGGAAGTGGTACAAAAAGCTGTGAAAGTGTGTACGCATTATCTCTTCAAATGCTCCTGTTTAGTGATGGGTGAATTTGGGGTGTTTAGCTTAGCAGAAAAATTTGCAAATTTCCCGTGAAATTTGTGAAACTCCAAAAAATTTGCGAAACGGCGCCAGCGTCTCGTTTTTGACGCTGGCTAATTTTTGCGGCAGTTATGCGAATGGCAGGAATTCACCACGAATTCGAGCCTGGCGAATAAATATGCCCATCACTACTCCTGTATCATATATTATTGTACTGTTGACCAAGGTCATCCTGGTAGTTTAAAAGGTGGTTCCATTTTTTTATTATTATTGCTTTTATCCATATTTTTCTCAAGCAAACATTCATAATCATCTGTTAAGCTATTATGGTTTATGGTCTTTACTGAATTAATAGAATACCTGACATAGTTTCAAATGCCAGAAAGGTTTACCTACAGATGGAGCCCTTGTCTGCAATACCGGTGATATTCTGTTTCTGCAATTTATGCTGTGGGTAAAGGGCATGCTTTGCTTGGAAGTTGCCATTCCAACAAACAGCGGTCCATTATCCCAACAACTTGCGACTTTTTAGGAACCTTTTTAACTAATTTGGTAGGAAATTGGTACAGGCAGTCCCCAGGTTACGTATGGACTGTAGGTTTGTTCTTAAGTTGAATTTGTATGTAAGTTGAAACATATACATTTACTTATTAAATGCAACAAGACGTTTGTCTTAACATTGTATTTATTTTTACCTTTCTGTGCATATGTATTTTTACCTTTATGTTCTCTGCAGTAGACAACACATGCCAGAGAGGATTGGGGCAGGTGGTTTATTAAAGCTAAATGCTAATAAAAGTCATTGAAACCATAGTATGTTACTGTAACAGCCCCCATCGGTAAGTGCCAGCCAGCGCCGATTCTAATGAAGACGCCGCCTAAGGCGGCTCCTTAAATGCCGCCCCTCCCCTCGCAGAAACACTAGTGCGGAGAGCGCAACTGCCCTCTCTCGCACTAGTAAAGCCGAATTTCCGGTTTCAAAACCGGAAATTCGGCTCTTTAAAGTGACAGGAGCGGCTTTTTGCCGCCCCTGGAAACTTATCTGGCGCTGCCGCCTGAGGCGAGCGCCTCAGCTCGCCTCATTGGCGGAGCGCACCTGGTGCCAGCTGTATGTCAGGTGTCAGGTGTATGCAGTGTTGGACTGGGCCGTGCTCCCCCAATTGGGCTCCCCTTTTAAAAAATGTACGCTGCAATGGCGTTATGATTTAAAATTGGCTAAAAACCTTAATTCAATTGTTTTTCCATTAGCACACATTTATGATGGGTAAGTTAATGAGGCATAGTCTGACAATAGAACATTGTATTACAGAGGAACTGCTAAGCAGGCAAGAATGGAGAATTGTTTATGTAATACATTGTGGGAAATGGCAGTTCCTGTTTTTGGAGCATTTGGATTACAGTTTTTTATATAACAGATCCCCTATTTGTTCTCTTTCTACAAACTGTATAAATCCTGTTGGAGTTGTGAGCTGCTAAACTTGCTACAGGTCTAATCACCTACAAGAGACAATTACCTGGTAGTATTATCTGGTCACCTGTTCGTTGCTATGGGTTACTGCACCTGGGCAAACTGTGCTGCTAAAAGCATCAGAGTCTAAATTTTAATTTTAAAAGCAAGGGTATTAATACGGGCTTTGCTTCAATTCAGCCACAAGAGCATTAACAGTATTTTTAAAGGGGTGGTTCACCTTTGAGTTAACTTTTAGTATGTTATATAATGGCCAATTCTAAGCAACTGTTTAACTGGTCTTTATTATTTACGTTTTTATAGTTTTTGAATTATTTGCCTTTTTCTTCTCTTTGCAGCTTTCAAATGTGGGTCATTGACCCTATATAAAAACAAATGCTCTGTAAGGTTACAAATGTATTGTTATCGACACTTATATATTACTCGTCTTTCTATTCAGGCCTCTCCTATTCATATTTCAATGCATGTTGCTAGGGTAATTTGGAATCTAGGAACCAGATTGCTAAAGTTGCAAAATGGAGAGCTGCTGAATAAAAAACGAATTAACTCTCAAAACCCACAAATTATAAAAAATGAAAACTAATTGCAAATTGTCTCAGAATATTACTCTCTAAATCATACTAAAAATTAATGTAAAGTTGAACAACCCCTTTAAACTTAATTTTTTTATTGACACATTTGCAGTGCATACTGTACAGTGCAAGGTCAGCGGCATTTTGTGAGTATATATAATTAAGTGTGGTTTGCAATCTACCTACAATAAATCAAACACAAAATAGGTTGCATATAGAAGGACACATTAGACAGTTTTGCAAAGGTGACACTTTAATGTTATTCTTTAAGCAGGGACTAGAGTTAGATGTTAGATATGGAGGTTTGTTTGGTTTTTCATGGTTTCTAGATTCTGATATGTTGGGTTGTTTTTCAAGGTCTGTAGCTATCATTGTTTCCATCATCCTGAAGTTTAGCTAAAATTGCTGCATGCTGGGTGTTCTGGGCTTTTTCCTTAGAGTAATCGCTGTGTTGAAGATGTAAAATATAATTTTCTTGGGGATTTTTATAGAGTAAATCTGTAGTAAGGTTACCTGTGGTTGCATAGGGAGGTTGTGTTGAAGTAGGAAACATATCAAGCTGAAGATACTGTATTTGTCAAAAAGGTGTCACCAATGGGCATTGCCCCCACATATGGAATGTTATGATTTCAACCCTGTCTCCAGCATTGGGTTGGATAGTTTGAAGTGATTGATGCTATTCACAAAGGGGTTGGATACCATCTGCAGATTAGTTTGGTGTGAGTTTGGTGCAATATGTTGCCCCTTTTGGTCTTGTCTTTTTTATTAATATTTTACATAAAAGACTTTGTGAATAGTGTCAATACATGATCAATTCTGCATTCATTTTAGTGCTTTTGTACTGCCCTCACGGCACTGGACTGTGTGTGTGCAGCTAAACAATAACTAGAATCTTCAATAAACAGAAGTTGTCTATTTCTTTTAATATTTACTGGTGGATTGTAGCTTTATCAATATCTTTCTTTTTTGTGAAACCGAAAAACAATGTAGATAACAGAAATTCCTAATACACAATAAATCAAGACAAGACAATAAATCAATAAGAACAGATGTAAACGTGCTTGTGCAACTTGGTATAAAAATGTGTAATAATGAACTTACAGACAATTGATGCCACAGGATAGAGGAAGAAATACCCAGACTCATGAGGAGAAATATTTAAAGTGAAAGCAACTCTAGAACTTTCTGTGTTATAGGTCACTTCCTGTGATATAGGTAACTTCCTGTGATATAGGTCACTTCCTATGATATAGGTCACTTCCTGCGATATAGGTCACTTCCTGTGATATAGGTCACTTCCTGTGATATAGTACATTTATCAATAATGTAATTTTGCCAGAATAGCTATGAGGGCAGCATAGTTTTGCAGTTGCACTTGTACTTGTAAATTAGAACACATGTGACTAAAATGGTACCCATACATGACTGGCCTGAAACAATACCCTCCTCAATGAATTCTTGATTGGTGCTCAGCTTGATCAACCAGGCCAAGAATGAAATAATGTCTGCTAAGACCTGAATTTAGCAACTGATGCAGTATGAAGCTACTGGGCCTGCATCAACCTCAACTCTTTGTCATGGGGAAGAATTTGTAACCTTATGTAGCCCACTGGTTAAGTGGCTCTAACCATGAAAGGCCAGTATAAGTGCTACAAATAGACAATTCATTTTAAAAAAAGTAGGAGGGGAGATTTGTGAATGTGTTTAACCTTCAGCAGTGTCCTCATATGAACCAAAAGCACAGAATGTTGCAACTGGGTTGACTATAACACATCAATACAGGAAGAAAAGCTTGGCTCACCAATCAAGAGCCTGTGAAGCCACTTTGCTGGTCATGAAGAATTATTCAGCCTCAGGCAGATCCTTCAGTTCAGAACAGTTTCTTCGCACATCTGTTCCTGTGGAGCTAAAATACCAAGCTTACAGTTGCAAAGCCATTTTTGTAACTAATAAAACAATGACACTAAAGGTTTGTAGGCATTTATATTAAGAACACACAGACTTCATATAAAATATACTTGGCACCAGTGATATTAGCAAATTCTTCCTGGCATATTGTGTTTGTGCAAAATCCTGTAGAACTGCAAGCTGGACATCATTTCTCCCCTTGTAAAGCCAAATTATAAATTGTAATGTATGCTTTTCATTTTAGTACTTTTCACATTTTAGTACTTTTCCTATGTTGCCTGATGTTTCCTGATGCCACTGATGCTTCCAGACTTGAGGGGGGATGCAATAAAAGTTGTAAGCACAATGTGAATAAATGTAAAGGAGAACTAAAGCTTAACAAAGAAGTAAGGTATAAATGTTGTGCATTATGTATTGGGCTTCCATATCAGCCAAAATTAAACACAGCCTTATAGCGGTGAAGATCTGTGCCTGTAAATATGCTTCCAATAGCTCCCCGTCCTCTTTTCTGATTCACTGCAAATGCTCTGTGCTGCTGTTACTTACCCGAGCTTAGGGACTGATGCACAATATATATATATAGAATATAAATATAACACTAATTAGTGATTAGTAATTAATTCACATTTTTATTTCATGGCAGCTCAGAAATCAGTGCAATTTGCAGCAGAAATTAATATTCTGACATTTTGACAGAAAAACCTAATTTTCTGATTAATCATTTGCACAAATCCTAAACTCAGTTTTTCAACAGCCGTCCAGAGCAGACTGAGCATGTGCAGTGTCACTGACACTTTTAACAAAATATGTTCCGTAACAACTTTGAAGGTTTGGACCATTACTGTTATAGATATGCTCAACATTTAGGCTGGTGCAGTATATATAAAATACATAATTTCTAGCATTATTTGTTTTTAAGGTTTAGTTCTCCTTTCATATAGCTTTTGCAGCCTGGAATGTATTTAGCAACCCATCTGCCATTGTAAATGGGCATATACTCAACAAGTGGTTGTAAGTTCTGGTAGCATTGGTGATAGGGAGGTAAAGAGGCTGTAAATGAAGTTAAATTTAAATTTCTCCATGTCCTTAAACAATATAAATATATTCGCTAACTTTCTTTTGTATATTCTGTCATTTTAAAGAGAGTTAGCTGCTTTGAATTTCATAATATTATCCCTGAATATTTCAAAGATCAACTTATTTTCCTGTTCTAAATTGTCCCCAAGGCAGTTTATACCCTCCATTTACAATGCCTCTTTCATATTCTAATTGTTCATCTGTCCATTTTGTCTTCCTTTGTTCCTCGCTGTTCATTATTTCATAGAGGAATTAACTGCCAGAGAAACAAATTTAGACCATAAGTTCCCTTGCTATTATCCCAAACCCTCAAAGTGTTTCTTGTAGTTTCTAAAATTTGATTTCCTTCTGGTGTGTCTCTTTGTTTTAATGCACAAAAAAATGTGTTTAGAAGAAAATGTCTTGGGATACTTTTTAGTTTTATTTCAGTCCATTTTGAAAAATGAACCCATGACAGTGGATGAGGGCCCATACTTAAGGTTCGTTAGGGTCAGATTTGGAATTAATACTTACACATTGGCAGATTCCATGGTTCAGTCGAAATCCCAGCATCTCTTGCAATATTTGTCTTATTTTTTTCAATTCAGGGGGCCTGAAATACACAAGTCTGCAGTCTTTTATTATTATTATTATTATTATTATTAATAACATGTATTAGAGCGCCAACATATTGTGCAGTGCTGTAAAATAAATGTGTTTATGCAAAGAAATCACATGAATTCTAAACATAGAACAGAGTTACATACATAATGACCGATACTGTTGAGGAAGGCCCTGTGCAAAAGAGTTTACAATCTAAAGGGGAAGGGAATGAGATACAAGGTGTGGGAGTGGGCATGATCAGAAATAAGCAGGTGGGAGATGTAGCATACAGGATTTCATTTGGTAGCTAAATAGAGTTAGGCCTCTCTGTTTTAAGAGATCTTTTGAAAGCAGAAAGGTTGCATGAAAGTCTTCGTACATTCATTGGGACAGTTTATGGTTTTGGGTATGAAAATTAAGTCTTTAAAGAAATGTGGATGTTTGGATTATGTTGAGTATGATTTATTAAATATTTATTGCAGGCATATATATAGATATATTTTAAATGGTGCAACAGATTTCTTGGATGCCTTGCTGTAAATCTCCCCTTTCAGGGTATGAACCATTCAGAAAGCATTGACCAAAGGATCAACTGTTCATGGGTATAAAGCTCCCTTTCCCAAGAAAAAAACATGTGACAAGACCCTCTAAATATTTACAGGTATCCTTTCCAGCTCCCAATCAGTATCCCTTAATCGGGTTCCGGTTGAGTGAATATGAGATTAAGGGGGTTATTTACTAAAATACGAATTTATGTCATAGTATTAATAAAAAAAGCTTGACCAAACTACCATGCTTGATTTTATCTTATTTATTTAAAGAAACTTGATTAGATCGTGAAAAAACTTGATAAAATCGAGTGAAAATTCAATTACTACAAATCTTTCTGGCTTTTTCCTGAATCGCTCAATTTTTTGGGGTTTTTCCCGAAAAACCTCCAAAAAGTCTAAACCCAGCGCAGACCATGATAACTTCAAATTTGGATATGTGCCTCTCCCTTGGACCTCGACAGTTCTAGGATGGCAGATTTTCGAATTTTTGCAGCATCAGGGTATAAAAAATCTCGAAAAAATCTAGTTTATTTTCCCTTTAACAATTTAAGTTTTCTTGTGATTTCACAACTGGACCTTTCATTAATAACCCCCTTAATGTATCTCTTGTCATTCCTTACAGAATTATATGAGTATAATACACAAAAGCCATGAATATCCTGTAAATTATGTCCTTATAAATGGTGACTAGTGATGTCATCAGTTATAAAAGGTGAGTAGTGATGTCATTTTTGTCACATGACTCACTAAAACTTGTATGTATTGTAATAAATAAAGTCCCCCTTGTTGGAAAATATGAGGATATTAGAAGTAACCTTGGAGGTTCCATGACCTGTATATGGTTATGGAACTCCACATTGACTTATAATATCCTTATATTTTACAATAAGGGGTACTTAATTCACTATATTATTTATATGTATGTAGGGGACTGGTAAATTAGTTCCCCAGTATTATTTAGCAGGCAGTCCCCTAATGTTATAGACACCTAACTGGGTCCTAAAATACAGTTAGGAGGGGGAACTGTTCCTATTGCTGCTTTAAGATATGCCCCTTGTTGTTTCTCACAGTGACCAGTAGATGGCACTTTGCTAAAGCATAAAACCTTCTGAAGCCATGCTTTCAACATCCATCTTGTGCTTGCTCTAGCCTGAGCAGGTAGGCAGAGCTTGAGTGGAACCTAGACAGGTCAATTCTAGCAAGGATAGGCTACTCACCTTCATAGGTAATTCTAGGAGTGACAGACAGTCAGGATATTAAGATGAGCAGCTTGAGGATCCTCCGAGTATTGTGAGTGGGATTAAGATCACGGGTACTAATTGACCAGAAGTAGGAACTAAGTGTACAGACCTAGGGTAGAGTTTCCCCTCAGGTTCCACTTAGAGAAAAGGCTGAAAGCTGGGTGTACCCCCTCAAGGCTGCATACATTGTTCTCACGCACGAAGGTACTTATATTGACCAAAGGTGCTGTGAGTATTGCCTATCCAATGTTGATGTATGATCCTGCATGTTCTCTTTTATGTAATCCTCCACTGAGGATTGCATATGTCCAATAAATATATTCTATGGTTAAATTATAAGAACCACAGGCACACAATTATTGGCACCCTGAATACAGTTACAGTTGCATTACACCCTGCCTTCACACCGCTGCAAGGGCTCACTACCTAAGATTTTAAGGTCTCATCTGGAGCACATTTATTGGGAGTGGAGCTTATAGTAGAGTAAGGTGCAAAAAGGGCGAAAAAGCAGATGGTGGAGCCTGTTGCTGAACAGGAGGTTCAAGTGCCTCAGATAAAGCCAGTGCCGTGCGCTCCTACTCTTGTGGAGCACGAGCAGAAGTATGTATATCAAGGGACTTTCTCACCCAGCGCCAGGGGAACGATGATTCCAGTAGTCTAGCAAGGATAGGCTACTCACCTTCATAGGTCACTCTAGGAGTGACAGACAGTCAGGATATTTAGCTGAGCAGATTGAGGCTTCTCCGAGGATTGTGAGTGGGATTAAGATCCCGGGTACTAATTGCCCAAAAGTAGGGACTAAGTGTCCCTCAGGTTCCACTTAGGGAAAAGGCTGAAAGGTGGGTGTACCCCCTCAAGGCTGCATACATTGTTTTCGTTCACAAAGGATGTATATTATGTATATTGTTTGTACAGTCAAGTCAATTTTGATGACTAGGAATGAGGAAACGTTTTTTTTCCTGGTACAGTTTTGCGGAAAAATCTGCAATTTCACCAGCTGTGAATTTTCATTGTTGTAGAATTTTTCAGTGCTGTCTGTTTTGCTGGGAAAAATGTGTTTGTTGCTGCAGGATTATTATTAGCCCCTTGCTATTCACATGAACCAATAGGATCATAGCTTGATTTGGAGAACTTCTGGGCAATTTGGAGAAAGGATATCTAGATGGTACTTCATTTCAGCTGTGGTGAAATTTTTTCACTTTTTGTTGAACTTTTCTTATAAAAGTTTTCTTCAGTGATCATTGATGTTCATTGGGTCATTGATGTTCTTCCACCAGTCTTTAAAACTCGACAATCTTATTCCAGTCTTGCTTCTCCAATTTTATGTTCACTGCACAGGTTAAGTATGGTAAAAGTATACTGCCTCATCTAACACCCTTTGCAAACCAGGAACCAGTATGTTCCTCAGTCTTTTTTTATGACTTCTTCTCCAGTGTACAATTCATCATGAGAACAATAAGAAATTTTACATGATAGAAATAGTCAAAGAAATGGTAATGAAACATATGTTGACTTCCTTCTTGTATTTTTAGCTGTCCAGTGTGCATCAACAACTAGATATATCGTCCTGATTCCAGTTGAATGACCATCAATGCACTTACAGTAGGGGAGAAGTTTGCTTTGAATGGTCTTAAAACTATTAAAGGGATGGTTCTCCTTTTAAGTTAACTTGCAGTATGCTATAGAATGGCCAGTTCTGAGCAACTTTTCAATTGGTCTTCATTTTCTTATAATTTTGTAATTATTTGCCTCCTTCTTTTGATTCTTTTCGGCTTTCAAATGGGTGTCACTGATCCCATGTAAAAATAAATGCACTGTAAGGCTACACATTTATAGTTATTGCTTTTTGTTACTTCTCTTTATAATTGGGCCCTCTCCTATTCATATTCCAATCTCTTATTCAAATCAATGCATCATTTCTAGGGTAATTTGGCCCTAGCATCCAGATTGCTACAATTGCAATCTGGAGAGCTGTTGAAAAAAGCAAAATAATTCAAAACCCAAAAATATGTAAAATGTAAAGCGATTGCAAATTGTCTCAGAATGAACCAGTTGAGGGATGCGTTAAATGTCTCTGGGAAGATAAAAAGGTTTGGAAATGGTTTCAAAATGTTACAATAAGGTAAAAATAAATACACATATGAAAAATGAATTCAGAGTTTGAGGGTAAGAGATGAGTAATTCCATTTATTGCAGGGTGCTGAAAGACTACAGGAACATTCACTTAATCCTGCACATGGGAACTGGTGCATCAGATAAAAGTTCCTACCCCAGCTGTGCACTATGGTTATCTCTGCCGTAGCAGAGCAGGATGTGTTCCTGGAAAATGCTGTCTAACTTGTTCTTTTGCATTTATTTATGTATTGTTTCTTTGTTCCTCTTACACACAAATTATTAAATAATAGGAATGATTGCCAGTCAAGAGGACGTAATCCAACCAAATGTTCTATGCTCATGCTCTCTGCACAACAATTGGCCTTTTTAGTATGAATAATTGCCAGTTCAAAATAGCCTGAAATTCCTAGAATAGGTACAGTGTTTGTGAGTTATCTGTTCCACTAGGCACCTTGAAGTCTCATACAAGGGATGTTAATTTATAGACTTTAAAAACAGAGGTCAAAACTGAAAGCATAAAAAATCTAATAATATTGGCCTTACAAGAATTCATAGCAATAAATAGAGCATTTGGGTACTGAGTTTATATGGAAGGTGACTGCTGAAATCCTTCCTATTGCTGTAAGTAAATGGCTTTCAGATGTGGTGTGTACTGATGCCTGGATTCATATCAAGACATATAACATTCTCAGTTTTGTTGTAGGGAACAGTATGCAGGGTCTCTTTGTTCTTGGTGTTTTCTTTTCCCTGTTCCTTGTGGATAATGTGAGTGTGTTGATACTTCTGTATAGGTATGTGTATGTACAGTATATGCACTGGGGCTCATATAGCATACTCATATGCTATATATATTTAATAATGCTGAAGAGATACAATCCAAACCCTCTTTCACAGACTATTCCTCACTGGGTTCTAGTCATGTCTAAAACTCCTTTATTGGTCTGGAGCTTCACATGCAACTTACTCAGTTGTAGACTATGTCCTGTTTTAAATGAAACTATGGAAATTTTATAAGTCTTCATTTAAATGGATTGATTCAATTCCGCTAACATAAGAAACATTGTTATTACAGGTGTCACAGAGTATTGCTTAAAAACAGAGAACAATGACTCAGTACAAACCGATATCTAAACCTGGGCAAAAAGATGAAATGTTTATTATGGTACACAGCATCCATGTTTCATTGTACAGGTATGGGACCTATTATTTAGAATGCTCGGGACATGGAGTCTTCCGGATAACGGATCTTTCCGTAACTGGATCTTCATACCTTAAGACTACTAAAAAAACCTTTAAACATTAAATAAACCCAATAGGCTGGTTTTGCTTCCAATAAGGGTTAATTATATCTTAGTTTGGATCAAGTACAAGGTATTGTTTTATTATTACAGAGAAACAGGAAACAATTTTTAAAAATTTGGATTATTTGAATAAAATCGAGTCTATGGGCATTCCGTAATTCTTAGCTCTCTGGATAACGGGTTTCTAACAGATCCCATACCTGTAGTACAATGCTTCTTATGGTGTGGCCTAACTCTACTAAACCCCATTATCCATAGAATCACGAGATTGTTCATTACCTCTCAAGCAAGTAAGTTCTTGAAAATCATTTCAAAGGAAAACTCTTCCTGGAGTCCTTTGAAAGGTATGTTGCCTATTTCAGTGCGAATATGGTATATTTTTGTTAAGCTTTAAACATTAATCTACTGTTAAGGCTACGAGCAACAACATATTTTTCTCAACGTTTCAAAGTATTTTCAGCCTGTAGAATTGTTTAGATCTCTGGAATCAGCACTTTTCCTGGTTTAATGCAAGGCTATCTGTTTTGTGATAATGTATTTAGTACTGTTTGCAGTCCAACAATATTGTACAGATGAACAATAGTTTCTAAGCTAATGCCTTACACCCTTTCCGCAGTCAATTTTGAATGCTTGTCACTGCATTCTGTCTGCATGCCTTTTTCCCCTCCACCTCAAGTTAGATTTCCACTGCTCTGTATTTGCAAGTGATATTCTCTCAGTATTGTATTTCTACTATCTAGCGCTAGATTCTGTATTATGTCTCATAGGGCCAGATTCAATTCAGTGAGAAAAAGTCACGAATGAGATTCAATTTGAGATGCAGTTCATTTCAGAAAAACTTATCCCAAGGTTTATCACGTGAAAACTTTATTGAAGTCTATGGGAAAAACTGAAAGTGAATTAGGAGAAAAGATTTTTCCCCTTGAATTGAATATCATCTGTGCGTTTTCACGTGATAAACCATAAAATAACTTTTTCTCACTGAATTGAATCTGGCCCATAGTTTTACTGCTGCTTTCAAAATACTTTTTTGCAATATCTTATTTTTTTTAAAAATATTTTCTCCCTCTACTAAACATTCTGTACATTCATCTTTATTCAGATTGCTTTATTTCTTAGGGGGTTATTTATCAAATAATATCGATTTTTTCCAGAATAATTTGAGTTTTTGAAGGTTTTAGTAAAAATTTTTTGGGATAAAAAGAAACTTGAATTATTATCTAGCATCATCAAGTTACTATGCCCCGAAGCTGCAAAACGAATCTGAAAATACTCCAGCTAAAACCTGTTGAGGTCATGTAGATGTCAATGGCAGATGTCCCTTGAACTAATGGAAGATGTTTTTAAGAAAATCCAACATGTTACATGAAGATGTTTTTAGAAAATCCAATATGTTACATAAGTATCTAATTCATTCCATTAATTTGTAACAATAAATATTGTATAAATTTGAAGACATCCAAAACATTGTACAAATACATTATAATTTATAAAAAAACAACGCAGGTTAAAGCTTTCATTTAATCCCATAGGTGAAAGGGAACGTAATATTTTAATCAATACTGCCTCATGTTGTAAAATTTGTTTTTGTATGTCGCCTCTGTTTCTGTATGTTGCTTAGTGGATTTACCTGTTCCAATACAGTCCGTTGCAATTGAGCCACTGTATGTTTATTATGAAAAAAAAAAAAATTCTGAAATACGTTCTCTGTTGTCATCCTGTTTAACCCTCCCTTCTACATCAGGTACATAATTGCGAATGCTGCTCTATGTTCATTCACATTTTTTATAATGTATTTGTACAATGCTTCAGATGTCTTAAAATTGATACAATAATTATTGTTTCACATCAAAAGAAGATACTAAAGTAACGGAGAGATACTTAAGTAATGTTAAGGAGTAGAGATACTTAAGTAATGTATCGGATTTTAAAATTGATACAGTATTTATTGTTATTTGCAGGTAATGAATTGACATGAAAAATAGCTTGACATACAGTAGTGCCAAATTTGCCTCTCCAGTTCCTGCTAGGGTAGTTGTATGATAGCAGTCAAGCAAGCGCATGCCAGGTAATTGTTGCTTGGAATCATGGCAGCGCTTGTTTTAAAGTGACAGTCACCTATACATGCTTGCTTGAGCATAGCTCAGTTGGCTAAAGTTCAAAAGTAGGAAAGCCTCTTTAAATGTCTTGTGCTTCTGACTTTTGCTAAGGAGAAGTAGGATATGTTTTATAATTATATATATATAGTTAATAATATATGTGTGTGTATATACTGTATAAATACCCACGTGACCTGCTAGTAAACACTGATCCTTGCTACCAATCCTCTACAACATCTACATGGCTACACAATACCAGGACCGGTTGTTACCGTTGTACCGACTGCACCACATACAGACAATTACTCGCGGCCCCTACGTTCCCACATCCACATTCGGGTAAACCCATTGCCATCAAACACAAGGGGGCAAATTTACTAAAGGGCGAAGTGACTAAAGCTGGCGAAAATTCGCCAACATGACATCATTTCGGGACTTTGCCAATTTACTAACGGGCGCTGGCGTAAATTCACTAGCGAAGGAGATAGACTGTATTGCTACTTCGCACTCTAACGCCAGGCGAATTTTTGCTCTGGCGAATGGATGTAACTACGCAAATTTTTTTTTTGATGCGGATTTTAATGAACATTACCTCTTGCGCCAGACTTGCTTTCGCCACCTCAGACCAGGCCAAGTGCAATAGAGTAGATAGGAGTTCCACAAAAAAAATTGAAAATGTTTCTATGTCCCCAAAAACACTGGCGACTTTTCAGTTTTTCAGGGTGATAGGCTGCAAAAAATCGTAATTTTTTTTTATGGTACCCGACTTCCCCCCATATTTCCTAACATATGGCACATAAACTATACACCGGGCTCATGTATAGGACATTATAATAACTTTATTTTATTAAGGTTCCCTGAGCTTGTGTAGTGTAATGTATTTGCTGCAACATATACGTTCATTCAACTTTAACTTCCCGACGACTGCAAATTAGCCAACGCTAGCACAACTTCGATTTGCTTGCCGAATTAACTCTAGTGAAGCTTCGCCATCGTTTGGTGCCCTGGACGCAACTTCGCATTTTAGTGAATTAGTGTTGTCCTGGCGAATTTTCCTCCTGGAGAAGTGTGGCGATGTGAGCGAAGCTGCCTGAATTGAATTTGCCCCAAGGTGTCCTGCACTTCCATGTACATCATCTACATCATTAAATGCACTTGTGGCCTTGTGTATGTGGGCAAGACCATCACCAGCTTCAGGGATAGGATGGCCATTCACAGGTCTGCAATTCGCACTGCCCTTAACAACGGCAAACGTGATACACCAGTCTCACAACATTTTGTTGAACCTTAAACATACTCTTGCTTTACTCAGAAGCATTGACTTTGTCCCTATGCCTCCACGCAGTGGAGACTGTGAACGACTATTACTACAAACTTAACTTAAATGGATTCACAGACTGGACACTCTCAGCCCCCGTAGTCTGAATGAATGGATCTCATACGCACCTTTTTTCTAATGAAATTTACCTATATCTTGATGTTTCATTCATATTGCTATGTTCATTTGACAAAGTTTTTTTGGGCATGTACCTTTATCACAGTGGTTTACACAGGACACGGCCCCCTTTTTCTCCCCTTCCCATACACCTTGCCCCACCTCTGTCCTCCCATCCCTTACTCTGTAATCAGGCTGGTAACGTGGATATGACTCAGTGTCAACCTCAAATAGTCTAAATATACCCAAGAATTGGAGACTCCATGACCACTACCCTCCTTATATGGAATGTGCTCATTAAGAATACCTTTCGTGTCCAATATACAATACCGCAAGTCCCTCACAATAATTGGTAAAATATGCTTTTATTGACAAGCCTAGTGAACCAAGCCTAGTATCCAGTGTGTGATACTGAGCACTCAGTGTGGTCTGGTCAACATTATTGTACCCACTTAACCCTGCAAGACCAGATAGTGCTTATTAGATGGAGACTATACATTCTCCAACAACAGATGTAAATCTTAGCACACTCCCATAACTGACACTGAGTTCTTTGATTACAGTCTACCCTCCTCTTCCTATATAAATGTGATCCCTTTTCAATCTTCTCTCTTCCCTATCTTTCTCCCCCCTCCTCCCATACCCTTCTCTTATGCTCTCCTACACCCCTTCCTTTGTTTCCGCTTTGTCCCTTCCCCAACAACTGGTCCGTGTTGTAAAGGTCTCCCTAGCCGAATGTCCCACACTCTGTATATTTGTACAAAAACATACTGTTTATTGAATGGTAACTGCCCAGCCAAGGATGTCATGATTTTCCATTTACATTGTGTACAATGTTCAAATTTTGGTTGCTGTGATACTCTATCTTAACAACACCACAGTCACCAGTTGATTGAACTATATAAATAGCTATGGACATATTGGCACCATTTATTGGCAATACTTGAAGTTTACACATCTCTCATCCCTTGGGTCCAGTCATGGCCCATGTCGGAGTACAACAGTCCACACGGATAATACAGGAGGGACCACAGACTCTGGTTCCCCCTCCCCCCATGAAAAGATTGATGTTCCAACAGTGGAACATACTGTAAGGCCAACAGGAACTGACATTTTCAATTTCTACAGTTCTACGTATGGGGACCTTCATGTTACCGCCTCTGGAACTAAGCGCTGTTCTGCAACAGACTGTGTTATACGCACAAGCACTATGCTTTATTGGTAGTTCTTCAACTAGTTTTGATACTTTTGACTTACCCTGCTGATTTCCAAGCAAGAATGGGTTTAATATGTGTTGATCCCGCTAATCTCTTTCTATGTGTAATTTAGCGATACTATGTATCATTTTCTGTTATTCCAACAACGTACGTACTTGCTACATTGTGTACAAAGATCCAATATTAATTTATTAATGTTATTTAGCCACTACTTTTTATTTCGCTGCTACTACCTTTTATTTAAAGTAAGTTTCTTTTGTGCACATCCTCCCCCTACTATGACATCACCACACCTCCTCATTCTTGATTTTCCCATGTGTACCCCCTCCTCTTACTATGATGTCATTAATCCTCCTTTTCCCGGCCCTGGGGCTGTTCAATGGTTGTGGATTGTTTGTATCAAACACTTTGATAAAGGCTAAGAGTGCTAGCCGAAACGTTAGCTTTTTGCTCCAATAAACATCAGAATTTTTGCATTAAGTCCTGTCAGTGCAATCCTATGTATATGTGTGTGTGTTTGTGTGTGTTTTTAGGGGTCATTTACAAAGGGTAAGCAGTGTGCAATGTGAAAAACATGCATACACTGTCTTTCTTTGAATTGCTACTGGTCTTTGCATTCTATTTCAGAGCACAGACTCCATGTATACAGCAAATAGTTGCGCGCATAACAATTGTTGTGCATCAGAATTATTCGGACGCCCATTGACTTCAATGCGTTTCGCAAATTTTCCCCCGGCACAGATTCGCCCATCACTAGCCAACACTGTCAAAAAATGTATGTCACTGTAGAGACAATTGGTTTCTATTTATCTAACTGACACATAATGGGGTGTTGGTCATTCATCCTACAAAAAAATATTACATGCTCCTTAGTAAAAAGCTGCCAATACACAGACTTATACAATCGCACAAAACAGAGTTTGTATGACTTTCTGCTACATGTAAGGTGACCTGACAATCTTGATGGATATCCATGTACTATGTATATTGGTTGGTTTGTTAGTTGGGTTGTTCGATGTATTATCCTGTGACGGGTAAGGAAGTAAAGAGGAGATGCTCTTTATCTTCTGATATTCGACTGATTTGGGCTGTTTGCCTAAACGAACAGAAAAATAGAAAAGGAACCATACTGTGCATGGACCCTTGAATAGTTTCAGTCCTTGTGGCCCACACATCAGCCACGCAGGTATATTATGTTCATGCATCAGTCTACCTTTTGTAAGGCAAAGCCTTTGACTAATGTAACATTGAGCAGATCTTCAGATTTGTATTTTGAGGTCAAATCCATGCTATGTGTAATGGAACATAAAGAGTAGGCAGCAAGGAATGTATTAGGATGGTACTGTGGCAACATGGAAGACCTGGTGTGACATTAGGATCAACTGCTGCAGTTATCATTTCCATACTCCCCCATACACTCGTTGCTTTTCTAGCTTTCTTTACACTGGCCTCTCGAGCAGCTCATATTGTTTTTGAGGAAGTCGTAAACCCCACTGTAATCTGAACAATACTTTCTCTGCAGGATGCACTGGCAGACACACTATAAATAGGGACTTTGTTTGTGGGTGCATTCCTGGGTCCACATGGAATGCAAGCCATGCAAAAGAATAACAACTTACATTACTGCAGACTTGTTATTTTTTGTAATAAGAGAGACCGCAAAAGACAATGTTCAGCTTTTAACAGAATATCATTGTGTCCATTGGACAAAATTTTAACCAGCTCTCCTTTTTCCCACTCACTTTAATGGAATAGGAAAGACACAAATAAGTTGAGTTTTAGCGATTCAGAATTATCTTAGAAGGGTTACTGTCATCAGAACCAGTTAGTTACACTCTCTTTCTGCTTGTATGGAGTAATCCACTCCTTTGTAATCATGTGACAAGGAAAAAAAAGCAACCCTTTATTACTTTATGGCAGGGAGTATAGATATCCTATAAGGCAGGGTCTCCAACCATTCTTTACCCATGAGCCACAAACAATTGTAAAAAATGTTGGGGAGCAACTGAGGCATGGAAAAAGTTTCTAGGGCTGCGGTTGACTATTTAGTAGCCTCTATGTGGATTGGCAGCGTACATGAGGTTCTGTTTGGCAGCACACATGGTTTTTATGCAACCTAAACTTGCATCCAAGCCTGGAATTCAAAAATAACACCTGCTGCTTTAAGGCCACTGGGAGCAACATCCAAGGGGCCGGGGAGCAACATGTTGCTTACAAGCCACTGGTTAGGGACCACTGCTCTAAGGATAAAGACACATGTAGCTTTTTGCTGTCGGAGTATTTCAGCAACACAAATGTTTAAGAGGTGATATAGAGAGGTATTGTTTGCCAGTCAGCATTTCTAAGTGGCTATTGCATGGCCTATGAGTGCACCCAGAAATCCAGTCCATTGCAAGTAAAATTAAAGTGTTGGTACAATCAATCAAGGTGCTGGTAGTTCCAGGATTCTCCTGCATATAAATAAGTGCACCTGATTTTTTAGGTGCAAGTGCATTGAGTCTGTGGATGTAGGCTGTAGTAGTTCCAGGGTTCTGCTGCACCAGTGTGCAAACTTCATGCAATACACAAGAAGTAGGAAAACAAGAGTGGCGCCAAACACAACTTTATGGAAATAACTGTAATTAAATGGCATATATTGGTGCAAGGATTGCAGTTGATTTTGTGCCAGCCCTTATAATATATTACTTTAAGCCTTTACTGTATATTATGGACTATGTAGCTTCTTAACTGGTGTAGAAATACAATTATAACCCTAATTAGGTTACTGCCTCTTTAAATAGCAATTAACCGTTGCAATCCAGGGCCCTGAGTCCCTTTTGCGTATGAAAAGTACTGGGAACTGGGATTTACAGCGCAGTGCCTCTACCTAGGGAACACTGAGGAGCACACCTCAGGGGATTTCAAATAGGAAAAATAAAACACACAGTTTGCAATAAAACAAATACACATAATATCACTTTCTCTGGGGAACCTGTGTAGACTATCAACCCCTGGCACAGTCTCTCAATGCCACAGACCCACATTCCACACTGGGTGGATAAATGTATAATAAATCCGGTCAGTTCAATGTCCCTTCCCCAAGAGCTCTTATGTCCCCAGGTAGCGCTACCTGCTCCAAGGTACCTTTCCCTTTGAAAGTAGTAGCCAATCCCACGTGGCAGGTACACAAGCAAGACCTGTCCTCGCCCTGGGAAAACACACAGTGGCCAAAGTATCCAGAGACAGGAGATAGAAACTGGCTCTCCCAAATGCTCAAATACTTTCTCAAGCAGAGCAAGTAGAGCCTTTCCTTTTCCTTCTTCCTGGAAACTCCTTTCAAGCAGCACTGTCACTCTCCACAGATCTGGATCTCTGACTGCTGCAGCAGGGCTCCCTTTATAAGCTCTGTCGGAAACCCTGTATATTTGGCTCCAAGTCAGGCACTCTGCCTCTCCCAAGAATGCACTGGGCGCTCAACCAATTGGATGGCTATCAGGCATGTAACTGGGCTTGATTATGTCACAGACAGAAAAACTGGGGAAGGATTTGTCTGATCCCCAACACAATTTTATTTGGTTGTGCCTTTAACATGTTTTGGATGTGGCATTACCTTTTTATTCTAAAAGCCCTAAGCCAATCTTTACCTGATTTCAACCATGCATGTTCCAGGTTGGCGATCACAGCAAAGGGGCACAAAATACCACCTGCCAACTCTGCTGTGCTTGGTTTTATAACCAGGAACAGGAAATTGGACAGATTTGGGGAACCCCTGGGGTGTAGGGAGACCTCTGGAGAGGGCTAGGGTTTTAGGAAGGCTTTAATAATTAGGTTTATTCCTTGAAGCAAACAGCAATACCACAAAATTCTAATTCTTCATGTGGTATGGGATCTATCAATCAGAAACCCTTTATTGAAAAAGCTCAGAAATGTAGCAATGTATTTTACCATGGTATTATAACAAAACAGCAATGACAGTATGTAGCCTCCAAACAGCCTGTCAAATTCCTTCCAGCGAGGCTCTTCCATACTTTTGGATTGTGAGCTGCTACATTTGACCATGTGATCGATGTGTCACGTCTTTCCATTCCAAGGAAACCTAAACACAGTAAAAGAGGGGTAGTATCCCTTGACCTCATGAAGAAGAGCTATTGAGCACAAAATATGTCGAGGCTGAAGGGAATATTGAGATGTGGATGAGCCATTTATTCATTCACATTGCATTGTGTGTGCATTTTTAACTTTCAAATAAATGCAAATTTGATCTATGATCACACTTGGAGAGCTCTGCTTTTGCTGTTTTTAGGTGTTATAATGAACAGTTCTAGCATAAATCCATGCCGATGTCCAAACAAACAAATGTTTTTATACGCTCTACATATGGTGCTACACATTAGGGATTTGCTAAGAATGCTTGTCAGGCAATGTGGATCGATGGCTGGTTTGAGCACTTAAGTATGATGTTTTTGGGCTCCTTATCATTGCTAGATCTCAAGTGCCCCCTAATCTGTTGTGTTGCATATTCATGCATCCCCTACAAGCCTGTCAAAGATTTTTAAAAACTGAAAAGATGCAGCCTTTCAAAAACACAGACTTTGAGATGTCTATATAATTGCATTTAGGTTGTTTTCATTTCTTGGTATTATTGATTTTCTAATGGAAATCTTGGATTTTCTCTTTATTTAGTAAAGAAAAACAATTGCCACATATACTTGCGTCAATACTAATCTGGTCTTCATATATTACATTTAATGACCTGTTATATTTTACTGTTTCCCTCCATTGCTTTCTTTCTTTGCCAGTCTAGGTTGGCCACTATATACAGTAATTGGGAAGTTCAGACTCTGTCTCGATGTGAACAGGATGTAGCCTTAC
Organism: Xenopus laevis; assembly: GCF_017654675.1. Taxonomy (NCBI): domain Eukaryota; kingdom Metazoa; phylum Chordata; class Amphibia; order Anura; family Pipidae; genus Xenopus; species Xenopus laevis. The sequence goes on from NC_054373.1 coordinate 148,499,232, forward strand.
AGACAAGCTGAGGAAGACTTGTGAGTTAGTGACTGCGACACCTAAATTTCCCAGCTCAAAAATGATTATGCAGCAATAAAGAGCTTTAAGGAAATTACAGTATATCACTTTCAATGCCCAGAGCTACCTTTAATTTTTAGGCCATTCAGAAACCACTAATTGGCTGGCGTCTCTGTCGTCTCTGTTTTTGCATAAAGAAGAGTAAGGGCATATGAGGATATTTTCTGTAACATATGCAGTTTAATCAAATATGCATAAGATTTGTCTAAGACTAGCGATAGTAGTGATGTTGATGTGAACATTTTTGCACAGACACCAAGTAACCTGTGGAGGGTACAGTATATTTGCCATTCGCAGCAAACTCCCTAACTGATGTATAATATCCAAATGGATTCACAGGCACTAACTATCATGCCCCCTATTGTTCCAGAGGGTTTGCAAGAGAAGAATGTTTCTTTCGTTTATACAATGGCATGAATTTTTGTTTAGTTAAAACAGAACAAAATGCTGGGTATTAGGACTTCTAGTGTCCATGCTTGATTTCCCAAGTGGGATATCTTTAGAATCTAGGGAGCAAGGAACTTTGTGGTGTATATATGAAAAAGTGCACTTCCTCTTCTGGTCCCAAGCATCCTCCACCCATGCCTGTGTGTCTATATGTGGCACTTTCACCTTTATTTCCCTACCTTTCTGCTTGTACAGGTATGGGACCTGTTATCCCGAATGCTTGGGAGCTGGACCCTTCTGGATGCGGCTTCATTCACTATCCCCTTAAATTAACATAAAATAGTAATAAAATAGCTCAGACTGGTTTCATATACCAGAGGGCATTATTTTTTTTTTTTAATGGAGTGATTATTGTGCTTCTAACATTCAATAATTTACTGAATGCAATATCCCTTTCTTATGTGAAAAATAATTTAATGATGCAGTACTTCACGTAAAGGGTTACAAAAAGCTCCCATTGTCACAATAGTGCTGCGCAGCAACTCTCTATCATCAGACCTCTGCTTCTGCTGACTTGGCTTCCTGTTAGAAAACAATGAGATTTTTTGCTCAGAAGGAGATGAAACTTGGGCCTACTTCAGGCAGACACATAGCCATTAACAATCACCCACATCACCCCAACACAGGATTCCAAGCCAAGTGGCAAGAGGCCAGGTATACTCCTGAGCTTAATACAGCAGATGCCCATCCTTCTGTGATCCCGTCTTCCTCCAGAACAATCTGATACTTGAGAGAAACAGCTCCCAGAGGTTCAATGATCCTTACAGACACAGGGACAAGGCAGCCAACCCATGAGATAAGACACTATATGAACAATGAACGGAATGGGATAGGACCTTGCTTTATCCCACACCACCCAGACTTTAAAGAATAGGGCCAGTGAGAGAACTCCTAGTGAACCAGCTGTAACAGGCTTAGCTAGAATTGGAAACTGAAGGAGATGTCCTTACAGACCTATGTCACTGTAAGTAGCAGGGACCATTGTGTCAGCTCTAAAAGAAATACTGCATCACCCTGGGGCCCAAACCCTTGCTTCAAGATTGTTATCTCTTTGTATTATCCCATTCTGATTGAGTGAATCTAACAAGCCCTAAATAAGAAAAATAAAGCCATAAGTAAGCTTATAAAATAAATTACACAGAACATTTAGATAAATAAGATAGCATATCTAACAATATATAGAAAATGTTGTAATATTGTTATGTTGTGCGTTCATATATTAGTACACACAATGTTCCCTCTAATTCCTTCTCTGCAAAGTGTGCAAAAAATTATTTTGTGTGCACATTTTAAACTTTTGTGCACAGTTTATAAAACTTTTCTCCTAATTCACTTTATTTTCTTATTATAGACTTCAGTTGAGTTTTCAAGTGAATTGAATTGAATTGCATCTCAAATTGAATCTCAAAGTTTTCATGTGATAAATCTTTTTCTCTCTGAATTAAATCTGGCCCATTATGTGAAATAACATAAATGATTCCATAATTTGCTAGCAGCAAATGCAACAAACATTGGATGTTTTATTTTAAAGACCATTCTGGTAATCACTACTTGCTTATTGATTTTCTAGATCTAATGTTAGTGTACAACTTATATAAAGCTACGTTTGTTACCATGGGAAGTTTAATACATGGGCTACATATTTTGACATCTCCCGGTTGCAGTATTGTTAAGTTCAAGCCACTCTGTCAGCATGTGGCTTTCTCCAAAGCTAGCTACATCAACACCGGGATCGGCTTAAATGATGGGCAGAGGAGGTAAGCCATCATGGTTTCATTCATGAGGTTGCTGGAAGGCTCATGTCAACTGACTGTAGAGATAGGTTTCAAGATTTAGTCAAACATCCTTTCAACTGGCCTTAGAGCTACACTATACAAAAAGTGAAGTTAGAGATCGACACGGCCTGCTAGAGTGAAATTCAGCCTCTCTCCATTGATTTCTATGGGATTTTGAAAATCATAATTATCAAAGGATGAACTTTCACTTTCACCCATTGCTAAATGGGTGAAAGTGAACTGAAATGTACAAAGTATATCTATAGAAATAAGTCAAATCAACTGGACTTGCTGTGTTTTTCTTGAAGACATTTCACCAGTCATCGAACTGGCTTTCTCAATTCAGAAGAATTCTCAACCTGAATTGAGAAAGCCAGATGGATGACTGGTGAAACGTCTTCAAGAAAAACAAAGCAAATCCAGTTGATTTGACTTATTTCTATAGATATACCATGACCTGGATGAATGAGAACTTTCACAGAAATATACAAAGTATCCAATACACCACTGATCCCCAACCAGTAGCTCATGAGTAACATGTTGCTCTCCAACCCCTTGGATGTTGATCCCAGTGGCCTCAAAGCAGGAGCTTATTTTTGAATTCCTGGTTTGGAGGCAAGTTTTGGTTGTATAAAAAACAGATGTACGGCCAAACAGAGTCTCAATGTAGGTTGACAATCCACATCGGTGCTACCAAATGGCCAATCACAGCACTTATTTGGCAGCCCAAGAACATTTTTCATGCAGGTGTTGCTCCCCAACTTCTCAACTCCTTCAAAAGGTTGAGGATCCCTGAAATACACAAATCCCATAGCAACAGATTTTGGTCTCACAATTTTGGTAAGGAAATCACTATTCATCAGGCAGAAAAGGGCAGCTCTGTAGTAGTCTTAAACACTGTTTATTAAATGTCTGAAGCTACATGTCAACTATTGGATATGGATACATATTTGAAATTGCCATGGATGTATTTTAATGTTTGAGGAATAAATGATCTGGTGTGCGGTACTCCGATTTCCTCTCCTCTTATGCTACATGGTGTGAGACGCTAAGGGATACCTGCACCTGGTAATTTACTTCCGGATTTTATCTGTAGGATCCTCTACAAAACAAGTGAGTTTGAGCTGTGTTTTTTTGATTATGTTTCTGTGGGACTTGGAAAACACAGTCTGGATAGGCAATTTCACTTTGTATTGTCTTATATATATAAAAAGGGATGAAAACATAATTCTGCCTCTTTATAGGTCCCTGGTAAGGCCTATCCTTGAGTATGCAGTGCAGTTTTGAACTCTGGTCCTTTAGTCCTTTATACAGCAGGGGTGTCCAAAAGGTAGATCGGGATCTACCAGTTGACCTTTAGCTGATGATTAGTAGATCTCAAGACACTGTCAACAAACAGCTTGTCTAAATCACCCTCCTGTTTGACGCTTTCCATTCATATATTTATTGCATTAAGGTTATATAACAAATAGTTATTTGTTAAATATAGCAAATTACATTTTCTCATAAATCAATATTGAAGTAATATTTTCCATGGAACAGAATGCTAACAATGCTTTTATGGATGTAGATCATATTGGCACAACATCACTTAAAGTAGACCTTGCATTAGTAAAGTATGGGCAATCCTGATACAGTAAATGAGCTGGAGAGAGTGCAGAGATGTGCAACTAAATTGATTAACGGGATGGAAGATTTTAATTATGAGGGCATATTATCACAGCTGGGTTGTTTTCTCTGGAAAAAAGACCCTTGTTAGGGAACATGATTACAAGTGCATTAGAGGACATTATTATAGACAGATAGCAGGGGATCTTTTTTTCCTATGGAAAGGATCACTGTACCAGAGGCCACCCCTTTAGACTAGAGGAAAAGAACTTTCATTTGAAGCAGTGTAGGTGGTTCTTCACAATGAAGACAGTGAGGTTGTGGAATGCACTGCCGGATGATGTTGTGATGGCTGATTCTGTTAATGCTTTTAAGAGGGGCTTCTTAGATGATTTCTTGGACAAGCATAATATCCAAGGCTATTGTAACATTAAATCTCCAATTAGTACATATATCGGTATATAGTTTATGTGAGTGTATAGCTAGGTCTGTATAAGTATGTGTATACAGCATATGTGCCCTAGGGTTCATTCAGAGATGTTGAAACTGCTGAAAAAAACCACAGCTAAAATTCGCAAAATGCATTTAATTCAGTGCGCTTTTTTCACACAAAATACATTGCGGCTTTCCTGGTGTTTGTCCTTTTCTCCACGAAATACATTGAAGTCAAGGGTCATTTTTGATGATTTTTTTGATGCAAAATGTGCAAAAAACTGCATGGACTTATTTTTGTGTATGCTTTTTCTCACAGTGTAAACTTTCGATGCAAAAATGTAATAACATCTCAATTAGATTCACAAATGCAAATTATGCCTCCGCCATGGTACATCTTCATGTGCTTGGTAGAAAACTACAAGCAACCAGCATCCTCCGTATTCATAGTAACATAGTAATATAGTAAGTAAGGTTGAAAAAAAACACACGTCCAAGTTCAGCCTTTTAGGTTTTTTTTTTATATCTGCCTAACTGCCAGTTGATTCAGAGGAAGGCAAAAAAAAACCCATATGAAGCCTCTCCAATTTGCCTCAGAGGAGGAAAAAATTCCTTCCTGACTCCAAAATCGGACCAGTCCCTGGATCAGCTTGTACTATGAGCTATCTTCCATAACCCTGTATTCCTTCACTTGCTTAAAGGCTATCCAACCCCTTCAGCCTGTACAACTGATTCAGGGAGAGAATTCCACATCTTCACAGATCTCACAGATCTCACTGTAAAAAATATTTTGCCAGAACCTCTTTTCTTCTGATCGGAATGGGTGAACTTGTGTCAGCTGGAAAGACCTACTGGTAAATAAAGCATTAGAGAGATTATTATATGATCCCCTTATATATTTATACATAGTTATCATATCTCCACTTAAGCGCCTCTTCTCCAGCGTGAACATCCCCAATTTGGTCAGTCTTTCCTCATAGCTAAGATTTTCAATACCTTTTACCAGCTTAGTTGCCCTTCTCTGTACCCTCTCTAATACAATAGTGTCCTGTTTGAGTGATGGAGACCAAAACTGTACGGCATATTCTAGATGGGGCCTTACAAGTGCTCTATACAGTGGAAGAATGACCCCCTCCTCCCTTGACTCTATGCCCCTTTTAATACAGCTCAAGACCTTATTTGCCCTTGATGCTGCTGACTGGCATTGCTTACTACAGCCAAGTTTATCATCTACAAGGACTCCAAGGTCCTTTTCCATAATGGATTTGCCTAGTGCAGTCCCATTAAGGGTATAAATGGCTTGGATATTTTTACATCCCAGGTGCATGACTTTAAATTTTTCAACATTGAATCTCACTTAGCCACTTAGCTGGCCAGATTGCCAGTTTGTTAAGATCATGTTGCAAGGATGCCACATCCTGGATGGAATTAATTGGGCTGGATAATTTTGTGTCATCTGCAAACACTGATACATTACTTACAATACCCTCCCCTAAGTTATTAATGAACAAGTTAAATAAAAGTGGACCCAATACCGAGCCCTGAGGGACCCCACTAAGAACCTACTCCAAGTAGAGAATGTACCATTAACAACCATCCTCTGTACCTGATCCTGTAGCCAGCCCAACAGACCTTAGTTTAGTATTCATGCAGTAAATATAGATGGATACATATTTCTGTAATTTTTGTCACTAAACTAGAGCTTCAGGATCATATTTTCTCCTTTATCAAAAGACTTCACCTCATTATAAAGGATGTTTGCATATTACTACTTATGAACATAGTGGGAGAGTTAGTTTACTGGAATGAATTTTGTCAAGTGTTTTAGAAAACCAAAGTCCAATGCCCAGAATGTTTTAACATAAAAATTCCCAGAACGGTTGTCTATAAAGTGATTTTATTTAAGGCAAATTTAAAAAAAATCTGAGGAGGATTTAATACCCTATGCAATTAGCAACCAGCAGTTAGGCAGGTTAAATCGAGTTCAAAGGTTGAACTTGATGGACATGTGTTTCTTTTCAACCTAACTTACTATGTTACTTACTATGTAATGAAAGTTTTATTTTCCTGTCCTTGGTGTAGGTATCTACAAATGTTCATCAACCATACTGAACAGCATTAATATCTAGTGATGGGCGAATTTATTCGCCAGGTGCGAATTTGCGGTGAATTCCCGCGAATTGCCGCCGGCGAATAAATTTGTGAAAAATGGGCGCCGGCTTCAAAAAAACGGATGCTGGCATCAAAATGGACACCGGCGTCAAAAAGGAGACAACGGCGCTGTTTAGCGAATTTTTCACCAACTTTTATAATACCAAAGGCTTTGGCACATGCAGGCATAGAGATTCTGTACTGAATCTCTTTTTTCAGTCAAAAGTAAAACTTATGAAATAGTTATTCATATGGACTACAATGATATGGACCCGAACTAGCCAATTATTTCCACTCAAAAACATGAGAAAGTTGATCTTAGGTGCTGATCAGCCATTATCACAAGGAGATTCCTATTATTTCATCGATGCTACATTTCCCATATGCTATAGCCCTGAAAATTTCGACTAAGCAATATAAGATGGTTATTTTCTTGACCAGAAAGCATTGTCTGGTGTCTGAGATAATTGAGATGATTTCTTCTTCACCAGCCCTTCCCAGTAAATTTATCAGGCCAGCACGTAACTTTAATTCAGTTGACTTGAATAATGGTTCCTGTGTTTAATTAAAAAGAGCTAAGAAGCTGGAGTATTTTGAACATGATCACCCGCTTCAGATGATGATTTTCTTCCTGTCCATGTCTTTTTATGAGGACTTGGCAGTATGTTTGCATTTCCCTGGGAGGGTCCTGTTTATAATTAAGAGATCCCACAGACAGATTAGCAGAGTTGTTTGACAGGGAATCCTAGCAAGCAGGGAAATTCAGCTAGACAAATAGGGTCCCAGCCTTGCTGATGCTGTATCAACAGAATCTGAACTGTTTATCAGAAAACCCAATGCCACTGAGATTATTTGCTCAGTATTTAAAATACCAAGATTATAAAAACAGAATTTTAAAGAGAGGATGTGTCTCCTAATTAACTGGGATTACCCAGTGGAGACAAGTAATTATATGTGTAGTTTTTATTTCTTTTATGAGTCTAAGGGTATTTCATAATGCACCAGGACTGGGCTGGCATTCTTTTTTTAGCAGCCCGTGTAAATTGGCATTAGTTATTGTTGCTTGTGAAACATCGAGAATGTTGACAGTTGTTGCCAAAACTCTAATATAATTTACTAGAGCCCATGCCAAAAGCAACCTTAGGTAAGAAAAATATAAAATCTTAATTTTGATTTGAATGTTATTGGAACAACAACACTCTTCCGTTAGCCGTACCACCACCGTGTGCACAGATGGCAAAGTGATTGTAATGTTTTAGCAAGTGTGAACCACCAGGCCTCCATTGTTTGATCTTCTCACTGCCCCACAGCCCTGTTGTAAATAACAGCAGGAAGCTCACACTTCTTTCTTCAGATGTAGATGTCACTTCTATAACTTCTATATTCATACAACCTAAAATACCAGATGTAAATGCCTATAATCTTTGTAGAAGGCACAGTTATAGACTTATAATACACAAAAGCCATGAATATCTTGTAAATTATATCCTTATAAACGGTGAGTTCTGATGTCATCAGTTATAAACCGTGAGTTCTGATGTCATTTCGGTCACATGATGCACTGAAATTTGTGTATTATAATAAATAAAGTACCCCCAGTTGTAAAATATGAGGATATTAGAAGTTACCTCGGAGTTCCATGACCTGTATAAAAACAATCGGCCTTCGGCCTCGTGTTTTTATATGGTCATGAAACTCCTCGGTAACTTATAATATCCTTATATTTTACAAGAGGGGGTACTTTTTTCACTATATAATGATCAGAAAGTTTCCTTATCCTGCAAAAGGAAAATAATCACACAGCAAATTAACACAGTACAACGTGTAAAATTTCTATTTTACCTCATACTTCAAAGTCATTTATTAAAAAGTTTCTATATCTCCTCTATTAACCTACAGTACGTACAGTATGTATTGCAAAAAAAAAAAAATAGGGCATGAGATATTTTGCACTGGGAATCTTATTTAAAAGCAAATTTTAGATTCTTATGACTGGGATTTATTATATGTATATGCTCCAATGCAATATTATTATGAAATAATGACTCCATTGTTGAGATTTCCTTATATTTTGCATGGAAACAAGATTATTTTACTTAACAATGAATATCATTTAAAATTTATACGGGCTTATTTGCTAGGATAGGTGTTAAATTGTACTAGAGATGTTACTCATAGCAACCAATCAGCAATTTGTTTTAATCAATTTATTAAAAGTTGATAATGAAAGCAAAGATTTGATGATGGTTTTGGTTAACTGCACTGGTGCATACATTAGTCCATATTATTTCCATAAACCCAAAATTGATTTTTATTGTTGTTTTGTTCTCATTCACACCAGGAAGAAAACTGGAAACATAGTAAAGAATGCAACAGTACTAAGAAGAGCAAGCATAAAATATTGTAAAATATCTGGCATTTATATTTCGTTAGGGGGTTTTGTATGTCTCACTAGGTTTGGTGAGATTTACTGCTGTAAAATGTACATTTTTTGAATATTTCTGAAAAAAATGTATTTGTTGCTTCAAAAATTGGGGGCAGAAAACACTTCTGGCCATTACAATTTTACTAGTCTCTTTTATTTCAGGAAATGAAATGTTTTATGGGTAAACATAATTTCATAGTAAGATTGGAAAAAAAAGACACAAGTCTATCAAACTGATACTGATACTAAAAACGACTTATTGAAATATGAATGAACATTAAAAGTTACCTATAGGTCATGTTGATCGTTTTTTTGCTGAGAGGTTTGTTTTTGTAAGTAATTGTTACTTGAAGTTCCTAAATCTGACTTTTTTGCCAACCTGACTGTCCCATCTCAGTCTGTCAGTTAAAGTTTCTAATGCTAACGGAGTCCTGCTGCACAAATATGGCAGCCCCCTCATAGGCGAGCATGGGGAGTCAGATGGCTAATGTATAGCTTTGAGCAAATACTTCATGGCAAAATTATAAGTAGCAAACAAAGCCAATACTATGATAGATGTAAAAATGGTTTAATTTCTGGTGTCAGTATCTCTTTAAACCCTCTATTAGTTCAAACAGTCAAACAAAGCCCCCAGTAGCCAACTTAACATTCTTTCCTGTTCCTGACCCTAAAATGTCAACTTGATAGCTCTATGGATTAAAATCATTATTGAATTTAAAACCCGTCTAACACAAATCACTCATTGTTAAGGTAGATAATTTGTGATACATTGCCTTGCTGTGCTGGGATCGTAGTTTTGATTCCAAACAGGGCACTATCTTCAGGGTTAATTATCTCCTGGTTAAAGTAAAACTATACCCCCAAACAATGTAGGTCTCTATAAAAAGATATTGCATAAAACAGCTCATATGTAAAACCCTGCTTCATGTAAATAAACCATTTTTCTTGCCCAAAAATATGTTTTCGCCAGTTATCACATTCGCTGAAAATAATGCTACTTACATATTAACGCCTGGTTTACTAAACAGCGAAATGTGCAAAAGATAAAATTTACGCAATAATATTCGCAAAATTTTACCGCCACATATGCAGTGGCGTAAAAGTATTTTTCCTCCAGAAAATTCTCAAGGGGCAGGAAATATCCCATAATTCTGTTTTTTTTACCCATCATTCTTTGCTGACAGGAGAGAGATCTGTAGCTTTTGCTGACAGGATATTTTGGCTTCTGCTTCTATCTGTAGCAACAGCAGCAGTTTCAGCTTAGAGGCGTATTATTGGCAGCGGCATCACAGTCCAAGGATTTGTCAGCCTCTACCCTTTTTTGGTTTCATTGTGATTGGCTACATTAAACTGTGCATTTCTATGAAGCAAAGAGATTGACTGGTATGATTCTTGTTCATATGATTCTATTGGCAGAAGGGTTTATATGATGCATAAATGTTTGATTGGTGTTACTCTGGTAATGTTGTTGGATGGTCTAATCGTCAGTCAATAAAGTCAAAAAAGTAAAAAAAGATGCATTTCTGGCCATAAATGTGACAGTAAAAATTGGCTAAAATTCGCTAAAATTACCACTAACGTAAGCTGGTTCGTTAACATAGTTACCACAAGTGATCGCAATGACTTCTGAGCACATCGCTGTTTAGTAAAATTAGTTGCACCGAATATTCTGGCGGAAAAATATTCTCAGTGATAACATGCGGAAACTTAAAGTCAGATTTACCGCACTTAGTAAACGGACCCCAGAGTTGTGTCTTTTGCTTCAACACTTCTTCCTGTTACAGTTAGAGTTGTAGTATTTCTGGTCAGGTGATCTCTGAGGCAGCACACAGACCATCACTAAATGGTGGTTCAAGGCAAGAAATGTAAAAGGACAATATTTACTTAAGTATATATACCAGTTTGGTAAGATTTTTTAATATGCCACTTAATATGATATAAACTATCTGTTGCTTAAGTGTTCTTTTTGGGGGTATTGTTTTCCTTTAAAATGACAAATGTGTGGATGGGATCTGATGTGAATGATGTATAAAATCTGTATGTGGAATATGTCACACTATAAATAAGGGATGAGCATTCTACAACGTGACTGCCACTGTAGTAAAAAACCTTTCCTGATCTGATGTCAAAACATCCATTCTCATTTCTCTTCCCAGCTGTATCATTATATGTGACTAAATTTATGTTTTTCACATAGAAATTTATTTTACATATTCTTTCTAAGATGAAAAACCCAATTGATAGTTAATATTGCTCCTCCAGCAGAATCCTGCATTGAAGTCCATTTTTCAAAAGAGAGATTTTCTTATATTTAATTTCGAAATTTGACATGGGGTTAGACATGTTCTTAGGCCAATGCCAGATGCCGGCAGGAAAATGCTCTGACTGCCAAGCATGTAGTACCTATGTGCTGCACAGTAAAGGGCTCCCTCTTTGCACTAGCGGCTTTTGCCTTTGTGCAAGCAAGTCTGATGTGCCCCAAATCCCCTAAGCAACAAGCTACGGGGGCTGCCATCTCATTACCCAACTTTTACCTCCTCCTCGCAGGAACTGTTGCAGGACCCATTCTCCAGTGTCCCCAGTGCTGCCCATTCAATAACTCTACAATCCTGGATCCTCCAACACTGCCACAGTACCCTTTCTTTACACATTTACACACACATACGTGCATTTAAACACACACAAACAACGCATTTTACTAAAGAAAACTTTTTTTTTGCTTTTTTTTTTCCATAGCACACCCCTGCACACTTTTGCACATATTTACACATACACATATACCTACATTTACACACTTTTTAGAGCTGTACACGCATGCATACACAAATACACACATACTTTTTTTTTCTTAGTTTTACCACTGCCTCTTGTTATTCCCCTAAAAACTGTTAATTTCACAGCGTGACTATTGGATCAAGCATTCTGACAGCTAACCATGCTGTCTTATCAGTTATTTTGTTTCATTACCTAATTGTATTTGATTGTTGTGATTTTATTGTGGTCTTATGCTTGCATTGTTGTTCTTTACTTTTTAGCATTTGTTATGCGTTAGAATGTGTAGTTTCCAAAATATATGGTTTTTGGGGGTCTTTGTACTGTCATAAAAAAACTGCCTTTAGCATAGCTTTGCAGGTTAGTACTTTGGAGTAGGAAGACATAATTACCCATTTTGGATTCATCAGAACGTTAACTTTCAAAAAATATATGGTTTTCAGGGGTCACCATAATTTTGTTGCTTTTACCACACATAAAACTGAGGTAGATTTTGGGGTCTTTACATGCCATGTACTTTGATAAACCTATGTTCATTGGGCATCAAACTGTTCATCAGACCCCTGGTATTCATATTTAGCGTATAGGAGACCAAATCTGACAAGGCTGCTTATAAGGAGGTAAACAATATTTTATTTTGTAATTGTAAATAATTCTGGCTATATTCAGGGTGTTTTGTCCTAACACCATCCACAAGAGAGACGGACAATACCAAGTCAGACCAGGTGAGTACTTGATCCTTGCTAGGGATAGATAGTTAGGTAGTGGAGTGTTAGTAGCTGAGAGATTAAGTTATGGCTAGCTATCAAGGACAGACTGCATCCCAACATTGAATGTACATGTAGGGTAATGCCCCTGTGGTGATTTTGCGCCAGTCAGGGAAGAGAACGTGTAGGGACTAGGTTAGTGGCAACCCAGTGGGACCATTGTGGCCAGTGGTCCAGAGGAAGCATGGTCACTGGGTCCTGGAGGCTTCAAGGAGACAGGCTGTGTGAATGTGTGTGACAGAGTAATCGTGAGAGGATTTCAGGAGAGGTCCATGTGAATAACTCATTAATGTATAATGAATTAATGTAAGTTCCTGGTCATTTGTGATCATCGTAATGCTTAATTCACAACCTAAAGGCCTAACTGGTGCCCTGGCTGGAAGAGTACAAGTTATGGGTGCCCCTGTTACATACTTATCACTGTTGATCTTCTTTGCACAGTACCAAATAAAAAATGACAAGCAGTGCCAGATTATAATGATAATAATGATATATAATTTGACAGCAGCAGTTTTGGTCTGCTGCCTCTTGCAACTACTCTAGGTATTGCTTTGTGTTAATCTAGTTCTTCTGTATCATATTTGATGTTGCTTGACTTGGTTTTGAATTTGGAATTCAGACATTATATATCTGCTCACTTTTTTGTTTGATTACATAGACAACTGTTATTGCAGTATTGTTCTACCAGGAAAATAAAAGCATAGATAAAAAATAAACATATCTGTATATATATATATATATATATATATATATATATATATATATATATATATATATATATATATATATATAGCTTGCTGCTGTCACTGAGTCACTCAGCACTCTATGTACCCTATGTTATGTTGTGCACAGAATACGACAGAGATTGAGATTCCCAGCTGACAGTACTCATTGCTGTAAATAGCGAGAAGGCCAGACACAAACACTGACTTAATGAGGTTGATATATCAGGAAACAGGTGTCCCATATATACATTGCTCTGTCAACTTCTAGACACTTACTGATTGTGTGCATAGAAAGTGTTTCTTAGACAAAGAAACTTGAACTATATGAAGGAAGTAATATAAGATGGAGCCGTTATAAGCTAAATATGCCTCAAATTGTGTATATGTAACGGGTCTACAGGAAATAATCGGTTGCTTGCAATACTGGAGCGCCTCCCTGAGGTTACATGTCACTGCTATAGTTGGTCTGTAGCAGACCAGTGGTCAATGTATAAATTATTGGACCTTTAAAATAATTTTGTAGGACCCCAAAAAATCTGGGAAGTTATGTGTCACAAACATATTTTGAAATTCCATATAAGTCAAGAATCTATCTGGCCCCCTAGAAGTCCCAGTGTCAGTTTCCCCTGCTGTAACTTTGCTGTAGTAGGTAAATATTATGGCTTCCACTTGCAATACAAAATGCAATCTCTTCAATTCAAAAGCTTCATATCCTGTAGTCTTGGTGGTAGATGCTGTACTCTAAAGGCTGTCTAATTGTTTAAGGTGTGAGCTGTGTTTTACTAACTTGCATTGTTGTAGCTTGGCCAAGTATACACTGGTTTAACAGTATGTTGTAGCCTTTGGCAGATCATCCTTGGAAGTTTCCTTGGTCAGGCCATCTTGTGATCTGATCTAAAGGATGACCTCCACTATGTCTAGATATTTTAAGACCCAAGACAAGTTTGTTTTATAGGCAAGATGCAGGAATGTGTATTCAATCTAAGTCTTTGTTTTGGACATCCAGGAATTATTATTATTAGCACTTGGCTTTATTTAAAAGCAAAAGCCCTGGGATAACACCTTATTTGAAGGTATTTGTAGATGACGCAAAAATAAGTCCATATTGAAATATAACCCATTAAAATCCAAAATAACACAGCAAAACACTATATTTTTTCCAGATTAAAATCAATTGGCATGTTGAGTAGATGACAGCCCACCACTGATAAAGGCGTCTCAAATGGATAGATAATTGGCAAAATCATTTGATAGGTGGTTATAGTTTGTTTATTATTCATAGGTTAAAACTATTTGCTGCCCATGAAATTTAAGAGGGAATTGTTTAATATGAAGATGTATCGATGACTTTTGTCTTGTGAGAATATGATAATCTGTGTTCTATTGTAGCACAGACTCTTTACATTAAATGAATGACCATTAATGAAATTTTAAAACCTTTTGTATGTTGCGCCCCAGCAAATAAGGTATTAAAATTAGCATTAGAGCCCAATGTTGTTCTAAGAAGCAGGTAGCCAGAGCAGACAATAAGCCTCAAGGGATTGCCTCACCCTATGTCTAGAAAAGGTTTTGTGAAAAAAAGCTTCCTGATACAGTTATTAACCTTTGAATTGCTGAATTGCTGCAGCCCTGTAAATTCAGTAAGTCGTACTTTGAACTATCAGACAAGAACCATTTATGGGATTGCACATGGGACCTTACACTGCGCTGTCACGGACAGTGAATAAAGGTCTTGGATGGTATTCTAGTGAGGCACACACCTCTTTGTTCTGTGAGCAATGAAAATTTAGACAGGAATACTGGAAATTCTTGGACACTCTACAAATGCTCATGCAAAGGAAATCAGTCTAAGGTCAAAAGTGCTTAGGTTAGTTTTTTCAACACTTTGTGCTTCTGCCCTTGGAAAACTTTTCTTATTTCTATTGTACTCAAGGGGGTTTCAAGGGCTTTCATAGTGTTGGCTATATGGTTTGGCTTAGCTGCATATTAAAATATTACCACCACCTTAGAATCATACCAATCATTTTTATAGTTGCCCCATTCTGGATGCCTCAACCTTTAATTTTGTAACATTTTTATATAAAAACTCTTTTATCAACAAGATTTTAGTAGTTTTCAACCCCATAGAGTGTTTGAAAAGTAAACCAAGGCTTTAGCCCCACTCTCTCCTATCATGTTGGTAATCAGAACATATATGCATGTGCTATATCTTACTTATATATAAGTTGAGCCTGTCTTAGTATTGGAAAGAACCTCTTCAGTTCTGTATTTTCTTGTGTTTCAGTCAATCCAGATCATCAAAACTGCTACTAAGAATATTTGTGCCCTTGGATGGATCCCAACAAGTAATTCATATTATGAAGGCAGAAGGTCACTGATCTCTCACCCTCAATGGTGAAAGTCTGGAGTGATAGGGGCTAGGATGCCCACTTTGGCCAATGTGCAGATAAGAACTTACTGTATTTATATTTTAACTTACCATACTACTAACCCTTGTACTGACGAATACTGCATTCAAATGCAAGAAAATGCTTATATGGATGAATTAAGCCACTCATCTGCAACGGACATGCATCAAGTGTTGTGCATTGCCCCTCTTCCTTCTGAGCTCTGACACCAGAATTAGCAGGTGCCTATACAGAAAATGGAGTCTTGATTCGAGGGCCAAATAAGATATAAAGATAAAGTATCCAAGAAAAAAAACATATCTTGTGCCTCAAGCAAATTTCTCGAAGTATGCCGGCACTCACCGTATAGTAAATCAAATCCCTGGTGCTCCTCATTGTAGTGTAGTGTAGAGTATTTATAATATATTATATAATATATTACAATTAAAATAAATAAATATATACAATAGAGGGTATTTAGGAGCACTCACGGATAAAGCTTCAAATGACTTTGTTTAAATATTCACAAAATCCCCCACATTGACGCGTTTCGGTTCTCCATGAACCATCCTGACAACGGTTTAAGGAGAACCAAAATGCGTCGATGTGGGGGATTTTGTGAATATTTGAATAAAGTCATTTGAAGCTTTATCCGTGAGTGCTCCTAAATACCCTCTATTATATATATTTATTTATTTATTTTAATTGTATTTGAATGAGAAGAATTTTTTCAAGCCAAGTTAAAAACAAAATCACACAAAGCAAACCATAAAAATATTATTTTGCCAAATATTTTTGATCAGATTTGGAATTTGTCCACATCCAAAAATCATCGCTTTAAGTGTATGCTAAATTTGTGAAATGTCTGCTACTTTTCAGCAGTGCTGTTTGTTATTGCATTGTACACTGAGTAGTCTGTGTAGTAAAAATTCATCTGCTGTGGTTCACATGGTAAATAAAAGCATAAAACTAATTACTTTTATTAATTAAATAAACTTGGTTGGCGTTTCAATTTTCTACATCTCTTAAACCCTTTTGTATAGTCCTGTGCCTTTTAACAGAATAGTTTTTTTCTGTCCATGTTTCCTTTTAACATAAGTAGTTAATAAAGGATGTTTTCGGGGAGGATATTACCAGCACAGACACACTTACGATTGGCCCACTGACCCAAGCAGGAAGAAAAAAGAGATTAGAGAAATATATAAGGATTTCCCTTGCCTTCATGCCCAATGGTCTCAGGTTACATTGCTGCACTCAGCATGAGCACACTGGCAGTGTGCAGAAGCATCTATACAGAAGAGCAGTTTCACAAGACCTATGGCTCCCCTAAGGATCTAGAGAGGCCTCCCTTGAGGTTAAGAGACAGACTAGCAAGGAGCTGTACTTGCTCTGCTCATGCCTTCCTTCAGTTGCTGAAACGCAGGGTGCCCATTCTGAGTTGGCTGCCCAAGTACAAACTAAAGAAATGGCTGCTTGGGGATCTGATTGCTGGCTTGACTGTTGGCATTGTCCACATCCCACAAGGTATGTAATCTTGTAAGGATTATTTTGTACAATTACAGTACCAAGGAATTTAATAGCAATCAGTAAAGAAGATGCAGGTTTAGTCAGCATTGTAATATTGCAGGTCTACTTACAAAATAGTGAGTTTATTTTCACATTATTTTCCTTGATTGGATGTATAGCTGAGGCAGAGGTTTATTACAAGAACTGAATTCTTTGTCCTTAGTGATTGGTCACTATCTATATTATCATTCAGTACAGTTGTATTAAGTTACATTCGCACCAGCTTTCTGGTTAGTTAATTAGTGAATTGTTATGGCACAACTCTCTGCTCTACCCAGTGATGCACTTTACCTTCGGTCCATATTGTTTTGACATTTAGGGAAAAATAATTAAAGCCATCTATTATTGACCAATTATCTCTTCCAGTAGGAAAATAGGTCTTGGCATTAAACAAAGATTTGCATCAAGGGAAAAAAAGGGGATGAATACATTAAGGGGCCGATTCACTAACTTCGAGTGAAGGATTCGAAGTAAAAAAACTTCGAATTTCGAAGTGTTTTTTGGGCTACTTCGACCATCGAATGGGCTACTACGACCTTCGACTACGACTACGAATCGAACTATTCGAACTAAAAATCGTTCGACCATTCGATAGTCGAAGTACTGTCTCTTTAAGAAAAAACTTCGACCCCCTAGTTCGCCATCTAAAAGCTACCGAACTCAATGTTAGCCTATGGGGAAGGTCCCCATGGGCTTTCCTAAGTTTTTTTGATCTAAGGATATTCCTTCGATTGTTGGATTAAAATCCTTCGAATCTTTCGATTCGAAGGATTTTATCGTTCGATCGAAGGAATAATCCTTCGATCGTTCGATCGCAGTATTTGCGCTAAAATCCTTCGACTTCGATATTCGAAGTCGAAGGATTTTAATTCCCAGTCGAATATCGAGGGTTAATTAACCCTCGATATTCGACCCTTTGTGAATCGGCCCCTTAATGTGATCAGTATTTATGTTGATTCAGTACCAAGTATTTGTCTCTCTATTTGTTTCTCTATTTAGTTAGGACATCTGTGCTAATCTCTTCCTTGGTTTGTTAGTATATCAGATAATCTATTTCTCACACCTGAGACGTGAAACATGTAAACAAATTACGTTACAAATTCTCAAATTACAAAAATGAGTGTAGGTATGGGACCTGTTATCATGAATAAGGCATCTTTGCCATACCTTAAGTCTAGTTAAAAATCATTTAAACATTAAATAAACCCAATAGGATTGTTTTGCCTTCAACATCGATTAAAGATATCTTAGAGAAAAATTACTGTAAAAACATGTTATAGTTTTATTATTACAAAGAAAAAGGAAATAATAATAAAAAAAAAAAAATTATTTGTGTAGAATGGACTTATGGGTGCAGATTTATTAAAGGTTGAAGTAAAATTCTAATTTCGAGCTTATTTTTGTGTATTTCGACTAGGGAATAGTCCAAATTCAATTTGAAAGAAAATTCGAAGCATCTATAATAGAGCACTAGTAGTTTCAATCGAATCATGCTTTTAAGGACCATAGGACTGGAATAACTAGAACTTGGTGGACCCAACAACAAAATCAGTTAAATTCCCCACCAAAACTTAAAGAAGCATTTGCAAGAGTTGTGGAAATTCAGAAACTGCAGATCACTTAAGGTAGAAAGACAACGTTTATTTGACATGAGCTGCGCAGATTCTGCACTCTATAAGGAGCCAGAACCTTAAACAAAGAGATCACAGGATTTGTATAGACTTCCACAACACAGCGTAACATTACTTATCCAAAAATTTTAATCAAAATTCGAATCGAATTCAACTAAACTAGAATTGATTTTTTTCTTTGGAAAAAATGGTCACTGGACCTCTCCCGTTGACTTATACACAAACTCAGGTTTTAGGTGGTGAATAATCTAATTCAAATCTTTACAAGGGTCAAGGTTTGATAAATCTCGAAATTTAATTAAAATTCAAATCGAGTTTGGATTATTCACAATTCGAATTTGAGAGTTTTGACCATAAAAAAAATGTTAAAATTCAAATTTGAATACAAATTTTCAGCCAAAAAAGATTTATTTTTGAAGCTACAATTTTGTTGTTATTGTTACTTTTTATTACTATCTTTCTATATAGACCTCTCCTACTCACTCCTATTCTCTCCTAGTCTCTCACTAAAACCACTCCTGGTTGCTAGGGTAAACTGGACCCTTCAGGTTTGGTTTCTAGGAATATCTAGTAAAGCAAATAAGCCTTCACCCCAAAATCTCATCCCTCCAGGTTGGGCCATCTATCAGTTGCTTTTGGTCCCCTGAGAGTCAGCCCAACAGTTTGAGAACTTCTGACTAAATGTAGGTAACTAAGGGGTCTTTTAATAGCACTAATGAATATGCAACATTTATAATATTATCTCTGGACACTAAGTCTACAAAAATATTTTTCATGGCACTGGAAATTATTACAATGTTTATATCAATGTATATTGTCTTTTAGGCATGGCATTTGCCCTTTTGACTTCAGTGGCACCAGTTCATGGTCTTTACACCTCCTTCTTCCCTGTTGTACTTTATATGCTCCTAGGAACTGGCCATCATGTTTCTACCGGTGAGCTGCAAATAACTTTGAATTTGTCAATGTCACTACCTTAGTATAGACATTAGTATGTTTTCTAAGGGCATGTGCAGATGCGTTCTCATTTATCCTATGGTACATTCCAGGTTATTTTACCATTCAACATCTGGCAGGTGAGCAAAGGGCCAACACCAGTTACAACCTTGTGTTTACCAGTATTTGGTTCTTGGGTTGATTATGAACAATCTATGAAAGGAGTTTATATGTTGTCCCTGTGTCTATGTGAGGTT
Organism: Xenopus laevis; assembly: GCF_017654675.1. Classification (NCBI taxonomy): domain Eukaryota; kingdom Metazoa; phylum Chordata; class Amphibia; order Anura; family Pipidae; genus Xenopus; species Xenopus laevis. Next base: position 148,519,171 of record NC_054373.1, read on the forward strand.
TCTCCCACAAACCCAAAGCTTACAGGCAAACTGTCTCCTGAAGAAAGTGACCCTAACGTTTTGAGTGATAGTGACCTTAGATTATCTGCATTGTACTGATGTCAATCTATTTAAAGCACTGTATAAACATGTTGGTACAATATAAATAAAGGATAATAAATACATAATAATGAACAGATCTGGGTTGTTTGTTCAGTTGACTGTTGCCATGCATTGCAGCACATTGGGATGCCTTCTAAAATTAATTTTGAAATAAAAAAATAAAAAAATATATATATATTCCCTTGCCCTAGTTTCTATAAACTAATATAAAAAGTAGAACTGGCAAAAGGTTATACAGTACAGCATTTTATACTATATAGCACTAGTGCAATCCACTTTTGGACTACAAAAAAACATTTTAATATTATTTTGTTTGTATAATAAGAATGATATTGCCTCTCTCTGGAAGGGCCACTATACCTTCATCATCATCATCATCATCATCATTTATTTTTATTTATATAGTGCCAGCAAGTTCTGCTTGTAGGATTTAACAAAGAAGGATTACATAGTACAAAGTACAGTCTAATACCTTGATATTTTATTATCTGTTTGGATTTGTCTATTGGGAGTATTAAAAACTCAATGTTTATTTATTTCTTTTGAGTTTATTTTTGCCAAGACTCATGTAAAGTCCATCTCCTGTAAAGTCCATTATAAGCAAATAATTTTTATCTGGATCTCTTATCTGGAAAAACCCAGGCCCCCGAGAGTATTCCAGATAAGACCCCATACCTGTACTGTAAATTGCATTAACCATATAATTATTATTATTCTCCACTTATATAAAACATACAGACTCCTTGCAGATAGTACCCTGGCATATAGGTTTTTCTATACCTTGCCTTGAGAGATATCATATCTATGTGAACGTGGGTATCACCAGGTATCACCAGGTAGTAAGTGCAGTTCTTCAGGGAAATTTGAGGTTGTAGTAGTCCATTAAATGCATGCATTGATTTTCACTGATCATAACTCAGTACATTATTCCATCAAAAATGTTGCTTGTTGCAAAGCTGTATAATGTCCATGTTTAAGAAACTGTGGCTGCTCAGGACAATGCAAATATTTAAAGTAACTGCTTATCTGCAGGTACCTTTGCTGTGATGAGCCTTATGACTGGCTCTGTGATTGATGAACATCTGGCCCAGAATCCCTTGGACAGAAACCTCACAAGTGAAAAGCAGTCAGATATATATGCACAACGCATAGGAATGGCTGCTGCTATCGCCTTTCTTATGGGCATTATAATGGTAAATACACATGTTGTACAGTTGTAGGTTGTAGATGGTTCCCTCTTTTTAATGTATCTCTTGCCTATTAATTCTGAACTCTTAACTTTTCTGTCTAGCAGTACTATTCAGTGATGGGCGAATTTGCGCCGTTACGCTTCTCTGGAAAATTTGCGAATTCCGTGTGAAATGGTGAAAAATTCGCGAAACTGCCATTTTTTGATGACGCCAGCGTCCATTTTTTGATGACGCCTACGAATTTTTGCCAGCGAATTTTCGCGGCCGTTTTGCAAATTTATTTGCCCGCGGCAAATCCCGCAAATTCGCAGCGAATTCACGCCTGGCAAATAAATTCGCTCATCACTAGTGCTATTCTTTTTTTACTTAAATGCCTATTGTGTGATCAAACAATTTGTTAGGACTGTATCTTAAACCATATTTACAGATAAGTGATGCCACTGTTCTGTATCGCATCCTGATACAGTTCCAAAAATCTTGAGGAGATCAAATAAGTAGCTATGAGCAAACTGGCCCATTTTGGCCAAAAGTGCAAAAATTTGCAAAATGGGGAAATTTTGCAGAAATAAGAGTAAATGGATGTTTTTGTTTTTTTTATGTCTACATTTTCCCCCAGTAAAATAAAAGTTATTTTTCCTGTGAAACAAAACATCTGTTGATATTCTGGGTCAGATTTGCAAAAATAGTAATCATTGTCAAAAACAAGAATTTTGTTGTTAAACTTTAACAGGCTTAAAAGTTCGCTCATTCCTACAAATAAGCCTTTAGGACAAATCTTACCCTCGGAAATTTTGTAAATATAGTCTCTAGTGTTATATAAAGGTAGTCATTTACTATAAGCCAATGTGGTCCCGATCCGACAGAAAAAAATCAAACCTGCCCAATCAACATTGATTTATGCCCAGATATCAGTTGTGTGAGCACGCTGGAGGTCCCCATACACGGGAAGATAAACTGCCAAATTGATCTAAAGATTTAAAGATTAAATATGCCCATTTATCTTAACTTATAGCATTCTGTTTCAGATGAGACTAAGTTTTTAAAATAAAAGAATAGACTTAGGGAAAATATCACAGTAGTGCCATAATTATTTACTGTATAAAAGGTGATGTTGTGATAATATATTAATGATCTCCAGAAGTCCATTTTTTGATTAGTAAAGATGCCAGATCTCATATTTACTATGTTCTGGGACTGTGTGTTTTACACATTTGAGAGCATGACAAAAGTTCCTGCTGGTGCCGAATAAGGGCTGTGACTGGTTATTTCGTAGCTTTATAGACTGGTAGCCTATGAGACTTTACTTTTCTTTCGTTGTGCATGACGTCACTTCAGGCAGAAATTCAAGTATTTAAAGGTGTCACGTCCTACTTCCTGTTGCCCAACATAGGTCTAATGTAATTAGTTCCTGGGTGCGCTTCTAGTTTGGTTTCTTTATTCTTGACCCTTGCCTGTCCCAGACTACTGCTGATTCTCTGCCTGTACTGACATGGGGAGGTCCATTTACTAAGGGTCGAATATCGAGGGTTAATAAACCCTCGATACTCGACCATTGAAATAAAATCGTTCGACTTCGAATATCGAAGTCGAAGGATTTACCTTAAATACTTAGATCGAACGATGAAATCCTTTGATCAAACAATTAAATCCATTGAATCGAATGATTAAATCCTTCGAATCGAACTATTAAATCCTTCGAAACGATTCGAAGGGTTTTAATCCATTGATCGAACGATTTTCCTTAGATCAAAAAAAGCTTAGAAAGCTTATCGGGAAGGTCCCCATAGGCTAACATTGGTGCTCGGTAGGTTTAAAGTGCCTTAGTAGGTTGTCGAAGTTTTTTTTAAAGAGACAGTACTTCGATTATCGAATGGTCGAATAGTCGAACGATTTTTAGTTCGAATCGTTCCATTTGAAGTCAAAGTCATAGTCGAAGGTTGAAGTAGCCTATTTGATGGTTGAAGTACCCAAAAAAACCCTTCCAAATTCTAAATTTTTCAGTTCGAATCCTTCACTCGAGCTTAGTAAATGTGCCCCTTAGTCTGTTATTGACCATTCTTCTTTGTACTGTGTTTACTGATTGGTTTGACCCCGGCCTGTGTCCTTTAGAGATGGCGCGAACTGTTCGCCGGCGAACTTGTTCGCGCGAACATCGGGTGTTCGCGCTCGCCGGAAGTTCGCGAACGTCGCGCGACGTTCGCCATTTTGGGTTCGCCATTGTTGGCGCTTTTTTTTGCCCTCTCACCCCAGACCAGCAGGTACATGGCAGCCAATCAGGAAGCTCTCCCCTGGACCACTCCCCTTCCCTATAAAAACCGAAGCCCTGCAGCGTTTTTTCACTCTGCCTGTGTGTGCTGAAGAGATAGTGTAGGGAGAGAGCTGCTGCCTGTTAGTGATTTCAGGGACAGTTGAAAGTTTGCTGGCTAGTAATCGTTTTGATACTGCTCTGTTATTGGAGGGACAGAAGTCTGCAGGGGTTTGAGGGACATTTAAGCTTAGGTAGCTCTGCTGGCTAGTAATCTACCTTCTACTGCAGTGCTCTGTATGTAGCTGCAGTGGGCAGCTGTCCTGCTTCTGATCTCATCTGCTGACTGCTGCAATAACAGTAGTCCTTGTAAGGACTGCTTTTATTTATTTTTTTGTTGTTTTACTACTACTACTACTACTACTATAAGAGCCCAGTGCTATTAGTCTAGCAGTGTTGGGGAGTGGGACTGGTGTGCTAATCTGCTGCTCCTAGTAGTTCAGCAGCACCAACTTTAATTTTTTTTTTTAATATTCATTTTTTTTTTATTTTACTTTTTTTTATTTTACTACCGCTGTAGTAGTGTATAAGTTGACCTTTTAGGCATTATTTGCCCTGTAGGCATTTTTTGCCCAGTGTGTTATTCAACCAACTGCCATCTAGCTGTGTGACCTTGTTCACATTCTGTCTAAATATCCATAATATTACCGTCTCCAGAAAAAACACCGGAGTGACTTTTTTCAAGCAGCCATAATATATTTTACGTAATCCGTATCCATCGCTGTAGTAGTGTATAAGTTGACCTTTTAGGCATTATTTGCCCTGTAGGCATTTTTTGCCCAGTGTGTTATTCAACCAACTGCCATCTAGCTGTGTGACCTTGTTCACATTCTGTCTAAATATCCATAATATTACCGTCTCCAGAAAAAACACCGGAGTGACTTTTTTCAAGCAGCCATAATATATTTTACGTAATCCGTATCCATCGCTGTAGTAGTGTATAAGTTGACCTTTTAGGCATTATTTGCCCTGTAGGCATTTTTTGCCCAGTGTGTTATTCAACCAACTGCCATCTAGCTGTGTGACCTTGTTCACATTCTGTCTAAATATCCATAATATTACCGTCTCCAGAAAAAACACCGGAGTGACTTTTTTCAAGCAGCCATAATATATTTTACGTAATCCGTATCCATCGCTGTAGTAGTGTATAAGTTGACCTTTTAGGCATTATTTGCCCTGTAGGCATTTTTTGCCCAGTGTGTTATTCAACCAACTGCCATCTAGCTGTGTGACCTTGTTCACATTCTGTCTAAATATCCATAATATTACCGTCTCCAGAAAAAACAACGGAGTGACTTTTTTCAAGCAGCCATAATATATTTTACGTAATCCGTATCCATCGCTGTAGTAGTGTATAAGTTGACCTTTTAGGCATTATTTGCCCTGTAGGCATTTTTTGCCCAGTGTGTTATTCAACCAACTGCCATCTAGCTGTGTGACCTTGTTCACATTCTGTCTAAATATCCATAATATTACCGTCTCCAGAAAAAACACCGGAGTGACTTTTTTCAAGCAGCCATAATAAATTTTACGAGATCCGTATCCACCGCTGTATTAGTGTATACGTTGATCTTGTGGGCAGTATTTGCACAGTGTTTTCTTCAAACCGCCATCTAGCTGTGTGAGCTTGTTCACATTTTGTCTAAATATTGATAATATTATCGTCTCTAGAAAAACCACTTGAGTTACTTTTTTTCAAGCAGCATTCATATATTTTACGTAATCCGTATCCACCGCTGTAGTAGTGTATACGTTGATCTTGTAGGCATTATTTGCACACTGTTTTCTTCAAACTGCCATCTAGCTGTGTGTATTATCGTTTCCAGAAAAACCAACTGAGTTTTTGTTGTTGTTGTTTTTTTAAAAATAATGCCAGGCAAAGGCAGGCCGCCACGCAGAGGCCGTGCTAGGGGCCGTGCTGCTATGCAATCCTGTGGCCCTAGCAAATTGCCCAGTTTTAAAAAGCCAATGACCCTGAACTCCCAAAATGCTGAAGAGGTAGTTGACTGGCTTACACAGCACACCCCATCCTCTACCGTTTCTAACTTTACCACAACATCCTCCTCATCCTCCACTGCTATGGCCACCCCACGTAACACTTCCTCCACCACCGGTGCCCCTTCTTCACTGGAGTCAGAGGAGTTATTTTCCCATGAGTTTCTTGAACTGAGTAATGCGCAACCATTATTGCCAGAAGAAGATGAAGGAGATGAGGACGTTACACCAGATTTAATTCTGGCAGAGAACACGACAGAGATGGACATAATGAGTGATGAGGAGGAGGTCCCCGCTGCTGCTTCCTTCTGTGATGTGTCAGAAGAAATTGATGCATCTGAGGAGAATGATGATGAGGAGATTGATGTTTTTTGGGTGCCTAGTAGAAGAGAGCAAGAGGAGGGTAGTTCAGATGGAGAGACGGAGAGTCAGAGAGGCAGTAGGAGAATAAGACTTAGAAGAAGCAGGGAGGACAGCCCGCAGGGATCAGTAGGGCAACAACATGTATCGGCACCTGTGTTCAGCCGGCCAACGCACCCGCCATTGCCGCCAATGCCGCCAACTTCTACTGTTACCGCCAGATCGCACACTTCCAAAAAGTCAGCAGTGTGGGATTTTTTTAATGTGTGTGCCTCTGACAAAAGCATTGTAATTTGCAATGAGTGCAGTCAGAAACTGAGCCTTGGTAAGCCCAACAGCCACATAGGTACAACTTCTATGCGAAGGCACATGAGCGGCAAGCACAAAGCACTTTGGGAGCAACACCTCAAAGGCAACAGGCAAACTAAAAGCCACACTCCTTCTGGTCCAGCATCTTACTGCTCTACCTCTGCTCTCCTTGACCCGTCTGAACCACCCTCCACTCCGCCTTCCACCTTGACCACCTGTTCCCATTCCCAGTCATCTGCCACCAGCCAAGTTTCTGTGAAGGCCATGTTTGAGCGTAAGAAGCCAATGTCTGACTGTCACCCCCTTGCCCGGCGTCTGACAGCTGGCTTGTCTGCACTCTTAGCCCGCCAGCTTTTACCATACCAGCTGGTGGACTCTGAGGCCTTCCGCAAATTTGTAGCAATTGGGACACCGCAGTGGAAGGTACCCAGCCGCAATTTTTTTCTAAAAAGGGAATACCACACCTGTACCAACATGTGCAGAGCCAAGTTACCGCATCTCTGTCACTTAGTGTTGGGCCAAAGGTCCATATGACTACTGACGCATGGTCCTCCAAGCATGGTCAGGGCAGGTATGTCACCTACACTGCCCACTGGGTGAACTTGGTAATGGCTGGGAAGCAGGGAATGGGTAGCTCAACAACAACAGTGGAGTTGGTGTCACCGCCACGGATTGCACGCGGTTCTGCCACCACCTCTACTCCTCCATCGCTCTCTACCTCGTCTTCTTCCTCTTCTTCTTCTTACTCTGCTGCTGGGTCCTCCTTCTCCTCCTCCACACCTGTGCACCCCCAGCTCCCCCTAGGCTATTCGACGTGCCAGGTACGCCGTTGTCACGCTGTCTTGGGGATGACGTGCCTGGAAAGCAAAAACCATACCGGATCTGTACTCCTGTCATCTCTGCAGTCACAGGCCGATCGGTGGCTGACCCCACACCAACTGCAGATCGGAAAAGTGGTGTGTGACAATGGAAGCAATCTGTTGGCAGCGTTGAGACTGGGCAATTTAACACATGTGCCCTGCATGGCACATGTGTTAAATTTAATAGTCCAACGTTTTGTCTCCAAGTACCCAGGATTCCAGGACGTTCTCACCCAGTCCAGAAAGGTGTCGGCCCATTTCAGACGTTCCTACACAGCCATGGCACGCCTTGCTGACATTCAGCAGCGCTACAACATGCCAGTCAGGCGTTTGATTTCTGACAGCCAGACTCGCTGGAATTCAACGCTCCTTATGTTGGAACGTCTGCTGCAACAACAAAGGGCCGTCAACGAGTACCTTTTTGAACTGGGTGGTAGGACTGGATCTGCAGAGCTGGGGATTTTTTTCCCCCGTTACTGGGTGCTTATGCGCGATGCCTGCAGGCTCATGCGACCTTTTGAAGAGGTGACAAATATGGTCAGTCGCACCGAAGGCACCATCAGCGACCTAATACCCTTCGCTTTCTTCCTGGAGCGTGCCGTGCGACGAGTGACAGATGAGGCTGTAGACCAGCGTGACGAGGAGCTGGAAGCGCACGATTTCTGGTCGGAATCACCAGAACGAACCCAGGCACCTGCTGCAACGCAGGGAGAGGTGCCAGAAGTGGAGTCAGAGGAGGAAGGTGGCTTTGTGGAGGAGGAGGAGGAGGACCAACAGGAGCAGGCTTCCCAGGGGGCTAGTGGTGACCTTTTGGGGACCCTGGTCTTGTACGTGGCTGGGGGAGGAGACCGTGGATGATGCAGTCCTTGATAATGAGGAAGCGGAGATGGATAGCTCTGCATCCAACCTTGTGAGAATGGGGTCTTTCATGCTGTCATGCCTGTTGAAGGACCCCCGTATCAAGAGGCTTAAGGAGAAGGACCTGTACTGGGTCGCAACGCTACTAGACCCTCGGTACAAGCATAAAGTGTCAGAAATGTTACCAACATACCACAAGTCCGAAAAGATGCGGCATTTACAAACCAGCCTGCAAAACATGTTGTACAATGCTTTTAAGGGTGATGTCACTTCCGGAACTCATCAACATTCCAGGGGCAGAGGTGCCAGTAATCCTGCCACGAGCACACCTGCAAGGACAAAGCCCTTTGGCCAGTCTGTAACGTCAGACATGCAAATGTTTTTCTGTCCAAGGCAGCGCCACAACCCTTCTGGATCCACCCTCAAAGAACGCCTCGACCGGCAGGTAGCGGACTACCTGGCATTAACTGCAGATATCGACACTCTGAGGAGCGATGAACCCCTGGACTACTGGGTGCGCAGGCTTGATCTGTGGCCAGAGCTGTCACAATTTGCCATGAACCTCTTGTCTTGCCCAGCCTCAAGTGTGCTCTCAGAAAGGACCTTCAGTGCAGCAGGAGGGATTGTAACTGAGAAGAGAACTCGCCTAGGTCACAAAAGTGTCGATTACCTGACCTTTATTAAAATGAATGAGGGGTGGATCTCGGAGGGTTACTGCACGCCGGAAGACTTGTTCTGACTTCTATGCAGCTGTCCTTCTCTTCAAGCCTCATGACTCCACACACAGCTGTCCTTTAGCGTCCTCCTCCCTCCGCCACCGTTACAAACTAGGGTGCAAACCCTACTGGTTTAATTTTTTCTGGCCTCTGTGCTTCAGTGGCTGCAACCAAAAAAACTGGGCAAACAATGTCTACAAGGTCAACGTATGGCAAAAAATGACTATTTTCAGCATTTATATGGCATATTTTTCTGGCAACTGTGCTTCAGTGGCTGCGTCCAAAAAAATGCATATTTTCTGCATTTATATGGCATAATTTTCTGGCCTCTGTGCTTCAGTGGCTGCAACCAAAAAAATGCATATTTTCTGCATTTATATGGCATAATTTTTCTGGCCTCTGTGCTTCAGTGGCTGCAACCAAAAAAATTTATATTTTCAGCATTTATATGGCATAATTTTTCTGGCCTCTGTGCTTCAGTGGCTGCAACCAAAAAAATTTATATTTTCAGCATTTATATGGCATAATTTTTCTGGCAACTGTGCTTCAGTGGCTGCGACCAAAAAAATGCATATTTTCTGCATTTATATGGCATAATTTTTCTGGCCTCTGTGCTTCAGTGGCTGCAACCAAAAAAATTTATATTTTCAGCATTTATATGGCATAATTTTTCTGGCCTCTGTGCTTCAGTGGCTGCAACCAAAAAAATTTATATTTTCAGCATTTATATGGCATAATTTTTCTGGCAACTGTGCTTCAGTGGCTGCGACCAAAAAAATGACTATTTTCTGCATTTATATGGCATAATTTTTCTGGCCTCTGTGCTTCAGTGGCTGCAACCAAAAAAATTTATATTTTCAGCATTTATATGGCATAATTTTTCTGGCCTCTGTGCTTCAGTGGCTGCAACCAAAAAAATGCATATTTTCAGCATTTATATGGCATAATTTTTCTGGCAACTGTGCTTCAGTGGCTGCGACCAAAAAAATGACTATTTTCAGCATTTATATGGCATATTTTTTCTGGCCTCTGTGCTTCAGTGGCTGCGGCCAAAAAACTGGGCAAACAATGCCTACAAGGTCAGGCATTGTTTGCCCAGTTTTTTTGGCCGCAGCCACTGAAGCACAGAGGCCAGAAAAAATATGCCATATAAATGCTGAAAATAGTCATTTTTGCCATACGTTGACTCAACGTATATGGCAAAAAATTACTATTTTCAGCATTTATATGGCATATTTTTTCTGGCAACTGTGCTTCAGTGGCTGCGACCAAAAAAACTGGGCAAACAATGCCTACAAGGTCAACGTATGGCAAAAAATGACTATTTTCAGCATTTATATGGCATATTTTTTCTGGCAACTGTGCTTCAGTGGCTGCAACCAAAAAAACTGGGCAAACAATGTCTACAAGGTCAACGTATGGCGAAAAATTACTATTTTCAGCATTTATATGGCATATTTTTTCTGGCAACTGTGCTTCAGTGGCTGCGACCAAAAAAACTGGGCAAACAATGCCTACAAGGTCAACGTATGGCAAAAAATGACTATTTTCAGCATTTATATGGCATATTTTTTCTGGCAACTGTGCTTCAGTGGCTGCAACCAAAAAAACTGGGCAAACAATGTCTACAAGGTCAACGTATGGCGAAAAATGACTATTTTCAGCATTTATATGGCATATTTTTTCTGGCAACTGTGCTTCAGTGGCTGCGTCCAAAAAAACTGGGCAAACAATGCCTACAAGGTCAACGTATGGCAGTTGTTTAAAGAGAACAGTAGATTACTAGCCAGCAAAGCTACCTAAGCTAAAATGTCCCTCAAATCCCTGCAGACTTCTGTCCCTCCAATACAGAGCAGTATCAAGCAGATTACTAGCCAGCAAACTTACTATCATCTGTCCCTGAAATCACTAACAGCTCTCCCCCTACACTATCTCTTCCAAGCACACACAGGCAGATTTTTCAGATACATTTTTGCCCTTGATCCCCCTCTGGCATGCCACTGTCCAGGTCGTTGCACCCTTTAAACAACTTTAAAATCATTTTTCTGGCCAGAAATGTCTTTTTTAGATGTTAAAGTTCGCCTTCCCATTGAAGTCTATGGGGTTCGCGAACCGTTCGCTCGCATTTTTGCGCAAGTTCGCGAATATGTTCGCGAACTTTTTTTCCGACGTTCGCTACATCCCTAGTGTCCTTGACTACACTTCTGGTTCCTGATTCTGTACTGCACTGTCTGGTTGGTTTTGACCCTGGCCTGTTCTATGATTAAGCTTTGCTCTAACCCCGTTCCTCTTGTTGCACGTTACGGATCCCTTGTCTGCCCTAAACTCTCACCTTGGTTCTCTCACTTCAAGACCTGGCGGCATCCTAGTAGCGGAGGGCTCCTCCCAAAGTAAAAGGCAGCTGTTATAGACTGAAGCGTGAGCTTTAAAGCTGAATGGTTCTCAAAGCATCTAAAAGCTGGCAGTGTAATAATAGACAAATGCATACCTCCCAACAGTCTCTTTTTTTCACGGGACTGTCCCGATTATGACAGCTGAACCCGTAGTCCCGGATTGTTACTAAAATGTCCCAACTTTCTCCTTGATCTCCTCCACTGAACAGCCAGAAAAAGATACAAAGTTTCTTAAACTTAATTGGCTTTTGGCAGAGGGCACTTGGATACTTTTGTAACAATTTAAGATAAGCTGGTCTCTTGGGGAAACTGTGACTTGCAGCTTAAAGGGCAATTCACCTCCATTTGCAAAACTGAATAACACATTAAAACCCGAGAAATGTGTTCAAACTTTCATAACCTGCCAAATGAATATGGTAATTAGGGTGTGTGGCCGCAATATGTGCGTTGTCAAAAAATTTAAATTTCCATTTCCAAAATGCAAATTATATACATTAACAATGAGCATGTTAACAAGTGTTTTCATTTGGCTACTTCTATTGTACAGGTATGGGAAAAACAGTACCTTGTACTTGATCCCAACTAAGATATAATTAATACTTATTGGAAGCAAAACCAGCCTGGTGGGTTTATTTAATGTTTACAAATTTTTATAAAAGATTCAGGGTATGAATATTTAAATTACAGAAAGATCCATTATCTGGAAAACCCCAGTTCACAAGCATTCCGGATAACAGGTTCCATACCTGTACAATGTCATATATATAATAATACTGTATATACTGTATCAATGTGTTATCTCCAACCTCTTTTTTTGCAGGTAGCTATGTTTGTGCTGCAGCTTGGTTTTCTCTCCACTTATTTATCTGAGCCCATAGTGAAAGCCTTTACCAATGCTGCTGCTTTTCATGTCACCATTTCCCAGATTCAGAACATGCTGGGTCTACCACTACCACGCTTTACTGGCTCTTTCACCATCTTCAAGGTAAGTCAATGACAACACCCACTGGATATTTTTGGATATTAAAAAGCTGTAAAGAAACAGCTATTGGTGTAAAGGGATAACTACTGGATAATTCAAACCAAATCTTTGACTTATTAGCAATGTTGGACTGGGGGGGTGTCTAGGCCCACAGGGGCTGCCACATCAGGGGCCCACACCCCATTGGGCCCCTGCCCCCCCAAAGGCCCCAGATGCAAACCCCCCCGTTTACCTACTTGTTTCCTTGGGCAGCCGGGAAGGTTAGGCAGTCAGTCACTGAAATGGCTGTGGGGATCGAATCCAGGCACCACATCTCATCACTTATATGGTGCTAAACCAATGTGTCAACAAAGCAAGAGACCGAAACGTTGCCGTTTTGTTTGTGAGCTGAATAAATGCTGATCACTTAATCAATTGCATCAGTTGTGCCGCAGGTCTCTTGCTTTGTGATATACATTTTTGGGCTTTGGGCAGTATTGGGCCCGATACCTGAAGGCACCTGACACCAATCCGGTGATACAGACCTGGAACAGCACTCCAATTTTGGGATTCGAAACCAATGTGTCAAGTCATTATTGAATGAAGAAATTTTGGTAATGTTTATGATCAAATTTTCTGGGGTCCACTGCCATTGATTGGAGTTTTTGGAGATCAGATTGAATGATATACCTCAATATCTCAGTGCTAAATATGGAATTAATTGTAGTGTTCATCAGCATCAGTATCACTGATTGCTATAGCACCAGCAAGTTATGCAATCCTTTTTCATTCATTTTTCCCTGAGCTATAAGCTTTACCCAATATTTGCTCAAGACTCAAGACATTCGGGTGTGGACCCTGGCAATGGGATGGAGGCAGGATATAATGTAACAGAAATTCTTAGTAGTTCACAAGAATGGGCCCCAGTGGCTCTGAAAACTTAACCAGAACTTATTTATTGCATCCAACCCACAATGGAGATCACTGAGATAACACCAGACACTATCAGTGAATAATCCATAAATAATCACAAACAGTACTGTGAACAGAATCTTTCCTTCTATAGAACATCCCGAGTTTCCCTTCTTTGTCAGGCAATTCCTCTTTGAGATTTAGTCCCTAGAACTTGCACACTGGTTTTCTTTCTATGCAACAGTATCACTGGGGAACTAACCCCTTCCAACACTCCTTGGTGGAGCCCAAAAGCTGCTCAGCTAAATAGTCTTGAGCCTGACTATCTCTGCTAGAGAGCTGCCGAGCTCTAAATCCTGAACTGAGTTGGGGCTCCACTCTCCACTCACTTCCCTTTAGGAAGCATCTGACAAAGAGCCCTTAGAACCACATGGCTTATCAATATATATATTAACACACTGCCATGTTGTGGCTAAACTAGGGAAAGCTAGGGGTCATGCTTTGACCCAGGAAGAGGAGTATTACTCCCTCCATAAACAAAGGGGCCCTTTAGTGGCCAAACTTTAGGGGATTGCACAGTAAATGGGTAAACTAGTTATCAGTCCCCTACACAATAATTTAACAAACAAGGCTTTAGCGTGTGTGTGTGTGTGTGTGTGTATATTTATGTAGTAAATTCTTGTATAATAGCTAGTATCCTACAATAAAAGTATATTTTTTCTTCTTGTTTAGACATTGGCATCAGTTTTCCATTCTTTACCCAAGACAAATGTAACAGAGCTAGTGATATCCATTCTTTGCTTAATAGTACTCATTCCAATAAAGGAACTTAATGCACGATTTCGTACCAAGCTGAGAACTCCAATCCCTGGGGAAATTGTTATGGTAAGGTCCTCTACTTTTAGCATTCCCATCCTTTCAGAGACTTTATAAGGGTTGACTTGCTAATCAAATAAACAATTATGTTGATCCATTATGGTCATTAGTATTTATTACCACAATGTTAATCCATAATAAATCATATCAAGTGTAAATACATTAAATCTAGCTAGGTTTCATGTTATTATAGAGTTGCAATATCTTTCTATAATACACAAAAGCCATGAATATCCTGTAAATTATATCCTTATAAACGGTGAGTTCTGATGTCATCAGTTATAAACGGTGAGTTCTGATGTCATTTCTGTCACATGACTCATTGAAATTTGTGTATTATAATAAATAAAGTACCCCCAATTGTAAAATATGAGGATATTAGAAGTTACCTCGGAGTTCCATGACCTGTATAAAAACACTCGGCCTTCGGCCTCGTGTTTTTATATGGTCATGAAACTCCTCAGTAACTTATAATATCCCTATATTTTACAAGAGGGGGTACTTTATTCACTATATTATGACTTTGTTCCATCCCCTGTTATTGCGATTTATGTCTTATCTTTGGATATTTCACGGGAAACTCTCCTTTGGAAATACCTGATGGTCTATTTGAGTCTTGGATATAAAACCATCAAATAACCCTTGCTAATCTAGATTTATATAGAGTTTGACCATTTTAAAGGTTGATATAACCAACTGCCTCTGTTTCTTCTTCTTAGTAAGAAGTTACTGTATTGTAAAGTTTAGTTCCCAGCAAAAAGAGACACCCATTAACAAATAGAAATGTTTGAATTGTTACACCAAACTTTATCTCTTGGATTGCAAGTTCTATTTTATATGAAAATGAAAACTCTATACATAAAATAATCTAGGTATAAGACAAACAAGACATTATTAATGCCAGGCTGTTTTAATTAATTATATAGGTTCTGGTTGCTACAGGTGTTACCTTTGCTTCATCTCTGGATAGCCGATACAATGTTCAGATTGTTGGCAGCATACCAGCGGGGTAAGTATTTTATTTTATTTTTTTTATCAGCCATAACTTAGTTGGACATGACCACAGGTGGGAAATACCCATACCTCATAACACAGCAAAAATAATAGGGTTCATTTACTAAGTGCAGGGACTTTTACAACCTGTCCTAACCTTTGCACCCTGGGCTAGTTTTACTTACTAGTAGTAGTTCACCTCAAACTTCTCCCTAACTGGCCTTTAGTTTGGGCTTCCAAGTTTATCTAGAACAGCAAATGATTTGTCACTCCCGATCTCAGCGAATTTGCGCGTTTCGCCCCCAGCGAATAAATTCGCGAAACGGCAGCGAAAATTCGCGTCAAAAATTCGCCGGCGCCAAAAAACGGGCGCCGGCGTCAAAAATGGGCGCCGGCGTCAAAAACGAGACGTTTTTGACGCAAATTCGCCCATCACTAATGTACACTGATAGAATGAATATAGGAACTGAAGAGAATTAAGGGATAGTATATCCAAGTTCCAAGCATTAACCCCTGGATTTTGTTTTTCTAACCTTTCCCCAGTTCACTTCTCATCATTTGTACTTCAAGGCTGTCTTCAATCTCAGTTAGTTAGGGGACGCACTACATGGTTTATAGATACGTAACAGATACAAAATAATAGCAGTGGGATGGGAAAGACGCTGCATTTCTGGTAACCTAAATAATAACAACTACAAATGAAAAAGCAGAACATTTGCATTTTATTCATAGCATAGCATGTCAAAAATAGCTTCATGAAGCATGAGCTGGTTGATTGGAGCCTATGTGCTTTGAGCACAGAAAGCATTGACTTGGTGTAATAGAGCATACATGTTTTAAAGAAATGTTATACTCATTTTACTTGTATTTTCTTGGAAAATACAGATATGGAATCCCTTATCTGGATATCTATTATCTTGGAACTCAGAATTATGGAAGGTTATTTCGCATAGAGTCCTTTATAAGCAAATAATTCTAATTTTTAAAAATAATTTCCTGCTGTACTGATAAAACAGTACCTTGTACTTGATGGTAACTACGCTTCATGAATCCATACTGGTGGCAAAACAATCATATTGGGATGATTTTATGTTTAAATGGTTTTTAGCAGCCTTAAGATATGGAGATCCAAATTACGGAAAGATTCCTTATCCAGAAACCTAAGCATTCTGGATAATGAATCCTATACCTGCTCAATGCACATAAATGGTCTTGTGTTTTAAATGTATCTGCCTCTTCAATACATATGCATCTCTTTACAGTTTCCCAGCTCCAAAACTACCATCATTGAAAGTAATTCCCAAGATTGTGGGGGACACCATAGCCATAACATTTGTGGGTTACGCTTTGTCTGTCTCCCTTGCCATGATCTATGCGGAAAAGCACAGATACAGCATTGACTCAAACCAGGTAAGCACTGTATACAGGCTTCTCTGAGCATTCCTGACTGCTTAGGATTTCCAGAATAACTGACATTACTGCTCACCACTTTATTTTGTAAGTACAAATAGGAATTTGGATGCTTTTTTCCAGGAACTGTTGGCCCATGGGATATCCAATATTGTCTCTTCTTTGTTTACCTGCTTTCCCAGCTCTGCAACGTTGGCTACAACTAACATTCTTGAAAGTGCAGGGGGGCACACCCAGGTGAGGTTTCCAATATGGAGAAATTTTGCAATATGCATTAGTATAATTTCAATGATACAGTAAATACACAGGGGCACATTTACTATGGGTGGAATATCAAGGGTTAATTAAGCCTCGATATTCGACCATCAAAGTTAAATCCTTCGACTTCGAATATCGAAGTCGAAGGATTTACCGCAATTCGATCGAACGCTTTGAAGGATTTTAATCCGTCGATCGCACCATTTTCCTTCTATCAGAAATTGCTAGGAAAGCCTATGGGGACCTTCCCCATAGGCTAACATTGGTGCTCAGTAGGTTTTAGGTGGCGAAGTAGGTGGTCAACGTTTTTTTTAAAGAGACAGTACTTTGACTATCGAATAGTCGAACGATTTTTAGTTTGAATCGTTTGATTCTAAGTCGAAGTCGAAGGTCGAAGTAGCCAAAAAAATACTTCGAAATTTAAAGTATTTTTTATTCTAATCCTTCACTCGAGCTTAGTAAATATGCCCCACAGAGTCAAGGAACCTTTAGATATTTTTATTACCTGAATGATTCTCATTTTTACTTTAAATTAAGCATCCTTAGTTTCATTTTCTCTCTCGTACTGGAACACATTTTGTTGGCCAAGAAATAGAAGCCCAGAATACACACTGGGGCAAATTCACTAAAGGGCGAATTTTCGCCAGTGACCACTTCACCACACTTCACACCATTTGCCAAGCGCAAATTCGTGAGCACTATGCTAATACACTAAAATGCAAAGTTGCGTCTCAGCAGCCGAACGCTGGCGTTATTTTGTCAGCGCGAGCATTTCTTAGCGATCTTTTGCTAGCATTTCTGCCTAGCGAAACCTCGTTAATACTCTTAAGTTTAGATCAATTTGAATAAGGCAGGTACATATGTCATATAGACATCTTTATTAGAGATGTTGGTGCAAATGCTTGAAGTGGCCTCTTATTATTACACATGTCCAAGAAAGCAAAATAAAGATTAAAGAGATCCTCTAATGTCCTAGACATGAGTCCATCCCAAAACAAATGTGGCATGCCCCTCCAATTGGTTAAAAAAAATTGTTTACACAAAAATCTTTAATAGTGAGGACTTTTTAAGGCAATCCCGCTTTAAAAAAAAAGACGCTAGTGTTTTTTTACAACTTTTACGAACTTTCCTGCATACAGGATATGATGTCACCTGGTCTAAAGTGCTAAGATGAATTTGCATTTGGTGAGTAACGTTCATTTGCCTGAGCAAAAAGTCACCTGGCTATATGGTGTGAAGGTATGCTAGCGCCTGTTAGTAAATTGGCGATGTCCCTTTGGATGGCATTTCTGGGGAATAGTCGCTAGCAATGGCCACTTCGCCCTTTAGTAAATCTGCCCCACTGTTTATTTAGGGTCCTCAACTCATTAAAACTAGTGATGGGCGAATTTGCGCCGTTTCGCTTCGCCGGAAAATTCGCAAATTTTGCGAAACGGCGAAGAATTCGCGAAACGGCGCCGGCGTCTCGTTTTTGATGCCAGCGCCCGTTTTTGACGCCGATGCCCGTTTTTTTACGCCGGCGTCCGTTTTTTCTAAAAAAAAATTTTTGACGCCGGCGAATTTTTGCCGCGAATTTTTCGAATAAATTCGCCCATCACTAATTAAAACGTTTTTGCAATACCTGGTAAAGTGCACAAACCATTCTTCATGCAGTAACTAGAATTCTAGCTTAGAATATAATTTCTTATTTTTCAGCTATCAGGTTTCTTCACCAGTGGTGTGGTCCTAATCGTACTGATCTGGATTGGACCTCTCTTTAACTACTTGCCAAAGGTGGGATGAAGGTTTATTATGTCACATGATTATACACAATATCTCCAGAACATCCAGAATCATCTGATTCTGTGATGTGAAATTTTGCATTCTGTAATAAGTACTTATTTTGTCATTTAAATTTAGCAAATTAGAATAATAAATTAATTGTGTAGCTTGGCATTTACTAGTTATTTATAACATTATATATTTTGGTAATTTTTTACATAATTCATTCAGAAAGTATACACCACTGGTTTTGTTGTATGGATTTAATACATTTGAAAGACAGAATGAATTTTGTTGACCGAATGGATTCTGTAATGCGAAATCTTGCTTTCTGTAATAAGTATTTATTTTATCATTTAAATTGAGCAAATTAGGGTTATATACAAATTGTCTACCTTGGCATTAACTAGTTATTTATTAGATTATATATTTTGGTAATTTTTTTGCATAATTCGTTCAG
Source organism: Xenopus laevis (assembly GCF_017654675.1). Classification (NCBI taxonomy): domain Eukaryota; kingdom Metazoa; phylum Chordata; class Amphibia; order Anura; family Pipidae; genus Xenopus; species Xenopus laevis. The sequence goes on from NC_054373.1 coordinate 148,537,890, forward strand.
TAAATACACACCAGTGGTTTTGTTACATGGATTTAATACATTTGAGAGACAGAATGCATTTTTTCATTTACATAATGTCATTTGTATTATTATAATATCCTTTTGTTCATTTTGTTCTCATTCTTAATAGTGATGGGCGAATTTATTTGGCAGGCGCGAATTTGCGCGATTTGCCGCCAGCTAATAAATTCGCGAAACGGCCGCGCAAATTCCTGGCAAAAATTCGGCGGCGTAAAAAAATTTTTTCCGCCAGTTTTGGAAAAAACGGACGCCGACGTCGCGCAAAATTTGCGAATTTTTCGGCGAAGCGGCGCAAATTCGCCCATCACTAATTCTTGATAAAATTTCTCCTTTGTATATTTTTACAACCACATTTACAGCACATATATATCCTGAGAGAAATCAATTTTGTGTCCAAAAATGTATTGGGGATACTTTCAGAATGTATTTTTTGTGAACAAAATGTATCTGGAACGAACTTATTATGAATACATTACAGGTATGGGATCGATTATCTGGAAACCCTTATCCAGAAGGCTCTGAATTACGGGAAGGACTTCTCCCATAGACTTTATTTTAATCAAATAATTCAAGCTTTTAAAAAATGATTTCATTTTTCTCTGTTATAATAAAACAGTTCCTTGTACTTGATCCAAACTAAGCTATAATTAATACTAATTGCAAACAAAACAATTCTATTTAATTTAATTAATGTTGTAATGATTTTTTTTAGTAGACTTAAGGTATGTAGATCCAAATTACGGAAAGATCCCTTATCCAGAAAACTCCAGGTCCTGAGCATTCTAGATTGCTGCTCTCATTTTCTTTCTGTGCTTCCTATACATACCAACACTGACATCTAGTGGCCATGTTTATTAGAGAGGTGCAAAGCACTTGAAGCACATGTACAGTAGTACCAGAATCAAGGAGCAGAAGAGTGCTCATTTACAGTAGCCTGGAAGATTTACAGTTTTGGCTTGAACAGTGGCCTGTAGCCCTGACAATAGTCTATAAATAATCTATGCAAAGTAAGGTGCATTCGCAGTTCTGTGCCTCTAGGAATACAGTGAATAAAGTGGAGTGATATTCCCATGATCTGAGCATTAAATGATGATTTGTCAGTGTTTTCTATGAGAAAGGTGATGCAATTTGTCTCTCCTGATCTGTAGGCAGTGCTGGGCTGTATAAATGTCGTCAGCCTCAGACAGATGTTCCTACAATTCCGAGAGCTGCCAGAGCTGTGGAAAATCAGCAAAACTGATTTTGTGAGTCCTCTAATATATCATGGTTATCTTTATATATCTGTAACACGTTTGTGGACTATCCAGGCAACTGGGTTAACCAGCTAGTAAACTAGAACATGGGTTACACTGGACTCTAACTCTTAAGACAGGGCCTTTGCAAAGTGGAAGAAATTAAGGTGTGGTGTAGTGTAACTACAACTCTCACAGGCTACTGTGCTTTAACCAATAAAGAAATGGGTTTCAGGAGGTTCTTGCAATCAAACAACAAAATAACTTTATTTGTCAGAGACAAATAATCCACAGGCTACTTACAATGGTAAGAGGCATTTGCAGAATATATAGGCACAAAGCTCAGACAGTATATCAGAGGCAGATGCAGGTGCATTCCCTGAGGATGTAGTCAAGGCAGTACAGCACCTCCAAGCAGAAAAACCTCACACATGGTCTGGATCTCACCCAGTGGAGTGGTCAGGGAGGAGAACCTAAAGCCTGACACCCTATCCACCGTGGTGCCTTCACTGTAGGCAAATCTTATAGCCTGGGAAGCTACTCCCTGCCAGGGCCGGACTGGGAGTAAAAAGCAGCCCTGGCAAAAAAATCAAAGCAGCCCACACAGAAATGTACTTACACATAAGTGTGTGTGTATATGTATATATATATTCGCTATGGGACCAGACTGTAAATTATATCCTTATAAAAGCTGTTTATAACAGTGGCCCCCAGGTCGCCGAATCTGACGCAGCGTCTCGGAATTTGACGCCGCACGTCCAAAACGCCTGCGACCAAAATTTGACTCCGGCGACCAAAATTTTGACACTGATCCCTCCAACCCCCCACAAAATGTAGATTATAATGCTTAATGTACCCCCTACTAGAAATTTATAAAGATATCAGAAGTCACCTCGGAGTTATGTGACCTGTATAAAAGCACTCGGCCTGCGGCCTCGTGCTTTTATTGTATGGTCAAATAACTCCTCGGTGACTTATAATATCTTTATAAATTACAGTAGGGGGTACATTATCCACTATATATATATATATATATATATATATATATATATATATATATATATATATATACACACACACAGTGGTGTGAAAAACTATTTGCCCCCTTCCTGATTTCTTATTCTTTTGCATGTTTGTCACACAAAATGTTTCTGATCATCAAACACATTTAACTATTAGTCAAAGATAACACAAGTAAACACAAAATGCAGTTTTTAAATGAGGGTTTTTATTATTTAGGGAGAAAAGAAATCCAAACCTGTGTGAAAAAGTAATTGCCCCTGAACCTAATAACTGGTTGGGCCACCCTTAGCAGCAATAACTGCAATCAAGCGTTTGCGATAACTTGCAACGAGTCTTTTACAGCGCTCTGGAGGAATTTTGGCCCACTCATCTTTGCAGAATTGTTGTAATTCAGCTTTATTTGAGGGTTTTCTAGCATGAACCGCCTTTTTATGGTCATGCCACAACATCTCAATAGGATTCAGGTCAGGACTTTGACTAGACCACTCCAAAGTCTTCATTTTGTTTTTCTTCAGCCATTCAGAGGTGGATTTGCTGGTGTGTTTTGGGTCATTGTCCTGCTGCAGCACCCAAGATCGCTTCAGCTTGAGTTGATGAACAGATGGCCGGACATTCTCCTTCAGGATTTTTTGGTAGACAGTAGAATTCATGGTTCCATCTATCACAGCAAGTCTTCCAGGTCCTGAAGTAGCAAAACAACCCCAGACCATCACACTACCACCACTATATTTTACTGTTGGTATGATGTTCTTTTTCTGAAATGCTGTGTTACTTTTACGCCAGATGTAACGGGACGAGCACCTTCCAAAAAGTTCAATTTTTGTCTCGTCGGTCCACAAGGTATTTTCCCAAAAGTCTTGGCAATCATTGAGATGTTTTTTAGCAAAATTGAGATGAGCCTTAATGTTCTTTTTGCTTAAAAGTGGTTTGCGCCTTGGAAATCTGCCATGCATGCCGTTTTTGCCCAGTCTCTTTCTTATGGTGGAGTCTTGAACACTGACCTTAATTGAGGCAAGTGAGGCCTGCAGTTCTTTAGATGTTGTCCTGGGGTCTTTTGTGGCCTCTCGGATGAGTTGTCTCTGCGCTCTTGGGGTAATTTTGGTCGGCCGGCCGGCCACTCCTGGGAAGGTTCACCACTGTTCCATGTTTTTGCCATTTGTGGATAATGGCTCTCACTGTGGTTCGCTGGAGTCCCAAAGCTTTAGAAATGGCTTTATAACCTTTGAAATTGAACTCAGGTGTTAACAAGGGGGGCAATCACTTTTTGACACAGGCCCATGTAGATTTGGAGTTTTTTTTCTCCCTTAATAACGTAAACCTTCATTTAAAAACTGCATTTTGTGTTCAATTATGTTATCTTTGACTAATAGTTAACGGTTTTTGATGAGCAGAAACATTTAAGTGTGACAAACATGCAAAAGAATAAGAAATCAGGAAGGGGGCAAATAGTTTTTCACACCACTGTATATATATATTTGAGAAAGACTGATGTGAGCAGCCTGAAACGTCGCTGCTATATATCTGTCCAAAAAAGCCCTTTTCAATAAATGCCTTTAATAGAAAATACTTCACATGTGGTGCTGTCTACTTGCTGATCGTGTATACAGAACAGGTGGAAGTGGCCACCTGCACCTTCTTCTACTGAATTTTGTGGGTGAGTGCTGACTTCTAATTTTTACTGCAATTCAGCATTAGTGAGTAAATCAGCCCCAGTTTATTTATTAAAGGCAAGATGCCAAAGGCAATTCCAATAATAAGGTACAGTATGTCCATAATTCCACAGATCATACAGAATAATTTGTTAAAAAAAATCAACTGGTCGTTATTCATTATTTGTAGTTTTTCAGCTATCTGGTTGCTAGGGTCTTATTTAGCCTAGAAACCAGGCAGTGGCTTGAATGAGAGACTTGGGGCATATTTAGAGAGTCATATTTTTAAGAGTTTTTTAAGAGTGAAGTTAAGAGATCACCGCAGTTCTCTAGAGTGATATTCCTCCACTTTCCATTCATTTCTATAGGATTTTTAAAGTCATATTTATCAAAGGGTGAAGTTTCACCCTTTGAAAAATAAGAATACCATAGATATGAATGGAGAGTGGCGGAATTTCACTCTAGAGAACTGTGGTGATCTCTTAACTTCACTTTTTGATAATTATGCAGTTGTGTAACTACCAGGGGAGCAGGGGGTGCGATTGGGCCAGGGCCCGCACCCCCTCAGGGCCCCCCGGCAGCTAATGTGCCACTTACTTCTTCAGTAATTGCAGGCGTACAGAGGGGGGCGGGGGGCCCGGCTGCACGTCCCGTGCCAGGGCCCGCTCCCCTCTAGTTACACTACTGTAATTATGCCCATATGAATAGCAATACATGAGTTACTTAATAATAATAATACATTTGTAGCCTTTCAGAGCAATATTAAGTGACCACCATTTGAAAGCAGAGATAGGTAGTAAATAATTAATAAAAAGTTAAAATATGAAGACCAATTGCAAAGTTGCTATAAATTCTATAAAACACTCCTCTAAAACTGTGCAGCCTCCATGTCACACTTATGACTAGAACATTAGGGCTAATATGTGTGTCACAGCTTCTGTCTTCCTGATAAAAAAACACTGCTCCCTGCCTCCCCTTCTAAATTACAATTAAACCATAATTTTACATAACTCCTTTACATTTTCTTAGATTTGCTTTTTTTTCCTTTTCCACTGGAACATGTAAAATCAAGGGTTGTCTGTATGGGAAAAGTTGTGGCTGAAGCAGACTAAAAACAATTCAAAGTGCCACACAGCTCACAATGTTCAGTAGAAATGCACCCCCCCCACCAAAGAATTTGAAATACTGCTCACCTGAGAGCTTTGTGCTGTTTCTAAACACTGCTGACACTGCTGCTCCACTCTCAGTGTAATCCTCAGGTCCCCTTTCAGTATCAGCTCTCCTTGGCCCCAGAAAAAAATACTTCTCCATAGCTTCCCAGGAATAAAACAGCTCCCCAGTTTATTTGTAAATAAAGCAGCGTGTGCTGAAGACACGCAGCTGTCCCGCCCACAAATTCAAAGTTTTTCTGCAGTCCTCCCCCCTCCCTCTCTCTGCTCTCTTACATTGCTCTGCTATGTGGAGGTGGGAGGGGCTGCAATCGTGGGAGTTCTTCCTGCCATGGAGGGAGGAACCGGAGACAATAGCAGAGGGATGAAAGGAGAACACAAAAGCAGACGGCGGGTCAGGGATTAGTTTAAAGATAAACTAATTAAGTGGACCCGCTGTTCTGTTCAGGACAGGTACAGATGCTGCTGCCTGGCTGTGATTAATAGCAAACAAGTGAAGCGCTGCTCCACATCATCAGACATCGGGCGGCCCACTTATATACAAAGCAGAGCGGCCCCTCGGGCATTTGCCCGAGTCCACAGATTATCAGTCCGGGCCTGCTCCCTGCTACACCTCCTTGATGGAGCACAAACTGCTCTTTCTCTCTTCCCTCACTGTCTTATTTTTCTAGAGAGTCTACAACAATTATATATCTGCCACTCACTGGTCTCATTCAAAGGGTCCCTGCTCCCTGACTTAAACAATAGAGGTTCAGGTCCCTCTAGGGCAAACTGGCTTTACTGGGCCTTGGTGTATCCAGGCTCCCTGGAAACAGTCAGCTGGATCAGCAACCAAAAGCCAAAAATGAAGACCCACCCCTTCTCACTCACTATACCAAAGTGTGACAGGATGTGGTCACAGCGCCTCCTGGCCAATAACTTGAATATGTAAATTACAACTAGTTACATGCACATCTGCCCAACAACTAGGGAGATCAGGAAGTGTAGGGATTTAAAGCCATAGGGGCACATTAACCCTATGGCTCCCTACATATCTTTATAAAATATACATAAACTTGTAATTATTGCAACACTGCCTCTGTTCATAAAGTAACAAACTGTACTTCCACAAATTGTTGTCACTAAGTATAAAAGTCCCTTAGGCTTCTTTCAGCATGTGGCATATAACAATATTCTCTTCTGTTGCAGTCAGTGTGGGTAGTAACTTGGATGGCTGTTGTCGTTCTCAATGTGGAGGTGGGTCTGGCCGTGGGAGTCGTCTTCTCAATGATGACTGTTGTTTGTCGAACACAGAGGTATGGGCCCAGTGCTACTTTAATATTATTCATGCCATTGATAATGCTTTTGTTCTGTGGCATGCAACATCGCCATTTTACATTTTTCGATTCTGTTGGGGGGGGGTCCCATGCAAGCCAGAATGGATCAGTCAGTCTTCTTACATTGTGTATTGTAGGTTTTGTACAAATGCTTGGTATTCAGCATACAGTGATCCCCCACTTATTGGGTTATCTGCCAGCTTCTGTCTCCCTCAAGTGGAGGGAAATATATACACATAAATAATATAATTGTAAATGTGGATGGGATAACTCCTCCAGAATCCAGTATAGATTTACTCTGGTGGTATTAAAAGTACATTTCAGCTATTACATGAAAAATGACATGCCGGGAGTGAAACAGTGAGAAAATTTTAGCAGAGAGTAATTAAAAATCAGCAGGGTATGAACTAGTGGGATGCAGAAGAGGAACGCACCCAGGGCATAACAGTGCTTGGCATATATGTAGCCTACCGCTAGTCCAGGCCCTTATATGCCCACTGCCCTCGAGTCATTTTACTCACCTCCCTTAATCGACAACAAACGTACACGCGCTCGTTCACACATGCATGAGAGGTGCAAAGATCTGATCAGTTTGCTTAAGGCACTCGGTCCGATTGGCCCGGGACTGAATATCATAGTTTGTGCATCTGACAGCAAAAAAAGTTTAATAAAGGGACATACATGTTTGTGTGTATTGATGCTTTTCACCAAAGGGTGTTTGAGCCCGAACATGTTCTTTGCTTTTCTGTGTTTATACACACCAATACACACACCCAGCCTTCCAGGCATGCTTGTTGACGCCATTCTCGCATTCAAAATATCTCCTGTATGCAGATACGCATTGTGTTTTTTAGTGTCTATTATAAGTAATAGTTAGCCTTTAACTAAACCACACAATCATACAAAGAGCTGCCAACAGTTGCATATGTAAGCTTAAACTTTAATGAGAATCAAACCCTCACATTTTCCTGAAAGTTAGTACAAGAGTTTTTCTCCTGCTAAGTTTTATTTATGGTTCCATTTGGCTGTGACACATGCCATTTATACTGGGCTATTTTCCCTCTTAATCTTGTTTATTTATTATTTTGTTGGGGATTATAACGCAATAGAAAAGCTGTGACCAGTTAGCTTGTCAGCAAAACCTTCATAGAAATGATTCTGGGGAGCATTGTGAGCATTCCACTGACTGCTCCTTTCACTCAAGACTTCTGTTATTAACCACCTCCCCTATTACCTCTTCACATGGCCACTTGAAGACTACTCTAACTGCACCCATTCTCTGGAATTCACTTCCATGACTCATCTGGGTTTTTTTTTTCAAATTTTTTAGCCTTGTAGGATAAGTAAACCTTAAAAAGAATCTGAATGTAAAATTATTCTGGGTGCTTTTTGCAATTTTTGTTTTTCAGTTTCAGAGCTATTTATGTTTTCATCAACTGCCAATTTAATGAATTTCATAACAACAGAGCCATCTGCTGGCCAGTTTCTGTAACTGTACAGTTAAAGAGATATACAGTACCTTCAGAAGGAAAATAAGAAAGTGTTCTGTTATTGCTCTGCTCAGGAAAGGGATGACATCTGGGGCTTCTGAACTTTTTTTCTGAGCAGAGCAAGCTGATTTAAATTAAATGCAATCCATGCAGCTTTTCTAGCTGGGGTTTCTAGATATGCCGCTAATCTTTCATATCATTCAGTAACCTTATGTTTTTACTTCTTGCATCTGGGTATGAATACAATTTAATCTATTGTTGCATATGCCTTACCTCTAATATGCATGTTGGATTAAATGTGATACAGAAATATGTGTTGTTTTGTTTTCAACAACTGAGTTTATGTATTATGTAGGGCGCAATGTACTGTTATGGGAAGAGCAGTCAGTACTGAGATATACAGACCAGTTGAGCAAAATGATAAGGTAAGAATTGTATGACAGTTTTATTGTCATTAAAGGGCACCTATCACAGCCAAAATCAAATACATATTCACAATCTGACCAGTACAACATAAACACGTTTAATCAAACTACATATATAGTTTTTTGAAAAAAACTGCAGGTTTTAAAAAATTGGCTGATTTGAAAATAGCTTAGAAGGGTTGATAAGCAACAATGAATTTCAACTGAGCATGTGCGAGATTTCAGAGCTGCAGTTGGCTGGGAAGATATAGGTAGGAGGAGCCAGTGAAATCGAAGATGGCTGCCTCAGCTAGAACTGCAGTGGAGATAGGGGAGATCTTGCAGAAGGAATAGTGAGCTGATCATTTACATTATACAAACAATTCTGTTTTAAAAATCAGATTTCTTGAACTTTCACACAGTGTATTTACTTAGAAAATTATTTTAGTTATGATTGGTGCCCTTTAACAGAACAATACATTCCCATAGCTATATTTGCATAATTGGTATTGTTAGGGCCGAGAGTGAATTGTTTATCAGCCACAGGTAACGGAAAGCAGTATTCATTGAAATTTTACATCATATGAGAATTGCATGCAGTCAAGTAGGAATTTAGGAATTATTTTAGGTATTATGTTGCCAAAATAGTGTTTCTGGGCCGTTATCTTACTTCTATCTTTCTAAGGGCAATGTATGTTTACTGCAAACACTTGTCAAAGTATACGTAAAATAACACAATGCTGCAAAAATAATAGGAAAGATCTGAGATTGAATTCAGTCAAAACAAAACTACATGTAAGATCTGAGGAGCACATTTCTTGGCTCCTGCCTACAATGCCCCAGGCTAAACCGTACCACACCTTATGTTTAGAGAAGCTACTATATAAGAATATCTAAAAATCCCAGGTTGTCCAGTATGTGCTGGATTCATCCAGGAGACTGTGCACTGGGCACTTATCACATGAGCTAAGGCAAATACAAGAGATCCTCTGCACTCAACCCATTATCAATATATTAAGGACATTGAAACATTCTGTGCCTTAAACTACTAAAAAATATCTTACCCAGAAACAGTGATTATTTGTCCATATATTGCAACATTATATTATATATTATATATAATTATATATATAATGCCATGGATATTGACTAAAGGTGCACCTTGAATGAGGGGATAATGGTTTGTGCTTTGATTCATTATACAAATAACAATTTTTCTTGCCTTCAGTGTATAATTGCAGAACATGGCAACCCTACAACTCTCAGGAAGCTTTGCCCTAATATGAACTATCTCTATATCCCATTGTTATTTAAAAAGCTAGTGATACATTAATACAACTCTGATCTTATTCACACTGCGGATTAATTTGTTCAGATTTTGAAAAAGAAACAGAGGGAACCCCTAATATGCTATTATAATGTCCCATCCCTAAACAGTTTATGAAGAAAATGTATTTGATAACCATGTCTAACCAACAGAATATGATATAAAATAAAATCTCTCTTTGTCTCCATGTATATCCCAGCTCTATGAAATCCCAGGCTTGAAGATACTGTCATACAACTCCCCCATTTATTATGGCAATAGGGACATCTTCAAGGAAGCTGTGAGTCGCATTGTGGGACTGACGCAGGAGAAGATAAGAAAGAGGGAGAAGGCATTACTTGTTTTGGAGCAGGCCAGGAAGATGAACATCTCAGTTGTGGTAAATGGACTTATTCACATAATTATACCATTGTTATGGCATCAAAAATCTTGGTACACAGGGAGATCATTTGTGTTAGGAGAGGGCAGTAAGGGGTTTTGCTTTTGTCACCAGTCTAAGAGGGTTTCTCTTGGCCACAAAATGTTATTAGTGCACAGGGAAACTTACTAATACACTGAGTTTGAATGGGGGGGTGTCAGGACCTGAACATTTCTTAATATATTTTCCTTTGGAGCAATCAGCTCCCTGTCAAAATAATATCCTATCACTTGAAGTTTAATGGTTAGGCAACAATCTACAAAGTTACTAGCAAGCACTCCATTAAAGTAAGAAGTTTTATTATTCATGATTCACGTTTAATAATGTGCTTTTACCAGAGCTTCCTCAGTTTAGTGTCATAGGGACATTATTACTTAAAGGAGAAGGAAAGGTTAAAATGAAGTAAGCCCCATCAGAAAGGTCTACCTACCAGTAAACCCTCAAAGTAGTGCTGCTCTGAGAACTCTGTCAAAAGAAACACTGCATTTCTTTCCTTCTATTGTGTACACATGGGCTTCTGTATCAGACTTCCTGCCTTCAGCTTAAACCTCCTTGCCCCAGGCGTGAGCATGCTCAGTTTGCTCCTCTTCCCCCCTCCCTCCCTTCTCTGCTGTAATCTGAGCCCAGAGCTATAAGTGAGCAGGGATAGACTCAGGCAGGAAGTGATGTCACACCAAGCTAATACTGCAGCTGCTATCCTAAACAAACAGAGAGCTTCTAGAGCTTTTTACTCAGGTATGGTAAAACATTCTACAGAATAAATATAGCATTCTAGCTTGCACTATTGCATCTAATCTATTGGCAATAAAATGCCTCCGTAGCTTTCCTTCACCTTTAATATGCAAAAACTAGGGATATGATATAAAGGCATGGCAGAGGCCCCTAACCTATTTTGAAGTTTCTGTGGTCTGCACTGGAATTAGCCGGAAAATCCAAAAAATTTTGGGATTTTTGGGCAAAAATTCGAAAATTTCAGGCTTTTAAAGGGGACCTGTCACACAGACACAAAAATATGTATAATAAAAGTCCTTTTCAAATTAAACATAAAATCCAATTTCTATTTTTTATTACAAATCTCAGCTATCAATCAAACATTGCCTTAGGCATAGAGGCGGGGAAGATAATTACTTTCACTTTCCATTCAGCACTTCCTAGATGTCCCTGCTTTCCACCCATTCCCCCGTTCCCTTCACCATTTAATTGTGTAGCCAGGGCATGGGGATGGACATCAGGTCCCACATTCTGGTGCACAAACAAGATTCTGAGATGACGCAAGACTTGCCTTAATAACAGTGTCCACAAAATGTCTAATGACTGCTTGCTATAATTATGAATTCCCAGATTGAAGGAAACAAGATTCAAATAATGTATACAGTGTAATTAAAGTTCTTTTTGCTTGACTAATGTGATAAAATAGGATTTTGAATATTTTTTTTGGGTGACGGGTCCCCTTTAAGGAAAAAAGCCTGAAAAAATAGACAGATTCAGTAAACAATTGTACAATTCGGGTTTTCACTCTATTTTATCAAGTTTTTACCCAAACTGTTTAAATCAAGCCTTTTTAATAATAAATAAGGTAAAATCGGGTATGAGATTTTCGTTGTGGTTTTTTTTTTCTATTTAAAAAAATTGCATAAGTTTGGATTTTAGTATTTAACCCCCAAAATCTTATAATTATCACTTCAAAAAGTCAAAATTCTTACTAAAATTCTAATTTACCTCATATTTTTATGAAAAAAAATCCAACCAAACTCCTTTCCACGATTTGTACTCAATTTTTCTTGAAAAAATCAAAGCGACAAAACATCATAACAAAATCGAGTGGCAAATCATATAGTACGATTGACTCATTGAAAACTCGTTTTTATCGAATTTTCACTAGAAAACTAGACTTTTTTGGATTATCCAGCGCAGATCACAACATCTTCAACTTGTAAAAGGGACATCTGCCATTGACTTCTACATTACCTCAACAGGTTTAAAATTTGGATTCGAATTTTTGGATTCTGGTTTTTTTTCCTACAAAAAATTTGAATTTTCCCCCTAAAAACTTCGACCAGAAAAAAATAGAGGTTTAATAAATGGGCCCCCAAATCTTATAAATGAAATTCTGAATTTTAAACCCAAAATTTTGCACAGCAGTTTTTGTCCAAAAAAAGCCTTACTCTTCTCTCCTGTAAAACTCAAAAATAAAAAAAACTCCACTTGTAAAAGCCATAATTATGAATTATGAGTAAGAATTTTGAGTTTGAAGGAGTCAAAATGAATTTTTTTCCATAGGAATACAGTTGGGAGTTGGAGTTTATATTTATTATATTTCTAATGTGAGAGAGTGACAGATATACAGTACATGTTCTCTTGTGTAATACACAAATAAAATAATTACACAGTACATACAACACACCCTGTGCCAATACATCTTAGGGGCCGATTCACAAAGGGTCGAATATCAAGGGTTAATTAACCCTCGATATTCGACTGGGAATTAAAATCCTTCGACTTCGAATATCGAAGTCGAAGGATTTTAGCGCAAATAGTGCGATCGAATGATCGAAGGATTTTAATCCAACGATCGAAGGAATATCCTTCGATCAAAAAAACTTAGGAAAGCCTATGGGGACCTTCCCCATAGGCTAACATTGAGTTCGGTAGCTTTTAGATGGCGAACTAGGGGGGTCGAAGTTTTTTCTTAAAGAGACAGTACTTCGACTATCGAATGGTTGAATAGTTGAACGATTTTTTAGTTCGAATAGTTCGATTCGAAGTCGTAGTCGAAGGTTGTAGTAGCCCATTCGATGGTCGAAGTAGCCCAAAAAACACTTCGAAATTCGAAGTTTTTTTACTTCGAATCCTTCACTCGAAGTAAGTGAATCGGCCCCTTAGTATCATGTAATAATGAGTTATTATGCATTCTATGGGAAGACAGAAACCGCAAACATGTCAGTACTATAGATTGTATTATCTTACATCACTTAAGGGAATAACTTTTAACTGTATTTTACATAAATATACTGTCTATAAAAATGACAAATTTCTAGTATTCATTTACATAATGCATGTTTACAATTGCAGGATTCAGGAATAGCAAATCCAGTGTTCCAACAAGATGGGTGCATCCTAACACCTGAAGCAGGTACAGTAAACCTTGAGATCATGGCTTGTGATTCTTATACAAAAATGCTGAAATATTTGTCAAACAATGTTGTGCTTAGCTTCAATTTCTACACTGGTCACAGAACGGCAGACACCCCAAAATTTGGCTCTAACTGGAATTTCCCAAGAATGGTACTGAAGGATTGAGTTCTTCTGGCCTGACACTTATAAAAGTTGACGGGAATGGGAAAGGTCTCTTTGACTTGGTCCCATTCAGTCAGACCTTTCAAGCCTCCCAAATTTTTTGGAAGCCAAAAGGACATGTGGGGGAGCAAGGGGCATGTACTCTGCATAATAGCATATGGCCTGGGCATGCCATGGGTGTAGCCAAAATCACTGATTAAAGTTCCATCAAAGCTGACATCTATGTGTAGTTTGAACTAGAGTCTAGAGGCATCATCTGCCAGGGTCTAGTGGGTGCAAGCTGGCTATGCATAGGAATTGCTAGAGACTAGGGATGTAGCGAACGTCGGAAAAAAAGTTCGCGAACATATTCGCGAACTTGCGCAAAAATGCGAGCGGTTCGCGAACGGTTCGCGAACCCCATAGACTTCAATGGGAAGGCGAACTTTAACATCTAGAAAAGACATTTCTGGCCAGAAAAATGATTTTAAAGTTGTTTAAAGGGTGCAACGACCTGGACAGTGGCATGCCAGAGGGGGATCAAGGGCAAAAATGTATCTGAAAAATCTGCCTGTGTGTGCTTGGAAGAGATAGTGTAGGGGGAGAGCTGTTAGTGATTTCAGGGACAGATGATAGTAAGCTTGCTGGCTAGTAATCTGCTTGATACTGCTCTGTATTGGAGGGACAGAAGTCTGCAGGGATTTGAGGGACATTTTAGCTTAGGTAGCTTTGCTGGCTAGTAATCTACTGTTCTCTTTAAACAACTGCCATACGTTGACCTTGTAGGCATTGTTTGCCCAGTTTTTTTGGACGCAGCCACTGAAGCACAGTTGCCAGAAAAAATATGCCATATAAATGCTGAAAATAGTAATTTTTCGCCATACGTTGACCTTGTAGACATTGTTTGCCCAGTTTTTTTGGACGCAGCCACTGAAGCACAGTTGCCAGAAAAATTATGCCATATAAATGCTGAAAATATAAATTTTTTTGGTTGCAGCCACTGAAGCACAGAGGCCAGAAAAATTATGCCATATAAATGCAGAAAATATGCATTTTTTTGGTCGCAGCCACTGAAGCACAGTTGCCAGAAAAATTATGCCATATAAATGCTGAAAATATAAATTTTTTTGGTTGCAGCCACTGAAGCACAGAGGCCAGAAAAATTATGCCATATAAATGCAGAAAATATGCATTTTTTTGGTCGCAGCCACTGAAGCACAGTTGCCAGAAAAAATATGCCATATAAATGCTGAAAATAGTCATTTTTTGCCATATACGTTGAGTCAACGTATGGCAAAAAATTACTATTTTCAGCATTTATATGGCATATTTTTTCTGGCCTCTGTGCTTCAGTGGCTGCGGCCAAAAAAACTGGGCAAACAATGCCTACAAGGTCAACGTATACACTACTACAGCGGTGGATACGGATTACGTAAAATATATGAATGCTGCTTGAAAAAAAGTAACTCAAGTGGTTTTTCTAGAGACGATAATATTATGGATATTTAGACAGAATGTGAACAAGGTCACACAGCTAGATGGCGGGTTGAAGAAAACAGTGTGCAAATAATGCCTACAAGGTCAACGTATACACTACTACAGCGGTGGATACGGATTACGTAAAATATATGAATGCTGCTTGAAAAAAAGTAACTCAAGTGGTTTTTCTAGAGACGGTAATATTATGGATATTTAGACAGAATGTGAACAAGGTCACACAGCTAGATGGCGGGTTGAAGAAAACAGTGTGCAAATAATGCCTACAAGGTCAACGTATACACTACTACAGCGGTGGATACGGATTACGTAAAATATATTATGGCTGCTTGAAAAAAGTCACTCCGGTGTTTTTTCTGGAGACGGTAATATTATGGATATTTAGACAGAATGTGAACAAGGTCACACAGCTAGATGGCGGGTTGAAGAAAACAGTGTGCAAATAATGCCTACAAGGTCAACGTATACACTACTACAGCGGTGGATACGGATTACGTAAAATATATTATGGCTGCTTGAAAAAAGTCACTCCGGTGTTTTTTCTGGAGACGGTAATATTATGGATATTTAGACAGAATGTGAACAAGGTCACACAGCTAGATGGCGGGTTGAAGAAAACAGTGTGCAAATAATGCCTACAAGGTCAACGTATACACTACTACAGCGGTGGATACGGATTACGTAAAATATATTATGGCTGCTTGAAAAAAGTCACTCCGGTGTTTTTTCTGGAGACGGTAATATTATGGATATTTAGACAGAATGTGAACAAGGTCACACAGCTAGATGGCGGGTTGAAGAAAACAGTGTGCAAATAATGCCTACAGGGCAAATAATGCCTAAAAGGTCAACTTATACACTACTACAGCGGTAGTAAAATAAAAAAAAGTAAAATAAAAAAAAAATGAATATTAAAAAAAAAAATTAAAGTTGGTGCTGCTGAACTACTAGGAGCAGCAGATTAGCACACCAGTCCCACTCCCCAACACTGCTAGACTAATAGCACTGGGCTCTTATAGTAGTAGTAGTAGTAGTAGTAAAACAACAAAAAAATAAATAAAAGCAGTCCTTACAAGGACTACTGTTATTGCAGCAGTCAGCAGATGAGATCAGAAGCAGGACAGCTGCCCACTGCAGCTACATACAGAGCACTGCAGTAGAAGGTAGATTACTAGCCAGCAAAGCTACCTAAGCTTAAATGTCCCTCAAACCCCTGCAGACTTCTGTCCCTCCAATAACAGAGCAGTATCAAAACGATTACTAGCCAGCAAACTTTCAACTGTCCCTGAAATCACTAACAGGCAGCAGCTCTCTCCCTACACTATCTCTTCAGCACACACAGGCAGAGTGAAAAAACGCTGAAAGGCTTCGGTTTTTATAGGGAAGGGGAGTGGTCCAGGGGAGAGCTTCCTGATTGGCTGCCATGTACCTGCTGGTCTGGGGTGAGAGGGCAAAAAAAAGCGCCAACAATGGCGAACCCAAAATGGCGAACGTCGCGCGACGTTCGCGAACTTCCGGCGAGCGCGAACACCCGATGTTCGCGCGAACAAGTTCGCCGGCGAACAGTTCGCGACATCTCTACTAGAGACATAGTCATATAATTGCTCACCTCAGAGGCAAGAGGCAACAATAGCTAGTTAGCATGGGTAGCTATCTAGGATGTTTACAGTGGAAAACTAGAAGTGAAGGGTCTCATCTGGCAAGGTGTGGGTTGGCACAGGCTGGACATGCACAGGACTAGCTAGAGACAAGGTAAGAGAGGCAGCCAGGGCTTCTTAGCATGGGCAGCA
The DNA here is from genome assembly GCF_017654675.1 of Xenopus laevis. NCBI lineage: Eukaryota > Metazoa > Chordata > Amphibia > Anura > Pipidae > Xenopus > Xenopus laevis. The sequence continues at coordinate 148,554,502 of NC_054373.1, forward strand.
GTCACATCATCTAATAGTTTAGTATTTTCTAAACACACTGGTACAACACCATGTGCCAACGAAATATGCAGGCTGGAGCTTAGGTGTAGTGGATCCAGTTTTCTTCCACCCCCCCCCAGAACGAAGGAATGGCATCTGCTCCTACCCAAGAACCAACTCAATGATCAGTTTTTAAGATACCCAATGTGAGTGCAATATACACCTTTTATTTCAATGTATTATTTAAATGTTTTTTTAGCTCTGCTAATTAGTGATGGGTGAATAAATTCACTAAGGGTCACTAAGTGATTCACTAAGGGTCGAATATCGAGGGTTAATTAACCCTCGATTTTCGACTGGGTATTGAAATCCTTCGACTTCGAATATCGAAGTCGAAGGATTTTATCGCAAATAGTGCGATCGAACGATCAAAGGATTATTCCTTCGATCGAACGATAAAATCCGTCGAATCGAACGATTCGAAGGATTTTAATCCAACGATCGAAGGAATATCCTTCGATCAAAAAAAGTTAGGTAAGCCTATGGGGACCTTCCCCATAGACTAACATTGACTTCGGTAGCTTTTAGATGGCGAACTAGGGGGTCGAAGTTTTTTTTAAAGAGACAGTACTTCGACTATCGAATGGTCGAATAGTCGAACGATTTTTACTTCGAATCCTTCGATAGTCGTAGTCGAAGGTCGAAGTAGCCCAATCCTTCACTCGAAGTTAGTGAATCGGCCCCTAATTCACAGCAAATTTTCGTGTTTCGCTGCAAGTGAATTAGTGCAGAGAAAATTCGGCAGTGAAAAATCCGCTGCATCAAAAAAAATTGGCGCGTGCATAAAAATTGTCGCACGTCAAAATTATTCGGACACCCATTGACATTAATGCATTTGGACAAAATTGAAGCCCATTGACTTCGCCCATTGACGGCAAATTTTGTGGTAAATTCTTTTGGTAAATTTTGTGGTCAATTTTTGGCGAAGCAAAATGGCACAGATTCGCCCATGGCTACTACTAATAGATATAGTCTTAATATTTCTACTCTGCAAGAGAACATTTTAATTATTTCCATGCATCTTTACCTACTGTCGGTCTGTACAAGAAAAATACTACACTATATATGTTCTTGTATGTTTATGTTCTCTATCCTGAGGCTCTGTAATTTTTTTGGATAGCATTTTTACAGCTGAAGGTAGAAAGGGGAAGGATACGGTATATAAATATGATATGGTAGGGTATATGTTCGCTTTAAAGAGGTGTCACTGGGATACAATATATGTACAGCTAATACTGTCGATTAATTAATTTTATATTTTTCATTTTAGATATGGAAATCAAGTCACTCATCATTGACTGTACTGGTGTAATTTTTATTGATAGTGCTGGTGCGCACTTGTTTATTCAGGTAACCCAAATGCTGCATTGCATAACACACCTTTCCCCAGGAAAGCACCCCAAGCTATTAATTTGTATCTACATGTTTCCTTTGATTCTGATAGATATTTATCAGAATTCTATATTATACAAACAGAAATCTGGCTACATACCATGGCAGCAGGCCTGGATTTGTGGAAAGGCCACCTACGACCGGCCCTAGGGCAGCAAGATTTTAGGGGGGCAGCATGCTGCCCAACCACACCCACATTGGTCTAGATGAGGAAATTTGGCATGAAAAAAGGGGAGGGGACAGGGGCGCCAAACGGCAGTGGGCCTAGGAGCGCCCACTATATAAATCCGGCCCTGCATGGCAGTCTTCCAACATTGCTTGAATTGATAATGAATGCCTTCCAAGGACAACTAACAGCTATTGAAAATCGAAATAAAAGAATACCTCAAAGGCCACTGCAAATTGTAAACTGCTTAACATCAGCAGTAACATTTTTCAAACCTGGTTTGTATTGCATTTTGTAGTTGAAATTCAGTAGCCTTGCTGACCATCTATCTATATACGCATTCCAGCTCTTCCTAGTCCCTTTGTTGTAAGCAGTGTAGTTAAAGGGCTATGATCAGTGCATAAGGTAAATTCTCTACCCCATAGGTAGGTTCTCCATTTTTCTGTTGCCCAAACACAACCTAGAGCTTCTTTTTCAACAGTTGAATACTTACGCTCTGTCTCTGTAAGTGTTCTGGATGCAAATGCAACAGTTTTCTCTGTATGATCAGCATGGATCTGTGTGAGAACTGCACCAACGCTATAGTCTGAAGCATCTGTAGTAACCATAGTGGGTAGTGCAGGATCAAATAAAGCTAGTGCTGGACTGTTCACAATTAGCTGTTTCAATAATGCAAAGCTATGTTGAGCAGACTCTGACAACACCAGACTTAAAGTTCCATGTGATAGTGCTCTAAATGGCTCCACAACTGAAGCATATTTGGGAATAAACTTAAAATACCATGAAGTAAGACCTAAGAAAGCTCGTAAGGTCTGGAAATCAGATGAAGTAGGTGCTTGTGTAACAGCATTGACATGGTCAGGGTCAGGCAGTAATCCATCTAGTGAAATTATATGACCCAGAAATGACAGTTTGTCTGAAGTGGCATTTGGAATGGTTCAGTTTCAGTCCTGCAGAATCAATGCATTTCAGAACATTTTTTAGGTACTTGTCGTGAAGATCCATAGTTGGAGCGTAGACAATTATATCATCCAAGTAGCATTCTACACCAGGTATGCCATGGAGTATAGAAGACTTTGAAAACAACTTTGTGCTGAAGCCAGTCCATAACGTACACGCTTGAACCGAAACAAACCATCATGGATGATAAATGCAGTGAGGTTTCTGCTTTCCTCATGCAGTAATACTTGATGATAAGCACTCTGAAGATCCAGAGTAGAAAAGAATTTTGCTCCTCAGAGTTCTGAAAATATTTACTCTATGTGTGGCAAGGGATGATTGTCTATATTTAACAACAGCACAATCGAATACCTCCAGTTTTCTTCATTGTTACAACAATTGGTGAAAGCCATTCAGAGGATTTTGATTTTTCAATCACATCTTGCTCTACCAGTTTCTTTAGTTCCTGTGAGACAGTCTCCCTTATAGAGTAGGGCAATCGCCTCAATTTCTGGCATACTGGTTTTACATCTGGTCTCAACTTAACTTTGTGTACAAAGTTCATTGCACAGCCCAGTGAAGTGTTGCTTGGTGGTGAAATTTTACACTGGCTCTGTGACAGGCACTGGTGCTGTAGTAATGAGACCATCAACTAATTGTATGTTTAATGCAGCAAAGAGATCCCTTCCCAAGTATAGCAGTACCCTTATTCACAATGTAAAAGTCACATTTTGCAGTATTTGATTCAAATTGTACAGTCACTGGCAAGCAACCAAGCACAGGGATTGGATCATTTAAGTAACTGACCAGTTTCAGGGCAAGCGGATCTTTTGCAAAGTATTTCAAGAAAATATCCTTTGGTAGTATAGAAACAGCTGAACCTGTATCAAGCATCAGGTTAATAGCGTGTCCCTTGTCAGCAGAAGCAGTACTGACACTGACAGTGCATATAAACTTGTCTGGAATAAATATACCAGCTCTATCCACACTTAATACTGTGACATTTGTAGTAGTGACTACATGAACATCTTTAGCAGAACTACAGCAGATCTTAGCAAAATGTCCTACCTTTTTGCATTTGCAGCACCATACAGCTTTTGCAGGACATGTAACATAATTTGCAGTGTGTTGTGTTGAACCACAGCGAAAGCAGTATTTTCTATTTGTCTTGGCTGCACGGTGTTGCAGTGAATCCCTTTCCTTAGCCTGTGACTGTGCATTATTAAGCCACAGTGCTGAATTCACAATCTGTACATTCCCAGCAGTTCCCTGACTGAGATTTTTAGCCTGTACCACTGCTGTTTCAATTTGGCTAGCAACTGTAATAGCCTTTGCAAGGGTTAAATCCTGCTCTAGGAGCAGGCTGCTACAAATTGTTCTGTGGATTCACCATTACATTGTCCACGTTGGCGGAATTTATATCTTTCAGCAACCACATTTACTCTTGGCACGAAAAAGTTCTTTAAAGCAGTTTTATAAGTATCATCAGGTAATGGTAATGTATAGAATATACGCTGTCCCTCTGCTCCCAGGCAGTGAATAAGTAAAGCACGCTTTCTTGCAGCAGAAATCTCCCCTTGGTCAGCAGCAATAATGTAGTTTTTAAACATGCGGATCCAAGCAGTAAAAGGTATGGTAGGCTCACCAGGGTTTGGAAGAAAAGGTGACGGCTGCAGAGGTAGAAGCGCCATCTCATCATCAATTTGTTATGATTTGGTAGCTGAGGATTAGTAGAGTATAACAGTGCTTTATTAGCAGACTCATGCAGCCATTACACAACAGTAACTTCCAACTCTATCACTCTCAAGCAGTATTGATAGTACTATGTATACACAGTATAACTCATGTGCACAGTGACACCAGCAGGCCATTTGTATAAACACCACAGTATCAATAACTATACATTTGTAGCATTTGTTTTTTAGATGGGGTCAGTGATCCCCATTTGAAAGCTGGAAAAGGTAAAAAAAAAGCAAAAAATTCAAAAACTATAAAAAAAAAGAGATAATGACCAACTGAAAAGTTACTTAGAATTGTCCATTCTCAATGCTTATAATATAGAAATTTTGTTCTGTTTAGTTCAGGTGTATGTGCGTCCATTTATACCAGCTCTGTACAGATTTAAAGCTCTGTGAACAACAACTGAACAATTTGCTTGCAATACAACATAACCCTGTATTAATTCTAGATCATTTGCAATCTTAAAGGAGTGGTTAACTTTTAGTATGTTATAGAATGGCCAATTCTAAGTAACTTTTCAACCAGTCTTCATTATTTATTTTTTATAGTTTTTGAGGGATTTGCCTTTTTCTTCTTCTGACTCTTTTCAGCTTCCAAATGGGGGTCACTGACTCCATCTAAAAACAAATGCCCTGTAAGGCTACAGATGTATTATTATTGTAGCTACTTTTTAATAATCATCTTTCTGTTCTGGCCCTCTCCTAGTCATATCCCAGTCTCTTATTCAAATGGTAATTTGGACCCTAGGAACCACATTGCTAAAATTGCAAAATGAAGAGCTGCTGAATAAAATTTAAATAACTCAAAATCCACAAATTCTAAAAAAATGAAAACGAATTGCAAATTGTCTCAGAATATCACTCTCTACACATCATACTAAAAGTTAATTTAAAGGTGAACAACCCCTTTAACATAATTGACTCTGGAGGTGTCATCAATACATTTCTTCTTTTCCAACACAGATGTGCACTGATTGTCAGAAGGCTGGTATGTATTTACTTCTGGCTGGATGCAATGGTAAGTCAATCTTTCTTAACTTCAATACAAATTTGGCCAGTTTATATCAGGGGAATGTGGGCTATTACCTAACAGACATATTGTGGTTTCAATTACATAATAATACTACCCCTCCTGCTCAGTTATGACGTCTAAGAGAGCTGATGAACAAAAAGCTAAACAACTGAAAACTACAAATAAAGAAGACTAATTGCAATTTTTTTCAGAATATCAATGTCTACATTATTCATAAAGTAAAGAATGGTGTGCACAGCCACAAAAGGTATTACTGGGTCCATGGTTAGTACAGAGAGCACAAAAGTCCTTTGTATTTCAATGCACTGTCCTGAATGCTTTGTACCTAATTCACATCAATGGAAGTATCAGGGGATTTGGTGCTAGGGGCAAGTATTGATTCAGGTAGTTATGTATTTGTATCTCTAATTTAATTGCATTAAACTCAGTGTTCTCCTGTTGCAGAAAAAGTGCTCCGGACGTTGCAGTGCAGTGGGATCATGGACCATCTAAGTGCAGAGCAAGTGTTTGTGACTGTACATGATGCTGCATGCTACGCAGAGCAAAACATGGCCAGCGGCTCTTATCATCTAGGTCCAGTGCCACCACTATGCTGTTAATCCCAGCTGATCATTTCATTTCTCGCTTCCAATAACCCAATGCTGCATCTGTAGGAAAAAAAAGTGAATTTCTGCTATTAAATATTTATTTTCTAAACACGGCCTAGAACCGATTTATATTTAAATGTATTTAAATTGCTTTGGTTTTTCTTTAGGCGTGACCAGATCAAACATAGGCTGTTATATTGTTTATAATACACAAAAGCCATGAATATCCTGTAAATTATATCCTTATAAACGGTGAGTAGTGATGTCATCAGTTATAAACAGTGAGTAGTGATGTCATTTCTGTCACATGACTCACTAAAATTTGTGTATTATAATAAATAAAGTACCCCCAGTTGTAAAATATGAGGATATTAGAAGTTACCTCGGAGTTCCATGACCTGTATAAAAACACTCGGCCTTCGGCCTCGTGTTTTTATATGGTCATGAAACTCCTCGGTAACTAATAATATCCTTATATTTTACAAGAGGGGGTACTTTATTCACTATATAATGTACCCCCTATTGTAAAATATAAGGGTATTTTAAGTCACTAACGAGTTCCAGGACCATGACCTTTTTATAGGGTCACTGAACTCCAAGGTGACTTATAATATCAGGTGGTTCATAATTTATTATAATACACAAGTTTAAGTGATGTAACTATAGAGGAAGCAGACCCCACTTAGAGGAACTATAGAGGAAGCAGACCCCACTTAGAGGAACTATAGAGGAAGCAGACCCCACTTAGAGGAACTATAGAGGAAGCAGACCCCACTTAGAGGAACTATAGAGGAAGCAGGGCCGGGCTGTGGGGTCTGCTTCCTCTAATACCCCCTCCCCCCCCAGCCGAGGGGGAATCGTTGAGTGGGAGGAGCCAGAGTATGGGGTGGGTAAGTGGGTGGGGTGGAGGTGGGACAGGAAGTTATACCATTTATGGGTGGATTTTTGTTTTACATAAGAGGACATATACTGTATTGTTCTACACCAGCAATACAGTAGGTTTGAGGACCAGTGGGAAGATTCAGAGCCAGACCCCCCTCCAAAAAAATCTACTTCCCCAAATATGTTACATTGAATAAGGCAGAATGTCTGATTTCTGAAATGTGTAGTAATGGGTTTCTGAATTGCCTTAAATGATGACACTGCTGTCACCTAAAAAGGAAAGAAAAGGCAAGGTTGTAACAATGCCAGCAAACACATTAATGCACGGATCCAAGCAGACGGCACTGTTATGGGTAACCAAGGCAAACAGGGCAGAGTGGGACCACGGCTTTGCCTTTTCAGGACCAGAGAAGATTTTGTGCTGAGTGGTGGATGCCTAAGGCACTGCTGGCACATACGAGTAATACTGGTTCCATAGAAACACATCAACAAGTCAACTTGTTTAATTGTAATATGGGCAAGCGCTTACATGGATAGTTAAAAGTTAAGATGTGAAGCAGCCTGGGGGGGAGAGAATATTACACAGATGTCTGTTCTTGAGAAAATTCCTTAGTGAACTCGGCTGAAGCAAGGGTGTGAGACAATCCAAGTGCAATGTGTGGGGCTAGAACACATACACAATAACTTCAGTGTGCCAGCTCTGGTATACACAGATGCCCAGTGCTATAACAAGCACGCTGCATAATAAAAATTAGAGATTAATGACTCTGGGCAGCCTCAAGAGCCCATTGTTTAGTGGGTATATTTTTTTGGAGCACTCACGCCCCTGAGTTGTTGCATTGTGCATCAGTTAGAAAATCAAATTCTCAGTGAAAAGCGCAATGTTAGGATGCTGCTACTTTGCTCCTTCCTACCCATTTTAAATGTGGCCTAAAGCAGGCAATGCTAGACTCTATGCGCAGTCTGAAACAAAGAGGCCTGGGGCTGTTTGTACAATATCCATGCAGTGGTCATAGTGCAAAAAAAGTATGGCAATTTTTTGCACTTTTCATACTGCACAAGATATTCTAAATTCCTCAGGGGTGTCATCTAAATTTCTTTTGTAAAGGAGCAGTTTATCATCTTTTTCTACATTGAACAGGGCTTGTGTTAATCAAACTTTTTTTTTTTAATTACAATAAAACAATGGTTTTTGTTATTTCTTGAGCTAAACAGGGCAAACAAAAATGAGGCTATTCCATGGTTGGTTCATGTGAGGTAGATAATTAGATTACCAGTGCAGAGATAATCCTCCTGCATAAAAGACTTCTGCTAACAAAACAGTAACAACAAAGGGCGGAGGGAGAATGTTGTATACTGATAATCTATATAGAGAAACTTCAACTTCCCTGTTTAGATCCAGAATTTACAAAAAAAAACGTATTTTTGTGCAGGTAAAAAAGTAGGTTCAGCCCTAGCCCTATTCATTGAACTCATGTTGAGCAAGAGATGTTCTGCCCTTTTAATAGTGCCACAGATCAGTTAAGAAAGGAAGTTTTTTTTAATAATGTTTGGTCACTAACCCTACCAGATGTTTTAACTTGCAAGACGAATGCAGGATAGGATAGCAAATAAGTGTAACTCAAAAACCATGTGTATTTAAATGTAAAAATAAAAAAAAAGTGGGGAGAAAGAACCTGTACCTCCATGATGAATACAGTGCTGCCTGCATTGGGAAGCACTGTGTAGGATCTACTATCCAAAATCCAAAGTACTTGGTGTTTTCCATACCTTTCCTTATTTGTATCACCATACCCTAAGTCTGCTAAAAACTATTTAATGATTAAATAAACTCAATAGGATTGTATTGCCACCAATACGGACTCATGCAGCTTAGTAACTGTCAAGTACACGCTATTGTGTTATTATTACAGAGAAAAATACAAATATTTAAAAATCAGAATTATTTACTATAAGAGGTGACCTTCCCTAGCATTCCATTTAACAGTGAGAACTAACATCACAGCCAGAAATAAGGGTAGGCAGAAGAGGCACGTGCCTAGGGAGCAGCAGTGACACTTCTTCCATCACTTACCCCTAGTTCTGTCCCTTGTCCTCTCATTACCAGCTCAAGCTTTCATGCGCGCACATGTACAGTTAAGCCCATAAATCCACGCCTTCTCCATACTTTTTTCTTGCCATCATTCTGGTAGAGATTGATCTTGGTTTCATCTGTCCAAAGAATGTTTTTCCAGAACTGTGCTGGCTTTTTTAGATGTTTTTTTTTTTTAGCAAAGTCCAATCTAGCCTTTCTATTCTTGATGCTTATGAGTGGCTTGCACCTTGCAGTCCACCCACGGTATTTACTTTCATGCAGTCTTCTCTTTATGGTAGACTTGGATATCGATACACCTACCTCCTGGAGAGTGTTGTTCACTTGTTTGGCTGTTGTGAAGGGGTTTCTATTCACAATGGAAATGATTCTGCGATCATCCACCACTGTTGTCTTCCATGGATGTCCAGGTCTTTTTGCATTGCTGAGTTCACCAGTGCTTTCTTTCTCAGAATGTACCAAACTGTAGAATTTGCCACTCCTAATATTGTACCAATTTCTCGGAAAGTTGTTTTTATGTTTTTGCAGCTTATGGATGGCTTGTTTCACCTGTATGGAGAGCTCATTTGACCCCATGTTGTCTGTTCACAGCAAAATCTTCCACATATAACTCCCCCCCCCCCATCAACTCCAGGCTTTTATCTGCTTCATTAAAAATGACATAACAAAGGAATTGGAGAACAGTCGAGTGAGTACCCGCACACCCTGGCCCAACGAGTATAAGAGATCCTTGGTGCACAGCGAAAATGAGGAAACGGCAACCTCACGAATTAATGGCAGCGGGAATTCACCAGCAGGGTCGGACTGGGGGGACCGGGGCCCACCGGGACTGCTGGTCCAGGGCCCCCGCCCCCCTACTGCGCGCATGCGCGAGCGCACTTCTCGGCGCGCAAGCGCCGATACGCATGCGCAAGCGCCGATGCGCATGCGCAAGCGGTGATGCGATGCGCATCGCCGAAAACTTTTTAAATTTTTTTTATACTATTAGAGGGGGTCTGGCCCGGCGGGGGCCCACGAGGGTCGGGGCCCACCGGGTTTTTTCCCGGTGTCCTGCCGGGCCAGTCCGACACTGTTCACCAGCACACAGGTAATACAAGCAGGATATACCTTGCTAGAAGTTTATTGCAGCATGCTGCAATAAACTTCTAGCAAGGTATATCCTGCTTGTATTACCTGTGTGCTGGTGAATTCCCGCTGCCATAACAAAGGAATTGCCCACACCTGCCCATGAAATAGCCTTTGAGTCAATTGACTGTTGACAATTGAGCCAATTGTGTTAAAAAAAGGCTTTAGTTCCTCACATTTTTATGAAATCTTTTTGTTCAACCCACTGAATTAAAGTTGAAAGTCTGCAGTTCAACTGCATATGAGTTGTTTCATTTAAAATTCATTGTGGTAATGTACAGAACCAAAATTAGAAAAAAGTTGTCTCTGTCCAAATATTTATGGACTCAACTGTATGTGTGGGGGAAGGGGCAAGGTGGCTAGTGGGGCTGCCTAGGGTGCCGTCTGGCTTGGCCCAGCTGTTATGTTTTGGGTAGCCGAGGATGAGTAGAGTATAAAAATGCTTTATTAGCAGGCTCTAATGCAGCTATTATACAACAGTAAAGTTCACTTTTAAGCTGACAGGAAGTATACATAGTATAAGTCTGGGCACAGTGACATCTACAGGCCAGTTGTATAAACACCACACCAGCCCTGGCTAACAATAGTACTTTACAAAAGTAAGAACACACATGAATACTGAACATTCATTTATTTGTGACTTATATATGTACACGCTCAGTATGTGAACAATATGTTTAAACATTCCAGACAATTTTTCCACATTTTCAAGAAAGAATCAAATCAAATCTTTTATCTGCCAGGTCTGGATCCAGTATCTAAGAGTGCAATTAAACTTCCTGTGAATGCCAGAAGACATTGAGAAATGATCAAAACACAAGGGGTTCCTTTATGGATCCCATCCAAGTGAATTCAATGCAAAATCAGCTGTAAAAAAAATTCATAAAAAAAATATTTGGGTGCATTTTTTCTTGTAAAAGTCAACAAAAATGACTCATAATAAATTAATTTCTACTCCACGACACAAAACAGAGAAACAAGTGCAGATGATAATCAAAAAGTTTAAATCATTGTAATTTTTGCTTCCCAGTGCATTTTGGTTTTGCAGATAAAGCATTTTTTTTTTCATATTACAAAAACACAACTTTGTGTAAATAAAACCATACTCCTTAATTTCATGTAAAACTATATATACAGTACATACACCAGCAGGACTGGTGTGGCATTTGCCTAACTCAGTGTTATGCAAGGCATATATGCAGGCAATATTTGATGCCCAATAATTTAGTTACCTTACTGTGGGCTTCTTTAGGTACTGGCCACAGGTATGGGACTAAAAAGATTACATCAAATAAACACATTTGGTTTATTCCAAAGCTCCAGTGACTGCACCTACACATACTAGTAATGTGGTTGAAAAAATAGTTGACACACATGGACCCTAACCTTACCTAGACATAATATGGCATGAATGTATAAGAGTATGCAAGTAGAGGGAATTAGGGGGAAATGTTGTGACATGAGGTTGTTGGTGGGATGGGCTGTGGGCAGAGTAAGGTAAGTGTTACACCAGCCTGATCTGCCTGAGTTGTGAGTAAACCTGTGGTCCTACATCCATGCAACACTGCTAAATACACCTTTTTTTGAACATGAGCAACATAAATACAACTTTTGCTGCATATTCTTTTAATATGCACTAATGGAGCATTATTTAGCTTTCACGCTTACTAGCATACTATTAAGCTAGTACCATGGCAAGCTTGCCAAACAAACACATGTATGGCCAGCTTTATATTTCCCATTACTTCCAATATTAACACAACAGCAGCTATTTACTAGTGATGGGCGAATTTATTCGCCAGGCAAAAATTCGCGAATTCGCCCATCACTACTATTTACAACTGCAAGCATAGTTGCATGTAAATCCCCAGTCATTAAAGGTACTTTCTTAAAAATGAACTTTTTGTAATTCCATATAGCTAAAAAGCTGGACTTTGATGATTGCCTCAAAATTGCCCTTTGCTCACTGCACTTGCAGTCATATAAGAGCCTTGCCTGTATGGTGGACATGCAATCACAATAAGGGCAATGGCACTCCAGGAGATTAATCACTAGTGCTAAATCTCTGCTTCTGCGGGCGACTCCAGTAAAAGCTTTCCCATAAACAATAATGTGAATGGCTGGTGGTAAAACCCATTTGTCGCAGGGGCACACAAAGCTACTGGGGGAGAATAGTCGCCCAACGACAAATCGCTTCTCCTTCGGACGACTAATCTCCCCGAACTACCTGCCTGCCAGTTACAATCTAAATCACCGGTGGGATGGCACTCGGAGCGCTTTGTTTTCTGAAGTCGCCCGAAGATTCCTCATGAGTCAACTTCGGACAACTTTGGAAAATGAAGCGCTCAATATTTTTGTGTTAGGGCATACACAGTAGTGTAGCATTGTGATTTATGAAGACACAAACACAGAAGCAGAATCTGTGCAATCACAGCAGGAATATGACATTGTAAACTGATGCCAACTGCTTTCTGGATATAATGAGAAGCACCTGAAGTGACAGGGGATAGTCCATTTCCTTGAGTTCTGCTTGTTAAAACCATCAGTGCAAGCATTGAGCACATCAGTACAATCTGGCCAGATGTGTAGCCAAATCTAGCAGCATTCTATGATTTAGATGGACGGACAGATTTAAATGGACAAGTATACATTCTTCTGGATGGATATAGATTTGGTGGATGGATAGATTTTGATGGATAGATATATTTAAACAGATACCGTATATACTCGAGTATAAGCCGAGTTTTTCAGCCCCCAAAATATGCTCTACCTCGGCTTATACTCGGGTCAAGCGCAAAAACAGTCGCCGGCATCTAAGAATAATGGCCGGCGTCTAAGAATAGTCGCCGGTGCCCAAGAATAGTCGCCGGCTCCCAAGAATAGTCGCCGGCGTCTAGGAATGGTCATTGGCATCCAAAAACGAGACGCCGGCACCTCCAATGGGAGCAGAAACCCTCAATTTTTTGATTGAAACTTACCAGAAGCTGCTGCATTTCTTACCCTCGGCTTATACTCAAGTCAATAAGCTTTCCCAGTTTTTGGAGTTAAAATTAGGTACCTCGGCTTATACTCGGGACGGCTTATACTTGAGTATATACGGTAGATTTGGGTAGATAGATGTAGATATATTTAGATAGGATAGATTAGAATAGACAACATTGATTCCTATTGTGAAAGTAGTTATTGTAGAAGTGTTATGACTCTTTCTTTCTTTCTCTCTTTCTTTCTTTCTGGTAAAAATAAAATCCCATTTTTACTTTCTTGACTGAAAAAGAAACCTATCTTCAATATACTTCAATTAAAAAATCTGTAACATTTTTATGAAAACCCTGATTGTATGCAGTGAAATTCCCCCTTGGTTTACTTCGTTTACTTGCTCTGCTGTGACTGCTGCAGAATGAGAGGTATCTCAATGAACGGTCAGAGTTTTTTGGCAGTTGCAGTTGGCAAATGTGAATCAGAAGCCTACAGCTCTTGTTTCACTTGAAACATATATCAAAGCATGGCTTCTTCCCTCAAGGTTTATTTAGGAGTTGCATCACCAAACAGTTGCATTGTCATTACAAGTTTTACAATCCATTCACCGCCCATCTTTGGTACACTTAAATAAACAACATTTAATTAGGGTAGAAGAGAACAAGATGCTTTTAAAAACACACACCATAGAACTGGTCCCATTATTTCTGCAAGTACTAGTCCTGCTAATACAGCTTTGCAGAATTCTTTATGGCAAAGATTTAGAGAGATCTAAATTTAGATAATATTGATAATATTGTTGTCACAGAGATGCTTTTGCAACATGTCCCAACCAAGCAGCAGAACATATTACAGGACTTGCCTGCCATATTAAGCACTGATGTGCACTGGAAAGCGAGGGGTCCTTTTCATGGCTTTCATTTTTGGACCTCGCATTCTTTACTTTGGCTTGACATCATCCATCAGTTTCCAGTCATGCATTTGAATCGGTTTTTAAAATAATACAAATTAAGATTCACATTTGCACTATTATCCGAGGATTTGGGGTACCGGAACTTTGCATATTCTTTATCTGTTTCTGACTTGGACCAGGGTAAATGGATTTTTGAGGCATGATCTACGACGACATCATCACAGGAACCAACATGCAGTATCCCCAGCCCGTCAATGAAGAATTCTAAAATACAAGAGCAGTGCAATTTAATATTTAAAGGTTATTAAAATCTATTTTCTGCTTGTGGTTTTCATTTTGGAAAACAATATTTTTATTCATCAAACAGTGCATATTAATGAGGGATAATTTTTACTTTTTTTCTGTTGCACCTCTCTCATGAGTAGTGATGGGCAAATTTATTCGCCAGGCGAATACATTTGCGAAACCGCTGCAAAAATTTGCAGGTGTCAAAAAAATGGACGCCGTTTCGAATTTTTCGCCGTTTCGCAAATTTTTCGGGAAATTCGTGAATTTTTTGCGAAACGAGACAAATTCGCCCATCACTACTCATGGGAACGCTTCGAAGGATTATATCACTGGTTCCCAAACCTGTTCAAAGGCCATACAAATCTACCTGTCCTGCTGCAAGTAGATCCAGTGGTTTTGTTGAGTTATACTGTTTCTATTGTACTGCACTTTCTATTAAAATTATAAACAAACATAATAAAGACTGCAATTAATAATCTCTGTATTTTAGATGTAACTGATAAACTTCAGAGACATAAGGGAAGATCTATCAAGTGTACGTATGAAAAATGTCAGATAAAAAACCTGGCACCATCCACCATGTTTTCTGCACTTTGCACCCTGCCCTGCACTTTAAAAATCTGCTGGACACCTCTGCAAAACAGAGCCCAGAGAAAAGTGTTCTGCCAATGAATATATCATGCCTGTGTTTAGGCAGAAGGAGTGAGGCAGGCAGGTATTTCACCCTTCTGCTCTGCTACCCATCCCCTAACCTGCAGGGCTGTTTTTATAGTTTGTGATACCCTAGGCACTCTTGATTGAGGACCCCCCCCCCCCCCCCCGTTTTCATGTTTGACACTGTTTTGGCTATGAACCTAAAGTAGGGATATCAACATTTTATGCCAAACCCACTCTGAGAGACATGCCCCTAACACATCACTCCCCATTTTACAGATACACCCTTAGCAAATATATAAATGAACACAGTGGTAATTTTATGTATAGTACTTCAAAACTCAGCAGGAGAGCACAGTGGCTTTTCCATGTATAAATACCCCCATAACTCATAGCAGGATGGCAAAGTGGTAATTCCATGAATAAATGCCCTAGAACCCACAGCAGGGTGGCACAGTGGCAATTACATGTATAAATACCACTAAAACTCATAGCAGATGGCACAGTGGCAATTCCATGTATAAATGCCCTAGAACCCACAGCAGGATGGCAAAGTGGCAATTACATGTATAAATACCCCCAGAACTCATAGCAGGAGAGCACAGTGGCAATTCCATGTTTAATTGCCCCAGAACTCACAGAAGGATGGCAGAGTACCAATTCCATGTATAAATACCCAAAAAAACTCACAGCAGGAGGGCACAGTGGCAATTTAATGTATAAATGATCCACAACTTATAACAGGAGGGAACAGTGGCAATTCTACATATAAATACCAACAGAATTCAAAGCAGGATGACATAGTGGCACTTCCATGTATAAATACCCCCAGAACCAATAGGAAGATGGCACAGGGGTAATTTCATGTATAAATAACACCAGAACTCATAGCAGGATGGCACAGTGGCAATTCCATGTATTAATACCCCAGGATGTCACAATTGCAACTTTGCACATTAAGGAAAGGAAAGGGTTAAACACCACAAGGTAGAACAATAAATGTGTGTGTATTCTTACAGGACCACATTCTTTTTACACTAATAGTCTGAGAGAGGAGTAATATGCAAATAGGGAACCACCGTCCATCCTGCCTGTCAGCCGAGTCCTGGACACGTTCATCAGCTTATACTGAAGCCTTTTTCCCTGCCTGCCATTGGATGTCAGGTAGCTGAGGTCACACAGAGCACGTAAGTGGACAAAACAATGCATGCACTCACTCAAACCCCCCCCCCACCCCCTCACCCCTCTCAGTCAGCAACTATTTTTTGCAGTAAAGGCAGTCTGGACAAAAAAAAAGAAAAAAATATGCTACCTGCTTAACTCGCCCCATGGACTCTGTCACCCTAGGCACAGGCCCTCAAGTGCATTTAAGTAGATACGGCCCTGCTAACTTGTGCATCATTTACCTGGAACCAGGTGCAAAGTGCCATTAGAGCTGCACTTTTTGCCCCTTAGTAGTAGACACACGAATTGCCACCTTTCGCCACTAGTGAATTAAGCAGTCAGTTAGACTGAGATTTCTGGCTAAACATCTATTAGTTTTCCTATACACTGCTGAAACAAAGGCTAAATGGCCGATAAAGCATTGTTTTCATGTATCCGTTTACTTTGTATGTTAAACCACCAACCATCTAATTTGGAAGAAAACAAGCAGACTAATACATAACAGGCAACCTGGGTATTAGGCAAAGCAAAAAAAACAAACAATGTTAGTGTTTCCAAAGACTCCATTTGTTTTTCAGTTGAGATGGCTAGCCAACTAATTCAAGGAATTCTACAGGAACATGACAATTTTGTAACAAGAATAACAGTAGTCCGAAGCCTCTGGCTGACATGGCATTTACAGCTTTACACTTACCTAAATGTCCAATTCTAGACAAACGTGGGTCAAAACCAACTTGTAGAGCCTTTTCTGTTCTCGCTAGGAAAAAGTTTATTACTCCATCGGTGACCACACAGTTAGGGAAGCCTTCAATGGCATGATGGTAGCCTTGATGTGTCATCAGGCAGTCACCTTCCTTGCCTCCGGGAAAAATACTAATCTTCTGGCGGTATGTGGTATAATATCCTGTGATTTCTCTTACAGCACCACCCACCTGTAACAAAACAATGTTCAAAAAGGTTTAATGAACATGATTCTGCTTTGTAGTTAGGATACCATCACATATTGTAAATATATCCAAAGTGAAACACTCTTGGTGGGCAAGAGCACAACAGAGTCAGATGGGCTGTCTGGTATAGTATAGATTTTGTAGCCCAGTTGCAGGGCTTATGTAGAAAAGGTGCACAAACATTAACTTCTAGTGATGGGTGAATTTGTCCCGTTTCGCTTCGCCATGAAATGGACACCAAATTCATAGTACAATAAGAACTCTCCACAATAGCTTTTACATATGCTCTACTACTCTGTGCACACCATGTTGTGAGTTATAGTTCAGCAAAAACAATTGTTGAGCACTGAAACAAACTAGGAGGTAAGATTTGTTGTATCTATTTCCCTCATTGGGTCTAATGACCCGTATACACAGATATACCTCTTGTGAACCGCTCCTGGCCCAGATTACAGAGCCCACTATATACAAAAGGGGTACCATGCAGAAAAACAAGTTAGTTCTGGGACGCTGGCCATCTGTGGTGCATATATATAAATTTGGTCAGTTTTAACCTGTATAACCTGATTTGCCCGTCTGTCATGTTGTTTTCAAAGTTAAATAACACGTGGGAACTAACAGTACTGTGATATTAAAGATTGGACACGTATTTTATAAACAATGTTGCAAACTCTTTTTAGAGGTAGGACTCTGGAGAACCAATTTGCTGATTCAGTGATTCATTTATTCAAAATGTGCACATTTTGAATAAATGAATCACTGAATCAGCAAATTGGTTCTCCAGAGTCCTATCTTTGAATTGTGAAAGTCTGCAGGTCTTGCGGTGCCTTAACTCTGAAGTTGAACCCTCCATTATAATGAAAAGGATCTCATCATCCATAAGAATATACCATGTTTTTAGAGACTCACTTTTGCTACTTTATTTGCAACTGTTTTAATATATATATATATATATATATATATATATATATATATATATATATATATATATATACATATATATATATATAAAATTAGATTGATATATATATATATATATTTTTTTATATATATATATATATATATATATTTTTTTTTTTTAATATATATTGTCAGTACAGTGAACGCACTCTTCCCGGATTCAATTTTTTTTAAAAATATATATATATATATATATTCCAACAAAGAAGTCCAGACTCCAATTGCAAGTAAAAAAGTCCTTTATGTGCAAAAAATTGCTGCAACGTTTCGAAGCTCCCGCTTCTTTGTCAAGCATCACATAACATCATGTCATCATTTCCTTTTTAAAGGTAACTAATTAACACACTCAACAGGTGAATTCAAGTCTCACAGGATTTAACCCTCGCTGTACTTGACTACAATTCTTTAGTATAGGCAATAGTACATATTGAGCACTATAGACATCTCAACATTTTATATCATATAACATTATTAAGTCAATCAATGTTTCTGAGTTCTTGGAACCTCCACTTATGTCGTATAAACGACCACGCAGTCTGAGAGACAGGCTTGTTAAATCAGATTTGGGCACAGCGAAAGTGAGTCCTCAGAGACTCTTGGCTCCACTTAGGAATGGCATGTACCCGTGTGGTAGATGCACACAGTGTTCTAGTGTGATACGCACCAATGCCTTTTCGCATCCTTATACAGGAAGGAAATTTGACATACAGGGTCACTTCACTTGTGATTCGGAGTATGTCGTGTATATGTTGAAGTGTCCATGTGGGCTGGCTTATATTGGTGAGACCATACAACCGATCCGTGATAGGATCAGCCAACATAAATCTACTATACGCAAAGAGATGGTGAAATTACCAGTTCCACTTCACTTCCAGTGTGCACGACATACTGCAGCGAGCCTGAGATTTTTGGTGATAGAGTCTGTTGCCCCCCCACGTCGGGGGGGCAACAGACTCTTGTTACTCCAAAGAAGAGAGAAATTTTGGATACATGCATTACAGACATTGCATCCTAGAGGTCTCAATAGGGAATACGACTTGTATGCATTTATGTAAATATGAATTTTGTGAATATGGGGTGGGCAAGGGGACTTTGTATGTTAGCACACAGGGAGATATTGTTATTCTTTTCTGACCCTATCATGATTGACTTAATAATGTTATATGATATAAAATGTTGAGATGTCTATAGTGCTCAATATGTACTATTGCCTATACTAAAGAATTGTAGTCAAGTACAGCGAGGGTTAAATCCTGTGAGACTTGAATTCACCTGTTGAGTGTGTTAATTAGTTACCTTTAAAAAGGAAATGATGACATGATGTTATGTGATGCTTGACAAAGAAGCGGGAGCTTCGAAACGTTGCAGCAATTTTTTGCACATAAAGGACTTTTTTACTTGCAATTGGAGTCTGGACTTCTTTGTTGGAATATATGTTTTGTCCATTATTTGGACTAAGTCGCGGACTGGGATACCGCTCCACATCGGTTTGTACGGATATATATATATATATATATATATATATATATTTAAAAAAATTTGAATCCGGGAGGAGTGCGTACTGACTGTACTGACAATATATATTAAAAAAAAAATATATATATATATATATATGTTTTTTTCTATGTTACACAGGTGTTAGCTTTTTTCCTACTTGCTTGTTTACAAGTGTTGCCATGACAACCAGGTTTTTTTGTGCCATTCACTTCTGGGGGAGGGTATTTAGCAGTTTGTGTTGGTCACAATCTGGTTTGTTATCCTTGAGAATGAGCACAGTATGGGGCAGATTTACTAAGGTTCGAGTGAATTTTCGAAGTACAAAAAGTTTGAAGTTTCAAAGTAATTTTTTGAATAATTCGACCATCAAATAGGATACTACGACTTCGAAGTTACTTTAAATTCGATTTGAAGTAAAATCGTTCAAATATTCGACCATTCGATAATCGAAGTACTGTCTCTTTAAAAAAACTTCGACTTCAATAGTTCGCCAAATTAAACCTGCCGATGTGCTATGTTAGCCAATGGGGACCTTCTAATGCATTTTTTGAAGTTTTTTGTAGTCAAAGTAAAATCGTTCGATCGATCGCTGAAATTGTTTGAATTGTTCGGTTCGAATGATTTAAGTTCAAGTTGCTAAACAAATTTAGGGTGTGCTCCTCCATGTGTATATATATATATATATATATATATATATATATATATAAATGTTCATAAAGTACCTGCACTCCTTCCTTTCGGTATGGATGGGTGCCTGGTCAGTCAGGGTATGTAGATTCAAGATGGACCAGCACTCCAAGTTTTTCAATCAAACAAGTGTTTATTTTAACATCACTCAAGTGTCCAACGTTTCGGCCCACATTAGGGCATCCTTGATAAAGGCCCTAATGTGGGCCGAAACGTTGGACACTTGAGTGATGTTAAAATAAACACTTGTTTGATTGAAAAACTTGGAGTGCTGGTCCATCTTGAATCTATATATATATATATATATATATATATATATATATATGTGTGTGTGTGTGTATGTGTGTGTGTAACGTGTTATGCAAGAACATTTAAGTGTGTCCTAATATAGGAGTATTTCCATATTCTCAATAACAACACTCACCAAATCCAGAATTGTTTTCTCCAAAATTTCAACAAGCTTCTCAATTTTTGTACGGGGGCTGAATAAAAAATCATCATCAACCCACAAGACATATTTTGTGGTGACTTGTGAGATGGCTAAATTCCTGCCGGCAAACCAGCCCTTGAATGAGAAATACAGTATATAAATAAGTTGTTGCTTCTTGATTATTTACACCAATCTGCTCATTATTGTCAATTTTCTGCTTCCCCGCTTGCTTCCACGGTAACATGAACAGCTATGATTTAAACCAGACTGGATGTGACCCTGCAAGATTTTTTTATGGCAAAAATGTTTATTAAAGTTAAGTAACATTGAGTTCATCTATTACTTATACTGTATATAATATTTCAGGCCAAATTCAATTCAATGAGAAAGACGTATCTCATTCAATTTCAGATTCAGCCAGATGCAATTCAATGAGAAAAACTTATCTCACTGTATATCACATTAAAACTTTATTGAAGTCTATGGAGAAAAAATAGAACTCAAATGGAATCTTGTCCATGCATGGAAAACCATAAAACTATTTGAATCAGGCCCTTTAAATGTAATTTGCTTTTGTCTCCAACTATAAACCAGTGGTTGTGTTTCATTCCAGTATACACCTTTTTATACCATTTTATATGTACATGTATGAAATCTCTTATCCAAAAAATATTCAGAAAGCTCTAAATTACAGGATGGCCATCCCTACAGAACCAATTTTAAAGGGGTTGTTCACCTTTAAATTAAATTTGACTATGATGTACAGAGTGATATTCTGAGACAATTTGCAATTGGCTATTTGTTATTATATGTGGCTTTTGAGTTATTTAGCTTTTTATTCAGCAGCTTTCCCAGTTTGCAATTTCAACAATCCCGCTGCTAGAGTCCAAATTACCCTAGCAACCATGCATTGATATGAATGAAAGATTGGAATATGATAAGAGGGTCTGAATAGAAATATGAAGAAAGATGAGTAATATGTGACCCCCATTTGAAATCTGGAAAGAATCAGAAAAAAGGCAAATAATTTAAAAACTATAAAAAATTAAGGCACATTGAAAAGTTACTTAGAATTAGCTATTCTATAACATACTAAAAGTTAACTTAAAGGTGAACCACCCCTTTAAGTAAAACATTTTGTGTTTCTCTGTAATAATAATAAAAGAGCATTTTATACTTGATCATAACTAAGATGCATGAATCCATATTAGTGATAAAACAATCCCATTGGGTTTATTTAGCATTTTTTAGCAAAATTAAAATATGGAGATCCAAATTACATACATATCCCCTTTCCAGAGAACCCTAGGTGCCAAGCATTTAAGATAACGGAGCTTATACCATGCATGCTAGCCAATGCTAAAGATAAACTCACACACAGTAAACCATAAAATGCAACAAAATCCACAAACTGATTACTGATGATTTCAGGGATGGTGTATCTTACCTTTCCAAATGGCATAAGATATTGCTCGATAAAGGGTCCCTCGACTTTCTGCGGTTTCTCGCTGTCGTCTGCAATGATGATAAGGACCGTCGGGTAATACTTTCTAATGCTGTCTATTAAATTCTGTAGCTTGTCGTAGCGAAGGAAAGTCTTTGTAGCTATGGTGACCAAGGTGCTGATATTGTATTTGGCTATAAAACATTAAAACGTAACTTACCTCACATATTTATTGTGATTCATTTCATTATGTTATGCAACAATTAATATTCTAGTTATTATAATACCAGGATGTAAACGAACAAAAGGTTTGTTTGTCAGCATGAGAAGGCCATTGTAGCTTTCAGCAATATAGCGCTTAAGTGTGTTATCTTGGGCTGCTTTCCGGTGAGTACAACTTTCCAGAATGCTCTCAGCAAATATTAACAATAGCCTTCATTTTTTTCACTTGCTTAGATCTCTTAGTTGTCTCCTTGGGTGAACCTGTTCTACTCACACAGTTTAACTGTATAATAGCAGAAAATAGAACAGATTGTAAGTGTTGGCACAGTCCCATTAGCCAGGTCCTGTTCAGATTCTTTGTTTTCTTGAAAAAAAAATCAGGTTTTTGTTTGATGTTGTGACTGTATTAATACTCCTGCTCCCTCAGGGCTCATTAAGCTGCAATGAACTAAAGCCAGTCCTGGAAATGCTTTTAATTTGTTTTTTCAAAAGCTTCTGAACACTTTGGCTCTTTTTAATGTTACATTGTTGACTAGTCTTGTTCTGCCAAAGTTCCACATTCAATGTATGTTTCCTGTAGGGATGCACTGAATCCACTATTTGGGATTCGGCCGAATCCCAAAGAGATGAAAGATTCGGCCGAATACCGAACCCGAACCCTAATTTGCATATGTAAATTAGGGGTAGGAAAGGAAAAAGTGGAAAAAATTCTTCTTTTGTGATGAAAAGTCATGTGATTTCCCTACCTGCCCCTAATTTACATATGCAAATTAGGATTCGGATTTGGTTTGGCCAGGCACAAAGATTCGGCCAAACCCGAATCCTACTGAAAAAGGCCGAATCCTGGCCGAATCCCGAACCGAATCCTGGATTCGGTGCATCCCTAGTTTTCTGTCCTGGAGACTAATGGCATGCATACTGTTCTGAATAGGGAAAGGGGGTCCCACGTGTGTTGTGAGCCTGATAGCTGAGATTTGGGGAGAAAGCCTATTTGCTCTATATACTCTTTGGAAGCCAAGCTTGAAAGTCAATAAGTACTTATTTAGAAAACAATTTTTGTAATAACACAGTACCTTGCACTTGATGGTAACTAAGCTACATCAATCCATGTTGGTGGCAAAACAAAGTGCTCCAAATAAAAAATAAAGGCACTTATCCATTAAACTCCAGATCTGAAGCATTAAGATGATATATCTCATACATATCCATACATATCCATAGCCTTGTTGTCAACAAAGCCCTGACCAAATGTTGGTCTTGAAAAATTGCCAAAACTGCTAATGTAGAATAAAGTAAATATTTCCAGTGTGTGAGTCAAAAATGAGAGTGAGCTTGAGTCATACTGACTGATACATGCAATATCCTTAAAGGAGAACTAAACCCTAAAAAATTAATATGGTTAACATGCTATGTTTTATATAATAAACTTATTGTACCAGCCTTAAGTTCCAGCTTGTCAATAGCAGCAATGATCCAGGACTTCAAACTTGTCACAGGGGGTCACCATCTTGGAAAGTGTCTGCGACACTCACATGCTCAGTGGGCTCTGAGCAGCTGTTAAGAAGCTAAGCTTAGGGGTCATCGCAAATTATTAAGCAGAAAATGAGGTTGGTCTGTAATATAAGCTGATGTTACAGGGCTGATTATTAAATTCTGATGCTTGTTGTAGTGGTTTCTGTGCTGCCATGTAGTAATTATCTGTATTAATTACTAATTAGCCTTATATTGCGACATTTCTTTTCTATGTGTACTTTATATTGTGAGTTGGTTCCTGAGCTCAGTAAGTGACAGCAGCACAGAGCATGTACAGTGAATAAGTAGAAAAGAATATGGGGAGCTACTGGGGCATCTTTGAAGGCACAGATCTTTACTATTAAAAGTTTGTGGTTGCCTTGTGCTGGTACAGAAGCCCAAAACATAATGTACAAAATGTATAGCCTACTTCTTCAGTTAGGCTTTAGTTCTCCTTTAAGAAGGGGTTGGTGGCTTTTTAGCAAGTGAGGGAATACAGGGTTATGGAAGACAGCTCATAGTACAGGTATAGGATCCCTTATCCGGAAACCTGATATCCAGAAAGCTCCGAATTACGGAATGGCCGTCTCCTATAGACTGCATTTTATCTAAATAATCCAAATTTTTAAAAATGATTTCCCTTTTCTCTGTAATAATAAAACAGTAGCTTGTAATTGATCCCAACTAAGATATAATTAATCCTTATTGGAAGCAAAACCAGCCTATTGGGTTTATTTCTAGTAAATATAAGGCATGAAGACCCAAATTACGGAAAGATCCGTTATCTGGAAAACCCCAGGTCTAGAGCATTCTGGATAACAGGTCCCATACCTGTACAAGTTGATCCAGGGACTGGTTCAATTGACATTTTGGAGTCAGGAAAAATGTTTCCCCCTTTTGAACTTGATGGAAGTGTGTCTAACAAGTTTATCCAGGTACTGGTCCAATTGCCATCTTGGAGTTTTTCCCCCTCTTGAACTTGATGGAAGTGTGACTTTTTTTAACCTTACTTACTATGTTACTATGTAAATTGTGATTGAAATAAGCATTTCTGACTCCAAAATGGCTATTGAATTAGACCTTTGATTAAAGAAGCTTTGGGGTTTCTCATACACAGGCATTTTTCTTGAAACCATGTATAGTATCACTTTATGGAGAGAGATGTCCACAGTTCCATTGTTCTTTGTATTAATTGTACAAACCATTTCTGTACCTGAAGTTGAAACACTCTTGTAATAAAACACAATGAAGATGTCTCCTCTGGTAAGATCTGTTAATTAAGAGGCTTCAGAGGAGTTTATTCTGTGACCCAATTTCTTATTTACAGTGCTCTTAAACCATACAAAAAAACAATACCTTACATACATGGCAAGATCTGCTCATTTGACAAGTTGACAGATAACCAAGTATGGCCACTTCCCACGCTTACCACTTGAGCTTACCACTGACATGAGTGCACCTGGGTGCTTTTTTAGCTTCTGTTGAATATTCATGAGCACTTTTCAACTGGTTAAATAGTGGATAACAGATAACACCATTATGTTCTGCAGAGCTTACGTGCTATCTGCTGTGTAACCTGAGCCTTTTCTCATTTGAATGGCTGCCCCCATTGCTACACAGCAGCTTATTTATATAAACTATAGTAGTGTTTCTGAAGCAAACACATCAGATTTACAGTACCAGTGCAGGGCAACACTTCATTAGATTTTTATTACATTGAAACACTTTAACTTTTTGATGTTACTGTTACCTTTAATCGTGGATAGCCTACTACATGTCAGAAAAGGTTTGATCAGTTAACTGGGTTACTAAAACATCCCCACTGTAACTACTCCAGGTAGCAGGTACTGATCTCAAAAGCCTTTTCTATAAGAGACAACATTTTTTCTCCAATAACTTGTACCACATTTTTTAAAATGATGCGTTTTAATATTTTTTAAGTGCTGGATTGAAGATACTTACAATTACTTGATCCCGAGTCATACAACTTGGGAATTCTAGGATGGTGAATTTTGATGTAAAAAGTGGCTGAATGTTCATCTGTCTGAAATTTCACTAAGGGAAAATAACAGTATAGTATAACTTACAAGCCGTTATAGATCATTCTTGAATGTTTATGGGGATGTTATAAGTTGACATTTCTATGAAAAGCTTGTACTTAGTGCCCGGTGCCCCTACAAGAACCTATCAGCACTGAAAGCATATACGGACAAGTGACCACATAATTCTAAATAAGGCAGGGAACATAGCAGTGGTGTAACAATGTTTAGCCACTACCCCTCCTGAACCATACCAACATTGTGCACCAGCCTCCCGCATGTCTATCTGAAGTGGAGGGCAAGGGGCAGGGGAACTTAGGCCCCCTATTTTCCTAATAATGCATCCAAAAGGCAGTAGCCATTTTGCTGATTAGATTACCCATAATAAAAAATGTTGCTTATATTTTTTTGATTGCATACTTAATTATAGTACACAGGGATGATGTTCATCTAAGGGAAATGGCTGACAATTTCCTGTGGCAGCAAAGTGCCCAAAATGATCTCTCCATCCATATGAATATTAAATAGCTGGCTGTAAAACACTTTACATGTGTTAATTTCAATTCATAAGGATGGAAACAAATTTTCGGGTGCTTTGTTGAAGTTTCCGGCCGGTGACAACGCGTTCTGTTTGCATTGAGCCTAGTGATAAATCATATAATGGGACATTATTTTTAAAGTGTTATTTCTAGAATGGTCTAATAGAACAAATTCTGGTATTCATATTTTTGGCCCATTAAGTTATCTTATTTTTGGATTGTAAAAGTTACACATCTACTATGCACTTATGTTGCTTTGTGTATTGTATGGGTTCCTCAGTAACCAGACACAGCAATGCACAACGCTCCTCTTCGGCTTTCTCGTACAAGTCTTTGCACAGTATATTCCTTATCAAACACAAAAGCCATGAAAGTACATACCAATGTCAGCTGTATTTGGATTGAAAATGGTGTTGGTATATGAAATAAACTGAAGTTGGCGATTCAGGTTGTCCATGTTAGGGCTGGATAATGTTATGTGCCCTTCTCCGGCTCCTTTAACTGTAACTTCATCAACTTCAGCAGCGGTGTTAAAAGTTCCCATAGTGGCTGACAAGCTCACCTAAAGAGAACAAACAATGAGTCAAATCAATCAGAAAACCTTATTTCATGGTTTATCACATAAAAATATATGGGCAATATTCAGTTTGAGGAAAAAAATACAAATTTAGTTTTCGTGTAATAAACAGCAAACTAAAGAAATACTGTAGCTAAATACATTTCTTTACCATTCTTTATCCATTCAGCTATTAGAAGGTATCCGAGATTTCTCAACATCTGTTTTTAATTCAAGGGCATTTAAATGCTTTCTTATATGTTATGTTTGCAAATGAATATTGGTTTTGAATCCTTCAGTAACAAGTGCTTCATTTGTGTTCAAGAAACATAGCACAATTCATGTTCTTGAAACTGAAAAGAAATTAAACTAAAAGGACCACCTAGAATGATGTCATTTTCTATGGAATTTCGTAGGTGTTTTGTAGGTGCTCCTTCACTGAGCACTCTAGGCTAGTAATGGGCGAATTTGTCCCGTCAATTCTCGAGCATCAAAATTTACGCCAGCAACAATTCCGAATTTTCACAGGAATTTTGCGAATTTATTAACCGGCAGCAAAACACGGAAATTCGCTGCGAATTCGTGTCTGGCGAATAAATTCACCCATCACTACTCTAGGCTCCACTTTGGCAGTGGTCCCAACTAAATTCTTTGATAAAGGGCAGATTATAAAACACCCTGAACCCTATAGAGATATTACAAATATAAAGAGATGAAAAGAGGAGATCTGCCCCCCCCCCCACCAAACCATCACCAGGTTATTGCTCTATTTCTCTATAAAATCAAGTATTTACCGTGTAAATCTTTTTAAGGTAATCTTGGATATTGAGACCTAAAAGAGAAAAGATTGTTGATATAATCTTTAGTCATAAGATAGGGATGGATTTCATACTTGTTTGTAAGAAATAAATGAGGCAAGACAATGAGAGGAAAAGTCTAAGCAATTGGTAACATTTCATGTTACCAAGCAACAGATGATGTATATCAACATGTGCAGATACACCATTACAAATCCCTTACCTGGTATAATTATTGTCTTCAGAGGATGGACTTCAACCCCCTGTGTGGGATACTGCAGAGGAGAGTTGGCCTTTGCAATAATAAGACTGTCTGTTGGATTGTGATACCTGAACATGAAACCAGAAATTTTATGTCAAAATAATAATAGTAATAATTCAAAATACTGGAAAAGATTTAAGTTTTCAGTCATAAAAAGTTCAAAAATTATGTTTTCTGTTCATTATGTACAGTCTCTGACTATTCTTTTTGGCAGTGAGGACATGCAGTGTATACTAGTAAAATAGGTCACATGCATACTAGGAATTAAACTACTACACTACTGGTACATTTCATTTTTGATTATGGTGTTCATTGTTTATTTTCTTATATCCTAGAAAGCATTTCTACCTGTACAACATTTTAGTCCTCTGGACTCTATTCTAGCTTATACCCCACCATCCTGCCCATTCTTGGTGCCTAGATACTACCTGTAGTCCTCTAGATGACATTATCTATACCACACTCAACATTGCTCACATAGATGTCCTTCTACTTCTTTATTTTATTGAGTTTTTTCTAGTGCACATTTTTGTCAATTTGTCTTCATACTTTCTCACCTCATATTATATTTCTTGAATTCTTGCTCTCTCCTTTTTTTGGTTTCATCAAGCTCGGATTGATCGAAAGCTGAAGCAAATTCTACTGCGTAGGGCTTTCCAAAGAGCTCCTGTCTGAAAGGAATGTTCAGGGTGGCTTCGGCCTCACATTTGCAACTGTTCCTTGGAAGCAACCTGTGTGATAAGACAAATGCTAATTATCCCACTGTGACCTCAGAAATATTCCCCCATCACAGAACTGTGAGCTACACCACTTATATCATTAGTCGAATTCAGTAACGTAACTAGAGGGGGGCGGTCCTGGCGCGGGACATGCTGCCGGGCCCCCCGCCCCCCTCCGTACGCTGTTTTCTGTGTGTGTGCAGTGGCGCTCGAGCTGCCGCGGGGGCCCTGAGGGGGTGCGGGCCCTGGTCCAATCGCACCCCCTGCTCCCCCGGTAGTTCCGATCCTTCCCTGAGTGTCCTTTTACATACGGTATATCTGAGATGAGTGATTGCCTTTAAAGGAGAAGCAAACCCAAAAGTTAAAAAACCCTACCCCCCTACCCTACATAGCCCCCCTCCCTCAGCCTAAGTGTTACCCTGGGAAAATGCCCCTAAG
Organism: Xenopus laevis; assembly: GCF_017654675.1. Lineage (NCBI taxonomy): Eukaryota > Metazoa > Chordata > Amphibia > Anura > Pipidae > Xenopus > Xenopus laevis. The sequence continues at coordinate 148,583,540 of NC_054373.1, forward strand.
TCTTTACTTACCCCTCTGTGCAGATTCTGTCCAGTGGTTTACACGTGCACCATCTTCTTCTCTTCGGTAATCTTCGGAATGAGACCAGTGGAGAGGCGCATGTGCAGTTGGAGCAATTTTCTGCCTCTCTGCGCTTGCACCGAAACCCACGAAAATTGCTGAAGTGCCGGTCTCATTCCGAAGATTTCCGAAGCGGCTGAAGATGACGCCCATGAACTCCAATGCCTGAATCTGCACCGAGGGGTAAGTAAGTAAAAAGTTATTGCCATTAGCCCAGGGTAAAACTTTGTCAATAGTGATGGGCGAATTTGGGAGCCGGCGTCTTGGTCTTTTTTTGATGCCGGTGAATTTTCGCTGGCGAATTTTTGCAGCAGTTCTGCAAATTTATTCGCGGCGGCGAATCGCAGGAATTCTGCACAAATTCGCCCATCACTAGAAGTCAAATATTCAGGTCTATTATACTTTACAGGGTACAACTGAATTCTCTTTCTGCATTGAGGGAATTACTACTGAACAACTCTAATAGATTGGCATCACGGAGGACATGAGGAAGTCTAGAAACAATATTCTTATTCATCTTATTTGTAACAATAATAATACATTTACAAAAAGAGGAATTATGAGCCTTATGGCACTTTCTGGGGAATGTTTAACTCTGCAAAATGTTATTTTTTTTTTTTTTTTTATGTTTTTGCATTTTTTGTACAGTTTAGTCAACACATTTTTAAAACAGTAGTATTTCATATAAAGATAAATGGAAAAGTAATATGGGGAATTTCAAATTTATGTAAGTTTTTTAAAACTCCCATAAACTCCCATAAACTAGAAATTCGACCATTCGAAAATTTATTATAAAAATCAAATTTTTTAAACTCTGGTGAATAGGATCGACCCGAAAAATTTAATTGAATTGGAATCAAATTTTAAAAACTCTATTCAAGTTTTTTTCTCGGAAAAAACTTGCATGTCAGGAAGGCTGCAAACAACTCCAAATCGATCCCTGGACATCTCCCATTGACTTAAACAACAATTTAGTAAGTTGACGCGAATAGACCAATTCGAGTTCTTAAAAGCCCAATGTATGATAAATCTCAAAAATCTAATTTTTGGAAAAACTCAAATCAAAATTGAATAACTCCCTAGTCAAATTTTACAGTTTTAAGCATAAAAAAACCTAAAAAATTTGAATTTTGAATTACAATTTTCAATTTGGCCCTTGATAGATCTGCCCTAGATGTATACAAAATCACTCCATCCATCCAGAGTGAAATGACAGTGGTGGAAGGGAGATACCCTTTTCAAGAGGCTTGTGATTAGAGAATTATCCTGCACAGGGAGATAACCCCAGGATCACTGGCTCTGCATAGATCCCTGTATAGATTAATGCCACATTTTCTCAAAAATTGATTATTTTAAAAAGTCAGTTGCAAAAGTGCTCAAGGGAGTACTTTAAAAAGATTAAAATACATCTAAATAGGTATAGGTGATCTCATAATTGTTCTCCTACCTTTGAACAGATACAAGGGTTCAAGCACAAGTGTGGTTTGGGAAAAAAAGTTGCAACTTTGTGAAGGGTATTAATGTGATTAGTATTTGTGGCCAAACACGTGCCTTGTATATCAGCATAGTCATCCCACCTGTCCTGCCTCTACTAATGACTTGCACGCAAGTGCAACCAATGATGCTGGGGAAACCTGGAATTACCACCATCCTTAACATTGACAGTATAATTCCTAGGTTTCCATTTCAAAATTTCTTTGAAAACACGAATGTGTTGACCACAAACCACAGGTTTAGGCCCCATATGTAGGAGAAGAGACAAATTGTAAGCAGGGCCCCTCATCATTGGTGATGTAATAATGTGGACTCCCACATTAGTACTTGATCCCACCCATATATGACTTATCAGAGAGGAGTTGGGTAGGGTCATAATGTAGAAAAGGACTTTGGGCTTGATACAGGTTGAGATAGTAGCAGGTTATGGTTAGGTTGTATCCCTGGCCATTGCAATTGGTTGTCACTGGTGGTATCCTCCTGGAACATTGATGATAGAGGAAGGCTTCAGTGTGGGCAAATTCCTCCACACAGGCTGAAGTCTTTTGCTTTGGTGCCCATTCAGAGAACACAACTTAAACTTTCCTTTTTGCAAAATAGCAATATTTATTCCTCCGAAGAAGTTGCAAGCAAGACGAAACAAGTTGTAATTTTAATTATTCCTAAACTGAATATACTACAAACAACTGCAATTAATCATACCCTTCAAGTTTACACTACGGAACCCGTTTCTTTTCTGTTTTCCTTTAGATCAGGGATCCCCAACCTTTTGAATCCGTGAGCAACATTCAGAAGTAAAAGGACTTGGGGAGCAACACAAGCATGAAAAATGTTCTTGGGGTGCCAAATAAGTGCTGTGATTGGCCATTTGGTAGCCCCTATGTGGATTGTCAACCTACATTGAGGCTCTGTTTGGCACTGCATCTGGTTTTTATACAACCAAAACTTGCCTCCAAGCCTGGAATTCAATAATAAGGCCCTGCTTTGAGGCCACTGGGAGCAACATCCAAGGGGATGGAGAGCAACATGTTGCTCACGAGCTACTGGTTGGGGATCACTGCTTTAGATCATAGTCTGACCAACTACTTGCTGCGTCCAGTACAGACATAGTTTTTTATTAATGAACCTTTAAGCCTAATCGGTTTTATATTGTTACTACCAAACAATATAATTGTTTCGCTGTACATGTAATTGACATGCCCGACCCAATTACTGAAGATTATTACGTTAACAGGGTTATTTATCAAAGCTTTGTGAGCTGTTTTAAACCGCAAATGAACTCACAACTGGAATGGTTTCTAATTTAAGAAAAAACTTGAATATTAAAAACTTGAATCAGTGAATTTCGAGGTGAGAAAAAAAACTGAAATCGCACGAATTTGATTGAGTTTTCGAGCGAAATCCACTGAAAGAAACTCAAACATCATGAAGGCTACAAACATCTCCAAATGGTTCAAGGGACCTCTGCCATTGACTTCTACATGACCTCCACGGGTTTTAAATCTCAAAAAATGTGAGTCTTTTTTTTACCAGAAAAAATGATCTTTAACTAAAAAATACCCTTGAAAACTCGAAATTTTCCTGGAATAAACAACTCAAACTTTGATAAATAACCACCGAAATATAACCCCATCCCAAGAGCTGGAAGCAGACGGTATGTGCGAGTCTTTGGGAATTCAAGCATTTCTGGCATATGACTCATGTCATTTTTTTTTTTTTTCAATGACGTACAATAGAGCAACAGACACTCAGACCCGTCTATTCTTCGAAGGCTGATCAAGGTAGACTTGACTACAGTGCTTTGTGTTCTGCACTGCTGCACCATATGAACATTTGTAAAGTTATGATGTTGTGATGGCTAATTCAGTTAATGCCTTTAATGGGATACTGTCATGGAAAAACATGTTTTTTCCAAAACACATCAGTTAATAGTTTTTCTCCAGCAGAATTCTGCACTGAAAACCCTTTCTCAAAAGAGCAAACAGAATTTTTTATATTCAATTTTGAAATCTGACATGGGGCTAGGCATTTTGTCAGTTTCCCAGCTGCCCCAGTCATGTGACTTGTGCCTGCACTTTAGGATGGAATTACTTTCTGGCAGGCTGTCCTACTTAATGTAACTGGATCAGTCTCAGTGGGACTTGGCTTTTATTCTTAAGTGCTGTTTTTAGATCTTCCAGGGAGCTGTTATCTTGTGTTAAGAAACTGCTATCTGGTAACCTTCCCATTGTTCTGTTGTTAGGCTGCTGGGGGGGAGGGGGTGATATCACTCCAACTTGCTGTACAGCAGTAAAGAGTGATTGAAGTTTTTCAGAGCACAAGTCACGACTGGAGGCAGCTGGGAAATTGACAATATGTCTAGCCCCATGTCAGATTCAAAATTGAATATAACAAAATCTGTTTGCTCTTTTGAAAAACTGATTTCAGCGCAAAATTCTCCTGGAGCAGCACTATTAACTGATGCAGTTTGAATAAAACATGTTTTCCCATGACAGTATCCCTTTAAGAATGGCTTGGATGATTTTTTGGCAGACATAATATCAAAGGCTATTGTGATACTAAACTCTATAGTTAGTATAGATATGGGTATATATAATTTATGTGAGAGTAGGGAGGGGTGTGTGTATGGATGCTGGGTTTTTATTTTGAAGGGTTGAACTTGATGGACTTTGTCTTTTTTTAACCCGATTTAACTATGTAACTATGTAATGTTAGCAATCATAATCACGTGGGGATGATCCTGACTAATAGTCACCCCAAGTGATTTTTAATTTTCCTGCCCTCATAAGCCCTCACAGATCAGCAGAAGAAAAACTGACATTGAGGGACACTTTACAGAGACATCAGAATTATATGCATGCTTCCAGATTTGAGAAACTTTTGCTCTATATATAGTGAATAAAGTACCCCCTCTTGTAAAATATAAGGATATTATAAGTTACCGAGGAGTTTCATGACCATATAAAAACACGAGGCCGAAGGCCGAGTGTTTTTATACAGGTCATGGAACTCCGAGGTAATTTATAATATCCTCATATTTTACAACTGGGGGTACTTTATTTATTATAATACACAAATTTTAGTGAGTCATGTGACAGAAATGACATCACTACTCACCGTTTATAACTGATGACATCACTACTCACCGTTTATAAGGATATAATTTACAAGATATTCACGGCTTTTGTGTATTATAGATATATATATATAATAATCTAAACGTTGGTTATACCTTAAGATCTAGGATCTGCTAATCTTATCTGGTGTTACATGACCAGATGAACAAATATTATTAATTCAACAGATATTAATATTTAACCTGGACCTTATTTATGTATCCTATTGGCAAATACACTTGAGCCCTCAGGAAATATTTACAAAGCTTTTAAACCACTGGGATTTGTAGTCCCAGCAAAATACAGAGTGCAGAGCTGTCACGTGCATGTGAGACCTGTACATATACAGTAGGTGGCCATACACGGGCAGATTAAAGCTGCCGATATCGGTCCTTATCTGCTGCCTATGTGTGGGGGCTCCCGACAGGTCCTCCCGATCGATATCAGGCCAAAAATCAGGTCAAGTTTGATTTTTTTTTTCTACGATCCAGGACCGCATCGGCTAGTTGATGAGGTCCTGCGACCCATCGGTGCCCATTCATAGCATTGTAATCTGATCTTTCGGATTCACCCGATATCGCCCAGCTGTTAGTGGGCATATCGGGTTAAGATCTGCTCGTTTGGCGACCTTGCCGAACGAGCGGATCTTATAGTGTATGGCCACCTTAACACCAGCCATAAGCAGACAATTCACTAGCACCTTGTGCACTCTCTAGTGTGTCTAAATGATATCCACACAACCCATGATGTCACATGAAGGGGACAAGCCTCAGGGGAGCAGTTTTATATGTATCTAATGGCAATGCTATATTTTAAGAACAATTTCCTCTGTGTATTTAGTTCACCTTTAAAAGATATTTAATAAAAAAATAGAAAATTGCATTAAGAAATGTTAGCGATACATACTGCAGTACATCTTCTTTCCACTTGAAAGGTATATGAGCCAGTTTCTCAGACGGCTGAAAAACACTGGGGTCCAGCAGATCCTTGGGTGCTTCCCTGTTCCAGACATTCACCACACTGGCAGGCTTGGTAAAGATGTGAATGCAGAAAAGGGACAGGGGCACAGTCACCCCCAGGGTTACACACAGTTTTCTAGGAAGGCGCATGCTGAAGGAACAAACAATTTTAGAATATTAGTGTATTTATGTATGATTAAGAAAAGCCACCTGACTAAGTATTCTAATGAATGGCATACAGCCACCGTAACTTTACAAAATGCTAGTGATTAGACAAACAAATTTCTACAGCTTATTACTGCCCAGATAATTATATGTTTCTGTCGAGTTGTTTCTTCACTGTAGATAAAAGCATTCCCAGCTACAAAAGGAGTGTGTAAAGCATAAGCATGCAAGCTCCTGAAGGTTAAAGGGATATTAGAACCCCATATTTCAGAGATTAAACTTTTTTTTTTCTAAATCACCCTATTGCTACAGTAGCTGAAAAATCCTTTTGGTTAGGAGCACTTTGGGAAACTGGGCTGTTGCACACACTGTGAAAAGTATGCTCCAACCTGAAGGGACCCAGTTTAAATATAAATGAATGAGCATTTTCTAAATATATTGATAGAATAGGTCAATTTACTGAGTTTTTCAGTGGAAATATTTAGTGAATTAGTACAAAAGGTATCTTTTGTCTTTTAAAGGTACATAACTACTATTTTAAGAGGTGTGTAATGCAATGACAAATACTTATATATGACACTATTGGGGTTATGTAATAAAAGACACCAATGGTCTTACTTATTACAATTCAAGACAAATGTGGCAAAAAAATAAAGTGATCAAATTCAGTAAAATTCAATTTCAACTGGAAAGTTTGAGATGGATCGGTTGAAAAAACTCGGAAGTTTAAAAGTAAAAATTCGGTAGCTGAAATCTGATGAGCATCTTTAGATGTCAATAGGAGTTGTATTTCCAACATTCGCCTAAGTTATTACAGTTTTTTTGACTTTTAAACGTTTTTTAACTGTATATTTTTTAGAATTTAGAATTTGTAAAAATGAATGTAATATTTCGATTTTCATTCACGTGAATGGATATTGCTTTCCGTGAATCGTGATAAGAACTATTCAGATTTGAGGTTTATCATACATATGTTAGCAATTTGAGAAAAAAATCATGATCCTGGAAATTTCTTTAATTAGAAAATAAATCTGCCTCTTTTTGCCCAGTAACCCATAGCAACCAATCAGCAGATTGCATTTACTGGTCACCTGTTTAAAAGCAAGACATCCTTTTGGTTGCTATAGGTTACTGCACCTGGATAAATTGGTGCCATTTATTAAATATAGAGGTATCTGACACAGGGCTACTAGGGGAGATTAGTCGACCAGCGACAAATCGCCTCTTCTTCAGGCGACTAATCTCCCCTAAATCCCTTTCCGCCAGCTAGAATGTAAATTGCCTGAAGAAGAGGTGATTTGTCGCTGGGCGACTAATCTCCCCCAGCAGCTACATGTGCCACCATCCTAAAAGAGTACACGTAAGAGAGAATGTAGACTGTATACCCTTAGGCTAAGGCCACACTAGGCGATAGCGCCGCGATTTGACTCGCGGCGACTTTTCGCGGCGACTTTTAAGCCGCAATCGCTGGGGAAACTTTTGCGCTGGCGTCTATGGGGAATCGCGTAAAATAGCCAGCGTAAAAACACACGCGGCGATCTTTTTTCTATTGTCGCTCGAAATCGCCTAGCGAGGCAATTTCGAGCGACAGTAGAGAAAAGATCGCCGCGTGTGTTTTTACACTGGCGATTTTACGCGATTCCCCATAGACGCCAGCGCAAAAGTTTCCCCAGCGATTGCTTAAAAGTCGCGACGAAGAGTCACATCGCGGCGCTATCGCCTAGTGTGGCCTTAGCCTTATGCTACACTTTGTTAGCTATAATAGCATGCTGAGGGTTTTTCAAAGTGTATGGATCCTCTGGGAAACTGGATCAAAACTGTAAAAATGTTAAAATGGGATCATTGTTCCACCCTGCCTTTGTGAGGAGAAGAATGAGCAATGACACACACACAAATAGCAATAAGAGCATTTAAGCGTGTTAGAACAAGATTTGGTTCTTTTAAGATTTGTTCAAACACCTTTATTATTACAGACGGAATGTATAAAGTCATGCAAATTATGTGAACACTCGGGAATTGAGAAAGAGGTGATGAAAGTGTTATGAAATAAATGCTCCTTAAAGTTCTATGAAAGTATCACAAGTTTCTAAATAGTATTATTAAAGGGAAAATTTCAGATAAAGAATGCATTTCAGAATGTTTGTCTCAATAAAACTTTTTTTCCTCCTAATTATATTATTAACATTTAAACTTTTTAAAATTTTTTTTTGCAGGACAGGTTTCACAGTGGCCCAGGTAGATTACAACATCAGTGGGGCCCCTTGGTGGAAAAAGTGGATGAAACAAAATGGCTGTATTGTGTTGTCTAATACTTATTTTCGGTGTATAAATCACTTGACATATGCACTTGCTATTACAGGACTATGACTAGGGATGTAGCGAACGTCGGAAAAAAAGTTCGCGAACATATTCGCGAACTTGCGCAAAAACGCGTGCGGTTCGCGAACGGTTCGCGAACCCCATAGACTTCAATGGGAAGGCGAACTTTAACATCTAGAAAAGACATTTCTGGCCAGAAAAATGATTTTAAAGTTGTTTAAAGGGTGCAACGACCTGGACAGTGGCATGCCAGAGGGGGATCAAGGGCAAAAATGTATCTGAAAAATCTGCCTGTGTGTGCTTGGAAGAGATAGTGTAGGGGGAGAGCTGTTAGTGATTTCAGGGACAGATGATAGTAAGTTTGCTGGCTAGTAATCTGCTTGATACTGCTCTGTATTGGAGGGACAGAAGTCTGCAGGGATTTGAGGGACATTTTAGCTTAGGTAGCTTTGCTGGCTAGTAATCTACTGTTCTCTTTAAACAACTGCCATACGTTGACCTTGTAGGCATTGTTTGCCCAGTTTTTTTGGACGCAGCCACTGAAGCACAGTTGCCAGAAAAAATATGCCATATAAATGCTGAAAATAGTCATTTTTCGCCATACGTTGACCTTGTAGACATTGTTTGCCCAGTTTTTTTGGACGCAGCCACTGAAGCACAGTTGCCAGAAAAAATATGCCATATAAATGCTGAAAATAGTAATTTTTCGCCATACGTTGACCTTGTAGACATTGTTTGCCCAGTTTTTTTGGTTGCAGCCACTGAAGCACAGTTGCCAGAAAAAATATGCCACATAAATGCTGAAAATAGTCATTTTTTGCCATATACGTTGAGTCAACGTATGGCAAAAAATGACTATTTTCAGCATTTATATGGCATATTTTTTCTGGCCTCTGTGCTTCAGTGGCTGTGGCCAAAAAAACTGGGCAAACAATGCCTACAAGGTCAACGTATACACTACTACAGCGGTGGATACGGATTACGTAAAATATATTATGGCTGCTTGAAAAAAGTGACTCCGGTGTTTTTTCTGGAGACGGTAATATTATGGATATTTAGACAGAATGGGAACAAGGTCACACAGCTCGATGGCGGGTTGAAGAAAACAGTGTGCAAATAATGCCTACAAGGCCAACGTATACACTACTACAGCGGTGGATACGGATTACGTAAAATATATGAATGCTGCTTGAAAAAGTGACTCCGGTGTTTTTTCTGGAGACGGTAATATTATGGATATTTAGACAGAATGGGAACAAGGTCACACAGCTCGATGGCGGGTTGAAGAAAACAGTGTGCAAATAATGCCTACAAGGCCAACGTATACACTACTACAGCGGTGGATACGGATTACGTAAAATATATTATGGCTGCTTGAAAAAAGTGACTCCGGTGTTTTTTCTGGAGACGGTAATATTATGGATATTTAGACAGAATGTGAACAAGGTCACACAGCTCGATGGCGGGTTGAAGAAAACAGTGTGCAAATAATGCCTACAGGGCAAATAATGCCTAAAAGGTCAACTTATACACTACTACAGCGGTAGTAAAATAAAAAAAAGTAAAATAAAAAAAAAATGAATATTAAAAAAAAAAATTAAAGTTGGTGCTGCTGAACTACTAGGAGCAGCAGATTAGCACACCAGTCCCACTCCCCAACACTGCTAGACTAATAGCACTGGGCTCTTATAGTAGTAGTAGTAGTAGTAGTAGTAAAACAACAAAAAAATAAATAAAAGCAGTCCTTACAAGGACTACTGTTATTGCAGCAGTCAGCAGATGAGATCAGAAGCAGGACAGCTGCCCACTGCAGCTACATACAGAGCACTGCAGTAGAAGGTAGATTACTAGCCAGCAAAGCTACCTAAGCTTAAATGTCCCTCAAACCCCTGCAGACTTCTGTCCCTCCAATAACAGAGCAGTATCAAAACGATTACTAGCCAGCAAACTTTCAACTGTCCCTGAAATCACTAACAGGCAGCAGCTCTCTCCCTACACTATCTCTTCAGCACACACAGGCAGAGTGAAAAAACGCTGCAGGGCTTCGGTTTTTATAGGGAAGGGGAGTGGTCCAGGGGAGAGCTTCCTGATTGGCTGCCATGTACCTGCTGGTCTGGGGTGAGAGGGCAAAAAAAAGCGCCAACAATGGCGAACCCAAAATGGCGAACGTCGCGCGACGTTCGCGAACTTCCGGCGAGCGCGAACACCCGATGTTCGCGCGAACAAGTTCGCCGGCGAACAGTTCGCGACATCTCTAACTATGACTGACCAACCAGCTTTCTCTTGCACTGCATGGACTGTGTATTGCATTACAGATGGATATTTGCCACATTCCAGAATGCAAACAGGACCTTTATTTATGGACACAGCTCTAAATGTTCTAGTTGCTGTTAGCAGGTTTTTACGCTGTGGTAAACTTTAGGTGAAGCAGTCAGACAACCACATGGGCAGATTCACTAAAGGGCAAATTGTCACCAGTGACCACTTCGCACACATCGCACCACTTCACCAGGTGCAAGTTCACTAAGCTAATTCACTAATATGCTAAGTTGCGCCCTGGGCGCCAAACATTGGCGACTTTTCGCTAACGTTACTTCGGCAGTGCGAGCATTTCATAGCAAAGATGCGCTAGCGTTCGTTTGTGCCTAGCGAAAATTCGTTAATGATCTTGCGCTAAGGTCAATTTGCAAAAGGCGGGTAATTTAAAGTTGTATGGAGGTCTTTATTTTAAATGTTGGTGCAAATGCTTGAAGTTACCACTTTTTATTACAAATATCCAGGGAACCTTAATAAAAAAGAGAGAGTTAATATAATGCCCTACACATGTGCCCACTGTAAAATGAATGTTCCATTTGTTAGGAATTGTCTGGAAAGACCGGTCCCCAGAAAAAGTTTGTTAGGACCAGGGATGAATTTACAAAGCACAAACCCCTAGGCCCGCTGCCATTCGTCGCCCCGTACCCTCACTTTTATTCACACAAATTGTCATCAGGACTGAAGCAATGGGGATTGGCACAGAGTAAATTTATAAAATGATTGTATCTCCTGCACATCCTTAGTATTTCTGAAACAATGTAGGTGTGGTTGGACAGCATGCCGCCCCCTAAAATCCTGCCGCCCTAGGGCCGGGCCTTGGTGGCCTTTCTACAAATCCGGGCCTGGTTAGGACTTTTGCAGGCAATCCCACTTTAAAAAAGTCACCAGCGTTTTTGTAACTTTTTTGCATTTCGTCACACAGGATATGATGTAAGTGACAGAAGATTTCGCCAGATCGAAAAGTCGCCTGGCGATAGAGTGCTAACGAACGAAAGCGAAGGTCTCTTTCGCTATATTGGCACCTGCACCTGTTAGTTAGCCAATTGGTCCTTTAGTGAATCTGCCCCATGGACTTTTGGTACATTTATTAGAACATGGCAGGTAACTAGCCTGCTCCACACTTGCTCTCAGCTTAGACAGGAAGAGGGAAACAGGAATATGAATAATAAATAGGGATGTCGCGGACTGTTCGCCCGCGAACTAATTCGCGCGAACATCGACAGTTCGCGTCCGCCGAATGTTCGCGAACGTCGCGCGACGTTCGCCAATTTGGGTTCGCCTTAGCTGGCGCTTATTTTTGCCCTCTCACCCCAGAGCAGCAGATACATGGCAGCCAATCAGGAAGCTCTCCCTCCTGGACCACCCCCACACCCCCTGGACCACTCCCCTTCCATATATAAACTGAAGCCCTGCAGCGTTTTTTCATTCTGCCTGTGTGTGCTTGGAAGAGCTAGTGTAGGGAGAGAGCTGTTGAGTGATTTGAGGGACAGTTGATAGTAAGTTTGCTGGCTAGTAATCTACTTGATACTGCTCTGTATTGTAGGGACAGAACTCTGCAGGGATTTGAGGGACAGTGAGTTTAGGTTAGGTAGCTTTGCTGACTAGTAATCTACCTTCTACTGCAGTGCTCTGTATGTAGCTGCTGTGGGCACTGCTTCTGATCTCATCTGCTGACTGCTGTAATAACCCAATAGTCCTTGTTAGGACTGCTTTTATTTTCTTTTTTTTGTTTTTTTTACTTTGCTACTGTAAGAGCCCAGTGCTATTAGTCTAGCTGTGTTGGGGAGTGGGACTGGTGTGCTGCTCCTCCTAGTAGTTCACCACTACCAGCACCAACCAGAGTCAAAATTGTTACAAAGTATCTTATTTGCACCTGTTAGCTGTTCTGAGCTCTCTGCCAAAAGCTAATTAAGTTAGAAACTGTTTTTTTTCTGGCTGTTCAGTTCAGAGAAAAGAGGGACTTTCCAGTACAAAAGAGGGACAGGGGGTTGAGTGGTCAAAAGAGGGACAGTTGGGAGGTATGCAAGTGCCACCTAGCTGTGTGAGCTTTTTCACATTCTGTCTAAATAACAATAATAATTCCGTGTCCGTAAACATCACCTGAGTGATGTTTTTACAGCAGCAATAATATATTCCGTACCCACTACTGTATACGTTTCCCTTGCAGGCATTGTTTGCCCAGTCTTTAACCAAGTGCCACCTAGCTGTGTGAGCTTTTTCACATTCCGTGTCCAGAAACATCACCTGAGTGACGTAGTGTGATTTCTGCCCTTTACAGCACAAAACGCAGCGCTGTGTCAACAATGTATTTTTCAGATACATTTTTGCCCTTGATCCCCCTCTGGCATGCCACTGTCCAGGTCGTTGCACCCTTTAAACAACTTTAAAATCATTTTTCTGGCCAGAAATGTCTTTTCTAGCTTTTAAAATTCGCCTTCCCATTGAAGTCTATGGGGTTTGCGACGTTCGCGAACCGTTCGCATTTTTGACGCAAGTTCGCGAATATGTTCACGAACATTTTTTCCGCCGTTCGCTACATCCCTAATAATAAACCTTACAGAGTGTCTGTGGGCTAGAGGACCAGCTAAACCTTACAGAGTCCAACTAAATACACGCATAGAAAGCACCCAGATCATGAATTATGTTTAGTTATAATGAAACTTGCGTGGAAAAAAAATATGCATGCAAAGTGCCATCATCTGCCATAGGATAATAATCACTCAAGTCCATCACCCAACTTGTTAAACAGTTATAGTAAATAAATGCCAGAAATATTAAAATCCCAGCACATTTCAATGAGGGTGTCATATTCTACTGGGGTTTATTCATTCAAACCAGTCTAGCTATAGTGATTAGAGGGGAATTGTGGAAGCACTCAAGGCTAAATCAAAATATATTCAAATATAATGGAAGTGCTACTTACAATGCACTTCCCTGGGCCCCTGTCTCATAAATAATTCAGTATAAATGCAAGTGCATATGTTTACAAAACAGGGGTTTTTAGTTACCAAAGTTATGATCATAAAATTGAAAAGCCACCATACCACGTCAAGGTAAACCCCATATGGCGGTCCCTAACTTGCTTACTTTAAAAAGAGATACTTCTCTGCATAATAGCATTACCTGTGTTCAGTGTGTGTTGAGCATTGGTTTCAATTTGAAGGCTGAATCCTCCCCCGCCAGTAAAGGCTTTTAAGAGAGAGAGATTGCCCAAACCAACGCCCATATTTAAAAGCGTAGGACCACCATTAATTTTAAGGGGGGGGGGTATGGGGTGCTATTGAAAAACCACATAAAGCTATGCCACAGCTTCAGGCCAATATACAATATTAGAGGGGAATTGTGGAAGCACTCAAGGCTAAATCAAAATATATTCAAATATAATGGAAGTGCTACTTACAATGCACTTCCCTGGGCCCCTGTCTCATAAATAATTCAGTATAAATGCAAGTGCATATGTTTACAAAACAGGGGTTTTTAGTTACCAAAGTTATGATCATAAAATTGAAAAGCCACCATACCACGTCAAGGTAAACCCCATATGGCGGTCCCTAACTTGCTTACTTTAAAAAGCCTGAAGCTGTGGCATAGCTTTATGTGGTTTTTCAATAGCACCCCATACCCCCCCCCCCCTTAAAATTAATGGTGGTCCTACGCTTTTAAATATGGGCGTTGGTTTGGGCAATCTCTCTCTCTTAAAAGCCTTCACTGGCGGGGGAGGATTCAGCCTTCAAATTGAAACCAATGCTCAACACACACTGAACACAGGTAATGCTATTATGCAGAGAAGTATCTCTTTTTAAAGTAAGCAAGTTAGGGACCGCCATATGGGGTTTACCTTGACGTGGTATGGTGGCTTTTCAATTTTATGATCATAACTTTGGTAACTAAAAACCCCTGTTTTGTAAACATATGCACTTGCATTTATACTGAATTATTTATGAGACAGGGGCCCAGGGAAGTGCATTGTAAGTAGCACTTCCATTATATTTGAATATATTTTGATTTAGCCTTGAGTGCTTCCACAATTCCCCTCTAATCACTATAGCTAGACTGGTTTGAATGAATAAACCCCAGTAGAATATGACACCCTCATTGAAATGTGCTGGGATTTTAATATTTCTGGCATTTATTTACTATAACTGTTTAACAAGTTGGGTGATGGACTTGAGTGATTATTATCCTATGGCAGATGATGGCACTTTGCATGCATATTTTTTTTCCACGCAAGTTTCATTATAACTAAACATAATTCATGATCTGGGTGCTTTCTATGCGTGTATTTAGTTGGACTCTGTAAGGTTTAGCTGGTCCTCTAGCCCACAGACACTCTGTAAGGTTTATTATTAGGGATGTAGCGAACGGCGGAAAAAATGTTCGTGAACATATTCGCGAACTTGCGTCAAAAATGCGAACGGTTCGCGAACGTCGCAAACCCCATAGACTTCAATGGGAAGGCGAATTTTAAAAGCTAGAAAAGACATTTCTGGCCAGAAAAATGATTTTAAAGTTGTTTAAAGGGTGCAACGACCTGGACAGTGGCATGCCAGAGGGGGATCAAGGGCAAAAATGTATCTGAAAAATACATTGTTGACACAGCGCTGCGTTTTGTGCTGTAAAGGGCAGAAATCACACTACGTCACTCAGGTGATGTTTCTGGACACGGAATGTGAAAAAGCTCACACAGCTAGGTGGCACTTGGTTAAAGACTGGGCAAACAATGCCTGCAAGGGAAACGTATACAGTAGTGGGTACGGAATATATTATTGCTGCTGTAAAAACATCACTCAGGTGATGTTTACGGACACGGAATTATTATTGTTATTTAGACAGAATGTGAAAAAGCTCACACAGCTAGGTGGCACTTGCATACCTCCCAACTGTCCCTCTTTTGACCACTCAACCCCCTGTCCCTCTTTTGTACTGGAAAGTCCCTCTTTTCTCTGAACTGAACAGCCAGAAAAAAAACAGTTTCTAACTTAATTAGCTTTTGGCAGAGAGCTCAGAACAGCTAACAGGTGCAAATAAGATACTTTGTAACAATTTTGACTCTGGTTGGTGCTGGTAGTGGTGAACTACTAGGAGGAGCAGCACACCAGTCCCACTCCCCAACACAGCTAGACTAATAGCACTGGGCTCTTACAGTAGCAAAGTAAAAAAAACAAAAAAAAGAAAATAAAAGCAGTCCTAACAAGGACTATTGGGTTATTACAGCAGTCAGCAGATGAGATCAGAAGCAGTGCCCACAGCAGCTACATACAGAGCACTGCAGTAGAAGGTAGATTACTAGTCAGATTGAAACCAATGCTCAACACACACTGAACACAGGTAATGCTATTATGCAGAGAAGTATCTCTTTTTAAAGTAAGCAAGTTAGGGACCGCCATATGGGGTTTACCTTGACGTGGTATGGTGGCTTTTCAATTTTAT
Source organism: Xenopus laevis (assembly GCF_017654675.1). Taxonomy (NCBI): domain Eukaryota; kingdom Metazoa; phylum Chordata; class Amphibia; order Anura; family Pipidae; genus Xenopus; species Xenopus laevis. Next base: position 148,599,399 of record NC_054373.1, read on the forward strand.
GATCATAACTTTGGTAACTAAAAACCCCTGTTTTGTAAACATATGCACTTGCATTTATACTGAATTATTTATGAGACAGGGGCCCAGGGAAGTGCATTGTAAGTAGCACTTCCATTATATTTGAATATATTTTGATTTAGCCTTGAGTGCTTCCACAATTCCCCTCTAATATTAGCTATAGTGATTGCCATCATACTATCCATCCATTCAATGTAGACTCTGCATCTGTCCCAAATAAACCAGTGAAATAATTTGCGTGGCATCAGAAAGGATAATTTACTTTAAGGGACAGGCAATGCAGCAGGTAATAAGAATAAAGGCAATAGGAATTTCCCAACAGCAAAGTAAACCCCACCTATCCAGTCATCAGGAAAGGAAGAAAGAATGAATGGAGTTATTGAAAGCAAAATTGCTAAAATCAGTTCTTCCCTTGGTAGATGCTTTGCAACTAACCCATACAGCAATCAGATACACAACCAGTAAAACAGCATGACAATTCCACCAAATACCAATAGTTCCTGGCTAGGAGGTAACACCAGGGTTCCCTCCATGCCCAGCATCAATAGGCACAGCACACTTGCACCTAAAGAGTTGGGTGCAGACGTCACTTGTGTGTTATTTTCCGTCACATCACTGTTTCAGATTTCACTCAACTGGCTTTGTGTATTCTACTTCTGATAAAGCTCTTCTCCCTTACACTCTACTTGATTACACAAAGATCTCACCACATAGTAATACAATAAATAAGCCTTTCAGATAAAGGCTTACTGATCCTTCAGAGAAAGAACAATCAAACAGTCGGCACAGGAAACATAACTGGACATTAGGGAGCATTTGTATGCGGTTCTGTTTCTTTTAAGGCCCTCATACACGGGCCAATAAAAGCTGCTGACAGACCTAGTAGGCAGCTTATTGGCCCATGTGTGGGGCAGTCCAACGGGCTTCCCCGATCGATATCTGGCCAAAAGTCAGCCAAATGTCAATCGGGCAGGGTAAAAAATCCCGTCAGATCGCAGCCGTCTGTTCGGTGATGCAGTCCTGCGACCCGACCACCTGTGTGGCCTCCATTCTGATCTGATCGTTGGGCCCTGAATCTATGGATTTTTTTCGGGTTGACCCCGAATTGTTCAGATTATCGGACGAAACCCAGCACACAATATCTTCAAATTGTAAAAGGGACAGCTGACATTGACTTTGGCAGGTTTAAGATGTCAGATTTTAGGATTCCAACTTCTGCAGCTTCAGAGTATAATAAATCTAGAAAAATCAGAATTTTATTTTCCTCTAAAAATCCAAGTTTTTGTCCAAAAATCCTCAACCAGAAAAAACTTGAGGTTTAGTAAATAACCTCCAAAATGTGTGAATAGGTAACTTTCTTCCCATTTTTAAAAGGCAGCCCTGAGTTATAACCAGCTTCTAAAAGTTCAGAATAAGGGGTATTTAAAAGAGCCTATATTTTCCAGCAATAGTGAAAGGAAAATGAAGAAGGATGAAACAGTTGTAGGCTAAAATGTCCACTGTATATATAGGTGAAAAGGCACTGCTTACAGTAAACACTTTACAGTTTACGTAAAAACAGCATGTCTAACACAGATTGTTTTCCAAATATTTTTTGACCTATAAAAAAGGACTAATGGTGTTACGGTTTATGCTGTGAGAAAATCCAGATTATCTAAAGAACCGAAGAAATTAACATTTTTGTTTTCCTTATGGATTTTCCATTGTATTGTTGAGAAACCCTGCTTGCTGTAGGATTCAAGGTGACTCATGCCTGCTGCATATGACACTCCCAGCAAACTACTCAGTTGATATGTGCGGGGTTGGACCGGGGCCTTCCAGGGCTGCTGCCTCAGGGGCCCCCCTCGCACCCCTGTGCCAATACTGCAAAACCCCCCTCTGGCCCCCTGCCACACCCTATGTCACACTATAACTAACAGTATGGGTTTGTCCTTACAATATTCTAATTTTACATTTAGTTTTGGATCATTAACTAAAGTAGAGGGGAAAAAAATCTTTGTCTATCTCGCAGTACCGTACACTTTGCCAGGCCAGCTCTTTAGATTAGATATCTGTCCCATGCTGCTTCAAGCACGCTTTACAGAGCTACACCTCTACTGGTGCCCATTCACTGGGGAGGAGGATCGAGAAGACGTAGCCAAGCACCAGAGCCAAGGAGAGATATCCAATCGGCATTCGGCACCATTCCGCCTCCAATACACTGCTCTTCCCCGCCTCCGTTGCACAGCCCACACCGCTGCTCCACAGGCCCCTAGTAAGTACAGACAGTTTGTCCTTGAGGTTGGCGGACCTGCTCACCTCCTTCTGGCTCTGCACAATAGTGAGTGATGTGGGTGGTGATGGGCCAATGAAACTAGAGGGCCTAGGGCCCCATCGGGCCAGTCCAACACTGAATATGTGTATATTGTACACTCACTGCAGGGTCTTATCTATCATTTAAACCAACATGGACTGCTCTTGGGATCAACATTGAAAAGTAATGAGCCATAAAGTGGCTACAGACATAGCTATATGTGTATATAAAAGTGGTGATGAATAGGAATAGGAATAAGAAAACAGCAGGGATGGGCATCGGTTGGACAGTCTAAGGTTCAATGTACCAGGCACACAGCACAGTTACTGTGACTCATGACTCAACTGGTTTTGTGTATTCTGTCTCAGACAAAGCTCTTATCCCCTCCACTCTTCTCGATTAGACAAATATCTCAGCACATAGCAATGCAGTAAATGAATTCTGATAAAGGCTAACTGATCCCACCCTTTACAGAGCAATGCTTAATCATTATACCAAGCCCTCATATACATGGTAAGGAATGTTACAGATATTTTCTCTCAATGGAGGCCAGACCAAGATCATTTCTATTATTTCTACCCTGTGTGATGTTGGTAAGAAATATATTTCAGAAATACACAGATTTCTATGTACATAGATTTTCCTCTAATGTAACTTGAAAAACAAAAGATAGGACCCAGGACCAATCTCAGTAAGGCACTTGAAGCAACATCCTACTCACAATATATAATAACAATAAATAAACCCGAAAAACAGAAGACTGGTGGTTTCAAACAAACAGTATGTAATTAAAAAAGAGTTGAATTCAACAAGCAAATGAAATAAACATCTGAGGATCCTTAAACAGTTAACCCTGCAGACCAGTACACAGAAAGCAGCTGGGTGTGTGGATGAAAAAATGTAATTAATATATAACTCTCACTTGCCCTTCTTGCAGGTAATATTTGTTGTAAAGTTAATAAGTGTTTTCACATATTCTTGTAGCAATAATAAACGCAGCAATATGACAAAAAAGTTAACTAGCATTCACTTACATGGATCTGAAAGAATGGGACACCCTACGCCTCTTGCAGATAAAAGGTTTATCCCTGGCTGAAGCCGATTCCAACATTCCATTTAATATTAAGTTAAAGAACAACTTACTCCTTCCCATCGCGCTCTCCTCTCTTAGTTTTAGACTCCCATTCCCCTCCCCTTCTGTTATGGCATAACACTCAGAAGCATCTAGCAGGTACAAACCTGAAGGGAACAATGTGTATTTTTCTGCTATCTTAAAAGCCTTGGGGGGAAAAATCTCTTATATGATTAACTACACGCTACAATTATAATATATTAAGCATTCATGTACTGTGTAATAGATAACTGACCATAATTTTTTTTTTAAAATAGCTCATTATTTAAACTACACTTTATTAATATTATGATTATTAGTACAGGTATGGGATCCCTTATCCAGAAATCCATTATCTAGAAAGCTCTGAATTATGGGAAGGCCAGCTCCCATAGAGTCTATTTTAAATATGAATAAAAATAATAATAAAACAGTAATAATAAAACAGTACCTTGTTATTGCTGGTAACTAAGCTGCATTAACCCATTTTGGTGGCGAAACAATTCTACTGGGTTTATTAATGCTTAAATGATTTTTTAGTAGACTTAAATTATAGCAAGACCCCTTATCCCAAGCATTCCAGATAAAAGATCCTATACCTGAAGTAGTATTTATTAACTAAGGGTTTAAGAGAAATGTGAAGGAAAACCATCAAGTTGCCAGGCAGGATGCCCAAAGTTTACCAGCTAGATAAATAAAAATATATTAGGATCACTTTATAAAATATATTAAGTATATTATGTTTAAATGAAGTCCCTGCCTTAAAATATAGCCACTGAATGAATTCCAAGAGCCAAACAGAGATAAATGTTATAGGTGTAACCAGGGCCACCATCAGAATTTGCAGGACCCCGTATGACAAATTTTTCTGGGGCTCCCATACAAGTTAAAAAAAAAAACTGGTGGTGAAGGCCCCCTACAAGTTAAAGAAAACCCCCATTAGTGGCCAGGGGCCCCTACAAGTAAAGAACCCCCATAGGTGGCCAGGCCCCCACAAGTTATAAAAAAACATTGGTGGCCACCCCCACCCCCCCCCCCAGTTTAAAAAAAATAGTGGTCAGGGCTTCCTAAATTAAAAAGAAACATTGGTAGTCAGGGACCCCCTACAAATAAAACAAAAAACATCAGTGGCCTGCCCAGCCCATAAAAGTTTTTAAAAAAAACATTGGTGGCCAGGGTCCCCACATAATGTTAAATAAAATTATTGCCCAGGGATTTACAAAACAAAAAAAACATTGGTGTTCAGCAGAACTTACCTTTCCTGTCCTTTCGTCGGCAGCTTGGCTTCTACTTCGGCCGATGAGTGACTATTTAGCCCAGATAATCCAGTAAACACAGCACAGCCATGCCCCCATTAACATATAGAAGCCACCAGGTCCGGGAGGATTGTCCACCCAGTACCGCCCTGATGGCGACCCCAAGGTCTAACACAGGCTTTTGGTGTAAATTATAAATTGGTCCTTGGCTGGGGTCCACATGGGACTGGACCCACTTGTATATTCTTTGTTACTCCTGTCGGTCTGTCTGATAAATAGGGATGGTGCTCAACATACTTTTTGACTATTGCTTTAATCATAAACAACATGTGTTTTTTTTGTTGTTTCTTGAGCCAGAGCAGTTTGCTTCTGGTTAGGCAAATAATCTCCCCTGTGTAATGGACTTCTGTTTATATGTAAACCAGAGTTGTCATAACAAAGGAAGAAGAAACATGATGAAAAGAAAGGGGGTTGTTTATACAGAGATTATATCTATTTAAAGTAACATATTGGTAATACCCATATATCCTGGTCAAACAAAGTGAGATATGATGCCCTGACCAACCATTTTCCATGTGTGCCCAGAATTCTGCTGTGACTCGGGTTCCAATCAGGTTGAATCTGACTTCTGCGTTATAATATTTGCCAATGTATATGGTTTCATTAGCAGATTAGTCTGCCAGTATTTCCCAGGGACCAGTCTGACTGTCCATTGTCCAAGCATGTGCATTGTCTATATGCATTTGATATCAGGGTGAATGCTCATATCTGCCTATGATAGTTGGTGCAGGGCTCCATTGAACCCACAGTACTGTGCTATGCTCTGAATTCAAGTGCTCTGTAAATAAGCAATAATGGAGTTCTAGCACTTGTGTCCTAAGCTTTGGTAAAGAAGTCCTCGAATGATCATAAGCAAACCATGTGCCTTTTCAGTGAATCCAAATGGTTTTGATTTTAATAGATTTCCTCTTTTTTTCTATTTAAGCTAGAGCAATAACATGAAGGCAAGTCAGATGAAAATGTAAAAAATAATCACCCTGAATAAAATGGTGTGGGTTTTAAGCAGAGTATGTAAGGCAAGAGTTTGCAAAGTCTACTTTATTGTAATTTGTTGGGAAGTAGAAGCATGTTTTCAAGGAAATGTAATCTGTTATAAAACCAGCAATTGTGTCTTGGCACAATTATTAAAATGAGTATATACTGTCCTTCATGCAATGCTGTATTATTTTTCTGGAAGCTGGTACATATGTACATATAAAGCATATAATTTTGCTCTGCAGTCTCCCTGTGTTTGGAAAGTAAAATCACAAGGAGATTATCATGATGAACATCCTGTAAAGGCTAACATTGATGCTCGGTAGCTTTAAAGTGGCGAAGTAGGTAGTCAAAGTTTTTTTTAAACAGACAGTACTTCGACTATCAAATTGTCGAATAGTTGAACGATTTTTAGTTTGAATCATTCGATATCAAAGTCGTAGTCGAAGGTTGAAGTAGCCTATTCGATGGTCGAAGTACCTAAAAAAAAACCTTCGAAATTTGAAGTTTTTTCATTCTAATCCTTAACTCGAAATTAGTAAATGTGCCCCTATGTGTGTTAAAACATAACCTTTATTTAACATTAATTAAAACCATGCTGCCATATATCAAAGATTCACTTTAAACAATCCTTGGTTGTAGTGCTGGAACGTGGCCATAAAACGTGGCCATAAAATAACATTTAGTTAAAAACACATAGGGGCCGATTCACTATGGGTCGAATATCGAGGGTTAGTTAACCCTCGATATTCGACTAGGAATTCGAAGGATTTAGCGCAGATAGTTCGATCGAAGTATCGAAGGATAATTCCAAGGATAATTTCAAAGGATTTTAATCCAACGATCGAAGGAATATCCTTTGAGCAAAAAAAGTTAGCCAAGCCTATGGGGACCTTCCCCATAGGCTAACATTGACTTCGGTAGCTTTTAGATGGCGAACTAGGGGGTCGAAGTTTTTTTTAAAAAGACAGTACTTCGACTATTGAATGGTCGAATAGTCGAACGAATTTTAGTGAATCGGCCCCATAGAGTGGACTGGTGGTATGAATTAATATTAACCTCCAAAATCCCCATATATAACTGCTTCAATAGCCAGAGATATCTTGTGAGTGTTGATCAGTCAGCCCTCCCTTCCTTATGCTCCTTGGTGGTACAAAGACCTATTGTCACGGTAGCCTATGGCAATATTCAGCCCACCCTCCAACGTCACTCTCCTGGTGGGCTAGTAGTCATTCACAACAGTATTAGAAAATATATATGGGCAGATTAAAGCCCCAATTTGAACACCGGCTATGGTCATCCACACCCTTTCCCTCCCTTCCAATAATTCCCTCGTGATTTCTACCTATTTACGTGGGGAGCTAATCTACCACCATAGAGACACGGCTCTAGTCAGACGTATTATTGCCAGTACTGGCTTTTCATCATAATACGCATGTGTTGCCCTTACTTTTGCTGAAACATATTAAATATATTTTCAAATAGATTCTAGTGGCTGTAATTTATAACACGACTTACTGAAACTTGTGTTATCTCAAAAAGAACGCAAAGTCATTAAGAACACGTATTCACAAAGAGCCAGCAAATTTCGAAGAGCTTTACAATAAATGGGTGTATTCATCAAACATGAGGGGTTACATACAAATACAGATAAGAGGGCTAATTAGATCTCACACCCCTTGTTGGAAGTTCTATGAACATATAAATGTTTTTATACAGGTCATGGAAGCCCTCCATAACTTATATTATCCTGCCATTTATTAGTACAGGTATAGGATCCATTATCCAGAAACCTGTTATCCAGAAAGCTCCGAATTATGGGAAGATCGTCTGCCATAGACTCCATTTTAATTAAATAATTAACAATTTTGAAACATATTTCCGTTTACTCTATAGTAATAAAACAGTTCATTGTACATGATTCCAACTAAGATATAATTAATCTATATTGCCAGGCAAACTTGTTGGGTTTATTTCATATCTAAATACTTTTTTAGCAGAGGTAAGGTTTAAAGTTCCAAATTACAGAAAAATTTCTTATGCAGAAAACCAGGTCCCGAGCATTCTGGATAACAGGTCCTATAACTGTACAAGGAACATTAATCTATCTATGAGTACAAGCTGTATACATTCACATCAACCAGTACATTAACACCTCAGGGATACTCCCTATATAAAGTGCATACCACTTATATAAAAAATGAATCATTTTAAATAGGTTTGCAACAAACATAATGAGTTATAGAAGAAACATAAAGAAAGACAAAGTTCACACCCATTCCCTTAAACCATTGTTATTAGGGTAATTGTCTCTTATCCTAACTGGTAATGAGATATTATACGCTTTATTGTTCAGTTTTATAAATCTTAGAATTTCTAATAAAGGTTAAGTTTTATGGTCATATATAATGATGCCAGGGACGTGGACGCTTCTATGTAAGGTTATAAATATTTGCCGTCCTTCACAACACACACTGCCTTGAAAAAGCTCTCTGCGAAACGCGCGTTGGCAAATTTATAGCATTACAGCAATCAGACTTGAATCCTAACTTTGTTTTTACCTGATTTTTTAACTTACTGGTGACTGCATTAAGGGGCGGATTAATGCCTAGGCTTCCCTAGGCTATAGCCTAGGGACCCATTAGTGGTAGGGGCCCATGGGTTTTTTAAAAAATGTGTAATTTTTTTTTTCCACCAGGGTCCACCCCCCCAGCTAGCTCACTGGGAGTGGGAGACAAGACACTGAATGCATGATGCAGGCCGGGCTGACTATCTTCATGTGGAAGGGCTGTCTCTCACCAGTGACGTCACTGCTGTGTGCCGACGAAAACCCATGGCAGTCACACAGGCAGAGGCAGCAGACAAGCAGTCTGTCTGTCTCAGGGACGATCCTGGCCCCTCCCCTGCCTGAGGCAGTAGCAGGTGCTGCTGCCCCCCCCCCCTCCATTGGAAATTCACTCTTAAAGTACCAGGAGCAGAATTTTTGCTGCCCCTGGTACCTAGTGGGGTGCTGCCTCCTGAGGCGACAGCCTCAACTTGCCTCATTGGTGAAGCGCCCCTGGTCTGTCTTCTTTACCAAGCTGCTGCCCAAGTTCAAGATGCCTATTACTAAGTGCACTGTGCTGCAACTTGTCTCAGTCCCAGGCATGCAGCTAGCCTAGCTAGAAAGCAAGGCACGGGTGGCGGTCCCAACGGGGCCAGCCAGTGTGGTGGTAGCAGTACCCTGGTCCTGCAGGCTGCAGCAGTCAGTGCCAGTGAGCACCGGACAGAGAATTTTCTTTAAATTAAAAGCTACCGTGAGGCGATGGTCGGCCAGCAGCAGGGGGGACCCAGACGGGCTCAGCAACAGCTGTAGAGCTGCACTGCAGCCAGAGAAAATTTGCAGCCTGCAGACAATAATTTTTGTAGCCTGCAGACCATGAAATCATTTCTGTAGACAGCAAAATAATTTTTGTAGCCTGCAGACAGTAAAATATTTTTTGTAGCCTGCAGACAGTAAAATAATTTTTGTAGCCTACAGACAGTAAAATAATTTTTGTAGCCTGCAAACAGTGAAATAATTTCTGCAGACAGTGAAATAATTTCTGCAGACAGTAAACTAATTTTTGTAGCCTGCAGACAGTGAAATAATTTCTGCAGACAGTGAAATAATTTCTGCAGACAGTGAAATAATTTCTGCAGACAGTGAAATAATTTCTGCAGACAGTGAAATAATTTCTGCAGAGAGTTAATTTAAACAGCGGGTGGCGTTTTTCTTTAAAAAAAAAGTGGCGCGTATCGCGACTATATAAAGCACCTGCCCTAGAAGGGGGCCCTGTGGAAAGTGTAGCCTAGGGGCCTCACATGTCCTTAATCTGCCACTGACTACATTTGCATCTTTTTAATCTCTTTGACTATACGGCACTGTGGGATTTGTGGTTTTATAGGGAAACTCAGTCAGATTCCTTCTTTATCATTTCAAACGTACCTTAAATTGTCTGGCTCATATTTATCAAAGGACTGTAATTCTTTACTTTTGAGAAACATCTTAGTAATGTTCAGCTTGCACGAAGGAATCTACTACTACTCACGTGACTATTTCAATTTCCCTGCAGGGGAATTAATGTCAGACCTAACATGCTTTATGGCAGGGGTTTTATATATCTGATCTCAGAATATTAGCCAATAGGCAAAGTACACTTGCATCTTTAGAATGCACTGACAGGCACGGCACCTGTGCATTTTCTCATGGAAATCTGTCCCATGTGTGACAGAGTCCCATGTGTGACAGACAGGATGCCATCCCTATTGGGGCAGTTTAAATGGGCAGAGGGCCATATTTACACCAGAAGAAAACCCAATGGATCAGTTATCTCACTGTTTATCATGTGAAAATTCACAGAAGAAATTCATTTATTGGAGAAAAAACTTTTCTCCAAATTCAGTTCTGGTTTGTTCCCCTAGACTTCAATAGAGTTTTCACGTGATAAACCATGAAATATGTTTTTCTGAATTGAACTGCATCTTAAATTGAATCTCGTCCATGACTTTTCACGTGATAAACCCTTTTCTCATTGAATTGAATCTGGCCCATTGTGTGACACTAGCCTTAATATACTGTGTAGCTGATTTATCGATGAGAGTGAAATAGGTAAAGTGGCTTAGCTTAGGCCCAGTAAATAGATGTATATAGCAAAATAAATCCTTTTGTTTGGGTTGACAGAATGACCAGAACAGAGGGATGCTGCCCAATCAACAAACTGACTGATATCCATAATACATGGATATCAGTCAGGATCGTGGACCACCACAAATGAACGTATATAGCCGTCTTAAACCACCTTATCTCTTGCAATGTTAATGTATTGTTATCCAGCACTTGCAAACATGTGTTTGTTCCAGAAACACTGCTACCTTTTATATAAATGCTCAGCTGTCTAGCTGTGGGGGCAGCTATGCTGGGTACAAAACAGTGGGTTTAGTTCTTGCACAGGAAAATATACAGGGGTCGAATGCCATTCATTGCTACAAAATGAAATGTTTCCAGGTAATAACTAAATCCTTTGTATTCTGATGAGAACATCCTTTTAACATCAAGCATAAAGTGCTGTACTACACAGAAAAAGCAATGCAATCAAAAATGAAATGCTTTTGGTTAGATAATAGATCCCATACCTATAAAATAAAGATAATTATATATTGACAGTACACCATCTTGCTAACGTCTGCGCTATAGAGAATAAACTTGACTGTATCAGCCTATGGAGAAACAAACAATTTGGGATGAGAGACTGTTGCCTTTTCGTGTTTGTTGAGACCTGGCTACAAAGGGACATCAGATTCTGATATCTATTTAGAGGGATTGCTGTTATTCCGTGCTGATAGACAATCAGAAAAAGAAGGGGAGGAGGATTGTGCATTTATGTTAAACCGTGATGCATAAATGTAACCGTAATCTCAAGTCATTGTTCAAAGATAATAGAACTCGCCATTAAAATGCAGACCATTCTATTTCCAGTTGTGATCATTATTGCTGTTTCTGTGCCTCCGAGTGCAAATGCTTTTCAAGCGCTAGCTGAATTGTATGATGCAATAAACAAGGTCCAAACAACATACCCAGATGGAGTGTTAATTATAGCAGGAGATTTCAATCTTGTAAATCTTAAGGCTTGATTCACACGGGATGATTTGTCGCCCGCGTTTTTAAAAAGCGAGCAGCGGCGACTAGTCGCTCGTTTTGTATTTACATAGAAAGTAAAGGAAATCGCCAGGTACTATACACACAACGCTACTTAAAAGAGTCAGTAGCCTGAAAACTAAATCAGTATTTCCAAAATTTTATCAATATATTGATTTTGCTACACGTGGAAAAAAACACCTTGGATCTTGTCTATTCAAATATCAAAGATGCTTACAATTGCTATTTGCTACTTAATTGCTATATATAAGCCACTGCTTAAACGTAACAAAACGGAGGTAAAAAGAAATTACAGTGTGGCCACAGAGGGGTCTATGTTGGCATTGGAGCTAGTGATGGGCGAATTAATTAGACAGGCACTAATATGCGGCAAATTTTTGCGTTTCACTGCAGCAAAAATTCGGTGGTGAAAAATCTGGTGAAAATTGTTCCGCAATTGAGCGCATATAAAATTGGCGCTCGCGTCAAAAATGTAGTGCGTCAAAATTATTCAAAGCGTTTTTTTAGGTAAATTCGCAAATTTTTCAATGAAAATTGTAGGATTGTTTTGAGTGTACAGACTGAAATATGTTTAAGGAAGCTGCTACTTATGCGGGTCTGATAAACTTAGAGGAATATATGGTATCTGTAATGGGTTATTCTGTATTACTAAGGGGGTTATTTATCAAGGTCCAAATTTATCTCAATATCGGCTGATACAAACTCCGATCTAACCCGCTCCTGTTTTTAACGCTTATTTATTATTACATTTTCCTGAAAATGGGAAAAGCTCCGATTTTAGCAATTTTTTCGTGAATTTTCCCCGAAAAACTCCAACCAAGACACAACCAAAAATCAATGCAACGATGGGTTTGAGATGCAGTGTTTTTATATTCTGCCTTTTTTGCCCTCGAGGTTTAATAATCCTATTAATCAAGATTTTTTCAGATTTCGGGGAATTTCGGGTATTCGGAGCTTAGTAATTAACCCCCTAAGTGTGTAGAGGATGTTACTATCTCTAAACGGGTTAGTATAAGCGCAAATCAGAAGCCATGGCTAATAGGTGAAGCTAGGGCACTGTTGAAAGCCTGTGATGCTGCTTTTAGCGCTGGTAATGGAAAAGCTCTTAAGTTTGCAAGAGTTAGGTTAGCGAAGGCCATAAGGGCAGCAAATCGGCATATGCACAAAAAACACAAAATCAGCTTTCTGATAGTGGTGATGCCAGGCGAATATGGCAGGGAGTTAAAGCTACAGTATTACAGGTTATAAAGTATGTGCACCTGAATGCACTGAGGATGAGTTCCTTCCGGACAAGCTGAATACTTTCTACGCAAGATTTGATGCACAAAATAATTCTCTTGTGAGAAAGATTCCTCGTCCACCAAATAGGCAACTGTCAGGGGTCTATCGGCTCCTAGCGGAGAAGTCAGGACCAAGGAGGAAGCCCAGTTCGCGGTATCCAAAAAAGGGTCAGGCATAAGCGTAGTCAAGATCAGGCGAGTGTTCAGTAAGGCAGGAAACAGAATCAGGGTCAAACCAAGGGTTAGGAAGCCAAGAAGCAATAATTCAGGAAACCCAGGTACACGATTCAGCAATTCCTAAAATTGGTCATCGAACCTATGACCTGGGAGTCCTTTTATTTTCAAAGTTTGCGCGTGATGTCATCATGTCGCCGTCATGGCGCCGCCATCGGTCCATGTGGGTCATGGGCGCTGCCATTTTGGAGATGATGCCATCACGGTGCTCCTGACAGCAGCTTAGGTACGGAGGAGTTTCTCTAGAATTGATCTACTGTACGTAAAGCCATGGGTCCTGACCAAGTCCCTGGTCGGCTACTAAAAGAATGTGCAGATCAACTAGTGTCTTTATTGACATTTTTAATACATCTCTTGGTCAGGCTGTGGTTCCAGAGGGCTTCAAGATTACCACTATTAAACCAGTGCCAAAGAATCAGTCTGCAACATGCCGTCCCATCGCACTTACCCAGAGTGTTATGAAGTGTTTTGAGAGGGTAGTCATGTTAAACATTAACAGTATGCTTACTAAATTTCTTGGTGTTCATATTTCAGATGACCTCACGTGGAGCCTAAATTCCTCTGCTTTGGTTAGTAAAGCACAACAATGGTTTTCTTTTTAAGAAGGTTGAGGGAAGTAAATCTCCCTAGATCTGTACTTTTGCCCTTTTACAGAGGAGTTATTGAGAGTGTATTGACAAAGTCTACCATGGTGTGGTATTGCAACTGTACTGCTAGTGACCGCAAGAGGCTGCAAAAAATTGTGAGGACAGCAATTGTAATTATTGGAGAGTTTTTACCTTCAATTCAAGAGATTTTTAACAAGAGATGTTTAGGTAAGGTATCCAGAATAGTGGATGATCCTTCACACCCTTTTAATAAGTTTTTTGATCTGCTGCCATCTAGAGTGGAGATATCGTAGCATTCATACATGTTCAATCTGGTTTTGTAACAGTTTTATCCCTCAAGCTGTAAGACTTTTAAGGGAGCAACTGCTCTCTTAAAATTGGTAACTATCTGGTCTTTTTATAGAAATTCAATGTTTTTAGGCTTCTGTTTTTAATCTTGTCCCTCGTAGACTAGATATGATTAAGGGATTTTATCCCAAAACACGTTAGGTGTGTGATCAGCTACCTGCTACAATAAAAACAGCCCAGTAGTGCCGTCTATTCGGATTATTGCGTATGATACAGTGGGGACACTGGAGACTGACACCTGGCATAGGGAGAAGTCTGTGGTGAGCGGTCTCTCTTTTTGTTTTTTGACTAGATATAATTGGTTTACACATGGGAGTTGAAGTAAAGGTGGATTGTTAGGGATGGGTTTGCTTAGATTGCACATATTATGGGTTATGCACAATAAATGCACTTTATTATTGGTAGTGAGAGGAGGTAACAGATATGCACTTTATTGCACAGCATAATGATGGTAATAAAAAATAGATAATGTGAATTGTGGTTATATAGGCACTAAAATAGAACCTTATATTAGATACAATCAGGCACAAGTATTGCTATATTACTTTACTATATTACTTTAAAGTTAAGTTTTAAGGTTGGTAGTAGATTTTAGATAAGGTGTGATTGCACAAATAAATGGCACAAAAAATAAAGAAAACTCTTGTGTTAAAATGAAGGAGCGTGTGGAAGGGGCTTCCAGATTTTAAAGGGGAACTTAACCCAATTTCTTACTCACCACACGAGACTTGATGTAAAATGAAACAGGAGATATTTATTCGGAATATGAACACCAGGACACTCAACAGTCACTCCAGCACACACTTGTTCAAAGACACTTCCAGTTTAAATTATATCAAGGAATCACTGCAGAGTCGGCACACCTGCCATTAGGGATGTAGCGAACGTCGGAAAAAATGTTCGCGGACATGTTCGCGAACGTCCGGACAAAAATGCGAACAGTTCGCGAACGTTGCGTACCCCATAGACTTCAATGGGAAGGCGAATTTTAAAAGCTAGAAAAGACATTTCTGGCTAGAAAAATGATTTTAAAGTTGTTTAAAGGGTGCAACGAGCTGGACAGTGGCATGCCAGAGGGGGATCAAGGGCAAATATGTTTCTAAAAAATCCATTGTTGACACAGCGCTGCGTTTTGTGCTGTAAAGGGCAGAAATCACACTACGTCACTCAGGTGGTGTTTCTGGAGACGGTATTATTATTGATATTTAGACAGAATGTGAAAAAGCTCACACAGCTAGGTGGCAGTGGTTTGAAGAACAGATGCAGATGAGAGATCAGCAGCAGGACAGACAGCTGCCCACAGCAGCTACATACAGAGCACTGCAGTAGAAGGTAGATTACTAGCCAGCAGCAAAGCTACCTAACCTAAAATGTCCCTCAAATCCCTGCAGATTTCTGTCCCTACAATACAGAGCAGTATCAAGTAGATTACTAGCCAGCAAACTTACTATCAACTGTCCCTCAAATCACTAACAGCTCTCTCCCTACACTAGCTCTTCCAAGCACACACAGGCAGAATGAAAAAACGCTGCAGGGCTTCAGTTTATATATGGAAGGGAAGTGGTCCAGGGGGTGTGGGGGTGGTCCAGGAGGGAGAGCTTCCTGATTGGCTGCCATGTATCTGCTGGTCTGGGGGAGAAATGGCAAAAAAAAGCGCCAGCTAAGGCGAACCCAAATTGGCGAACGTTGCGTTACGTTCGCGAACATTCGGCGGACGCGAACGGTCGATGTTCGCGCGAACAAGTTCGCCGGCGAACAGTCCGCGACATCCCTACCTGCCATAGGATCTTGGATCACACCTAACCGACTAGTGGTCCGATATATGCTCCACCCGTATCCCCCCACTCTCCAATAGAAGCCCGATTCCTCTTGGGTGATATCTCTCCACTCATCCAGGTTAGGACCCTTTTCCATCCAATTCCTGTCCAGAGACTCAGGTGTTCTTCCTACCTTGTTCTAAACTATCACTGATTCTCTTACTTACGGAGTGCCCGTAGGAAACTAATTCCACTTTCCTCCTTGATGTGGCCACAGCTGCCCTTACTAACTACCCTCACTATCTCGTGCACCTCGTGCTCGCTTTACTTAAAATCTTTCCTATTCTAGCTTTTCCTATCTATCAATGTTGTCTTCACTTGCCGATCAGCTGATGTCCTTCTGTCACTCGCCCTCCTGCTCATCTTGGACGGGGCACCTCCTTTTATAGCCCTTGTGTGCTCTATAGTGGCCTCTAGTGTCTGGGGGGGAAATTACAACTAAACTAAGAACTAAACCTCTATTCGCCATGTAGTGGCGATTTACACAAATTACACCCAACACTTTTACAAACACACAACATTTCACAATCAAACACATATTTGTCACATATCACACTTACATCTAGTTCACCCCCTTACAAGTGGGAGCTGAAAAAATGGGGTTTCTTCTTCTTTGTTTGTTATTTGTTCTTGGCTTGAACAGTGTCGGACTGGGGTGGCTGGGGCCCACCAGGAAACCTTATGTCAAGGGCCCGCATCTCCCCCCACACCGATACCGGATGATTGGGAAAGTAGGATTTTTGGGATGAATGGGCAATAATGTGGGCAACAAATCTAATTAAATCAAATTAAATACAATGAAATCAAATGCTAGTAGTCACTGAAGAAATGGATAAGTAATTAACCCCAGAAATGCCAATAATCACCATAGAAACTAGATAATCAGCAATAATGCCAGACATGCCAGAAATCACTGCAGTAAATAGAGTCCCAACACATGATACACAGTAGGCAGTAATACTGTAGGTAGGAACTGGCACCACAAGTATAATATACACGGTTAGAAACACTGAATAGTCACACCCAAGAACAAGCAATTTTTCCAGCATTTCTTTCTATTTTTACATATTGTTCTAACTTTTCCTATTCTTTAATAACCATTGTATCTCTCATTATCCCCTTTTTCTTCAGAATGCAGCTCCTGCATGAATCTTTTGGGAAAGCTTTCCCAATTTTATTTTCTTGCCCTGGCCTCTTCACATACGTATGTTCTTAAAGTGGAATGTGAATAAATGACTAAAAAAGTCCTAAACTTGCCCCTGGTAACGTAAATCCACCATAGCCAGCAACAATAAGATTTCCTACCCACAGCCCCAAACATCAGCAGGCAAGAGCACACATTTCTAGCAGTACAGTAGTGATGTGTGAGTCGGGCTTTTCCCAACATGTCAGTTAGAGTTTCTAATGCTAACAGACTGCTGAAGCTAAAATATAGCAGCCCCCTCAGAGAGGAACATGGGGGATCAGATTGGTAATGTAAATGCATCTGTAAATACTTTATGGCAAAATTATAGATAGTATGCAAAGACAATATTATGATAGATATAAAAAAAGGTTTAATTTCTGGTGTCAGTATCTCTTTAAACCCAGGGGCTCACAGACAACCATTCAAATGTCTCTTCCTTCAACTACCCATACTGGGGGTAGCATGTGATCCCCACTAAAAATAATAGGAAGACTTAACACCTACAGATACACATAAGTATAACATTGCTGTCAGATACAAGTGTGATTGTGCACTTGTACGAAGATCTTGAAACCTGTATTTTCTGTATACCCCCCAGAAAGCAGGATAGCACAGTAGAAATTTCATGTATCAAGACCCCTAGAACTCATAGCAGAAATGCAACTTAATTTATAAATCCCCCAGAATTCATATCATAATGGTACAATGGCAATTCCATGTATAAACACCCCCAGAATAAATAGCAATTTAATTTATAAATACCCCCAGAATGCAAAGAGTTAACCCTGAACACTGTAACTGGCAGGTAGTACTAGTAATAAAAGCTGCTTACCACCAGTAGTCTCCATGCTCAGACATGATGGGGGGGGGGGGGGGTGAGGAGGCTATCCCTGCCAGAACAAACTTTTCAGCATGTCCTCTCCAACAAAGCCCTGTACTGGAAATTCATTGTGTAACCCAATAGCTGCAACTCTTCCTTAGTTGATTTAGTGTACTGCAGCCTGCCTGTTCTCTCCTGACACAGCCTGGCTCTGGGATGCGTCCCCGTCGAACACAGTGTGCACGTGAGGGCTTTACATTAGTGATTGCAACTGAATCACGATCGATGCCCAGGGCTGTATTGCAGCACAAAAGGTTTGCACATGTCAGGGGTTTACGTTGGCTGCCTGCTGCCTGAAACGTAAAATTAACGTGCAGGCACAGACAGTGGGTGCAGCCAATAGCAAATGATAGCACCGCATGTCCTCAGCACGCAGCAGCAGCCTCGGCTCCAGCCTGCTCCAACCAGTACTGGCAGGCACTATGGGCGGAAGTGAAGCAGCTAGTGATGGACACTAGCTGCTTAACGAAGGGGACGCTATTAGCCGGAGACAGTGGGCCCGCTGCCAATTACCGGTGCGGCGCCAGTGCGGTTCTGATTTTACTGACTCTGCACCACACGGTACATAATAAATTATTTTATCACGCTATCGCTTGTCGCATTAAGTAAAGGGGCTAGGGGCCCCCGAAGGCTGGGGCCCACCGGGTATTTTCCCGGTGCCCCGGCGGCCCAGTCCGACCCTGGGCTTGAAAGTGTACATTCAAATATGTTTTGATTTTTTAACACAGTATATGTTTGTTTGGGAGTATGTGTAATATGTATGTAGTCTGGGACAGGACAGGGACATTGGTCTTATTACATATGCATTTCTTTCTTGTATGCAGAAGAGATGACAATAAATATGACTATGACTAAATGTAGTTGTAATCTGTTTTATAGGAGAAAGGTATTCATTTTGTACTATTTTTATGAATGAGACTTGTTCTTCAATACCATTATTTAAAAGACTGATATTTCATTATATCAGCTCTGAGGATGGCAGCCATGTCTTGTGTTGGTCGCTCTAGTTATATTTAGTCTGATTTTTCATAATTAATGTTCACATTGTCATTCAGAGCGAGATGAAACAATACAATAATCATATAACGATTTATAGAAATAATACAGAAGTGTTCACAAGTTGAACAGTAACATAATATTAGTTTTCTGCCCCTGGCACTGAACAGGCCAGGGGCCCATCTTTCTGTTTTTTGCAAATTCACATGGCACAAAAATATGCGCAAATAAGATGGGTATTTGCAACAGTGAGAGGTTGTTATGTGTGAAAATATCGTTGACCGCAATTTAAATTCGCAATTTGCGAAAACTACATAATAATTAAAATGAAGAGTGTGTGCACAAATATTTGCAATTCGGGATTATAACATAATTAAAAAGCCTTATGGACATTCCCAGTGCAAATAAAAATTTGCAATTCTGTTTGTGCATTAAATACATCACGCTTAGCCAGGTTTCTAAATATAAACCATGCGCAAGGCAAATATTTTCACTTTGCGAAACATTCTGAGCAAATATTATAAATGAGCCTGTGTTTTTCATTTAATATTATCATGAGTGGTAATGGGCCATTATAGCTGTCCTGACCCCTTTTTTACCCCCCCCCCCTTTTTAAAAAAAAAAAAAAAAATTGATCTTGAAAAAAATACAATTAAAAATTGATTTATTTTGGTACCTAATGATACAGTATATGAGAGATAAAATTGAAGCTTTGAGTTAATTTTTAGGAATTTCATAAAAATTGCAGGAAAGATTTGCAGTTTAGTACATTGTAGTAGAAAGACAAAGTTACCCATTTTGGATTTGTGGGATTGTGTACATTTCAAAAACATGTGGGGTTAGCATACATTTTTGTAGCTTTAAACCACATAAAATGCAGTAAATATAAAATAAAATGTGGTAAATGTGTTGATTTTGCAGTAGCTAGAACAACAGAAATGATAGCTCATATGGGCTGTCTTCATTTTGGGACCCCTAGAGGCCACATACTTAGGTAAACCTATGCACATTGGGCACCAAACTGTTCAGCTGACCCCTGGCATTCATATTTAGTGTGAAGTGTCTTTGTACCTAATGATATGTGAGAGTGGAATTTTTCTCCTTGAAATCTGAAGTATGCAGGTTTCTGGAGCAGCGCTTTAGAATTTTGGTAGTGCACTGCTAGTATTATAGTTGAGGAAGTTGTCACCATGCACATGTCATACTAGACAGCTTCCCATATCCATTAAGCAACAGCTGGAGGGCCAAAGGTTGGCCTTTTTTTTTTTTTTTTACTACACATCCATTCACACATTGTTTGTGATAGAGACACTTAAGGGCTTATATATGAACAGATGCACTTAAAAAAGGCTGTAACCTTGGAGATAACTCTTATGGGTATATGGTTTAATATATAATGTCCAGGTGTGTGAACTGTCATGATAATTATTGACATGCTTACATGGTTTAGTTGATTACCAAAATGTAACATTGTAATTGTCCTGATCCATTTAATTATTCCAATTCTATGTACCAGATGGCCAGATTTATGGTGTGTGGGGGCCCCTAGGTCAAACGGTCCTGTAACCACCCCCTCTCATTCACAAATGACCACATGCACAGAGCACTGGAGAATTGGCACACAGGAGATTTAAAGAGCTGTGAAATCTCCTGTCTGTCCACATTAAATTAGGAGTTGGCTGCGCAGCATGCCGCCCCTAAAATCTTGCCACTCTAGCCTGGAACTTTATGGCCTTCCCACAAATTCAGGCCTGTCTGCTTGTGATAAACTAATTCAATGCAGCATTTAAAGTCAACAGACTGCAGTAGTAACACCATCAGACCAGATACCAACCAAGACCAGATCACACAAAACTACATATTTTTACATTATCCCCTAGAGTGAAAATGGTTCCAAAATGCCCCAAGTACAAGCACTTATGCAATTCTACTTAAATGATTTAAAGTTTGCAATAATTCAGTATGCTATTGAAATGCCAAGGCAAAGAAAGGTGTAAATCACAAATCACCACATTTTTACCTGCAATACTTTACACTTATGTACAGTTTATGTTCAATAAATTGTAGCAATATATAATAATCATCTCTGAACAAAAATCTGCAATTCCCTACTGTAGGTGAAGACGGTTTAGTTAATGATTGCACCCCAATTACACTTATCTGTGTACAGACTGTAGGCTCCTCTAATAGAAATATCTTCTAGAGCTGCAGAATATGCAATATACATATATAGAGAGGATACTGTATAATAAGCATATAAGTATAATAAGCTTATATGTATAATAAGCATAATATGGCTGTATGCACAAATCAGAAACACATGTAACGAGGCAAAATGTGAATTGTTAAATAGTTAATGTATAATTAGTTTGGCCACTAGGTGGCAGTGCTTCCTAAGTTGAAATGTGAAAGTTGTTGTTACTGAAAAGGAATAAACCATACAGGAACAGGAAATACGGTGGCCATTCTGTCAGTGACCGCTGTCTACCTCTCATGAAGGAGTCACAGCAATAAACTTCAGCTGATTAAGAGTCTTCCCTACCTTGTGTCTTAAGTTTACACACGGAGGCCATTCAATTTTTATCAAACTGGATTGTTTGCTTATTTATTAAACCGTGAAAAAAACTTGAATGCAGCAAATGGATCTACATAAAAATTTCACAAATTAAAAGAAAATAATAAAAAAAGAAAAACTCAAATTGAAAACAACTCCCGATGACTTCTACATAAACTCGACAGCTTTTAGATTCCAACTTTTACATGTATCCATTAGAATGTTTGCGT
The DNA here is from genome assembly GCF_017654675.1 of Xenopus laevis. Classification (NCBI taxonomy): domain Eukaryota; kingdom Metazoa; phylum Chordata; class Amphibia; order Anura; family Pipidae; genus Xenopus; species Xenopus laevis. The sequence goes on from NC_054373.1 coordinate 148,620,922, forward strand.
TTAATAAATATCGAACATTTGGAAAATGTAATTCATGAGTTTTAGTGAAAAAAGTATCAAATTACGATTAAAAAAAATGTGAACATTGATAAATTAGCCCCAGAGAGTGATTCTACCTTATGCAAAAATAATAAGAAAAGTTTTACCTGACTTTAAAAACGACACCACAGTGAGACTTGGTAAGAACAGGGCCTTATGCACATAGGAACCTATAAATAATAAAACAAGAGTTATTTATGCAGGCAGAGTTTTCTCTTGTACATTAAAAACAATTAGGGATGCACTGAATCTACTATTTTAGGACTTTGTAAAAGATTTGTCTGAATACTGAACTGAATCGGAACCCTAATCTGAATATGTAAATTAGTTAAACAAGTGTATTGTATTGAATACATTTTTTTTTTACTTTTTTGTTTGTGTGACGAAAAAATACATGATTTTTTGGATTCGTATTTGGTTTGGCCAGGCACTTGAATTTGGCAGAATCCCGCAGGAAAAAGGCAGAATCTTGGCAGAATCCTGAACCGAATGCTGGATTCAGTGCATCCCTATAAACAATGGAGTCAGTCTGTTGATCACTTATGAACTAGGTGACTTGATAGCAGCAGCCGTGTCTTTCCTGATTTGCTAAAAAAGCATTTAAAGCTTGGAACTGCCAATGCAAACTCTTCAAGGAGAATTTCATAACCTATTTGAATCTTTATATTAAAGGGGTTATTCACCTTTAAATAACTTTTAGCATGATGCAGAGAGTGATATTCTGAGCCAATTTGCATTTGGTTTAAATTTTCTATTATTTGCAGGTTTTGCATTATTTAGGTTTTGATGCAGCAACTCTATAGTTTCTGCAATCTGATTGCTAGGGCTGAAATTACCCTAGCTACCATGCATTGATTTGAATAAGAGACTGGAATATGAATAGGAGAGGGCATGAACAGAAAGATGAGTAATAAAAAATAGCAAAAACAATAAATTTGCAGCCTTACAGATCATTTGTTTTCAAGATGGGGTCAGTGACCCCCCCCCCCAATTGAAAGCTGGAAAGTCAGAAGAAGAAGGCAAATAATTAAAAAAACTATAAAAAAAGAAACCAATGAAGATCAGTTGAAAAGTTGCTTAGAATTAGCCATTCTATAACATACTAAAAGTTAACATAAAGGTGAACCACCCCTTTAAGCTCATACCCTGGGCCTGCACTCAACTGAAAAATATGCCAGTCTGGGGTTGTTTTCTAGTGAGCAATGCGATGCATCTTCTTTCCTTTCCTAGGGATTTCTTGTGGCTGGTCTAGGCATGGGCAGTGAATTAAAATATGACCTTTTATACTATACTATTATTATACTAATCTGAAGAACTGACACAGGTATCAACTTTCAGTTCACATTTGGATAAATTACTATTATAGTTCAATCTAAATAAATCTGTCCCATTGTCTTAACAAACCTTCAAATAATCTGCCCATTACAGAAGTCAAACAGTGTTGAAATTACAACAGCTCTCCTCCAATTTAACCTACTATGCAGGGTCAGACTGGCCTGTTGGGAAACAGGGGGTGCTCGGTTATCAGTTTCTCTAGTAGGCCCTTGGTGATCAAAACTGATACTATATCATATGAGCAAGTTAGAGACGATTTGAAATAATAGCCTGGCTAAAACTAAACTAAGCAAGCTCCAGAGCCTTGTTCACATTCATTTAAATGTGTAAATGTGCCAACCACTAACATTTGTTTGTGCCAAGCCTTCTGTACTTTTTCAGTATCCTCAAACACTCATTGCAGCATTGTCCAGCTAAGATGGCCACTTAGCAGACAAATAACTTGTTTGTGGGCCAGATTATATCAAAATGGGTTTATGTGATATACAGCAATCTATAGCACACACATTCAGTTGGACAGCTCTGATCTATTGTATTTACCTAGCACATTTAGCTTTTCAGTGTATTAGAAATAGAATAATATAATATATTCTAAATGGATCCAGGCCGCACGTTCTTTCTACTGACAAGGATTGGTGTGGAAATATATGTGTATATTTTATTAAGTATGAGAGCAGTAAAGACACATTTTTGTAAGTAAGGTTATAAGGGTCCTCTAGTGGGATATTTGTCCTGGGACCACCACTCTTCCTCTTTTCTTACTAAAAAATTGGGTTATCCTACACAGTCCAGTCCTTTACCCTCATTTCTTTCCTAAATGAAGAAATTGAGAACTATAATGGTCACCATCTGCTCAGTGTTGTACCGGAGTGTGTTGATGGCTGATGTCAATGTTATTAAAAGGGAAGGCACATAATAGAGATAGAAAAGCCTGTTTTTTCCAGAAAAGTGGCATATCTGACTCAGGGCTGCCATCAGAAATCACAGGGCCTACCCCCCTTCACCCCTCCCAACCATACCTCCCAACTGTCCCGTTTTTAGAGGGACAGTCCCTCTTTTGACAGCTCAACCTGCAGTGCTGTTTTTCTCTGCACTGAACAGCCAGAAAAAGAAACAATGTTTCTAACTTAATTGGCTTTTGGCAGAGTGCCCAGAACAGCCAACAGGTGCACTTGGAAACTTTTGTAACAATTTCAGATAAGCAAATAAGCAACTGTAACAATATAAGATAACAGGTCTCTTGGGGAAGCTGTGACTCACAGCTTAAAGGGCAATTCACCTTCATTGGCAAAACTGTAATAACTGGAAAAAAACACAGAAATGTGTTCAAACTTTCATAACCTGCCAAATTTTGTAAAATGAACATGGTAATTAGGGGGTGTGGCCACAAAATGGGCGTTGTCAAAAATGTTTGCCGTACTACGTGCGGCAACTTTTTTGTCCCTCTGTTTATTTCCAAAATGTTGGGAGGTATGCTTACCCATCAGTATAAAGGCCACACAAGACACAAGCGTTAAAATATTAAGTGCCCCCCTACAAGTTAGAAAAAAAGAACTTTGGTGCACAGGGCCCCCTACAAGTTTTGATGGTCAGGGCCTTCTACAAATTAAAGAAAAAAATTGGTGGCCAAGGACCCCCTACAAGTTTAAGAAAAAACATTGGTGGCCAGGGCCCCTGCAAGTTATTTAAAAAAACACATTTGTCCAGCGCCCCTACAAGTTATTAAAAAAAAAACTTTTGGCCAGGACAGGGCCCCTATAAGTTATTAAAAAATATATATTTGGCCAGGGCCCCTACAAGTTAAAAAAAAAAAAAAAAAAAACTGCACTTACCTTAGCCAGGGAGCTCAGGTGCCAGTATCTTCAGTTTCCTGTGCTCTGATTTACCAGTAAAATCTAAGTCCCGGTAAAGCTGCATGGCGATTGGATAAAGTAGAGAGGAGGTTCAAACCTCACCCATCCAATCCCCAAGCGGCTTTACCGGGACTTACACTTCATGGCGAATCAGAGCACAGGAAGTAAGATGCAGTCATCGGAGTTCCAGCTCGCCCTCCCTTCCAAAATCTGCAGCTGCCTCATGGCAGGGGCCTGGCTCTGCAAGTAAGTGCAGCACAGCCGGGACCGCTTAACTCCCCAAATCATACGGGCCCGGGACAGTAGTCCCCCCTGTCCCCCCCTGATGGCAGCCCTGGTTTGACTACATATGATCGGACTCTTGACAGTTTGGCTTGGTACAAGTATGGGACCTGTTATCAAGAATGCTTGGGACTTGGGGTTTTCTGGATAAGGGATCATTCCTTAATTTAGATCTCCATAGCTTATGTCTACTAAAAATGAATTTAAACATTTGGGGGCAGATTTATTAAGGTTCGAGTTTTTGCCATAAAAATTCAAGTTCGCAAGTTGTATTTTTTGGTCAAAACTCACATTTTTGGGTTAAAAAAAATACTTTTGGCGCCTCTAAGCTAAGGACAAATATTGGAGGATATTGTCACATAAAAGTCACAGAAAAATGTGTATTTGCATTTGAGTTATTGTTAAAAATGTGTTCTCTGCTTACTGTTAAAAACACTGATATTTTACATCTCTGAATTTATTATTGCACACAGAGCAAGCTCCTTGGTATCCCAAAAAAAGGAGTGTGAAATGAATCTTTGAAGTAGCTGCGTAGCAACTGGTGGCCTCAATTAAAATATTTTCAGGAGTGCTTTTGGTTTGCCTACATCTGATAGTTAATATTATGGATTTTATATGGTCTGTGGCATTAAAGAACTGGTATGGAATCCCTTAATCAGAAAGCTTCATTACAGGAAGGTCGTCTCCCATAGAGTCCATTTTAAGCAAATACAGTAATTTTTATAAACGCTTTTCTTTTATCTCTGTGATAATAAAACATTAGTTTATATTTTAATCCATGGTTCTGGTGACCAGGGAATTTTTTCCTTTGCAAGGACAATGAATTACGAATGATCATGTGCTTTATCTGGCAAAGCTGTGACTAAAACATCACTTTTCCAGTAAAGAAAACAAAACCACTTTATAATGACTGGGAAATCCCAGATGTTCTAGAGACAAAAAACTGATTGCACGTTTCTTAGATGTCAAAACAATTCAAGTTACCAGTTGTTATGTCTAGTGACGGGTGAATTTATCCCGTTTCGATTCGCCGAAAGGAGAATTTTGATGCTCGTGTCAATTGTTAAATTGTGCAATGGTTTTGACGCAACGATTTTTACAGCGTGCGTCCAAAAATTTATACCGGCAGCAAATTTTCGCAAATTTATTTGCGGGCGGAGAAACGAGGAAATTCAATGTGAATTCTCACCTGCCAAATTTATTCGCCCATCACTAGCTATGTCTTTGTATTTACTAGGGATACACTGAATCCATTATTTGGGATTTGGCCAAATCCTTGGTGAAAGATTCGGCCCAAATACCGAACTGAATCCGAATCCTAATTTGCATATGCAAATTAGTGCAAAGAAAGGAAAAAGTGGAAAAAAATATTTTCCCTACCCACCCCTAATTTACATATGCAAATAAGGACTTGGATTCGGTTCGGCCAGGCACAAGGATTTGGCTGAATCCTGGCCGAATCCCGAACCAAATCCTGGATTCGGTGCATCCCTAGTATTTACATCTAAGAAAGATCTGCCTTGAAACAACCATAAAAAGTAGTAGGTTGGGAATAAAAGATTACTGAGAGGCAACCTGTCATTACGTCTAATCAGATGAATTGATTCTGCATTATGCCAATAAGTGAAGCAAGTACATATATTTCTCAGGGAAACAGCACTTTTGAGCTTTTGCAAGTGCTTGTCAGGTGATTCCCATGCAAACCCATGAAGCTAGTTTGGGGGCCCTACTACAATGCCCAAAGTGCTCCCCAACAATCAGTGGCGTAACTAGAGTGTGCTGGGCCCCCCTTCAAAAAAAATATTCAGATAGGCCCGGCGCACTCAAATCCCCATTTTCCCGCCCACTTTCCACCCAATAATCCAAATTTTGAAAAATTTCCTTTTACTCTGTAATAATAAAACAATACCTTGTACTTGATCCAAACTAAGATATAACTAACCCTTATTGGAAGCAAAATCAGCTTATTTGGTTTATTAAATATTTATATGACAACTTATGAAGATCCAAATTACAGAAAGATCCGTTATCCGGAAAACCCCAGGTACAGAGAATTCTGGATAACAGGTCCCACACCTGTATTTCAATGCAATTTGATACACAGTACATACAAGCTGGCACAAAACAAGCAAAAATATGGAGTTGCACACTGTATGCAAAATACACCCATGGCTTGTCTCTCTGTTGGTAGACAGATATTACTAGGTGGACTTAACATGAAGCTACATTAGTATTTGCATTGCATACATTTACTGCTCCATAAGCATACACAGCCAGAAAAAGAATATACCAGGGGCCTATTTACTAACAATTGCATTTCATTTTTTCCACGAATCTCTAAAAATTTTGGGGGATTTTTTAAAGCCTTTATTAATGTGATCAAACCACTAAAACCACTAATACAAAACTTTACCAGGTAAAAATTGTCAAGGTCCTACAGAAGTCAATGGCAGCTGCACTGATCCTATTGGACCCTTGTAAATGAATTTGGACTTTTAAGAGTTTTCAGATTTTTTTTTGCTAGGAATTGCCGCATTTTTAGGGGTTTTAGAGGTATTCGGGAGGGGGTTCAGAACGTGCAGATTAATTTTCCATTCATACTTTTTTATTCAGATCTTTTAGTAAATGTCATGACATTCAGAGTTTTAGAGAAAGTGAGTTTAGTGTTGGTTTCAAAAAACTCTAAAACCATTAAAATCTGACCTTTGATAAATAGGCCTCCAGAAGTATGATGTCGGATAAAGTAAATTTCTTTATTTAATAAACCATGGAATTATGTCTATATGCAGGTCTACTGCTTCAGGCCACTGGTTACCAAACATAGTTACAATTAAGTTGGGTTGAAAAGACAATAATCCATCAAAGTTCAACTCCTTCAAATAACCTCCAGTGCATATATATATATATATCTATACAGACCTATCTATACACTCACATATTGTATATAAACTATATACTACGGATACCTATTCCAAATTAACTGTATTTTAAGATCACAATAGCCTTGGATATCCTGCTTGTGGAAGTCCAAAAAGTCAAGAAAAGTAGGGATAATTTCCGACCACAAACGTAATTTCAGACTTAAAGGGATACTGTCATGGGAAAAAAACTTTTTTTCAAAACGCATCAGTTAATAGTGCTACTCCAGCAGAACTCTACACTGAAATCCATTTCTCAAAAGAGCAAACAGATTTTTTTATATTCAATTTTGAAATCTGATGAAAATCAGATTTCAAAATGGGGCTAGACATTTTGTCAATTTCCCAGCTGCCCCTGGTCATGTGACTTGTGCCTGCACTTTAGGAGAGAAATGCTTTCTGGCAGGCTGCTGTTTTTCCTACTCAATGTAACTGAATGTGTCTCAGTGGGACATGGGTTTTTACTATTGAGTGTTGTTCTTAGATCTACCAGGCAGCTGTTATCTTGTGTTAGGGAGCTGTTATCTGGTTACCCTCCCATTGTTCTTTTATTTGGCTGCTGGGGGGGGGGAATGGAGGGGGTGATATCACTCCAACTTGCAGTACAGCAGTAAAGAGTGATTGAAGTTTATCAGAGCACAAGTCACATGACTTGGGGCAGCTGGGAAATTGATAATATGTCTAGCCCCATGTCAGATTTCAAAATTGAATATAAAAAAGTCTGTTTGCTCTTTTGAGAAATGGATTTCAGTGCAGAATTCTGCTGGAGTAGCACTATTAACTGATTCATTTTGAAAAAATACTTTTTTCCCATGACAGTATCTGAATCCTAATTTGCATATGCAGGTGACCGGATAAAGGTAATTCCAGAAGAATCTGTTTGACATGTTTAGAAATACATAAAGTAAGAAAACTGACTCAGAGTTCTCTGACAAAGAGATGATGAGCCTGGTATTACCAGTCTAAACCTGCAGATATTTACAGTTTCAAGAATGAACAATTTATGTTTGCACTCCCCTATTCAAATTTTATGCAGGATAAAAATATATGCTCCTATCTAAAATATAACTTTGATTGCATTTAGTTATAAAAAACAAAGAAAAACTTGTATATAAGTGATGCTAAAATCAGAAGGGGTCCCCTTCAATTGCTGTAATATAAGAGGTTGTAGAAGAAACCCAGGCACTCCATTGACCAAAAGAGGAATTACAGGTATGGGACCTGTTATCAGAATGCTCAGGACCATGGGTATTTCCATAATTTGGATCTCCATTCCTTGAGTCTGGTAAAAAATAATTTAAACATTAAATAAACCCAATAGGTTTGTTTTGCCTCCAATATGGATTGAATATATCTTAGTTGGGATCAAGTACAAGGTAATGTTTTATTATTATTACAGAGAAAAGGAAATCATTTTAAAAAAATTTAATTATTTGCTTAAAACGGAAATGGCCTTCCCATAATTCAGAGCATTCTGGATAATGGATCTCATACCTCTATTGGAAGACATTAGTAACATTAAGAATAAATGTAACATACCTATACTATATTGCAATTTTCATCACATGGTCTAATAGGAAAGCTGCTTTAAAAATGTGGTACAAAGGTTTTCCATTTGTTTTTAATGCTGGGTATAAATGTATTGCTTTGTGTACCTTCTGGTTCTGAAAGTAAAGTTGCTGCCAGTTTAACAGAAACACAGTGAAATAAAAAAAGAGAATTCTTGGATAATGAATAGTCCCATAAACATATTAAAGGATAAATCTAGAAGAAGAAACAGAAATATAGGAATCCTGTGGAAAAACCTTCTGATTTGGAAAAATCTTATAACATTCACATACAATTTGTCACAAATGCCAGTAAGATTGTTTCCTTCTTTATTTTCAGGACAATGGATATATGTCAATAGAAAAAAAGAAAGTGTAAAAATCTAGTAATAGAGAAGCACAACATAAAAACATGGTGTTTTTTATGTAGAAACAAATAGTGAAGAAAGCAGCTCAAGTCAGCCTTTTCACTGAACGGAAAACTATAGGTGTGAGGTGGACGAGATTCTATTTAGGCAGAATATTTATACCAATTTATTTATAGCAACGTTGCTCATGTGACACCAACATTTCTGTCACAAACATGCTTTTCCTGTAAATGTGACAAATGGGAGCAACTGAGCACTGCCACTTTGTGGACAATACTCGTCACTACAACCCTTCATTTTTAAAAGCGCACACTCATTTTCTATAAATTGAGAATCAGTGTTCAACAAATGCCCAGTAAATGGGGCCCATTTCAAAACAGAAGCAGGGTGAAAAAAAAATAGGGAAAAAATATAGGAAGACTGGTACTTTTTTCCAGAAAAGGTGACAACCCCAGTGGGGAGTGTCCATTTTAAGCAGTATTGGTGCATGTGCAGTTGGAGCAGTCTACCTGTCCGTAGCAACCGTGCATGCTCCAAAAGTGCTGTGAATTGTCAAAGGGAACTAAGAGGACCCAAAGAAGCCTGAAGATCCGGAAGATGGTGCCCATGAGCTCTGCTGTACTTACTGTGCACCGATATGTGAGCAATGCATTTGGGACACTTTCAGGGGTAATGAACTATGCAGGGGGGGAAGCAGGGTGGGGGCTATCTAGGGTAGTAGGTAGGGGTTTTTCTTGTAGGAGGGGAGGTATTCCCCTTGACAAAGGCTATTACGCTGAAACCTTGGGGCTAATTCTCATTGCTGGCAAGCGTATCCGCTGTCTGTGTTTTTTTCCTTTTTGCCTTGTTTTTGCACAAAGTATGGTATGTATTTTTACTTGATGACATTGCTGTACATATATGTTCATCTTTGATAGATACATGTGTGACCTATTTGTGCAATATATTGACTGAAAGAAATATATATAAAGATTTTTTTTTTTAATTCATACCACTGTGTATTTGCAGTTCTTTGTGAGTGTGCATACCCAATAGCTGTAATATTGTGTATTTTGGTTACTCTGCTGAAGTATTTTTGGGTTATTTTGCACCTCTTATCCATGTTATTCTAAAATATCTAAATTTTTCGAGTGCCCTCCCTTAGTCTGTATACTTGTACATATTCTCTCAGCATCATTGTTCTCAGTTTCTTTTCTGGTTCTCAAATGGTGACATATCATTTTCATATTGTACATTAGAAGTGGTATATTTTCAACTGAACTCGCTATTCAGGGATATTTTATGAAAAAGTCTGTGGTGTCCTAGGGACTGAAACTGGGGCCTATCCCTGGAAAAAATGGGACTAATGGAAACCTTATGAAAAAGGCTTATCTTGTACAAATTTCACTGAATTCCATGAAGCAATGTGAAGATAAACATGTAGATATTTGTTTCTCTTGAATTCGGATCTTATCTGGTTTCCCTACTCCTTCCCATGGTATACTGATTTATCTCACAGTCACAGTTTCATCCTTGACAAAACAAAATACTAAAAGAAGACAAAATAATAGATTTATTCTACAGCAGGAAGGGCAGGGAAACACTGAAGAATACTTGGTCGGTGACCAGTTCTGTTGTGAAACTTTCTACTAATAGATCTAATAAACCCAATTTATTATTTCTAAATCTTTTCTGATGAAGGTAGGGGGTACACCAAAACAGCAGCTCAACAGTTACAAACGATTTGCTAAAACTTGTTGGGGGGGTGGGCACAATGACTGTTGGCTGGAGAGAGACTTTCAATAGACAAAACCAGAAAAAAATACTAACATTTAACAATAGCCCGGTTTACAAAAAAAAAAAGCAAATAAAAACAGCATGCTAGGGAAAAAAATGAACTTGCAGCTATCAAAGCTATAATGAAGTCCATTGGGACAGCTGTATACAAGCCCCAAAAGATTATAGGGCAATTTGCTCAATTTTACACTATATGTAGAAAGTAAAGCTGACTCCACCATGACTACCCCCTCAGGGATAAGAGCCCAGTCTCTAGTAAACAGCAAACCAACAAAGGCCCTTGGTCCGGCTTTATATCCTCATAATAAACTTATTTTCAGAAGCGAATAATAGTGACGAGCGAACCTGTTGTGGAAAAATTTTCAAAACAGCAAAATATATGCAAAACATTTTTTACATGCGACAATTTTTTATTTGCGCTACAATTTTTCTTGCTCCAAATGTATTTAAGTCAATGGGTGTTTTTTCTTATGGCGACTTTTTTCTCCAAACGCATTAAAGTCAATGGATGTTTTTTCTTATGGGCGTTTTTCTCAGCGACTTTTCTGTCACTGCAAATTTTTGCCGCAATTTTGCTAAACAATTCTCAGTTGGCAAAATGCAAAATTTTGCTTCAAATCCACGGCTGGGAACATTTTTTTCTCATCGCTAGTGACTGATGATATTGAATCATCCTTCCGAGTCCTACCCGAAGGCATGGGCTCCGTTGCCCAAGCTGTTCCCAGCTACCGCCAGCGAACAGCTCGAACGGGTGGGTCCCCCTTCGCCGAAGCTAGGGAGGGCCCACCACCCCGCCCCCCCGAAGGGGTTTGGGGACGTTTGGACTCCCCTTCGCCGAAGCTAGGGGGAGTCCCGTCTACCCTGGGTTCTGCCGAAGCTTCCCCCAGGGCGTGTCATGGCCTGCGAGTCCAGCCAAAAGACCGTGACCCCATCCAGGGTGCTCAAACCAGACACAAAAAGGGTGCTGGAGTGGGCGGTGCAAGGCCATTGGTTGCCTTTTGCAAGGCTCTGGTTGGCAGCCAGAAAAAGAAAAGACTTCCCGCCCACCTAATGGCAAGGGCAAAGGAAGTGAAGCTTGATTAAGCATGGGTGCATGTGCATCTCCCCCGACTCAAAATGCAAGTCAGGGGCCACCCTCATGGGAGCACAGCGGCCCAGCTTTCATCAAGCTTCTGCTTCTCAGCCTAGTCCAGAGGACCAATGGTTTCTCCGTTCTTCAGATAGGATCATTAGAACAGATACTCCTCTTTGGTCTTGCCAGCCAGAGGACCAAGTGGTTCCAAAGGTACTACACTTGATCTTAGCCAAAAGGCCGAGAAGTGACTGATACTTCAAATGCATGCTCTGCTCAACCTCCTGCTCAGATTATGCTAAGGACAAACAAAATGGTTCTCATCCAGACCAGGTAAGCATTATAGTAGGGAGAGCTGCTATAGATAGATGTGGATTTTCTATTTTTCTGAAATTTACATTGCTTTAACACAACCTTCTAGGAAATTTAAAATCAGGGTTCTACTGTACATTTGTACGTTCTACTGTAACTTTACCAATAACCAATACAAGAGGTAAAAGCCCTGATCAATAGATAATACAATCTAAAATAAAAATGTCCCTAGTACCTAAGATCTTGTACCTTTATGTATCTTTTCGAATACCTATGAATTTAAATACCAGAGAAGAGGTACTAATTTGGTTACTACACAATGAAAGGTTGAACTTCCAAATTTTCTGCTACTCCTAGTAGGCAGCCTAACCTGCTAATATGATTAAACTAGACATACCTACTCACAAGATTATATGGGATAGATTTGAGGCTCATATTTTAAAACTTGCCTCTCTGAAATCTGTTATATGGATTCATTCAAGGCACAGACAAAAGGAGCTGACAATTATTAAAAGAGTCCTGTCACCCACACATAAAAAGTTGTATAATAAAAGTCCTTTGCAAATTAAACATGAAACCCAAATTCTTTTTTCTTATTAAAATGTCCGTACCTGTTATAAATGGTGTCTCAGCTGCCTATCATATATTGCCTGCCCCGTCTTTATGGCTCAGGCATAGAGGCAGGGCAGGAGATTACTTTCACTTTCCATTCTGTACTTCCTAAATTCGTTGCCCCCCCCCCATTACATTCCACCTCCATTTTCACCATCTAATTGTGTAGCTAGTGCATGGGAATGGGCATCAGGTCCTCCATTGTGGTACATAAACAAGATTTTGGCGTGATGCAAAGCTTGCCTTAATAACAATGTTCACAAAATGTCCCCACCCTGCTTGCTGTGATTTTATAATTTCCAGACTGAAGGAAACAAGATTTCAATATAGTGTAAGTAAAGTTTGTATTTTGCTTGATTAAAACAAAAGAAAATAATTAGGAATTACTTCTTAGGGTGACAGGTCCCCTTTAAGTATACCTTATGCTGAGTAAATAACTAGATGACCACTGGAGAGACAGATGCTATATTCTTTTTTTATTTCACAATTTTGAGGTAAACAGTCAGGTTTTCAGACTCCGGAACAAACACATAGCATGTCTTAAAGGATGTGGTATTAAAAGATAGAAGTTGCAATTCATGTATGTGACCTTATTTGGTATCATATAAGCACTTAATTTAATTAACACTTTGGATGCTAAAGCTTTTGTGCACCTTTTAATATATTTCTACACAATCAAGCAATATAGAGGCTAGCAGTTTATCCAAAATAATCCCTAACAACTGAAACAAAGGAACAAGTGCTAGCCAAGTGCCCAGCACCTCAGTAAAATAATCATTGCAGTTTGGAACCATTCCCCAGGCTCTCTGGCTACCTTGGTGGATTCAGAAATGCATAAAAGAACAAATGCAGAATACGTATTACATCACTGTAATGTAAAGAGTATTTTCTTCCATTGTGAAGTGATGGATTCTGAGACTAGAAGTCTCTCTGCTTTCCAGAGAATCTGTGCACCAACCACTATGATAAGCAGAGAAACTTCAAGTCCCAGAATCCATCACCTTACAGTAGAACAAAGTGAGGGAGAGGTTCGCATTACAATCCATGGCTGGCGAAAAAAATAGTTTATCGCTAGTGACTGATCCTTCAAATGCATGCTCTGTTCAACCTCCGGCTCAGATTATGCTAAAGGGATACTGTCATGGGAAAATGTCAAAATGAATCAGTTAATAGTGCTGCTCCAGCAGAATTCTGCACTGAAATCAATTTCTCAAAAGAGCAAACAGATTTTTTTATATTCAATTTTGAAATCTGACATGGGGCTAGACATATTGTCAATTTCCCAGCTGCCCCAAGTCATGTGACTTGTGCTCTGATAAACTTCAATCACTCTTTACTGCTGTACTGCCAGTTGGAGTGATATCACCCCCCTCCCTCTCCCCCCTCAGCAGCCAAACAAAAGAACAAAGGGAAGGTAACCAGATAACAGCTCCCTAATACAAGATAACAGCTGCCTGGTAGATCTAAGAACAACACTCAATAGTAAAAACCCATGTCCCACTGAGACACATTCAGTTACATTGAGAAGGAAAGCAGCTTGCCAGAAAGCATTTCTCTCCTAAAGTGCAGACAGGCACAAGTCACATGGCCTGGGGCAGCTGGGAAATTGACAAAAAAAAACCTAGAGGAGCAAATCAGTGAATTTGCAGAGGCACATAACGACCTTGCGGACTCGCATACTAAAGTACAGGCGGAAACTGACAGACTGTCCGAAAAGCTAACAGATCTGGAAGACAGATCCCGCCGTAATAACCTACGGATCAGAGGGATCTCTGAAGAGGTAGGCCCACAGGAGTTGGAGCAGCACATCCCGCAGCTGTTGGCTGCCATCATGCCAGACTCCCACCAATTGGAACGGGACCGTATTCACAGGGTCCCCAAGCACAAGGTGGCCCGATGCGGCACCACGAGATGCACTGGTACAGATCGACTTCTTTAAAACCAAAGAGAAGCTACTTTCGCTTGCTCGGAAAAAGGAGGGGTGGCCGTCGGAATACCAAAAAATGGAGGTTTATACAGATCTGTCGCCTGCAACGTCACTAAAGACGATGGCCTTTGCTGAAATTACGTCTCTACTAGCCAACACAGCATTCCTTATAGGTGGGGTTATCCGGTCAAGCTGATAGTACAAAGAAATGGAGTGCCCACAACGCTATCAACAGCTGATGACGCAAAGAAAGCCCTCATACGGTGGAACATCATCCCACCGGAGCAGGACATAGAGACCCGGGTACAACGCAGACCTCCCATACCACCGAGCAAATTGAGGAAAGATTGGTCTAAAGTATAATGTCGCCTATGGTTAGGTTAAACTACAGAGATGTCAAATCCTGCTGCCCCCATAAGGAACCAAAGTGATCAGGACGGTAAGGTAATTCAGAAATTCCCCTGTCCACAGTGAGATACAGAATCTGTGGAGCCCCCACTGACTCCATACTAACTGAGTAGTCACACCATGGTATTTAATATACGCTACCACATGCACTTTTTGCAGTTCTTAAGTTTAATGTTCTATGTTTTGTTGACACACATGTTTTACTATACTGTTTTTTCCACCATACCTAAGTGGTATCGCAGAAATGCAAGGTTAACTCAATGTGATGTTGTAACGAATGTAGTATTAGAAGTAACTATTGAATTAATGCATCGGAATACTGGGATTTCCCAGCGGGTAAAGCAATTGGCCATTTTGATGAGATTGTATGCTTTTATTCTCTGAATGCTAGGGGACTAAATTCCCCCAATAAAAGGAATCAAGCCCTCAGAGATGTCTAAAGCTGATATACATTTCTATCAGGAAACGCATTTTAGTGTAAAGAATCAGCCAAGGTTTTCAAACAAGCATTACCCCCATAGCTACCACTCATATTCACAAAATAAAACTAAGGGAGTGTCCATTTTGGTGTCCTCACGTGTGTCATTTCAACTGTTGTAGTTGGTTGTTGACAATGTCAAATACACTTTGGTAAATATATATGTCCCAAATGACAATCAGAGTAGATTTCTTGCGCATACTTTTACCAAACTGCTTAATGACAGGCAGGGGAAATGCATAATAGCCGCTGATTTTAACTTGACCCTAAACCCTCACTTAGATGTTCATAGAGCAGGTAGGAGAAAATTAGTTCATACTTACCGAAATTTTCTTTTCCTGGCCATCCTCCCCGTCAGCATAAAATACACGAATGGGTTAATCTCCTGCTGCTTCCCAGCCTGGACAGAAGAACATGTTAATTTCCTTAGCCATAAAGCCCAACCCCCTTCTGACTCAATCAGTCTCTTTATAAAGCAAACAAAGAAACAAAAAAAGGGTGGGTATGCTGACGGGGAGGATGGCCAGGAAAAGAAAATTTCGGTAAGTATGAACTAATTTTCTCCTTTCCTGGCCATCCTCCGTCAGCATAAAATACACGAATGGGTCATACCCAAGCAATCAAATAAAGGGAGGGAGACAATGATGCTTAATTTCTTTTATATGCAGAACAAAGAATAGATTGCCCAAACTGGGCTTGAGCTGAAGACATGACATCTAATCTGTAATGCCTTATAAACGTGTTGGGAGTGACCCAAGTCGCAGCCCTGCAGATTTCCTCAGACGAAATTCCTGCCTCTGCTGCCCAAGAGGCGGCCATGCCACGTGTAGAATGTGCCTTAACTCCTCCAGGCAAAGAACTGCCCTGCTCCTTGTAAGCTGAAGCTATGGCCTTGACTATCCAGGAACTTAACGTAGATTTAGAAGCTTGCTCCCCCTTTCTCTTTCCTGCTGGAATGATAAACAACATCCTTGATTTCCTGATGCTTTCCGTTCTCTTGATGTAAACCTCTAAGCATCTTTTAACATCCAGTGTTGAATCCTTCTCTTGAGAAGATATGGGAGGCTCAAAAGCTGGTAGGACAATAGGCTCATTGATATGAAATTTAGTTACAACCTTAGGAAGGAAACTTAGAACTGGCCTAAGAATCACCTTCTTTTCATGAAAGATGG
Organism: Xenopus laevis; assembly: GCF_017654675.1. Taxonomy (NCBI): domain Eukaryota; kingdom Metazoa; phylum Chordata; class Amphibia; order Anura; family Pipidae; genus Xenopus; species Xenopus laevis. The sequence continues at coordinate 148,637,021 of NC_054373.1, forward strand.
TAAAAGGAGGATCCACAGAAAGGGCTTGAAGCTCGGAGATCCTTCTTGCTGATGTAATGGCCACTAGAAAAAAGGTTTTTAAAGTGAGTAACCACAAAGGTGCTTGTTCCAGAGGTTCAAAAGGCTCATTAGATAGGGCTTCCAATACTAGTGGAAGATCCCAGGTTGAAGAGACAGACTTGGTTGGAGGTCGAATTCTAAGTACACCTTGGAAGAATCTTTCCACCAATGGATCCTTGGCATATCTTACTCCTAAGACTGCAGATAAAGCAGAAGTGTGACCCTTCAAAGTGCTGAGACTTAAACCCTTTTGAAGTCCTTGCTGGAGGAACTCCAAGACGTCCGCCACAGATGGTGTTAAAGGGTTAAGCTGCCTGTCTGAAGCCCAGGTAGAAAAGGTTTCCCAAACCTTATTATATTTAGCATTGGTGTTGCTTTTCCTAGCTTTAATCAGGGTCTCTATTACTGAATCTGAACAGCCTACTTCTTTTAAGATCTTCCTCTCAACCTCCAGGCCATCAGCTTGAGACTGGATGGATCGGGATGTTTCCACCTGCCCTGGAGAAGAAGGTCTCTGGTTTGAGGGAGAAACAAGGGTTCCGCTACTAACATCCGTCTGAGGAGTGGGTACCAGGGTCTCCTGGGCCAATCCGGGAGAATAGCAATCACTTCCATATTCGAGGTCAGGACCTTCCGCAAGACTCTCATTACTATTGGTATTGGAGGAAAAACATAGGCAAACAGACCCTCCCAATTCTGGGAGAGAGCATCCACCGCTGCAGCTCCTGGACAGGGGGCTCTGGAGAAGAAATTCTTCAGCTTGGCATTCTGCTCTGTCGCCATCAGATCTACTTCCGGACAACCCCAAAGAGATGTTATCCAAGCAAAGACCTCTTGATTTAGTTCCCACTCCCCCTTCGGTAAGTGGTGACGACTCAAGTAGTCTGCTTTCGAGTTTTGAACTCCAGGAATATGCTGGGCTGTCAAGTCCTGAAGATGAATCTGAGCCCACTCCATAGTTGGTGTTGTCTCTCTGAGTAGAGATCTGCTCCTTGTTCCACCCTGTCCTCTGATGTATGCTACAGCCGCAGCATTGTCCGTCCTGACCTTTACAAAGGATCCTAGGAGAGTTTCCTTGAAGGACACTAGAGCTTGAAGGATAGCTCTTAGCTCCAAGACGTTGGAAGGGACTGTGGATTGATCTTCCTGCCAAACTCCTTGTGCAAAGATATCTAGAAGGTGAGCTCCCCAGCCCGACCCGGAGGCATCCGTGAATACTTCTATCCATGGTGGCTCCTCCAAAGGAAAACCCTTCCTGAGATTGCTTGGAACCTTCCACCAAGCGAGGTGCTTCTTGCACTCTTGAGTGATCCGAATTGTCTGAGACCAATTCTGAACAATTGGATTCCATTGCCTGAGAAAAGATAATTGGACAGGTCTCATTCTCCACTTCGCCCACTTGACTAGGCCAATAGTTGAGGTTAGGAGACCTAACAGCCTCATGAATTTCCTTGCTGAAGTGCAAGACCTTTCCTGGAACTGAGATACCTGTAGAACAACATGTTGAATTCTTTGCAATGGAAGAGAAATCATCCCTAAAATTGTGTCTATCTGAGCCCCAAGATACACCATTCTCTGAACCGGAATCATCTGGCTCTTGGCTAGATTTACAATCCAACCAAACTTCTGCAAAACCTCTCTGGTTTGCTGCAGGTTGGATAATAGAGTCTTCGGATCTCTGGCTACTAGTAACAGGTCGTCCAGATAGTGGTAAATCTCTATGTTGTTTTGCCTCAATTTCGCTATTACCACAATAATCACCTTTGTAAAGGTTCTTGGTGAAGTCGCGAGTCCAAATGGGAGACAGCGAAACTGGTAATGTTGATCTCGCAAACAGAAGCGTAGATACTTCTGGTGTTCTTGAGCAATAGGGATATGTAGATAAGCGTCTTTTAAGTCCAAAGACGCAAGCCAATCTCCTGGATGAATGACAGCCTTTATTGTCGACAAGGTTTCCATCTTGAATGGCTGATACTTTAGAAATTTGTTTATTTCTCGAAGATCCAATATTGGACGTAGATCTCCGGAAGCTTTGGTGACTAGAAAAAGAGGAGAATAGAACCCTTTTCTTTCCTCTTGAAGATGGACTACTGAAATTGCCTGTTTTAATAACAGTTGTTGGACATAATGAAAAAGAGCTTGCCTTTTTGAGGGCTCTTTGGGTATAGTGGTAGAAACAAAATGATCTACGGAAGGTTTTAAAGAAAAATCTAAACGGTAGCCTCTTTGTACAGTAGCGACTACCCAGGAATCCAAAATTTCTTGGGCCCATACCTCCTGAAATGCGAGCAGTCTTGCCCCAACAGGAGGATGGACAGGGAGACCGTCATTGAGCCTTTGGAGAGGGTTTAGGCGATCTTGGAGTCTTAACTCTGGATTTGAAAGCGGCCTGATTTGATCGCCAGGATGGGGTTCTGAAATCTCTTCCAAATCGGAATCCTCTAGACTCGTCTCTTCTTCGTGAAAACCCCTCTGGCTGTTTTCGAGAATTGTCTCGAAAGCGTCTAGTCTGAGGCAAAAATGTGCTCTTTCCACCTGAAGATTTAGAAATGATGTCATCTAGAGCCTTCCCAAACAATCTCTTCCCCTCATAAGGCATCTTGCAAAGTGAATTCTTAGAAGCTGTGTCAGCAAACCAGGATCTCACCCAAAGGGCTCTACGGGCTGCAACGCCAAATGCCATGGCCCGTGCCGATAACTGCACTAAATCCAAAGAGGCTTGAAGGCAAAAATTAGATGCTAATCTAAAATCTTGAATACCTTCTAAGATCTTTTCTCTGGGCACCAAATCTCTCACAGCTTGCTCCAGATTCTCCGACCACAAAGAGAGAGCCTTAGTTACTGAAACCAAAGCCACTGATGGCTTACAGGCTGCACCCGCCGACATGTAACATTTCTTTAATTCAGATTCCATACGTCGGTCCATAGGGTGCTTCAGGGCAGAGATATCATCTATAGGTAACGCAGTCTTCCTAGACAATCTCGCTACCGGAGCATCCACAGAAGGAGGTGTACTACAAATTTCCTGAATATCATCTGAAAAGGGATATAACTTTTGAATCCTCTTTTCAACCGGGACTCTCTTAGAGATCTTTTCCCATTCAATACGGATCAGGTCTTGAACCTCCTTATGGACAGGAAAAACTGTCTTCTTTCTCTTAGAAAAAAGGAGGGAAGTTGAGGGCTGGTCTGGGTCCTCTAGATTCAGAGTACGCTTGATAGCTTTAATAAGAGGCACTAAATGCTTTTGATCAAAAACTGAAATTTCTTCATCAGCATCTTCCTCATCAGATGTATCAGTAGATGAGATCTCTTGCACAGAAGAATCCTTATTTATTAGAGATAGATCTGAAGTAGAGAGTACTGTCTCTTTAAGAGTCTGGGAGACTGCACTTTTAATCCACTGCATTAAAGACTGCTGATCCGGAAGACCAGAGGAAGTGGAAGGTATAGGTGGGTCTTGAGAGGGTCCCTCTATCTCCCTAGAAAGATATTCATCGAAGCAGTTTTGACAAACTCTTTTATCCTTAATGGCAGCATTGCTACAAGTCTTGCAGCGTCTCTCAGAATCATGCCTGCTCTTCTTACTTGGCTCTTCCAAAGGAGCAGAGGCACTATAGAAATAAGGATAGGCATAGCCGTTAGTGTGGGGATTCTTTTCGAAAGAAGGTGCAGAAAAAAATATCTTCTGTACTCACGTAGTGGCTTTAGGAGCGGCTCTCTTGGAGGCAGCCGAATCCATCGCATAACCCGCAGTTCAGCAACAAGGGCAGCGAGGAATCGGCAAGATGAACTTTTAAAAAGGTCACGATGACGTCATCGCGCGCACCAGAACCCGGAAGTGCGGTACGCAAATAGGAGCCGCAAAAGCGGCGAACATACCCTGGCCGCACAGGGTCCCCCTCCAAGCAACGCAGTTGCCGTACAGGATAGGGGCTACGGGCAGAGAGAAGATCCCCCAAGAACTGTGCCCGGTAATCTCTTCATGCTGTGAGTACTACAAAAACCAAAAAAGAAAAAGAAAAAAAGGATTACACAGAGGGAACAATCTCCTCTGCTATCCAGACTGGGACAGAAGAAAAAAGACTGATTGAGTCAGAAGGGGGTTGGGCTTTATGGCTAAGGAAATTAACATGTTCTTCTGTCCAGGCTGGGAAGCAGCAGGAGATTAACCCATTCGTGTATTTTATGCTGACGGAGGATGGCCAGGAAATTAAGGAGGTAATAAACAAAAATCGTCTAGCTCAAGCCAAAAGATTTAAAGCTCTACTACATAACTTTGCCCTGATCAACATATGGAGAGCTAAATACCCCTTAGAAAAGACTTCACGTATTACTCCCCAAGATTCCGAACGCGCACTAGAATTGATATGTTCCTTACTGATTTGCAAACTACCCCACAAGTTACCAAACCGTGGATTGGTTTGCGAACATGGTCGGACCACGCTCCGATTGGTATGGAACTCCCCTTAAATAAACTCTCAGACAAACTCCCCTGGAAACTGAACACTACATTATTACAGAATGAGGAGAACAGAAAGTATATTGAGCAGAAAATAATAAAAAATTTTAGGGAAAACAATCCTCGGGATACCAGCTGGGTAGACCTCGGGATACCAGCTGGGTAGACCTCGGGATACCAGCTCGGTAGACCTAGAAAAAAACCTTATACAAAACTTTAATGCGAATACAGTTAAGCAAATAGAGGAAACACAAAGTAAATTGAACACGATTTTAGCTGCTAAAACAGCGTACCTGCTACAATGTATGAAGCACCACTTTTACACTAAGGGCAACAAAGCTGACCGCTTGCTAGCAAATTTGCTAAGACAAAAACTGGCACAAAATCGAATACAATACTTGATGGAAGCTCAAACGAAAATAACAGATCCTAAGCAGATAGCAAACAGGTTTGCGCTTTACTATAGGAATCTATATAACATAGGCTCCAACCCAGCGAGTCCAAGGCCCCTCCCAGACCACTTTGAAGCACATCTGAACAAATTAGATCTCCCTTCACCAACCCCACAACAGTTGGAATCCCTAAGTAAACCTATCCAACTCGAGGAAATTCAAAATATTAATATAGAACTGAAACTTGGCAAAGCTCCAGGCCCAGGTGGCTTTACTAATCAGTATTACAAAATGTATGTTGACCTATTATCTCCGCACCTGCTTCGATTATTCCAGAATATCATGGACACAGGTTTGATTAATCCAGAGTACTTACAAGCCCACGTGGTTACCATCCCTAAACCTGATAAAACCCAAGATCAGTGTGAAAATTACAGACCCATTGCTTAATACTGACCTCAAAATATACCCTAAGTTACTAGCTCAAAGACTTAATTTGGTACTGCCCTCTCTTATTAAAAACAATCAAGTGGGATTTATACTTACCAGACAAACAGCCGACAGTTCCAGGAGGTTCCATAATATTTTACATTTACTTAAAAGCACTAAAACACCGGCCCTACTACTTTCCCTAGAAGCAGAGAAGGCGTTTGACAGGGTAAACTGGGAGTATTATGAGAGCTAAACTAGCAAAATTCCAGCTTGGAGACTCGTTTTAAAAAGCTATATCTTCACTATACTCAAAACCAACAGCTAAAATTTGTACCATGGGAGCCCTGTCAGACGCCTTCGAGCTTACAAATGGGACAAGGCATGGGTGCCCACTATCGCCCTTGATCTTTGCCTTAATGGTCGAACCGCTGGCTCAAAGTATAAGGGACAATCAGGATATAAAGGGCGTACACACACCTGTAGGGCAACAGAAGATTGGATTGTTTGCAGATGATATTCTTCTGGCTATCACAAATCCCCTAACCTCTCTACCTAATATTCTTAGAGAACTAGAACAATTCCAAACAATATCGTGGTATAAAATTAATACCACAAAAACACAAGCATTACCCATTAACATACCTAAGCAGGTTCTGAAAGGGATTGCAGATTACCACGCTTTTGAGTGGTGTGATTCCTATGTAACTTACTTGGGAATCAAACTACCCAAAGACCCGGAAATGATTTTCAAGCTAACCCACTCTCCATTGACAAGACTAGCAGAATCAGAATGTAAGAGATGGTGAAAAGAAACAATTTCATGGTATGGGCGCATAATGGCAATAAAAATTAATATTTTACTGAGAATATTATATGTATTTAGAATGTTACAGGTACCACTCCCTCCTAAATATTTAGCAACCTTACAAAAAAGTATAAATAAATTTATATGGCAGCATAAGCCCCCGAGAATGGCCTTCTTGACTACACAATATTCTAGGTCATCGGGAGGATTGGGGATACCTAACATTAAAGCCTATTACACTGCTACTATATTGGAATCAGTTTTTCAATTGCATGCGTAGAAGGGCTGTAGAGCATGGGTGGATATGGAGAACCATATGATAGGAGACAATTCTATAATACACTTTTTCTGGATGCCTAAAAAAAACAGACCGCCTATGGACTGTTTATTGCCTACCACTAAATTGTCGAAAAAAATCTGGGACTTAACACAAGCAAAGCTTAAGTTTGGTACCTTTCCTTCCCCTTTGCTGCCTTTAACAGCGTTGAAGTATTATTTCATACCGCAAATAACTCTTAACAGTTGGATTGAGGCTGAAATTTTCCAATTAGGAAACCTCCTTGGCATCAACACTAAGACGGTTCGAGGACCTGATGCAAACTTATGGTTTACACCAACAGCAACTGTATACCTATGGACAAATCACTCATTTTTTGCGTACCATAACTGTGGATTACAAAACCTTGTACACTAAGACACTGGTGGAGTATCTCTGCAGTAAATTCTGGAATGGAAAAGCGATTTTGGACTGCTACAAAATGCAAATGCAAAGGGAGGAATCTCAAAAACTTCCATATATGAACAAGTGGGAACAAGAGTTACAACAACAGTTTTTTCCGGCTCAATGGTCTGCATGCATCAATAGTCCTAAAGGTTCCACCCACTGCACTAATCATTTAGAAACCCACATAAAACTGGTTGGAAGATGGTGCCTGACACCCTCTAGGATTGCAAAAATATCCCCAATTTACCCCAATGTGTATTGGAGACAATGTGGACAACAGGGTACAATGTTCCACATGTGGTGGCAGTGTGCAAAAGTCACATCATTCTGGACAGCAAACGTCAACCTAATAAAGGAGATACTCAAAAAGAAAATACCCCAGTTGCCTCAGATAGCTTTATTTCAAATCTACCCAGTACCAATTTCAAAGGATGAAAGGCACTTATTGTTCCAAATATTACATGGAAAACGCCAGCTACTCCTCTGATACAGCAGCTAACAAAATGAATAGAATCAAGGAAATGCATGGAAATTTTGTCAGAAACTGATTCAGAAAAGAGACACAAGATCAAACAAGTTAGGGAGCGATGGACTTCCCATCAGATTTCCATATCCACCCAGGTTGCTCAGCCCAGTCCTCCCCATTAAGAAGGCTACAATAAATGCTTTGTGATGTACGCAACTTTTCTAGGCTAGTAATTACTATTTTAAGCTTTCTGTTTAATTTAGGAGTGAAGGGTTAAATGGAGATGTAATATCTGTATATTGATGCATAAAGATTAGAGAGATGTCCTTGCACACTGTACCTTGCGAATACCACCGTATGTCTTTATTTTTTTCTTTATTTGTACTTGTTTCAATAAAAGCAGTATTGAATTTAAAAAAAAAAAAAAAAAATAGTCAAACCACATCTCAAGGAAATTTACTGTACCATAACCATTTCCTGTTTAATGAAATCAAATATCATACCTGATGAAAACATATGGTGTTGTCTTTTTAAACGCTATTTAGTAAGTAAGCAAAGTATATTGTTGCTCAATTATATTAACCTTCAAGAGATAATTTATAAGTGTTGTTGAAATGTTAAACAAATAAATTTATGCTAAACAATCAGTAGAACTTGTCAGTTACATGCTGTTAAAAACAATTTGGGTAAGTATACATGAGCACATTTGTGAGCATTCATAAGTTTTCAATAATGTAAGACACATTCCATATCGGTATACATCATTTAAACTAAGGTAATTTACTTCTAAGGGGTTATTTATTAAAGGCCGGATGCCAATTTGAGTTTTTTATTATAAAATCTGAATTTTTAGTGGAAAAAACTTCAAATTTTTCGCGATTCAATATACGCAGAGGCTGCTAAAAGTCAGAATCCAAAAATACTCCATCTCCAAGCTGTTGGGGTCCTGTAGAAGTCAATGGCAATGGTGCCATTTAAAATTTGAAGCTATCATGGTCTGCGCTGAGTTTTGGCGAAGATACTAAAAAAAATCAGGGTTTCGAGCAAATTTCATGAAAAATTAGAGCGTTTTAGGCATAAAACTTGAAAAGTTTGTGTTTTTTCACAAAAAACTAAATTCTTCTATTCTTTTCCGAACCAATTTTCTCGAGTTTTTTCAATGATAACTAAAGTCAAATTCATGGATTCTAGTTTGGTCGGACTCCTTTTTACTTAAAGGGGTTGTTCACCTTTGAGATAACTTTTAGTATGATATAGAGAGTGATATTCCGAGATAATTTGCAATTTGTTTTAATTTTTTATTATTGAAGGTTTTTGAGTTGTTTAGCTTTTTATTCAGCAGCTCATCAATTTGCATTTTAAGCAATCTGGTAACTAGGGCCCAAATTACCCTAGCAAACATGCATTGATTTGAATAAGAGACTGAAATAGGAATAGGGGTGAGAGTCTGAATAGAAGGATCAGTAATAAAAAGTAGCAATAACAATACATTTGTAGCCTTACAGAGCATTTGTTTTTTTTAAAAGGGGACAATGCCTTTGAAAGTGGTGTAGGGGTATCATGCAAGATTTCCATTATTGCGACACGGGTTCAAGTCCCTACTGGTGCATTAAATTTGATTGAAACTGTTCCACTTCTTTAAGGTGACAATTAAACTGTCAAAAAAACTACCAGTTGACTATAGGCAGAGCCATCCAAATCCATGTAATACTTCTACCATAAAAATTATATAGTGTAACAAAGCTGGTGGAAAAAAACTTAGATAAAGTCTAACTCACATAATTTCCATGTATATTCTAGTTGGGTCAAAAACAGGTGGCTTTTAAAAAATAATAATAACCCATAGCATAATCAAAATGTCATTGTGACAATCAATTTAAAAAAAACAGTGCTGCAGAGAAAATGTTCTAGGCAGGTTTTCTAGTGGGAGTATCAGGAATAAAAGGAACTAAAGTAGAGGGCCACTGATATTGTGCTACATAGCTTGGAAGAACAGAGACACTTTACAGATGTACCAGTGGTGTAGGGGTATCATGCAAGATTCCCATTCTTGCGACCCAGGTTCAAGTCCTGGCTGGTGTATAAATTTGACTTAAACTGTGCCACTTCTTTAGTGTGTCAAAAAACTACCAGTTGACTATAGGCAGAGCCATCCAAATCCATGTAATACTTCTACCATAAAAATTATATAGTGTAACAAAGCTGGTGGAAAAAAACTTAGATAAAGTCTAACTCACACAATTTCCATGTATATTCTAGTTGGGTCAAAAACAGGTGGCTTTTAAAAAATTAATAATAACCCATAGCATAATCAAAATGTCATTGTGACAATCAATTTAAAAATACAGTGCTAGAGAGAAAATGTTCTAGGCAGGTTTTCTAGTGGGGGTATCAGGAATAATAGGAAATAAAGTAGAGGGCCACTGATATTGTGCTACATAGCTTGGAAGAACAGACAAACTTTACAGATGCACCAGTGGTGTAGGGGTATCATGCAAGATTCCCATTTTTGCGACCCGGGTTCAAGTCCTGGCTGGTGCATTAAATTTGATTGAAACTGTGCCACTTCTTTAGGGTGACACTAAAACTGTCAAAAAAACTACCAGTTGACTATAGGCAGAGCCATCCAAATCCATGTAATACTTCTACCATAAAAATTATATAGTGCAACAAAGCTGGTGGAAAAAAATTCCGATTAACTCTAACTCACTCAATTTCCATGTATATTGTAGTTGGTCAAAAACAGGTGGCTTTAAAAAAAAATAATAATAACCCATAGCATAATCAAAATGTCATTTTGACAATCAATTTAAAAAAACAGTGCTGGAGAGAAAATGTTCTAGGCAGGTTTTCTAGTGGGAGTATCAGGAATAAAACGAACTAAAGTAGAGGGCCACTGATATTGTGCTACATAGCTTGGAGGAGCAGACAAACTTTACAGATGCACCAGTGGTGTAGGGGTATCATGCAAGATTCCCGCGTTCAAGTCCACGCTGGTGCATTAAATTTGATTGAATCTGTGCCACTTCTTTAGGTTGTCAAAAAACTACCAGTTGACTATAGGCAGAGCCATCCAAATCCATGTAATACTTCTACCATAAAAATTATATAGTGCAACAAAGCTGGTGGAAAAAAATTCCGATTTACTCTAACTCACTCAATTTCCATGTATATTGTAGTTGGTCAAAAACAGGTGGCTTTTAAAAAAAATAATAACCCATAGCATAATCAAAATGTCATTGTGACAATCAATTTAAAAAAACAGTGCTGGAGAGTAAATGTTCTAGGCAGGTTTTCTAGTGGGAGTATCAGGAATAATAGGAAATAAAGTAGAGGGCCACTGATATTGTGCTACATAGCTTGGAAGAACAAAGACACTTTACAGATGCACCAGTGGTGTAGGGGTATCATGCAAGATTCCCATTCTTGCGACCCGGGTTCAAGTCCCGGCTGGTGCATTACACTTGATTGAAACTGTGCCACTTCTTTAGGGTGACAATAAAACTGTCAAAAAACTACCAGTTGACTATAGGCAGAGCCATCCAAATCCATGTAATACTTCTACCATAAAAATTATATAGTGTAATAAAGCTGGTGGAAAAAAACTCAGATAAAGTCTAACTCACACAATTTCCATGTAAATTCTAGTTGAGTCAAAAACAGGTGGCTTTTAAAAAATAATAATAACCCATAGCATAATCAAAATGTCATTTTGACAATCAATTTAAAAAAAACAGTGCTGGAGAGAAAATGTTCTAGGCAGGTTTTCTAGTGGGAGTATCAGGAATAAAACGAAATAAAGTAGAGGGCGACTGATATTGTGCTACATAGCTTGGAAGAACAGGTACACTCAACAGATGCACCAGTGGTGTAGGGGTATCACGCAAGATTCCCATTCTTGTGACCTGGGTTCAAGTCCCGGCTGGTGCATTAAATTTGATTGAAACTGTGCCACTTCTTTAGGGTGACAATAAAACTGTCAAAGCCATCCAAATCCTTGTAATACTTCTACCTTAAAAATTATATAGTGTAACAAAGCTGGTGGAAAAAAACTCAGATAAAGTCTAACTCACACAATTTCCATGTATATTCTAGTTGGGTCAAAAACAGGTGGCTGCTAAAAAATAATAATAACCCATAGCATAATCAAAATGTCATTGTGACAATCAATTTCAAAAAACAGTGCTGGAGAGAAAATGTTCTAGGCAGGTTTTCTAGTGGGAGTATCAGGAATAAAAGGAAATAAAGTAGAGGGCCTCTGATATTGTGCTACATAGCTTGGAAGAACAGAAACACTTTACAGATGTACCAGTGGTGTAGGGGTATCATGCAAGATTCCCATTCTTGCGACCCGGGTTCAAGTCCTGGCTGGTGTATAAATTTGACTTAAACTGTGCCACTTCCTTAGTGTGTCAAAAAACTACCAGTTGACTATAGGCAGAGCCATCCAAATCCATGTAATACTTCTACCGTAAAAATTATATAGTGTAACAAAGCTGGTGGAAAAAAACTTAGATAAAGTCTAACTCACACAATTTCCATGTATATTCTAGTTGGGTCAAAAACAGGTGGCTTTTAAAAAATTAATAATAACCCATAGCATAATCAAAATGTCATTGTGACAATCAATTTAAAAAAACAGTGCTGGAGAGAAAATGTTCTAGGCAGGTTTTCTAGTGGGGGTATCAGGAATAATAGGAAATAAAGTAGAGGGCCACTGATATTGTGCTACATAGCTTGGAAGAACAGAGACACTTTACAGATGCACCAGTGGTGTAGGGGTATCATGCAAGATTCCCATTCTTGCGACCCGGGTTCAAGTCCCGGCTGGTGCATTACACTTGATTGAAACTGTGCCACTTCTTTAGGGTGACAATAAAACTGTCAAAAAACTACCAGTTGACTATAGGCAGAGCCATCCAAATCCATGTAATACTTCTACCATAAAAATTATATAGTGCAACAAAGCTGGTGGAAAAAATTCCGATTAACTCTAACTCACTCAATTTCCATGTATATTGTAGTTGGTCAAAAACAGGTGGCTTTTAAAAAAAATAATAATAACCCATAGCATAATCAAAATGTCATTGTGACAATCAATTTAAAAAAACAGTGCTGGAGAGGAAATGTTCTAGGCAGGTTTTCTAGTGGGAGTATCAGGAATAAAAGGAACTAAAGTAGAGGGCCACTGACAGTGTCGGACTGGGCCGGCGGGACACCGGGAAAAACCCCGGTGGGCCCCGGGCTCTTGTGGGCCCCGCCGGCCCAGATCCGCTACTTAGTGGGGCGGCGCGACCCCACTTTGTTTGGGGTCGCGGTAGAATACAATGGCTGCGCATGCGCACAAACGCGGCGCCGCGCGCATGCGCACAAACGCGGCGCCGCGCGCATGCGCACAAACGCGGCACCGCGTTTGTGCGCATGCGCACTAGCCCCCCTGCAGCACTCCGGAGCGGCAGTGGCGGCTGGAGGGGGCCCTGGGGCAGTAGCCCCGGTGGGCCCCATGCCTCCCAGTCCGACCCTGGCCACTGAATAATAGGAAATAAAGTAGAGGGCCACTGATATTGTGCTACATAGCTTGGAAGAACAGAGACACTTTACAGATGCACCAGTGGTGTAGGGGTATCATGCAAGATTCCCATTCTTGCGACCCGGGTTCAAGTCCCGGCTGGTGCATTACACTTGATTGAAACTGTGCCACTTCTTTAGGGTGACAATAAAACTGTCAAAAAACTACCAGTTGACTATAGGCAGAGCCATCCAAATCCATGTAATACTTCTACCATAAAAATTATATAGTGCAACAAAGCTGGTGGAAAAAAATTCCGATTTACTCTAACTCACTCAATTTCCATGTATATTGTAGTTGGTCAAAAACAGGTGGCTTTTAAAAAAAATAATAACCCATAGCATAATCAAAATGTCATTTTGACAATCAATTTAAAAAAACAGTGCTGGAGAGAAAATGTTCTAGGCAGGTTTTCTAGTGGGAGTATCAGGAATAAAAGGAACTAAAGTAGAGGGCCACTGATATTGTGCTACATAGCTTGGAAGAACAGAAACACTTTACAGATGCACCAGTGGTGTAGGGGTATCATGCAAAATTCCCATTCTTGCGACCTGGGTTCATGTCCCGGCTGGTGCATTAAATTTGATTGAAACTGTGCCACTTCTTTAGGGTGACACTAAAACTGTCAAAAAAACTACCAGTTGACTATAGGCAGAGCCATCCAAATCCATGTAATACTTCTACCATAAAAATTATATAGTGTAACAAAGCTGGTGGAAAAAAACTCAGATAAAGTCTAACTCACACAATTTCCATGTATATTCTAGTTGGGTCAAAAACAGGTGGCTTTTAAAAAATAATAATAACCCATAGCATAATCAAAATGTCATTTTGACAATCAATTTAAAAAAACAGTGCTGGAGAGAAAATGTTCTAGGCAGGTTTTCTAGTGGGAGTATCAGGAATAAAACGAACTAAAGTAGAGGGCCACTGATATTGTGCTACATAGCTTGGAAGAACAGAAACACTTTACAGATGCACCAGTGGTGTAGGGGTATCATGCAAGATTCCCATTCTTGCGACCCGGGTTCAAGTCCCGGCTGGTGCATTACACTTGATTGAAACTGTGCCACTTCTTTAGGGTGACAATAAAACTGTCAAAAAACTACCAGTTGACTATAGGCAGAGCCATCCAAATCCATGTAATACTTCTACCATAAAAATTATATAGTGCAACAAAGCTGGTGGAAAAAAATTCCGATTAACTCTAACTCACTCAATTTCCATGTATATTGTAGTTGGTCAAAAACAGGTGGCTTTTAAAAAAAATAATAATAACCCATAGCATAATCAAAATGTCATTGTGACAATCAATTTAAAAAAACAGTGCTGGAGAGGAAATGTTCTAGGCAGGTTTTCTAGTGGGAGTATCAGGAATAAAAGGAACTAAAGTAGAGGGCCACTGATATTGTGCTACATAGCTTGGAAGAACAAAGACACTTTACAGATGCACCAGTGGTGTAGGGGTATCATGCAAGATTCCCATTCTTGCGACCCGGGTTCAAGTCCCGGCTGGTGCATTACACTTGATTGAAACTGTGCCACTTCTTTAGGGTGACAATAAAACTGTCAAAAAACTACCAGTTGACTATAGGCAGAGCCATCCAAATCCATGTAATACTTCTACCATAAAAATTATATAGTGTAACAAAGCTGGTGGAAAAAACTCAGATAAAGTCTAACTCACACAATTTCCATGTATATTCTAGTTGGGTCAAAAACAGGTGGCTTTTAAAAAATAATAATAACCCATAGCATAATCAAAATGTCATTTTGACAATCAATTTAAAAAAACAGTGCTGGAGAGAAAATGTTCTAGGCAGGTTTTCTAGTGGGAGTATCAGGAATAAAAGGAACTAAAGTAGAGGGCCACTGATATTGTGCTACATAGCTTGGAAGAACAGAAACACTTTACAGATGCACCAGTGGTGTAGGGGTATCATGCAAGATTCCCATTCTTGCGACCCGGGTTCAAGTCCCGGCTGGTGCATTAAATTTGATTGAAACTGTGCCACTTCTTTAGGGTGACAATAAAACTGTCAAAAAACTACCAGTTGACTATAGGCAGAGCCATCCAAATCCATGTAATACTTCTACCATAAAAATTATATAGTGCAACAAAGCTGGTGGAAAAAAATTCCGATTAACTCTAACTCACTCAATTTCCATGTATATTGTAGTTGGTCAAAAACAGGTGGCTTTTAAAAAAAATAATAATAACCCATAGCATAATCAAAATGTCATTGTGACAATCAATTTAAAAAAACAGTGCTGGAGAGGAAATGTTCTAGGCAGGTTTTCTAGTGGGAGTATCAGGAATAAAAGGAACTAAAGTAGAGGGCCACTGATATTGTGCTACATAGCTTGGAAGAACAGAAGCACTTTACAGATACACCAGTGGTGTAGGGGTATCATGCAAGATTCCCATTCTTGCGACCCGGGTTCAACTCCCGGCTGGTGCATTAAATTTGATTGAATCTGTGCCACTTCTTTAGGTTGTCAAAAAACTACCAGTTGACTATAGGCAGAGCCATCCAAATCCATGTAATACTTCTACCATAAAAATTATATAGTGTAACAAAGCTGGTGGAAAAAAACTCAGATAAAGTCTAACTCACACAATTTCCATGTATATTCTAGTTGGGTCAAAAACAGGTGGCTTTTAAAAAATAATAATAACCCATAGCATAATCAAAATGTCATTTTGACAATCAATTTAAAAAAACAGTGCTGGAGAGAAAATGTTCTAGGCAGGTTTTCTAGTGGGAGTATCAGGAATAAAACGAACTAAAGTAGAGGGCCACTGATATTGTGTTACATAGCTTGGAAGAACAGAAACCCTTTACAGATGCACCAGTGGTGTAGGGGTATCATGCAAGATTCCCATTCTTGCGACCCGGGTTCAAGTCCCGGCTGGTGCATTAAATTTGATTGAAACTGTGCCACTTCTTTAGGGTGTCAAAAAACTACCAGTTGACTATAGGCAGAGCCATCCAAATCCATGTAATACTTCTACCATAAAAATTATATAGTGCAACAAAGCTGGTGGAAAAAAATTCCGATTAACTCTAACTCACTCAATTTCCATGTATATTGTAGTTGGTCAAAAACAGGTGGCTTTTAAAAAAAATAATAATAACCCATAGCATAATCAAAATGTCATTGTGACAATCAATTTAAAAAAACAGTGCTGGAGAGGAAATGTTCTAAGCAGGTTTTCTAGTGGGAGTATCAGGAATAAAAGGAACTAAAGTAGAGGGCCACTGATATTGTGCTACATAGCTTGGAAGAACAAAGACACTTTACAGATGCACCAGTGGTGTAGGGGTATCATGCAAGATTCCCATTCTTGCGACCCGGGTTCAAGTCCCGGCTGGTGCATTACACTTGATTGAAACTGTGCCACTTCTTTAGGGTGACAATAAAACTGTCAAAAAACTACCAGTTGACTATAGGCAGAGCCATCCAAATCCATGTAATACTTCTACCATAAAAATTATATAGTGTAACAAAGCTGGTGGAAAAAAACTCAGATAAAGTCTAACTCACACAATTTCCATGTATATTCTAGTTGGGTCAAAAACAGGTGGCTTTTAAAAAATAATAATAACCCATAGCATAATCAAAATGTCATTTTGACAATCAATTTAAAAAAACAGTGCTGGAGAGAAAATGTTCTAGGCAGGTTTTCTAGTGGGAGTATCAGGAATAAAAGGAACTAAAGTAGAGGGCCACTGATATTGTGCTACATAGCTTGGAAGAACAGAAACATTTTACAGATGCACCAGTGGTGTAGGGGTATCATGCAAGATTCCCATTCTTGCGACCCGGGTTCAAGTCCCGGCTGGTGCATTACACTTGATTGAAACTGTGCCACTTCTTTAGGGTGACAATAAAACTGTCAAAAAACTACCAGTTGACTATAGGCAGAGCCATCCAAATCCATGTAATACTTCTACCTTAAAAATTATATAGTGCAACAAAGCTGGTGGAAAAAAATTCCGATTAACTCTAACTCACTCAATTTCCATGTATATTGTAGTTGGTCAAAAACAGGTGGCTTTTAAAAAAAATAATAATAACCCATAGCATAATCAAAATGTCATTGTGACAATCAATTTAAAAAACAGTGCTGGAGAGGAAATGTTCTAGGCAGGTTTTCTAGTGGGAGTATCAGGAATAAAAGGAACTAAAGTAGAGGGCCACTGATATTGTGCTACATAGCTTGGAAGAACAGAAGTACTTTACAGATGCACCAGTGGTGTAGGGGTATCATGCAAGATTCCCATTCTTGCGACCCGGGTTCAAGTCCCGGCTGGTGCATTAAATTTGATTGAAACTGTGCCACTTCTTTAGGTTGTCAAAAAACTACCAGTTGACTATAGGCAGAGCCATCCAAATCCATGTAATACTTCTACCATAAAAATTATATAGTGTAACAAAGCTGGTGGAAAAAAACTCAGATAAAGTCTAACTCACACAATTTCCATGTATATTCTAGTTGGGTCAAAAACAGGTGGCTTTTAAAAAATAATAATAACCCATAGCATAATCAAAATGTCATTTTGACAATAAATTTAAAAAAACAGTGCTGGAGAGAAAATGTTCTAGGCAGGTTTTCTAGTGGGAGTATCAGGAATAAAACGAACTAAAGTAGAGGGCCACTGATATTGTGTTACATAGCTTGGAAGAACAGAAAGCCTTTACAGATGCACCAGTGGTGTAGGGGTATCATGCAAGATTCCCATTCTTGCGACCCGGGTTCAAGTCCCGGCTGGTGCATTAAATTTGATTGAAACTGTGCCACTTCTTTAGGGTGTCAAAAAACTACCAGTTGACTATAGGCAGAGCCATCCAAATCCATGTAATACTTCTACCATAAAAATTATATAGTGCAACAAAGCTGGTGGAAAAAATTCCGATTAACTCTAACTCACTCAATTTCCATGTATATTGTAGTTGGTCAAAAACAGGTGGCTTTTAAAAAAAATAATAATAACCCATAGCATAATCAAAATGTCATTGTGACAATCAATTTAAAAAAACAGTGCTGGAGAGGAAATGTTCTAGGCAGGTTTTCTAGTGGGAGTATCAGGAATAAAAGGAACTAAAGTAGAGGGCCACTGATATTGTGCTACATAGCTTGGAAGAACAGAAACACTTTACAGATGCACCAGTGGTGTAGGGGTATCATGCAAGATTCCCTTTCTTGTGACCCGGGTTCATGTCCCAGCTGGTGCATTAAATTTGATTGAAACTGTGCCACTTCTTTAGGGTGATACTAAACCTGTCAAAAAAACTACCAGTTGACTATAGGCAGAGCCATCCAAATCCATGTAATACTTCTACCATAGAAATTATATAGTGCAACAAAGCTGGTGGAAAAAAACTCAGATAAAGTCTAACTCACACAATTTCCATGTATGTTCTAGTTGGGTCAAAAACAGGTGGCTTTTAAAAAAAATAATAATAACCCATAGCATAATCAAAATGTCATTGTGACAATCAATTTAAAAAAACAGTGCTGGAGAGGAAATGTTCTAGGCAGGTTTTCTAGTGGGAGTATCAGGAATAAAAGGAACTAAAGTAGAGGGCCACTGATATTGTGCTACATAGCTTGGAAGAACAGAAGCACTTTACAGATACACCAGTGGTGTAGGGGTATCATGCAAGATTCCCATTCTTGCGACCCGGGTTCAAGTCCCGGCTGGTGCATTAAATTTGATTGAATCTGTGCCACTTCTTTAGGTTGTCAAAAAACTACCAGTTGACTATAGGCAGAGCCATCCAAATCCATGTAATACTTCTACCATAAAAATTATATAGTGTAACAAAGCTGGTGGAAAAAAACTCAGATAAAGTCTAACTCACACAATTTCCATGTATATTCTAGTTGGGTCAAAAACAGGTGGCTTTTAAAAAATAATAATAACCCATAGCATAATCAAAATGTCATTTTGACAATAAATTTAAAAAAACAGTGCTGGAGAGAAAATGTTCTAGGCAGGTTTTCTAGTGGGAGTATCAGGAATAAAACGAACTAAAGTAGAGGGCCACTGATATTGTGTTACATAGCTTGGAAGAACAGAAAGCCTTTACAGATGCACCAGTGGTGTAGGGGTATCATGCAAGATTCCCATTCTTGCGACCCGGGTTCAAGTCCCGGCTGGTGCATTAAATTTGATTGAAACTGTGCCACTTCTTTAGGGTGTCAAAAAACTACCAGTTGACTATAGGCAGAGCCATCCAAATCCATGTAATACTTCTACCATAAAAATTATATAGTGCAACAAAGCTGGTGGAAAAAATTCCGATTAACTCTAACTCACTCAATTTCCATGTATATTGTAGTTGGTCAAAAACAGGTGGCTTTTAAAAAAAATAATAATAACCCATAGCATAATCAAAATGTCATTGTGACAATCAATTTAAAAAAACAGTGCTGGAGAGGAAATGTTCTAGGCAGGTTTTCTAGTGGGAGTATCAGGAATAAAAGGAACTAAAGTAGAGGGCCACTGATATTGTGCTACATAGCTTGGAAGAACAGAAACACTTTACAGATGCACCAGTGGTGTAGGGGTATCATGCAAGATTCCCTTTCTTGTGACCCGGGTTCATGTCCCAGCTGGTGCATTAAATTTGATTGAAACTGTGCCACTTCTTTAGGGTGATACTAAACCTGTCAAAAAAACTACCAGTTGACTATAGGCAGAGCCATCCAAATCCATGTAATACTTCTACCATAGAAATTATATAGTGCAACAAAGCTGGTGGAAAAAAACTCAGATAAAGTCTAACTCACACAATTTCCATGTATGTTCTAGTTGGGTCAAAAACAGGTGGCTTTTAAAAAATAATAATAACCCATAGCATAATCAAAATGTCATTTTGACAATCAGTTTAAAAAAACAGTGCTGGAGAGAAAATGTTCTAGGCAGGTTTTGTAGTGGGAGTATCAGGAATAAAACGAACTAAAGTAGAGGGCCACTGATATTGTGCTACATAGCTTGGAAGAACAGAAGCACTTTACAGATGCACCAGTGGTGTAAGGGTATCATGCAAAATTCCCATTTTTGCGACCCGGGTTCAAGTTCCGGCTGATGCATTACACTTGATTGAAACTGTGCCACTTCTTTAGGGTGACAATAAAATGTCAAAAAACTACCAGTTGACTATAGGCAGAGCCATCCAAATCCATGTAATACTTCTACCATAAAAATTATATAGTGCAACAAAGCTGGTGGAAAAAAATTCCGATTAACTCTAACTCACTCAATTTCCATGTATATTGTAGTTGGTCAAAAACAGGTGGCTTTAAAAAAAAATAATAATAACCCATAGCATAATCAAAATGTCATTTTGACAATCAATTTAAAAAAACAGTGCTGGAGAGAAAATGTTCTAGGCAGGTTTTCTAGTGGGAGTACCAGGAATAAAACGAACTAAAGTAGAGGGCCACTGATATTGTGCTACATAGCTTGGAGGAACAGACAAACTTTACAGATGCACCAGTGGTGTAGGGGTATCATGCAAGATTCCCATTCTTGCGACCCGGGTTCAAGTCCCGGCTGGTGCATTAAATTTGATTGAATCTGTGCCACTTCTTTAGGTTGTCAAAAAACTACCAGTTGACTATAGGCAGAGCCATCCAAATCCATGTAATACTTCTACCATAAAAATTATATAGTGCAACAAAGCTGGTGGAAAAAAATTCCGATTTACTCTAACTCACTCAATTTCCATGTATATTGTAGTTGGTCAAAAACAGGTGGCTTTTAAAAAAAATAATAACCCATAGCATAATCAAAATGTCATTTTGACAATCAATTTAAAAAAACAGTGCTGGAGAGAAAATGTTCTAGGCAGGTTTTCTAGTGGGAGTATCAGGAATAAAAGGAACTAAAGTAGAGGGCCACTGATATTGTGCTACATAGCTTGGAAGAACAGAAACACTTTACAGATGCACCAGTGGTGTAGGGGTATCATGCAAAATTCCCATTCTTGCGACCTGGGTTCATGTCCCGGCTGGTGCATTAAATTTGATTGAAACTGTGCCACTTCTTTAGGGTGACACTAAAACTGTCAAAAAAACTACCAGTTGACTATAGCAGAGCCATCCAAATCCATGTAATACTTCTACCATAAAAATTATATAGTGTAACAAAGCTGGTGGAAAAAAACTCAGATAAAGTCTAACTCACACAATTTCCATGTATATTCTAGTTGGGTCAAAAACAGGTGGCTTTTAAAAAATAATAATAACCCATAGCATAATCAAAATGTCATTTTGACAATCAATTTAAAAAAACAGTGCTGGAGAGAAAATGTTCTAGGCAGGTTTTCTAGTGGGAGTATCAGGAATAAAAGGAACTAAAGTAGAGGGCCACTGATATTGTGCTACATAGCTTGGAAGAACAGAAACACTTTACAGATGCACCAGTGGTGTAGGGGTATCATGCAAGATTCCCATTCTTGCGACCCGGGTTCAAGTCCCGGCTGGTGCATTACACTTGATTGAAACTGTGCCACTTCTTTAGGGTGACAATAAAACTGTCAAAAAACTACCAGTTGACTATAGGCAGAGCCATCCAAATCCATGTAATACTTCTACCATAAAAATTATATAGTGTAACAAAGCTGGTGGAAAAAAACTCAGATAAAGTCTAACTCACACAATTTCCATGTATATTCTAGTTGGGTCAAAAACAGGTGGCTTTTAAAAAATAATAATAACCCATAGCATAATCAAAATGTCATTTTGACAATCAATTTAAAAAAACAGTGCTGGAGAGAAAATGTTCTAGGCAGGTTTTCTAGTGGGAGTATCAGGAATAAAACGAACTAAAGTAGAGGGCCACTGATATTGTGTTACATAGCTTGGAAGAACAGAAACCCTTTACAGATGCACCAGTGGTGTAGGGGTATCATGCAAGATTCCCATTCTTGCGACCCGGGTTCAAGTCCCGGCTGGTGCATTAAATTTGATTGAAACTGTGCCACTTCTTTAGGGTGTCAAAAAACTACCAGTTGACTATAGGCAGAGCCATCCAAATCCATGTAATACTTCTACCATAAAAATTATATAGTGCAACAAAGCTGGTGGAAAAAATTCCGATTAACTCTAACTCACTCAATTTCCATGTATATTGTAGTTGGTCAAAAACAGGTGGCTTTTAAAAAAAATAATAATAACCCATAGCATAATCAAAATGTCATTGTGACAATCAATTTAAAAAAACAGTGCTGGAGAGGAAATGTTCTAGGCAGGTTTTCTAGTGGGAGTATCAGGAATAAAAGGAACTAAAGTAGAGGGCCACTGATATTGTGCTACATAGCTTGGAAGAACAGAAACACTTTACAGATGCACCAGTGGTGTAGGGGTATCATGCAAGATTCCCATTCTTGTGACCCGGGTTCATGTCCCGGCTGGTGCATTAAATTTGATTGAAACTGTGCCACTTCTTTAGGGTGACACTAAACCTGTCAAAAAAACTACCAGTTGACTATAGGCAGAGCCATCCAAATCCATGTAATACTTCTACCATAGAAATTATATAGTGCAACAAAGCTGGTGGAAAAAAACTCAGATAAAGTCTAACTCACACAATTTCCATGTATGTTCTAGTTGGGTCAAAAACAGGTGGCTTTTAAAAAATAATAATAACCCATAGCATAATCAAAATGTCATTTTGACAATCAGTTTAAAAAAACAGTGCTGGAGAGAAAATGTTCTAGGCAGGTTTTGTAGTGGGAGTATCAGGAATAAAACGAACTAAAGTAGAGGGCCACTGATATTGTGCTACATAGCTTGGAAGAACAGAAACCCTTTACAGATACACCAGTGGTGTAGGGGTATCATGCAAGATTCCCATTCTTGCAACCCGGTTTCAAGTCCCGGCTGGTGCATTACACTTGATTGAAACTGTGCCACTTCTTTAGGGTGACACTAAAACTCTCAAAAAACTACCAGTTGACTATAGGCAGAGCCATCCAAATCCATGTAATACTTCTACCATAAAAATTATATAGTGCAACAAAGCTGGTGGAAAAAAATTCCGATTAACTCTAACTCACTCAATTTCCATGTATATTGTAGTTGGTCAAAAACAGGTGGCTTTTAAAAAATAACAATAACCCATAGCATAATCAAAATGTCATTGTGACAATCAATTTAAAAAAACAGTGGTAGAGAGAAAATGTTCTAGGCAGGTTTTCTAGTGGGAGTATCAGGAATAATAGGAAATAAAGTAGAGGGCCACTGATATTGTGCTACATAGCTTGGAAGAACAGAGACACTTTACAGATGCACCAGTGGTGTAGGGGTATCATGCAAAATTCCCGTTCTTGCGACCCGGGTTCAAGTCCCGGCTGGTGCATTACACTTGATTGAAACTGTGCCACTTCTTTAGGGTGACAATGAAACTGTCAAAAAACTACCAGTTGACTATAGGCAGAGCCGTCCAAATCCATGTAATACTTCTACCATAAAAATTATATAGTGTAACAAAGCTGGTGGAAAAAAACTCAGATAAAGTCTAACTCACACAATTTCCATGTATATTCTAGTTGGGTCAAAAACAGGTGGCTTTTAAAAAATAACAATAACCCATAGCATAATCAAAATGTCATTGTGACAATCAATTCAGTTTAAAAAAACAGATTTTTTCTTTTTCTCTGTAGTAATAAAACAGTGCCTTGTACTTTGTTGGAAAACAACAGACCGAGATTGATCAAGTGTATGTTACTTAATGCAGGGAGGGTCTATATTGTTGCTCCACAATGTGATCATGTTTGACCTGTAACGCTGTGTGATTATCTTCTTCCTCTTCCTGTGTATGCTCTCTATGAAAAGTTCCTGTTGCAGACATGTTATGCCGAAGTGTTTATGTTGAGTTCTATTAAGCAACCAAGTTACTGTTCACACAGAAGTTTCTTTCCTTTCTTGCCCTCACAGGACTTTCTGAAATCCAGCACTATCCTATTACCCTCTTCCCCAGTAAGCAGTTTGTTTCAGCCCTGCGCTTGTCATAGAAAACCTTAAATTTGAGCAGATTTGTTATATACATTTGTAACATAAAATAAAATAACATAAGTGGCTCAGCACACAGTTAATCCCCTTTCCCTTGCCTGTGATCCAGTGGAACGTTCAGCATCTGCTGTGCAAATGAACCCTTTAATTAACAAAGATATGCTTGAGCTGCCCAAAAAGGCATTAGCATGAGATCTGTAATGTGCAAAGTCAGCTGTGTCCAGGCTCATCATGCAAAGGTACCCTGATATTAATACAAAACAATGTTAATTGCCCCCTTGCACCTGTGTGCCCTGTAAATTGTACCCTATACTGAAAAGTGTATGGAACCAGCAGTTTGGTGCATGGGACAAGTATGGAGCAGAGTGTATTGATGCATATGCCATAGTGAACAACATTTATAAGGAAAACAACATTTATAAGGACCAGTTTCAGCTGTGCACTACACCTTGTGTTAATAAATAATTAATGATGAGCGAAAAATTCTGGCATGTATAGAATTGCCGCAAACTATTGTGTATCGGTGGCCGGGAACATTTTTGTGAAACTGCCCCACAGCTCATTTCACGTTGCAAGACAAAACAATAAATGACATGTGAGAAAGAAAAAGATTTGTAACAAAAAAAATAGATGTGCAACATACACATACGTTATTTTATCCTTTAACTCTCCTTCCACATCAACCAAAGGGATCTGAGTTGTCCCACTGTCTGTATAAGGACATACACATAAATACATGGTTAATGCATTTTAGTATCGAATACAAAGCATCCATATTTTATCTGTGGTCAGATGTATTCTTAGTTGTGTTTGTAAGCAACATAGTATATTAGTTGATACTATTACCAGTAGACCAGAGGTAATGTCAAAAAGCACAGACATTTTTAAGAAATTGGCAACATGGGAGTCTTTTTTCTATTGAAAGCGCAGTTGTAGCACAGTGGCTGGGAGGCTCTCTAACAATGTAGGGCATGTATGTAGCAGTATACTGAGTGAACAATGCATGTGGTTTTGCCCTCCAAATTTTTATCGGTATGCCCCAAAGGAGAAACAAGGTGCCATGAAAAAACTACCATAGACTCTAATGTAGTTTGCTACAAAATTGGTGCTCAATAAAAAAAATGTTTTCGCACGACAAAAAAGGTTTGCAAATTTTTGACTGGTTTTGAATTGTTCAGCAGTTTCACAAACTTTTTGACAAAGCAAATTGGGACAGGTTCGCTCATCACTATAAAGGAGTCTCTTAGAGATATGTAGTGTATAAAGATACACAAATCTTTAGGATCAGGTCCCCTTTAGCTCATAAGTAGGTTAGAGACAAGACTTTGCACCCAAGTGATCATCACATGGCAAAATTACAAATATGGTTACCACTGCTCAGCATTACTTTCTGATATTTGACCCTGTCCCCCACACGTTGTTACATGGCAAAGATTTAAGCTCCTGCCAACATGAGACTCCAGACCTGACCTTGAGACAACATGGGCACTGCAACAATGATTAAGTAGTTTTCTGTGTGACCTGGTTACAGTTATCCATATTAGTTACAATTTATCAGGGGCATTGTATAACAGACAGAGTGCATGCTATTATAGCAATGATCCGTACACAAGAACCTGCAACAGATCACTACCTATTGAAGTAAAGGAGTTTCAAAGGCTATAGTTTGCTGTGCCCAATGCTGTGCAAAATTGTCACCTAAATAAATGTGTATAGCCTCTTATTCTGTATATTGAGTTATTCTACAGGATATAAAACATGGATCAATCATATACCACAATGCAGAAAGCCGATTGCTAGCTCCCTACCCAGCCCCCAAGCAGTTTATCCTGCTGCCACATTTTTACATGCAGAGACACAGCACAGAGCCAACTACAAGGTTCCCTGTCACGTTGCCCCCATTAACCCCTTATTTAATGCATCATACAGAATTGCTTAATTGGACATGCCATATCATGCCAAAGGGTTAAATGGTGGAGGCAGCAAAGAGCTAAGATTAGCAGGTAGCAGACAATAGATCCCTGAGAGATAATCCTTTCTCCGCCCACCTGGCATGTCTCACAGGCACATCATCTTTAAGCTTTGGGCTTGGACACAAGAGCATTGCAATATATTTGAACCGGGCCATTCAGAAGAGCAGAGTGAATGCAGCCTGCCGCCATCCTTACCTTCTGCCCGTATAATCATCCAGTCATTCAGTAATGGACTTTACGAGCAGCATGATTTTATCCCAAGCATCTGCCCCCTTCCCTTGTTCTCTGGGTGCAGCTCATCCTTCTCATTTGTTCTGCTGAACTCGCTTGCCCCTGGTGGCAACGAGTAGAATGTCCTCGAGAAGAAGAAAACATCCTTGGAAACAAGTAGGATGAACTGCTGAGCAGTTGCCAGTACAAAGCCCAAATTAGTGCCCAAACTGATGGGTGCAGGGAGATCACTGGAGGCAGATGGATAAAATCACTAAACTGATCCATGCAGGCCCAAAGCCTTAATCTGTATTGACTAAATCAAATATTTATCCCCTGATAAATAATGGAATCTGCTGCTTTCTGCTGAGTCTCAACTATACACAGTAGTGATGAGCGATTTTTTTCTCCCTGCATGGATTTGCAGTGAAATTCTGCATTTCACTATAGAAGAATTTTTTTTGAACAAAAATGTGCCGTGAAAAAAATTTTGCAGAGAAAAATGAAAGACAAAACGCCCATTCACTTCAGTGCAATTGAAATAAGCACCCATTGACTTACATTTGGAGTGAGAAAAAACACGAACTGACAATGCATTTGGAGTGAGAAAAAACGTAAAAAAAAAAACGCCCATTGACTTTAATGCAATTCAAGTGAGAAATAAAGTCGCCCATAGACTTTAACGCATTTCGTGAACTTTTTAGCAGTTTTGCAAATTTTTACACAAAGCAAAACTGCGCAGAACCACTCATCACTAAATACAGTAAAGAAATATGCCCTTATCAGTAGTGTACTTGCTTTGAAATTACATAAAAAGCTGTATAATAAAAAGTCCTTTTAAATTTGAACATAGTTACATAGTTACATAGTTAATTTGGGTTGAAAAAAGACAAAGTCCATCAAGTCCAACCCCTTCAAATGAAAACCCAGCATTCATACACGCACCCCTCCATACTTTCACATAAATTCTATATACCCATACCTATACTAACTATAGAGTTTAGTATCACAATAGCCTTTGATATTATGTCTGTCCAAAAAATCATCCAAGCCATTCTTAAAGGCATTAACTGAATCAGCCATCACAACATCACCCGGCAGTGCATTCCACAACCTCACTGTCCTGACTGTGAAGAACCTCCTACGTTGCTTCAAATGAAAGTTCTTTTCTTCTAGTCTAAAGGGGTGGCCTCTGGTACGGTGATCCACTTTATGGGTAAAAAGGTCCCCTGCCATTTGTCTATAATGTCCTCTAATGTACTTGTAAAGTGTAATCCTGTCCCCTCGCAAGCGCCTTTTTTCCAGAGAAAACAACCGCAACCATGACAGTCTACCCTCATAATTTAAGTCTTCCCTCCCTCTAACCAATTTAGTTGCACGTCTCTGCACTCTCTCCAGCTCATTTATATCCCTCTTAAGGACTGGAGTCCAAAACTGCACTGCATACTCCAGATGAGTATGGATGTTTTTTATTAAAACATCCATACCTGTTCTAAATGCATTTAAAGATTTCAGCTGTCAGTCATATATTGCCTGCCCCGCCTCTATGCCTTAGGCATAGAGGCGGGGCAGGCAATTACTTTCACTAACCATTTGCATTTCCTACATGTCGCTGCTCATCTTCACATCCCCCCTCCCTGCTCACAGTCTATAATTGTGTAGCTAGTAGGCATGAGCATCAAGTCTCCCATTCTGATTTTAAAGGTTTTAAAGGTGTTGCAATGCTTATCTTAGTTACAGTGTCCACAAAATGGCTGCTGCCTTCTTGCTGTGGTTGTGAATTCCAAGGCATGTGGCTACAAAGATTTAAGTAATTTATATACTGTAAGAAAAGTTAATTTTGCTTTACAATAACAATAGATACGAATTTGGAATTATTTCTTAGGGTGACAGGTCCCCTTTAAAGGGGCTGTTCACCTTTGAGTTAACTTTTATTATGATGTAGAGACAATTCTGAGACAATTTGCAATTGGTTTCCGATTTCTATTATTCATTTTTGAGTTATTTGGCTTTTTATTCAGCAGCTCTTCCGTTTGCAATTTCAGTAGTCTGATTGCTAGGATCCAAATTGCCCTATAAACCATGCACTGATTTGACTGGAATAGGAATGCGAGAGGACCTTACAAGAAAGATGAGTAATAAATATTAGAAATAACAATACATTTGGAGCCTTACAGAGAATTTGGTTTTCTTAGGTGGGGTCAGAAAGAGTCAGAAGCAAACTATAAAAAATAAATAATGAAGACCAATTGAAAAGTTGCTTAGAACTGGGTATTCTATAACATACTAAATGTTTATTTTAAAGGTGAATCTAGCTAGACAGATCACTAAAACTCTCACTATTTCAGGGGACCTGTTGATTCAGGCAATGAACCAGTTAAAGTATTTTATAAGAGGCCCCCTCCTGCTGCTGAAATGTAGGTAAGTTAACCCCTACCAATGCTGGAACCATATCCTGATACAGACCCCCTCATCATAATCATTACCTGGAACTTGTCATTATGACTATCGAAGATGAAGATGATGAAGAATTGTCTGAAGAAAAAATACTTAAATAGGAAGATGATGAAATCTCCATTTGGAAAGCAAATATCTAGGACAGTATATGTCAATGAATCTGCTTGTCATCCTAATCTGTACAGAGCAAAACACTTGGGTTTTGGATTGCTTTCTTCATTGCTTGCCTTATTATATTCAAGCTCCCCTGTCATGACAGAAGTACTGCCACACATTTTTTCGGTTTAATGCTTATTCTTATGTTTAAAACTTTTTGTGTGTTTTCTTATTTAGGCACTAAACAAGATAATTTCACCATTTTAACTGCAGGGCACAGGAATGGCTGATAAAACATTACCTGTCCATTGAGAAGCCCTCTGATAATGAGCTGCTCAAAGGCTGCTGCTTAGAGAGGGGTTTTAAATGTTAAAATTAGTTCTTTGTAATGGCAAAAACATTATTAAATATGGATTTTTTTTTCAATTAAAAGAAAAGACAGAATTCCTTTATTAACATGACATGTTAATTGTCAGTGGCATTACTATAGAGGAAGCAGACCCTGCAATAACAGGGGGGCCTAGACTGTTGGGTCTGCTTCCTCTATAGCTAATAAGAAAACCTCCTCCTCCCCAGCTGCTCTTTTACCAGCGAGGAAGAGGGCGCAAGTCGGACGGGACGTGTCAGGGATTGTGTGGGTGGAGTTAGAGAAGGGTGTAGGCGGAGTTGGGGAGGGGTGTGGGCGGAGTTGGGGAGGGGTGTGGGCAGGTCAGGGGGTAGGAGGATGGGGTTTAGAGTGCTCTAGGCCCCCCCTGAAGGTTTTTTTGCAGGGGGGTCTGGTGCACTCTAGTTACGCCACTGTTAATTGTACTCATTTTTATCAAAGGTGCTTTAAGGTGTATAGTGTGCTTTAAAAGGTTTGTGGCCGCAACTGAAACCTGAAATGAAGAACCAGTGTGTTTGTAACACAAAGAAATCTAATTGAAATGCTGTATGATGGAATACATCACCACCTTTAGAGACCACAAATCCAGAAGTGTACCCAATTACAGGAATACGTTGGTAACATTAACTTCTCACATTAAGTCCAATGGGACAGGGTTGGCAAATATTTCTTTTGTCTTGAATTCTGTATATTCTTTAAACAGCAATTAAATACACAGCTTTTTAGTTTCTGTCAGGCACAGCTATGAGGACCTGCTGCATACACCCCAATATTTAGGGAGGACTGCAAAAACATTTGTGTGGGAGTAGGGCACAATAGGCAAGACCACTAGGGATGTCGCGGACTGTTCGGCGGCGAACTTGTTCGCGCGAACATCGGCTGTTCGCGTCCGCCGCAAGTTCGCGAACGTCGCGCGACGTTCGCCAATAGGCGTTCGCGTCAAAATCGTTCGACCATTCGATCATTCGATCGCTAGAATCGAACGATTTTCGTTCGATTCGAACGAAAATCGTTCGATCGAACGATTAAAATCCTCCGATCGTTCGAATCGAACGATTTTCGGATGTTCGAAGTTCGCGAACTGTTCGCGAACTGTTCGCATTTTTTGCCGGTGTTCGCGAACGGCGTTCGCGAACACATTATCGGCGGTTCGCTACATCCCTAAAGACCACCAAACTGCCTCATTAGGCAATACAGAAGTCTGGTTTTCAGTAGTATTAATATATAGAGTTGTTCTCAAGCATTTCATTAGTATAGATCAGTTTTATGGAGCAAAATGTGGATTTCTGAAGAATCTGGCAAACTTTATAGGAGTGATACTTGCTCTTTATAGAAAAAATGAGTCTTGTAGGGGGCCCAGTAGTGTGGGCAAAAGAAAAAATCTCACTGCTTACCATATTTAGAAATAGGGGATTGAGGGTCATAGGTTTAGGTTTCAGAGTAATGTTTAGCAGGGGCGATCCTGGCCCCTCCGCCGCCTGAGGCAGAAGCAGTTGCTGCTGCCCCCCCCTCCCCCGGAAATTCGCTCTTAAAGTACCAGGAGCAGCATTTTTTCTGCCCCTGGTACCTAGTGGGGTGCTGCCGCTTGAGGCGACAGCCTCAACTTGCCTCATTGGCGAAGCACCCCTGATGTTTAGATACATTTACAACAAGGGGTGTCAGTTTTTTGGGGGGCATTTTTTTCGCTTTTAATACTCATATGTAATACTCAAATAATCAGCTGCAGCTGCTACTCTCTTAAGAGTAGTAATAGAGAACACATCTACTCTATTGAAAAGGAAACTCCATTGGGCAGACATTTTAACAGGGGCTCTGATGATTTAAAATGCAAATCATAGAAAAGGTTGTGACCCTGGTTAGAGGAGGCGATTTTTTAAGAACTTTAAATTCCAAGGAAGCCTTCTGGATATTCATATTAAATACACGTACCCCCACAGGTCTAAACTCTAGGTGGGATGTTGCATATATAATTTGATTTATATTTGTATTTATCTGTCCCTCATACTAGACTTTTTAACCTATGCCTATGAATTTGCTACTTAACATTCATCTCTGCCTCTCTCGATTCTTGGTCAAATTCAACAGGTTTTGATACACAATAATGAATTACTTTTACGGATCATTTTCTGGGGGGTCCCCTCTGTCGCTCAATGTTTGTTTTGATTTGGTTTTATGATACTAGGTTTTATATGTATTTTGTAATTTGTCCCATGGATGGCGTTGTTATTGAATGTATAAAATGGTAACTCACTGGCATCTCGTTTAACCTATTATTAAGGGGTGTTCCCGAAATGCGTTAGGTGTCTTATGCACTCCAGCGACCTAATTTTTTGAATGGTTGAATAAAAAATCATATATTGTATGCTGCAGCTGAGGAGCCCTGAATGATCGTGGGCACACTCAGACTTCATTCGTCCCTCCGGAGCATATTGGAAGGGGAGTTCGGGTGAGTCTGTACCCTACTATTGTGAACAATCTAGTTTAATACTCTCAGCCCACCTTTAGCACAGACTGGGGGCTGTATAGGGCCATTAGTAGACTCTCCTAGCCTAGAAATGTTTTTGTCTCTGGCTAAATGTAAGGACCAGGGTACCTCCAAATTGTAGAGTGACTTACCATACACACCTCTAGCAAAAGGATAACGTGAATTGGATGCAATAACACTGAGCATTCCCTAAATCAATATGCCATAACTTTCAGTGCTCATCGTCTAAATGGCCAGTGCACCGGATTCTTTGGGTGGAAAATGTTGTCAGTTGAGTTGATGCAGGTTTCTATGGGAACCGTGAAGCTAGCCAGGGTTCCTTGTATGCCCTTATGTAAAATTTAAAACAGGAGACAGGACAAAGGATGCATCAACAAATGCAACTTTATGAAAGTGTGAGGAATGGCGTTGTATTGTCATTGTCACTGTCACATTGCACATAATATACAGTGTATAGCAATATATGTTTTGATCAAACCTATGGTAATACATGTATGGGGCCAGTTATCCAGAATGCTTGTGATCTGGGTTTTTTTGGATAAGGGGTCTTTCTGTTATTTGGATCTCCATACATGAAGTCTACTAAAAATCATGTAAACATTAAATAAACCCAATAGGATTGGATTGCCTCCAATAAGGACTTATTATATCTTAGTTATAATCAAGTACAAGGTACTGTTTTATTATTACAGAGAAAAAGGAAATCATTTTTTTCAAAAGTAATTTGATTACATACAGTACTTGGTTAATATGGAGTCTATAGGAAATGGCCTTCCAGTAATTCATACATTTCTGGATTACAGGTTTCCAGATAAGGGATCCCATACCATACATCTTTTACTGTGCTTTGCCTTTATGACAATATTCTAGTGTAACAGCAGTGATGAACAGACAGACAGCTCCGCTTATACAACTACAATATTGTGCACTGTGTGTGTGGCTGTGTACACAGTGTAAATGAGTCTAGTGCTCATTTCATATGGTTGGATTAGGAAATGCTATCTGCTAATTGGTTGCTATAGGTGATAAGAACTGGAGCAAACTTGGCACATATATTCCATGGCACTTTGCACAAACAATCATGATGGGCATTGCAAATGCATCATATGAAGCTGGCTTTCAATTAAATAAATAAATAACCTATGCAGCTACCTGGAATGAGTGGCTCCTATGTGTGAGAGGCTGTCCCCTTAAATGGGTTGTTCACCCTTTAACTTTTAGAATTTATATAGAGAGTTATATTCTGAGAAAATTTGCAATTGGTTTTCCTTATTTGTTATTTTTTTTATTATTGTTTTCCTTTTATTTTTAATTTTTTTAGTTATATATCTTTTTATTCAGCAGCTCTCCAGTTTGCAATTTCAGCAATCTGGCTGCTAGGGTCCAAATTACCCTAGCAACCATACATCGATTTGAATAAGAGACTGGAATATGAATAGGAGAGGGCCTGAATAGAAAGATGAGTAATAAAAACTAGCAATGATCATTACCCCCCTCCCCCCCCCCCCCCGTTTGAAAGCTGGAAAAAGTCAGAAAACTATAAAAAATAAAAACTATAAAAAATAAAAAAGCCCAATTGAAAAGCCTCTTATAATTAGCCATTCTATAATATACTAAAAGTTTACGGGGAACCACCCCTTTGATATAAGAGTGGGAGTGTATCCTCCACTTTCAGTAGCAAAACTACTATATAACAAAGGCTTTACTCAACATATAAATACTATTAAGCAGGAAATGTATATTATATTATGAAAGTAAGCATTGCATAACAGCACTAAACAACTATATTCTTTAACCATCCTCATTAATTCATCTAAGGAAACTTTTTGTCCATCTAAAGGCACACAGGTTGTATGAAGTAGCAGTGCCCCATATACCTGATTGTCCATTCTCCTCCTGGAACATCTGTGTAATATTGTGTAAAGCAATGTAATCTTGGGGGAAAATGCTATAATTCGTAACAGATTCATATAAATAGAATAAACACAAACAGAATTCATTTTCACTAAATTACATTAATGTTTTCATAACTTGGTGTAGAAAGAAGATTACACACATATGAGAGAGATCCACTTTAATTAGAGTGATCCATTATTACTCCTGCCATATGTCCCTGCAGGCGTGCACTCTCAGGCACCTGCTTTTATACCTATTGCTGGAAGAGAAGGAAGAGTCTCTCTTATCCATGGGGAACGTAATTAAAATCATGCACGTATAAGGGAGCCCTATCAAGTATATCAGCCATTTCCTGCAAAGTGAAAATGAAAGCTATTTTTAAATTCTTCTAAAAAGTGTTTGTGCCTTCTCAGATTGTAATAACTGATTTCTGGGGGGAGGCAAGCAGGATCCTAATTGGATGTCCCTGCATCCATATCAAATAAATCTGTCCAATGGTCAAATAAGCTATTATTAATCCACAACTGATTTTAAGGATAGAATTAATGTAGATACACACTTGCCTAGTAATGCATAGGAATACAATGAGCTATTTTTGCGCCTTGCTAATGTAGAATAAAACACAGGACATGCTACATGCAGCAAGGGGGCTAATAGGGATGGTTCTATCTATGTTTCACCACTGGATTTATTAATGTATTGTATTATTGATTCTTCAATTGTCTCCCCTAAGGCAGTTGTGACTGTAGCTCCTATGCACAGAACTGTAATATAATTTTATCAGTGCAGCACGCCTTGTTGGCAGAGTAGGGGTTAAAGAGAGCAGGTGTTGAGAAACAGCTTCTCGTGTGATTGTCTCTCCATAATGCCAATGCCTTTGTGATGTGTTACCTTCTGATTGGTGCACACGGAGGGTTTTTATGTAAATTCAAAGGAGTTATGTAAAGAGCAGATGCTGCTAATGGCAGTAAGTCCAGAATCCCATGAGCACTCTCTGCTTATTTGTTTAGTCACTGTAATTTCCATTGCACAATAAATGAAAAGAAAGATAATAAAATCAGTCTGTTTAGCTGTCATTGAATACTGAAGAGTTGCTAACAAGACTCTTGTTATTTATATTAAAGAGGTTGTTCACCTTACACATATTTTTTGCAGATTCGTTTTCAGATTGCACACCAGAAACAGAGACTTTTTGTCAACTGTTTTCTTTTTTTTTTAACATTTTTTCAAAATTGAAGTATAAAGTTAAAGGTTTGTGTCTCTAGTGTTTCAATCTGGCAGCTGAGTGATCCAAGTGTAGATTGTGAACTGTTACAATTTGCTACATTAGTTGATATATTTCTCAGTAGCATCTGTGCAATATCTATCTAACAGCTCCCTTAAAGGAGAAGGAAACCCAGTGGGCACAAAAACCCTCCCCCCCCTCCCCTGTGTTGCTTCCCCTCCCTCCTCCCCCCTGGCCTACCTGTCCCGCTGGGCAAATGCCCCTAACGTGTTACTTACCCTTCTGCGCAGGTCCAGTCCACGGATTTCACAGATGACATCTTCTTCCACGTGATCTTCTTCCTGCTTTGACCGGCGTTTTGGCGCATGCGCAGTAGGAGCAGGCGAAATGCTCCTACTGCGCATGCGCCGGTCAAAGCAGTAAGAAGATCACTTGGAAGAAGATAGCGTCGGTGAACTCTGTAGACTGGACCTGCGCAGAAGGGTAAGTAACAAGTTAGGGGCATTTGCCCAGCGGGACAGGTAGGCCAGGGAGGAGGAGGGAGGGGAAGCAACACAGGGGAGGGGGGGAGGGTTTTTGTGCCCACTGGGTTTCCTTCTCCTTTAAGGGTCAGGGCACACAGGCAGATTTGGGGAGATTAGTTGCCCGGCAACAAATCTCCTCTTCTTCGGGGCGACTAATCTCCCCAAACTGCCTCTCCTGCCTTCCTGCCGGCTAAAATGTAAATCGCTGGCGGAATGGCATTTGGAGCAATTCATTTTCCGAAGTCGCCCAAAGTTTCCTCGTCAGGCGACTTTGGAAAACGAATCGCTCCAAGTGCCATCACAACCGACCGGACGGCAGGGGAGGCAGTTCGGGGAGATTAGTCGCCCCGAAAAAGAGGAGACTAATCTCCCCGAATCTATCTGTGTGCCCTGACCCTTAATGAATACAAGATAGGAAATGTATTAACTTATTTATAAATTTAGAACAGTTACAGAGTCAGCGACACCTCCCACCCCTCCCAGAGTTGCTAGTTTAGAAAGACATAAGAAGGTAAAAAATGAAACTTTACACGTTACGGATATTAGAAAAATTATCGGAAATAGAAAGTAATTAAAAAAAAAGTATTTCTGGTGAACTATCTGAAAAAAAAAGTGTTGGAAGCTGAACAATCCTTTTGACGTAGCTTTTAGATATTGTCATTTATTTATGTGCTTAATGATACAGTAGGCACAAAAGCTTGTGTAATACAACACAGGATATTGACGCACAATTTAATATGGTCAGTAATGAGGTTTCTTTGCTTAATATTACTTAATGCCAGTTCTTATATTGATTACAAAGCTCCTCCAACTACATGGAATGCTCCTGAGTACGGGAAGAAGGCATTTATCCCATACACCCGTAAGGACAATCATACTACTATAGTAACCAATCCAGTGAAGGTGCCGTGTACCAACCAATTACAAAACTGTTTTAATCTTCCCAAAACAAATATTCCTCTAATTTGACAAAAAAAACATGCCAGTGTACTGGCACTTTGGTACATAGGAATATATGTGAAGCATAAGAAAATAGAAACAGGACATGCTGAACAATCATTTCTACAGCTGCATAGTCTAAGTATACAAAGCAGAGAATAATGACGATGCTGCTTAAATTTGGTTTAAATTGAACTCTTTAATTAGTGATATGTGTTTTTCCCATACTACTGATTATAGGTTTTGACTTCTGACCAGTCACACTTTTTAAAATAGTAATAATATATATAGCTAGATAGATTAGATAGATAGATAGATAGATAGATAGATAGATAGATAGATAGATAGATAGATAGATAGATAGATAGATAGATAGATAGATAGATAGATAGATATACAGGATACAAATGATGGCACTCACAGGATTTTCGGCAAAAAGCAAACAAAGGTGTAAAAAAAAGAAAAGGTTTATTTATCCAACGTTTCGGTTCCACACAGGAACCTTTCCCAAAGTCAGCAGCTCTCATTTTTCTGAGAGCTGCTGACTTTGGGAAGGCATGGACGTTTAACGGGCCCTGGCCACCAATTTTCTTATAATGTGGGGTCCTAGCCACCAATATTTTTTAATGGGGGGCCCTGGCCACAAATGTTTTTTTATGGGGGGCCCTGACCACCAATATCTTTTTATTTTTATTAACATGTGGGAACCCTAGCCACCAATATTGTTTTTGTTTTTTAACTGTGTGGTGGGGGGCGGACCTGTGGGGTGGGGAGGGTGGACCTGTAGGTGGGGCTTGCGGTGGGCGCAGCCCAGGGGGCCCAGGAAATTTTGTTGTATGGGGCCCTGTGATTTCTGATGGCGGTCCTGTATATATATATATATATATATATATATATATATATATATATATATATATATATATATATATATATACATATATACTGTACATATATCAAAGTCAAATTAAACTTTATTGTCATCTCAGCAGTATACGAATATACCGTGAGACGAGACAACGTGGCTCCAGCTAGTACATATCACAAAAAGGTACTTAAAAATACACAATAAATATGTAAACATGAAATGTGCAATATATTGGCAGAAATTGGATATATACATGTGTAAACCTTTAGAATTGTGCAAATAAATTAACAGTTCACAAAGTGAGGACAGGCAGTGAGTTGAGGAGTCTGATAGCTTGCGGAAAAAAGCTTTCACACAGCCAGGTTGTTCGGGCTTTAATACTGCGAAAGAGTTCCTGCTGGATGGGAGCAGCGTGAACAGTCCGTGTGAGGGGTGTGTGGAGTCCAGTACAATGCAGGAGGCCTTTCTTACACAGCGCTTGTGGAAGATGTCCTGCAGTGATGGAAGAGCCACTCCAATGATGTTGCCAGCTGCTCTGACAGTCCACTCAGCGCCGTTTCTGGGGAAGGAGCCGCCTGAGGCGGCTCCTGCAATGCCGCCCCCCGCACCGACTTACCTGTCGATTGCGAAGAGCGCAATTGCGCTCTCTCGCAATAGCGCAGCCGAATTTCCGGTTTAAAAACCGGAAATTCGGCTCTTAAAGGTGCAGGAGCGGCTTTTTGCCGCCCCTGGAATCCTGTCTGGCGCTGCCGCCTGAGGCGAGCGGCTCAGCTCGCCTCATTGGCGGAGCTCCCCTGAGTCCACTGTAGACTTTTCCGGTCAGCAGAGCTGGCACTACTGTACCAGATGGAGATGCAGCTCGTCAGGACGCTCTCTATGGTGCCCCTGTAGAACACTGTGAGGGTGGGAGGTGGAAGACTGGCCCGTTTCAGTCGTCTTAGGAAGTGAAGATGCTGCTGAGCCTTTTTGGTAATGGAGGCGGTGTTGGTGGTCCAGGTGAGGTCATCAGAGATGTGGACTCCCAGGAATTTGGTGTTCTTTACTGTGGAGCCGTTGATGTTGAGTGGTGTGTGAGCAGGGAGAGTTCTCCTGAAGTCGACGATCATCTCTTTCGTTTTATCCACATTCAGTGACAGGTTGTTCTCACTGCACCAGACTGCTAGCTGCTGAACCTCATCTCTGTACACCGACTCGTCGTTGTGGTTGATGAGCCCCACCACAGTTGTGTCATCTGCGAACTTGATGATGTGGTTCGAGCTGTGTCTAGCTATGCAGTCATGTGTCAGCAATGTGTACAACAACGGGCTGAGAACACATCCTTGAGGAGCTCCTGTATTTATGTACACTACTTTATGCTCAGTAAATTATAAGTGATTCTGCCACAATGATATTTGTGTTTATTATTATGAACAGTAACAGATAAAATGGGGTAGTTACACCCCCTGGGGCTGCTGTACCTCATGCTGGTTGGCATTCCCTAACTTGCATGTCTGAATAAAGTGCAAGCTTAGGGCCAGGTAAGAACAGGACAGGTGACACAGGCATAGCTGTATTAGTGAACACAAGACTTATGTCTATGGGTGCTCAGCCTGGGATGGGGTGAGGAAAACATGCCAGTTTGTGCCTGTTATTAGACCGTGCAAAAAAATTGTGTAAAATGAAAATGTTGAAGGGGTAGTTCACCTTTCAGTTAACTTTATTATCTTATAGAATGGCCAGTTCATAGCAACTTTTCAATTGGTCATTTTTTATTTCCTTAATTTTTTCATGATTTGCTTAACTCTTCTGACTCCTTCCAGCTTCAAATGGGGGTCACTGACCCCAGCAGTCAAAAAATGATTAATCTGTAAGGCTACAATTTTATTATTATTGTTATTTGTTATTACTTATCTTTCTATTCACCCCCACTCCTTTTGTATATACCAGTCTCTCATTCAAACCACTGCCTGGTTGCTAGGGTAAACTGGACCCTAGCAATAAGACACATGCTGAAACTCCAAACTGGCGAGCTGCTGAACCAAAAGCTAACTAATTAAAAAAACAAAAATAATTAAAAATGAAGACCAATTGCAAATTGTCTCAGAATTTCACTCTCTACATCATACTTAAAGTTAATATAACGGTGAAAAATCCTTTTAAATAACCAATGCAAAAATATGCAAGAGGGAATTTCCTGTCATGTGGAAGAGAAGGGTCAAATGTGGGCAGCAGTTTCATTTTAGGAATTCTTAACTACAAGGACAAGGAAAGCTTACTAAAAGTTTTCTTAGATGGTTGGAAAGAACAAATGCTTGGCAAAGCTTCATCAAACCACTTCCTGGAGTGAATGGTTAATTAGTACTGCTCTAAGCAATAACCCCCTTTAAAAAGTATTGTCTCTTCTGTAAAAAAAACATGTTTGACGTAGAGCTTTCCCTGCTGAATAGAACGAGGGGACTGCCTTTTTCACTTATTGCATTACAGAAAGCTGTAAATTAGGAGCCTGCAGGAAGATTAGCCCTATAACCAGGCTTTTTAGAAATGCACATCCCCTTTAAAGGGGTTATTCACCTTTTAAATTAATGTTTAGTATGATGTAGATATTCTGAGACAACTTGTAATTGATTTTTATTTTTTATTAGTTGTGGTTTTGGTTTATTTGGCATTTTATTCAGCAGCTCTCCAGCAATCTGGTTGCTAGGGTTCAAATTACCCTAGCAACCATGCACTGATTTGAGAGACTGGAACATGAATATGAAAGGGCCTGAATAGAAAGATGAGTAATAAAAAGTAGCAATAACAATACATGTGTAGTCTTACAAAGCATTTGTTTTTAGATGGGATCAGACCCCCATTGTAAAAGCTGGAAAGAGTCAGAAGTAGAAGGAAAATAATTCAAAAACAATAAAAAATGAAGGCCCATTGAAAAGTTGCTTAGAATTAGCCATAACATTCTAAAAGTTAACTTAAAGGTGAACCACCCCTTCAAGACTAAATCAGACAACCTTCAGAAATAGATTTCACAATTCTACACTAACACATCATATAGAAAATAGACGAGACCTAACAGCTGGAATAGCCAGTATCAGTGGCGTTTATATTCACTAGCATTAGCCAGTGATACATGCTATACAGTATGTATACGTTTATTTTAGTAATTGTTTCTGATACTTTATTTTGCTTTGTTTTGCCAGTGTTAGCTTGATAGACCGATGGATACTACACAACCATGTGCTACAAACTAGCAAAACTTTTTTCTGCCCATGGATCACATGCAAATAATGCCTGCAGTACTGCATTGTGAAAAATGGAAAACCCTTCTATTGGCAGCCTCCCCAACATTCACTATCCTCCACAAATATGAGTAGAACACCAAAGAGATAGTTCAGTACATTCCCCTGTTCAGCAGGTGCCATTGGACTGTTACTAGTAAACCATCTCATTAGAAAGGGTTAATGCCGGTGGTCCACACAAGTTAAACACCACTGGCAGACAGTTAGGCTGGTGCTAAATGCCAATCCGCAAGTCCCCAACCAAATACTTTGCCAACAGTCAGTGTTGGACTGGCCCCACCGGGAAACCAGAAAATCTCCCGGTGGGCCCATGCGTCAGTGGGCCCTTGTGCTGCTAAACATTTGGCCTATTTCATGGCCATTCCCTGTTTCTATGAGAACAAATAGGCTAAATAGATGGAATAAAAGATCATAGTATGTATAACTAAAACAGACTAGGAGAATAGAGGTTGATTGAGGATAGGAAGAATAATAGTACTGAGATTGGGCCCCTGGTCTAACTTTTCTTGGTGGGCCCCTGGTCTAAAGTTTTTGGGTGAGCCCCTGGTGTCCACACAGTGGTCAAGGACACTCACTCACTCTGGCTAAGCAACTCCAACTGGGCACCTTGAGGCTAGAGGGCACCTCTGGGGAGAGCACAGACAAACCAGGAGATATAAGCACCTAAATAATGTTACATTTTCCATCCCCTCATAGCCAATAATAAAAAAAAATGTAATATTGCCTCATACTCTATGTGGGTATAAACAGATGCATTTGAGTCACATTATGCAGCAGCATGTTATTGTGGATATGAATACTGCATACAGTGGAAGACACTGTAGATCACAATGCAGGGAGCTGATTGCTAGCCCATTGCCCAGCCTCTAAGCAGTTTATCCTCCTGCCACAGTCTCAGCTGCCCAATAGGGGGTTCCCTGTGACGCTGCACCCAATTAACCCCTTGCACACTCCTTATCTAAACGTGTTTAGTTGGACATGCCATACGACAAAGGGTTAAATGGCAGCGAGATTAGCAGGTTGCCTGAGAGATAATCCCTTCTCCTCCCGGCATGTCTCGGGTGCTTATTATCATTAGGGTCTGCGCTTGGACACGATAGTATTGCTATTTATATAAAACTGGCCATTCAAAAGGAGCAGAATAAATGCAGCCTGACGCCGTCCTTACCTTGTGCCACAATAATCGCTGTCATTCAGTGATGGACTATATGTGCAGCTCACCCTGAGCATCTGCCTCCTTCCCCCGATCTCTGGGCGCAGCACATCCTTCTCATTTGTTCTGCTGAACTCGCCTGCCCCTGGTGGCAACAAGCGGTAATGACAAGCAGCAGTATCCTATGTAGATAACGGCTGCACTATTGCATTGAGACTGGATGGCTGCACAGCTGGAAAATACAGGGGAGGGACAAGCATTGAGTATGCACAGTAGTTTTATATTGGCACCTGCTGCTGTATATTCACTGACCCCGCCCCCCATACTGCCATCTTAACAATGTGCACTGATGGCTGCCCTACAGAAACAACGACAGAGTGAATTCATTCATGTTAACTGCAAAAGTGCTTAGAAGAGCTCTCTGAGAATACTTACTGTGAATTCTCAAGAAGGTTTGTTCCACATTTAAAGGTTATTTAAAACTCTTGCATATTTTATTTTAATACTACAAAACACTCATGCGTTTATGTTGGAATGTGAATGTTTGCAGGGTTACACTAGCTCTTAAAGGGATACTGACACTAAAAAAAATTATTCTTTATTAAAGGACCAGTAACAGCAAAAACATTTTTAAAAAAATTCGTTAGTATGATACGAAAAAAAAGATACCAACACATATTAAACTTTAAAATCGATAAGTCTTTATTGAGAAATAAATTAGCGAAGCTCCGCTTGCGCTCCTCTTCAGAAACGCCGACAGGGTGACGATCCATCATGCGGCACTCGATTTATACTCCCTGGCTATCTCCTATAAGGAAGGCAGGGAGGAGTAATGGAGTGCCGGATGATAGATCGCTGATCGCCTTTTCTGTAGAGGAGCGCAAGCGGAGTTTCAGTAAGTTATTTCTTAATAAAGACTTAATTAGTCCTTGTGGTTTTTTTTTCGTTCTATACTAACAATTTTAAAAAAAATAAAAATAAAAAATCGATGTTACTGGTCTTTTAATGTACATTAAAAGTTGCCTATAGGTCATGTTGATCATTTTTCACTGATAAGTCTGTTTTTGTAAGTAATTGTTACTTGAAGGTCCTAAACCTGACTGTTTTGCCAACCTGACTGTTGCGTCTCAACATGTCAGTTAGAGATTCTAATGCTAACAGACTGATGAAGCTGAAATATGGCAGCCCCCTCATAGGGAACATGGGGGATCAGATGGGTAATGTAAAAGCATTGGGCAAATACTTTTATGGCAAAATTATAGATAGCATGCAAAGACAATGTCATGATAGATGTAAATAAAGGTTTAATTTCTGGTGTCAGTATCTCTTTAAGCTCCTGCCAACATGAGAACTGACCTTGAGCCAACATGGGTACAGCCATAATGATTAGGTATCAAAGATCCCTATGAGTCAGCGCTAAAAGAAGCTCAGGGAATAAGAATGTAGCATTGAAGAGAAATCTAAGTGTAGTGGGTTTTCAGTTGTTACAATTCCCCACACAAACCCACTACACTTAGATTTCTCGTTTATGCTTCATTCTTATTCCCTGAGCTTCTTTTAGCGCTGACTCATACGGATCTTCGATATTTGAATCTTATACCAGAGGAGAAACGGGGACTTTTTGAGTAAGAATAAAGGGGTACTCCAGAGACTGTGATAATCCTACACTAAGATAATGATTAGGTAGTTTTCTGTGTGACCTGGTTACAGGTATCCACATTATTCGCAATGTAGGGACATTGTATAACAGATGGAGTGCATGCTTCTTACAGCAGTGAGGACCGGGTAGGGATCTCTGTGCGCTGGGCCCAGCGCACACTAGTTACGCCAATGCATCTGTATATTCCCCTTTTCAAAAATACTGTTGAAAACAGTAAATACATATTTTTTGGCATATAGTTTTAAAGGGGTTGTTCACCTTTACTTTAACTTTAGTATGATGTAGACTAGAGAGTGATATTCTGAGATATTTTGCAATTGTTTTTTATTATATGAAATTTTTGAGTTATTTCACTTTTT
Source organism: Xenopus laevis (assembly GCF_017654675.1). NCBI lineage: Eukaryota > Metazoa > Chordata > Amphibia > Anura > Pipidae > Xenopus > Xenopus laevis. The sequence continues at coordinate 148,680,459 of NC_054373.1, forward strand.
ATTCAGCAGCTGTCCAGTTTGCAATATCAGCAATCTGGTTGCTAGGGTCCAAATGACCCTAGCAACCATGCACTGATATAAATAAGAAACTGGAATATGAATAGGAGAGGCCTGAATAGAAAGATGGGTAATAAAATGTAGCAATAATAATTGAATATTTATCAAGGGTCGAATTTCGAATTGAAAAAACGTTGAAATTTGAATTCAAAAAGACCAACCAAATTAAGTTGAAGTTTTTTGTTGGTCAAATAGGTCCATTTTTGAATAGGTCCATATTCGGTCGAATTCGAATCGTACAACTCGAAGGAATAGCGCAATCGACCAAATTGGATTCAAAGTTTTTCCAAAAAAAACTTTGATTTTTCCACTAATTAGTCCACTAATTGACTCCAAATAGGTTCTAGGAGGCCCCCCATTGGCTGAAACAGCCATTAGGCAGGTTTTAGATGGAAAATGGGCAAATTTGAATTTTTAAAGAGACAGTACATGATACATTTCAAAATTCGAATTCGAACTAATTCAAAAACTATAAAAAAAGAAAAAAATTAAGGCCAGTTGAAAAGTTGCTTAGAATTAGTTATTCTATAACATACTAAACTTATAATATAAAGATAAACTACCAATGTAAACTAACCAACTATGTTTTTTGTTATTTCTGTTACTAAACAAGAAAATTAAACAAGCCTCACTTTAGCACTTCTTCTCACCTCCTTAAAGGAATAAGTAGGCAACCTCTGTAGGTAAGCAGGCCAGGATTTGTGGAAAGGCCACCTAGGCCTGGGCTATGGCGGCAGGATTTTGGGGGGGGGGCGGCATGCTGCCCAATCACTCTCACATTGGTTCAAAAACACTGGGGATGCACTGGAGGTACAATAATTTTTTAAATTTCCTGTGCGCCAATCCCCATTGCACTAGTCCAGATAATGAAAATTTGCACGAATAAAGGGGAGGGGACAGGGGCAACGAACGGCAGTGGGCCTAGGGGCGCTCACTATGTAAATCCGGCCCTGTAGGTAAGAGTCCAATGTGAGAGGTTCATTCATTCAGCTTTATAGATAATGGAACTGGGTTGACAAAAAATGGGGTTGGTGGTCTGTACAAAACAATGAAAGGTATATGTGAAATTATTTCTAGTTGCTCTGTGCAGCAGCTCAGTTGAATAAACAAAACATCAAAAGGAACTGGAATAAATGTTCTGCTTAAGCTCCTTTTCCTTTTAAAGTATTTTTTAGTCCTGAATGGTGTACAGGTATGGGATCCGGAAACCCGTTTTTCAGAAAGTTCCAGATTACAGATAACAGGTCCAAAACTCAGTAACGTAACTAGCTGGGGGCGGCCCGGGTGCGGGCCATGCAGCCAGGCCCCCCAACCACCCTCCATTTTCTTACCTGCTACGTATGTGCGTGGTCTGCAGGGGGTCCCCAGAGGGGATGCGTACCATGGTCCAATCACACCCCCTGCTCCCCCGGTAACTCCGCCACTGCCAATACCTGTATATTCCTTAAATAGCATTTTTTAAATGTGCATTTCTTTTCTGTTGTGTAGGAGTATACAGTATAAGAGGGGGACATGGCAAGATCACATCATTGCCTTGTTAGGCAATACAAAAATCAGGTTTTCTGTAAACCTGTTATTCAGAAAGTTCTGTATTACTGATTACAGGTCCCATACTTGTATATTCCTTAAATAGCATTTATGTGCATTTCTTTTCTGTTGTGTAGGAAATGGCAAGACCACATCATTGCCTTGTTAGGCAATACAAAAATCAGGTTTTCAGTATTATTATATTATTATAGTACTGAGATACTAGCCACAGTGCCCCCCCCCCATTTTTTTCTGCCCTACTGTCCGGGATATACAGTAACTCATCAAAGCTCTGGCAGAGGGATTGTGGGGCTGGTCCCGCACCCCAGGTAGTTGAACCACTGGATTTTATTAGTATAGATCAGATTTGAGGAGTAATGTTTGAAGGATCTGGCTAACCTTATGGTAGGGATACCGATAGGTAATCCTAGTTGCCCTTTATTGGAAAGACCTTGTAGGGGGCCCAGAAAATCAAGGGGCAAAGGAAGTCCCTCATCACACTTCAAAGTAGGAGATTAAAGGTCATAGGTTTAGGGTCCAGAATTATGTTTAGATACATTCTCAACTAAGAGTGGGAGCCAAGGTTTTAGCAATTTTGTAGCCTAGTAATGCTTTTTAAGGAGCAGGGGACCCCCAAATTGTGGAGTGTCTTACCATCCACATCACTGGAAAAAGGGCGAGAGTGTTCGATACATGCATGAAGCCTGCCACCAAAAGAAATGCTTAGCAGCAGTTATGGGTTTATATTACTGTGCCTGCATCATTATTACGCCTGGGTATCTGGAGTTTATCATGTATCGTACATCAATGAAGATAATGATGGGTTAAATAAAAATATTAACAGGGCCTTCGATAGAGGAAGGATATTTAAGGGGCCATTTGCTTACCAATAAAAAGTGTGCAATTTCGGACAAAACCTACATATTTCTTATACACAATGCAGAGCTTTTCCCATGGTTCTGGGTGCAATTTTGAGTGTTCCATCAAATTTGCTGCACTTGCTTGTATGCGTTGGCCCTAATCTGATGACAATTTCTGGATCACTCCCAATTCTTTAGGTGCAAGTTGCTTTGCCAGTTGATGGGAACCCTGGATTTCTCCTTTAAGTATATATTATTATACTCTTTTACTGTGCTTTGACTATATGCCTATTTGAATGTTGTGCTGCAACATTGACTATGTGTAGGATGAGAGCTGCATATTTTGAAACAATGTCTTTTTCTTGGAGAACAATATTCTAGTGTAACAGCAGCAATGAACAAACTGACAGTCCCACTTGTACAACTACAATATTGTGCACTGTGTGTGGCTGTGTACACAGTATAAATTAGTCTACTGCTCATTTTATAATCACTTTGGTTGGATTTTGTGCCTTATGAAAAGTATTAATTCGGGTTAATCAATACAGACTGTATTGGGTGTAAGTCTTTATCTGCGCAGGTCCAGTCCACAGAGTTCACAGACGCCATCTTCTTCCACGCAATCTTCTTCCTGCTTTGACCGGCGTTTTGGCCCATGCGCAGTAGGAGCATTTCGCCGGTACGGATCTACTGCCCATGCGCCAAAAGTCACGAAGTTTTCAGATTTCACTTTGTGACTTCTGGCGCATGCGCAGTAGATCCGTACCGGCGAAATGCTCCTACTGCGCATGCGCCGGTCAAAGCAGGAGGAAGATCGCTTGGAAGAAGATGGCGTCTGTGAACTCCGTAGACTGGACCTGCGCAGAGGGGTGAGTAACAAGTTAAGGGCATTTGCCCAGCGGGACAGGTAGGCCAGGGGGGAGGAGGGAGGGGAAGCAACACAGGGGAGGGGGGGAGGGTTTTTGCACCCACTGGGTTTCATTCTCCTTTAAGTAGGAAAAACATATGACTTTCCCTCAGCCCACCCCTCATGAATAAAGACCTGCCAAATGCCTAGGAAAGGCCAAACTATTTTATTGCTTCCTAAGGTCACAATTAGTACATTATTCTTTTAAGGGGGTAGTGTTAAATGACTAATTACTATTTATTGCAGCATGTATGCTTATCTGAATTCCCCACCAGAAACCTTTGATCTGCTCAGTCCGTAACTTGATAGTTATTTGTCAGACAACTGTTTATTTAGCTTCATATAATGCATAGAAACGATGCATATAAACAAACTATATCAAAGAGCCTGAAAAGTAATTTTATTGGTCACTTTTTATGAAAGAAGCAGTAATACCAAAAATTCAAGTATATCAAAGCAATTCAAATATAATGCACTGTGGCCCTGCACTGGTAAACGCTGTGTTTTTGCTTCAGAAGCACCAATATATTACTATATTATATACAAGAGAGAAAAAGGGACAATACCCCGATTAAAGAAAGAGGGTTGCCCTGTCTGAGAGATGCTCTTCAAGTCGAATAAATCAATTTTTATATATTTTTTTTTAAATAGGAAGAGATACATTTCATTCGAACATCTAACTGATGGTGTCAGATCCCAAACTATACCATACAGATTTGAAGTTCCAGTGAAATACCATTGAATAGTATGGGGAAGTCTGATGTATACTAGACAACCTACTATGAAGCCAGGACCAACTCCAGCCTCACCTTCTAGAAATTCCTATCAGGAAGGATAAATCCTCCATCCTTTCTTGTCCAGTTATTGCAGAACGACAACTTAGAGTCCTGCAGCGGGTTGGGTAGCCGCAAAATCCTGTGGTACCCTGCAGGTTGCGGTTAGAATTTCCGGGTGTGGGTATAGACACAGGTCGGCGGTTCTGCGGGTTTGCAGGTTGCGGTAGTGAGTTTTACTCCTTTTTTCTGATCACTTCTACTTCAGATGATTTCACTTCCAGTTTACAATGACAGCACTTCCTGATTCTTGATGGTCAGCGGGTCACAGGTCAGGGTTGCATATAAGGTACTTGCGGGTTGGGTAGCAGGTCCAAGCGGGTAAGAATGTGGGTTGCGGGTCCGGGTTGCAGATTGCAAGTTGCAGGTACAGGTCGGGTACGGGTTCCAAAAAATGGACCCGAGCATGACTCTACCAGAACTCATAGTTGTGGTTCTGAAGTAAATAAATGAAGTAAAGAAATGAGCCCTGAAGTAGCAGAAAGTTATATCATTAAGTGAACAATGATGGACAAGTGCCTTGGTTCCTGTATTTTATCAGGGTAGGAAATGGACTTAAAAGGATAGTTTACATTAAAAGTATTTTAGTATTATGTAGACAGTGGTAGTATAAGACAATTTGCACTTTTCACCTTGCCCCCATGGAATTTGCATCTTGCACCTACAGGGACAACTAGGGCTTGCAGAATGGCACAACCCTGTTCAGCATATTGGGGAACCAACTGCAATTTCTTAAAGGATCAGTAAAATCAAAAAATGTAACCTTGTTTAAAGGACCAGTAACATCAAAAAATTTAAAAAAAATTGTTTTCTAATACGAAAAAAGACACCAACACATATTAAACTTTAAAATCGCAAAGTCTTTAGTTAGAAATAACTTACCGAATCTCCTCTTGCACTCCTCTTCAGAAAAGGTGATTGTGTGATCCATCGTGCGGTGCTCGATTTCTTCTCCCTGCCTTTATAAGAGATAGCCAGAGAGGAGAAATTGAGCGCCGCATGATGGATTGTCACCCTGTCGCCTTTTCTGAAAAGGAGTACAAGCAGAGATTCGGTAAGTTATCTTTAAATAAAGACTTTGCGATTTTAAAGTTTAATATGTTTTGGTGTTTTTTTTTTCATAGTATACAAACAACTTTTTAAAAAAATGTTTTTGATGTTACTGGTCCTTTAGACAAGGGACCGAGTCATATATCACAGCCTTCATACATGCACTTGGGGACACACTTTTTAAAGTGTAAACAATTCTTCTAAAAGTCTCAAACATTTTGACTTGACTTTGGGGCCCCTTCACTAAGGAATAGAAGAAAAAATACTTCGAATTTCAAAGTGTTTTTTTGGCTAACTCGACCATCGAATGGGCTACTTTGACCTTCGCTCTTTGAATCGAATGATTTGAACTAAAAATCGTTCGACTATTCGACCAATCGATAGTCGAAGTACTGTCTCTTAAAGAAAAAACTTCGACCCCCTAGTTCGCCACCTAAAAGCTACCGAAGTCAATGTTAGCCTATGGGGAAGGTCCCCATAGGCTTGGCTATCTTTTTTTTGGTTGAAGGATAATCCTTCGATTGATGGATTAAAATCCTTCGAATCGTTCGATCGAACGATTATTCCTTCGATCGAACTTTTTGCGCAAAATCCTTCGACTTCGATATTCGAAGTCGAAGGATTTTAGTTCCCCAGTCGAATATCGAGGGTTAATTCTTACTTTGCAATAATTGTTTTGAGTTACACTTCTGGAACCTTATTCTATTCTAGGTGCCATGATGATTTAATAGAGCTTTACTCGTGTTATGATTCAGCAATGCCTGGTTACATGGTTACATGGTTATTTGCTTCTCAAGTTTTATTTCCTATGGCGGCTCTGCACTGAATGGCATATCCACTGACCAAAACTCATCAACGTATACCAGCTCCGTGCTGACAACTGTGCTTGTTGGTAAAATGCGATAAACCCAAGAAAAACAACACATTCATTTGTTGTTATGAAAGCTGCAGGGTGTGATCACTGCAGGGTGTTGCCATACAAATAACACAACACATCTCCTTGGTTTTTTTACTGTAGATTTTATTTCATAAACAGACGTATGCACATAATCCCATGTCTACTGCCCAAATGCTGTCAATGTATTTTAGCCCCATACTGAGAAATGTATTCTTTACTAGTACAGTAAATAGAGGTAAAACTGAAGGAAGTATTACTTGTATGCAAAGGTTGTATTACATGGACCTCAAAAGAGAATGCAGAAATAGACTGTGCTCATTCACAACAATGCTTTATCAAGGAAACTCTGGCATCGTTTTTGTGATGTGATCCTGCAATTTACCCAGAATAAAGAATTTATAAGGAAGATATCAGTGGGCTGAATGCACCGTCCATTTTTAAAACTCAGGAATTTCATGGCAGGAAAGATGAGAACCTTGACTCAGGAGGAGGCAGTGAGAGGTCAGTTACCAGGGGTGGCAAAAAGTAATCTCTGGATTGAGACAAAGTTTATTTTTTTTTTAAACCCTAATTTGGCTCTTCTAGTGCAGAGAGAGAAATGGCAATAGCACTAGCTATGCAGCCACCCTTGACCCACTCCAATGCTAGAGAGCATGGAGCAGGTGAGGGGGCAGCAGCAGCCCCAGAATACCCACTGCCCAGCAATTAATAGCCTTTAAAATGATCACCACCATTGTGCAGCGAATTAAAGATTAAAACAACAACCCCAGAAGGGGAAAAACTACACACAGCAGGGGACAGAGAAGTGGAGCTCCCTTGTTTAAAGTGTTTTAACCTACAGATCCCGTCGGGGAGTAAGATTTTATGTAGGTAAACACTGTACCCTGAGCTTCAGAGACGCAATGTAGGCAATGGAAGGATTTCTTCCCAAATAAGCTCTTGCACCCTCTTTGCTATCTCCAGCGGTCATAAATGACCCCTATAATCATTCTAAATCAATATCTATTTCTCTTAGATGACATACTATTATACACAGACATGCAGCTCTGACGCATCTACCAAAATAAAGACTGTAGGTCCCATTTACTAAACTGAGTGCCATGTAAAGATTCAAAAGCTCAGATTTGCAACATAATTTCACCTGCCAGATAGTAAATAACATTCATAATGGTAGAACGTACCCCTGTGAGGAGTAGCACATTTAATATTTTAAAACTGCGTGGGATTCAAGTGGCAAAACAAGAAATTTCTATAGGTAGTGATGAGCGAATTTCTCCCATTTTGCTTCATCAAAAAATTTGCTAAACTGCAAAAAATACGAGAAATGCATTGAAGTCAATGGGCGTAAAATAAATTTCCTCGCAAATTTTTTTGAGGTGCACAACATTTTTTTTCGTTCCAAAAGCATTAAAGTCAATGGCTGTTTTTTTCTCAAGGTGACTTTTTTGTCTAAATGCATTAAAGTCAATGGCCATTTTTTTTTGTCTCAGTGTGTTGCAATGAATCTTTTTGCTCTTTTGAGAAATGGATTTCAGTGCAGAATTCTGCTGGAGCAACACTATTAACTGATTCATTTTGAAAAAATGTTTTTTTCCCATGACAGTATCCCTTTAACCTTCAGTATCATGTGTCACAATCAATATGGCATATTTTAAAACAGGAAATAAAACATCCAAAAAGAGGAACAAGTAGTCAGTACATAACCAATGACAAAAACCACAAACTGCAGACTGAAAATAACTGATCATAAACTAGTTTTAAAATGAGTGAATTTCGCAGAGCTGGTACAAATGCTATGGGTAAAATTTGGAAACTGTGCCAGTGTAGAACTAGTTACAGTGAACCCTCAGTTTTACATCCCCTGTTTTAAATTTTCCCTTGTTTTACACCATTGTTTTCTGGTCCCACTTAAAAACATACTGTATAATTCATAGATAAATAAAATTATAGGTAGAGGTGTGCTTCTGCCACGAGGTGAGAACACTGAAAGTGACTCTGACTCTAAAAAAACTACTTCTCAAAATATAAATGTACAATAAAAGTTACCTATACGTTGTTGATTGTTCTCGGCTGATAGGTCTGCTTTTGTAATTAATTGTTATTTGAAGTTGCTAAACCTGACCTTCTCAACCTGTCAGTTATAGCTTCTAATGCTAACAGACTACTGCTGCACAAATATGGCAGCCCCCTCATAGAGGAAAATTGGGATGAGATAGGTTATGTAAAAGCATTGGGTAAATCATTTTATGGCAAAACTATAAATAGCATGCAAAGCAATTAGTGATGGGCGAATAAATTCGCCTGGCACGAATTTGCGGCGAATTTCCGCATGTCGCCGCTGGCGAATAAATTTCCAATTCTCCCGCAAAAATTCGGCGGTGAAAATTCGCCTGCATCATTTTCCGATTTTCACAATATTCTCGTGAAAATGTTAGATTTTCACCATTTTTTTGTGAAATCCTTCAAATTTCATGATTTTTTAGTGAAAACCTTCAAATTTCAAAATTTTTGAGTGAAAAATTTCAAATATCAAAATTTTTCCCCGAAAAACGGCCGAATTTCAAGATTTTTCTGTGAACTTTCTGATTTCACGATTTTTCGTTGTTTTGCGAATTTTGCGAAACGGGAGTTCACCCATCACTAAAAGCAATGTGATGACAGATTTTTAAAAAGGTTTAATTTCTGGTGTCAGTATCTCTTTAAAGGGATCCTGTCATGGGAAAACATGTTTTTTTCAAAACGCATCAGTTAACAGTGCTACTCCAGCAGAATTCTGCACTGAAATCCATTTCTCAAAAGAGCAAACAGATTTTTTTTATATTCAATTTTGAAATCTGACATGGGGCTAGACATTTTGTCAATTTCCTAGCTGCCCCAAGTCATGTGACTTGTGCCTGCACTTTAGGAGAGAAATGCTTTCTGGCAGGCTGTTTTTCCTTCTCAATGTAACTGAATGTGCCTCAGTGAGACATGGGTTTTTACTATTGATTGTTGTTCTTAGATACCTACCAGGCAGCTGTTATCTTGTGTTAGGGAGCTGCTATCTGGTTACCTTCCCATTGTTCTTTTGTTTGGCTGCTGGGGGGGGGGAAGGGAGGGGGGTGATATCACTCCAACTTGCAGTACAGCAGTAAAGAGTGATTGAAGTTTATCAGAGCACAAGTCATGTGACTTGGGGCAGCTGGGAAATTGACAATATGTCTAGCCCCGTGACTATTAACTGATTCTTTTTGAAAAAAAAATTTTTCCCCATGACAGTATCCCTTTAAGATCCCAATTTCTCTCTACACTAGCAATCCCACCCTTTTGCCCCTGGCCAAGTGCAAAAGAGGTGAACATGTAGTGGGAGGGCAGCAATGGTTCTTCCAACTCAGACGACAAAAAGCCAAGAAACGTCAGATGTCAAACAACGTTCACTAACTCCTCATTCACAGGGACTGATTTACAAGACACCATGTGAGCCATATTTTTAATAAAATTACCAACAGAATAAGTGCATTATTACAAACATATAACCAATAGTTTTTGTGTTTCATCATGTAAAAAAAAAAAAATCTTGTAAAAAGGGTAGTCATGATGAATGCAACAAATGTAATTTGCATGTACTGTTAATTGGAATCACTATCAACCAATTAGTGAGGAAATTAAGATCACTTGACTAGTGCTCATTAATAAGAATTCAATAGGGTACTGCAAAGTTAGTTCCAGTAACTGAAATTGGACATTCTGGTCTGTCACGCACAAACAATTTTGTGTTCATGTTTAGGACATACCCTGTATATATATATATATATATATATATATATATATATATATATATATATATATATATATATATATATATAGCATCCCACAATGATGACACGTGTAACCCAGCTAATTTTTATAGCTGTCATTTTCTTTATTAGTTGAACTGAGTGAAATTAACCCCCAGTATGATAGATCAAATTCAGATCTTACACATCTAGGTGTTCAAAGGATAATTTTAGGGAAGGTCTGTCTCTTTGGCACTACATCTTTGGTTAAAGTTGTTGATCTTTGATTGGTTATTATACTGTATATATTGACCATATTGCTTATTCTTGACATTAAAGGTGGCCATAGACGCACAGATAATATCGTACGAAACAAATTTTCGTCCGATATTCGTTGCGTGTATGGTGGAAAAAGAGCCGACCGATATCGGCAGAAGACTTGGATATCGGTCGGCTCGTCGATCGGGCTGGACGGAAAATTTTGATCGGGTGCCTTTGAAGGGACCCAAACATCGCCCATTGTTAGTGCTGAATCGTTAGATACAGGTAGAATTCTATTGTTTTTTGCTGTATATCTACCTGTATATCTGACGATTCAGCTCTACACGTGTGTATTGAAACAAACGATCTTTCTTGGAAAGATCTTTTCCAAGAAAGATCGTAATTGTTACGTCTATGGCCACCTTAAAGGAGAACTGAACTCCCTGTGATGTTAAGTCCCCACTGGCCTCCCTCTGTTGGCCCCCCTCCCTGCCTCCCCCCTGCAAGTCTTACCCCAGAATTCTGTCCCCTGTTGAAATAGTGACCACACATGCAGAGTGAGTGTAGCGGAGCTCACGGGCGCCATCTTCTTCTCTTCGGTAATCTTCGTGAAGTGAGTGGCGTAATGTTGCATGCGCAGTTGGAGCAATCTTCCAGTTCGCAACAACTGCGTATGCGCTAAAAGAGATGGAAATTGCCGAAGAGGAGGAAGAAGACACGAAGATTACCGAAGAGAAGAAGATGGTGCCCGTGAGCTCCGCTGCGCTTACTTTGCATGTTCGGTCAGTATTTCAAGAGGGGATAGAATTCTGGGGTAACAACAACAAACTCAGACAGCGAACACCCAATTTAACAAAAAGTAAGGTGTACATTACGGGACTCCCCAAAAGAGTCACCAAGGGTAAGGAACTCAGAAATTGAAAAAATAAATGTATTCCATCAAATATAACAAAACATAAGGCCCCATAAATGTAGGTCCTACGGGTTTCGACCGTTAAGGTCTTCATCAGGGTCTTCATTAGGGGCAAAATGATACAAAAACATTTTTTCGTATTATTTTTCCCCTGATGAAGACCTTAACGGTCAGAACGCGTAGGGCCTACACTTAAGGTAAGACTGTGCAGGGGGGAGGCAGGGAGGGGGGCCAACTGAGGGGGGCCAGTGGGGACTTAACATCGTTAGTTCTCCTTTAAAAGCAAAACAAAGTCATATTCATTGGTGCCAATTTATTAGTCAGCTCCCGGGAATATAATCATTAACCTTGGTGAGTGCTGCTCTTTGCTGGAAATTGCACAGCCAGGCCATATTTGATCAGTCTCCTATGAGTTCCTCGCAAAGATAGAGGACTGGACTATGTGTGGTAGACAAAGTTAGACATTTTACCATACTGTGCATGGCTTGTTCCCAAAACACCAAAACGAAACATAGGAAGCAAGGTTATGCACGTGCACAGCCTATGGAACCCCTGGGTAATTCTAGTCCACCAATAAAGATTACCTTTTTTCCCTTAAAAAACAGTGTAGCCACTTATAAAAGAAGGAAACAAGCATGCTGTTATTAAAGCACCAAACTGAGTAATATATCTGTATGAATTTGTAAAACATCCAATTGAATTGTTTAAAGAAGTTTGCCACCTTCTGGTCAACTTTTATATGGGCGTTGATTTTGCAGTAATGCAGTAATAGTAAATGATGTGTTTCCTTTGTCTAATACTTTATTCTGTTTAATAATCAGAAAACATTTAGCAAATATACAGTAATAAAGGCAGTTGAAAGGGAGCATATACTTTATCACGCATATGTGTCCTCGGTGGGTTTTCATCACACACACACAAATGTATCCACAAGGCAACAACACTTGTTAAAGGAGAATCAGCAGGGAAAGTTGTGCTCCCCTAAACACTTTTTTATGATAAAACACTGTAACCACATCATTCATGCTGACAGAAATAGAGATCCTCCTCACTCTCCCATATTAATATATTAATTAAGCCCATAATCATTCCACAATTACTGACCAATGATATGTAGGTGAGGACAAAGGCTAATTAACGCTATAATAGAATTCAACACACTTCAAGCTCTAGGTTTCAGTTTTCTGATATGCAGGTGAAGGTATGAGACCTGTTATCCAGAATGAGTCTTTCCGTGTACTAAAAAATTATTAAAAAATGAATTAAACCCTATAGGATTGTTTTGCCACCTCTAAGGATTATTTATATCTTAGATGGTATCAAGTACAAGGTACTGTTTTACTATTACAGAGAAAAAGAAATCACCTTTAAAAATGTGAATTATTTGAATAAAATGGTTTGTATAGAAATTACCTGTCTCCAATTTAGAGCTTTCTGGACAATGGGTTTCCAGGTAACGTATCCCATACCTGTACCATAAATGCTGAGAATAACAACTATTATTCTATGTCCATTGTACTTTTATATAATTTCCTTAACCACCCCCCAGGGATGGGATATCTGTAGTATTTTGCACAGGACATCATTTGCTACAATATTCATTATTAAGCCTGCACATTTTATATATTGCCCTAGTTACCTTTATAGTCTCTTGTCAAGCTTATGGATGTGTGCCAGTCTTGTGAGAGTCCAATTACTCTGCGAAATTCATCTTTCTTGAACAGAATTGAGAGTCAACATGCAAGCAAATGCTGCAAAATACTACTTGCTGTCAGCCTTACCAACTATGTATAAAATATTTTTCACCAGTTTGAAAGGAGGAAGTGTGTGGTTCCTCTTATTAATGAGAGCCTGCCTCATGCACATGTAAATGGATGTTCTTTATATTTGCATTTAAATACAATAATGTTTTTTACTATTTACTAACGGGTGCTGGCGTAAATTCGCTAGCGAAGTAGATATACTCTAGCGCTACTTCGCACCCTTACGCCAGGTGAAATTTTGCTCTGGTGAAGGGATGTAACTACGCTAATTCACTAACTTGTGGATTTTACTGAACGTTAAGTCTTACGCCAGACTTTACTTTACCAACTCAGACCAGGCGAAGTGCAATAGAGTAGATAGGAGTTTGTCAAAAAAAAAGTTGTACATTTTTCTAAGTCCCAAAAAACGCTAGCGTTTTTTTTACTTTTTAATGGGTGATAGGCTGAAAAAGATCGTAATTTTTTTTTTTTGGGGTACCCTCCTTCCCCCTTACATTTGGCACCTAAACTATACAGTGGGAACACTTCAGATGTTCGTGAATTTGCACAGCCCTGGCGAAATTACACCTGGCAAAGTGTGGACGAAGTATGGCAAAGCTGTTGCTAGCGCATTTTCGGCTCATAGTGAATTTGCCCCATGTGTCTAAATTATACAAAAGCAGAGGCAATGTCATAAAAATCTGAAAACAATGTGCCTCATTTGGTGAAGCATTTCATTTAATTTTCAAAAGGTTATGGCAATATTTTTAAGTACAATTCATCTACTTTTTCCATTCGTGCGATTCTATTAAAGTGTCAGCAGTACGTCGGTGGTCTTAAATCCCCTGGTCCTGTTAAATAACAACCCTGCAGCCTCTCATAAGAACATGAGGAAAAACAGAAATTTAGATAAGGCTCACTATTTTTCTGATTTAATCACCAGAGAAACTGGAAGGAAGTGGTTAGACGCATACTAGAAAAAGTGACTATAACTTCTTTTTAAAGATTAAATAATTTTTCCAATAGTAATCTCACTGACTACACCTGTATACAGCAGTCTTTGTGCACCCCTTGTCAAATTGCATGACTTGTTGATTTTTGAAGAGAAGTTAACAGAGCTGTGGCAGTGCAATAAACTGGCAAAAAGAGCCCTGTTTTTTGACAGTTTGCATGTGGCCCTGCTTCTTGTGTCCTAAGGTAAATATCTTTCCCTAGAACATAACACATCCAGAAGAAAAGTGTGGTGGGCAGTACCCTCTTGCAACTCTTGGGCTTTAAAACAGAATGTTTAAAGGGGAGAGTCACTTTAAGGTTAACTTTTAGTAAGTTATAAAATGGCCATTTCTAAGCATCTATTCCATTGGTCTCTATTATTTATTTATTATAGTTTTTTTTTTACTTATTTGCCTTTTCCTTCTGACTCTTTACAGCTGGGGGTCACTGACCCCATCTAAAAAAACAAATGCTACATAAGGCTACAAATCTATTGTTATTACTACTTTTTGTTACTCATCTTTCTATTCAGGCTTCTCCTATTCATATTCTAGTCTCTTATTCAAATCAGCACATGGTTGCTAGGGAAACTTGGACCCTACCAACCAGACTGATACAATTGCAAACTGGAGAGCTGCTGAATTAAAAAGTTAAAGAACTGAAAAACCACAAATAATAAAAATGCAAACCAATTGCAAATTGTCTTAGAATATCACTCTCTACATCATACTAAAAGTTAACACAAAGGTGAACAACCCCTTTAACACCCTCACTACTGATAAGGATCTACTCCAGGTATTTTTATTTCATGCTACCATTTAAAGTCCGGGGCTGGTTCATTTTTATCCTAATGACATGGGGTTAGTCTGTCATCTCTGCATGGAAGATGGGTGAAGATGTTGCAATGTGAAAATGTGCAGTGAATGACAATAGCAAGGGGACGCCAGTGATAAGCGTTGGGTTGCTGAAGGCAGGTGGTCATATAGAGATCCTATCAAGGGCAGTGTAACAGGAGCGGCCCATTGGTATTAAGAGGTAATACCTGAACAAGATCCTGTGAGTTAAGGTGGCCATATACTATAAGATCCACTCTTTTGGCAAGGTTGCCCAACGAACGGATCTTAACCTGATATGCCCACTAATGGATGGGTGATATCGGATGAATCCAAACGTTCTGTCCTGGGGCCAAACGATCGGATTACAATTCTATGAATGGGCTCCGACGGGTCGCAGGACCACATCAACTAGCCAATGCGGTCCTGGACTGTAGAAAAATCAAACTTGACCGATCGATATCTGGCCGATTTTTGGCCTGATATCGATAGGGAGCCCCCACACTTGGGCAGATAAACCGCCGAATTGGTCTAAAGGACCGATATCGACAACTTTAATCTGCCCGTGTATGGTCATCTTTAGTGACAGCTTGATTCCAGGAAATACTGGCCATCTACTGACAGGGCCCAATTTTAAGAAGCGGTGCCCCAAGACAGTGCCGGACACTGTGAACTTGACCGTCCCCCATCCCCGTGCTTGCATGTTTCTAGGCCCGGACCCTCAAGGAAGCAAAGCCTCCTGTGCGCATGCGAGTGTGCTCTCCTGCTATGGAGCACTGAAGCAGCTTTGAGTCTTCAGTGCTCCTCAGGAAGCAGCTGGGCAGCATGCCGACTCTAAAATGTTGCCGCCCTAGGCCCCGGCCTTTATGGCCTTGCCACAAATCCAGGCCTGTGTACTGAATGCAATGAAAATGTGGTTATTTGTGTTTGAAGTTGGAATTGCATGTTGGTGTTGGATGAATAAACAGAACGTCATTTTTTTACAAGTGGTTGTCTTGTTACTTCTAGGGATGCACCGAATCCACTATTTTGGATTCGGCCGAACCCCCGAATCCTTTGCGAAAGATTCGGCCGAATACCGAACCGAACCCTAATTTGCATATGCAAATTAGGGGTTGGAAGGGGAAAACATTCTTTACTTCCTTGTTTTTTGACAAAAAGTCACGCAATTTCCCTCCCCGCCCCTAATTTGCAAATTCAAATTAGGATTCGGATTCGGTTCGGCTGGGCAGAAGGATTCGGCCGAATCCGAATCCTGCTTAAAAAGGCAGAATCCTGGCCGAATCCAGAACCGAATCCTGGATTCGGTGCATCCCTAGTTACTTCTGCCATAGTACATCACGGGTCACCTGCCTACAAATATCTGCTACACTAGCCATTTCAGTCAATCCATTTCACACCTTAGTTATATTTTATGAATTTTGGCCTGTGGAGAAACGCAGGCCAAGAGTCTGCTCCTCCACTGCCCACTTCTGTTGCCCTGTCTGCATGCAGAAACATTACCTCCATTCGGGTGCAGCAGATTTTGGCATGAAATGCTCACATCTGCCTGCAGCCGAGCAGAGGTAATATTTCTGGGTGCAGCACAGCAGAAGAGGAGCAATGGGGGAGTGGATTTTCGACCTGCGTTTCTCCACAGGCCGAGATGCATATGGTGTGGCCATAGTCTTAGTCAGCCACTTTAATCTTTAATTAAAGGGGATCTAAACCCATCCCCCAACAACTGATGTAATTTAAATTAGAGTTGTCATCTGAGCACTTACAACTTACATTCATTTTCTAGGCACTTCCTTTTTAGCAATCAGTTAACTCTGTGGTTGTTAATTCGCAGTTCAGTTCACGCCTGGTATTAGCAGTCTGAAAATGCTAAACGTAATTTCTCAGAAGCCACTAAAAACAGAAAATTTATGTAAATTGCCAAAGTGCTCAGAGGGACCCTGAATACGTTTACATCATTAATTTTTTGGTTTAAGATCACCTTTAAATTAAACCAAGCATAGCCCCATTCCCCATATGTATGTTTCTGCTTGTAGCTCAGTTTATGCATATGTACAGTATATTCCTTTTTCTATATATTTGTCAGACCCATCTCAGCTACATAGTAGTTAGCTCAAATAAGCAACTGAAATGTTCTGAAGTCTGGTGGTCAGTATTGTATTATTTAACCATTAAAGATATTACTGGTCCACATCTACAGTATGTTTCATTTAAAAAATGTTACCCTGTAATAGAAGGGGGCAATGACAGTATCCCTTTAATGTTGCAAGCATCTGAAATGAAAACAAATAGATTTTTTCCCAAATGAGTATTTATTTATGCATATTTCTAGTCACTAAGGTTAAGTTGACCTTCAATACTGCTGATAAAGCAGTTAATCATAACCATGTTCCATTGATTTTGATGTGGATTAAAGGGCCATTACTAGGTTCTTGCTGTTCCTATGCCATAGCGTAAGAAAAAAAATAGCTATTCTTAAATTGCATTAAACCAACAAGGGATAAACAAGTATTCAACTACACACATGCTGTAAATCACAAATATTTGCATTGAGACTGGATAGTACTGGGTATTGATCCTCAGAATGTGTTGAAGCTAACAGTCTGGGTTTAGACTGCACTGCATGAACTGTAAACTAGACAGCCTTGAGTATAAGTTTTGGTAGCCTTGGGTAAACTGGTTGTATTTACTAGTCCTCTAGGACAAGAGGCTGCTTTAACACAATTAAGAGACAGCTTTTACCATACGTTGCTAGTAAAAATATAAATATATTTTTAATTAAAGCAATAATTGTGTTTTCAGTTTCTTTAGTGTTTAACTCAAGATATTCAACGGCTATTGGAATGCAAATACCAGCATTGTTAATATCCCAAAGCCTGTCGGGAAATGCTAGGAGTTACAGCTGGGGTGGGATAGTAAATATAGTGAATAAAGTACCCCCTATTGTAAAATATAAGGATATTATTAGTCACCGAGGAATTCCATGACCATATAAAAGCACGAGGCCAAAGGACGAGTGCTTTTATACAGATCATGGAACTCCGAGGTTACTTCTAATATCCTTTATTTATTTATTTATTGCTTATTTATGGACAAAATTTGAATCTCGAATAATGCTTGAACACAGCAGGTAAATACAAACAGCAACAGCTGTCACCTGTCTGTCTCTTTATCCTCTTCAACAGCTCTGAGGCACAGTTAAGGGATTGTAGTGTGCTCTAGTCTGGTCAGTAACATATTGTCACAAATACAAAGCTAAGAGGTGGTTAATCACCTTGGTGTGTGTGTGTGACTAGCACAGATTTAGCACAGCTTAATGTTTTAGAACTACTTATAAAAATACCGCAAGACAAGGCAATATGTTTAAATTCCGTGAAGAATAAAAAAAAGAGAGAATTTAATGGACTATTACTAACAAAATAATCTGTAGGAATTAACTGAAATCATTGCTCACACAAAGAAAGCAATCTCAAGAAATGTCCCAGTTATAGGGGTGGCCGAGTGATGCAATAATACATCACTCATTTGGTTTCATAAATTAAAAAAATTACAGAAACTCAGCAAATTTTGAATCAAACTAAAAATCGTCCGTTAACTACACTAGTTTGGGGGTTTAAGATTTTAGACATTTATACGAATAAAAGGATTAGGATTTTGAAATTGCTCCAAATCATAAAACAAAATGTAAAGGTTTGTGGCAGTAATGCATGTACTGCATACATGTACCTACAGGCAGCTGCTTTTTGCTCTTATAAGTGGAATCATGGAGATATATAATGTAGAAAGTAACTAATCAACAGCGAATGGAACTAACTGAAAGGCCATCTATGCTCTATTTCAGAACTATAATATACAAAGGTAAACCAGCAGCATGATGTAAATGCTATACTAAATGGAGCATAATTTCAATAAAGTCCATCCCATTTGTAATTTTTGAGATTTAATTGTATAGAATGAAAGTTGCTCTTATTTACCCAATATATGTGGTAGGATTATTGGACCCAGAGGATCCGTCATTCAATTCCTCATGTGACATAATGTGAATAAGTTCCGCATTCAGTATTTCTTAAACAGGCTTGTTGACTAAGGGCTGAACTCCATGGTGTGGCTTGTTCCGATCCACGCGATGAGAGGAAGCGGATGCAACGAGACGGATGCGACAAATATAATGTAAGTAATAGGAATGTCGGACCTACAAGCTGTGTGCATCCAACACGACTGTCGGATGAAGACGCAACCTGTGGCGTTCGCCTCAACAGTCGTGTTGGATGCACCCAGCTTGTAGGTCCAACATTCCTTTTTACTTACATTATATTCGGCGCATCCGTCTCGTTGCATCCGCTTCCTCTCATTGCGTCGGATCGGAACAAGCCACACAGTGGAGCCCTTAGAGGGTTTGAGATGCAGTTTTGAGTGCATACCCTATTGATTCAATGTTATTCTGCCTGGTTGTACTCATGTACGCATTTAGAGTTGCATTTTATTGTATTCATACTTTACTTAGTTTTATTTGAATGCAACATTTAAATGCATTTTATTGCTCTTGATGCACTTTCATGGGACATGTACTTGTACAGAGCTCTGCCTGCTTTAGAGGTATAATTAAATATATTTGGGAGAGTTTCATTGCTTTAAAAAGGAGGAACTTAATTTAGGTGCAAATCACAGACATATCCAGCATACTGAGTCAGCATTGGACTAGGCTGGTGGGCCCCGCCGACCCAGATCCGCTAACTGAAAACAGATATGGCTCCCCACTGGACCTCCCCCAATCACGGCCGTATCAGATAAGTATAAGGTACAGAAAGGGAGAGGGTGGCACTGGTGGGTGGGGGGACCTGAGGTAGTTTATGGTAGGGATGCACCAAATATAGTATTCGGTTTGGGATTTGGCCTTTCGGCTGAATCCTTCTGCCCGGCTGAAATGAATCCTAATTTGCATATGTAAAATAGGGGCGGGGAAGGAAATCAAGTAAAAAATGTTTTCCCTTTCCCACCCCTAATTTGTATATGTAAATTAGGATTCAGTTCGGTATTTGGCCAAATCTTTCGCGAAGGATTCAGGGGTTTGGCCGAATCCAAAATAGCAGATTCAGTGCATCCCTAGTTTAGGGTCCTCTGAGATGGTAGCCTGATGGGGCCCTGGAACCCCAGCCTGACACTGTATTGAGGTGGTATATATTGGGAAAAATCAGAAGACACTCACAACATCAAATGTGCTAAATCCTTTTCATGCTTTACTGATATCTCCTGTGTGGAAAATGATTTAGCTAGCACATTTGCTGTTGCAAGTGCCATCTTATTTTTCCTGATATATATATATATATATATATATATATATATATATATATATATACTTACGAAACTTTTGAGCAGCAGACTTTCCAGATTGAGCACCATGTTACATTTCAAAGAGAATTTTGGACGTTTAGAACTACCAACTGTATTGGGTTTTTTTTTTCGGGCTGCCACCTTTGCTGATGGCTAAACCCGAACACGGGGGTGGGGCAGATAACATTGCGGGTAGGGAAGTGATGTAGGAACAGGCATGATGACATCAGAGGTGGGCACAATGATGTTGGTGGAGTTATGACACCAGGGCAATGTTATAAGGTGGCCATACACGGAGAGATCCGCTCATTTGGCGATGTCGACAAACGAGCGGATTTCTCCCTGATATGCCCACCTTGAGGTGGGGAATATCGGGCTGATCTGATCGTGGGCCCTAGGGCCCAGCGATCGGATCCTATGGTGGCTTACGGGCGGTCGGATCGCGGGACCGCATCAACGAACAGATGTGGCCGCGATCCGACGGGATTTCTAGTCCCATCCGATTGAGATCTGGCCGACTTTCGACCAGATCTCGATCGGGGAAGCCCATCGGGGGGCCCCATACATGGGCCAATAAGCTGCCGACTCGATCTGTCGGCAGCTTTTATCGGCCCGTGTATGGCCACCTTTAGATACAACTGGTTGGAATTTTTTGTATGTGTAATAATAAGAAACAAACTGTACTTGATAGTAACTAAGCCATGATTCGCGGAAATTCACCGCGTATTCACGGCTGGCGAATATTGTTCAGGTTTCAGAATGCTGAAAATCGAATAGAAAGTTCAGACCCGAACAGACCTTAAAAAAACCAAACTGTCCGGGTCAAAACCGAACAGGTGGCAACGCTATCTGATATATAATCCCCAGGTCTAGTTGCCCATAGCAACATTTATGATATTTGCTTCCAAACAGGTAACCAGCAAATGCTAGCTGCTGATTGGTTACTATAGATAGACCTGGAGCAAAATCCTGTTCCTTCAATAACATCACCTGTTAGTCCATTACACTTGTCGAATGTAAATTCAATAAATTATCTGGGTTATTCACAGCCTGGGACAAGACATTGGTGGGATTGAGTCCAAATGATGGACAGCCCCAAGAAAACAGTTGAAGTGATGCTCAGCACCGCCATGAATGTAACACTTAGCAGGATGACCAAGCGGTAAATCAACCTGAAAATGCTCCAATGAGAGCTGGCACTGGCACACAAACTGTTTCCCCCACACAATCTGGGCGGGGCGACAAATGAGGAACTCAAGTTAGCGAGGTGAGCGCCGACGCGCTGCTACCTGGACCAATAGAAATGAACACTGTCACTTGCAGGCCAATCAGCAGTTAGCGTCTGGAGGGGTAGTGGGCGGTGCCCGCGAGTGGTAGCGGCTGCTGTAGTGTTTTCGGGAGAGAAGATGGCGATTCTCCGGGCTTGGGCACTTGTTTTCGGCTTGCTATGGCCATGGCTTCATGTGGCTTTAGCTTCAGTTGGATTTCTCAACCTGGAGGAATTGTCGGAAATGAAATACGGCATTGAAATCCTATCGGAGCCGGTTATAAGAGGACAGGTAATAGGCAAGTGACTGGGGAGCAGCTGTTTCCTTAGAACCTCTGTGCCCAGCACCCCTGTGTGTGACACTCCATGGTGTATTCCATAGACTAACGTGAGATTGATTGCCTGCCTACAACACTTATCTGGTTGCAAGGAAGAATGACCCTAAACTAGAGCAGTTCCTCCCTCCTGCATCGCCAGCCAAATGGGCACGGACATTGCACCCTTTTCACGAGGCAGCTTTTAGGGTGGGCAGAGGCAGCATTTGCCCAGGGTGCCGGGATTAATCGTGGGCCCCAACAGTAATCCTGTCCAACGCAAGGGCTGATGTTGACACAACCACAAAGGGCATAGGGCTATGTAATAAAAAGTGCAAAGTTTGCTGCAGGTCTAGTCACCCACAGCAGCCAATAGGCAGCCAGCATTTACTGATCACCTGTTTAAAGGGGTCGACCGTCTTTAAATTAACTTGTAGTATGTTGGAGAAAGTGATAGAATTGGTTTTCATTTGTGTTTCTTTTTTTAGTTATTTCGATTTTTATTCAGCACCTCTCCAGTTTACAATTTCAGCAGTCTGGTTGCTAGGATCCAAATTACCCTAGCAACCATGCATTGATATGAATAGGAGACTGAAATAGATATAGGAGAGGGCCTGAATAGAAAAACAAGTAATAGAAAGTAGCAGTAACAATAAATGTGTAGCCTTACAGGGGAGAAAAATTAATAACCCACTCTACAATACACATTTTAGGAACACCTATAGGATTGTGCACTTAAGCAAATGTAGTCCTACCAGCTTCTAAATGTTCACTTCTGCCATGAGATTTAGGGCTGGAAAAGGAAAACAACCAGGCAACGCGTACTAAATTGTGACTGGGTCAGGGCTCTGACAAGCAGGGCCTATGACAGCCGTGGGAATTGGATAAATGGACAGTATATACCTTTAAATTGGACTTGTGTTGAATACATATTATATTGTTAGTTTTAATTTAAAATCCACCGTTTTGAAAATGTTTACTAATATGAAGCACTAATGGAAAATAGTTTTGGTTTTCCGACAACTTGTTCCCTTCTACTCCTGTCAACAAGGTAATCTGTTTAAACTAAGAGATATATAGTGAACTCTGTATAAACTAGGGATGCACCGAATCCAGGATTCGGCCGAACCGAATCCAAATCCTAATTTGAATATGCAAATTAGGGGTGGGGAGGGAAATCACGTTACTTTTTGTCACAAAACAAGGAAGTAAAAAATGTTTCCGCCTTCGGGTTCGGTATTAGACCGAATCTTTCGCTAAGGATTTGGGGATTCGGCCGAATCCAAAATAATGTATTCGGTGCATCCCTAGTATAAACAAGCCCTAAGCTGCAGCCTTTATTAGGCTAAGGGTAGCTGTAGAGTTGGCTCTGTTGCTCTCAGCCTACATGTGTTTTTTCTGTCTGAGAAAAGTGGATCTGCTCCGTGCCCCAGCTCCATACAACTCCATTTCAATTGATGGGGACGGGGCACTGAGCTGAGATTCCCTTCTCTCAGCCTGAAAAAATAAAAAGTCTGAGAGAATCGGAGCCAACACTCCATCTGTCCTTGGTCTTAGGCTAACGTCACAGTCTGCTGCCATCTGAGTGTCACTGCATACATGGGGCATATTATTCAAGCCAAAAATGTCTGTGTCTGTGGATTGGTGGATCTGCTGCCATATTAAGTGCGAAAACAACGTGTGACATTTAGCCATATCGATCAAAGCTTTCACCCGATCCTCCACCGTTCTCATTTATTTCAGCCAGGCTCTTCACTGGTTAATGGAGAAGCCACCTGCACATCAGTACCATACATAGGAAGAAAACTGAAGAGCCTTCAAATTAAGTCAATGTTAGTTTATTAAAGCACTACTGGGATGATGTAATAAAGGCACTAAGTTTGCCCAGGGGCAGTAACCCATAGCAACCAATCAGCAGGTAGCATTTACTAGTCACCTGTTTAAATGCAAGAATCTTATTGGTTGTCATGAGTTACTGCTCCTGGGCAAACTTATTGCCTTATATTACATATTTGGGCATATGTTTTGGACAGTGCATCACAAGCACCTGAGGAGGGTCCTCTGTGGTCCAAAACACATAATGCTTTAATAAACTAACATTGACCTGATTTGAAGGCTCTCTGGTTTTCTTCCGATATTTGAAATTTAGCTTTAGTCTTTGTGGTACCTATCTCATTTTATAGTGGTGGTATTTTGGTTTACTA
This sequence comes from Xenopus laevis, assembly GCF_017654675.1. NCBI lineage: Eukaryota > Metazoa > Chordata > Amphibia > Anura > Pipidae > Xenopus > Xenopus laevis. Next base: position 148,704,201 of record NC_054373.1, read on the forward strand.
GTCTCTCTTCTGCAAACATCATTTGACAAAACTAGAAAGTGATTTTCATGTTAGGTGTTTTGTGCAAGAAGTAATAAAAGCATTCACTATATAATAGGCAAAAAATGTATCCAGCACAATCTCTATTTACTGTACTCATGTTTAAAAACATAGTAAGTTAGGTTGAAAAAAGACACAGGTCCATCCAATTCAACCTTTTAAGTGTGTGTGTGTGTGTGTGTGTGTATATATATATATATATATATATATATATATATATATATATATATATATATATATATATATATATATATATATATAAAATCACTTGATTTACTAAGGGAAGTGCTGGCCTGGGAATGCTTTATTCGAAATTGAGAGTGTATATATATATGTATATATATGTATATATATGTATATATGTATATATATGTATATATGTATATATATATCCTGCCTAACTGCTAGTTGATCCAGAGGAAGGACCAGTCCCTGGATCAACTTGAACTATGTGTGATCTACCATAACCCTGTATTCCCTCCCTTGCTAAAAAGTCATCCAACCCCTTATTAAAGCTGTATTTGTCCATGGACAATTTAGTAACTCTATTGTTCTTGAGGTTTTGTAACTGGGCTGTTACACGATAGTTTTAATGTATACTCTTTTAATGCAGAAAAAGATGGTATAACTTTCTGACTTCAAATCCAAGTAAAAAAAGGCATGTTGAATGTATCAACGTAATGTATGTTGAATGCTGTTGGGTATCTTTGGGGTGTGACATGATGCTTGGGTATTAAGATAATTAACAAAACAGCCATCATGTATGTGAGATATTTTCAGATTCTTCCCTTCCAAACATCTGATCAGGACCCACTGTTGGCATATAAAAAAGAACAGGAAAACTTTGTTGTATCAGTAATTAATTTATAGTTACCAGGTCTGCACTGAGATTCAAAATAGGCCCTACACAGAGGCCCAAACAGCACCTCACCAGCCTACTAAATAGCACCTGTCTATGGCAACTTACAGCAGCCCCTCTGGCATTTGCCAGAACCCACAGATTGCCAGTCCAGGCCTGATAGTTCCATGAATATCTATGGTAGCATATGGGTGTTCTCTCTTAATGAATTGACCCTTAGCCTGGACTTCTAGGTGTATTTATGAGCTCAGATAGGCATTTACTCCAAAATTCACCTTGACTGAGTTTCAAACTGAGCACCCTCCAAACCACTGCTCTGGGTTGATCATTCTGGCATCAGACAGGATCATAGATGAACTTCATGCTTCCATTGGCACCTGTATGCATCATCAACAGATGAGATAAGGGGATGCACCTCCATCTCAATTCTAAAAGATGTTTTATGCAGCGACCATCTGTTTAAAGGGGGTGTTCTCCTTTAAAGTAACATTCAGTATGATGTAGAGTGATATTCTGAGACAATTTGTAAATGGTTTTCATTTTTTATTATTTGTGGATTTTGAATAATTTAGCTTTTTATTCTCCAGTTCTCCAGTTTGCAGTTTCAACAATCTGGTTTCTAGGGTCCAAATTACCCTAGTAACCATGCATTGATTTGAATAAGAGACTTTAATATGAATAGGAAAGAGCCAGAATAATTACTGGAGTAATAAAAAGTAGCAATAGCCATATATTTGCGGGGGAATGTAATAAAAAATATTTGCAATGCAAAAAGGTATGCCTATTATATAGCTTCTGCAAACCCAAACTACCGTATATACCCGAGTATAAGCCGAGTTTTTCAGCATCCAAAATGTGCTGAAAAAGTCTACCTCGGCTTATACTCGGGTCAGCGTTACCCGACCCAAGTAGCTGTGATTGCAGTCACTTTTAATCATTCCTATACCAACAGTACACTTGGGGAGAGACTGCAATATCCCACAATGCCCTCTGTTGGTTATATGAAAGAATAACAGTGCGCCCTCTGTTGGTTATATGAAAGAATAACAGTGACTGCAATATCACACAGTGCCATCTGTTGGTTATATGAAACAAAAACAGTGACTGCAAAATCACACAGCGCCATCTGTTGGTTGTATGAAAGAATAACAGTGCGCCCTCTGTTGGTTATATGAAAGAATAACAGTGACTGCAATATCACACAGCACCCTCTGTTGGTTATATGAAAGAATAACAGTGCGCCCTCTGTTGGTTATATGAAAGAATAACAGTGACTGCAATATCACACAGAGCCATCTGTTGGTTATATGGAAGAATAACAGTGACTGCAATATCACACAGTGCCCTCTGTTGGTTATATGAAAGAATAACAGTGACTGCAATATCACACAGCGCCCTCTGTTGGTTATACAAAGATTAACAGTGATGGCAATTTCACACAGCACCCTCTGCACATGGTAGTGGGACAGTGGGACAATGCACACAGTAATCCGTTTGGCAATTCTCTGTCACCGTCAACTTTGCAAAGAAGTCCGGTTGATCGCTGGGGGGTCGCTTTGGCAGAATGTGCGCTGCTGGGAGACAGGGCTGTAGTTGTGTCTAGGCTTATACTAGAGTCAATAAGTTTTCCCAGTTTTCGTAGGTAAAATTAGGTACCTCGGCTTGTACTCGGGTCGGCTTATACTCGAGTATATACGGTATTTAGCGACCACTTCCGACAGTAGAAGAAGATTTGCCAATCTTATAGTTTGCGCCAGTGCGCAGTGAATGTAATAAAACTTCTTATTAAAAAAGTTGTTACATTTGTTCAAAAGGATCACAACACCTTCAAGCACTTCTTAAAAAAGTGGTCAATGCACAATGAAAATCTGCAATGTAATAACCGTTTAAAGATGAGTATTACATTGAGAAATGCAAATTTTAATTCTTATTTGTGCAAATTGTTTGCTCTTTGCAACCTTTATTACATTCCCCCCCATTGTAGCCTTACAGATTTGTGTTTTTGGCCGGTGATAGTGACCCGTATTTGAAAGCTGGAAAGAGTCAGAAGAAGAAGAAAGCAAATAATTAAAAAAACTATAATAAAAAAAATAATGAAGACCAATTGTAAAGTTGCCTAGAACTGGGCATTCTACAACATACTAAAAGTTAACTTTAAGGGGAGCCAAGCTTTTAAATTCCAAAAACAGATAGGTCTGTTAATTCTCAAAGATTATGGAGTCCCACCCCATAAACCACAAGTAGAAGTCCACATGGCAGCATTCCACTTAAAGATAAATGCATCTATTTAGTAAGTTGGGTCACGGAATGGTAATGTTTCAAACCTATATGGCTTTATCATAGTTTAGCTAAGAGCCATATAGATTTGAAACATTGCTATTTTTGTGCTCTAAACTGCTATAAAGGCATTTTTATCTGCAATATATACACCAGATAAGTACAGATTTTATATTTGTTCAACTCCTGATATTTTGTTGGTATTTCAGAGGAAATGTACATTAAAACATGCACTAGAATATCTGTGGCATAACATGATTTAATATTTACTATGCTTTTCCATGCAGAGCAAGTCTGACAACATAGTGACAGTATCCTCCAAATACAAACAGAATTATGAGTGCAAACTCCCTGCTGTGGCAGTGAAGTTCCACCAGGACAGGGAGGAAGAACAGTCATACTCTGGACTTGGGATATCAGACCTTCTGCGACCAATGGAGGCAGCACCGTGCCTTATAAAGGTAACCCTTACATTCAAACGTTTCTCAAGTTCATTTCATCTGTTGTCACCTTCTGTGCTCTGCATTTCCCCATTTTTGTTCCACAAACTATGACTTTTTCCATCTGTTTTTTTTTACCTATAATTTTCTTATAAATAAATGTAAACAAAAAAATATAACCTTATTAATAAGTATCTGTTTTTTAAAAGATTTTACTCTATAAGTCCGAACCCCTGAATCGTTTGTGAAAGATTCGGCTGAATACCGAACCGAATCCGAACCCTAATTTGCATATGCAAATCAGCGAGGGAGAGGGAAAAATAGTGCCGTGCAGGAAGTGTGCGGCTAAAAAATTTTTTTTTTTTTTACGAAAAGTCACGTGATTTTAAGGATTCGGTTCGGCCAGACTCAAGGATTCGGCTGAATCCGAATCCTGCTGAAAATGGCCGAATCCTGGCCAAATACCGAACCGAATCCTGGATTCGGTGCATCCCTACTGTAAACACAAATAGCACAGTACCGGTATGGGAACCATTATCCAGTTCTATATTATGCAAAGGCCGTCTCACGTAGACTCCATTATAACAAATAATTCAGATTTTTTAAAATGATTTCCCTTTTCTCTGTAATAATAAAACAGTACCTTGTACTTGATCCCAGCTAAAATATAATTAATCCTTATTGGAAGCAGAATCAGCCTATTGGATAGAATTAATATTTACTTGATTTTCTAGTAGACTTAAGGTATGAAGATCCAAACTACATAAAGATCCATTATCCGGAAAACCCCAGGTCCCGAGCATTTCAGATAACAGGTCCGATACCTGTAGTTAAAAATACAAACCTTTGTCCAAATTAATAGTTAAAAAAAATGCAAATCTGTTTTTGTTTTGATTACTTAGTTACTGTCACCAGTCTGTTAGTAAGTCTTATAGTCTCATAGAAGTATTTCAGTAATACCACAAAGTCAGCTTCCAGGCTTTTGATAAATACTGCATGTAGTCATCTTTTTTGTAAATGTATATTTAAAACTCTATATGATGTAATCAGAACCAAATACTGTATTTAATATTTGTACTTTACAAATAATTTTTGCAGACCAAAGACTGGTGGACCTATGAATTCTGTTATGGAAAACACATTCAGCAGTATCATATTGAAGGTATGCTAAAATGTGTCAAGCCATAATTTAATTTCTGTATATGTATACTCGATTAACTTTGGATTTGATTTAAAATAAGCAAAATAAATTTGAATTAGATTTATCATACTCTGGCCCTTTAAGAATTAGAATTTGGCTATTCACCACCTAAAACCTGTTGAATTGCTGTTTGTCAATGGGAGAGGTCCAGTGACCAATTTGGAGATGAAAGTAAGACTTTTTACTAAGCAAAGTTCCCAAAATTATTATTACCAGGCCAAAAAAGTCAGGGTGTCCACAAAAACAATATCAATATGACTTCACCTAAAATAGGGACTTAACCCCTGACTATGAGTAGTGATGGGCGAATTTATTCACCAGTCGCGAATTCGCAGCGAATTTGCATGATGCGCCGCCAGCGACAATTTGCCCGAAAAAATTTGCAGGCGTCGAAAAAACGGACGCTAGCGTAAAAAACTAGACGCTTGCGCCGTTTCGCTAATTCTAAGTGATGTGATGTAAGTTAATTAAATGATCAAAAAGTATTATTAAAAAGGCAATATTTATTCACAACATGCCTCTGTTCATAATTAAAACCAATTAAAAACATAAGGTAGTACACATGGGGGGCGGGATCCCTCTGAGATTTACCCGCAAAAACCTGCGGGTTGCACGCGGGTCGGGCCGCGGGTCTTCTCAATTACTTTTTTTACTCCTTTTTTCCCCGATCACGGCTACTTCCGATAATGTCACTTCCAGTTTACAATGACAGCACTTCCTGATTCTTGATGGTCAGCAGGTTGTGGGTCCGGTTAAGGGGTAAGGTACTTGCGAGTCCAATCGGGTAAGAATGCGGGTTCGGTTGTGGATTGCAGGTTGTGGGTACGGGTTCCAAAAAATGGACCCTCGCAAGACTAAGACTATATATGAACTATAAACTCCAAGAGGGGCCCCATCTCCCAAGTGCACCACCGTACCTCGAGGTAAAAAAAAGTGTGTGGAAGGTGAACAACCTGTTAACTTTTAATATGTAGAGAGTGATATTCTGAGACATTTTGGCTGATTTAAATAAGAGACTGGAATATGAATAGGTTAGAGTCTAAATAAAAATATGAGTAATATAAAGTAGCAGTAAAGTAGCCTTCAGGAGCATTTGTTTTTTAGATGGGGTCAGTGACCCCCGTTTAAAGGTGGAAAAAGTCAGAAATAAAAGGCAACTAATTAATATTTATAGAAAAATAAATAATGAAGACCAATTGAAAAGTTGCATAGTACTGGCCATTTTAGAACATACTAAAAGTTAACTTTAATGTGAACCACCCCTTTAAATATTTAAATGTTTTTCAGTAGACTTAAAGGAACAGTAACTGAAAGTGTCTTAAAGGAACAACAATATAATGTAGTCTTGCCTTGCACTGCTGTGTTTGTTTCAGAAACAGTGCTATAGTTTATATAACAGATAAATTCTGAAGAATCCCAATGTATACTACAGGGCTTATCTGTTATATGCTGTGTATCCTGTGCATTTTCTCAGTTTTCAGCTTTGAATCGTTGCTCCCACAACAGCTTGTTTATATAAACTATAGTAGTGTTTCTGAAGCAAACACACCAGCAGCTTGTTTATATAAACTATAGTAGTGTTTCTGAAGCAAACACACCAGTTGTTCAAGTGCAGCACAACAGTACATTATAATTGCATTACTTTGAAAGACTTTCATTTTTTTGTGTTACTTATGGGAAATAAACACCCCGATCATTTTGTATATTTAATTTTTAAGAAATTTGATGTCACCTTAAAAAAACAAATTTTGAGTTTGGTTTTTAAATAAAATGATCACAGAGAACAAGTTTTGTGTAGGATTAGTTCTTTAGTGTAATAAAAACATTGGACAAGGATCTGGATATGTTGCATGGCACAGTATATTGTTTCAATTTATCCCACAATAATCCATCAAAAGTCATCAATCCTTTAAAAAAAAAAATGGGAAAAGGCTGAAGAAATGTTTTTTCTATCCCTTCAGAGTCTGAGGTAAAAGGAGATGTCTTATTCCTTGGATACTATCAGTCTGAATTTGACTGGAATGATGAAACCGCTAAGGTACAGACTCTATATTTTCAAATTTTTCCTGAAATGGATTTTTAAAAATCTTCTTAAAAATACCTTATGTTAATATCTTAAACCCTCATTGATAAGAAAATGCTTAATATTCTTCTTCATGAACTCGACGGCTTTTAGATGTAGAAGTCTTCCAGTTACAATTTTTTAGCGCTTAATACATTTCATACATACAGTACATACATATTGAAGGCATGATTCGAATTGAAGTTATAGTGTAAAAAAATCTATTTGTGGCAATAAATTGAACTTTAATGCACTTTTTAATATAATGGTTTATGTCTAAGCATACAGTGTATATGTGTGATCGATAAATATTCTTTTTTTTGTTTGTTTTAAACAAACAGATTCATGTAACAAGTTTGCACCTAGCTTACGTGTTTGCTAAAGCTAGCATATTCTGTTCCATTATCTGTTGGCACTTATCTTAGTATTTACATTTATTTTTAGGCCTCCAAACATCACAGGCTGAAGCGTTATCATAGCCAAATGTATGTGAACGGGTCCAAGTGTGATCTTAATGGAAAGTCCAGGGAAATGGAAGTCAGGGTAAGAGCACACATGGGGCTGTTTCTTAGAGACACATTATATCACACAGATGTTAATGGACATAGATATGTAAGAAGCAAAGTTTTGTGCAAATTATTATTTATTATCCACCTGTAGCCTACTGTATATATTGTACTGTATATATTGTATTTGGTCACAGTTTAGTGAATTATGATAAATGTGTCCTCGTTCACAAATTAATTTTGAATATGTTGTTTTTTTTACTCTGTAGTTTATGTGTGAAGAGGGCACCGGAGATTACATAGCCCGTGTGGATGAACCTCAGTCTTGCGCATATGTTCTGACAGTACACACCACTCGCATATGCCACCATCCCTTCTTGCGCCCTCCTTCCACGGGTACTCCACAGTCCATAAAGTGTCACCCTGCACTCAGTCCAGAGCAATATGTTGAGTATGTGAAAGCACAAGTCTGTAAGTACCAAAAGAAAAGGAGTTTAGCATTTGTACACCGAGATGCACATTTATCAAGGGTCGAATTTCGAATTGTTGTGTTTTTTAAAACTCTCATGAACTCTTAATTCAATCGATCGAAATTTATTAAAGGGGTTGTTCACCTTTTGAGATAACTTTTAGTATAATGTAGAGAATGATATTCTGGGACAATTTGCAATTTGTTTTCATTTTTTATTATTTGTGGTCTTTGAGTTATTTAGCTTTTTATTTAACTAGGGTCCAAATTACCCTAGGAACCATGCATTTATTTGAATGAGAGATTGGAATATGAATTGGAGAGGCCTGAATAGAAGGATCAGTAATAAAAAGTAACAATAACAATACATTTGTAGCCTTACAGAGCATTCGTTTTTTAGAAGGGAGTCAGTGATGCCCATTTGAAAGCTGCAGAAGAAAAGGGCAAATAACTATAGAACTATAAAAAATAAATAATGAAAACCAATTGAAAAGTTTCTTAGAATTGGCCGTTCTATAAAATAATAAAACTTACCTTAAAGGTGAATTTAATCGAATTAGATTCGAATTAGAAAAACTTGAATGTCAGGAAGGCTGCAAACATCACCAAATTGATCCCTAGATCTCTCCCATTGTATACTTATACTGCATTTTGGCAGGTTTAAGGTGGCATATCGAAATTTGAATTAAAACTCGAATCAAGTTTGGATAATTCACAATTTTTTTTGAAAAGTCGAATTTTCACTTTGACCCTCAATAAATCTGCCCCCTAGTGGCTCATCATTGATACATATATTTCAGGAGTGTGTATTTAGTTTAGTTTTCCTTAGATAACACATGGCTCATGAGATGGGGCACTCCAGCAATGGATGCCAGAACTGCCATATTCTATGCTCTTATGTTTGAGAAACTGCCATATTACACTGTAGTACAGGTATGGAATCCATTATCCGAAAACCCATTATCCAGAAAGCTCTGAGTTACAGAAAGGCCGTCTCCCATAGACTTCATTTTATCCAAATAATTCGGATTTTTTAAAACGATTTTTTGTCTGTAATAATAAAACTGTACATTGTACTTGATCCTAACTAAGATATAATTAATCCTTAATGGAAGCAAAACCAGCCTATTGGGTTTATTTAATGTTTACATGATTTTCTAGTAGACTTACGGTATGGAAATCCAAATTAAGGAAACATCTATTATCCAGAAAACACCAGCATTATGGATAATAGGTCCCATACCTGCAATTGTTTGCATAGTCTTTCTTAAGCATGAATCAGATGAGCTTTAATTTACTATAATTAAAATAGTTTGTTACATAGAGCTTTTTTTAACTCACAAATGCCATGTGATGTGTTTTATAATGGACATGTTTGCCAAGGGTAGCTCTCTCATATGTAATTTTTGGAATGATTTTTTTCTAGCTGATACAAAGCGTATAGTGGAAGAATTATCAGAGGAACTGAAAACTCGAAACCTAAAAACTTTGGGGTCCAAGCCTTCGCCATCTGTCCATGATGCTTTGTTCAGAAATGAGATAAAGTTACCATCACAGCCTGACCAATCTGATGAACAAAGTGAAGAAGCTGGTAGGTTAATGTGCTGACCAATAATGTATTTCTAATCCGTATGGTACATCTGTAATTTGCTATTCTTTGCAACAGATTGCAGATTCTTAACCATAAACCTGTATTTTCAACGATTCTTTGCATTTATTCTGTTAAAAGCCCTACTAAATACCATCTTTGCAACTACCAACACCTCAACTCAATTGAATTGTCCATTTTATATTGTAATAGCTGCAAATTACACTTTTATGAACAGTAAGACATTTATTTTATTATAAATAAAGCTTGTTAAATGACCACTAAATTCTGTCATTGCTCTTAATCAGGGGATGTTCAGATACATTCAGAGACAGATGTATCAAAAATCCAATTTGAGTATTTAAGTTTTTGTCCATATTTGAAAAAGTAAAAAAAACTCACCAAATTCGAATATGTGTGCATATTTTTTAAAAGACTCTTTAGAACTTTGCAAAAACAACTCTGTCAATTCGCTGCCAAATATTGAATTAGTCCTAAAAACTCATAAAAATAGCTGCAAATTTGAATTACAACTCCCACTGACCTCTGATAAGCCAGGAAACAAAAGAATTACATAAGTATCCCACAAAAAAAGGAAATATGCATACCGTAATTGCCCTGGGATTTTTAAAAGGGGCAGGTGTTAGGAGCAAGAGGTAATCAAGGCCTGCTTGTATAGGAAACTCAAAACATTTAGAAAAATAATATTTCCTAGTGTTATATACATTTCTAGGTTAACCTTCTTCTAACTTCTATTTTGTAGTTCTTTATAAGTTTTAATAAAGTTATATTGACTGCTCTTGTGTAGGTTCCCAAGAACCCATGAAACAGGAGAATCTTGAAGAAGAAGGCCATGTAGGGCATGAAGAGGAAAACACAGATTTTTGGAATAAGGTGCTAAGACCAGAGGACAGAGAAACTGATGCAGCCACTGATTCAGAGGTAAAGTTTGCCTTTGTGCTTTTGAATCATAATGGGGACAGTTTAATTGTGTGTATTATGCCGCTCTCTTGCCATCCATCAATTTGAGTGGGAATGTCTATGAATGCAAACAAATAAATTCAGAAAAAGGCAGCATTTTATTAAATGGCTGTGTAAATACACAATATAATGTTCATATTTCATTAATTTTGCACCTCTGAGAACTAAGCGAAGTATGTTGAAATTAGTTAGACCAATGTGTATATTTATAATTAGGTTGAAGATGTACTGTATACCGGTATGAAATGTCCTATATTGATTTCTTAAAGGGGTTATTCACCTTTGAGTTAACTTTTAGTATGATGTAGAGAGTGATATTCTGAGACAATTTGCAGCTGGTTTTCATTTTTTATTATTTGTGGTTTTTGAGTTGTTAAGCTTTTTATTCAGCAGCTCTCCAGTTTACATTATAACCAATCTGGTAGCTAGGGTGCGAATTCACCTAGCAACCATCCATTGATTTGCATAAGAGACTGGAAGATGAATAGGAGAGACCTGAATATAAAGATGAGAAATAAAAATTATCAATAAAAATAAATTTGTAGCCTTACGGAGCATTTGCTTTTTTAGATGGGGTCAATGACGCCCATTTGAAAGCTGGAAAGAGTCAGAAGAAGAAGGCAAATAATTATAAAACTATAAAAAATAAATAATGAAAACCAAAGGAAAAATTGTTTAGAATTGGCCATTCTATTACACACTAAAAGTTTACTTAAAGGTGAACCACCGATTTAAAGGCTGTATGCTACATATTTTCTTTCCTAATATTCTAATTTTCTCATGCTCAGATTTTATTTGTTTCTCTTTGGTTTTATAAAGGAGGAACTGCTTTTGAACCAGCAGACAACTGAGGAATCCCAAGGTTTGTTTCTCATAAAATATATTTTAGTGTACATTAGTGTACATTTATCCTCTAGGTGGGGCTACATGCCAATAAAAATCTTGCTTTAAATTGTAGTGTTTATTTATACAACCGGATTGATATTTAAGAATGCCATTGGTGCATGATTAAAATGAGCAACTCCTCCTTGAGTACAGTGCTGCTTCTTGATTCCATGAAGTGGCTTGGACCTTTAGACAGTAGCAGAATATAATTCTCTATCCACTCACTCTTCATACAGACTTTTTTTTATTCTTTTTGCAAGTATGCAGAACGAAGGACAATGCTTTTCTTAAAGGATCTGTCCTTTGTTCATGTAGCCTCTTGTTATCAAACTTGTTGTTTTTGTCAAGGTTGTCAGTGCGCAATGCTGTTTATCTGAACTTAGTATGCTGCACATTTTGCACCCTGGCAGAGCTCTTCATGAGTGCAGCCACTTGTTTAAATGGTGGGGCATTGCTTTAGTTGACAAAAAAAAACTCAGAAAACCTCCAGATCCCACACATTCTGTATGTGGCATATTATTATATTATTATATAATCTGACATGCACTCTGATTGAAATATTTGTGTGTCATTAAAGGGATACTGTCATGGGAAAAAAAAAATTCAAAATGAATCAGTTAATAGTGCTGCTCCAGCAGAATTCTGCACTGAAATCCATTTCTCAAAAGAGCAAACAGATATTTTTATATTCATTTTTGAAATATGACATGGGGCTAGACATTTTGTCAATTTCCCAGCTGCCCCTGTTCATGTGACGTGTGCCTGCACTTTAGGAAAGAAATGCTTTCTGGCAGGCTGCTGTTTTTCCTTCTCAATGTAACTGAATGTGTCTCAGTGGGACATGGGTTTTTACTATTGAGTGTTGTTCTTAGATCTACCAGGCAGCTGTTATCTTGTGTTAGGGAGCTGCTATCTGGTTACCTTCCCATTGTTCTTTTGTTTGGCTGCTGGGGGGGGAAAGGGAGTGGGGTGATATCACTCCAACTTGCAGTACAGCAGTAAAGCGTGATTGAAGTTTATCAGAGCACAAGTCACATGACATGGGGCAGCTGGGAAATTGACAATATGTCTAGCCCCATGTCAGATTTCAAAATTGAATATAAAAAAATATGTTTGCTCTTCTGAGAAATGGATTTCAGTGCAGAATTCTGCTGGAGCAGCACTATTAACTGATTCATTTTGAAAAAAAAATGTTTTTCCCATGACAGTATCCCTTTAAGTATGATTTTCAGCAGGTCATATGATGCTTTAAGATGCCAAAAAAATCAGGGAATATGCACACTACTTTTTTTTATTAAATGAGGAACTCCAGCTTCACAGAACCAGATATAAAAGATAGAAGGGGGCAACCAAACACTGCTTTTAATAGCAATTACATTTACAAATTGTTGTAAAACCACAAAAAAGTTGTTTTGCAAATATATATCGTTTTTCTTTTTTTAATCTGATGGAGTTTCCTTAAGCAACTTTTAAATTGGCCTTCACTTGCTATCAAGTACAGCTTGCAACTGAATGCCTGGTTAATTACTACGGACAGTATACCTTCTTTGTGAACCTGAAACAATAGGGATTGTGCTGAGCTTGCATTTCTACACACGTGTTTATATTTAATTTTTTTTTGCACTAACAACTGTGAAATTGAAAGAACTTTTATTTCCACTTCCTAGTATTGAAAGTAATAGTGGGAGAAGAATTAGTTATTTATGCTTCCCATATATTCCTCCCCGCTAGGAAAATAACTGCCCCTTAAATGGGTGGTTCACCTATTTGCCTTTACCACTTTACCTGGCTTTTGCCCAGGCCTAGCAGCAGCGGGCTCTCAGTTATACCTTCATGATATTAGCACTGTAAAAACTGCTAATATTGTGAAATCTAAAACATGTAGATTGCATAGTCTACAAAAGAGCACTCTGAGCAATTTTACATTGTGGTAGGTTACATATGGTAGGGTATATGTCCTCTTTAATGACCGAGCATCAGATTCCTATTAGAGACATGTCTTTAACAACATATTCTTTCATAATGACTATGAAGATTTCCATTCATCCAGGTCATGTTATATCTAATATAAGTAATTATAAAAGTACAGTTTTTTTTATAATTATTTATATTAGATATTCTTTCAAAATATTTTGTGGAATTGGTTAACGCTATTGTTTTTTTTTAAATTCCCTCCAGGTATGCATAACGGACTTCGTTATAAAATAATAAGGAATCCAGAAGACCTGGTGAATTTTATTGCAGATCTAAAAAATAAAAATAAAAAGGTATGTGATTTGCTGTTTCTGGTTTGCTGGTATAAACACAGTGAAACCATAGAAATGAGAAAAGTGGAATAGGAGGGGTGTATACATTATTACACAGCCTGAATTACCTGTAAAATATATCCTTGTAAACGCAGCTTAGTAATGTTATAATTGTTGTGTGATGTCACTAGTGTTAAATAATTGAATGAAAGTTTTGTATTGTAAAGAAATTAAGGACAAAAAAATCTGCTGTGGAATATGAGGTACTGCAAAGTCAACTTGTCGTTTCGTGACCTGCAGTCTTGTTTTGTTATATGGTCACTCGACATCACATGGACTTATAATATCCCTATTTTACAACAGGGGGTATGTTTATAGTTTTCTCTATATATAGAACAGATGCATATTAAATGGATAAAGGCATCAGGGCAGACTTCCAACTACACAGTTGGTGACATGTAGTTAAAAAAAAGATTTTGGAACACTAAAATATGCACCATATTCTCAATTGGTACACATAATGCCAATTTTCAAACTGTCTCTAAAAACCCAAAGCTTTTACCAATAAATTTTCATTAGGAGCATTTTTAGAAGCATTTTTAGAAGCTTCAGGCACAACATGTCTCAATGTCCTTAAAGTGGATCTATCGTGAAAATGAAAATTATTAAAAGCTTCCTCATACTGAAGTGAGAAACTTTCTAAACACAATCAATTAAAAATTCTGCATTGTTTCTGAAATAATCAAGTTTCTATTCAATATTCCTCTCTCAGCATCGGTTTCTCTTCATTCTCTCTTCATACAAACAAAATCTAACAAAATAACTGCCTTTTGCACAAATCCTGCATGTAGAGAGACAGGATTTCTGGTGATTTTAATAGAGTGAGCTCTAATACATCTTCTCGGCAAAAGGAGCCCTCTATAAGGTATATTGGATCATTCATCCGACACCCAACTCCTGAATTAAGATCGAATGAAGAGAAACAGATGCTGAGAGAGGAATAGTTAAGATAAACTTGATTATTTCAGAAACAGTACATAATTTTTAGTTGATAGTTTCTTATTTCAGTGTGCTGAAGCTAATATAAAAGAGGACCTCTTGTATTTGTCTATATGAACTGTGTGGTCACAGCCTCATTGCAAACTCGCTTAACAGTTTTACAAATTAGTGGTGAGCACAACCTTTCCTTGTTTTAGCTGTAGCTGTCGCCACAGAACCAGAATGTAACGTATACTTACATATTACTTTGCAAGTATAGCATTAAAGGTGTAGTTCACCTTTAAAGTAATTTTAGTATGATATTAGCATGACAGTGATATTCTGAGACTATTTGCAGTTGGTCTTTATTTTATTTTTGATGGTTTATGAATTACTAAGGTTTTTGTTCAGCAGCTCTCCAATTTTAGCAGCTATCTGGTGGTTGCTAGGGTCCACGTTAACCTCACAACCAGGCAGTGGGTTGAATGAGTGGCTGGAAGATGAACATGAGAGGGCCTGAATAGAAAGATAAGTAAAGATACAATTGTAGCCTCACAGAGCAATAGTTCTTTTGACTGCTGGGGACAGTGACCCCCCCCCCCATTTAAAGCTCGAGAGGCTAATTATTCACATACTATAACAAATAAAAAATAAAGACCAATTGAAAAGTGTCTAAAATAGAACAATCGATTACTTAGTGCAAGGGGAGTTCTGATGTATTACTCCTATTTGTAGCAGGAAGAAGAAAACATTGATGCAGAGCAAAAGGATGTGCAGAGCTCTCACAGTGAAAACGACTTGGGTAGTAAATCTGAAACACAAGCAGAAGATGAAAAAGATGAACAGGTACTCTTGCAGGAATTTGAGAAAGAGCTAGAGAGCATCCTGTTGCCCAAGTCTGAGATATCAGACAATGTGAAAACTGAAGTAAAGAAAGAGTTTGATAATATTATTGATGAGGTAGGATTGCTGTGAGAGTGACTTGCCCTATTTAATGCATTATTGTTTTTCACATACTGATAATCATTGAATTATGGTGCTTGTGAGATCTTCATAAGAGTTACATCACTGTCTTGTAAATTGGGTACAAATGTTAAAATATATGTTAAAGGGGCAGTATACCTCCTTGTTGAACATGGGTTGGTTGAATAGGGCAATTGGGCAACATACTATTTGCCGAAATCAGTTTTTTTGTTGTTGAGCTAAACATAGCTATTGAAGCTCCTTCATGGTTGGTCTTTGCAAGGTAGTAGTAGTAGTATTTTATTTCCAGTATGTAGCCCCATCCTTTCCCAATTTGTTGTGACTGTTTTGTTAGTTCATAATTCCCTTCATAATCTGTGCACTGAGAATCGAATTATTTACTTTGCAAGGATCAAATATGGAGTAGATTATGTCCCCTGCCTGCCCTGTTAAGTGCAAGAAACAACTAAAACAATAAGCAAAAAGTAGGCTTGACATAAACTAGAGTCCTGCACGGGCCCATTTTCTGACCCATACCTGTGACCCGCAACCCAGAACTTTCCCCCACTGATCCACTACCTGACCTGATCCGCAATATGCTAAGTTAACTTCGAATCCGGGGACACACAATACTGGGAATGGCACAGAATCCGAACAAAAACAGGATTTTTTTACTCACCGTTAAATCTGTTTCTCTGCCATTTCAAGGGGAACACAGGGAACGATGGGGACTTAACAAAGCAGTCCCAACATAGCAGTGTGGGAACGAGCCTAGACCTGTACTGGTGGTATTATTTGATTACTGATTGTAACACCTTGCGTCCAAGGGAGGCCTTGGCCGAAGAGAAGGTGTCAGCATTGTAAAATTTGGTAAATGTATAAATGTATGAACCGAAGACCAGGTAGCCGCCTTGCAGATCTGCTCTAGGGAGGCAGAGTTTCACCACACCCAGGAAGCGCCCACACTGCTCTGGTAGAGTGGGCTCGAATTCCGTCTGGCGGACTTTTTCCCTTTGCTTGATAGGCTTGCTTGATTGTCTCTTTGATCCAACGAGAGATGGTCGTCTTAGATGCTGCTTGACCTTTACGTGGGCCAAAGGGGAGAACAAACAGGGACTGAGATTTTCTGAATGGCTTTGACCATTCAATGTACCAACGTAAGGCTCTGACTATGTCCAGGCTGTGTATCCGGGCGTTCCTTGCTATTCTTAGGTTCCGGGCTCAGAGAGTGTACTACAATCTCTTGATTCACGTGGAATGATGAGACAACTTTGGGAAGGAAGGTAGGAGGCCTGCGAAGTACGGCTTTATCCTTAAAAGTTAAATGTTAGAAATGGAGGTTCACAAGAGAGGGCGCTGAGCTCAGACACTCTTCTAGTGGATGCAATTGCCATGAGAAATACTACTTTCCAGGTAACCCACATATCAGAAATCAAGCTCAACGGTTCAAAGGGAGGGTCGACTAATGCCTCCAACACTAAGTTGAGATCCCATCCTGCCACCGGTGGACGGAATTGAGGGGCAATATGAGCTACTTCCTGTAGGAATGTACGTATGGCATCCTCATTTGCCAACCTATGCTGGAACAGCACCGACAGGGCAGACACCTGGACCTTGAGTGAACTACTCTTTAGACCCAATTGGAATCCTTGTTGGAGAAAAGACAAAACTCTAGGAATGTTGAGTTCGGTGAAGGGAAGTGCAGCTGCTCTGCACCAGTTGGAATAGGCGCTCCAAACCCTATGGTATGATTTGGAAGATGATGCCTTGCGTGCCTTGAGCATGATAGGAATGACGTCTTCAGATAATCCCCTATTCCGCCAGATGGATGCCTCAACAGCCATCTCGTCAAAGCGAACAGACCGGGATTGTGATGCACTATTGGACCTTGTTGGAGGAGGTCTGGTCTGTATTCCAGCCGAATGGGTTGTGCTATCGACATATCTTGGAGGTCGGAGAACCAAGTCCTCCGTGGCCAAAAGAGGGCCACTACTGTCACAGTTGCTCGGGACTTCTTTATCTTCTTTAGAACTCGTGGTAGCATAGGAAGAGGTGGGAAGACATATGGTAGATTGAAGTTCCAATGTTGAGCAATGGCATCTACACCCGCGGCTAGCGGGTCTCGGTAGCGAGCAAAGAACCTTGGCACTTTGTGATTGAGCCTGGATGCCATTAGATCTATGCTTGGTCGTCCCCATCTTCTTACGAGTAGTTCGAAGCCCTCTGGGTGCAATTCCCATTACCTGGTTCCGGCTCTGCCTTTGTGTTGGCCACTCCTGGAATATGTATTGCCAATATCTTTGCTGCATTGCTTTCTGCCCAAGTGCCAACTTCGGCTTCCGTCAGTGCCAACTGGCTTCGTGTTCCTCCATGGCGATTTATGTACGCTACTGTGGTGATATTGTCGCTCTGTATGCGTACGGGTTGACCTCGCAGTTGTTGAGTCCACTGATGCAGTGCTAACTTTACTGCCCTCAATTCGAGAATGTTTATTGGAAGGCTGGATTTGTCTGGGGACCAGAGCCCCTGCGCCGATTGATTGTCCCATATCGCCCCCCAGCCCTGAAGACTGGCATCTGTGGCTATTACTTTTCCAATCCGGGGTTGCCCAGGACTGGCCCGTGGCTACATTTTTTGAGACCAGCGGAGTGCCTCTCGAGTATTCTGTGTCAACCGGAGCAGTCGTGTTAACGCTCCCCCCCTCCATGTGGATAGTATTTTGGCTTGAAGGGGGCACAGATGAATATGTGCAAATGGGACTGCCTCTATTGCAGAAACCATTGTTCCCAGGACCTGCATTGCCTTGTGCACTGTCGTGGCTTGTTTGGATAGAAGGGATTGAACTTGACACTTGATTCTGGTCTGTTTTTCCCGTGGAAGGCTGACAATCTGTGTCTCTGTATTGAAGTCTAGCCCTAGAAAGGTCATTTGGCGACTTGGGTGAGGATTGGACTTCTTCCAGTTGATGCTCCACCCTAAGTCCTGGAGAAGCATGACTGTCTTGTCGAGGTCGATCCTGGCCTTCTCCATTGATCCGGCCTTCAGGAGAAGATCGTCTAAATAGGTCCCTGTAGTCTCATGGTCGCTGCTGTGACCACCATAAGTTTGGTGAACACCCTGGGGGCTGACTACAGGCTGAATGGAAGTGCTACAAACTGGTAATGCTTGTTCTTGAATGCAAAGCAAAGATAGTGGTGGTGAGGAGGCCATATTTGAACGTGGAGATAGGCGTCCTTGATGTCTAAGGACATCATCAGCTGACCTTTGTTCCATTCCCCGTATCATTGAGAAGCTTCTCCATCTTGAAACGCGCTGGTCGAATAAATTTGTTGAGGCCCTTGAGATCTAGCACAGGTCTGACGATCTTGCGATCTTTCTTCGGAACCATGAACAGATTTGAGTAGAAGCTGGAGAATCTCTCTGGCGGGGGAATGGGTACAATTACTCCTGTTCTCTCCATCTTCTCTATGCATTGTAAGAAGGGTCTTGTTTTTCGATGGCACCCTGGACATGTTGAAGGTTCTTGGTGGTACAGATATTAAATCGAGATGGTATCCCTCTGAAACGATTTCTTTCACCCAGGCATCTGATGAATAACGAATCCATACCTCCCGGAATCGTAGCAGCTTGCCTCCGATTTGCTCTAATGATTCCGGAGGGAGTGCCCCGTCAGGAGGACGCTGGCTTGTCAGCCGAGGGCTTGTTGTAGATCTTGTTATTCTTCCATGAGGGGCAACTTTTCTCGTTGGAACGGAAGTGAGAGCGTTGAGGGGGGCTATGCCACTGAGAGAAACGTCCACTTTGGCCACAAAAAAACTTCCCTAACTATTGGCTGTTGAAGTGCGCCCTCTGGCTTGAGGGAGGAAGGTACTCTTACCTCCTGTTGCTTGGGAAATGATTTTCTCGAGTTCTTTTCTGAATAGTCTTTGGCCCTTGAATGGAAGCGAGGTTAAGGCTTTCTTAGAGCTTATATCTGCCGACCAGCTTTTTAGCCAGAGTGTTCTGCATGCTGCAGTTGACAAGGCCGAGGTGCGCGCGGTCAGTTGCGCGGCATCTAATGTGGTGTCGCTGAGGTAGCTTGATGCCTCTGCAATAGATTGTGCAGTCGGTAATAGCTCATCCCAAGGAACACCCTCTTGACTGTCTCTGATAAGGGACTCCGATCATGCTGGTATGGCTCTGGATACCCAGGCTGAGGCCAAACAAGGCCGTAGAGTAGATCCAGCTGAGGAGAAAATCGCACTTAGGAAACCTTCTGAACTTCTATGTGAAAGGTCCTTAAACGCTGCAGCGTCAGTGACTGGCAGTGTGGTAGATTTGGAAAGTCTAGACACTGGTGAATCCACAGCCGGGGGGTTTCACCATTTGTCAACCAGTTCCTTAGGGAAAGGGTACGACTTGGTGAAGTTCTTTGTCGACTGGAATTTACGCTGAGGTGCATTCCATTCATCTTGGATAATACTAGTTAGCTGTTCATGGTCTGGGAAACAGGCTGACGACTTGTGTTGTCTCTTAAAGAGAGAAGATGTTTCTCCCTGTTTCTTTCGCTTTGAGGACCGTTTTAGTACCTCAAGCACTCCCTTGATAATATTTGATAATACTATCTATGTCATGAGGAGTATCTTTATCCCTGCCTTTTCCTTGTCTTCTTCCTCATCTTGAGATGACTCTTCCGAGGAAGTGAGATGATAACTGCTCTTGGGCAGAATCATCAGAATGGGACTGAGTATTAGCTCCTTTAGCGTCCTCGCCGCGTTTATGCTTACCACCTTTCTTGTGGTGAAGCTGTGCCAGGACCTTCCCCAAGGTATCAGCAATAGCTGGGAGACCCTGCAGTGATGCCAGGGAGGGGGTGGTGGTTCTGCTGATGGCCCAGGGCCCGGTTCTTGGGTAATGTCTGGGGAAGAATTTTCAGCCTGCAGTTCTGAGTGACCACCAGAAGCAGCAGCTGCTCCATGCTCCATAGTGCAGGATCCGCAGAGTGGCTCTTTGTGGCTCCCAGGTAGTTTAATTTGGTACCTGGTATTAGCAAGGCACCTCTCCTGTGCTGTGGAGGGAGCCATCCTCCCCGTCCTTGTGAATGCCCCCCCCCCGTCCTACCTTCTGCCATAGCAGTGTCAGTGAGAGGGTTTGAGCAGAGTCTGAGTCGGTGTGCCGGTTTTGGCACGCCTGCAGCAGGTCTATGCGCGCTGTAATCTAAGCACCGGGCTCAAAATGGCTGCCGGAACACATGCGTTCCAGCTAGTGTGCATGTGCGAAGAGCGCACGACGGAGAAAGAACCGCACAATAGCACTGATGGCAGCTGGAACACAGGATGCATTCCACACGGTGCACAGCAGAGCCAGGTACGGAGAGACTCCTCACCACCCCCTGACAAAGCCAGCAACTGCCAAATCAAGTGCGCTAGAGGTGCGCATACTCTGGCTGAAGGGGCAAGGAGGGAGAGAAGATGCAGAGGCAAGGAGGGTGCCAAACCACAGCGAGGGCAGGGGGGGGAAGGGGGCAAGTGGCAGCAAGAGTGTCCCCCCAGGCCAGAACCCGTAGGTACATAAGCCACTTACCCCTCACACCGGCCAGACCATCCGCACTGGTATGCCCAGTTCAGGTATTAATCTAGGTGGTCGGTTATAACCTGAAGGCTAGAATTTTGACCCCGGTGGAATAGTCCTCGTCGGGGGCTAACCCTTGTAAAAACAGGTAGCCCTGTTTTAGGTATCACCCCGGGTGTCAGCCAAAGGCTGACCGAAGAATCCATCCTGTGCAATGGGTGTCCATCCTCCCGGGAGCAGGACACTTATAAAACTGAAAACTGTGTTCAGTGTGGGTGGTTAAGCCTGCTTGAGGGGTTAACCCTCCTTAACCCCTCAAGTGTCCTGCCTCCAGAAGATGGAGCTTAACCCCATCGTTCCCTGTGTCCCCCTTGAGACGACAGAGAAAATAAAAAAGAACTGCCGCAACTACAGGGGATGGTGGGAGAGCTCAAGTCAGCACCTTTGTTGCGAACCCACATGGCCAGGTAATCTGGGAGCTTTTCCCTGATATCCAAGCACTTTGCTGGTATTCCGTGTGTACCCGACCCGGTGCAGGTACCTAGTCGGGTACCCACGGAATAAACCCTTTTCATTGAACTCATGTTAAGCAGGCGGGTATACTGCACCTTAAGTGATCCAATGAAAAATTAGGTCTATCATAAAGCATTCTTGGTATGTTGTACTACTTACATTAATACGTTTATACCAGTTCATAACATTTGCCTAAGGTAGAATTGTGTATATTTAGTACTGAATATTGATGTGTAAATTAATTACAGGCTTGCCATACAGCATAAAGATCTTACAGTATGTGATGGTTTTTTAAAAAAGAAAATAGGAAAATTGGGCATCCCTGCAGTATGTATACATGGAAACATTCTCCTGAATGCATTGTGCATGGTATGTTGTATATACCGACAGTTTGTTTGTCATGTTCATTGCAAAACAGCAGAAAAAATAAGTATTTCTTAAATAAAACAATCAACAAGTAGTATGTTATAAAAGGCAGTATTTTGCTCCTTTCTTAGGCTTTAACTTATAGATTTCATGTTACAAAAGGCTTTTTGTTGTTTTTCCTTGTCCTTAAATGAACTTTTACAATATAATAAATATTTATTTCACAGGCCCAAGAGGAACTTGAGACTGACAGACTCAAAGGAGAATTTGACAGAAAACAAGCATCTAAGTCATTAGCTACCACCCTAAATAAATTAATAGATAAAGTTGAGAATACTGCAAATGACAAGGGAGAAGGAACAGAACCTTTGGAAAGTGATGAAGGCGTGCCTACAAGCACATCTGAACCCACTGATAAAGAGCCTTCTGGTATGTAAAGAACAGGAAAAATAACATGGTTTTTCACTGGAAGTAACAAACATTTTTGTTAAAAAATTAACATGTGGGGGCATACGGTTAATGTTTATAAAGTGTATGACACAGATTGATGACGTCAGACCTGAGGTTTTGGCGCCATTCACACGCCTATAAATAGGTTCACTGCTGTGTAGAGTTTACTCTCCTAAAGACGGGTGCCGAAACGTTGGGAATAAAGCACTATATTTTTCGAAAACGTTGAAGTCCTTGGAGTGCGATATATATATATATATATATATATATATATATATATATATATATATATATATATATATATATATATATATATATATATATATATATATATATATAGTGAACAAGGATTGCGGCACTCACAGGGTTTTAGTGAAAAAACAACCTGTTGAAGATCCCTGTGGGGGATCGAAACATTGAGGCTTAATAATAAAAAAAATTTTGTTTTTTCACTAAAACCCTGTGAGTGCCGCAATCCTTGTTCACTGCTTATTTCCCATGCTGGCACCCAGGTATTAATTTTGTCTACGGAGTGCACCATTCCTTTGGATGGATATATATATATATATATATATAATAGAGAGAGAGAGAGAGAGAGAGAGAGAGAGAGATATATAATATCTACAGTCTGGTCATTTCCCTATGGGACCAGACTGTAAATTATATCCTTATAAACGGCGCGTTCTTCCATCAGAATGCGCCGTTTATATGCTTAAAGAGACAGCACTTGCAGCTGCTGCTCTCTCCCCTACCCTTGTTTCCCACCATTTTGGCTATCAAGCGCAACATTTCTTTGCTTCCCCCACATGACACGATCCACCTGTTTCAATCCCTAACATGTAACTGCTTCTTTTTCCTTCCTGTCACGTCTCACGTCTTCCTCTAATGACTCCTGCAGTTGCCTCCCTGCCGGTGTTGCTCCCTTACTCACTCGATTCCTCTCCATGCTCCCTCCCTCCTCCCATCCATTATCTCAAATCTTGGCTCCCCCTTCTGTCCACTATCGCAAGTCTCGCTCCCCCCTCCCATTCAATATCTCAAATTTTGTTCCCGCTCTGTGTCGCTCCCTCCTCCTTCCCTGGCCTTCTCCCCCTCCCACATCTCTAATGCAGCTGAATGACCACGCAGAGCAGCCTCCTGCAAAAGAATCTGAATAACAAGCCAAAGAAATACAGGTACTAAAAGGGAAACAGGGAAAGAAAAAAAAACAACAACAGCAAAAAAAGTATTGCATTTTGTAAAAAGCAAAGACTGGAAGTAAAAACTGTAGATTATAATGAATAATGTACCCCCTACTTAAAATTTATAGAGATATTATTAGCACCTCGGAGTTATGTGACCTGTATAAAAGCATTTATATGGTCACATAACTCCTCGGTGACATAATATCTTTATAAATTACAGTAGGGGGTACATTATCCATTATATAATACACAAGAGCCATGAATAACCTGTAAATGATATCCTTATAAACAATGCTTAGTGATGTCATCCGTTATAATCGCAGCTTTGTGATGTAATTTCTGTCACATGACTCACTGAAACTTGTGTATTATAATAAATAAAGTACCCCCTGTTGCAAAATATGGGGATATTAGACGTCACCTCAGAGTTTCATGTTCTGTACCGCATCAAGTAGCCAATGTGGTCCTCAATAGCCAAAAAAAACAAACCTGCCCGATTCATATATGGCCGATTTTTGGACTGATCTTGATTAGGGAGACCTGTCGGAACACCCCCTAAACGGGCAGATATCAGCAGCTTTAATCTGCCCGAGAATGGCCATCCTTACGCTTGGAACCTCTGAAAACATTGCCTATGTTGTACTGATTAAATGCATTATTGTACTGATGTAACTGCCCACTTGCGGTAAGAAGTAGAAGAAATTACTTTTAAAAGTAGGGAGGACTTAGTGTAGAAAGGGTTAGTTAGTGCCCTATAATTTTGCATGGGTTTATTTGGCTGTCCGTGAAATCAACCCATTGATATAGTCCGTCAGTAAATGAGTGATCTCTCCGTAAAAAAAATATTTTCCAATACTAAGGGGCACATTTATCAAAAAACAGTGCCAAAAAACTTACCAACTTTCTATTCATTCCTATGGTATTTTTAGTGTATTTCTGAAGTGGTGAACACTGTCACCCATTGATAAATCTACTTCTAAACACATCACAACCCTCACACCACGACACTGCTCTGGACCTATTAAGTCCGCTCATAAATGTGGCACTGTCTTTAAAACATTCTTATTTTCTAGTGAAATTCTTTCGACATACGCAATATCCATTTGGCTAGAATGAAACATTTGACTGGATACTATAGCACAGGATTTTATCAGCTTATGTAGAATTTTACTATATCCTATCCCGTTCTTCATATTAGATGGTCGTGTTAAAGTCAGGGTCACTAAGATCCATCGGGGAAGCTTTGAGCAGAAAGAGAGAAAGGTGAGAGAGATGAGCAACGAGAATCCCCAGCTAAGACACATTGAGAATGTTGTTAAGGACCTGCTTGAGAAGGAAGGACTGAAGGCAGAAGGTATGCCTGGTGTAGATTATAAAGCCCTCTGCTTTCTTGACGTGTTGGTTATGTGCAAGATCTTGAGAAAGTTTCAGGTGCTGTTAATATACTCTTATTTAATTGTTACATGGGTTTCTCTTAGATTTGTGCTTTTCTCTTGGCTATGTGGTACCTCTCTTTAGCTTGCGTATGGTATTATGCATGGTTGTAAGCAGGATGTGCTCTCTTTAATTATTATAAAGGGAATCTGTTTGTAGAAACTCTACCTTTGAAATAAAAATTAGTGGTAACGGATCCAGCAGCTTCTGGGTTGCGAGTTGGGTTATTTGGGTTATATTTCACAAGGTTTGGGGACTCATGAAGGTTTTGTTAAGGGGTACACTCAACTTATTAATGCAACTGCTTATCACTGTGTAACCTTGGGAATCAGTGGTGCTTTGACCTGAGGAAGTGCATAATTCTCCCTAAAGCTTATGCTAATTGTATAAATACAAACAAGTTTTGGAATACTTTTCTTTTAAAGAGGATTCCCGTCCAAAAACTGCATTCAGTACTGGGCAAGCATTGGATCAGCCCAAATTGGACTGATCCAATGGTTGCCCTAGAGGCCAATGATCAGATCATACTGTAGGCTGATGCGGTTGACACCCAACAGGATTTAAAGCCAGATATCAGATTGGACAGGGATTGGCACACTAAATTGGCCTTGTACATAGGCCAATAAACTGCCAACTCTGTCTGGGGGCCATGTTGGCAGCTTTTGTCAGCCTGTATATGGTTGACTCTTTTTATGGAAAATTTACATAGTCAAAGGCATATTGATGATTGAAACCTATAATATACAATAAATTTCTAGGATAGGCTTTACACACATTTTCCATTCCATATTCCATTCTAATTGTTTGCGTAAAGCGTAATCTTCAGCATACAGCAGTGTGGTGCTTGTGCTGTGGAAATCTGTCTGTCAAAATAAGCGTGAAGTTTACTGCAAGTGAGAAACTAGCAATACTCTTTCAGCTGCAGCAATGTATAAAGGATGCATCTCAGATACCCTTGTCTTAAGGGCTCTACAACAGCTACACAAAGCACCTACACTAACCAGATTTGGCTTTTTCTTAATACTAGGTAAAATAGAAATTAAGATTCTTACAACTGCAGAATTTGGTGATGAAGAATCCTTTTCAGAAGAGGACACCAAGAACCTGCAAGATATTATTTTCAACTTACTGGTAAGACGTAGTGTGGAAAGAATTCTTTACATAGTATATAGCAGACTTAAAGGAGAAGGAAAGTAATTTGCTACTTGGGGGTACCAACGGTTAGGTACCCCCAAGTGATTGTATTTACTTACCTGACACTCCAGGCCAGTGCTTCTATCAGCATAAAACTGCACCGACCTGAGGTTCTTCCAGCGAGCACCACGGAGCGATCCTCTTCCAGCTTCTTCTTTCTTCTCATGGCTGCGCATGTGCAGTAGACAAAAAAGCTGAACTTTAGCGATAACGATCTGCCCTGGGAAATTTGAAGGAAGAGGATTGATCTGTGGTGCTCGCTGGAATAGGGTGCCAATGGTTATTTGTACAGAATCAAGCTTAATATGTAAATTTACCTTCTGAATCATTATAAAAGTTTTATACCTGGATTTGCATGTAATTAATGCTGAAAGTGCACAAAATGTCAGGGCTCCGAGTTCATCAGTACTTGAACTCACCTGTCTCTCTCTGAATAGAGCATGCCAACAACTCCAAAATATATATGTGTTAGAAGTCACCTTGGAGTTGTGGTTGTTAAATATCCTCTTATGGAAGACATCGATAAAAGCCTCTCATGAGGTCCAGTCAAGGATTCTCCATGTAGTTCTAAACACACATTTAAGTGAGGCAGATATTGCCTACTTGTAGTAGTCATAGTATTCCTGCTGAATATGCAGAAACCTCTTGTATCAACTCAACTCAAATCAATCAACATTCTGAAATATATATTCTGTTTAAAAATGTCCAAATGGATTGGTCCTATAGATTAAGCAAATATTTCATAAGAATGTTTTAATGTATAATTACAGCTATTAACCAATTCTTTATACATTAAAGTTCAGACCTGGTCCGTTTATCTGTTTTTATCTTGTGATGTAAACATTTTACTGTTATTAATAAGATATGTCATATTTGTAAGACTGTATGTTCTATTTTAAAAAAAAAATTCAATAAAAAATATTGAAACCTAAAAATGTCCAAATGGGAAAGCCATTTTGTTATATGTAAAATACCCTTTTCTTCTCCAAATATTTTACCTCTTTTATCTCCTGTTCTTTTAGCTAGTATTTAAATGCCTTACCAGTACAGGTATGGCATCCGGAAACCAGTTATACAGAAAGATCCAAGTTACTGGAAGGCAATATCCCATAGACTCCATTTGAATCAAATAATTCGAAATTTTTAATGATTTCCTTTTTCTCTATAATAATGAAACAGAACTAATTAATCCTTATTGGAGGCAAAGCAAGCCTATTGTCTATGTTAACATTTTTTTTAGTAGATTTAAGGTATGGACACCCCTTATCTGGAAAACCCCAGGTCCCAAGCATTCTGGATAGCGGGTTCAATACCTGTATATGCAGAAACTAGAAAAGGAGCATATAAAATCAGCAGCTGCCTAATACAACCCTGTTCTACTAAAAGACATGTATGCTCCCAGATTTCATCTCTGTCGCCTCTATAAATAACTGTATATTCATTTTCCCCTAGGTTCAGGGAACAGAAGAAGTTCACAAAGAAAGGAAACGGCAACAGCAGCTAGAGGACAACTACAGATTTGTCTGGAACCAAAATCAGGACGACCCCAAAAATACAAGGACTGGTGGAGACACAGATGATGTTGAATTTTAACCTACGCTGACTGGATATCTCCCGATAAAACAAAAACTTGAATGGACTATACAATAAACATGAGCTTCGTATCAAATTTTTAGACCAATAAACCGAATTGGATCATGGCAATAGTAACGCAAAATCCTCGCAGGTCGTAGTTTTGCCTGCAATATGCAGAAGTCTAGGGAGATTGCTAAACATAGCAAAGCGTAGCTAGCAGTGGTTCCTCTAGCTTTCAGCAGTACTGTGAGAATACTTTGATAATTCCAGGGAAAACTAATGCTTCACACTGCACTATGGGAAATAAATATGCACTATTTATGGCTCCATTCTTTAATTTTTTGTATGGGTATGGCACATAGGGCATTTATTATCCCGACAACAATTAGTGCCAGAAACCACAATTAATGTTGGTTCTTGGGCCAAAAATACATATTAGAGTCACACTGAAGTCAGTGGCGGTTTCGGGCACTTTTCTGCTGGTTGTAAACTCCCTCTACTAAATTATCATTTTTGGACTGAATTCTTCAATCAAAAACTAAAATTAAACTAAAATTCTTGAAATAACAAAAAAATCTTAAACTGTGGTATTATGTAACTCAGGAACCTTTGGTTAATGTTTATGAACCTTTGCAGTTAAGCTATATGCAATGGCTTTGAAATGTCCAGCAATAAATATCAGACTATTCACATGCAAACCAGGACCTTGATATTTATCTACAGTGCTTGTACTTTCATTTTAGGAGAGTAGCAAGTAATGGAAAGGTTACGGCTCTTTTCTGCTGTACCCACAATGTTGCTTGTAGATCTCATTTTACTGGAATCAGGCTTCAGATATGTTGGTAACTTCAAAAACCCTTTTATTTAAAATCATCATTCACAGCACAGAGAGCAGTTTATGTGTGAGAGCATATTAGTGAAGCATCCATATGCTGATTATAATTAATAATGCAATTAGCTTTTGGTGTAAATATATTGTACCTGTTGCTTTAACTGTAGTTATATTTACAAATGCTTATTTAATTCATTTGTCCTATACTGGAATAAAAGCTATGTGTCGCAAAGCACTGCTGTTCAGCCAGCCATTAAGGTGACACAGATATAAGGCTTTAATATAAGCTATTAATGTGCCGGTTTTTTCTCTTCTCCTTTTAACTTTTTTTTTTTTAAAAAAAACTGTCCTTGGCTGAGGCCCAACAGGGGCAGGCCAGTCTGTCACTGATGACGATGGCTTGAAAATAACTATACAAGAAAAACTGTGCATAGAACACATTAATAGTACTCAGAAATTTGAAGCCAAATGTATGGCTTTTCATTAAGGGGCGAATTGAAAATTGAAAATTCAAATTTTCGTTTTTTTTATGGCCGAAACTGTCAAATGTAACTATGGAATTGTTCAAATTCGATTCAAATTTTGATTTTCGAGATTCTTGCCCTTTAAGAACTTGAATTCGACTATTCGCCACCTAAAACTTGCCGAATTGCTGTTTAAGTCAATTGGAGACGTTCTGGGATCAATTTGGAGTTGTTTTCAGCCTTCCTGACATTCCAGTTTTTTTTCAGAGAAAAAAACTCGAATATAGTTTTTAAAACTGAAATCGGATTAGATTAGCGTTTTTGACTCGATCGTATTCACCCGAGTTTAACAAATTCGATTTTTTTTAAAAAAAAATATTTTTGTTGGTTGAATTTCGAGTTCATGGGAGTTTTTAAAAATTCGACTTTTGATAATTCTGGCCCTTACTGTCAGTTCAATACAACAGCAGCAGATCTTTAATGCAGATATGTTAATAACTCATTATTTTAGAATCTTCATTCTTCTTTTGCCATGCTTATTTGTAATATGCATTCATTTCCTATAACCTTATAAGCCAATCACACAAGTGCAGTAGCTGATAACAACCAATCAGGTCTTTGCTTTCCGTTCTGCTGCTCAAGAGATGGGCATTCAGACCAACATAAACTTCATACTATCCTTCAGATATGGTAGTATACACTGGTGAGAAATAGCTTGTGGCAAATTGTTATTATTGGATATCCACTGCTGGTGTCCATGTGCTGATCTAATGTGCAGGATGCATTTAATTCATATAATAACCATATTCTGTGCTACAAGCAGGGACCGAGGAATAATGTAATGTTTTCATGTTATATATTGAGGGAAAGCAACAAAGTGCTAGAAAATATTCAATGCGGAGACCATAAAGCACCAATAATTGAATGAAACGTGTCCGTATTGCATATTCCTGTGTTTAGTTGGTTAATGTAATTTATTTTTTAAAGAGTGTTGTTACAGGTAATTAAACAAAAGTTGTTAATTTTGTTTTTTAAGCTGTTAAGGTTTTTCTTATACTTTTCTTCTGCAACTGAATAAAGCAATGTTTTTTCAAACTGTGAGCATGAATTATTATGCTGGCAAAGCCTTGATATTTTTTCACCCACTTTTCAGACCTACTGACCCGTATTCTCTCACCCCTTTTTCTTACGCTCTCCTCTTCTCTAATTTACTTTTCTCTTGACATCTGTCAGCTCAGTGTCAGAATGGAGACCCTTTGGCCCACTGGACTACCTGACCTCCAGGGTCCCGCAACCACTCCTCAGCCCACTGCCGATACAATCTGCCACAAACCCCTGCCCACTGAGTACAAATCTTCTGCCTGATAGACCCAAAGCAGTAGGCCCACCTTGATATTTCGCTGTTCCTTGATGGGCCAGTCTGGCACTTTGTCTGCTTATTCAGTCATCCCTTACTGTCTCCCTTGTTCTCTAGAAGTGCAGCGCTGTAAAATATATGTGTTTATACAAAGAACATACAGGCTTACATACATAGCAAACAGTAACCGAAACAAAAGGTGAAGAATTATGAGCAGCAATCCGCATGGATTTATGAAGGATAGGTCATGTCAGACAAAACTTATTGCTTTTTGTGATGAGGTAAGTGAGATTCTGAACAGTGGGGGAGCAGTAGATGTGATGTATTTGGATTTTGCCCCACAAACTTCTGCTTTCAAAACTAAGGTCTTTTGTGCTGAATTGTTAATGGTACATTCTCTACTTCAGGGGTCCCCAACCTTTTTACCTATGGGCCACATTTAAATATAAAAATAAGCCGGGGAGCAACAAAT
Organism: Xenopus laevis; assembly: GCF_017654675.1. Taxonomy (NCBI): domain Eukaryota; kingdom Metazoa; phylum Chordata; class Amphibia; order Anura; family Pipidae; genus Xenopus; species Xenopus laevis. Next base: position 148,735,086 of record NC_054373.1, read on the forward strand.
TCATATGGGTGCCAAATAAGACTGTAATTGGTTATTTGTTAGCTCCTGTGTGGGACTGGCGGCCTACAGGAGGCTCTGTTTGGCAGTATACATGGTCTTTATACCTCTAAAACATGCCTCCAAATCAGAAATCCAATTTAAGCACCTGGTTTGAGGCCACTGGGAGCAACATCAAAGGGCTTGGTGAGCAATATATTGCTCGTGAGCCACTAGTTGGAGAACACTGCTCTACTTGGAGTAAGGTTCTTAGTGGGGTACCACAGGATTCTGTATTGGAGCCACTTTATTTAACCCAAAAGTCAGCCCCACCCCCCAGGCTAAGGAGGTTAGTTACAGACCCATTTTAGCAAGAGTTCTGACAAGACTGGACAAGACAATATATGTTCTAGTGCTCCAAAAGATAGGATCTCACTTTTGTTTTGAAGAGATTTAGAGAGTGTTCCATATGGATTAATTCAGGGATAGAATGCCAAAGGTAAGGAGCCACAAGGTAGAAAGGTTTAAGACGAGACGTGGCAGTGGGTGTGGATGGTGTAAAAAGATGGTGGCTCTGAGAGGAGCAAAGAAGACAGCCAGGAGTCTACAGTGAGACAAGTGAAGAAATGTAGTGAGGAGCAGAGGAGTGAAGGGCTTGAATGTTAGCAGAAGGATTTTGCATGCTATCTGTCGCTCAACAGGTTGCTGTGATTTGAATTTTGCCAGTAAATGAACAGCTTCCCTCTTAGGAGAGAGCAGCAGAGTTTAAGATTGACTGCAGAGGAGAGAGGTGGGAGTCTGGGAGCCCCTTTAGCAGGAGATTGCAGTTGTCTATGTGGGATAGGATAAGGGCATGAATTAGCTGTGAATGAATTTTAGCTGTTATTTGTGAAAGAAAGGGACATATCTTGGCAATATTAAATAGGAAAAAACAGCAGGTTTTGGCAATACAGGTATTCAGTTATCCAGAATGCTCAGGACCTGGGGTTTTCTGGATAAGGGAACTTTCTACAACTTGGATTTTCATGCTTTAAGTCTACTAAATAATCATTTAAACATGAAATAAACTCAATAGGTTGGTTCTTCTTCCAATAAGGATTAATTATATCTTAGTTGGGACCAGAAGATGGCGGATCTCTGCTACTGTGCTTCCTCTCCTGGTCTGCCTGCACCCAGAAGCATTGTTTCCACTCGGGTGCATTTTGTGCAGAAATTCGCCCCTGTGCCTTCAGAACAAGGGGAGCAGCAGATTCTCCACATTCAAAGTGTTGTCTGGACCTAATCTATGGGAAGTGGCCTTTCCATAATTTGGAACCAGGGAAGAAGATTTGTTGGCAAAAGCAACAGAGAAGGAACAGTTAGAATGGTAGGAATGACACAAGGGAGGAGCTTGATCCCAGATGACAAGAAAATAAAGAATTTTCATTAGAATGGAAATACTGAGGGAACCTGTGTATCAATAATTGCAGTTTCTATCGCCCGTGTATGGCCAACTTAATTAACTCTCCTTAAGTCGTTTCTTTTTCTAAAATCCTGTATTTTATAAGATGTACATATATCAGCCTAAGATTTGCCTAAAACATATTGTATTTCATTGTTTCAAGACCTTTCTGCAAAACAAGTTGCAACTGGTTGACACTTGTCTTGGAAGTAATCATCAATAGGATGGAAAGCGGCACTGAACCTCTGCATTGCTTCCTTGTCAGCATTAGTGGATCCTGGAAATACTGCTTGTGGTATCATCACCCTGCTTAGAAAATAACCCTGTAATCCGTGGGGACAGATTTATCAAAACAGAATCAGGAGAACTTCCTAGCTCTCTTTATTTCTTTAGAATCTTTAGGGGATTAGTTTGCTATATTTTCATACAAGTGACTGTGGTGGAAAGGGCTCTTAATGCTAGTACTTTGTGTCTGCGTGTGCCACTAGTGATGGGCGAATTTGGGGTATTTCGCTTATTAGCAAATTTCCCGTAAAATTCGCGAAACGGCTAAAAAATTGCAAAACGGCACCGGCGTCTCATTATTGACGCGACGTCTGTTTTTTTGGACGCCAGCGCACATCTGCCGGTGAATACATTCGCCAGCTGCAAATCACGTGAATTCATCTGGCGAATAAATAAGCCCATCACTATGTGCCACTTGGGGTCCTAAAGAAAATTCCTAAATCACATGTTTCAGAGAAAATCAGTTGTAATACTGTTCTACTCTGCTGTGTTTTAATGAATCATCACTATTATATCTTGCTTGACTGGAATTTGACATCAGCATGGAATAATCTCTGTGCTTTTATCACTCTCTCCACTGTTCAAACTGTACAAGGCAAATAGATGTATCCACGTACAAACTATTCAAATGCCTATATTTGCTAATCTTGTGTTTAATTTCTAGCCACTTGATGATATATTGGATGCATCTGGCGCAAACCAAAATGACGAATGAGCCACTTTGAAGTTATAATGGACAGAGCTGCCTTCTCATATGATGCAATATGAGGTGATAGACAAAAGCAAATATAATGAACCGAAAAGAGTTGGATTTCTTTGGGTTGAGGTCAGTTCCACTCTCAACTCAGCAAACACATTTTGTACAGACCTGGCTTTGTGCATGGGGGTATTATTATGCTGAAACAGGAATGACCTTTCCCAAACTGTCCAAGTAGGAAGCACAGAACTAAACTTTACCCTATAGTTTAATGGTTTGCTTTCACTTGGACCAAAACTATGAAAATAATAAAATAATTAAATGAAGCCAATAATCCCAAAGTAAGATATATTATTGCCGATTAATTCCTGAGGTGATTAATACCCATAAGGTGTCACAATTTCCAAAACTATGTGTACAAGCACTGCGTATCTTGACAGCGCTATATAAATAAATGATGATGATGATGATGGTGTAGCACACCTTTGAGTGCACTTTCACTGTGTGTGACCAGGACTACTGCTGCTTGTACTGTGCCAATGACCCACATGTTCCTGTACAATTCCCTGCAACTCCCGGTACCTGCTGTAGTTCCATGCAGCAAAGGAGATGATTCTTGCAGCAAAATAATTGGTTTATTTACAGTGAACAGTTACAATGAATTTACAGGCACTTTGATGTCAAGCAGAATAATAACAGCAGGATCCCCTTTCAGAAATGAAATCGCAAGAATAGGTTATCACGCTCCTCTGGCAAATCCTCCCATGAAGTAGAGCTTTGTGCGCCGGGATATTCAGCCTGGGGTCTTGTATCTTGGCACCCTGATTGGTGTTCAACTCACCCACTGAAGTCCCTGCACTAGTGGTGGACTCACCACAGGGTGCTAACCCCACTATTTCTCCTCGTTGGAGTGAAAGCTGCTCACTATCTTCCCTGAGCCTTTCTCTTGCTCCTAGAGCAATTATGACAAAACTTTTAGTCCTATATAACTCTGTCTACCTTTTACCAGATGGCAGACCTGGGCCTAGAACACCTGACAGTGAGGTGAGGTCCCAGGAAAGACCTTTAGCACATGGGGCTAAACCCTTTTATACTTTTACATGGTGCCACCTAGTGGGCAAACCTTGCCTACAGTCAATCCCAATGGACACAGGAAGGTATACTAAAGGACCACTTAGGTGTCCAATTACAAAGGGGGAACTGCCTGATTTACGATACCATCGGTTACAGAGGCACCCCAGGCAAACTGGCGGGTCGTACCGGCTATCACGGGCTTGCGCGGATAAGAGCGAACTGGCACACACGCTGAGTGCAGAAAGGGGACCGGACTAGGGGTAGGAGGCAGAGAATGTATGTCGCTGCGCCCCCCCAGCTTTGTGCCTTAGGCATGTGCCTACTCTGCTTACCCCTAGTTTCAGCTCTGGGAGAAAGGCATTCATCACTCCAAAGAAAACATTATCTCATAGTTGAAGCATTTACACCACTCAAGCTGACGACAAGCATAGTGACGTTAGTGGTACACGAGGCTGCTCGCCAATAAAAATCCCATACGTCTTCTGTTGAAATTACCTTCAAAGTGTCCCTTTCAACTGAGGGTAGGTATTTATTCAGTTGTGTCATGACACTTTTGGCTGTAGAGTAGGGATGAGCAAAACATTTTTGTCATGTACAGATTCTCTGCAAATTTGTGGGAAAAGTTTTGCGAAACTGCGTCAAAAATTCCCCACGCAGCTCATTTTGACTTGTGCGACAAAAAGATGCGTGACAAAAGAAATAGATACGCGACAAACACATTCCTCATTTTATCCTTCCCATCTCCTTCCACATCGACCAAAGGGATCTGAGCCCTCCCACTGTCTATATAAGGACATACACATAAATACATGGTTGATTCATTTTAATGTGGGATACAAAGCACCCAGATTTTATCTGTTGGTTGTCAGATGTATTATCAGTTGTGCCCAGGCCTGGACTGGGAGTCAAAATAGGCCCTGCCATTCCAAGTACACAGAGGCCCAAACAGCCCCCTACCAGCCCAAATAGCCCCCTACCAGCCCACTATATGGTAACTTTCTATGGAACCATACAGCAGCCCCTCTGGCATTTGCCAGAACCCACAGATTGCCAGTCCGGGCCTGGTTGTGCCTGTGTTTGTAAGCTAGTAGTAATACAGCAACTATAGATAAACAGCAACATAGTGTAGTAGTAGATACCACTGGTAGCCCCAAAGCAGAAACAAGATGCCATGAATGCCCATAGACTCTAATGTAGTTTTCTCCAAAAATGAAGACCAACAATATATATTTTTATGGGGGAATTCTGACTTGTATATGTCTACAACTTTTCAAAGCACTGCTCCACAGATTGTCATCATTTAAAATTCAAGGCCAAAAAGTCCAATAGGAGTACCCTAGCAAATCATACATTTTTGAAAAAAAACAGATTCTGACAATGACAAAATATGTGTTTTTAATCCAAACTACCAAGCTGCAATGCTTTGCAAAAGTTATCAGTTTTTATAAAAATGTATGCAATTTTTGAAAAATGATTTAAATGCTTCCAGTTTACAGCATTTTACCTCTGGGTCAGACGGGAAAGACAATTCGCAGCACCATTGCCTATTTACTAAAAGAAGAGCAACACACTTCACTAGCGACTTACCTTGTAAGAGAACATTTGCTGCATTTTGCCAGGAGAATATTCGCTCAGGTGAATATTCGCTCAGGTGAACAATCGTAAATCCGCTAAATTATCAAAGTGTAAAAATTTCAATTTGTTGCCCTTTTCACCAAATTCTATTTCGTCGGGTTCTGACTTTATGTCTGCTCCAAAAGATTACGACACCTTCGAGCACTTCTTAAGAGTGCGCAATTAAAATTCGCAATGCAATAACAGTTTAAGGAACAATATTAAATTGCGAGATGTGGATTTTTTTTTTATTGGTGCGAATTGTTTTGCGACTTTTATTACATTCCCCCGATAATGCTGTAAACTGGAAGCTTTCAAACCATTTTTCAAAAAATTGCATACATTTTTACAAATATCGATAACTTTGGCAAAATTGGCACTTAGTAGTAGTAGTAGTAGAGTAAAAAAACATATATTGTGATTGTCAGATACTGTTCTTTCCGAAAATGTATGATTTGCGAGGGTACACCTAATGGAATTTTTGGCCTTGAAATTTAAAATATGCCAATCTCTGCAGTGATGCTTTGAAAATTTGGTAGTGAAGTGGTGGAGGTTTTTGACTTATACAAGTGAGAAATCTCCATTAAACTATACATATTTGGTACATTGAGGAGACATGGGACTTTCCATATTAGAAATTGGTAAAGACATGCATGAGTAAGACACATGGCATACCAATGATGTCAAGACATATGTGCAAATATTGCATTGAATCAGTGTCGGACTGGGACACCAGGGGCCCACCCAAAAACCTTAGACCAGGGGCCCACTCCCAGTACTATTATTATTCTTCCTCTCCTCACTCAACCTCTATTCTCCTAGTCTCTTTTCTTTACATATTATAATTGATTATTCCATCTATTTAGCCTCTTTTTCTCATAGAAATAGGGAATGGCCATGAAATAGGCCAAATATTTAGCAGCACAAGGGCCCACTGACACCTGGGCCCACCGGGACTTTTCCTGGTATCCCAGTGGGCCAGTCCGACACTGCATTGAATAATACATACAAACCCTTGCTGAACATAAATTACCTTTGGTTAAACAGAGTGATAGTTAAACCAACAGTTAAAACTTAAGCAAATCTCATGCTCTCACAATGACATAAATACACTTTGTGTTTACAACAAATCCTGGAAAAATAGAGGAACATATGCAAATCCTAGACAACAGCTGTACATACTTATCAACAGACATAAGGAAACATTACATCATATGAAGAAATGTGTAACTTTATGATCTCATAGGAACACATTTACATTTCAAGATGACGTGTAGAATAGCAATGCACTTGCTGCAATACAGAGTAACCACTTTTTTGCACCCCCCCTCACCACTACTCCTTACATTTCAAATGCCATCCCTGAATTCAACCAGAGATTTGACTCCTTTGTGCCCAATCTTGGGCACCAAATTTAACACTATTTTGGTACCCCCACTCTGTATTACCTCTTCATTGTAATGGTAAAGGAAGCGTTAAGCGTGAATTACACACCCACACACACAACATTTTAAATAACTTTAGTGGTGCTGCTTAGTTGGTACAATTAACATTGACTTTAGACACCTTCATGATGTCACACAGGCATAGTGTTGGTAACAACTCAGAGTCAAATTTATAGGCGAACAAGTCCCCAGCACAACAGATTTTCACAGTGGTGAATTACTCCAGGAATCTCCTATTCCTGAACCTACCGCTTGACTCCCAATTCTAGCAAGGTACACTGCGGAGTACTAACCCTTACTAGCCACCTTGTTGGAGGAGGTTGTGGCAACCTGAGGAAGTGTATGCACATAAGAAACATGTTGGTCCCATTTTAAATATAATCTCTTTATTTGGCTATTTTAGAGAGAGTATACCCAGTGGTTCTGCTATTTTGTTTCCCCCTATTGTAACAGTGGAAAGTAGACCTTATTGCATTAGCTTTGAGTGCATTAGACAGTGTGTCCTTAAAGAAGTAGTTGATGCAGTGAAGACTGAGGCATACACAATATTGGCATCCATTAAGGCTCCAAGAGCAGGAGAGGATGATTGGCGAGATTTAAACAGTTATTTGGGTTCACTTTCAATCATCTATTTAAGTACCCCTTTGAAAGTGAAAAAAGGATAAAAACAGTATACACTATTATGAATTTTTTGGCATGAGGAAGCCGTAATAACGCACCACCATGTCATTGCATTGCGCCACTGCTTGGAGTCAAATTTAAAATAAAAGAGGTCAAAGACCCATATCCAATGCCAAAATGTAAGTCTATCTTGGAAAATTCCTGGGTTCGGTTTCAATTGTTAAAAAAAAAACCCTCAATAATGAAATGTCCCCAAATAATAGTCCATCTTAACCCCTAGTGAACCACTAGATTTATTTTGCTGCAAACCCCTTACTTTTACATTATAGCTCCTTTAGATACAATCTGCCTTATTATATCTGACATCATCAGACACCAGCCCCCAGCAGCTTCTGGCCCACGATTATATCAGCCTGATATCACCCACCTCAAAGTGGACATATCGGGGAGAGAGTCGCTCGTTTGCCGACCTCGCGAAACAAGAGGATTATTATTATTATGATTATTATTAACATGTATTTATAGAGCACCAACATATTGTGCAATGCTGTAAAGTAAATTTATACAACTAAATCACATGTATTACATGCATAGAACATATGGAGTTACATATATCACAACCAATAGCAGTACAAAAGGTGTGGAAGGCCCTGTGCAAAAGAGCTTACAATCTAAAGGGAAGGGAATAAGACACAAGGTGTGGGAGTGGGCAAGATCACAACTAAGAGAGATGTAGTACTGTATGTCGTATTGCATTTCGTAGTTAAGCAGAGTGAGGGTAGGCCTCTCTAAATAAGTGCGATTCAAGAGATTTGGAGGGTTGGAGAAAGTTGGACAGACCGTGAGAGAGAATTCCAGAGGAGGGGTGCAGCCCTTGCAAAGTCTTGAATGCGAGCATGTGAGGAGGTAATGAGAGAAGAGTTGAGTTGCAGGTCAGTAGAGGAGCGTAGGTTGGGTGAGTATATAGAAATGAGTCCAGAAATGTAGAGAGGGGCAGAGTTATTTAGGGTTTTGAATGTCATTATTCTGCAAGGTAGCGGAAGCCAGTGCAGGGATTGGCAGAGTGGCACGGCAGAGGAGGAGCGGTTGCTGAAGTGTATAAGTATCGCAGCAGTGTTCATTATGGACTGGAGAGGTGACAATCTCTGGCAGGGAAGCCCAATTAATTGAGAGTTACAGTAGTCTATACGTGATATGACGAGAGAGTGAATTCGAATTTTGGAGGCATCTTGGGTGATAAATGATTGTATTTTGTCTATGCTCCTTAGGTGGAAGTGACATGATTTAATAAGTGGATATGAGGAGTGAATGACAGGGCAGAGTCTAGGATAACCCCAAGGCACCGGGACTGGGGAGACAGAATGAAAGTGGAATTGTTAACTACGATATATACTTCCGGAATGTTAGTTGGAGGAAAGAGAACCTTTTCTGTTTTTAGAGAGGTTTAATTTAAAGGACAAGGAAAGGCAAAAAAATAAAAGAATCCTTTCTCCAATATACTTTAATTAAAAAATTTGTACCGTTTTTATAAGAAACCTGACTGAATGCAGTGAAATTCTCCCTTCATTTACTGCTGTGGATAGGAATTGTCAGATGGTCCCTAACTGCTGAGCAGGGAAACAATCATACTTATGAACAGCAGGGGGAGCCCCCGCCTTACTTACCAGCCATGCAAAACTCAAGCAGCTTTGTTTATGACGACCCCTAAGCAGCCCAGACCACACTGAGCATGTGCAGGGTCAGCGTCAGGCAAAGATGTTTAACAAAGTTACAAGATGACAGCCCCCTGTGGCCAACTTTGAAAACATAAATCATTTGTTAGGCTTGTGGTGCATTAAATTCATGCTTATGTTTAGTATACAAAATACAGCATTTCTAGCCTTATTATATTTTAGACTTTCCTTGTCCTTTAAGGTAGCATTGCGAAATCCAAGTAGAGATAGCGGACAGGCAGGAGGAGACCTGAGTTAGGAGTTCTGGGTTGAAATCAGGCGAGGAGAGGTAGATCTGAGTATCATCAGCATAGAGGTGGTATTGGAAGCCATACATGTTGATTAGTTTGCCAAGGGAGGAAGTATTGAGGGATAGTAATAAAGGGCCCAGGACAGAGCCTTGAGGAACCCCAACAGAAAGAGATAGGGGAGAAGATGCAACTTCATTGTAGGAGACACTGAAGGAACGATTAGTGAGGTAAGAAGAGAGCCAGGACAGGGCCATGTCACGAAGAGCAAGAGAATGGTGGGACTGGAGGAGGAGAGGCACAGTGTTAAATGCAGTGGGGAGATCAAGCAGTATTAGTAGTAAGGTGAGAAGAGGCCAAAAGTTTTGAGACACCCTCATTAATCACAGGGACAAAGGAGCACAGGAGAGACTGGGGAGTGTGAAGGGAGGGTGGTGGAAGTCTAGGGGGGTTGAGTATTGTAACGTCACTTCTGATAGTGTCAATTTTGTTTTTAAAGTGCTCAGCAATATCTTGAGCAGAGACCGATGGGGGGGGGGGGTGGAGAAGGGGAAAGAAGGTGGAGAAAAGTTGTACCGGTTTTTTAGAAAGAGAGTTAATGAGTGAAGTTAAGTATGTTTGTCATGGGAAAGGCTGGTGTAATAGGAGCGCAGGGCAGATTTGTAGCTCCAAAAGTCTGATTCTAAGCAGGATTTGCACCAGAGACGCTTAAGTGCACGTGATAGCTTTTGTATGAGCAGTATGCCAAGGTTGAAGTGGTTTGGGTCGAGCACGTTTAGTTTTGTGGGAGCAAGCTCATTAAGGTCTGTGGTGAGAGTACTATAGTAGACAGCGTAGCCACAGGAACAGAAAGAGTCAAAGGAAGAAGAGAGATGTGACATGTCTAAAGCTTGCAAGTCATAAGTATGTGTATGGGGAATAGCAGGAGGTGAGGATGGAGTTAGTGAGAGTTGAAATGTGAGCATATTGTTATCAGAGAGGGGAAATGGTGAGATAATAAAATTGGTGGTTGAATAGAGTCTGGTAAATATAACATCCAGAGTTTTACCATTGGAGTGAGAGGGGCAGTCTGAGCATAGAGATAAGCCTAGGGAGGATGTTCGTGAAATAAGTTTAGAGACAGAAGGGTTAACAGGTATATTAAAGTCACCTAATATGATGGATGGGGAGTTAAATGAAAGATAGTAAGGCAGCCAGCCAGCCAGCAAAGTTGTCAAAAAATTGTACGGTTGGTCCAGGAAGTCGATATATAACAGCAAGGCGACATGAAACAGGAGAAAAGAGCCTAATGCAGTGAGCCTCAAATGAGGAGAATGATAGGGAAGGAACAGCGGAGGAACTTTAAAAGTACAGCGAGGAGAGAGTAGCAAACCTACCCCACCTCCAGATCTGTTACCAGGCCTGGGAGAATGAGTAAGGTCCCCAATAGGACAGGGCAGCAGGTGACACAATGTCAGTAGGAGAAAGCCAGGTTTCAGTAAGTGCAAGAAGATATACAGTCCACATAGAATATAAATGTCACAATATAAGGCTGATTAGTAATTAATACAGATAATTACTACATGGCAGCACAGAAACCAGTGCAACTAGCATGAGAATTTAACAATCAGCCCTGTAGCATCAGCTTATATTACAGACCAACCTCATTTTCTGCTTGATAATTTGCAACGACCCCTAAGTTTAGCTTCTCAGCAGCTGCCCAGAGCCCACTGAGCATGTGAGTGTCACAGACACTTTCCAAGATGGTGACCCCCTGTGACAAGTCTGAAGTCCTGGATCATTGCTGCTATTGACAAGCTGAAACTTTAGGCTGGTGCAATAAGTTCAGTATATAAAACATGGCATTTTTAGCCCTATTAATTTTTAGGGTTTAGTTCTCCTTTAAGAACTGCTGGGATAGTTACTGGGAAAGCTGCCAAAAAAAAAAAAAATAACAAAGAAGCTCTGCTGATGTCTTCTTTAGCTTAGAACAAAAACATTTTCTAAAAAAATAAGTTAATTTAAATCTGTAAATACAGTAGATGCCCTTTTTGATTTCTTTTCATGTACAAACATTCCTGTTTGTACATATTAATGAAATTAACCGTTTCCTACCCTTCCTACCCTTGGTATTAATTATGCCTCGGCTAAGGGTAGGACTACATGAACGTACATTTTGGTGCGATCCGAAGTGCGGCAACAAAACTCCTGCGACTAGTCGCATGCGACAGAGATAAGGTAAGAGATAGAATTGTTGCATCGTTGATCCATCGCGACACATCTGACAGTGGTGTCGCGTCGGATCGCGTGCTGCTTCGGATCGCGTTTTGTCGCAACATGTCAGATCGCGCCAAGATCTTTGTGTAGTCTTACCCTAAATGTTACACAGATTTAACTATTGATTTGTCAAGGTAACAACTGATTTCAGCTTTCTTTGGGATCCTGTGAATGCGGATAGAGCCATTAGCTTGCTCGAAACCCAGTCATTTCATTTTATAGCTACTAGCTTATTATAAACAGAAATAATTGACGGTGCCAAAAGGAACTGAGCAAAGTGATCTTTTCCATGGCTGCCTTTTAAAACGGCCGTTCTGTCTGAAGGTACTTTGCCCGAATTGATTAAATTACTACCAGATTAATTTTTTTATTATTATTTTTCTTTAATAATGTTTGATTCTGGCAGTGTAGTTCAGAAAAAAAAAGTTTTATATATTTAAAGCATTGCTCAAAAGCCATCTTTTCTTAAAATGCATTTAGCTGCAGTGATGAATGACCTCACACTGGTATAATGGTGCACTTGAAGTAAAATCTGCAAGCCATTGGTGAGAAGCCAATAAATATGACCAGCTTTAGAGTAGTAGTCCATATAACTGTTCGCAACAGCCTTGGTTTTTCTCCAGGGTCTTTTGCACATACCCCTTGCTTCAAAAAGCCACTCACTGTCAGCTTACAAGGAATAAGATTTGTATGAGATGGGCGTTTGCCCTACCTTCTGGTTGAATAACTGTTGAAATTAAAAAATACAAGTTACTGAGTTTGCATCCCAAGGCTAAGCATTAATAAGCTGTAATGGAACTAGCCAATAGTGCTTGAAGGATATGAATTGAGTAGGGAACAGGAGCAAGACTGGAGCAGGAGTGAGAACAATGAATGAGAACCAGGAATGAGAACTAGAACGGGAACAAGGAATAGAGCTAGGGACATACCACAATGTGGAATTACACAGAGGCTCAGGCACAGAAAGTGAGGAGGACTGAGCTTATATAGGGCAAAGTCAGCCCTGATTGGCTGACCCTTTCCAACCAGTAAGGTTGCTGGGAGCAGATAGGAGCTAGCTGCTCACCTGGCCCAGAGGATAGGGTACAGAGCCAAAGACCCAGAGGTTCCTTGCTCGAAATTCAGCAAAAGCATACAGGGGCCCAGTGGGGAATGCAGTGATAAGTAGTTTTCTATAATAGCTTCTAGTTGATACCAACTTCTATTTACACCACTGACTATTATAATGTCCTTGGGTACTGCTTCGAGTCTATCCTTTACTTTCTTTTCTCACAGCATTCTGACCCTTACTGTTCCAAACTTCTGTGTTCCTAATTAGGCCATTCAGATATGGCTTTTAACAGTACTAATTCTCTTCCACTGCTCATATTGTAGACCCTGGTTTGCTTGGCCTTTATTAGCATTTAGCTTTAGTAAACCACCTGCCCCAATCCACTCTGGCATGTGTTGTCTACTGCAGAGCACAATAAGGTAAAAATATGTGTCTTGTTGCATTTAATAAGTAAATGTATAGGCTTCAATGTACATGCAAATTCAATTTAAGAGCAAATCTACAGACCCTATCGCGTACATAACCCAGGGACTGCCTATATTGGTTTAGAATCATTATTGACTTTGTTTTCATTTTAATTATAATGTTTAAAAAGTCCATTAATATTTAATTAAGGATAATTATAGGGACACTACCTAAACACTTTTGGATCCCAGCCTTGGTTTATTAGTACTTACTGAGAAGGGGGACACCTTTGTTGACCATTCTTAATCTTATATTGATAGTCAAACAAATGAGCCATGTTGGATATGGAAAGAATATGTGTCATAGGCTACAAGCCAGAAAAAAAGCCAATAAAACATAACCAGGGATAATCATTGACAAAAGCACATTTAGTAGGTTATGAAACCACATGCCAGTTTTACCCACATACCATTACAGGATATACACACCAAGAAAAGGAACCTTTCTTAAAATATTATCCGTGTCAACACAGCTCCTGTAAGTAAGTTTACCTTGTACTTCATGGTAACTGGTATTGTTGCTTGCATAAGTGTTTTTTGTACCCCTTTTCTGACTCTGTCTTTCCTAACCCTTAGCTTCAACAAAGTCAGCTCATTATTGTTCCAGGAGAGTTTTGACTCTCAGCATTGATGGGTGAGGATGTACTTGGAATTTGTAGTTTGCAGCAGCTGAAGTGCAATTGTTGCGGTTTACAGTATGCATACTTGGATGTCAATAGCTTACAAGGTGTAACATGAATAAGGCAAACATACTGTAGCTGTTACAGTGTTTATTTTATGCAGCAAATCATGCCATATACTGCAAGTAGCTGTGTTCAATTCCTAGTTGTGGCTTTTCAGTGGAATGGACAGGATGCGTGGCAGTGCTAGTTTTGGCATCACATTATACCCTGTGAAAGTAGGAGATTTTGATCAAATTTTATCTGATCTTGCCACACAACACCACGCAACAGCACAAGATTTGTAGGATGCATGAAATCTGATCCACCTATAGCATGGATGTAAAGTCAGACCACATAAAGGGCCATATTCGAGATTTCCATTCAGAAAAACTTATCGCACAGTTTATCACGTGAAAACTTTATTGAAGTCTATGGGAAAAATCTGGCACTGAATTTGGAGAAAAGTTTTTTCTCCTCGAATAGAATCTTGTCCGAGACTTTTCACGTGATAAACCGTGAGATAACTTTTTCTCACTGAATTGAATCTGGACCAAAGTCAGATGATGTCGTTTTTCATGTACTTACATCTGACAATTAATGTATTTCAATGGAAAAAAAGTTGGCCAGACACCATCAGATTTTATCTTGTCAGATGAAGATGCATTATGATGCGTTCCTGTTCGACAGTCTTGTTGGATGGAGAATGTTCCATGTTGTTTACACATAAAATGTATGTATCAGCCCCATTACATTATGACCCATGTAACTATATTGGACTTGTTAAATGCACTCTTTCGATCCAACACCATCCTACAAAATCTCCTGTTGAGTTTAGCCCTTACTCATTAGATCTGCCCCTTGGAGAACACTTGATACTGTTGCATATGTGCAGTATAGCTGCCCCCTGTACAGTTTTAATCTAGGACAGAGACTTTACCATCTGGCCACTGTTATAGCAGTCTGGACTGTAAATTGTGTGCAAGTGCGAGGAAGCATTTTCCCCAGACTCCATAAATCACAGAGGCCCTTTCTGTCAACAAGGGTTGAGCCCTAAATGTTCTATGCTGCTATCTGTTGTCACCGCAACTCAAATATTTCAATCTTACCAATGACTCCTACTAATTAAATAACCAGAATGAACATCAAAACTTGTGGAAAAATAAGGGACCAGAGGTCACAGCTTCATTAAACATTTAGCATATTAAGTCCCCTCCACAAAATGCAGTCCAGTTGACATCAGGGGGCAGATTCACTAAGGGTCGAATTTCGAAGTTAAAAATACTTCGAAATTCGACCCTCGAATTGAAATCCTTCGACTTCGAATATCGAAGTCGAAGGATTTAGCGCTAATCCTGCGATCGATCGATCGATGGATTTTTCGTTCGATCGAACGATTAAATCCTTCGAATCGAACGATTCGAACGATTTTAATCCAACGATCGAAGGAAAATCCTTCGATCAAAAAAAGGTTAGCAAACCTATGGGGACCTTCCCCATAGGCTAACATTGACTTCGGTAGGTTTTATCTGCCGAAGTAGGGGGTCGAAGTTTTTTTTTAAAGGGAAAGTACTTAGACTATCGAATGGTCGAATAGTCGAACGATTTTTACTTCGATTCGTTCGATTTCGTTCGAATTCGAACGAATTTAACCAATTCGATGGTCGAAGTACCCAAAAAATACTTCGAAATTCTAATTTTTTTCATTCGAATCCTTCACTCGAAGTTAGTGAATCTGCCCCCAAATGTAATTTTTTAAGAGCATCCACCAAGGAGGAGCCCTTTTCCCTTTGCCTGCTCTCCCTGATTTCTCTCTTCTCAGCGTGCCCCATGGTGGTCCATACCACACGTTTTCACATAAGCCTGACCGTACGATCATAGCCTGCTAGCCTAGGCATAGCCCCTACCCTCTGAAGCTTTCTTTGTCCTGAGCATCCCCCCAAGAATCTTTTTTGTAGGCTGAAAAGCAGTACAGGGGGTAAAGTGTAACCTACCATTTTTATGGTTTTATTGGCTATTGGACTATTTGGATTTTTCACTAAACTGGACTATAAGCACCACAGTTACACTGATTACATTATATGATATGAGGCCAGGCTAACAAATCCCCACTGCAGTGACCTCGATGAGTTAACGTTTTTAGTAACCTATCACACCAAGGGGGTGGAGTATATATGGATTTTCCCCTGTTTGTAATGTGCACTGATTAACACTTGAAAAAGAGCCACTTTAGCGCGAAACATGTTGTGAATAAAAAAAAACGGTTTTATGTTCCTGTTTGTCCACAACTTTAAAGACTTGGAATGACCCCAGAGCCCTTTGCCCTGCTCTCCCTGGTTGCTCTCTTCTCAGCACACCCTATGGTGGTCCGTATCACTGGTTTCCTCACAAACCTGAACTTACAATCACAGCCTGCGATCCTGGGTGCTTTCTATGTCTTGCCACATTCTGCTGTTTCAAGTTCTGATGTACATTTAGCCACTCCTGCTCATGATCTCTGTCCTCTTGAAGAACGGTACCTGAACAGCTTAAAGGAGAAGGAAAGGTTAAAACTAAGTAAGCCTTATCAGAAAGCTCCACCTAAATATACCAATAAACCCTCAAAGTAGTGCTGCTCTAAATCCTCTGTCAAAAGAAACACAGCATTTCTTTTCTTCTATTGTGTACTCATGGGCTTCTGTATCAGACTTCCTGCCTTCAGTTTAAACCTCTTTGCCCCAAGCGTGAGCATGCTCAGTTTGCTCCTCTTCCCATCCCCCTCCCTTCTCTGCTGTAATCTGAGCCCAGAGCTATAAGTGAGCAGGGAGAGACTCAGGCAGGAAGTGATGTCACACCAAGCTAATACTGCAGCTTCTATCCTAAACAAACAGAGAGCTTCTAGAGCTTTTTACTCAGGTATGGTAAAACATTCTACAGAATAAATATAGCATTCAAGCTTGCACTATTGCAGCTGATCTATTGGTAATAAAATGCCTCCGTAGCATTCCTTCTCCTTTAAGGGGTTGGGAAAAAAACACAAGGGTGGGAAAAAAACACAAAAGCAAAAAGGTTATCTGGCCCCTCTCTTCCCAACCTCACCTTTTTAAGATTTAATCTCTTCCAATCTCATACCTGCCTTGAGCCAAGGGGAGGGGTTAAAAACAACCAACTAGAGAGACCCCACCCCTTTCCGCTGGCAGTTTGCAACACTTAGCCACAAGAACAATAGGTCTCATGAGCCTCCATTTAAAGAATTGCAGCATTCTTATGAATGGAGCTCCTCTAATGCTGGGGTCCCAGGACAAATGCTGTCTTTGCCTAAAGGACATCCATTCAACGGCTATAAGGTTCTTCCAGACATGTCCTCTTGCTTGCTAGAGTGAACATCCGTGATTTATCTATTCCAAGCTGGGGCCCTGTGAAATTTCTGCATTGCATGACTTTGCCTCCTCTCTGCTGCTGGACCTGATTTAAAAGAGCATTTGCACTGGAACCCTGGTGGGTGGGGATTGAAAGAGGAGGGAGGAAAGTAAATAAAATTAGGCCATCTACTGCATGAAACATACTTTCATTATATACAGTATATTAGAGCCACAACCTGAAACACTCAAACTTTTGCCGAGCTTTAATGTGCAGAACCCTTCCAATAGCTGAAGGCTGGGGACTCCATCAATGGCTGCATTGGTATTCTGAAATAGAGTATGATTTTTTCTAATGATCTAATTTCAAAAAAGCAACCCTGTGACTTTGCATTGTGCTTCCTTTATATTCCAAAAACTGAATGAATAACCAGGAAATTCTAGTGGGGTAAAATATTTTAAACATGGCAGGAATGTACATTGTGTGGTTAGAGAAGGGGAGGGGGGGGTAACAGAATATCTAAAGACAAGACTGCACTCACCGCACATTCATTTTATTGCACACAATACAATTGTCACCCCAATCAAAACCTATCTATCAAACATTGTGGAAAGCAGCCAGTTCCAGTTATAATGCAGAGCACACTACTTATTGCTTAAAGTAGGCAAAATCAAGTGAGAACTCGGGTTACCATATTTGAATCTGGCTCATCCAATTATTAGTATATTTGGGCCTATACTCTGACCAATATCCTGCTGACTTGTTCAACCTAATACTGAGAATTAATGTAGCTGTGTGTTCATTATGCGCCTCTTCTGCAAGTGAACTGTTATTTGATGTAATAGCGGTCTTGTTTAAGATGTGTCATAGTGTTCGCATTATTGCTTTACAGCTTACCGTATATACTCGAGTATAAGCCGAGTTTTTCAGCCCCCAAAATATGCTGAAAAACTCTACCTCGGCTTATACTCGGGTCAAGCACAAAAATACTCGCCTGCGTCCAAGAATAGTCGCCGGTGTCTAAGAATATTCTCCAAGAATAGTCTCCAGGAATATTCGACAGCATCCAAGAATGGTCGCCGGCATCCAAAAACGAGACGCCGGCACCTCCAATGGGAGCAGAAACCCTCAATTTTTTGTTTGAAACTTACCAGAAGCTGCTGCATTTCTCACCCTAGGCTTATACTCGAGTCAATAAGCTTTCCCAGTTTCCCAGGTAAAATTAGGTACCTCGGCTTATACTCGGGACGGCTTATACTCGAGTATATACGGTAAGCCTTTTAACAAACACAGGAGCTAATTGGATTTTAAACCAAACAATGATTTTCTGTGTTTATATGCTTTAAGTATTTTAAGTTGCAGTTTCTTTAACACATTTCCCAGATGGGTTCTACTGTAGGTATACATCAGCTGGGTGCCAGAGAGATAAGACTTTTAACTATGTAACCACACAGAAAATAACTGGAGTGACATGTGGTTTCTGTGATGTTTTTAAGTAAGCCGTTCTTGTAGTATTATTGCAAGTGGACGTGATACACAAATTGTAGTCAGTAGGCAATACCAGACATTCATAAGAATGACCCGTATATCTGGATCTACTGGTTGGATTTATTGCATTTGCATAACTGACGTGCCTGGCCTGTGACCCTCCAGATATTATTGTTCCAACAAACAGCAGACCAGGATGTAGGGGAGAGATGTGTATCACTAAATGAAGCCTTTAAATGCCAGATGATTTCAAATATTTGCATACTTTTTTTTTTTAGAAGCAGTATACTTTCAGGTTTTTAGATACACTGTATCTGTAGATCAAAATGCAGAAGCTTTGATCTCCCTTTTTTTCTAAAACACAAGTACTGGCACAAAGGCAGGGGTAACATGTTCAAACCAAATCAAATATGAAAGCTCAGCTTCTCCTGAATAGAATGATAGCCCTGATGTACATAAAGCCACAGCCACCAAACTATATCACAAACTACCGATGAGACCCAGAGACAAGTCTAAAAGATGCCCAATAAATGCACTTGTCCAATAAATCTGATTTGTTAGCACAATATAATTAAAAAAGTCAATTAATTGTAATATCAATTATATTAATATCAATTAAAGCCTAATAAAGTCATGATTGGTCAACTAAGTAAAGCGCATTAGAGGTCAATAATGCCTATAATAGCTTCACCAACATTAGCTGCAGTGTAACTACTAAATAGTGCTCATTAAATAGCTGCACACTCAATTATCTGCTTACAATTGTATCTTCATGTCTGATGTGGCAGATTATGTAGTAACATCATCATTTCTGGGCCTGGATTAGCTGGTATTTGCAAAGGAGCCTTTGGTGGGTGGAGATTGAAAGAGGAGGAAAAAAAGTAGATAAAAGTAGCTTATTTCCTGCATGACAGTTACTGGCATTATATATACGTATATGCAGTATTTATCAGAGCCACAACCAGAAACACTCCAGCTATTGCTGAGCTTTAACATCTAGAACCCTTACAGAACCTTTAGCCTCCAAAAAGGGGGCCAGGTCCCTACTCTCAACCTCCACCACTGGCTACAATTATATTCTGATATTTTCATTCTTCATGTTATGTCCACATGTCAAAAGCAAACCCTGTGAAGGCAGAGTATCCTCCTGGAGATTGCACAGTGCTTCCCTGCAATTCGAACAGCCGAAGGAATAACCAGGTAACTCTACTTGGCCAAAAACATCTTTAATTGGCAGGAATTCATTTTTTTTGTGTGATTACTCACTGAACTTTATCACACATAATGATTTTGTCACTCAATGAAGCCCAGCCATCAAACATTCAAGAAAGCCGCTACTTCATCATCATCATCATCATCATCATTTATTTATATATCCCTGTCAAGATACGCATTGCTTTATTCCAATTATAATGCAGGGCACCACACTAATTATTGGCAATATCAGGAGGGAACTAAGGTTCCCAGATTTAAATGTGGCTGATTATTAATATACTCTTGGAGAGTTGAGCATTTTGGAACTATACTCAGATCAATAGGCTGCTGACTTGTTTAACCTCATACTGACTAAAGCTGTAGCTGTGTGATCATTATGTGTCCCTTCTGGCTCTGTTCCTAGTGCAAGTGAATGAGGTGAGTTTTGCTCTGCTATTTTCAGGGAAATACAGTTGTTTAAAATACTAACCATTTGTATGTAATGAGGCCTTCTGGAAATTCTCTGAATCTCAGCATTCTAAAATTCCGATCAGATTCAGCAGAATCCTAAGGGTGTGGCCAAACTGGATCCAATATTCAATTTTTTTTTTTTTTGTAAAGATGAATATTTTTCTGTTTGGATGGGGGTATTTTGTTCAAAATTGAAAATGTGAATTTAGGGATTCAGTTCAGTATGCTACTGAGGGTTTGAATGATAGGGTTAAAGACGGTACCAGATCATCCAGTGAAAGGACTGCACTCACTGCACATTCATTGTATCGAACACAAGTTTGTCACCACAATCTTCGGAGGGGAAGCCTAACTATCAAACATTGTAGAAACCAGCCACTTCCACTTATAATGCAGAGCAACACACTACTTATTTCTCAAAGGATCAGGAGGCAATATCAGGAGATAACTAAGATAACCAGATTTAAATCTGTCTCATCCAATTATTAACATATTTGGGCCTATATTCCGACCAATAGGCTGCTGACAGGTGCAACCTAATACTGACAAATACTGTAGCTGGGTGCTCGCCAGGCACGAATTTGCAGCAAATTCCTGCGTTTCGCCGCCGGCAAATAAATTCGCAAATCTCTCGCGAAAATTCGCTGGTGAAAATTTCCGATTTTCACGATTTTTTTGTGAAAACTTTTGAAATGCTCGATTTCATTCATGAAAAGGTTCGAATTGCTCGATTTTGCCTGAAAATGTCAGAGTTTCACGAATTTTTCATGAAAACGGCTGAATTTTTCATGAACTTTTAGTTTCCACGATTTTACGCAAATTTTTCATTGTTTCACGAATTTTTCAGTGAAACAGGAGAGATTCGCCCATCACTACCTGTTAAAAATACAAAATATACAACATTTTCTTAATTCAAGCACTTAAATGAATCATGAGCTAAACTGAATCTGATCCTTTAAGGTTTTTTTTTTAAAAGTTAGTTTGCATGTCTTGTGGCATCACTCATTGCATCAGGCTGTACATGTAATTTTGGTCTTGTGTACACATTTCTGCTTTAAAGCTTAAGCCTTTTCACAAACACAGGAGCTTATTGGATTTTAAACCAAAAAACGATTTTGTGTGCTTGTTTCCTTTAAAAGGGTAGTTCACCTTTAAGTTAGTGTGTTCTAGTCTAAGCAGCTTTTCAAATGGTCTTCATTATTTATTTTTCATAGATTTTTTTAATTATTTGCCGCCTTCTGATTCTTTCCAGCTTTCAAATAGGGTCACTGACTCCATCTAAAAGGCGACCATCTAAGGTGACAGATTTATTGCTACTTTTAATTACTCATCTTTCTATTTAGGCTTCTCCTATTCATATCCCAGTCTCTTATTCAAATCAGTGCGTGGTTGCTAGGGTAATTTGGACCCTAGCAATCAGCTTGCTAAAATTGCAGACTGCTGCTGAATAAAAAACGAAATAACTCTAAAAACCACAAAAAAAATAAAAAATGAAATCTAGTTGCCAATTGCTCTCTACATAATACTAAAAGTTCATTTAAAGGTGAACGACCCCTTTAAGTATTTTAAGTTGGTTTAAAACATTTCCCAGATGGGTTCTACTATATGTATAATTCAGCTGGTTGCCAGTAGAGATGTCGCGAACTGTTCGCCGGCGAACTTGTTCGCGCGAACATCGGGTGTTCGCGCTCGCCGGAAGTTCGCGAACGTCGCGCGACGTTCGCCATTTTGGGTTCGCCATTGTTGGCGCTTTTTTTTGCCCTCTCACCCCAGACCAGCAGGTACATGGCAGCCAATCAGGAAGCTCTCCCCTGGACCACTCCCCTTCCCTATAAAAACCAAAGCCCTGCAGCGTTTTTTCACTCTGCCTGTGTGTGCTGAAGAGATAGTGTAGGGAGAGAGCTGCTGCCTGTTAGTGATTTCAGGGACAGTTGAAAGTTTGCTGGCTAGTAATCGTTTTGATACTGCTCTGTTATTGTAGGGACAGAAGTCTGCAGGGGTTTGAGGGACATTTAAGCTTAGGTAGCTTTGCTGGCTAGTAATCTACCTTCTACTGCAGTGCTCTGTATGTAGCTGCAGTGGGCAGCTGTCCTGCTTCAGATCTCATCTGCTGACTGCTGCAATAACAGTAGTCCTTGTAAGGACTGCTTTTATTTATTTTTTTGTTGTTTTACTACTACTACTACTACTACTACTACTACTACTACTACTACTATAAGAGCCCAGTGCTATTAGTCTAGCAGTGTTGGGGAGTGGGACTGGTGTCCCTGAAATCACTAACAGCTCTCCCCCTACACTATCTCTTCCAAGCACACACAGGCAGATTTTTCAGATACATTTTTGCCCTTGATCCCCCTCTGGCATGCCACTGTCCAGGTCGTTGCACCCTTTAAACAACTTTAAAATCATTTTTCTGGCCAGAAATGTCTTTTCTAGATGTTAAAGTTCGCCTTCCCATTGAAGTCTATGGGGTTCGCGAACCGTTCGCGAACCGCTCGCATTTTTGCGCAAGTTCGCGAATATGTTCGCGAACTTTTTTTCCGACGTTCGCTACATCCCTAGTTGCCAGACAGATACGACTTTTAACTATGTAAGCACACAGAAAATAATTGGAATGATATGGGGTTTCTGTGATGTTTAAGGGTAAGGCCACACTGGACGTTTTGGGGAGATTTGGTCTCCTAGCGACTAATCGGCTCGTCTTTGCGGCGACCAATCTCCAATTTCACTTCGGGCGACTTCAGAAAATGAACCGCCGTGTGTGATTAGCGCCGGCGTTTTTTCATTTTAGCCGGCGCAAAAACGAGGCGATTAGTCGCAAGGTGACAAATCTCCCCAAAAGGCCCAGTGTGTCCTTACTCTTAGAGTAAACCATTCTTGTAGTATTTTTGTAAGTGGACGTGATATACAAACTGTAGTCAGTAGGCTGAACTTCTTTTGGTCTTGTCAGAAGCAGCGGTGACAGACAATGAGCATTTAATACCAGACATTCACAAGAATCGCCTGTACATACGGATCTACTAGTTGGATTTATTTCGTTTGCTTAACTGACGTGCCTGGCCTGTGACCCTCCAGATATTAATGTTCCGACAAACAGCAGACCAGGATGTCGGGGCACTATCGGAGATGTGTTTTACTAAATTAACCCTTTAAGTACCAGTTGATTTCAAACATTTGCATACTTTACAAATAATATACTTTCTGGATTTTAGATATACTGTAATTGTTGATCAAAATACAGATACTTTGATCGCCCCTTTTTACTAAAACATAAGTACTAACACAAAGGCACAGGTTACATGTTCAAAACAAGTCAACTTCTCCTGAATAGAATGATAACCCTGATGTACTTAAAGTCACAGTCACCAAACACCCCAAACTATATCACAAACCACTATGAGACATGTCTAACAGATGCCCAATGTATGCACTCTGAATTTGTCCAAAAAAATCTGATTTGTTAGCACAATTTAATTAACAAAGTCAAATTGTACTACTGCTTCTTCAATTAAAGTGTAATAAACATATAAATGGCCCACATAGTAAAGTGCATTAGAGGTCAAATATATATTATAATAGCTTTACCAACATTAGCTGCAGTGTAACTACTAAATAGTGCTCATTAAATAGCTGCACACTCAGCCCTGGCTAATTATCGGCTTATAATTGTATCTATAATTGTATCTGATGTGGCAGATTATGTAGTAACGTCATCATTTCAAAAATGTTTTAAAGTGTTTGTCCTGCCCCGGTGATGTTCCACACCTCATGCATTGCCTTACTCTGGATCTGGATTAGACAGGCATTGGCAAAGGAACCTCTGGTAGGTGGAGCTTGAGAGAGGAGGGAGCAAAGTAGATAAAAGTAGGATATCTCCTGCATGAAAAATTTTCATGATATACAGTATATATATATCAGAGCCACAACCTGCAATACTCCAACTGCTACTGAGCTTTGATGTCTTGAACCCTTCCAAAATCTGAAGCCTTCAAATAGGGGGTGAGGTCCCTACTCTCAACCTCCACCACTGGCTACACTGATATTCTGATATTTTCATTCTTCATGTTATGCCCTCATTTTAAGAGCTAACCCTGTAAAGGCAGATTTTTCTACTGGAAGAACTAAATTCTCTAAGAACAGAGAGTTTGCACAGCGCTTCTCTTCAATCCCAACTGCAGAAGGAATAACCAGGTAACTCTAGTTGGCCATAAACATCTTCAATTGGCAGGAATGAAGTATGTTTGTGTGTTAGAGGGTACCAGACAATTTCATGATGGGACGGCACTTTAACTTTATCACACACAATGATTTTGTCACGCCCAGTCTTCTCAGGGGTAGTCCAGCTATCATACATTCTAGAAAACAGCTACTTCCAAATATAATACAGGCCACCATACTACCTAGCGCTCAAAGAATCAGGAGGCAATATCAGGAGGGAACTAAGGTTACCAGATTTTAATGTGGCTGATTATTAATATATTCATGGAAGAGGTGAGCATTTTGGAGCTGTACTCAGACCAGTAGGCTACTGACATGTTCGACCTCATGCTGTTGATTATGGGTCTCTCCTGTCTATTTTTCCCTAGTGCAGGTGAGTTTTGCTCTGTTAAAAAAAAAGCTGTTTAAAATACTAACCAGTTGCATGTAATGAGACTTCTGAAAACGAGAAATTCTCTGAATGTAAGAATTCTTAAATTCTACAATTCAGATTCAGCAGAATCCTAAGCATGTGGCCAAACTGAATCCAATGTATAAATATATATTTTTTTAAGGGGAATATGTTTCTGTGTGAATGATACAACTTTGGGGGGATTTTATTAGAAAATGCGAATTAGGGTTTCAGTTCAGTATTTTACTGAAGCTTTGGAAGAAAGGGAATTAGGTTAAATCCAAAATGTATGGAGAGTGCATCCCTAGTGCAATCAGGGGTGTAATTATAGAGGAAGCAGACCCTCTTTTTACTGGAGGGGGGTGTATAGAGGAGGGCACTGTTATAGGGGATTATTTATCAAGGTCTGAATTTTTCTAACATAATGTCCAATCAACTCCGACTGCCTGAATGGACCTTATTTATCATTAAAAAGTCCGAAAAAATTGGGTCAGGCAAAAATCCGATAACTTCAGAGCTTTGCCCTAAAAGTACTATTTTTTCTGACTTTTCTGACTTTTTGGTCCAAAATCCCCAAATTTATTGCATATCGGTATGGACTGCAGTGTAGACACTGGGACCTTCCTCATGGACTTATAGAGGACCTTGAGAGGTTTGAGATGCTGGATTTTCAGAGTTAGACTTTTACGACCATCAGGCTTTAATAAATTCCGAAAAATTCGTATTTTTTTTTAGTCCGAAAACTACGAATTATTCGAATTTCGGATATTCGGAGCATAATAAATAACCCCCAAAATGTGTCTTAAGATAAATGTCTTATTCCCAAGTTGATGAGGTGCTGCAATTAATTTCTTATGGGACCCAATAACTTGTAGTTACAGCACGACTAGGAACAGAATAATCCAGTTAGTTTCCATATCTTGTGTCATCGCTCATTGCAACAAGCTGTGCATTTGATGTTCACAAGCTGTGTCAGTGTACACATTACTGCTTTACAGCCTAATCCTTTTCACAAACACATGAAACTATGGCATTTAAAATAAGGATACGGCTTTATTCCTTTTAACTGTACAGGTATGGGATCTCTTATCCAGATACCTGTTATCCAGAAACTTCTGAATTACGAGAAGGCCATATCCTAAAGAGCCCATTTTTAAGCAAATAATAATGATTTTTAAAAATATATATTTTTTCTGTAATAATAGAACAGTACCTTGTACTTGATGGTAAGTAAGCTGCATGAATCCATATTGGTAACAAAACAATCTTACTCCATTTATTTAATGTTTACATCAATTTAAGCAGATATAAGATCCAAATGACGAAATCATCTCTTATCCAGAAAACCTTAAATTCCAAGCATTCCAGATGATAAAAGCACATATAAAATAATTTGAATGTTTTGTGTTTTCTAAATCAGTCTATCCTATGTATGTTAAAGGTGGAAGTGATGTGAAAATGATCTGGTTCCACAATGTC
This sequence comes from Xenopus laevis, assembly GCF_017654675.1. Lineage (NCBI taxonomy): Eukaryota > Metazoa > Chordata > Amphibia > Anura > Pipidae > Xenopus > Xenopus laevis. Next base: position 148,761,209 of record NC_054373.1, read on the forward strand.
CAGCCTGCACTCCTCCAGCTGAGAGTTGTAGTTCTGTAGGCTAAGCCTCTTTTCTTTGGTCAGACAATGACCATTTTATTCCATACATTCATATGAATCCCCTGCATAACCTGATCTAATACCTGGATTTATTGACTTTGTTAAACTCACAGCACATGCCTGACCTGTGACCCCAGATTTTATTGTCCCAACAAACAGCAGGCCAGGATTTTAAAGGGTGATCAGAGATATCACTGAATTAACACTTGAGTTGATTTTACTTAAACATTTTTGCATAAAATGGCAAGATATTTAAGAACTGTCTCTTACGCAAAGTAGAAAATGGAGTCTATATAATTCAGTGTGAGACTTACTAAGGTAGGTGGAAGGTATTTAACCCTCTGCACTTATTATTGCAGAATTTATACAAACCAGGATTGTGATTAAAGTATAACAAAGCCTGATGTTGTGATCTCCTTATCAAGAAAATCACATGAAGACAAAATCACTTTGCAGCTTAGAACAGCCCATAGTTCTAGTACAGGTATGGGATCCATTATCCGGAAACCCATTATCCAGAAAGCTCAGAATTCCGGAAAGGCTGTCTCCCATAGACTCCATTATAATTAAATAATCCAGATTTTTAAAATGATTTCCTTTTTCTCCTTGTTTGCCTTGTCTCCTTGTTTACCTTGTACTTGATCCAATCCTTAATCCTTATTGGAAGCAAAACCATCCTATTGGGCTTACTTCATGTTTACGTGTTTTTTTAGTAGACTTAAGACATGAAGATCCAAATTACGGAAAGACCCCTTATCTGGAAAACCCCAGGTCCCAGGCATTTTGAATAACAGATCCCATAGTTGTACCTTCGTAAAAAAAAAAACAGCAACCAGATATTTCAACAACAGCAAATTCCTTTAGATCTTTTATTTAGACCTTATTCAGTAAGGTGTATGCAACTGTTATAAATGACTATATGATAGGACCAGAATTTACTTTCACAATCTGGTTATTCTTGATTAGAATAAATGTGACAATTATGTAGCAACAATATGCTGTATCTTTTACTTTTCTCTAGCAACTATATCACAGGACAACGCTAAACATAATACTGAGCTGTATACTTTGGCTGGTGTATATTTGTGGGAGGTTTGTGTTCTAGGAATGCAGTGCAAAACAATAGCATAATACGACGGTGAACCTAGATACTGAGTAACACTGAGTTACCCAAAATATGAATGTAATGTACAGTCTTTCAGTTTAACATTAAAGGATACCTATCACCCAAATAAAGTTCCCACAACCAGAGGTGCAGATTAACAGAGCCCACCTTCCAGATGAGGGAAACAATGAGTTTTTCTGAACAATAATATTCAACGTTACGTGTTGTGACGCCTGCAAAAAAGCCCACTTCTGATCAATCCCGCATATGCACAAATGAGCCAGTGTCCAAGCATTCACAATATGCACATACATATGTCATAGAAATAGGGTGACATGCATATTGAGCAAATAAGCACCTCATGTGCATGCATATTCCTTAGGGTTGCCGGCCCCAAGTGGGCTTGGGTGGGGGTATAGCACATGATAAGGAGATAGTCTTCAGGCTCCGGTGGCAGAAACAAAATTTTGGTGATTGTTGTCCTTTAAGTAATGAACCAATGGTTTGCAGGAAGGATGCATAGAGTAGGTTTAAAGTCCAACAAACTGTATTATTCCTAGGCCAAGGCTTAGTGATAATAAGTAGACGAACAATAATATCAGCAGCATGCAGTGCAGTGGTTTACAGAAGAAAATTCAGAAGCAATGGGGAAACAGACCTCTGCGTGTGATAAAGGGAAGGGTGATGAAAGGCCTTGGTTAGAGGTTGCTGCTGCCTGTTGGACAGGACACCTTATTCCAGTATCTTTTTCCAGTACCTCTACTCCTGCTGTGTCTGCCCTCTGCCTCCACAGTGGAGCTAGTGGAACTTTCTGCTAGCATTCTGAGCTGTAGGTGATAAACAAGCTGGAGGGATGATGAAAGGGCTCATCATAAGGGATGTGGATGCCTGAAACCCCACCCTCAGGTCCTTCTCTCAGCTTTCCTCTCAGTGGCAGGATTCTTCTATGTCTGAAGCAGTCAGTCTCCGGCAGGTACAGCTTTGCTTTAATACTTTCTGAGGAACCTTTCCTGGGCTTTATCTCCTGGACACACCTCCCCTGTAAAAGTCATCTTTGTGGCTGGCAGCACATACTGTACATTGCTCAAATCTGGAACATATGCCTATTATGTATAAACATCTCTAGATTAGTGATGGGAGAATCTGAGCCGTTTTGTTTTGCTAAGAATTTGCAAACCAGCAATAATTCGCAAGCATTAAGTCTATTGGCAAAATTTTTTTCTGTCGCGCAAAAATTTGACACATAGGCAGCAACCCATACCAATCAGTGATTGGCTTTTTTCAGCCAGCTGCAGTTTGAATAATGAAAGCAAACAGTTAATTGGTTGCAATATGGTTCTGGCCAGGTGCAAATTTGCCCAGTGTTTATAAATGAGCCCAGTGTATTTCCCCCACAATGTAGTGTTTTCCCTACAGTTTCAGTGTCTTTGCCACAGGACTCAAGTTGTTGCTAAGAGTGGCGATAGAATCACATCAATGTGTCAATAATGGTATTAGTGTGCAATTAGGGTTGCCACCTGTCTGGTTTTGACAGCCCGGGGCAAAGCTTCCTGCCTGGTTTTCCAAATAAGGAAAACCGGGAAGGATTCCTCATGATTGACACGGCGATTGGCCAATTGCCGATCGCTACATTATAGCCCCACCCCTCATAATCACGGCCCGCCCCTCCGCATCATGGCCCCGTCACATCACGGCCCTGCCCCTGTCCATTCTTTACTTGGGGAAAAAGTAACAACCCTATGTGCAATACACTTTTGTCACTATTTTGACACTATTCATCAGAGGATGGTGAGTGGGTGCATTGGTGCAAGCATGTATGTGAAAGTGTAATGAGCATGTTTAGAGCAAGTACCAGGGGCGAATTAATGCACAGGCTACCCAAGGGGCCCAGTGTGATCTGGGGCCCATCTAACATTTTTTCAATTATTTGTAGGGACCCATAGGGTTAATGTGCCCCTATGGCTTTAAATCCCTACACTTCCTAATCTTCCTAGTTGCTGGGCAGATGCCCATGTAGCTAGTTGTAATTTACATATCACAGTTATTGGCCAAGAGGTGTTGTGACCACTTCCTGTCACACTTTGTTATAGTGAGTGAGAAGGGGTGGATCTTCCTCTTTGGCTCCTGGTGTCTGACCCATCCGGATGTTTCCAGGGAGCCTGGGTATAGCAAGGCCCAGTAAAGCCAAGTTGCCCTAAAGGGACCAGCACCTCTAGAGAGAGATAAGCCGGGGAGCAGGGACCCTGTGAACGAGGCCAGTGAGTGACAGGGTTATTTACTATCTGTTATAGACTTTCTAGGAGTGTAAGAAAGTGAGGGAAGAGAGAATGAGCAGCTATGTGCTCCATCAAGGAGGTGTAGCAAGGAGTAGCTTCCCAGGCTGTAAGATTTGCCTACAGTGAAGGCACCACAGTGGATAGGGTTTCAGGCTTTAGGTTCTCCTCCCTGACCACTCCACTGGGTGAGATCCAGACCATGTGTGAGGTATTTTTGCCTGGAGGTGCTGTACTGCCTTGACTACATCCTCAGGGGCTCCACATGGTGTTATCTCTGATGTACTGGCCTAGCCTGTGAATATATTCTGCAAATTTACTGTACGTAACCCTGTGCATCATTTGTCTCTGACAAATAAAATATTCTGTTCTGTTGATCTGCATGAACTTCCTGGTGCCATCTTCTTTATTCAGTTTCTGCACAGTAGCCTGTGGGAGTTGTAGTTACACTACACCACGTTTCCGTTTCTTCCACTTTGTGAAGGCCCAGCCTTAAGTGTTAGAGTCAAATGTAACTCATGCTCTAGTATACTAGCTGGTTGTTAACCCCGTTGGCCTAAATAGTCCAAAATCGTGTTACATATTATTTAAATTTTCTTTTAATATCTATTTTTATTTGCATTGCTGGGTCTAGTCAGGTGCACCTACTGGGAGAAGAAGGCAGGCAAAGTGTGTGCATGTGCCTGGATGCATACAGATCCAGTGATATCATTGGTGTACTGACACTCCGAACCTGACTTGGCATAAAGAGCTCAGGTGCTTGTGAGCCGGAATCTGCATGCATCTGGACCCAGCAGTATTCTAGAAGCAGGCCTGGACTTGCAATCTGTGGGTTCTGGCAAGTGCCAGAGGGGCTGCTATAAGGTCCCATAGAAAGTCAGTATTTAGTGGGCTGGTGGGGGCTGTCTGGGCCTCTGTGTGGGCTAATTGGGCCTCTGTGTACCTGAAATGCCAGGGTCTATTTTAATTCTCAGTCCGGGCCTAAGGCCTGTGTGGATGTAGCCATGGGGCACCTTTTATAAATAGCAACCATACACAAATTTTGTCCATTTTTGTGCCCCACACTTGGACTTGATGTTGTAAATGAACCTTCTTATCTCTTAACCTTAGTCACACTTTGCTGGCAGAAAAAAAACACCCATAGCTGCTATATACTGTCCTTCCTGCCATTTACTTTATAAGTTAACTAAAGATAAAATAACTGGAGGTGCCAAATGAGTCATTCCCTGGTCCTATTAAAGGTGCATACTGGAGCAGAGGGTGAGGTAGTAGGGGTTAAATAAAACAATCATTATTTACCATGAAAAAATAAAGAAAATAAGCAAAAAAATACAAGGAACATACGTTCAACCAGAACCAGATCAATAGGGTTTGAACTGAAAATAAGTACAATTCCTCATTTATAAAATTATCTTTTTCTTTCTGCTGGTGAGCATGTAACTTTATATTATGGCTGATGTGTATCTGAGAAAAATGCATTTAACGTTAGGGATACAATAATAACATTATTAACATTAATAATAATGGGTTGCTGTAAAATGATATACCTGTTTCTATAAGACAGAGGAGGAAGCTAAACTTTGTTTATGAATAACTGTTAGTTTTCTGTTATGGCATCATTATTATTATTATTGTTGTTTTAGCTGGTTGCTTGCTCTAGATTGTAACATATAAGTAGGGTTGCCACCTGGCCAGTATTTTACTGGCCTGGCCGGTAAAAATGATGGTTGATCCCAATGTTATTAATAGGGAAAAAATAAAAATATATAGGAAGGCTGTTATTTTTTTCCAGAAAAGGTGGCAACCCTACATATAAGTCTATCAAGTTCCTGACTACATAACACTCTAAACCTACACGTCTGGTGGTAGGAGCTGTCGCTTTCTTCTCATGCAGAGCAGGGACTACATGTCTCCATGACAGCATTTTGCCATTCAAAGAATCATAGCCGTTACTGATTAACTACCTCTCTCATGATAATATTACAGGCTTTCTCTGGCAGACAGCAAACTGATTGATTCTTGTTACGACAGCCTGGTCACATGTGGGTGTGAGGGAGAGAGAGATTGAGATTCTGCTTCAGTGTGGGTGAAAAAGACTGAATCTACTGCTCTTCTACTGGTTTGTGTATGTGTTTTTGAGAATATGAAATAAATCTAAATCTGTGCACATGCATGGCGGGGGTGTGTAAGTGTGATTGTTTGCACTGGTGTGGCTGTGTGTGGCTGTGTGAGCAGGCGTTAGCATGGAGTAAAGTGGGGAACATGGCAACCTGTTGCTTCATCAAAGGAACATCAAACCTGGGATTTGCTGTGTATATTCTGTAAGAAGGTATGTGCTCTTCTCAATATCACATTACATGAAGTTAGCTTTATTGTGGGTCAGTATAACCCAAAAAACAAACGTAATATTAGTTCCAGCTAGACACCCATGAAAACGACTGATCGTGTCATTTTTATTGAGAAATAAATCAGGTGAAAATTACCCAAAATATAAATAAAGCAAAGAAATATCAATACTTGTTATTAAGTTCAGGGGCTACAAGAAATGAAGTGTCCACTTATAAATACGTGTTATATATCCATGTGCCAAAGTAAGGACTAAACCTCCAATCTTGTGTCCCTGAATCCTGTAATACTTTAAATGAAAATGTATTTATTCATTTAGAGTATTACAGGATTCAAGGACACAAGATTGGAGGTTTAGTCCTTACTTTGGCACATGGATATAAAATAAATCAGGTGCTGACATGTTACGTTGTATGTATGTTCTTTCGCTATACAGGTTTGGGAACTGTTATCTAGAATGCTAACGATCTGGGTTTTCCAATAAGGAATCTTTCCTTAGTTTTGATCACCACACTTTACGTCTACTAAAAAATCATTTGAGCATTAAATAATGTTAAATAATAAGCTCCTCTGATGAAGCACCCAATAGAGCGAAACGGAGTGGCTGACATGAGATAGGCAGACGGGAGGGGGAGAGACACTTCAGTGTGGTGTGTTATGCTAAAAGCTTTGTTTGGATGTATTAATACTATTTTTTGTTGTTGATGAAATGCACAAATATATGTTTTAAGTAAGAAACTGTGCATGTTTCTAATTTATATGTAACACGTGGTAGTAGACCCATGCACAGTTCTTGCTACCAGTAAGGATTAATTATATTTTAGTTGGGATCACGTACAAGGTACCTTTTTACTACTACAGAAAAAAAGAAAAGCATTTTTATAAATTACAATTATTTGATTAAAACTTAGTCTATGGCCTTCCCATAATTCGGTAGAAGGAAGAGCTCTCGCATACCCGTGCTTAATAATTAATTAACAAGTAGCTTGGTGCTCAGTGATAGAGGCAACGACAGCCTCCGGTAATCTGTAGAAACCAAGCACGCTGGCACTCAAGACTGTTGTTGCAGGTAACCCCATGCAATATTTTTTAATGCGGAAATGCAACGTTTCCGGGCATGCCCCTTTCTCAAACATTTCCCATAATTCGGAGCTTTCTGGATAACAGGTTTCTGGATAATGGATCCTATACCTTTACTAGTTATACTCGTGTACTTTTATATGTGTTGTGAATAATTGTAAGTAATGAGCTAGCCAGCCACTATTCTCACTATATCAGATAACCAATACATTTGATACTGCTGAGACTTACTGAGATTTACTGAGATTTAAATGTGCATAGTTTGCAAGTGGGGCCATTCTTTTGTTGGTTTTGAATCCCCATTTCCTGTGGTTTAACCTGTTCTTCCTGCTTCTAAAAAATGTAGAAGACGTAGAATATTTTGCAGTTGATCAAAGACAGGCTTGTTCTTCTGGTTTTTCTGTCGTTTGTATAATGATATAAATGCAGTGTTGCTATTTTTACATCTCTTTTCTGAATCAGTGAGTTACACCCTATGATATTCTAATAGGGTAATGCAATTAAAGCTGAAATGTTTGCATCAGGTCTAGTAATCCATAGCAATTTTAGCATTTACCGGGCAACTCTTTGAAAGCAAATATCTGACTGGTTGCTATGAATTACTAGACCTGGTGTAAATCTGCATCTTTTTTGAATTTTATCAGTAGTCAATTTACCTGCCTGTATGTTTTTGGAGTGCGGAAGGAAACACATGCAGACACAGGGGGAACATACAAAATCCTTAATGTCCTTGCTGGAATCAAACTGCTGCAAGGTAGCAAGTCTACCAACTGAGCCACTCTGCAACATTTCTGCATGGGAATGGTGGAATGCTTGCTGAATTTTGCTAAGCTTTAATTTCCTATTAAATAGCTCTATGGGAGGGATATTCTGGTTAGTCAGTTACACCCATAATGATAATGGGTGCTAAAAGTACAGTGAATTTAAATGAGTTCTGACACTTGCTGGAATTTGGCAAGAAATTAATTTTCTGCGAAACATCAGTCCCGGTATTAGCTTAACACAGGCTTAATTACTTTGGCAACCAGAAAGCTGTTTGCAAATCTGAATGGAAGGTGAATAGTACAAGAGAAGCCTTCAAGGAAAAGGCAAGCAATGTAAACATTCACAATCTGTTTTGTAGCTCGGGCTAGTGATCCTGCCAACCAGATAGCATTTGCAGACACAGCTGGAGAAAGGATGAAAGCGCCAAAATTAAAAAAAACAAAAAAACAATTTAACTGCAAACGTTCTTAGCATAGATCCATATATAACATATTAATGGCCCTATGTTTGTTACTAAATAACAAACTGATGAATCCAGAGGGACTCCTAGCAGTTCATATTTAACTTGATCAATGTGTCCGTCATCAGAATATTTGATTTATGTAATTAACACTATTAGAGGGGAGTGTCTGGGATGTAAGACGCTGAATCCAAAACGAAAAAAATGTGAGGATGTCCAATAATCAAAAACTAAATATTTTTGTAAAAAAGTTGAAAATTTATTAGGACATGATCATGTCCTCAGCGTCTTAGATTTTGCACCTTGGGACTGAGGTGAACTGTGAGTGAATCTCCTGGTTTATTTACTTAATTACGATATTTTTTTGGTTTATTAGAGTGGTACCATTTATTTTACTTTTTTGTGGCAGCACACACTCAAATTTTTCTCTTGAGTGTCTGGGATGCTCAGGTCTGGTTTTCAATGATAATAACAAAAATGAATTTCAAACCCAGTGTGGCCCTAGTCCAGCGAACTGTAGGGCTCTCTTCTACCTCCAATAAACAATTTCCAATGAGGATCTATGTACATCACAAAACAGGCAGTGAAAAGAAGATAAACTAGAAGATAAAGATTGAAAAGTTCCAGAGTTGACATCATTGAAACCAGTTTTCAATGAGGAAAGCTGTACATCTCAAAAATAGTGATGGGCGAATTTCACATTTCGCAGCTGGCAAATAAATTAGCAAATTTACAGGCGTCAAAATATATTTTTTGACCCGGCGACAGTTCGACGCCGGCGACAATAAAAGGAACGGCCATTGACTTTAATGTGCGTCAAATGTCGCCAATGTCTAAATTGTCGCCGCCGTTTCACAAATTTTTCACCCGTGGCAAATTTGCCCATCACTACTCAAATACAAACAGTTGTTGAGGGGGGTGTAAAACAGTAAATATAAAAAATAATATAGTGCAGTATTTCAAATTATATTGACACTGTAGTGTTCAAAAGTGCAGTGATTAGGTGTAAAATGAGAGAGACTTGGGCACACTAAGAACCACACTGGTTCTGGAAGCTGATTATACTCACAAAACACAAGTGGGAAATGGCATTTTTCAAACGACAAGCATTCAGTCGCTGCAGCCTGCTTGCGATCTTCTTATATCTCGACTGAGTGGACCGTAAAAGAGACTTATAGCAATACTATGAGGACTGCCTTTTGATTTTCTGCACATGTCACTATTACCCACAAAACGATATAAGAGGATCGCAAGCGGCAACTGAAATGCATTAAAAAGTATTGATATACCTAATTTATGAATAGGGCTATATATGAAAATGAATAAAAGCAACTCGTAGGGCCAGATTCAGTTGAAAAAGTTATCTCATGGTTTATCACGTGAAAACATATGGACAAGATTCAATTCGAGGAGGAAAAACTTTTCTCCTAATTCAGATCCAGTTTTTTCCCATAGACTTCAGTAGGGTTTTCATGTGATAAACAGTAAGGGGCACATTTACTTAGGGTCGAATATCGAGGGTTAATTAACCCTCGATATTCGACTGTCGAAGTTAAATCCTTCGACTTTGAATATCGAAGTCAAAGGATTTAGCGCAATTCATTCGATCGAACGATTGAAGGAATAATTGTCCGATCAAACGATCGAAGGAATAATCGTTCGATCGAACGAACGTTTAAATCCTTCAAATCGAACGATTCAAAGGATTTTAATCCATCGATCGAGCGATTTTCCTTCAATTAGAAATTTGTTAGAAAGCCTATGGGGACCTTCCCCATAGGCTAACATTGAGATTCGGTAGGTTTTAGTTGGTGAAGTAGGGGGTCGAAGTTTTTTTTAAAGAGACAGTACTTCGACCATCGAATGGTCGAATAGTCGAACAATTTTTAGTTCAAAACGTTTGATTCAAAGTCGAAGTCGTAGTCGAAGGTCGAAGTAGCCAATTCGATGGTTGAAGTAGCCAAAAAAAACGTTCGAAATTCGAAGTATTTTTTCTTCTATTCATTCACTCGAGCTAAGTAAATGTGCCCCTAAGATATGTTTTTCTGAATTGAATTGCTTCTTAGATTTAATCTCGTCCATGTTTTTTTACTTGATAAACCTTTTTCTCACTGAATTGAATCTGGCCCTTAATGCTAGTAATACAATTTTAACTGATTCTGTTCTTTCGTTACTGTATTGGTACCAAGGCTGCAAGTATCTTTAGCAGCCACCAAAGCATTGGCGGCCCACTTGAGAAGGGGTTGGTGAAAGCGATACAATGCAAAATTGCATAACTTATACCTCTCACTTGAATGGTGCCTCCTCTGAATATAGAGCTACCAAAGGAAGGCAGAACTACATAAAGACTGAGTCTCTACTCCATTCGAATTTTCATTCTAAGATGGTAACAATGTGTGTCTGTGGGCGCAAGAAGCAAATCAAAGTGCCACTTTTTGCTGTTTGCCTCATCCTTAGTTAATGAGGCTGAAGGTGATTTAGACAGTGTTGCATCCATAAAGATGGAGTAATTATTAAAAAAAACAAAGTGCTTAGTGGTTTTTAGAACAAGCTGACATTATTCCAGGGGTTATTTGAAGACAGGACGATTAAGTAACTTTATATCAGCATAGGGTACAACTATAAGTATTAATAGGGGGCATTTCTGCATTCTGGTTTTCGCTTGGTGAAAGTCTTCCTTAGGACGTATTGATTTTTTAGGGGTCCCACAGAATATGTATTCCTGCAGAAACGCTGGCAGCCAGCACAAACATGCATGGGTTGTTTAACATAAATACTAGAAAACGTCCAACGTTTTATATAGAAGTGCAATGGATGTTGTTGTGTTTCGGTAGCGATGAGTAGAGTATAACAGTGCTTTATTTGCAGGTTCATGCAGCCATTATACTTCAACAGTAACTTCAACTCTAATACTTTTAAGCAGTATAGAAAGTACTATGCACACATTATAACTCTTGTGCACAGTGACACCTACAGGCCCTTTGTATAAACACCACAGATGTGCCAGTTTGCATCTCTGTCATTCTTTCTCTCGGGTACTGTAGCCAAGGAATCAATGGAGTTTATCCACCTGTGGGACAAAATTCTAACAGAATTGAATGGACTCAAAAAAGCAATGCTAGACCATACACAAATAGCAAGAATACTACTCACAGTTTCACTGGAACCTTTGGATTCCGTCACCATCCTTACTAATGGGTCCATTCTTTTGATGTGTCCCCAACACAATGAACAGAGATTTGCATCTGATAGCAGCAGGAACATTTATGAAGGGAAAACTGTATTGTTGTTAACATTCTACTAATTGATCCCTACAATGTCCAGTATGTAGGACAATAACATAGTTCTCATAGTTCTGAAAGAATGTGTATTGTGATTAAAAGAGCTTTATAAAGCATGCATTGCATGAATAATAGATATTAGAAGGCTTCAAATTGCAGGAAACCTCTAACCAACAAACAGAATTTTTATGGCAAACGGAAGCACAGTGAGGAACGTGGTCTTCTTTCTAGCAGAAAAACACACTCTAGACAGAAGACGCACACCTATTTTATACATCTAATGCTACTAAAAGGTATTTTGTCTTCAATGCGCCTTTCCAATTTATGAGTTCATTAATTAATTAATTCAATTTAATCAGTTAAAAATTAAATTTGCACTAGATCTAGTAATTCATAGCAACCAAGTGATTATATTTTATAACAGATGTTCGCTTAGGGGCAAAATTCATCAAGGGTCGAATTTCGAGGGGTAAAATCCTTCGAAATTCGACTGGGGAATAGAATCGAATAGAATCGAATAGGCAATTCGGGCGAATTTACGCGCTGGCAAATAGTCAAATTGGCGAATATTCGCCACATGAATAGGCGCTCGATCGACTATTCGCTCAAAGGATTTTCATTCGATCGAATGCCTTTTTATTCGATCAAAAACTTGGAAAACAAGCCTATGGGACTTTCCCATAGGCTTTTAAAGCAATTCGGTAGGTTTTAGGTGGCGAAGTAGGCAGTCGAAGTATTTTTAAAAGAGACAGTACTTCGACTATCGAATGGGCGAATAGTCGCAGCGTTTTTGCGATCGATCCAATACTTCGACTATCGAATGGCGAATAGTCGCAGCGTTTTTGCGCTCGATCTATTCGAATCATTCTACTCAGGCGAATTTACGCCAATTCGATAGTCGAGGAGCACAAAAAACTACTCGAAATTCGAAGTTTTTTTACTTCGAATCCTTCACTCGAAGTTAGTGAATCGGCCCCTTAATGTTACTTCCTGGTTTGTTGATATGGGTTACTGCACCTGGCACAAACTTTGTGTCTTTTATTGTACCACCTTTCTTTCTTTTCAAATTCTTTTTATTAAATTTACCTTAAGCAAGCAGAATGTATAACAAGATACATATGCATACTTTGAAGAAAAAAATAAACATGTTATATTCATAAATGACAAGCAATTAGTTATGAAAAACAGTTGTCCTGTTTCTTTTCACCACCCTTCTATTTTCTGTAAAGAATGGCACTTTGCTTGCTAGGCCTACTTCCACATTATTATTGCATGTGCTGGGTGTTTACCTTGTCAGAGAGAACAAACTAATCAATAAAAAGGTCAGACATTCTGTCTATTGGTTGTGAATAAAAGAAAAATGATTATATGTCTGGAGCCATGCGACACTTTGAAGTCTAAATAGAGCGTGTGTTTTGTGACTGTTGGCAAGAAGAATTTACAAATTAACACAACGAGTTTGTAATGAAGATAAAGTTGTTTTGAGAACTCCCATGTACATCTAAATCAAGTTATGTAATGCTCTTGTTGAGACTCATAACCTGAAACAGAATGTCTGTGCAGTATTCAACACATTATTTTAGATGAGAAATGTCAAGCCAGAAGACTGTTCATTGAATATCCTGGTATCCTTGGATTTCTGATCCATCTGTAACAGACCCCAATTGTTCAGTAAGATATTTTTCACCTGTCCGGATTGTATTGAATATGTGCAGACAAATTGTAAATTATCACTTAGATTACATTCTCACTACTCTTCCGAGACACTGGTCGGCTCCCCTAGGATCGAATATTGGGGCTCATTTATCAACACTGGGCAAATTTGCCCATGGGCAGTTACCTATAGCAACCAATCAGTGATTAGCTTTTTATAGCCAGCTGCAAGTAGAACAATGAATGCAGCAATCTGATTGGTTGCCATGAGTTACTGCCCATAGGCAAATTTGCCCAGTGTTGATAAATGACCCCCACCTCTGCTCCTAAAATGTAATATCTCCATTATCCTTTTCTCACATCTATTCTCATCATAAGCAAAACATTTATATGGGTGACTAGAACCGGCCTGAACTTTTATTACATAACTATGGAAGTGTCTGCAAATCTTGCTTTCTCATTGGTTGAACTGTGCTCCAGTCAGGAGCTCTAAGCAACTACTCATTCTCATCTGAAATAAAGCATGTAAGAAATGACTTCAGGTGAGACCCAAACTGGAGGGTGATAGCACGAGTGAAAAGTAGATCACAGGATGTGTTTAAACATTACCTGTAGCTGTATTCATCTTCAATCAGTCGGTTTGTTAGTCAGTTAGATCATTCACATAGAAAGAACTGTGAGTGGCCAAAATCATAGCTTTTGAAAATATTGAAGCAAATACTTAGAATGTGTGACTGGGGTACTTCACCTCCCCCTGATCCTAAAATCACAATTATATTTTTCACTGAATCAATTAGTTACATTTAACAAATCATAACTAAATGTATTAAGTACAAAGGCACCTAACCTATGTTTTGAACCCCATCAACGAATCCCTCTGCTAACATTCTAAGAAAGGAATTCCATAACCTGACTTCCCTATCAATAAATAAACCCTGTCTATTCTAATGCTCTTTTGGCCTTGTGTTGGGATCATTAGTGATGATTAGTGAGGGTTTTTGGGGCATAACTGGGCATAGTGTGGAGTGGGCAGTGTAGTTGAATTTGTGCCATTTTGGGAATCCAAATGTTGAGAGGTATGCTGTGCAAGGCTTTAGACTTTATGACTGTGGGTATGTATGTAGGTGGTTTTGGTTGTATGGCAACTGAATTGCCTGTGATCCAAATTACTAACAGGCCTAAAAAGCCACAAAATATTACTGAGTTAGGGCCATGTCAGTTGAGCTATTTTTTCAAATGTCATATCTATGATGGGGATAGAAATATAGATTTGCATCTTCTGCCCTGACATCAGCCTGGGGTGCGTTACATGAATATGATAGGGAACTTGTAATCTGCACTATGATAGAAACTGATGTGAATGATAAACATTCGCTGTAAGGGCTGCCTAAAATGTGGAAGTGATAGATAAAAAAGGGATAATAATATAGAATAATGTCAAAACACCTGTATCTGGCACATGCAGTATATGCAGTACTCACCATGTTCTTGTTTTGCAAATGCATACTCGTTAAGTCTCATTTACTTATACACTGGACACGAATGCAAAGTTGTGCCCTTTGAGCTCATTTACACAGCACTTGTAGCTGGGCCATGGCTGTGCTCTGCACCACGGGCAAGATTAAAAATCTGGTGCAAGATGCAAAGCATAATGTCTATATATTGTCTCAGAGTAGATGCTTACCTAAATTACTTTTACCTTTATTTAATATCTTAAACTTGATCTTTACAGCAATGTCAATTATATGTGCCAAGGTGGCATGGCTGCCATTGACTTTGGGAACTGCTATGGGCTTCCTCATGACTTTCTACTTGGCTCGAACACTTTTGGAGAGAAATTCACAGCCTCCGTTAGCTCTCCGTTCATGGAACAACATGGAACTACTTCCAGAGGTTGGAATGTCCCATTTTCATCTGCCAGGTAATAAAGGAACAATCAACTTTACAATGGCACTCTGCTAACTTACTTTTGTGTAGTTTGGGCATTGCTGGTGTAATTGTGCCTTTGTCTTGTAAGTGAAAGATATCTGCAAGGAATACCTACATTTAAACATCTCCATATCTTAAGTCTGCTAAAAATCATGTAAACATTAAACCAACCCAATAGGCTGGTTTTGCTTCCAATAAGGATTAATTATATCTTATTTTGGATCAAGTACAAGCTACTGTTTTACTATTACAACAAAAAAGTAAGTTATTTTTTTTAAAATTTTAATTATTTGATTAAATTGGAGTCTCTAATTCGGAGCTTTCATGATAACAGGTTTCCAAATAACAGATCACATACCTGTTTTTCTTTGCTGTTGTCCTATTTCTAACTGAGCAAAACAAAAGGATCTGTGCCACTGTGACAGAATGCTTTGTTATACAGAGAGCTAGAATCTAATCCATAAAGCAGGGCAGGACCTCTGCTTACAATGAGTATTAGGTGGGATCTGTGCCAGTGTGACAGGTATGGGAGCCGTTATCCGAAAAAACTATTATCCAGAAAGCTCTAAATTATGGAATGGCTGTTTCCTATAGACTCCAAATTATCCAAATTTTTAAAAATTATTTCCTATTTCTCTGTAATAATAAAACAGTACCTTGTATTTTATCCATTATACAAAAAAAACCCAGGTCCAGAGCATTTTGGATAACAGGTCTAGTGTTGGACTGGAATGCCAGGGGCCCGCAAGAAAACCTTAGGCTGAAGGCCCACTTTCCAACTATTATTCCTCCTCTCCTCACTCAACCTCTTTATTCTCCTAGTCTCTTTTCTCTACATACTAAACTCTATTCTTCCATTATTAAGCTTCTGTGTTCCCATTAAGAAATAGGGAATGAGCATGAAATAGGCCAAATGGTTAGAAGCAAGAGGCCTACTGACACCTGGGCCCCCTTGGAGTTTTCCTGGTATCCCGATGGTCCAGTCGGACACTGAACAAGTCCCTTAACTGTATAGAGGTTAGCCTGCACAGAAAACATTGGCCATAACGTAAGTGGCATGCTAAAGAACTTGCTTTATATATCACATTAAACAAAGCCATGGCTTTTGAAGGCTGTGATATAGAATCTGTGCCCCTGTGACAGAATGTTCAGCTATAAAGATAGCTAGAATCTCAAAAGGCATATATTGTGTTTACTGTATATTCATTTGAAAAAAGTAAGTCAGTGTTTGAGAACGGTATTGCATTCAAAACCAACACAATGTGATGCAACTGTACTAAAACACAATTAATTAGCTCATGTGCATAGGCGCTTGCAAACACAATCCAGCACACAGACATCTGCATGGCAGCCCCTAGTGATGGCAGCAATATGTTCCTTCACAGCAATTTTGTCAGTGTTCCACTTTGACTCCTACCTTCTGTCATCACTCTGTCACAGTTTAAAAAGAAGCTCAGTAGCGACACCATGTGGTGGTTACATAAAGGAAAGATAGAGCTAGAAAGAAAGATAATGGCAATGCAAATAAATGTGTTTATATAACTCGGGTCCCACTTTCAAGAAGTATTTTAAAGGAGCACTTGGCACATTTTTGTTTAGGATCAGGGCACTCGCCCAGCAACAAATCTCCTCTTCTTCGAGGCAACTAATCTCCCCGAACTGCCTCCCGCTAGAATGTAAATCGCTGGCGGGATTGCACTCGCAGTGCTTCGTTTTCCGAAGTCGACCAAAGTTTCTTCTGAAAACGAAGCGCTCCTACTGCCATCCCGCCGGCAATTTACATTCTAGCTGGCGGGAGGCAGTTCGGGGAGATTAGTCGCCCTGAAGAAAAGGAGATTTGGTCGCCGGGAAACTAATCTCCCCGAATCTGAGCGTGTGTCCCGACCCTTAAAAAAGATACTAAGTAATCTAAAATTTAGATCACAGTTAAAAATAAATGACATTTATATATTTACATTTAAACAAAGGCTGTCCGATATTTTCAAAATGGTGGCAAAAATACGGAATATACCAAATGTTATGGACAATTTTAAATCTCACACAAATATTTGTGGAGTCACAATAATTGCTTGGAGGGCTACATTTTGTCTGGCTGTGGCATTCTGTTTGGATAGTACTGAAAGAGAGACTTTGAAATTTTAGTTGTCCTCAGACATTTATGGGTTTCTTTTTGTGAGAAATATACAGTTTTTTGCATGCAGTGGTGAGTTTGGAATAAACCATTATCTTACACAAATAAGGAACAATTCTTGGAGGACATAGCAAATCAAAGGTTTTTATCTGTATCGAGGGAAGGACCAGGAGCTGAAGAATAAACAGATTATCCAATCTCATGGCACTCAGGCCCAGAAGTGTCAGATGATCTGGGCCTCAAAGTTGCTGTAGTTATTGTCTTTTTTTTAATAAAACAAAAAATGGGGGTTAAAAAATATGGCATTGCTTTAGGACCCAGCTTTTGGTCTACCTAAACAAAGGAACACATGGATTTACTGTTTGGAATATGCTATTGTCTTAGTATTGACACTTGTGGAAAAACAGATTAAAGGATGCTTTCAAGAAGGTGATATTTTATATAATATCTATGGTGGTAAGCATAAGTATGGTGGTGTAAAGTTTTGCTGACCCACCCCCACACACAGAATGATTTAATTGTAGAGTTTATTTTAACAAGATGTCAAGCTCTGCTCCACATCAACCATAGTGCCTAGGATACTATCTGGCCTGTTATGTAGGGGGCAACTGTTATGTAGCATGATACTTAAAACAGATTTTTGACCACCAGTTTTAGTAATGACAATTCACATACAAAGCTGCTTTGAGCTGGTGAGAGATAAATGTAGACGAACAAAACACATGTTCAAAATATACAGTGTCCTGACCATGTAAAGTTTTTTTTTTGTGACTATTGAGCTGTCTAATTGTTTAACATTACGAGGCATATGTTGTAGATAATCATTTCCCTTTGCTTCACTAAATATTTCCTTGTTTTACACCACAGAAGATAATAGTGTGAGTGAGGAACTCTCCAAAAAGGTCAGAGTGCTTTGTTGGATCATGACTGGACCGACAAACCTAAAGACCAAAGCTATTCATGTGAAGAATTCCTGGACCCGTCACTGCAATGTAGCGCTATTCATGAGCTCCATCACCGATGAAGACTTCCCCGCCATTGGTCTGGGAACTGGGGAAGGCAGAGACAAACTTTACTGGAAAACAATTCGTGCCTTCCATTACGCCCATAAGTACTACCTGAATGAGACAGAATGGTTCTTCAAGGCAGATGATGATACATATGTAATAATGGACAATTTACGATGGATGCTTTCGAACTATACCGCTGACCAGCCTATTTACTTTGGGAAGCGCTTCAAACCATATATCAAGCAGGGCTACATGAGTGGAGGAGCTGGATATGTTCTTAGCAGGGAAGCCCTTATACGCTTTGTGGAAGGTTTCCGTACTGGTGTCTGCAAGCACACAACCTCAACAGAAGATGTGGCTATTGGCAACTGCATGCAGCTAATGGGGGTCATAGCTGGGGACTCTAGGGACACTGAGAAAAGAGAAACCTTCCACCCTTTCCCCCCTGAACACCACCTCACTATGAAGTTTAGTGAGTCTAAGTCATTTTGGTATTGGAGCTACTGTGTCTATCCTATTGTGGAGGTTAGTGTTCAAAGTACAAATGAGTTCCAAGTCATGTTCTGTATATACAAACTGATACATTTTTCCATTACATGTTTCTGCATACATTATGATAATTGGCCGACAAGTGCTTAATACGCCCCCTAGGTCTCTAAGCTATTTTTTCTATTATCTGGGGGAAAAGAGCTCATCCCACAGTTTAAATAATACAAATTCAATGTGTATCGGTATAGTCTGCATTATATATAATACATATTATCCCAGCATGCCACTTTAAGGTAAAACTAGATATTAAAGGAGAAGGAAAGTCATTTAGCACATGTTAGGCATCCCCAAGTGAATGTATTTACTTACCTGAAACCCTGCGACGGTGCTCCTATCATCAAAAAAACTGCATCAGCCCGGGGTTATGCCAGTGAGCACCTCTTCTGTCTTCTTCTTTCTTCGCACGGCTGCGCCAAACTTTGATTAAAAAGATGCCTTTTTCATTCTACTGCTCTGTTCTGGGGGTTTGCGGGTCGCGGCCCAGGCCGCGGGTCTTCTGAATAGCGATATTTACTCCTTTTTTCTGGCCACGTCTACTTCCGATGATGTCACTTCCGGTTTACAATGACAGCACTTCCTGATTCTTGATGGTCAGTGGGTAGCGGGTCCGGGTGGTGGATAAGGTTCTTGCGGGTCGGGTAGCGGGTCCAAGCGGGTAAGAATGCGGGTTGCGGGTCCGTGTTGCGGATTGCAGGTTGCAGGTACGGGTCGGGTACGGGTCCCCGCGCAGGACTCTACCCCCAAGTGCTAAATGACTTTCCTTCTCCTTTAAGGTGATACTGACACTAAAAAACTACTTTTTAAAATATGAATGTACATTAAAAGTTACCTATAGGTCACATTGTTTTTTGCTGAGAGGTTTGTTTTTGTAAATAATTGTTAGTTGAAGTTCCTAAACCTGACTGTTTTGCCAACCTGACTGTCCCATCTCAGCCTGTCAGTTAGAGATTCTAATGCTAACGGACTCCTGCTGCACAAATATGGCAGCCCCCTCATGCAGGAACATGGGGCATCAGACAGATAATGTAAAAGCTTTGTGCAAATATTAATGGTAATGTTATAAGTAGCTTTCAAAAGCAATATTGTAATAAATGTAAAAAAAAAGAGTTTAATTTATTTTGTCAGTATTTTTCAGTATCTCTTTAAAGAGGGTTGATCACCTTTAAATTAAGTTATAGTATGATACAGAGAGTGATATTCTGAGACAATTTGCAATTAGTTTTCATTTTTTATTATTTTTGGTTTTTGTGTTATTTAGCTTTTTATTGAGCTGCTCTCCATTTCAACTTCAGCAGTCTGGTTGCTAGGGTCCAATTTACTCTAGCAACTATGCATTGATTTGAATAAGAGACTGGAATACGAAAAGCAGAGGCCTGAATAGAAATATGAGTAATAAAAAGTGGTAATAACAATAAATGTGTAGCCTTACAGAGCATTTGTTTTAAGATGGATGAGTAACCCCCATTTGAAAGCTTAAAGGAGTCAGAAGAAGAAGGAGGGAAATGAAATAATATAAAAACTATAAAAAAGAAAGAATGAAGGCCATTTGAAAAGTTGCTTAAAATTAACCTTTCTATATCATACTGAAAGTAAACTTAAAGATGAAGCACCCCTTTAAGATCACAATAACCTTGTATATTATGCTTGTTCAATAAGTCATTCATGCCACAAGCATAAATGGAATCACAACGTCAGCTGGTGACAACAAGAGCTTGCCAGTTATAGACCATGCCCTATGGCTTCAGTGTAGTGATATGAATTAGTATATGTATACCAAATAGGTAGTGACGGGTGAATTTGGGGCGTTTTGCTTCCCCGAAAAATTTGCGAAACAGCGCCGGCGTCTAGTTTTTGACGCCGGCATCCATTTTTTTGACACCAGCAAATTTTCACTGCGGTTTCACAAATTTATACGCCGGCGGCGAATCGTGGGAATTCGCGAAACGGAGGTATGTCATTTTTGACGAATTTATTCGCCGGCGGCGAATCATGGGAATTCGCCGCAAATTCGCCCATCACTACAAATAGGTCATCACTCCTAATTTTCAGGGGGCCCTAAAAATATTCTTTTGTGGGGCCCAGTAACATCTAGTTATATGACCCAGCGCTTGGTGAAATACAATTCCCAGCATTCCCTATCTCAAGCAGATTAAGTATACTTGTTTGAGCTTGAAATGCTATTATTGTTTGTTTGTCTCTCGCTAAATACATCAGTATTCTCCTGTCTTTTAGTATTTTTCATTCTATGTAATAAATAATTTTGTGTATTTTGTATTGCAGGGCCCCCAGTGCTGCTCAGATCTGGCCATTTCCTTTCATTACATTAGTCCAGAAGACATGTACACTTTGGAATATTTTATATACCATCTCCGGGCACATGGATACCAGTATCGTTACCAGCCGCCGTTATCAGACAATGCAGACAACCTCCCTGTTTACATAGAAAATGAAACTGTAAAACCTAATAGGACCATATCTGACTTCTTAGAACCACCAATGGAGTCATAAAGCATCATGGGACTTTGGACCATCTATTGTGTCTTAGCATGATATAGACTGGGACACCCTGCTATTTATCATGACTTTTTATGGTTTATTATCGTTTTGTTTTTCCCCTGGTTTGGAATTATATTATTTCATTTTTAAAATGGCATACACTTAGGGGCAGATTAATCGAGGGTCGAAGTGAAAATTTCAATTAAAAAAATTCGAATTTCAAGCTATTTTTCGTGTACTTTGACTAGGGAATAGTCCAAATTCTATTAGAATTTGAAAAAGATACGAAAATTCGAATATCGAAATTTATCATGTACTGTCGCTTTAAAAATTCGCCATCTAAAACCTGCTGAATTGTAGAAGTCAGTTGGTGGACATTGAAAAATCAAAGTTTTTTTAGAAAAAACTTTGACTTGAATTCGATCGAATACGATGTTACTTCGATTCGTACGATTCGACTTCGAACTAAAACGGCCTATTCACTCGGAAAAAAAAACTTTGATTTTTTAATAAATTTCAGTTGGTCTTTTTTTTATTAGAATTTTGAAGTTTTTTTTATTCAAATTCGACCCTTGATAAATCTGCCCAATAAAGATCTGCACATTTGTTGAGGGTGCCAAATGATCAGATTATAACCTGAACTGGCCACCGACATGCTAGACCAAAGTGGGATAATCTGATTGTATGGAAAATAAGATAGTAGGAAAATAAAAAGGACCTACAAAGAAGTGTCTGGAGAGAACCACATAAATGTACCGGTGTGGTCCTTGCCCGATTGAATTTTCAAACCTGCACGACAGATATATTTAAAAGAAAATTAGAAAACCAATAAAAATCCAGCCACACCAAAATGAATATCAATAGCAAAATAGCTTGTGTATCTTAATGTAAAGGGGAAGTTAAACTACATTAGTTGAATGCTCCTTTCTGACTGTATATAAAGGCACTAGGTTAGTTAAATGCTCTTATACAACTGATTGATTTGTAAGGCTGTATTCGCCACAAGCCCAGCCCAACAATCAGATATGGACCAGCCAGGTCTGGGTATATATGTATCTGTAGCAGAAGTACTGTGACAATAGATTCTTTACAATTTATTTTCTACAAATAATCAATTCCTTATTTCATGGATCTGAAAAACTGAGCATTGCTACTTTACTACATTACTATACTGAACAAAATGACGTATGACTGTTCAAAGCAAGAAATTGGACCTGCTATCAGTTCAGATAAATGTGTCCATTTTTTTACAACTGTCCTCGTCACTGTCAGGTACATATTCCTCAGAGAGGTGGAAGGTTTAATCAACCTTATAGAAAACACTAATTCAAAAATATTTACTGTTTTAATCAGTAACTCACATTTAGACTGACTACTGTATAATATAAACATGCTTATTGGGAATATAATAAAATCAAAAGACAAGGCTGGGACCAGTAAAAATACCTTAGACCAATTGTGCCCGGCCACTGAGGTCTGCAAGGCCCAGAATGTAGTACCAAGGTACATTCATGGGGGTAGAATTACTAAAGGGCAAAGTGACTAACGCTGGCAACGATTCACCAGCATTATCGCTTTCAGGCACTTCACTGATTTACTAACGGGCACAGGTGTAACTTCGCTAGCGAAAGAGACAGACGCTAGCGGTCATTTGCACTCTATCGCCAGGCGAATTTTCGCTCTGTCGAATGCCCATTACTCTGCAAATTCACTAAGATGTGGATTTTACTGAACGTTACCTCTTTCGACAGACTTGCCTTTGCCAGCTCAGACCAAGCGAAGTTCACTGGCGTGCACAGATCTTCCTCAATCCTCTGTAACTTACATCATATTTTTAGTGGAAAAAGTTTCTAAGTCCCAAAAAACGCTGGCGTCTTTTCGTTTTTTCAGAGTGATAGCCTGCAAAAGTACTAAAAAAATGGTTTTGGGTAACCAGGTTCCCCTATAAATTTTCGAACATATGGAACATAAACTATACACTGGGCTCATGTGTAGGACATTATAACAACTCTATTTTCTTTATTAAGGTTCCCTGGACTTGTGTAATGTAATGTATTTGCTGCAACATATACGTCCATTCAACTTTATAATTCCCCGCCGTATGCAAATTAGCCTGAGCGAAGACCTCTAATGAAGTTGCACTAGGCAGAATTGAACACTAGTGCATATTCGCTTTGATTGCCGAAGTAACGCTAGCAAAAATTCGCCAGCATTTGGTTCCCTGGACGCAATGTTGCATTTTAGTAAATTAGTGTTGTCTGAATTTGCACCTTGTGAAGTGTTGCGATGGCTGCGAAGCCGTCGATGGCAAATTTTCGGCGCTTATTAAATTTTCCCCATGGTGTGGTCACCCCAAGGGATGCCTGATTTCCATTGGTGCAAATCAACAGTAGCAAGTTGCATCATGGGTATAAAAGAGGTGCTTTATGCATGGCTTTTTTTGCACACTGTACCTTGCTACTCCTTAATATCCTTCTTTTGACAGTAGGTGGCAGTAGTCCCTGAGTTTGTGCCTTGGTTTGGATTTCCCTCGAAGTTGTCATCACAAGAGTAGGTAATCTCTTGCAGACAGAGCCCTCTCTATATTTTCTCCTAACCATATCTAACAGTAGCTGTGAATCGATTCTGGTGAAATGTTTCTCAGTATACATACAAACGTCTTGTTTTTGTATACCCTTTACCCTGTAAAGCATGGTGCTGTATATAGAATAATAATAATATGCATGTGGCATAGGTGTCCGTTTACTAAAAAGCGTTAAATGTGACTATATTTTTCTGCAAATTATCTCTGCGAATATATTACCGCCAAAATATTCACAGTGACTAAGTTTACTAAACAGCGATGTGCTCAGAAATCATTGCGATCACTGGCGATAACTATGCTAACGAACCAGCTTACGTTAGTGTTAATTTCAGTGAGTTGCAAATTTTCTAACGACAAAATTAGGTTGCAAATATTTATGCTATAAAATAATCATGTTTTATGGCATTTATTATGGCAATTTTTAATGACAGATATATGGTCAAATATGCTTTGTACGTAGCGTTATTTTTGGCGAATGCGATAACTGGCGATTTTGCAAATGTATATTTATCGCCATTTAGTAAACTGCCGATAACATATTTGGCATCAATTTTGTCTATATTTTGTGCGCATAATTTTACCGCTCTTTAGTAAACGGACGCCATAGTTATTAACAAGTGGAAGGTTAAGAGAGGTGGAGCTCATTTCAGATGTGAGACATTCCTGGCAAGTAAACAAAGCCATCCCTGGTCCCAACCTAAAGTTAAGTGGGGACAGTTGGCCCCTTGGTGAATCCACAGTTAGGAATGTAGAGTGTAGTAGTCAGGTTAGTGTGGAGAACCTGTGTGCAGTGTTTGTTGGTCCCCAGGGCGTGTGCACATGACATGAAAGGACACAGGGGGAACTTCTACTGAAGCTCAGCGATACTTTACTGTAAGACTGTCAGTTCTGTCAGTTGTGCTGGACCTGAGGATACACTAATGGAGGTGAGTGTGACTGTGTATTAATTTGGGGAAAAACTGTTGAACATGGATGTTACATAGTTAAATAGTTAAATCGGGTTGAAAAAAGACAAAGTCCATCAAGTTCAACCCCTCCACATGAAAACCCAGCATCCATACACACACCCCTCCCTACTTTCACATAAATTCTATATACCCATATCTATACTAACTATAGAATTTAGTATCACAATAGCCTTTGATATTATGTCTGTCCAAGAAATTATCCAAGCATTAACTGAATCAGCCATCACAACATCATCCGGCAGTGCATTCCACAACCTCACTGACCTCACTGTAAAGAACCACCTACGTTGCCTCAAATTAAATTAAAATTGTCTTTTCTTCTAGTCTGAAGGGGTGGCCTCTGGTACGGTGATCCACTTTATGGGTAAAAAGGTCCCCTGCTATTTGTCTATAATATCCTCTAATGTACTTGTAAAGTGTAATCATTTCCCTTCGCAAGCTCCTTTTTTCTAGATAAAACAACCCCAACCTTGACAGTCTCCCTCATAATTTAAGTCTTCCATCCCTCTAACCAATTTAGTTGCACTTAGTCTCTGCACTCTCTCCAGCTCATATATATCCCTCTTAAGGACTGGAGTCCAAAACTGCACTGCATACTCCAGATGAGGCCTTACCAGGGACCTATAAAGAGGCATAATTATGTTTTCATCCCTTGAGTTAATGCCCTTTTTTATGCAAGACAGAACTTTATTTGCTTTAGTAGCCACAGAATGACACTGCCTAAAATTAGGCAACTTGTTATCTATTTGGACTGGAGTCCAAAATTGTTCTGTCTTGCATAAAAAGGGGCATTAACTCAAGGGATGAAAACATAATTATGCCTCTATATAGGTCCCTGGTGAGGCCTCATCTGGAGTATGCAGTGCAGTTTTGGATGTGACCAATCGCTGCAATAAAGTTTATCATTTTATATGTACTGCAAAAGGTATCCTGGTGATTGTGTGCAGTGTAAAGACCTGAAATATCTGCTTGTACAGCGCAGTTCACCAGCCATGGGTGATCCTCTTGCATACAGCATATCAATCATACAGAAAGAAGTATGTAAACATTGCACTTTTACTGAGTTACATGTGCAAATTCTGGCCAGAAAAAAAGACATAAAAGAACATTTGCTTTTTCATAGCGAGACGTAGCCAGATCCTAGGCTGTCAAATCCTAAACCATGAAAGTGAGATCAGCAAAATTTGTATTGTCTTAACAAGTCCTGGAAACTCACATCTTGGGTGTTGCCATGTTCAACATCTCTTACATTATGTACTTACCAAAAGGCAGAAAATATAACATCTCATATTACTTTATGAACTCACAGAAAGACGTCTCAATCTTCAGGTTATTTGTAGAAGCACGGAGCATAAATATGCCTTTCCGCCTATGCAGAGCAACATTATAAGGTTCTGAAATAATGAGACACAAGAGCACCTACTGTTTCTTTAAAAAGGTTTATTTGAGATTAAAGACAGCAGATAATAACAATATAGAAGTAATTTATTATGACTCTGGACAAAAGAACTAGATCACTAAGAGGGGCATTGGTGCAACCCTTAGAGAACCCATTAAAACACTTGAATCAAGGGTCTGTTTATGCTCTGCACCTAACACTGGATTAGGATATCTGTGTTTTAAATAAAAAGTTGCAACCGCACAAAAGATTTTTGGCCACCAGAAACATGGTTCCAGTCCAGATGATCTGAGTGCCTTGTCTTTCTTAGGTAAATTGACTGAACAATCCTCTCCGAGCCAGCCATGGAAGATGCAGTCAATCAAAGAGAAAGACAAACCTGCCTTCTTTTAACAGGTAAGAGGTTTTGGTGGGCAAAAGGCATAAGCAGTTTGAATCTCAGTCAAGATGAAGCTATTGGGGTCTCAGTAGATTCCATTGATCTGCGTGAGATTAAAAGTCAACCTGTCTTCCATGCCAATAGGACACCTTGTCCAAATCAACAGGCAGAGTAGACTATGAAGACCTCTATAGGCTCTTCAAAACTGAAAAGAAAAAGAAAAGGATAGAGGTCCCTTAAAATAAACCTGTGGGCACTAGTTTTTGAAAACAGCAAAAATTCCAAGTGTTTTCATTAAATGTATTAAGGCATGTTACATTGCACATAATTTTTCGGGATTGCCAGGGGCAGAGATCTTCTGCCTCCATGAAAATAGCCTTACCTGTAATTTGCAGAGAGTCAAAGAGAATGTGCCTCATTCTGGTCCAATGCAGATAAACTGACAGCTAGCATTATAATGTATATTAAGGAGCTGATTTAGCCTAAGGGAACAGTAACACCAAAAAATAAAAGTGCTTTAAAATAATACAGATTTAGGGGTTTATTTATCAAAGTCCGAATTTATCTCAATATTTTCTGAAAAAAACTCTGACCAAATCTGGGCTTATTTATTAATAAACTTTGCTGAAAATTTTGTTTGCGGGAAAAAATCTGAAAAAATCAAGAAAAATCCGGTTTTCATGCTTTTGAAATGCCGTATTTTCAGATTCTGACTTTTCCAATCTTGGGGTTTAATAAATTCCGAAAAATATGTGATTTTTTTAAATGTCCAATTTTATAAAAAAAAAAATCACAAATTTTTTGCTATTTTGCATTCGGAGTTTAGTAAATAACCCCCTTACTGTGATTTTGCTTTCCTGGACAACTCCATGCCTGACTACTCCCACCAGAAGGATCCTCCTCCCATTTAGCGTCTATAAAACTACTCAAAAATGGATGGGAAATCTGATGACACAGAATTGTCCAGGAAAGTAAAATCCAAGTAAGCAATGCACAATGTCTAACTCACGTAAGCACATACTGGTATGTAGAAAGCTAATATCACCCTAACAGTTCCTAAAAAAAGGAACCGGGATTACAAAATGTTACTATGTTCCAGAGAAAAACCCAAGAGGAATGAAACCCCCACATGTGAACATGGAAAGTGATTCCAGGAGCAGAACTTGCAACCTTGCAGTATTATCACAGAGAATTAAAAGGACTGACATAGATAAAGAGAGAAAAGGAAAAGTGCAAAAAGCCAGAGTAAGCAACAAATAAATATGTCTTGTTTGAGGCAAAACACACACCAATGTGATGACAAGTGTGAACCCAGCATGACACTCTCACTAGGAGGGGCAGATAACTAATAACTCTAGTAGACACATACAACCCATACCAGACAGCCTAAACAGGAATATCACGGAGAGGAATTCAGTAGCAAAGGCATAGAGAACCCCTTTTGGACAGTCAAATAACCCAAGCTAGAACTAAGTCAAAGGGCCTACCGGGGAATATCATTGTAGAAAAAACTGAACAAACAGTTCAGATAAAGGGAGTACAATATCTGGGAGCATACAGTGAGTTCTTCAGACTCATGTTGGTTCTGAATGGGAACCATGCACTTGAATCTTGCAGGATATACACTCCATCCCAACAATTGGGTCAAGCAATGCATCATGTCTAACGGCCTACTAATATACTGTACTCCACTGCATGCACATTATACATTACTTGCCAGGGATCCAGGAGCATAAAGCAACATTACAAAAGGTCTAAATTGTGTTCTGCAACTGATTTGGATTTTCATATACAACTGATCCCCAGCCAAAACCAGTTTGGATAGAATTATAGGATCTACATAGCAAATAGTATGAGCACTAGAAAACACTCTTGATCAGGGATGCAAATATGCCTGATGTTTGCTAGCATAATTAAATTACCTGGATCTTAAAAGGATGGCACATGTTCAGAATAAAAGTTTACATTGATTGGGCCTAGAAGTAATTACCTATTTGACATGCTCTTCAAACAAATCTGCAAAACAGATTTATGGCCCTATTAATGCCTCCCTCCACCTTTCTCTGAGGCCTTAAAAGAGAAGCAAACCCCTACCCCCCTACCATACATAGACCCCCCTCCTTCCCCCCCCCCCAGCCTAGCTGCTACCCCTTGAAAATGCCCCTAAGTCTTTACTTAACCCTTGGTGCAGATTCTATCCAGTGGAGTTCATGGGCACCATCTTCTTCTCTTCAGTAATCTTTGGGTCTTTTCCAAAACCAGGGAAAGGCCCTTGTAAATGCAGCTATTCAATACTATCTCCTAAATAAACAAAGATACAAAGATTCTAGCTAAAACATTAGCCCCAGAACTTCAATAAACTGCCTAGATCAATCTGGCTTCATACCTGGGTGCCGAAAAAATATCAACCTCAGGAGATTATTCACAAATATTCACCTATCCCCCACCCACCGAGAAGGGGTCCAGGGTCGTAGCATCAATTGATTAATGTATTTACCTAAATGTATGTATGTTCTGCATAACCCCTTGCCACACTCAGTAAAGGAATTTTTAAACAAATCAACAAGATTTTACACCCATTCTTTTGTATTCACAATGGAAGTTGGGTAGGACTCCCTGATTATGCTTAAACAACTGGTTTATTAGAGCTCTTCCATAGCTAACTATGTACATGCATTTCAAGAAGGAAGTATATCAAACCATAGAGAGTAAAACAGAAATGAAGATAGAACAGCACATCCACTAACAGAGAGAGTATATAGTAATGATAGAACATTTAGACAAGCAGCTAACACTCTTCCCCCTAGCTAATGTAATCTTCCATCCACCTTGGAGGCACCCTGTTGCATTGTGCCGTTCATAACTTGAAGTCTGACAACAAGGGGCATGCTAGGAGGAATTATCACAGTTTTCTATTGGACCAGAGTCACTCTCCACTGACATAGTGGTTCCATTAGTTTCTTGGATGCATGGGACCTCCACTTCACCTGGATGTAAGCCACTGGGAACCATAGAGGGGCAATCCACGCTGTCCATTAGGGTACTGTTATTTGGCAGAACACCCCTCCGCAACTGATCAACATGACAGTGCCATTCTTGCCTTTCTTTGCAATCTTCCTTGTATGACATGGGTCCTGTTACTTCAGTTATTAATGCAGGGTCTCACTTTGGACGAGCCCCATAATTCTTAGCATACCCTGGATCATTAGAAGCAAACAAACATAAAATCCTAAAGGTGAAGCTGAATCCAAGTTCTGTTGCTGTTTCCTCCTCCTCAGTTAAGTCTGGATTTAGACAGTCAAGACAAGTTTTAAGGCACCACCCTAAAAGAAGCTTGGCAGGGCTAACACCTGTGGTTGGACATGGAGTAACATTCTGAGTTAAAAAAAAATTGTGCAAGTCTTGTTGATCAGTCCCCAACATTGAAGGGTAAATTTCGTCCATCTCCCTTTGCTGGAAAAATTCGTGAATTTCCCCGTCAAAATCGGGAAACGCATCAATTCGCCTGCCGAATAAAATCACCCATTAATAGTCCCCAAGTCTCTCCCATTAGTATCCATTCTAAGTGCATCATTCTCAGTTTGAACCATTCTTTCGTCTTGTCTATTCCCTTGAGATCTACAAGGAGCAATGGTTACTGTCCTAATTAAGTTATTATTGGTAAAGCAGTCCCATTGCCTGATACAATAACATCAGTATTCCGTGTGTTGCAAACAGCCGATTTAGAGTTGAAATTAATACTGCTGATGTCTGACTGGGATCACCTCTAACAATTCTGAGAAAGAGTCCACTACTACAAGAAGGGTCTATAAGTCTAGACTAAGGCTTTTTTTTTATCTCCCAAGGAAACACAGGTGCTACAGGGAGGCTGTGGCAAGAGTTCTGGCAAGCAGGACCGCCATCAGAAATTGCAGGGCCCCATGTGACAAAATTTCCTGGGCCCCCTGGGCTGCGCCCACCGCAAGCCCCACCTACAGGTCGGCCTTCCCCACCACACAGTAAAAAAACTAAAAAAATATTGGTGGCTCAGGTTCCCACATGTTAATAAAAAGATATTGGTGGTCAGGGCCCCCCATAAAAAAACATTTGTGGCCAGGGCCCCCCCCCATAAAAAATATTGGTGGCTAAGACCCCACATGAGAAAAAAAATTGGTGGCCAAAATTGGTGGCCAGGCCCCCCCCCACATTATAAGAAAATTGGTGGCCAGGGCCCCTTAAACGTCCATGCCTTCCCAAAGTCAGCAGCTCTCAGAAAGATGGGGGGGCCTGGCTAATCAAGTAAGTGTCGCGTGGCCGGGCTCCCCTTACCCTCGGGCCCCCTAAAACTCTCCCCCCTTAATGTTGACTGCTCCATTATTTGTTGGGAATTTTTTTGTGAAAACTTTTTATAATCACTTGGCTTTATTGATTAATCCTTGCTTTGCAAACATGTATAACATGGCCTTTCTTTTTGCAGTAAAGACAGATAGCATTCCTAAAAGGGCATGAAGAGCATCTGTGCTGACCACCACATACTATACAAGGTGAAAATTATGATGCATCTTTTACAAAATCTTTGCATTTGCAAATGAATGCCATCTCCTTGGTTGCAGGTTATGGTGGAATGAATTTCCTTAGTGTGTAAAAGTGCTGTTTTATGCTGTTAAATTAGGCTCAGAGAAAGGCCTCATCCTGAATACCACAGGCTAATCTGTCTCATTGCATGTCATTTAGCAACTCTCCAAATTGGCAGTGCTCTCCTAATTCTGCAGTATAGATAGAAATAGTTTCACCTGCTCTTTGTTTTTGTTTGTGGAAGTGAAATTTCTGTATAATGACAGATGGGTTTGGAGAAAAATGTGCCTTTAACATTGCTAACAGCTCCTTATATGTCTTTCTTTTTGGAGACGACGGTGCAGTAAGTGAGCGAATGATTGCAAACATTTTATGGCCACAGACAGTTAGCAACACTGCCCTTCTCTGCTCAGGGTTATCTGTAGCATTTGCTTCTAGCAAGTATATGAGTCCCAAAAAGAAGGGACACTTACATCAAATTCCTCTATGTGTCCCAGGGCAGCCATCTCTGCAGCAATCTGAAGTTTATTTTCTGCACTTTTACTATTCTGCTGCTCTATCCACACAGCGGAATTAGGGTTGCCACCTGGCCGGTAAAAATGATGGTTTATCCCAATGTTATTAATAATCCTAAGCGGAATTCTAATCCTTGTCGCCACAAAATGTGTTCACAGTGGAAGTTGCACAGGACTCCCTGGTTATGATTAAACAATTGGTTTATTAAAGCTACAAAATGGTTAACTATGTACATTAATTTCAAAAAGGAAGTATCTCGAACCATAGAGAGTAAAACAAAAATGAAGATAGAACAGCACATCCACTAACAGAGAGAGTATACAGTATAGCAATGAAAGAACATTTAGACAAGCAGCTCCCTCTAGTGATACACAACACATTAATATGGAACAAAAGCTAAAGCTCTGTATAGTGCTGGAGGCCTAGTCATTCCAAATATCCCCTCCTGGCAACAATTAGTCAACAACATACCTTACATTAAGCTTACTTTAGAGGTCAGGGGCACCTAAACTACATTTGAGCGCATGTGGACCAAATGGCTGGGTCTAGGATTGTAACTATGATGTAATACCATCTTAAAAGTATATTTAAAAAAAAGTACAACGTAAAATTACCCACTGCACCCCTATTGTCAACCTTCCGGGCACATTGTCTGCCTGCTAGAGAAATAACATTCTTAAAGGACACCCATCACCAGAAGTGCAGGCTAGTAGAGCTAAAACAGTATCTCTGGTGGGAGAAACAATTTTTCAGTGACAGGTTCCCTTTAAACAGGGATAATGCCCTGTTGTGGTCACCAAAGCCATACTAATTAAGAAGGAACTAGTAAAAGGATATAAAACATAGGCAGCCCTGCTACTATATATATATCCAAAAACTTTAACAGAGCACTAAAATCTTGGTGAAATATTCTGCAAAATATATTGTAGGTATGGGCCCCAGAACCACATTGATACTTGGAGGATATATAATATTTTTAGTCTCTGTGCTGCAAATCTGTGGCTGAAAGTTTCATGACTCTCTTCTTTGTTTGACTACAAAAAGGCAAACACTGCTCCTCAACTATTTATTTTTTGTAGGAAATTGTAGGTGTGCTACAAGGAACTGATTTTAGTCCAAGACATGAGTGGTGAATGCATAGGATGATTTTTCAGTGCTGAGGTGGAAATCACATTATTCTCTGATAAGGTAGGGTCACTTATTAGATGTGCCACCTTTTTCTTTATTGTTCTATTTCTATATGTTGCTACAGTTGTGATATATATTGATGGTGGTTTTCTGGTTTATATAGTCATCTTCCTCATTTTATGTTATCTTTTCGTGTTTAAGAATAGAATTAAACAAAATAAAAAAGTTCTGACCCTTGAAGGATATTTGATACAGCTGCAGTTGGGACAGATTTGGGGTAGGGCAGAGAGCAAATTTGCCCAGGGTTTCCAAGGTTCCTTATGTAATTTAAGGTATAATGGAGGACTGTGAGGAGGTAGCAGCTCAGCTCCACCAGCGCTCTAGGATCCAAAAGGGAAGAGGAAGAGGGTAAGGCACTTCTTTACTTTATAGCAAACCTCCCCTTCCGATGCCCACCAATCCCCACTCAGGACTACTCTACCCAGAAATCCCAGCTTCCATACAGCCACCCCTCCTCCCAGTCCCAGGCACCTTCGCTAGGCACCCTTTGGTGACCTCCAAGAGGGCACTTACACCATTCCTCCAGAACTTGAGGGGCCCCTTACTTAACATCTGATGCAGAAGCGGCCATCTGATACTAATGACAATGAAAACTAGGAAGAGAGGAACATTATCTTTGTTCATTTGACATACAGGATATTTAACTCCAATACTTCTAAAGCTAGATCTTTAGGAATATGTCCTAAATTTAATGGCAATAATACATTATTTGTAAAATTGATCAAATGCAGGCCTGTCTTTTTCTTCACTGCAGAGAAATGTTCCCAATTAATTTGAGAACATTTCACCCTTCAAGCAATCCAATTTCCATTTGGTAATAATTTTTCATATATATTTTCCAAGAAATTAGAGCATATACTGTATAAGTCTGCAAGTGCAGTGAACAAAATACAATTTTGAAGGCAATCGGCAGATTTTTAGTTCCACAATGCAGCATCAATAGTGGTTCTCTTAATGCAGTTGTGCTGTGTCCACATTGGTAACCATTTTGCCAAAATTAGCATAACTGCATGTGTGCTTCGTTGCAATTCGGACTCTTACTGGTGTCATTTCTGGTGTTAGTTGGCCTCATTTCTGCTGTTTGAGGTGCAACTGACATGTAAACTCTATTCTGCAGCGATTGATGCAGGGTGCTGAGCGAACCCAGAAGCTACCACATAGTCTGGAAGTGTAAGGAGCACATTTTGATGCAAGTAGTGTTACATGCAACTGAATGTGGGGAAAATGTGGGGAAAATGTGGGGCCACAACTGCTCTTACAGACATAAGTAAGCCCTATTATCTTTATACTTGGACCATCTTTAAAGGGATACTGTCATACGAAAAAAAAAAATTCAAAACGCATCAGTTAATAACGATGCTCCAGCAGAGTACTGCACTGAAATCCGTTTCTCAAAAGAGCAAACAGATTTTTTTATATTTAATTTTGAAATCTGACATGGGGCTAAACATATTGTCAGTTTCCCAGCTGGTCACAGTCATGTGACTTGTGCTCTGATAAACTTCAGTCACTCTTTACTGCTGTACTGCAAGTTGGAATGATATCACCCCTCCCTGACAACGTAACAATTTTAAAGTAACTAGATAACAGCTCCCTAACACAAGATAACAGCATAAAATGCGTAAAGCATAGGTGGCAGACATCATCTCTGAGCATCCAGGAAGTAACTAGCGGGGTGTGGAGGCACTGTGGGTTAGAGCCCAAACATAGTTACATAGTTAGTTAGTTACATAGTTTAATTGGGTTGAAAAAAGACAAAGTCCATCAAGTTCAACCCAAATGAAAACCCAGCATCCATACACACACCCCTCCCTACTTTCACATAAATTCTATATACCCATATCTATACTAACTATAACGTTTAGTATAGCAATAGCCTTTGATATTATGTCTGTCCAAAATGTCATCCAAGCCATTCTTAAAGGCATTAACTGAATCAGCCATCACAACATCACCGTGCGGCAGTGCATTCCACAACCTCACTGTCCTGACTGTGAAGAACCCTCTACGTTGCTTCAAATGAAAGTTCTTTTCTTCTAGTCTAAAGGGGTGGCCTCTGGTACGGTGATCCACTTTATGGGTAAAAAGGTCCCCTGCTATTTGTCTATAATGTCCTCTAATGTACTTGTAAAGTGTAATCATGTCCCCTCGCAAGCGCCTTTTTTCCAGAGAAAACAACCCCAACCTTGACAGTCTACCCTCATAATTTAAGTCTTCCATCCCTCTAACCAATTTAGTTGCACTTAGTCTCTGCACTCTCTCCAGCTCATTTATATCCCTCTTAAGGACTGGAGTCCAAAACTGCACTGTATACTCCAGATGAGGCCTCACCAGGGACCTATAAAGAGGCATAATTATGTTTTCATCCCTTGAGTTAATGACCTTTATGAACTTTATTTGCTTTAGTAGTCACAGAATGACACTTCCCAGAATTAGACAACTTTTTATCTACAAAAAAACCCTAGATCCTTCTCATTTAAGGAGACTCCCAACACACTGCTATTTAGTGTATAACTTGCATTTATATTATTTTTGCCAAAGTGCATAACCTTGTATTTATCAACATTGAACCTCATTTTCCAGTTTGCTGCCCAGTTTCCCAACTTAGACAAATCCGGCAACATCCTGCATGGTACCTATAGTTCTGCACAATTTAGTATCATCTGAAAAAATAGAAACAGTACTTTCAATGCCCTCCTCCAGGTCATTAATAAACAAGTTGAAAAGCAAGGGACCTAGTACAGAGCCCTGCGGTACTCCACTAACAACACTGGTCCGCAAAACCGCAAACTACCACATTCACTTGGAACAGCATGGACCTAAATGGAGAACGATTGTTATGCCTGATTTTAACCACTTAAATGTGAGTGTAACCAATTGGTTTTTCTATTGTTATAGAATAAAAATATTTTTTGCACTTTTAACTTCTCCTAGCAAGAGAAAATACCCTACAACTCCATTCTGCAATTCTTGATGTGCACATGTTATTTTAAATGTTTGTAATTAACCATTCAACACCCATACGTGGTGATTTTTAAAGGGTAACTGCACAAAAGGTATCTTTGGGAATTTATGAGGTTGTTGAACTATAACACTTTAAGCTCTTTAAGCAAAAGATAATCAATAATTTGTCACGTTGATTTTTTTTTTTTGTATATTTGACACATTGGGCCAGATTCAATTAAGTTATCTCATGGTTTTTTACGTGAAACCTCATGATTCAATTCAAGGAGAAAAAAACTTTACTCTTAATTCAGTTCCAGTTTTTCCCATATACTTCAATAGAGTTTTCACGTGATAAACCGTGAATTGAATTGAATCTCAAATTGAATCTCATCCATGACTTTTCATGTGATAAATATTTTTCTCACTGAATTGAATCTGGCCCTTTGTTGGATTATTTCTTTAAAGGAGAAGGAAAGTCTTCTTTCACTTGGGGGTGCCAAATGTTAGGCACCCCCAAGTGATTGTATTTACTTACCTGAAACCACGGGCCGGTGCTCCTATCAGCAGAAAACTGCCCCGGCACTGGCACATGGAGTTTGGCGCACAGGAAATGTAAAAAACGATTTTATGTCTTGCGCATCACCAGTGTTTCTAAACCAATGTGGGTGTGGTTGGGCAGCATGCCGCCCCCTAAAATCCTGCTGCCCTAGGCCTGGCCTTGTTGGCCTTTCCACAAATCCAGGCCTGAGCATACCTGACAGATACACTGCAAGCTAAAGCAAATCCTTAAACTGCCCATGGAAGTAAATTTGCCCTTCTTGCCAGTACACAGAAGACACACCGCTTTTATTTTTCTAAACACTGCTTAAATATCTTGTCTTTAGTACCTCTACCCAAATACAAGTTGCTATGGTTACACTGCATGGAGTAGTGCAATCAAATATTGTGTTGCTTCACACTATGAAATTAAATACATAGGTTTTACACCGTGTTAATATCTAAAAGCTTTCCTTTGCAGCAATCCTATTTTTATGCCGCAATATGGCATGGTTGGCACTGACATTGAGAGCTTCAATGGGCTTCTGCTGTGCTTTGTTCGTGTTTTACGCACTTTTGGAACGTAAACCATATCTGTTACGAATTGTCTCATGGAAGAATAGTGAACACCTGCCAGGGAATGGTATCTCCCATTTTCATTTTCCAGGTAACTTTACAACAATATACAGTATACATAGGATTTTTTTAATTTTATTATATATATACATATACATATACATATACATATATAGCGATATACTTCTATTAAATGTTGTTAATAGTGATGGGTGAATCTGTTCCAATAATTCGCCCATTTACTAGTTGTTTATTGAAAAAAGTTGCTTTATTTGTACAACTTTGCATGCAGATTTCATGGTTTCATTGTTGCCACACGGGAAAAAACACAACTCAAACGTGGAAAAATTCGGATTTTCCATGCGACGATACAAATTTTTCTTGTTTGATGCCTGAAAACCATGAAAGTTCTCGGTGGAAAACCAGAGCCAATCCCCAAAAACTCCTAACATTTCATATGGGTTACAAAATCCACACATGGTTAAGGGGACATCTGCCATTGACTTTTACATGAATTTGGCAGGTTTTAGATGCTGTATTTTTGGATTCAGACTTGGAACAGCTTTGGGGCATAATAAATCGCAAAAAAGAATTTGTGTCCAACTAACAAAGAATTTCCCATTCTGAACACATTCTTTATCCAATGGCAAATAGGCTACATGCATATAAATTTAACCCACTAAATCCTCCCTACTTCCAACATTGACTCCAGGAAATGACTGACAGTTACTGCTTTCAGTAGCAGAATGCCAAGATGTTGCTATTATTTGCACACTAAAAATGAACACAGTCACATACAGTAGTGCAGCAATCAGTACTGACTACTAAATGATATGTACTTAGGAAATGTCATTTAGAAGGTCAACTGTTGTGTGTCAGAATTCTTAAAGGAGAAGGAAAGCTACTGTAGCAGTTTATTGCCAATAGATTAGCCACAATAATGCAAGCTATAAAACTATATTTATTCTACAGAATGCTATACCCTACCTGAGTAAACGGCTCTAGAAGCTCTCTGTTTGTTTAGGATAGCAGCTGCCATATTAGTTTGTGACATCGGTTCCTGCATGAGTCTCTCCCTGCTCACTCATAGCTCTGGGCTCAGATTACAGCAGGGAGGGGAGGAGTGAGACAGGAGCAAACTGAGCATGCTCATGCCGTGCCCTGGAGGCTTAAGCTATAAACAGGAAGTCTGATACAGAAGCCCATGTGTACACTATAGAAGGAAAATGAGGTGTTTCTTTTGAGGACTCAGAGCAGCATTACTTTAAGGGTATACTTGTGTATTTATATATAGACCTTTCTGATAAAGCTTACTTAATTTTAGCCTTTCCTTCTCCTTTAAAACTTGTTTAATTTATAGTAATAAATTCAAATACAAAACCGCTTTTAATTCACTGGAGCCCTACTAAAGTGAAAAGTCATTGTGAAAGTACTATAATGTTTTCTAACACATTTTAAAATGTGCAGTATTCTGACAACATAAATATTTTTATGATAAATAAACTATAATGAGCCTTATGTTGGAGAGAATAATGTTTTCCCATTGCTTCCCAATCTTTCCTTGTTTTACACCACAGAAGGCAGTAGTGTGAGTGAGGAACTCTTCAAAAAGGTCAGAGTGCTTTGTTGGATCATGACTGCACCATCAAACCTAAAGACTAAAACTATTCATGTGAAGAATTCATGGGCCCGTCACTGCAATGTAGCGCTATTCATGAGCTCCACCACCGATAAAGACTTTCCCACAATTGGTCTGAAAACTGGGGAAGGCAGAGACAAACTTTACTTGAAAACAATACGTGCCTTCAATTATGTCCACCAGCATTACTTAAATGAGATGGACTGGTTCCTCAAGGCAGATGACGATACATTTGTAATAGTGGAAAATTTACGATGGATGCTTTCGAATTATACCCCTGACCAGCCTATTTACTTTGGGAGGCGCTTCAAATCCTATTTCAAGCAGGGCTACATGAGTGGAGGAGCTGGTTATGTTCTTAGCAGGGAAGCCCTTATACGCTTTGTTGAGGGTTTCCGTTTTGGTATCTGCACGCACACAAACCCAACAGAAGATGTGGCAATGGGTAACTGCATGCAGCTAATGAGGGTGATAGCTGGGGACTCCAGAGACACTGAGAAAAGAGAGACCTTCCACCCATTCCCTCCAGAAAATCAGCTTACTGTGAAATATAGTGAGAATAAGGAATACTGGTACTGGACCTACTGTTTCTACCCCGTTGTGGAGGTTAGTGTTTAAAATAAAAATACATGTTCTGTATATACAAACTGTTACATTTTAATAATGAAGCTCAATGATGCTCCTCACAATCCTCAAGAATGTATGAATCTGAAAATGGGTGCAGAAAAAATAGTATCACAGCAATTCATCCTTTATAATGATATCACATTGCACTGTCCCCAGCTGCTACTTACTACTACATGAGGAATAATCAAGAATAAGGACAGCACCAACATTTTCTCTTTAAAATAATAAATAAAAAAAAATTGTTTTGGGCTTCTTATTTTTAATAAAAAATTTACAGTGCTCCCCATATTGGTCCTCTGAAAATGGGTGCAACAATCAGAATGTCCAATGTGAAGTTGAAAACAAAGCATTAACCCATAGCAAGTAGCAAGTAGTCAGAGATTTTCTTTTAATGCAGTACCAGAGCAGTAGCAAGAGTAGAAATATAATGTTAGGTTGTCTGTCAGTTTTGTATATAGAAAGCTCAGCAAATAAAGAGCAAAACACAATATGAGACAGAAGGCCTGATTTATAATTGCAACTGCAAGTCCAAAGCAGTAAAAAAATGCAAAATGGAATGCACATTGATACCAATTACAAAGGTTCTTGCGTTCATAATTGCTTCTAACAAACAGGGTCGGATTGGTGTGTCCGTAGCCCACCTGGAGCACAACTGTCAGATTCGTCCATGAGAACTAGAAAGTCCTTTCCTCCCGGGGCCCAACCTCGCATTGCTCAAAGCATCACCCCTGTGTAAACGACGATGGGGCAGAGGAGAGGGGACGGTCTGGGCCGGCAGAGCCCATGAAGACTGGGGACCACCAGGATTTTCCTGGTATCCCGCTGGCCCAGTCCGTTACTGCTAGCAAATTACTGCAGAGCAAATTAGCCTGTCCAGCCTGTTTTGAATATGTGCACATACAGTAGTGCCACTGTAATACCCACTTACTGTAGTAATTCCAAAGGCTGTAACTTGCCAAACAGACACTAACTGCTGCATTATGGACAAGCCACATTGGTCACAACTCAGTTGCTGGTTTGTGTCCAAAATTGCAATTTGCACCTTTCCTCATTTGTAAACGAGGCTGACAGATCCTTAGCATCACTTGAAATAGCCTCAGTATAGGCTGGATTTTCAGTCTGGTGCAAGGAGCAAAGTGCAGCTAATGTGGGTGCTAGTGATTCTTGTGTGCATTAAGGGGCACATTCTTGTCCTCTTGCTCTTGAACATTATTTCTGCGTGAAATTCTTTGTTTATCACATGCTATTTGGAAAAGTCACTTGTATAGCAACAAATATTGTTTCTTTTGGATTTTATGATCAACATTGTGCTTTTTGCTTTTCAGGGCCCCCGGTGCTGCTCAGATCTGGCTATATCCTTTCATTACATTATTCCTGAAGACATGTACACTTTGGAATATTTTGCGTACCATCTCCGACCATATGGATACCAGTATCGTTACCAGCCGCCGTTACCAAAGAATGCAGACAGCTTTCCTGTTAACATTCAAAATGAAACTGTGAAACCTAATAGAACCATATCTGATTCTGACAACAAACCTTAAACTTTTGAGACTTCATAGGAATTATCTAGTAGAATTATATCATAAGCAACTGTACTTTTTGAGTTTTCTTGAAAATGTTTCCCCACTCATCCAAGCAGCATTTTCAGTGGGAAGGGAATTCCGTAGCATTTAAACCCAACCACAATGGCTCCATTGAACTTATTCGGCTGGTGTTACCTATATCATATAATAGATTCCAGTGCATTTAGAGGCATATTTATAATGGTGAGTAAATAGGGTTGCTACCTGTCCATTTTGCAACATGGAATCTGTACTTTATTGCCCCACCCATAAACATCCTCACCCCACCCATTTTTCCCCATTAACATCATCCTCGTATTTTACAACTGGGGGTACATTATTTTTAAATAAGTCATGTGACACAAATTAAAGGCCAGGAACAACCTGGATAAGAATGTTACTTGAAAAAGTAGCACAATTAAGGCTTTGATTGTTTTTTTGTTTTTTATTTTTGCAATAGAAGACTCTTTTTTCAAGCAAATATGTATTGTCATAGGTCAGTGCTCCAGTAGAATTTTTGAATAAAAAAATACTTTATATAAACACATTCAAACCAGCCTTTATATATATTTTCTAGTTTTTTATTTCTAGTTCCAAATGACATAAAGACATTGGATTAAATTTCAAAGAATGAGCTAAACTGGGAGAGAAAGTTACACTCAGGAACATAAAGATGATTTACGAAGACTCCTGAGTGCAGGGCAGGATGCAAAACATAAAAAATGGGTGTAAACTGCTGCCAAATGCAGATAGGGCTGTATTCATGGAGGACATGCGGGTAATGCTACCCGGGCAAATCCTTGGACTCCCCGCTTGTGTGTCAGACATGTAAGTTAGGGTGTGCCAACATACATAAAAGTTCTAGGAAGCCTTGTTTTTCCTACTTAGGCTCCTACTGACCCCTTCCTACTTAATTACGACCCTCTCTCTCAGCTGAGCCCTCACAAAGGATGAGGAAGGGGTCAGAGGAGTCTGAACTGTACTCTTGACGCACACCATATTTTTTTGGGATTGAGTCCAGGACCTGGGGAACTACCCCACACTATTAACACTCCTGGAGTTACAGGATCTGCTATCCACTATACATCTTTATGGGGTACTTTCCCTTGACTTCACTAAGGGTCCCTCTTAGGTCACATAACTTCTTACTGAGGCCTTATGCTGTAGTTCAGTGCTGTCCAACTTCTGTAGTAACGAGGGCCACATTTTTGGCGGCCTACATTGTGGAGGGCCAATAATGGAAGCCAGTGTTGACCACTCCCTGTTTTTAAACCACACAAACTTTAAACCACACCCATGTTACAACAAGACCATATCCACATTAATGGTGGTAGCACACCAAAAAACCAAATGGTTGGTGCTCACTGCAGGGATATCACTTATCACTAATATGTAAAAAAAGTTGTCATATTAAGACATGCCCTTAAATCCATATATCTCCTCATCCCCTGTGGATAATACAGTACCCTCAGCACATGGTTAAACATCTTAGGGGCCCCTAACAATAATTTATTTTCAAATGCTAACAAACCCCCTGAACAAATACCAGGCTAATGTTCCATGGGCAGAGCAGGGTACACACAGGCAGAATATGGCACACACAGGCAAAGCAGGGCACACACAGGCAGAGCATGGCACACCAGGCAGAGCAGGGTACATGCAGGCAGAATATGGCACATAAAGGGAGCTTATGGATAGCAGAACAGAGCAGGAGACAGGGAAACCCATCAGGACCACTCTAATATTTACTACATATAGTGACACAGTGCTGGTGCCCTATTAGCAGTTTGTATAAACAGGTGAACAATGTGGACAGTTTCAGTCTGGGCCTCAGGTGTGAACAGTACAGGGCTTTAGGGTGTGAACAACAGAGGTTTCACAATGGTGAACAATGCAGGGGGGGTCAGAGGTGTGAAAATACAGGGGATTAGTTTGAATTTGAGGTTTAAACAATTCAGGGTCCAGTTAATCTCTGTAGTGATGCCATTTAAATTTTACACATGGTAAACATACACAGCAGGCACAAGGGGGCCACACAAGGGGGGGTCGCAGGCTGTCAGTTGGACAGCCCTGCTCTAGGCCAACCTTTTGTACCTGTGAGTCACATTCAAATGTAAAAAGAGTTGGGGAGCAACTAAGCATGAGAAAAGTGATGTGATGTGATTGGTTATTTGTTAGCACCTATTTGGACTGGCAGCCTACAGAAGGTTTGACAGTTCACCTGTTTTATAGGCAACCAAAACTTGCCTCCAAGCCTGGAATTTGAAAAGAAGCACATGCTTTGAGGCCACTGAGAACAACAACTGAGAACAGCACTCAAGGGGTTCGTGAGCAACTTTGGGCGACTCTGGAAAACAATGCGTTCCGAGTGCCATCCTGCCAGCGATTTACATTCTAGCCATCGGGAAGGCAGTTCGGGGAGATTATTCACCTGAAGAAGAAGCAATTTGTCGCTGGGTGACTAATCTCATAAAATAGCAGCGTGCGTCTCTGTTATTAGTGTTGTGGTTTATGTCTTGTCGGAAGCCATTTTGCAAAATTTTTCCCCTGGAGGAGATCAAGTCTCAGCCAAATCTGTAGAGAAAGCTGATCCTGTTCCAATTCCTGTCAAAAGCGGTTCCAAAACCGCAGTTCCTGAGGCATTTTCCACTGTTAAAGATGAGAAAGGTCCTGGTGATGCCACGGCAGAGGTTCCAGTGCCAAATCCCGTTCCTTCCCTGAAGGAGGAAGAGTCCACTATTTTAAAGAGAAAGAGCTCTTTGACACTATCAAAGTTCACAGACTAGATGGCATACGCACTGAATTTTATGTGAGGTTTTGGGATATTTTAATGGTTGTATTTTTATGATAAAAAGCTGCCAGCTTCCTGGAAGAAAGTGGTAGTTTCTCTGCTCTTTTTTATATACAAAGTATTTGGTTTTATGTCTCGAAAATTGTCAACTATTGACAACTATTTGTCCTTTTCTATCATTCACTCTGCAATTTTATTATTTCCAGGAAACAGAGATTGTGTGTTTTATCTCTTTAAAACATTTAGTTTTAGTACTTCCTGGTTTTATGAGATTTCAAGAGCCACAATAAGTGACTCTAACCTGCAAAATAAGCAAAAATTAAGCAATTCTTTTAACCCTCTGAAAGAGTGATCCCTAATTTAAACTTTAATGACAAAGAATCTGGATGTGTATGGGCCAGGGTATGTCACAAAGAGAAAAAATCATAACAATTGTGAGTTCCTCCAAAAATCAGTCAAGGGAGTAAAAAAGTACAAAATATTTATTAAGACATAGTGAACAGCGGCCTTTTGGGGCACTTACTCATACTCTAATGGGCATACCC
This sequence comes from Xenopus laevis, assembly GCF_017654675.1. NCBI lineage: Eukaryota > Metazoa > Chordata > Amphibia > Anura > Pipidae > Xenopus > Xenopus laevis. Next base: position 148,805,140 of record NC_054373.1, read on the forward strand.
CATGTACACCTCTTAGGTGGCATGACCAATTTAAATACCTATTTACATTCAGGTTTATAATTAAACAAAAAGTTATAATTGAGATTGAGATATCCGTCTTTTCTTCCTTTTTCTTTTAGTTATCATTCTAAGAGTAAAGCAACCTATATCAATGGGCCATTAATTTAGCTCATTGGTATTATTTAGATTTCTTATTCATAAGATAGTATCCCATATTTACTATATAACACATTATTATTATCTTTATATATCTGCACTTTATGTGAAAAGGTGTTTATGTGAAAACTGATTTAAAGCAGATCATTTGAACACTCAAAATATGATGCATTTTAGTTTAGAGGATATTCTAATACATGATGACATAGCCCTGGCCCTTAGCATAATGCATTTATATTTTTAATTAACAAAAAGAGATAAACAAAGCATGAACATTTGATGGTGGCAAAGTAAATGGTCACCAATTTTAAAATAATGTTATGTATAATGTGAATGTTTATTCCATGTATTTTAAACAAGATATTTGTTTTACTGTGGCCTGTCTCCTGACTTTGTTCCATTGCTGCCTGTCCTGATCTCAGCCTGTTTCCTGATTTGAACTATTGCTGCCTGTCTTGACCTTGGCCTGGCTGACTACTCTTCTGGACTATTTCTTGACACTCCTGCCTATTTACACACCTCCTCCCAGTTCACACTCCAGGGATTGGCAATGTGAAATCTGACGGTGCTGCTCTGTCATCTGACTCATCCTCCAACTTGACAGTATGTAAAAATTAGAAAAAGACAACAACAATCGCACAGTAACATACTTCTATTGAGCTCAAATGAGGTAGAGCACATCAATTCAACTGCATATGAACTTTGCTAGATGCATAGATACACACAGTGGATGCCATCCAGGAGTAGGGATCCTGGGTTCCTTTTCATTTTGGGAAATAGCAATCCCACTTAATCTTAATTCTAAATTGGGAAACTGAGCTACTATTTCTCACTAATCTTGTCTGCTTTACACCCCTGGGTTGTAATATGACAGATTAAATAACTATTCCTCCTGGTATCCTGGCTCTATCAAGAAAGTGAGACCTAGTCCAGCCTCTGGGCTCCAGTACTCCTACCTGCTTCAAGCAGAACACCAAAAGCCAGGCACAAGGTGATCCCACCCTTGTTTATTATCTAAGGAGAGTGGCATCTAATAATATAACAGCACTAAGGAGAAACACCTCCCTTCTTCGTGGCAAGGGTCCCTCCTATATTAACATTTTGGAAAACTCCTCTTTAGCCTGACTCTAACACTGACTTAACAGGACATAAGTGTGTAAGGCTAAAATTGTAGTAAATTGAGCGGCACTGTTGCTCTAACTATTAGCTTTACTCCTATAAATTGCTCCAGGTGAGACCTATTTTTCTCAGGGGGTGAGTCCTCTCAGTGTTAAGGGAGGGTGTAATAAACGGTAAGCAGTAGAATTATCAAAGAATAGGCACCAATGGTTCTTGAAACAATAACCAGAACTGATTTATTAGAACAAATCCACGAAGGAGAATATAGCAATGATACAGAGCACAGTCATTGAGTAGTTAGTACATTCTCGCAGTAAAGACTATTCACAGACAATTCTTCCAACAAAGCTCTAGACATGGGTATCATACAGTCCCCTCAGAGATTATCTTCTTCTTCGGGGGACACCTTTTAAGTGGAACCCAGGTGGGAATCTATATAATCCCTATATCCTGTCACTGGTTTCCTGACTAGGTCACAATGCCCTTGGGAATCTAATCCCTTCTAATACTCCTTGGTGAAGCCAAGAGCTGCTCATATAGGCAGCCCTAAACCTGGCTATTTCTCCTGCACTAAGGATATGCTCCACAGTTGACTTTCTTCCACTTAGGAGAATCTCTGGCAAAAGCCTCTGGCAAAAAAAAACCCTGGCGCCGCATGGCTTTCCCTTTTAAAGCTTTTAGTGGGTCCTTCTGATGGGAGCAGTGAGTTGGGGCTATGTGAGCAGTGAGTGTGACATGGAGTTGACAAAGAAATGTATAAAGGAAATAGCACATACCCTAGCCCAATGTAAAGAGATTCCCTAATAGCTGCCTTTCTAACCTAATACTGACTAACGTGCCCTCATTGTGCTCCTCTACTGCCCTCCAACGAAAGCTTTAAGCAAATGGCTTCTCCACTGTTCCAGGTCTCAGTTGCTATTTCTCACCAATGTTGGCTATAGCTTTACCATTATTATAGGAAACTGTTTTCAGTCACGGTGCTGCAAATCTATGGCATGTGACTCTCTTGCTTTATTTGACCATAATAAAGCAAACACTGCAACTCAACTGTTCATTTTTTGCAGGAAATCTCACAGTATGCTACAAGGAACTGATTTCAGTCCATGACATGAACGGTGAATGCATAGGATGAGTCGCAGTGCTCGGGTCGAAATCACATTATTCACTAGATAAGGTAGGGTCACTTATTATATGTTTCTTTATCTTTATACATATTGATAGCTTGATGGTGGCTTTCTGGTTCAGATAATCATCTTCTTCGTTTTATGTTATCTATTTCTGTTAATAATAAAAATAGATCAACATAAAATAAAAATAAAAATAAAAAAATATAGAAAAAAGACCCTTAGAGGACACTTGATACAGTTGCAGTGGGGACAGATATTGGGTAAGGCAGAGAGACAATTTGCCCTGGGCTACCTCCATTAGAAGACTTCCGTGTGTAACTTAGGGTTGCCCAGAGAGCAGGCACTTGCACCTGAGAATCAAAGGGGCTCCTTGCTTTAAACTATTTAATAAGGGGTTCATCTCCAGTTGAGGCCAATGAGAACTGGGAAATATGGGACATTAGGCTTATTTGACATAAAGAATATTTAGTACAAATATTCTAACTTTAGATCTTCAGGAATTTGTATTAAATGTTCTATCAAATAACGATGACGTCATACATGATTTGTAAAATTATTCAAAGATCAAGATATACTTTAATGAGTTAGCATTATATTTGAAAAAAAACTCCTTACAAGTTCCTGAGGATATTAAGCCTTCATATATGCCAGCATAGCCTCAATACAAAACAAAGCCATCTTATATTAAAGGGGTTGTTCACCTTAAAATGAACTGTTAGTGTAATGAAGAGAGTAGGGATGCACCGAATCCAGGATTCGGTTCGGGATTCGGCCTTTTTCAGCAGGATTCGGCCAAATCCTTCTGGCTGGCCGAACCGAATCCGAATCCTAATTTGCATATGCAAATTAGGGACGGGGAAGGAAATTGCGTGACTTTTTGTCAGAAAACAAGGAAGTAAAAAATGTTTTCCTCTTCCCACCCCTAATTTGCATATGCAAATTAGGGTTCGTATTCAGTTCAGTATTCAGCCGAATCTTTCGCAAAGGATTCGGGCGAATCCAAAATAGTGGATTCGGTGCATCTGTAGAAGAGAGTGATATTCTGAAATTATGTGCTGTTGGTTTTCTTTTTTTATTATTATGTGTGTTTTTTAGTTATTTATCTTTTTATTCAGCAGCTCTCTCTCTTTGTTTTCATCTGTAATACATAATACATTTTTTGTCACAAGTTTCATAATTACAGAAAAACTAAGAACGGTGGGAACCTTGGGACCAGGTGTGGGACCCACAATCCCCATAAAGGGCATATTGATGAGGGACACTCTGGATGTCATAATTGCACTGTTCTCACTTCTCAAGTCCAACCAAATCATAATACTTTGAGTGTGTGCCAGCATGGTTTTATGCGTAATAGATCTTGCCAGACTAACTTAATTTCTTTTTATGAGAAGGAAAGCAGGGACCTCGATTCTGGGATGGCAGTGAATGTGATTTACTTAGACTTTGCTAAAGCATTTGATAGAGTGCCACACAAAAGGTTACTGGTTAAATTAAGGAATGTGGCCTGGAACATAGTATTTGTACCTGGATAGAGAACTGGCTAAAAGATAGACTACAAAGAGTGGTGGTAAATGGAACATTTTCTAATTGGACCAGTGTTGTTAGTGGAGTACCGCAGGGCTCTGTACTAGGTCCCTTGCTTTTCAACTTGTTTATTAATGACCTGGAGGTGGGCATTGAAAGTACTGTTTACATTTTTGCAGATGATACTAAATTGTACAGAACTATAGGTTCCATGCAGGATGCTACCACTTTGCAGAGTGATTTGTCTATGTTGGGAAACTGGGCAGCAAACTGGAAAATGAGGTTCAATGTTGATAAATACAAGGTTATGTACTTTGGCAAAAATAATATAAATGCAAGTTATACACTAAATGGCAGTGTGTTGGGAGTTTCCTTAAATGAGAAGGATCTAGGGGTCTTTGTAGATAACACGTTGTCTAATTCTGGGCAGTGTCATTCTGTAGCTACTAAAGCAAATAAAGTTCTGTCTTGCATAAAAAAGGGCATTAACTCAAGGGATGAAAACATAATTATGCCTCTTTATAGGTCCCTGGTGAGGCCTCATCTGGAGTATGCAGTTCAGTTTTGGACTCCAGTCCTTAAGAGGGATATAAATGAGCTGGAGAGAGTGCAGAGACTAAGTGCAACTAAATTGGTTAGAGGGATGGAAGACTTAAATTATGAGGGGAGACTGTCAAGGTTGGGGTTGTTTTCTCTGGAAAAAGGTGCTTGCGAGGGGACATGATTACACTTTACAAGTACATTAGAGGACATTATAGACAAATAGCAGGGGACCTATTTACCCATAAAGTGGATCACCGTACCAGAGGCCACCCATTTAGAATAGAAGAAAATAACTTTCATTTGAAGCAACGTAGGGGGTTCTTCACAGTCAGGACAGTGAGGTTGTGGAATGCACTGCCGGGTGATGTTGTGATGGCTGATTCAGTTAATGCCTTTAAGAATGGCTTGGATGATTTTTTGGACAGACATAATATCAAAAGGCTATTGTGATACTAAACTCTATAGTTAGTATAGATATTGGTATATATAATTTATGTGAGAGTAGAGAGGGGTGTGTGTATATGGATGCTGGGTTTTCATTTGGAGGGGTTGAACTTGATGGATTTTGTCTTTTTTCAACCCAATTGTACTATGTAACTATGTAACTATGTACCTAAGGACCTAGATCTATGCATTTAAAGCATGGTCCCAGAAAAAGTAAATGATTCCTTAAAGGAGAACTAAACCCTGAAAATGAATAGGGCTAAAAATGCAATGTTTTATACGCTGCTTATTGCACCAGCCTAAAGTTTCAGCTTGTCAATAACAGCAATGATCCAGGACTTCAAACTTGTCACAGGGGATCACCATCTTGGAAAGTGTCTGTGACACATGCTCAGTGGGCTCTGAGCAGCTGTTGAGAAGCTAAGCTTAGGGGTTGTTGCAAATTATCAAGCAGAAAATGAGGTTGGCCTGTAATATAAGCTGATGTTACAGGGCTGATTATTAAATTATGTTCTAATTGCACTGATTTCTGTGCTGTCATGTAGTAATTATCTTTATTAATTAGTAATCAGCCTTATTTTTTGACATTTATATTCTATGTGTACTGTATATTGTGAGTGGGTCCCTAAACTCAGTTAGTGAAAGCAGCATGGAGCATGTTCAATGAATCAGCAGAAAAGAATATGGGGAGTTACTGGGGCATCTTTAGAGGCACAGATCTTCCCTGCTAATGGGCTTTGGTTGTCTGGGGCTGGTATAGAAGCCTAAAACATAATGTACAACATTTAGCCTACTTCTTTAGTTTAACTTTCCTTGTCCTTTAATTTACATGATTTATTTCTAACATCTAGGTAGGGGTATTCAGAACACATGTAACACTGTTAGCTCCACGTGTTGGAATACAGGTTTGTATGTATTAGCAACAACCATATCAATGTAACATCTGTTATACTGTATTGCCAGTAGATGGCAGTGTTGTGAGGGATAGTCATGTGACATACAAGTTCCCTGTGTTTGCTGTGTTCTGTTATAATAAAGTTGTTATTGATAGCTGTGTAAGAAAGCTACACCACAGAGACTGTCTGTCTGCCTTATCTTTTGCTTAGCTTCCAGAGAGGTTTTTCTATCAGGTTATGGGCCCAGGATACGCTACAGAAGCCCAGGATACCTTACAGCAAGCTACAGCAACTGAGTGCAGGAGACAGCAACAGATACAGAAAGACATACAGCAGAAATGGCTGCCAGCATCCCCTCAGCAAAGATCTCCATCGCAAATCTGACAAATCAGAATTACCAGTCCTGGAAATTCAAGATGAAAATGCTGCTTATAAGAGAAGGTACGTGGAAATGTATAAATGAACCCCGACCTGCACAGCCCACAGAGGATTGGCTAGACAGAGATCAGAAAGCTCAGAGCACAATCTCCCTGTGCATAGATGATGATCAAATCATACATATATGTAACTGTCAGACTGCTAAAGACATGTGGGAAGAACTGCAAAAAGTGCATGAGAGAGCTAATCTCAGCAATAAACTGTATTTAATCAGAAAGCTCTATCAGACTAAGCTGCAGAAAGAGCAGAGCATGCAGGACTATATAAGACAGACCTTAGAGATGGTGGAGAGACTGAGAGGAATTGGAGAAGAAATCAAAGACTTTCATATTGCAGCTCTATTATTGAGCGGCCTTCCTGAAAGTTATGAGACCCTTGTCACAGCACTAGATGCACGTCCTGATGATGAACTGACACTGGAATATGTTAAAGGCAAGCTTGTGGATGAATACAAGCGCAAAACAGAGAGCATAAGGAATGCAAGTGTGTCCAGCTCAGAGACTGCTTTAAAGATGAAAAATAAAACTAAAAACAGCAATGTGCAGCTAGAAAAGCGGGAATGCTTTGTATGCAGGAAGCCAGGACACCTAAAGGCAGATTGCAGAATCTGGAAAGCTAGAATGCAAAAGCAAAGTGGATTGCAACAAGCTAAGAATGCCACTGAATCACAGGAGTATGCATTTCATTCTGGAAATAATGTTACCTCTGTGCAAGCATGGTGTGTGGACTCTGGTGCTACAAGTCATATGACTAATGACAGACATTTCTTCACTCAGCTTGATGAAAGCAAATCAGAAAATATAACTACAGCTAATGGACAATTAATGAAATCAGAGGGAATAGGAGACGGCGTTCTGTACTGTCCTATCTCTCCAGATATCACCAGAAAGATTCATATGAGGAATGTTTTGTATGTGCCAGATCTTGAAAGCAACCTTTTGTCAGTGAAGAAACTCACTAACCAAGGCAACATAGTCACATTTCATGGTGATAGTTGTGTCATCACACAAGGGGACTGCTTACTCGCAAAGGCTAAAATGACAGATGAACTATATCAGCTGAATTGCAGTGAAATGGTTAATATTGCCAAAGAAGATAAACATTCCAACTGCATCCACACTTGGCACAGACGCCTCGGGCACAGAAGTCCTGATATAATAAAGAAAATAGTTGAGAACAACTATGCAAGTGGTATTCAGATCAATCCATGTGATCAGACAATGACCTGTACCAGCTGCATTAAGGGGAAAATGACAAGGAAACCTTTTCCAAAGCAGAGCAGCAGCAAAGCTCATAAACCTCTGGACTTAATTCATTCAGATCTTTGTGGTCCAATGAAAACTATAACTCCAGGAAAGAAAAGGTACTTTCTTACTTTCATTGATGATTACTCTAGATATACCACAGTGTTTCTACTTCACAGTAAAGATGAAGTTCCAGAGAAAATAGAGGAGTATCTTGCTCAAGTAAGTAATAAATTTGGCAGAATGCCCAGAGTACTAAGAACAGACAATGGCTCGGAATATACAAGTGGTAAAACACAAGCCAGTCTCAGAAAACATGGAATAATGTTCCAGACAACTGTTCCATATAACCCAGAGCAAAATGGAGTTGCAGAGCGGATGAACCGCACATTGTGTGAAAGTGGGAGGAGCATGCTATTTGATGCTGATATGCCAACAACATACTGGGGAGAAGCTATTATGACTGCATGTTATCTTCAGAATCGTTTGCCAGGAAAAGCAACAACAAAAACTCCATATGAACTGTGGAACAAAAAGAAACCAGATTTAAGACATATCAAAATTTTTGGAAGTAAAGCCTATGTACACATTCCAAAAGAAAAACGTACAAAATGGGATGCTTGTGCAAAAGAAGGAATTCTTATGGGTTACAGTGAATCTCAGAAAGGATACAGAATTCTGCATCAAGACACAAACAAGGTTACAGTCAGCAGAAGCGTCATTATTGATGAAAGTTCTGTGCGTTTAAAGTTTGAACAACCAACAGAATCTGCCCAAACTGAGAGAGAATCTACATCAATCACTGAAGAAAACAAAGAAAGTGACAAAGAAATAGAGATAACAGCAGAAAATTCAATAACTGTAAATGAACCAGAGGAACCTTCAGTCAGAAGATCAACCAGAACCAATAAAGGTGTTCCAGCTGAACGTTTATCCTACATGGCTCGCAGAGCTGTCCAAACCGAACCTGGTTCATGGAAAGAAATGCAACAACTGCCTCAGCATGAGAAGCTAAAGTGGAATGAAGCCGCTGATGAAGAGATGACATCACTTCATGATCTCCAGACATGGACACTTTCAGAGCTACCTCAAGGTAAACATGCCATAGGATGTAAATGGGTTTTTAAAGCCAAATGCAACTCTGAAGGAAAGATCTGTCGTTACAAGGCAAGGTTGGTTGCTAAAGGTTACTCACAAAAGTTCGGTGAGGACTATGATGCTACTTTTGCTCCTGTTGCTAAACAAAGTACTTTTAGAACACTTTTGACGGTGGCTGCCATGCATAAGATGATTGTGAAACATCACGATATTAAGACAGCTTTTCTTAATGGTGATATAGAAGAAGAAATTTACATGTCTCAGCCAGAAGGATATGTTAAAAAGGGACAAGAGCATCTTGTATGCAAATTGCAAAAATCTCTTTACGGCCTTAAACAATCAGCCCGAGCATGGAACTTAAAGATAAATCAAGTTCTATTGAATGAGGGATTTACAAGAAGCAAAGCTGACCCATGTCTATACTCTAAACAAATAGATGCTGAATGGATGTATCTGCTAGTTTATGTAGATGACTTGATTATTGTTCACAAAAGCAACAATAACATTGCAAAGTTAACAGGAGTACTCAATGAGCACTTTGAAACCAAAGATCTTGGAGAAGTGACATATAATCTCGGAATTGACATCCAGCGTGAGAAAGATGGAAGTTTCCTATTAAACCAGAGTGCAAAAATTGAATCAATTCTACAGCAATTCAACATGACAGAAGCCAAAGGAGCAAGTACACCTATGGATACAGCCTACCCAAGGTTAGAAGGAGAAGATGATCTTCTCACATCCAATGAAGAGTACAGACAAGCAGTGGGGGCACTTCTCTACATTGCAACCACTACTCGTCCAGACATTGCAGTCGCCATGTCTCTTCTTTGCAGACGAGTTGATAAACCACGTCAAAGAGACTGGAATGCAATCAAAAGAGTTATGAGATACTTGAAACAGACAAAGGACTTATGTTTGAAACTTTCAGCAAGTGATGACTTGAACCTCACAGGATATGTGGACTCTGATTGGGCCGGTGATCACAGTACACGCAAATCCACCAGTGGTTACTTATTCAAATTGGGAAACAGTCCTATATCCTGGTCAAGCAAGAGACAGATGTCAGTGGCATTGTCTTCTACAGAAGCTGAATACATATCAGCAGCTTTTGCTTGTCAAGAAGTTGTATGGTTACAGCAATTAATCAAGGATCTTGGAAAGCCGACATCAGAACCTACTGTGTTATTTGAGGACAATCAGGCATGCATTAAGCTTGCAACAAGTGAGAAGATGAATGCAAGAACCAAGCACATCGACGTCAGACATCATTACATTCATGACTTAGTTGATCAGAAAGTGATTGTATTGATATATTGTGAGTCTGAAAAAATGATTGCTGATGCCATGACAAAGCCACTCGCTAGAAATAGATTTGTGAATCATAGATCAGAAATGGGACTGACATAGATAGTAGTTGTTGAGTGGGGGTGTTGGAATACAGGTTTGTATGTATTAGCAACAACCATATCAATGTAACATCTGTTATACTGTATTGCCAGTAGATGGCAGTGTTGTGAGGGATAGTCATGTGACATACAAGTTCCCTGTGTTTGCTGTGTTCTGTTATAATAAAGTTGTTATTGATAGCTGTGTAAGAAAGCTACACCACAGAGACTGTCTGTCTGCCTTATCTTTTGCTTAGCTTCCAGAGAGGTTTTTCTATCACCACGGGGTAGGGTCCTCCATCCTTTTGTCTCCTTGACACTGAGCACTTAATCTGTATTGTAATTATATTTTATATTTATGTGAATTGCATTTCTAATAAATCACTTATTGTTACTTATTAATGCATTGACCCCTTGTTTGTTACTACTCATATATTGTTTTGCTGTACAGTTCTTTGCCCTCAAGGAGCACTTATACAAATAAAAATATACATACATACTGTACATGTGTCTGCATATAAAGAGCAACTTTTAAGGCCATTTTCTTACCTCATTTTTGCATGGACAAATATTTTCTTGCATGTACTGAAAGTACAAATTTAAATGGTTATCTAAACTTCATACATATATCTCTGGAATCTTTACTTAACCAGCCAATGAGTGCAATGTGAGCATGAAATGCATAAGGCTGTACACCTTTTTTGTCTTTGACGTTATGCCTGATGGCTCATTCCTATTTAAAATCTGTGCATGTCTTTTCCTTGTATACTTTTATACACGTATTTACAATATGTATATACTATATAAATATACTATATTACACTACATTTAAATTAGAGGTTGGATATCCCTGCCCAAATAGGAACACCAGTAACATAGCTAAAGCCTTAAAGGGGTGGTTCACCTTTAAGTTAACTTTTAGTATGTTATAGAATCTCCAGTTCTAAGTTACTTTTCAGTTGGTCTTAATTTTTTCTTTTTTACCGTTTTTGAATTATTTGCCCCTTTCTCCTGACTCTTTCCAGATTTGAAATGGGGGTCACTGACCCTATCTATGATCTTTAAGGCTACAAATTTATTGTTATTGCTACTTTTTGTCCCTCATCTTTCTATTCAGGCCCTCTCCTATTTGTATTCCAGTCTCTTATTCAAATCAATGCATGGTTGCTAGAGTAGTTTGAAGCCTAGCAACCAGATTGCTGAAACTGCAAACTGGAGAACTGCTGAATAAAAAGCTATATAACTCAAAAACAACAATTAATAAAACATGAAAACCAATTGCAAATTGTCCTGGAATATGTCTCTCTACAAAATATTAAAAGTTAACTCAAAGATGAACAAGCCCTTTAAACAGATACTGAAAACAGAAAGTAAACAGTTTTTTACATTTATCATAACATTGTATTTGCATGCAATTTATAATTTTGCCATATTAGTATTAGCCTGATGTTTTTACATTACCTATTTGATGTTATTCTCTTATAGGAAACACTGTGAGTATCCTAGTGGATGATCTGACTTCTCAAAGCTCAGAGAACCTTTGCACAGTGCTGCTCAACAGCAAGAAGAATAATCAGGTAGTTGGGTAAAATGTGTTAATATGGCAGGAGTGTTTGTTTGTTTGTACAGATATATGATCCGTTATTTAGAAGTTCCACATTACGAGAAGACCATCTCCAATAGACCCTATTTTATCCAAAAAATTTCCTTTTCTCTGTGATGATAAAAACATGGATGCAAAACAGTCCAATTGGGTTTATGTAATGTTTAAAATATTTTTTAGTAGATGTAAGGCTTTAAAGACAAGAATTCTAAAGACCATATCCACATTAATGGAGGTACCACAAAAAAACTAAATGGTTGGTGTTCACTGCAGGGATATCACTCATATGTGAAAAATGTTTATTAAGTCATATTAAGACATACCCTTAAATCCCATCCTCATCCTCCACTGTGCATAACACAGTAGCCCCAGCAAATAATTAAACACATTGGGGACCCCTAACAATTATTTCCAAATGCTAACAAACCCCACCAGGTTTATCTCCCGCAGGCAGAGCATGGAACACACAAACAGAGTATGGCACACACAGGGAGCATAGGGCAGGCAGGGTATGGCATACAGGGGGAGCATAGGGCAGGCAGAGTATGGCACATACAGAGAGCATAGGGCAAGCAGAGTATGGCACACACTGGGAGCATAGGGCAGGCAGAGTATGACACACACAAGGAGCATAGGGCAGGCAGAGTATGGCACAAACAAGGACCACAGGGAAGGCAAAATACAGCAGGAGACAGGGATTGTACAAGTCCCATGACTTGGGGCAGCTGGAAAATTGACAATATGTCTAGCCCCATGTCAGATTTCAAAATTGAATATAAAAAAATCTGTTTGCTCTTTTGAGAAATGGATTACAGTGCAAAATTCTGCTGGAGCAGCACTATTAACAGATTCATTTTGAAAAAATGTTTTTTTCCCGTGACAGTATCCCTTTAAGTAATGTAATATATATGTTAGAATGGCCTTATGGCATAAAGTAGTGGGGATTCTTTTAGCCCAGAATGTTACCCAATGTCCAAGCGCAGGTGTCATCTTGCTCAGATTCCAATGGGGCGGAGCCTTAAAGGAGAAGGACAGGTTAAAACTAAGTAAGCTTTATCAGAAAGGTCCATCTAAATACACCAGTAAACCAAATACCAAAGTAATGCTGCTCTGAGTCCCCTGTCAAAAGAAAAACTGCATTTCTTTCCTTCTATTGTGTACACATGGGCTTCTGTATCAGACTTCCTGCCTTCAGCTTAAACCTCATTGCCCTGGGCAAGAGCATGCTCAGTTTGCTCCTCTTCCCCCCCCCCTCCCTTCTCTACTGTAATCTGAGCCCAGAGCAGGGAGAGACTCAGGCAGGAAGTGTTGTCACACCACATTAATACTGCAGCTCCTATCCTAAACAAACAGAGAGCTTCTAGAGTACTCAGGTATGGTAAAACATTCTACAGAATAAAAATATTCTAGCTTGCACTATTGCAGCTTATCTATTGGCAATAAAATGCCTCCGTAGCTTTCCTTCTCCATTAAAACATGTATTGATCGTCTTAATCCAGACCAAACTGAAGATGTAGAGAGGAAATAGCAACAGAATCTGCAATCAGCTCTGTCCTCTAAGACGTTACGTACATTTGCTCCTAATGATCAATTGCATGGCCTTAATTATGAAGCTGGTCCAAAGTGGGTCTCTGTAGCAATAACTGATGTTACTGGACTTGTGTCATACAATGTACATTATGAAGACAGGCAACAATAACAGTACCTTAATGGACAGCATGGATTGCCACAAAGTAGTTCCCAGTGACAAGTGGCTGCCCCATTCAGCCAAGGAACTAAAGAAACAAGTATTTCACCATGACTCTGCTCATATAGTGAATTGTGTTAACTCTTCCCGGAATGTGCCTTTTGGTCAGACTTCTAATTATGAGCAGCCACAGCAGGGTGCCTCCAAGTTGAAAGGACAATTATGCTAGCTAGGAGGAGGACTGTTGTGGTCCACTAGGGAGATGCATGTCTAAATGTTATTTCATTACTAAGTAATCTTTTGATAGTGGATGAACTTTTCTAGCTTCATTTCTGCTTGCTCTCTATGGTTAAATATACTTCTTTCTTGCAAATGTCTGTATGTAGCTAGAAATGTTGGAACTGTAATAAATACATTTTAAGCATAACCATTGAGTCCTGCACAACTTCCACATCCCACAGATGTGTGAGGCACAAGCTGGTGAGTGTAGAAGAGGTTTTTCCTGAAATACCTCGTTTCTTAGGCCTTATTCTAGGTAACCAAGGAATAAGCTGTGTTTATTTTTTTTTTACTATGTTTTTTACTTACGCAGAGAGATGGTTCTCTATGTACGCAAATAAAACAATTCTGTTTCTGGAGCCAAATGGTGTTTTGAAGGCCAAATAGGATATGTGTCTTCTGTCTGCCTGAGTTCAAAACAGACTGAAAATTAGATTTTGATCTCAAATGTCTGAACTGTATATTGTCAGAAAAACTGAATTTGGCACACACAATTCCATTCTGTGTTACCAGTTGTAGACACAAAAATATAGGGCCTCAGCCCCTTTGATGTTAATTGCCTGTGCAAATTATCTCTTCATTTTCATTTAAATCTGAGCCACCCGACCTCCTGTCAAAATACTATGTAACTGCAGCTCGCAGAAATCCCCATAAGACAAAAAAAAAAAACAATTGGGGGAGTTAAGACATTTTGAAAAAGTACCATTCAGGTAGGTATCTGAGGCTGAAAATTTACAAGATGGCGTTATGTTCCATTTTTATGTTTCCATTTCATGTCATTAACCACCTCGTTTAGTTATGGAAAGAATTTGCAGTGAACACTGCTTTCTGATTTTCATAATAAAATATAAAATAAGCTCTTATTTACATCTTCAGTGCAAAATCCCTCCATGACTAAACCAGATGGTTAATAGCATGAAATGTTGTGTAACTTCACAGTGTGAAATTGCTAAGATACATTATACCTTGTTCATAGCGAAAACCTTTCCTTTGCAGCAATGCCATATTTATGTCGCAAGAATGCATGGTTGCCACTGACATTGGGAACTTCCACAGGATTTTTCTTTGCTTACTTCATGGTTTACACACTTTTTGGACAAAAATCACATCTGTTAGAGATTCGTTCATGGAAGAATGCTGAAGACCTGCCAGGGGATGGAATCTCCCATTTTCATCTTCCAGGTAATTTAGCAAAATTAATTCTACAAAAAAAGTTATGCTTGTGTTCTAAAAATAGTCTGTGCTGGTCTATTTATTTTGTTGAATTTCTATGGCAAAAAGAAAGTTTGAGTGCTCTCCTTCTTCTCATCTTATGCTCATAATTTGGATGTTCGGTACATTTATCTAAAGAGGATTGAAGCATTCACTGAAAGTCACACATTGGCTCTGCGCAGATTCTTCTGCTTTATACAAAAAGAAAGTTAGCACAACCTCTCGCAAACAATTTTATACCTCGCATATTTCTATAGTTTTAATGAACAATTTTACTGAATTTATCAGGCTGGGGAAAAAAACATATATGGGGAAATGTAATATATGTTGTCAATGACCTTCTTTACCATTTACCAGTACTAGCAGTGTCTACCTTGCCTACACTTGCCTCTCTTGGCTTGTTCCCCACCTGCTTTTATCTCTTATCGAGAGGTAATCTATATGATCATCACATAGAAAATTTGTGAGAAAGTTTTACAGTTTTTGTATGATACACTCAGCTCCATTTAAGCTAAGGTTCAGTTTAAGGTGGCATTGGTCATCCATGAAAAAAATGGCAGTAAGATATGTGGATCATCTGCATATATGTGATGTTTAAGGCCAAATGAAGAAAGTGTACAGGGAAAACAGTAGATGACCAAGTACAGAGCTCAGAGAAAGAAGGACAATAGAGAAGGAGCAGTTAAAAAGAACTTGACGGCGCATACCAATAGAATAGAGTATTTGCATTAGAAGGGAATAGTCAACCATATCAAAAGCAGAGGATAAGTCCAGGAAATTTAAAATAGTGTCCTTGGCAGCCTTTAGATCATTTACAACTCCACATAAGGCATTGTCATTGGAGTGTGCAGGTCAAAAGCCAAACTGCACAGGGTCCAGCAGATTATGGGTGCAGAGAAAGTTGTTAACTGTCAAGGGTTAGGTAAGGGGTTCAGTTGATGAAGAGGAGGAAGATGAGTCCTATAGGAAGGAACTGGCTGTGCCCACGGAACACAAAGGGAAAGGCAGGAACAGGGTGACAAGGGAGTAGTCTGTCAGAGTGGAACAGGTTGGAGAGGGTGAAGAAGAAGAGAGCGACAAGTCTGGACAGGAGCAGACTGGGTAGGAGCGGGATGGAGCAGGTGTAGAACAGGAACAGACTGGATGAGACAGGACTGTGCGGACGTAGATCAGGATAGGATGGTGCAGGTGCAGAATCAAGACAGGACGGTGCAGGCGTAGAATCAGGACAGGACGTCAGCAGTATTGCTACTTCCATCTAGATATCATCAAGATATATATAGTTCCTTTATTATTTCTCTCTCTTGTCATGTGAGTTGCTCCTTAATTTATATACCAGTTTTGGGTTGGGTGAGTGCTTGTTGCTGTAAAAGTTCCATGCCACTGATCTCTGTTATTTATTGTACATCTGACTGTTTGTTTAGAACTTCTTGGAAATGTTGTCCTTTGCTCTGCTTTCCCTGTTGAACAGTCTTTCTTGGAGTGTCATGGTGTTTTACATCTGAAGTATATTCTGTTCTCTTTGCTACAGGTATCTGTGGCCTTAAGGACTGCCTCATTATTACTGTCTGATTTGTCGACAGCTCACTTCTTTCTGCACCAGCATTCATTTATTGCTTGGTTAACTTCAGATCTTGTCTCCAGAATGTTAATCTGTGCGCTGTATGAGTCAGGTAGACTACACAGCAGTATGATTAATACTTGACTGTCTTTTATATACTCTCCAATTGGCCAGAGAGTTATGCCACAATCTCCAACACTACATTTATACGATTGTGTGTATTATCCTGTGCCTAGTCTCATCTGGTAGAGTTTCCTTAGCAAGAGTAGCTTACTATTCTAACTGGATCTTTCATGTAGCTTTTCCCATGTGCCTTTAGCAGTGTTCAGATGCCTTATATAAATAAGCTGGTCATCTTTCAATTTATTGTAGCATGTGTCTGTTTTTCTTATCACATTCCTCAGGATTAATATCTGGTCTATCCATAATTATAACTTCCCAGTTCCCACATGTCCTCTCTGGATAGCAGCATTTCTGCTTTAAACTTCCCCAGTTGGTATTTTTCATTATTCAGCTTGGCTCTGAGTCTGAGCTTCCAGCAGTATGTCTCACCTCCTTGACTGTATAATGCTGTGCTTCTTATTTGTTCATTATAGATCACAGTACCTATGGGATACTTCTTATGTCAGTCTGTTTATTGAGGGTTCAAGTGGTACCACTTTGGTAGAGGGAAGTCCAACAAGGATTTGTGTCTGGTTTTGCACAGAGGTAACTGCAGTATTACATACTGTAGCTGGTCAATATGACAATGCCAAAATAGATGGCCTACCACTTTTACTGTACAATTGCGTGGACCTCCCTGAGCAGTGACAATTGCTGGTAACCATTTGATAGGCCCTTTGCAGTTCCTTGCCAATACGGTTTGTCCAACACTTAGGGGCACATTTACTAAGGGTCGAATTTTGAAGTTAAAAATTTTTGAAAATTCAACCATCGAATTTGATACTTCGATAGTCGAAGTTCAAAATCGTTCAAAATCGTTTTACAAAAAAATACTTTGACTACTCAAAACTAAGCCAAACACAAAGGTTATAGGAGGTACCCCATAGGCTAAACAGCAATTCGGCAGCGTTAAGGTGGCGAAGTGTAGAAGTCAAAGTTTTTTAAAGAGACAGTACTTTGATTTTCGAATGGTCGAATTTGTGAAGTATTTTCCATTCGAATCGAATTTTGGCCTATTCGATGGTCGAAGTACCCAAAAATGACTTCAAAATTTGAAGCTTTTGAATTCGAAAATTCACTTTGACCCTTAGTAAATGGGCCCCTAAGCTGCCGCATTATTCTCCTCTCTCCTCCCCTTATATTAAACTGGTGGTTTTTCACATGATGACTAAGATCTGGTTTCAGCAAGTCTAACCAATACCAAATATTGTGGCACATGAATAACATTGCAGTGGTACAGCTTGTAGTTGCATGAACTGAATTCCTATAGGATAACAAAAACCTTGACAGTTTATGCTGCAGGGATTCACTGTCATAATGGAAATAGAGAAGAAATTACCCTCGCACACCCTGGCCTTCCCGATCTGTACAAGTCCCAGGTGCCTAGTGAAGGAGGCGTTGGCAACCTCAAATTCAACGTGAAAGGCAAGAAATCACTGGCACAACTTGGGTTACTTCTAGCAGGGAAACCCCTTGCTCATTTATTGCGGATGCAACGTTTCGGGGCGTAACCCCTTTGTCAAGCTTGACAAAGGGGTTACGCCCCGATTCACTGTCATAAGTCATTGACCACAGTGACATAGTTTGTACAAATCTTTAAGCTAAAGCATTTGTTGCAGGATGGTATGGATATACCCCTTTGTTTTACTTACGCAGAGAGATGACACTCTATGGGGTATATTTATCAAAGAGCGAAGTTAGAGATCGCCACAGTCCTCTAGAGTGATATTCTGCCACTCGCCATTCATTTCTATGGGATTTTGAAAGGCGTATTTATCAAAAGATTAACTTTAACTTTCACCCATTGATAAAAATCCCATAGAGAAAATACAGAATCCAGAATGACACTGAGCATATTATTAATATTCTACATTATTTGAATTGCATAAAATATCTCACAAAAATGTATGGGATTTCTTTGGGATTTTGAAAGGCGTATTTGTCAAAGGATGAACTTTCACTTTCACCCATTGATAAATACGCTTTTAAAAATCCCATAGAAATGAATGGAGAGTGGCGGAATTTGACTCTAGAGGGCTGTGGCGATCTCTAACTTCACGTTTTGACAAATATACCCCCTTGTCTACACTCATTAGCTTGTGGCTCGTAGAGACGAATTTCACTCTGGCGGACTGTGGCGATCTCTAACTTCACTCTTTGATAAATATACCCCATTAGCAAGAAATGCAACATGTGACTCCAGCATTTCATAACACAGTGACCCCAGTGATACAAAGTTGACAGCTACAGGAGATGCCATCAGAAGGACAACTGCTATGTGTTAAAAGTTAAAATAGATTTTATTTGGCAACCATTTCTAGTACTAACTCTGATACAAAACTGCTTTTAAGTTGGCGCCCTACTAATGTGAGAATTTTTTGTGGTTGTGCTGTAATTTTCAAAATATGCAATATTCTGGCAACATGATTTTTTTTATGATAAATACAATTTGTAAACCTTCTATTTAACATAACAATGCATATGTAGATAATAGTGCTTTCCCATTGCTTCTACTAAATCTTTCCTTGTTTTACACCACAGAAGACAGTAGTGAGAGTGAGGAACTCTCGAAAAAGGTCAGAGTACTTTGTTGGATCATGACTGCACCATCAAACCTAAAGACCAAAACTATTCATGTGAAGAATTCCTGGACCCGCCACTGCAATGTAGCGCTATTCATGAGCTCCACCACTGATGACAACTTCCCCACAATTGGTCTGGAAACTGGGGAAGGCAGAGACAAACTTTTTTGGAAAACAATACGCGCCTTCAATTATGTCCACCAGCATTACTTAAATGAGATGGACTGGTTCCTCAAGGCAGATGATGATACATTTGTAATAGTGGACAATTTACGATGGATGCTTTCAAATTATACCCCTGACCAGCCTATTTACTTTGGGAAGCGCTTCAAACCATATATCAAGCAGGGCTACATGAGTGGAGGAGCTGGATATGTTCTTAGCAGGGAAGCTCTTAAACGCTTTGTGGAAGGTTTCCGTACTGGTGTCTGCAAACACTTAACCCCAACAGAAGATGTAGCATTGGGTTTCTGCATGCCGCTAGTGGGAGTGATAGCTGGGGACTCAAGGGACACTGAGAAAAGAGAGACTTTTCACCCATTTTCCCCCGAAGTCCACCTTAATGTGAGATATCATCACAATAAGCTACACTGGTACTGGATCTACAGTTTCTATCCTGCTGTGGAGGTTAGTGTTCAAAATACAAATATGAGTTCTAAGTCATGTTCTGTATATACAAACAGTTAAAATTTTTACATGTTTTTTTTTAAATATTAATAATGAGACTCAACAATGCTTCTTATGGCACTCAAGAGTGCATTAGTCTGGAAATGGATGGTTCTTGCAGCCATAAGTGCTCCTAACAAATTACCATAGCACAAATGAGCCTGTCCAGCCTGTTTTGATGTATAACATACACCAATAGGCTAATTGGGGTGATGGTCGCAACTTAATGTTTGTCTGCAACTATGCTGGAATTCTGTGAAAAAAACATGCTGATTTTTGTCGAAAAATTGCACTTTGCACACTAGGCTATGCATTTTAAGACTGGCCACAGGCCCCTAGACAACTCTTGATTTAAAAGGAAGAGACAGGTAGGATTTCCCCCACCGCCCTCTAGCTTCACTCTACTCTTTGCACTGCCTTTTTGGTCTAGTAAGGAGCAGAGTGCCAGGTACAAGTGATTTTAAGTGAGCACCAAGTGCACCTTAGTTCTTGAAAATTATTTCTGGAATTCATAAAAGTTATTTGTATAACAACTGTGCTTTTTGGATTTTTATGATGAATGTTGTGTATTTTGCTTTGCAGGGCCCCCAGTGCTGCTCAGATCTGGCTAACTCCTTTCATTACATTAGTCCTGAATACATGTACACTTTGGAATATTTTGCGTACCACCTTAGACCATATGGATACCAATATCGTTACCAGCCATTGCTACCAGAGAATGCAGACAAGCTCCCTGTTCACACTCAGAATGAAACTGTGCAATCTAATAGAACCATATCTGACGTTGACATCAAACCTTGAATTCCTGAGACTTCATGGGAATTTGGACTTACAATTAAGTCTTAGAATGATCTAGACAATGACTCCCTATGATATTTTGTTTTCAACCTTTTTTGTATTTTACTGTGTATAATATTTGATGACCATCTCTTGTCAGTTTAGAATTTTAACTAATAATTACTTGCTAGGTTAGCTAACAGCAACCAAGCACTTGTAAGAATGAAGAATGAATAGAGGATTCCTCAACAGCTATGGAAGCAGTAAAAAAATATAGTTCTAGCAGTGAAACAAATGAAAACCAAGAGCAAAATAGCAATATGTCCAAAGGTAAATCCGATTTAATGCATATGTCATGTAATAAAGGCATTATGTTTATCCAGGTGCAGTTACCCATAGCAGTAAATTAACAGATAGCATTTACTGATCACCTGTTTAAAAGTAAACATCTTTTTGGTTACTATCAGTTACTGCATCTGCGCAAACTTGGTGCTTTTTATAACATATGGGGGTTAGTATCTCAGTGCATGAGTTCAATGCTTAATTTCAGGTAGCTACTCATTTGTAGTCAGCATCAAAGCTATGGAACATGTATGTACAGTATGATTGCCACCATCCATTGGCGAAATTCATTGTCACTTGAAAACAAAATAGGCCACAGACTGAACTGAACTAGTACTTAGAACCCCATTCTGCACACATCAGCATGGTTAATGTGAGCTCTGTCAAGTCAGTTTAAGCAAAAGCCATTTTTAATATTGTGGCTCACCCAAATCGCCTGGCAAAAGCAGTGACAAGGAAAGAAGTCAGAACTCACCCATATAAAAATGATGCATGTCTGACATTAGTCACTTTCCTGGGCAAAAATATAACCATAAGGGTAAACAGCACCATCCAAAGTTCAAAAGCCTGTTTACTTGCACCCCACACTGGCAGGTGAAGTCTAAGGTATTAACATTTTCTGCACTCTTTGGTGGTGCTGCTTTATTAAAAACCCTCTGAGTATCTCTTGCACCTACAGTAAGCTATGCCAGGATCTAACCTCATATAGTCCTATCTTGCACATAGCCTCCTACTAAGGGTCTTCTTCCACCCCCTTTAGCAAGTGAGGTCCAAAGAGGCATAACCACGAGACCCCTCTCCTTTTATGCACTTGGAACCACATGACATCCCTGACCACTAAAAAACAACCAGTTGCCCCAGGCCATGCCTGACCAATAGAAGGAAAAATCCTCCCAACTCTGTGCAGACCCCGCTCATACATGGAATTCTCTTCATTACCCACAGGACGTCAAAACTCTGGGAATATGATTTCTGCCCTTTAAGTCTTTGCCCCACCCCTAAACACCCTTTCCCCTATTTTACAACTGGAAATACGTTATTATTTCAGTCATGTGACACAAATTACATCACTAAACACAGATTATAACTAAAGCACTGTTTACAATAATATATTGTAAAGGATTTTCATTACACTGGTGCAGTATAAGGATATGTTCTATTTTACAGTTTATTCAACACTTTTGTATAAACAATGTGTGTGTAATGTCAATTTATATAAAAACCTTTTAGGTTCCTTGTTCAGTTTTTAAAATAAAGGACATTTCCTGTTCAGCTAAAATTACAGGATTTACAGCAGTACAAAAGCCCAGGAACAACTGTGATAAGAATGTTACAGGCTTTCAAATTAGTAGCACTAGAAATTTCTAGTTCCGAATGAAATGCGGACAATCAGTGGCGTAACTACCGGGGGAGCAGGGGGAGTGATTGGGCCAGGGCCTGCACCCCCTCAGGGAGTTCTTTAGTAATTGTGGCCGTACGGAGGGGGGTGGGGCCCGGCTGCACATCCCGCCTGCAGACAATGGGTTGAATTTCAAAGAAAAAACTAAACTGGGTCTCAGTCCATGTTCTAATTGCTACCATCCATAATCCTAGTGATAGGGTCAGAGAAGTGATTTATGAGGGCTTATCTCTTAAAGGTGCTGTTCACCTTTAAATTAACTTTTAACATGATGTATTGGAGAGAGTGATATTCTGAAACAATTTGCAACTGTTTTTAATTATTTGTTATCTGTGGTTTTTAAGTTATTTAGCTTTTTATTCAGCAGCTCTCCAGTTTGCCATTTCAGCAATCGGGTTGCTAGGGTCCAAATTCCCCTAGCAACCATGCATTGATATAAATAAGAGACTGGAATATGAATAGGAGAGGGTCTGAATAAAAAGATGGGTAATAAAAAGTAACGATAATAATACATTTGTAGCCTTACAGATAATTCATTTTTTAGATGTGGCCAGTGACCCCCATTTGAAAGCTGGAAAGAGGCAAAAGAGAAGGGTCAATAACTCAAAAACTATAAAATATAAATAATGAAGACCAATTGCAGAATTGCTTGAATTGGATATTCTATAACATACAAAAAGTTAACTCAAATGTGAACCACCCCTTCAAGTGCAGGGCAGTGTGCATAATGCAAAACATGGATGCAAAACCATTATTGCAGTTCTTTGCACTCCAACCTGTCATTCCTTAATACAACTGAGATATTCATTGACTTATGCAGGTAGTGCTGTATTCATGGAGGACACACAGCAGCGGTGCATCCCTTTGGACCCTCCCCAGTTGCATATAATTTAGACATGTAAGCTAGGGTGCACCACCAGGATAAAAGCGCTTGTAAGGGGGGTTAAGGGTTAATGCCCCGCCGTCACCATGGCAACCAACCTTCACTGGAATGATGGATATCCACACGATGATAAAATCACAAAAATAAAGAACTTTTATTGGTAATGCTTTCCAGTATCCATTAACTTTGTACAGTCCATACACAGTCCCATGGGTTTCACTTACTCCCTTCCTTGCAGAGCAATAACTTCCTTTTACGAACCCCTCACACGAAATCACTGGAGACACAGGAACACCCCTTTCCAAGGCGACTTACCACCTTCCTACTTCAGTCGGGCTGACACCACGGCAGTGCACCGCTGACCTTTTAGGATAGGAATTTTCCACCTTCTGGTCCTACTAGTCCAGCATACATCCTATGCCCCTCTGGCCTACTCCAGATAGGATTTTTCTTGCGTCCCTCCTTCAGGATGTTCGTATTCCCCCTAACACTCCAGCCCTCACTGGCAAAGCCTTGGCTCCTAAGCCACTTACTCCTCGTTGGGGTCTTGGCTACCCATGGTCCACTCACTATCTATAGTACCTAGTACTTTTACGGTAGCCTATCACTATCTACTTTTCTTCAGAAGCATCCACTGAACACCCATTACTGTGTTTCATCCCTTTATATACTATCCCATAACAACCATCCCCTTAACATTCACTGTACATGTGCTTTTAACATTTCCCTATCATGTACTGTCCTCACTGCAGTGCAGTGCATGTGCCTTTCCCTAATTCACTACATGAAACCTTTATCATACATTTGCATGACAACCCTGCCACCTTGTGGTGCATTTTACACATTACAGTCTCCAAAACATTTAACACTTCCAATCACTTACATTTAACACTTTCAATCATTTCAACATTTTTTACAACACTCACATTCACTTTACACATACAATACACGTTTTCATGCACACAACTCAATCACCTTCTTACACGCTAGGGAGCCCTGTATTTAATTCCTACCCATGGCTATATATCATATTTATAATCACAACCTCTCTCGGATGAGCCCTCTCAAAGGGGTGCAACTATGTCTGATGAGATGATGAGATGAGATGAGATGAAGCACAGGTACAGTTGCATTAATTTTGGTGAATTGGATGCAATTGCGGTAGGTGCAGTGCCATTGGGTCAAAAGCATCACCTCTTGCAACTGCAATGTGGCTGGAATTCTTGGAAGAAAGAATAGTGATAGGCAAATTTGGGGCATTTTGCTTCGCCGAAAAATTCCCAAAACTGCAAAAAATTAGTGAAACGACGCTGGTGTCTCATTTTTGATGCCGGCGTCCATTTTTTTGACACTTGCGAATTTTCACATCGGTTTCGCGAAAAAAACCCATTAGAATTGTGCTGGAAATTGCATTTTGATCACTGCTCTTGCGGATGTACATCTGCCCTTTTGTTTCCCAGTTCCTCATGGGTGATCCAAGGATAACACACAGAATTACTTGGGTAGGGACACAATCAAGTATCTAAACTTTGTGAGTACCTGGGGAGCAATCCCACAAAAAATCTCCGCAGTGAAACACAAGCTGCTCTTTTTTAGCCACCCTGTATATCTAACAGTAATGGGTTGCTCTATTATAGGATCTTATGGGATACGTTTCTTACTGTGGCCTAATGCTCCAGGTTTCCCTCTGCATCCATCCCTTCCCAAAGTGAAGTCCAAAGATAAAAGAGGCATGTGCTTCATTGTGTTGATGATAGGGTTAACATTTAACAGTTGTTGAATTGTAATACATTATTATTTAGAAATTATTCATGAAACCTGATTGAACTGTTTTGAAGCTACATACACATAATCACTAGATGTTATTATATTTCATTATTTTGAATTTCATTACAGTACTGACAGGACAGAGAAGAAAAATCGGATGGGCAAATTGCGGAGTATTCATTTCCAGCACTTACTATGGACAGTGGCATCATTTGCATCTAATTTACAAGCTTTCTTAGCTTCTCAGCTCTCCTTGAATGAAACAGAACAATATCAATCAATTATATAAAAAAACGCTATGCTACAACAGGTAATAACAGGTATCAGATCTGTTATTCGGAAACTTGTTACTCAGGAAGCTCTAAATTACCATCTACCATCAGTCAATTTTAAACAAATAACTCAAATTTTTTTTGAATTTTTCCTTTTCCATGTAATAACAACACAGCACCTTGTACTTGATTCCAACTAAAATATAATTAAGACTTAATAAAGGCAAAACAATCCTATTGGGTTTAATTAATGTTTAAAGGGGTTGTTCACCTTTATATTAACTTTTACTATGATGTAGAGAGTGATATTCTGAAACAATTTGCAATTGGTTTCACTTTGTATTATTTAGCTTTTTATTCAGCAGCTCTCCAGTTTGCAGTTTCAGCAATCTGGTTGCTAGGGTTCAAATTACCCTAGCAACCATTCATTGATTTGAATAAGAGACTGGAATAGGAGATGACCAGTAATAAAAAATAGCAATAACAATAAGAAGGTTATTTATTAAAGTACGAATGCCAAAAACTTGAAAAAACATTTTTAATAAAAAATCCGAATTTTTAGTGGAAAAAACCTCGAATTTTTCAAGATGTATTATACCCCGAGAATTGAAAAAGTCAGAATTCAAAAATCCAGCATTTTAGACCTACTGATGTTGTATATAAGTCAATGGCAGAGGTCCCTATACTATTTGGAAGTTTCTGTGGGCTGCGCTGGAATAAGCTGAAAATCCGACGATTTGAACTTTTCTGGCAACATTTGTTTTTTCCCGAAAACCCAGAAAAAATTTGAGAGATTTGGGAAAAAACTCAGAGAAAAATAGTATGATTTTCAAATTTTTTCATTTTTGTCCCCGTTCCAATTAAATCATGCTTTTTTAATAAAAAATAAGGTCAACTCGTGGATTCTAGTTTTGTCTGACTTTTTGTGATAAAGTACATGTGCATTTTGGTGAATAAGAAGAAGCATAATTGTCTTAAAAGAATAATGCATTTGCGCTGCAATGATGATGGATTTGTAGGGAAAAAAATTGGCATTGTGGGAAGAAAATATGGTGGTTTCATTCGAAATTACACTTTGCACTCTGTGTCATCAGTTAGTGAATGTGCCCTATAGAGGAGGAGATTTGTCGCTGGGCGGCTAATCTCCCCGAATCTGAGTGTGTGTCTCTGCCCTAAGAGAGGGAAAAATGGAGGATGTCGCAACTTCTTTGGAAATGGTAAAGCTGAGCTGTGGAGCAGCAGAGAATTGATCAAGTGACTGGAAGACACAAGCTTTCTATGTGTAGAGAAGTTGACACATGTGTTTATTTGCAATCTAACCACTAGCTATTTTAAAAGACTTTATACATTTTAATAGTAAATTTATCTCACATTTTTTATATTTTTTTTTTTTATTTCTGGTTTGGGCTGCGCTTTTCTGTAAATAGACTGATGAATCCCAACTCACATTTGCATGTATTGTAGCAGCCCTACTATCATTGTTCAATCACTTGTTTTCCCACTTGCTCTTTTTCCTTCAAACCTTTATTGCAAAAGCCATTATCACAACTAATGACTTGCTCTTACTCACCATTATTTGCAGCCTTCTATGACCATCAGTGTCATATACAATGCCCACAACATGTTTGTTTAAAAAGTATTTGTGTCTGGAATCTGGATGTGATCTGGAGACATGACATTAGGTGCAGTGTCCTGAAAGGACATGTAAAGGTAATTTCACTGGGGGGGATAATTTATATTGACACAGTACCCTTTATATGTTGGAATTATAAAAATGTAAATTACAAAAGTTCTTAGCACAGCACTCTCATCAATCTTACATTACATAATAAAGACAAAAGAGATCCTCTTATGCCCTAGACATAAGCCCAACCTAAAACAAATGTGGCAGGTCCCTCAAATGTTAAAGAAATGTTAAATCAAAAATTTTCAACAGTTATTTTAAAGCCAATCCCACTTTAAAATATGAAAAAACACCAGTTTTTTTTTTAATTTCACTTTGTGTCATACATGATATGTCACTGACAGAAGATTGAGGAGGATGCAGGGCCGGATTTAGTGGGCGGGTGCCCCGAGGCCCAGGGCTGGGCCAAGGGGTAGGCAGAGTAGGCACGTGCCTAGGGCGCAAAGTTGGGGTGGCACCAGGCACGTACCTGCTCTGTGGACTACCCCATGTCTGGTTGCATAGCTCCCTGTGCACTACTTCTTCTGCGCATGCGCCTGGGTATGCACGCATGTGCGGCAGATATGCCGGTTTGCGCATGTGCGCGCTATGCCAGCACTGGCGCAGTCAGGTTGCCTAGGACACCTGTTGCGTCTGGCCCGGCTGCGTGCCCCTAGCATCCGCCCATATACTCCCCTCCGATGTGAGCTGTGCTCCCGGGTAAGCGGCTGGGCGTTATGCTGTCCCTTCTATTCTGCCGCCCTAGGCCCGGGCCTTTGTGGCCTCACCACAAATCCAGGCCTGGGAGTATGTAGCTTCATCTTATCAGTTCGGCAGGTCTAAGCTGGCAAAAGAAACTCTGACGAAAGGTGTAATGGTAAATTCGCACTTCAGTGAATTTGCAGAGTAACGATCATCCGTCTGAGTGAAAATTCACCTTGCAGTGTGTGTGTGTGAAGTGTGAAACTTTATTAGCGATGTACTATTTCGCTAATGAATTGTCCTCTACGCCTGTTAGTAAATTGGCAATGTCCCTTCGAGATGGATTTCTGGCGAATTTTCACTAGCGACAGTCACTTCAACCTTCAGTAAATTTGCCCAATGGTCTTTATGCCTCCAGATTTTGTTCCAAGTCAGAAATCCAAAACAAGCAACTGTTTCGAGGCCACTGGGAGCAAAATCCAAGGGGTTGGTGAGCAACATGTTACTCTCAAGCCACTGGTTGGGGATCACTGCACCAATAGATCCTTAACTAACTATTCTGTAACAGGTATAGAAATAATGCAAATAGGACCCCAAGGTGGCAATATACTGTATTAAATAAACTTTTGAGAGTGAAAGTCAAATAGATCTTTAATCGAGTTACTCGGCAGCCTCTTTGTGTGACATGAATATCATGTTCTATGTTATTATTACTAAACATTCTACTAAATGATGAAGATTAAGAGTTCCCTTTTACTAAACTGAAGCATGCTTATAATAAGCTCACATTATGGTGAAAATATGTACAATTAAATTGATCATTTTGTTGCTTTTTTTTTTATATATATTTTAAATGCAAACAGATGACAAGTGCCAATATAATTGTACCACAGAGATGGGGAGGTTTTTTTTTTTACCATGGAGTTGACTGATTCTAATACAACATACATACACACACACTCTTGTTGGTCACTTAGCAATGTGATTGGTCGTGCCTTTAATAGAGTGCGTTCTGTTTGCCAATTAAGCCTATGATAAATTGCCCCCGGGCACAAAACGCGTTAGAATACCCTAGTGGGATGTTAGAAATATTTTTGAAATACAAGAATTTGAACTGCACTGAAATCTATATGGTGTTTAAATTGAGTTTTCTGCTCGCAATGTGAAATTATTCGCTGGCGAATATAACATCGCTAATCAAAGGTTACCGTTAACACCTGCTCTGGAGTTTCATTAAATATTTTGTCACAAAATGCGCTGTGCGATTGCAAACTTGAGTGTTCTCAAAAGCCATTTGGTTGCAAACTTTGCGGGGAAGTCGTTGAGGTCTGTAATTGGTCAAAAAGGACGTAAACACGGTCTTTGCGAATGGTTTGTTTGCTCTAACTAAATATATTACATTCCCCCCGTATCAGTGAAATACATTATGAGTGCCAGCCCTTTGTAGCAAAATGTCATGAACATTTATTATTACTGTTCAGGGCAGCCCTACCTGTGACTGATTTAGCAACGGGAGTGGAAGAGATAAGCTCAAGTAGAGTAAACAGAAAAAATGACCTTTTACGATATAACATAGTTAAATCTGGAAAATAATAAAATAATAAATAGTAAAACAATAAATAACATAGGGGTAATTTTGCAATAACAGTATTCCTTTAATAAGATGTGCACTGACAGAAAATGATTCATTGGCTACTTACCATCTGAATGCTTGTGTTTGAGATTGGGGAACCTACTGTATGTGTCAGACTCCTTTCTAGCCCTGGTCCCTCACCTGCTGCTGGCAAACTGAAATTAATAATAGGTAGCAGGCGGGTCCATTATTGTTAGATCCACTGGGACTCAGCGCTGCTCAATAACTGAAGATAATAGGTGAGAGGCTGGAAAGGTTTTTGTTATATGCACCTGAGCAGAGAGTATAAATAGAATTGCTTTGGAAATAGTACTGCTTTGGAGCCCTGATCCTTTGGAGTGCTGTCCCTAACTAGCTGATTTGTTAGTGGAGCTAAACATCGCAGTGGTTTTACTGTAAGTATATTGCAGATCACTTATATTTTATAACTGAAACAATGGCATCATGTTCAAGTCAGCAAATAACAATTCTTAAATTTGCTAAAAAGGCATACAGTAGTGATGGGCTAATTTGGGGCGTTTCACTTCGACTGAAAATTCGCAAATTTCCTGCCAAATTCGCAAAACGGCGAAAAATTTGCGAAACGGTGCCAGCATCTCGATTTTGACACCGGCGCACGTTCACCGGCGAATATTCGCCGGCGTCCATTTTTTTTTCGCAGCAGTTTCTCAAAATTATTCACTAGCGGCGAATTGCGGGAATTCGCGTCTTGCGAATAAATTCGCCCATCACTAGCGTACAGCCTATAGGCTATAGGTTTGATACTCTGTGTGTAAATGGTGGGAGACGAGGCAACAGATACAGTATCAGCAAAAGACATCGGCTTGTATGTGAGGTGGTTGATCTGTCCATATGACCTATTTCTGTATTGTTATCTTTTTTATCACTTTAAGATTATAAAAGGAAATAGAGATTGACATATTTCAACTGTGTGTTAGTTTTGTGATAGGGGGGTTTCATAACCACAAACCTTATTATCATCTGTGTTGTTCTTGTATAAGTATCTTACCTAGTTACTATCAGCGTTTCTAATGGTTATTTTATAAAAGTAATGGGAACATCCCAAAATTGGGACATATTAAATAAAAGATAAAATAGAGCTTACTACATGTCACCAGAGTGAAAATTCACCACTTTGCATTACATTATTAAATTTTAGATTTATTAAAGAACAAACTCTTGCCTTCTTTCATAAATATGGCTTGTCTTTTTTTTTCTGAAAATGTAAGGGGCAGATTTATCAATATGTGAGATTAGAGCTCACTGTAAAAAAACTCACCCACTTTCTATTCATTCCTAAGGGGTTTTAGAAGTGAAATCACCCATTGTTAAATACTCTTCTAAAAATCCCATAGAAATAAATGGAATGTGGGTGTGACTTTTCTGTAGTTAAACTCTCTCACATTATGCCCGAATTAGAAAAAAGAAAAGGGAGGAAATGCAGAGAAAGAACAAATTGTGAATAAAGATAAGAGGGGTGGACAGCAGGAAAACATGGTGAGATAAATGGAAAGCACAAGGAAAAATCATTTAGAAGATAAAGGGAAGGGGGAATATCAGAGGACCCTGTGTGCCCAAGCCTAACAGATTTTTTATTATTAAAAAAAAAATAACATATTCCCAATATTGGGGAAAATGGCTCAGGTGCATCCAAGAGAATTGAATATCCACATGAAAAAAAAGCGCTCACGGGTCTTATAAATAAGTTGAAAAAATGAATTGTTTGTTAAAATAGGCACTTGGTTATGTAAATTGCTGTCCAATCCACTCCCTGTGATGTCATCAAGTGCAGTATATACAAGACGGAAACACCATGAAACAGAGCATTGCAGATATCACATAGGGTCTTACAAATGTATTTCACCTGATGTAGTGTCCCAAGTGTTAGGAGACACAAGTGCATTAAAAACGCCTCTCAACCTTGTTCAGTTCATTTTGACTCTCGGTTGCATATATATATATATATAGATATATATATATATAGATATATATATATATAGATATATATATATATAGATATATATATATATATAGATATATATATAGATATATATATATATATATATATATATATATATATATATATATATATATATATATAAAACAAACAAGGGAAAGTTGTGCTCACCACTAATTTTTAAAACCATTAGGCGGTGGTGCAATGAGGCTGTGACCACAAAATTCATATAGACAAATACAAGAGTCCTCTGCACTCAACCCATTATCAATATATTTAAGACAGAGACATTTTGTGCATACTGCTACTGAAAAATGTCTTACCCTTTAAATAAAACAGGGATTGTTTGTCCATATATTGCAATATATTTAAGCTGGTCAACTACGTCAAAGTCATTCCATATCTCTGCATTTCCTCCCACTTTTTTCTAATTCGGGCATAATGTGAGAGAGTTCAACTACAGAAAAGTCACACCCACATTCCATTCATTTCTATGGGATTCTATTGCTTAATTATACATTTTACAAAGGGACTAAGTTTTACCTGCAGCTTAATAGCTGCTTTCAAAGTAAAACTCCCAAACTTGGCTGCCCTTTTATTAAACACCAGTGGGATCACCTGACTATAGCTGGGAAGGGTGGGAGCTACAACCTAATGTCACACTGGTGTCCAATAAAAGGGCAGCCAAGTTTGGGAGTTTTACTTTGAAAGCAAGTAAGTTGCAGGTAAAACTTAGTCCCTGTGCAAAATGTATAATGAAGCAATAGAATTCTTAATGAATCAGATGAAAATTGAGCATAGGACTGGACAGATATGGGATGACTTTGACGTAGTTGACCAGCTTAAATATATTGCAATATATGGACAAACAATCCCTGTGTTGTTTAAAGGGTAAGGCATTTTCTAGTAGCAGTATGTACAAAATGTCTCTGTCTTAAATATATTGATAATGGGTTGAGTGCAGAGGAATCTTGTATTTGTCTATATGTATTTTGTGGTCACACCCTCATTGCACCCCCGCCTAATGGTTTTAAAAAATAGTGGTGAGCACAACTTTCCCTTCTTTGTTATATTATATATATATATATATATATATATATATATATATATATATCACAGTGCTGCGCAATATGCTGCCGCTCTAAAAAATACATGTTAATAATAATTCACTGCTGCCCGCAGTGAAGCCTCACAGTCTAGAATTTTCTTCTGTTCCTTTATTGCCCTGTAGAAACTTTTCCACTCCCTTTCCTGCAATCATATTCACTTATCTTGTTTGTCTTCATAATCTCAACGATAGAGCCCTCCTTTAGAATTCTAACAAATAGCTAAGATTAATCAGCAGTGGACAAGCACCAAAAATGTTGGTAAATCCTTCGACTTCGAATATCGAACGAAAAATCGTTTGATCGAACGATTAAATCTTTTGAATCGAACGTTTCGAAGGATTTTAATCTATCGATCGAACGATTTTTCTACGACCAAAAGTAGGTGGCGAAGTAGGAGGTCAAAGTTTTTTTTAAAGAGACAGTACTTCGACTATCGAATGGTCGAATAGTCAAAAGATTTTTAGTTTGAATCGCTCGATTCGAAGTCGTAGTTGAAGGTTGAAGTAGCCAATTCGATGGTCGAAGTAGCCAAAAAAAATCATTTGAAATTCGAAGTTTTTTTTATTCTATTCCTTCACACGAACTAAGTAAATGTGCCCCTCAATGTTACTTTAAAAAGTCTAGTCTGACAAATAATCTGTTTAGCCTGCTTACAAAATATGCTCATGATTAAAAGACTTTTTGAAAGACCAGCAACCTGGGATTACAATAGAGCTCACAGAAATATCCGTGATTCAGTCCTGATATCTATGTCTCTCTTGAGATATTCTGTAACAGGCTAACAGGTTTCAACAGCACCTATTTTCATAAATAGTAAATGATTGCCAAGTGAAGAAGACCCTCAGTTAATGAAATTTAGTTTGCTCTTACAAAGGGTCTTTTTCATATTCTTGAGAGTTGTCTCCATCTGTGTGAAGATTACTGAATCTAACTTGTTTAACTGCCATTTGTTTTTTTACAGTATATATTTATTGTCAGACTCATGTCCATCATCCATGACTTTTTCTACACTCTTGGCAACTGTGTCATAATTAATTCTATTTTCTTACTGACCCCTATGGTTTTTTTTCCCTATCGTAATAACCTCTCTCATTAGTCTCACTCCTATTCTCACCATTAGATCTAATTTGTATACTCTTCCATCTTTTGTTTTTCAGAATTTACAATGACATTTTCATGTTCCCTTTTAAGGAGCTGTTACTTTTTCCTTGGTTTCACAGTGGGCTTCTTCTTTACTTTATACATGACAAGCAATGTCTCAGTGGTTTCTAAATGGTATAAACATCCAAGACCCTGGAAACAGATTCATGTAAATTTCATTCAAGTATCAGGTATGATAAGAAGCTAATTTATCATACTGTATATGCACATGGCACTCGACTGAAACTGTATAAAAGTAGGAGGGTAAAGGTTCTGAACAATTTTTCTTCAGGCAGTCCCCGTATGGGTAAGCCAGGTAAGGGTTGGTCCTGTTTTGTAGTAGGGAGGGGAGCTGATTCCCTATCCAGGTCAAAAATGTTTCCATGAAAGTTTTGTAGTCAGTAAGGGGTGTTACAATGAAAGACATCATGTGCTCAGTCCACTTACTGGGGGTGGGTGATGCTGAGGTGGAGGATGACCTCAGTAGGAATAGACAGAATATCTGTAATAGCTCTCTCTAGGGGGCAAATTCACTAAAGGACGAATCGACTAACGCTAGCGTTAATTCGCTAGCGTAGCGCATTTTCGTTAATTCGCAGATTCACTAACGGACACTGGCGTAAATTCGCTAGTGTTACTTCACACCCTTACGCCTGGAGAATTTGCGCAACGGACGTAACTATGCAAATTCATTGACATGCGCATTTTTCTGAACGCTACCTTTTACGCCAGACTTCCTTCGCCACCTCAGACCAGGCAAAGAGCAATAGAGTAGATAGGGATTGCTTCAAAAAAAGCGTTTTTTCTTTTTTTATGGGTGATAGGCTGAAAAAGATCGAAAAATTTTGTTTTTGGGGCTCCCCTCCTTCCCCCCTACATTTCCTAACTCATGGCAACTTAACTATACAGTGGGCACATGTGTAGGGCAAAATAAAAAATTTATTTGCTGTTTTGAAGGTTTCCCAGACTTGTGTAGTGATGCTACATATACCTCCATTGTAACTTCAATTTGGCGCCGTATGCAAATTAAGCATCGCTAGGGTAACTTCGCTTTGCCTGGCAAATTAACGCTTGTGCAACTTCGCAACCTTACGCTTCCCCTGTTTTTAGTGAATTTGCATAGCGCTGGCAAAAATACACCTGGCGGCGAATCGGACGCTGGCGCAACTACGAATCTTAGTGAATTTGCCCCTAGGAGAGATAGAATCAGGGTAGTTATTAGAGCAGCCAAAGCCTCCAACAAGGACATCAGAAGGGTTAGCATCCCTGAGTGTCACCTGCCAGAATAGGGATTCAAGTGGTATAGGAGATTCCTGGTGTAAAGCAACAATGTGAACATCCACTAGTGCTGGGGACGAGTTAATCTATAAGTGAATACTTCTAGTTACATAGTTACGTAGTTAAATTGTCTTGAAATAAGACCATCAAGTTCAACCCCTCCAAATGAAACCCAGCGTCCATACATACACACACTACCACGACCCCTCCATACGACACATAAACTATACAGTATATACCAATATCTATACTAATTGTAGATTTTAGTATCACAATAGCCTTGGATATGATACTTGTCCAAGAAAACATCCAACATCATCCAGCAGTGCATTTCACAACCTCATTGCCCTACTCTGCTTCAAATGAAAGTTCTTTTCCTCTAGTCTAAAGGGGTGGCCTCTGGTGTAGTGATCTTCTTAATGGGAAAACGGTCCCCTGCTATTTGTCTATAATATCCTCTAATGTACTTGTAAAGTGTAATCATGTCCCCTTTAAAAACAATTATACTGTATTCAACATCTTCAACACACTCGGTTGGCTAATCCTATCTTTAAAATGCTCTCTGTGCTATTATCTGTATGTTTCTAAGTAGTTTCTAAGTAGTTTAATACTCTTGTTGGAGATTGGCATATGTCACTGTTATTAGAATCTGGCTGGTGCACCCCTTGTAATGCTTTTTCCTGAGTTAATGGTTTACCCTGTGTGGATCCAGAGAGGGACATTCCTACTGTCTACTGCACATTTGCATGCATGTGATTAACATTAATGATAGGAGAACTATATGTTTGTTATACACTTTTTGTGGGGGTTTGAGATTGTTTTTTTCACCTTCCCTGAATCAGCTAACAGGTTTCTTTAAGACTATAAAACTGAACTTGATGGATGTTTTTTCAAACAACTTTTTCTACCCACCCACCTTCTTTGATATTTAAACATATAACTCAGACAACCATGCTACTTGAGCATTAACTGTAGGTGAATTCTTCCAAGTATCTTAGTAATATTGAGGAAAATGGTAGAGATTATCAAACCTGGGGCCAGATTCAATTCAGTGATCATGTGAAAATGTTGATATTTACAGATGCCCATAGCAAAATCCTTGATTTATTGATAAACTATTCATTTAAACATATTTATATTTCTGTGTAATTTGCTGTGTTACCAATAATCTTTGGATTTGCTTGATTTATGATCCATCGGGTGTATCTGACATATGAATTACTGTTTTTGTCTTCAGATAACAATATGCATGAGAATCTTTCTAGAAAGGTCAGAGTCCTTTGCTGGATAATGACTTCACCAAATAACTTGCTAACAAAAGCCATTCATCTCAAGCACTCTTGGACCCGACACTGCAACAGAACATTATTTATGAGCTCCACAGCCAATGAGAGTTTTCCAGCAATTGGACTGGGCACTAAGGAAGGGAGAGACGAGCTCTACTGGAAGACAATAAAAGCTTTCCAGTACATACACCAGAACCATCTGGATGAAGCAGACTGGTTCTTGAAGGCTGATGATGACACCTATGTAGTGATGGAAAACTTGAGGTTTCTTCTCTCCAACTACACCCCTGAAGAACCTGTCTATCTTGGCAAGCGCTTTAAACCTTTTGTTAACCAAGGTTACACGAGTGGTGGAGCTGGTTATGTACTAAGTAAGGAAACCCCAAAACGTTTTGTTGAAGCTTTCCGTACTGGTGTCTGCACTCACACATCTCATGTGGAAGATCTTGCCCTGGGTCAGTGCATGGAAAAGCTAGGAATTATACCTGGGGATACTAGAGACTTGAACAAACGTGAGACCTTTCATCCCTTTACACCAGAGAACCATATAACCACCCATTACACTGAATCCTCCATATACTGGAATTACTGCTATTATCCTCTTATACAGGTGACTCTCATCATCACACTTTTTTTTATTTAGCAACAGCAAGTTCTGCTGTGCTTTACATTAATTTATAATAAACAGGGGTCTTACAATAATTTAACATGAATTACAGAGTTAAAAAAAGGTTCAGAGGGTTAGGTACATGTGGAAATAAATATAAGGAAATATAAATATATGATTTATAAATATATGATTTATGAGGTTAATGTCTGTTCAGTAAAGATGTTTTGAATATGCTTCTCTAAGGTGGGCTTTTAGGAAGAGTTTGAAAATCCGATAACTCAAGACAGGGAGTTTCAGAGACAGGCAGAAGAACAAGAGATGTCTTATAGTTGGGAATGGGTCTGAAGTGATGAGAGGAGAAGAGAGGTGAAGGTCAAAAACAAAGCGTGGATTCGGTAAAGGAATGTATTTTGGAAACTGAGATATAGGGAGGGGCTTAATGGTTAAGGGCCATAAATGTGAGTGTGAATTTGATTCAAGAGGAGAATAGGAGCCAGTGAAGGTATATACATAGGGGAGCAGCTAATGTAGAGCGACAAGATGAATGAATTAGCAGCAGCAGAACAGATTGGAGTTGTGAAAGGCGATATATTGGAACATTTGCACAGGGTCAGACTGGGCCGGCGGGACACTGGGAAAATAAAGGCCCGACCCATTTCCCTAATTTGCCAATCCCCAAAACGATGTGCGGCACAGCACATGCCCCGTGTTCACACATGCGCAACATGCGCCAGTGTTTGCATTCGCCAGCTCATTTGCGGTGCTCTGAGTGTTTGCACAGAGGTAGGGTCATACTCAATGTTGCGTAGATGAAAGAAACGTAATTTTGCACGTTTTTGCATGTGCAGTGTAAAAGACTTTAAGATAATTCCTAGGCAGCATGCCGCTGTGTTTGATTGAAAGGAAATGTTATTTACTGTGTGTGTGAAACCTGAGGTAAAGGGGAAATTAATTCTGCTTTAGAAAGAATCTGTTTTAGGTGGTGCTCTGACTTCCAGGAGGAGAAAGCTGAAAGGGGGGAAAGGCAGAAGTAGTGAGGTCATGAATAGACAGGTAGATTCGGGTGTCATCTGTATAAAGGTGGTACTGAAGACTAAATGACTGAATTAGTGTAGAGTGTGAACAGCAGAGGGCCCATTAGAGAGCCTTGATGAACTTTAATAGACAGAGCAATTGAGTTAAAGTTGAAATTTTTCAACCTGTGACATTTGTTAAGTGTAAGTTATCATGGACACGTATTAATATTAAATGTATTCATGCAGCCTTCATTCTGTTTAAGAGCTCTGTAGATTTCTTTGATTTGATTTTAGCATCAAATGGCAGACAGGCAAGTATTATATGAAATCATTGGCTCCCCGAATATGTGTAAGTGTAGTTGAATATAGAAACCAATCAGATGTCTATATTGATCTACCTGGTAATACACTGATGAATTATTTCTGAATGATTGCTATGGGCAACTACATTACAGTTTAGCAGTTTAGTGCCTTTATTAACGCAAATGCAATGAAGAATAATATTGTATCATGGGTTTATAGACATATCCAACACAATAAAAAAAAAAATAGATAATGTTATTACTGCAGTCATAAAGTTTTCATTGGAGACCAAAATGTTGATCATTGAATATTTCTGAATTCAACTTCACAAAGGCCTAAAGAGTGAGTACATATTCCAGGTTCCTTTTGTGAGAGAATATTCACCTTATCCCATTACTTCATGGTATCTGTTTTATCTCATATATCTTAGTATATGGTAATACAGGTATGGGATCCGTTATCCAGAAAGTTCCGAATTACAGAAAGGTTGTCTCCCATAGACTCCATTATAATCAAATAATCCATATTTTTAAAAATGATTTCCTTTTTCTCTGTACTTCCAAACTAAGATATAATTAAGATAAAGATTAATCCTTATTGGAAGCAAAACCAGCTTATTGGGTTAATTTCGGGCCCATTTACTTAGTTCGAGTGAAGGAATAGAGGAAAAATAGTTCGATTTTCGAATGGTCGAATATGGCTACTTCAACATTGAATGGGCTACTTCGATCATCGACTACGACCTTCGACTTCGAATCGAACGATTCGAACTTAAAATCATTCGACCATTCGATAGTCTAAGTACTATCTCTTTAAATATGTCTTCGACCCCCTAGTTCGCCACCTAAAACCTACCGAGGCCAACAACAATTTCCTGATCGAAGGAATATCCTTCGATCAATAGATTAAAATCCTTCGAATCGTTTGATTCGAAGGATTTAATCGTTCGATGGAACATTTATTCCTTCGATCGTAGGAATAGCGCAAAATCCTTCGACTTCGATATTCGATTAGAAGGATTTTACTTCGACGGTCGAATATCGAGGGTTAATTAACCCTCGATATTCGACCCTAGGTAAATGTGCCCCTTAATATTTACATGATTTTCTAGTAGACTTAAGTTACGAAGATCCAAATTACAGAAAGCTCCAGGTCCCGAGCATTCTCCTAAAGCATTTTATATATTGTTTTTCTTATCCTTAGGGCCCACAATGCTGCTCAGACCTTGCAATATCATATCACTATACCACTCCTGAAATGATGTACACTTTGGAATATTTTGTGTACCACCTGAGGGCATATGGATACCAGTATCGTTACCAGCCTCCTCCTCCGGAATTCACTGCAAATGTAAGTTAATGTTAATATTTTGAGGCACAAATGCTGAATGGTACACTATTGCTCAGCAGTGCAAGGCATTGGCATAACTATAGCAGAAGCAGACCCTGACTCCTTGACTGGTGCAGCGTCAATTTCTCCCATTTTCTAACACAGATTTTACTTGAATAAAACACTAGAAGCACTGGTATGGAATCAAAAGACTGTAGCTCCTTTTATAAGCCAACATGTTAATTACCAACCTATTTTTCCTCGTAAGGCAACTTCAGATGACTTCGTAAAACAAAGCGATCTGAGTTCCATTCTAGCCGATGGGAAGGCATTTCAGGGAGATTAGTCGCCCGAATCAGAGGAGATTTGTTGATGGGCGAATCCCAGAATCGCCACGACTGCCACCACCTTAAAACAACCATGAACAGATAAACACAATGAATGCTTTTAATGATTATTTGTTTCTTATATGAATATATATATTTTAGGGGAACATCCATTGTCTCTCTATTTGTGCTTCATTTTTTTTCTTCATTTTTCTTTTGTATTACAATGCTCCTTTTTATTGTTTGTTCCAACCTGTACACAATCTTATGGGAAGTTTTATTTAATATTACATATTGTTAATAATTCAATGCAATTTGTATTTTACATTTGATTTCTTGACTCTTATTTCTGATATGCTCCAGTATTAGTAAAAAACAGTTGTTTTAATTCCATTATTTGCAGCTGTATTATAAATTTACTGCTACTTTCTATCTTTAAAGGGATACTGTCATGGGAAAAAAAGTTTTTTCAAAATGAATCAGTTAATAGTGCTGCTCCAGCAGAATTCTGCACTGAAATCCATTTCTCAAAAGAGCAAACAGATTTTTTTATATTCAATTTTTTAAATCCGATATGGGGCTAGACCTATTGTCAATTTCCCAGCTACCCCAAGTCATGTGACTTGTTCTCTGATAAACTTCAATCACTCTTTACTGCTGTACTGCAAGTTGGAGTGATATCACCCCCTCCCTTTCCCCCCCAGCAGCCAAACAAAAGAACAATGGAAAGGTAACCAGATAGCATCTCCCTAACACAAGATAACAGCTGCCTGGTAGATCTAAGAACAACACTCAATAGTAAAAACCCATGTCTCAATGAGACACATTCAGTTACATTGAGAAGGAAAAACAGCAGCCTGCCAGAAAGCATTTCTCTCCTAAAGTGCTGACACAAGTCTGCAAGCCCTCTCTTAACTCTTAACTTCAAAATTCGAATAAAAAAAGACCAACTGAAATCTATTACAAAAACATAAGGGTTTAATAGGCTGTATTCTATCATTCAAATCTAAGTAAGATCAAATTCGAATTGAAGTATTTTCCA
Organism: Xenopus laevis; assembly: GCF_017654675.1. Lineage (NCBI taxonomy): Eukaryota > Metazoa > Chordata > Amphibia > Anura > Pipidae > Xenopus > Xenopus laevis. The sequence continues at coordinate 148,845,700 of NC_054373.1, forward strand.
ATTGACTCCAAATAGGTTCTAGGAGGTCCCCCATAGGCTAAAACAGCAATTCGGCAGGTTTTAGATGGCGAATGGTCGAAGTCTAAGTTTTAAAGAGACAGTACATGATAAATTGCGATATTCAATTTTTTCTATTGTTTGTACTATTGTTTGTATCCCCACTGCTGTAATATTAATATATGTGGTTGAATAAAAGCCTACTTTGATATTAAAACACTGCGTAACTTGTCGGTGCTTGTCATGTCTCCAGCATACGCTTTTACCATATTTGGGATTTCCCTATTGATTTGCTCGGAGCTCCCTCCTCTGGACACTTGTTGTAAGTGCACAACGTCACTTCCTGTATATTCATTCTACACCTCCATAAGGCTTATAGCAGAATTTGGACTAATCAGGCTACCGTACGCCCACCACGTGACCTAGAGCAATGCCTTGTGGGAGCCAGGACTCCATTTTACAGACCATGCTGCTGGAAGAAGCACACAGTTCTGCATCTCCCTTATGATAGAATCGCTGGTAAGCAAATAGTTACACCAAAACACCTCCACAGCTGCCAGAACCCCCAGAGACATTGCTACAGAGACATTTATGCCAGTATATATATTTTATGCTGCAGTTATATGTTCATTTGCATGTTTTTATATAGTTCATTGCAAGCATACTTATTATATTTTCTGCTGTTTGTATTACAGTTTCACCTTATTCCACTTGCCTATTCAGTAAAATCTACAGACTCCAAGCTTAGTCTCTTTATTGAATTGTGGGAAGGTTTAGCTGCATGTCGAACTACACACTGCCCCAGGGTAATACGTAGCGAGGACAGAACAGTGAAACAGCGCTACCACAAAGGTGGGATTGAACTATAACTCACTGCATGCGCAGTAAAACAGCAGCTGACACACAAGTGATTAAACCAGCTACGCTGCAAGTGCAGACAACAGCATATTATAGTGATTCAGATACAGCCACTGCTATCAAGTCATTGCAGCACAAAGAAGCCACTACATCTAAAGCAGACAAAGGCTTATTCAGTGTTGCATAATGTCACAGAAGAAGTCATCTTCACTAGTGACCAGGTCCCAAGTTTCGGGCTCCTCTCATCGCTCATCTGTTACCAATGCAGCCGCCATTGCCCGCGCAAAAGCAGAAGCCGCAAAGGCCCGTGCCGCCTTCGCAGAGAGGGAAATGGAGGCAAAGGTAGAGAGTGCACGCTTAAAAGCATCCCTAGAAAAACTGGCCTCAGAAAGAGAAGCTGCAGCGGCGATTGCAGAGGCAGATGCTCTGGAGTTGATTGTGTACCCTGACAGCGAAAGATACAGCAAAGTGCCTGATCTGGAGATTGAACCCCAAGATCCACTACAACGCACCAAAGAGTACGTCTACCAGCACTCCAGACAGGATACAGATTCTGTTTCAGCACAACAACCAGACCAACATGCTGCTCCAGGGCCAGACCAAGGACGTCATACACCTCCAAAGGCCAGCAGCAAGCCACAAGGGCACCAAAGAGACCACGTTGAGCTAAGTGATCCTGCTTACAGCACCCACTTCAGCAAGGAACCAAAGCCAAGGGTTAACCCTGCACCTACCTCCTCAGCCGTGTCACAACGGTATGTCACAGTCCAGCCTAAAAGAGAACCTCCAGACAGGTATGACTATACAACACCTTCTCACTATTATACACAACCACCTAACTATACTGGTACTAACCAGGTAACAATGGACTTTGTCAAGTTCTTTGCACGACGTGAGCTAGTCACAAAGGGACTTGAAAAGTTCAATGACCGCCCAGAAGGCTTCAGAGCCTGGCGATCCTCCTTCCAAAATACTATCAGAGACTTAGACCTTTCATACAGTGAGGAAATTGACCTCCTTATCAAATACCTAGGAACTGAGTCTGCAGAGCATGCCAAAAGAATCAGGGTCATCAACATAAACCACCCAGAGACTGGTCTCAGAATGATCTGGCACAGACTTAATGAGTGCTATGGCTCAGCAGAGGTTGTAGAAAATGCACTCTTCAAGAGAATTGAAGACTTCCCTAAAATAACCAATAAAAGTTACCAAAAACTTAGGGAATTAAGTGACTTGTTAATGGAACTACAAGTAGCCAAAGCTAAAGGAGACTTACAGGGGCTTGCATTCCTAGACACAGCCAGAGGTGTTAACCCCATAGTACAAAAATTGCCCTATAACTTACAAGAACGGTGGATGGCACACGGGTCAAAATTCAAAGAAATGCACAATGTTCCATTTCCTCCTTTCACTGTATTCATGGACTTTGTATACCAACAAGCCAAGATGAGAAATGACCCCAGCTTTGATTTCACTTTGCCACATACCACCCCTTCAGTACCTAATACTCGCAAAGCAGCAGTAACGGTACACAAAACTAATGCTTCCTCTTTAGATTCCTTCCACAGATCTGCAGAACCTTCTCATGAGGAGACAAGGAATAAAGACCCTGGTAAGCAGTGTCCTTTACACCAGAAGCCTCACCCCCTTCCGAAATGCAGAGCCTTCAGAGAGAAGTCCATAGAGGACCACAAAGCTTTCCTAAAGGAAAACAACATCTGCTACAGGTGCTGTTCATCAACATCTCATCTCGCCAAGGATTGTAAGGTCAGTGTAAAATGCATAGAATGTGACAGCACGCATCACAACACAGCTTTACACCCTGGGTCAGCCCCATTGACTGTACCTTACACCAAGAGCGCCAGCAAGCATGGCGGGGAGGAAGATAGCACTGTCACAAACACACAAGAAATCACTTCCCAATGCACAGAAATCTGCAATGGTGCCGTAGGAGGCAGATCCTGCTCCAAAATTTGCCTGGTCAGAGTATACCCGACAGGCCAAACAGATAAAAGCATTAAGCTCTATGCAATCCTGGATGACCAGAGCAACAGATCTTTAGCCTGGCCAGCCTTCTTTGATGCATTTAAAATCAAGGGCCCAAACACTCCTTACTCTCTAAAGACATGCTCAGGAGTTGTTGAGACAGCAGGAAGAAGGGCATCTGGATATCAAGTAGAGTCCAAAGACGGAAAGGAATGCCTACCCTTACCAACTATAATAGAATGCATCCAGATCCCAGATAATAGATCTGAAATCCCTACACCAGACATAGCTAAGCATCATGTACACCTGAAGCGCATAATGCACTTAATCCCCGAACTCGACCCTAAGGCTCAGATAATGCTTCTCCTTGGAAGGGATATCCTGTGGGTACACAAAGCAAGGGACCAGATAAACGGCCCTCACAATGCACCTTATGCCCAGAAGCTAGACCTCGGATGGGTCATAATAGGAGACGCTTGCCTTGGAAGTGTACACAAACCAGCCTGCGTAAACAGCATGCTCACAAATACATTAGAAAATGGACGCCCCTCCATTTTCCCACCATGCCACAACCAGTTCCTAATAAAGGAAAAACCTTACAGCACCAGCCTGGGACACACACCCCTCCACCTTTCTGATGATAGTTTCACCCATGACAGTGATCAGGATCATTTAGGATGCACAGTGTTCCAGAGAACAAGAGAGGACAACCAATTAGCGATGTCTATTGAAGATAAACTCTTTCTAAAAATAATGGAACAAGAACTAGTTAAAAACAATTCAAACAGTTGGGTCGCCCCTCTACCCTTTAGGCCTCAGAGACAACGCTTACCTAATAACAGAGAGGAAGCCCTTAGACGTTTCTCTTCTCTCAAACGCAACTTTCAAAGGAAACCAGAGATGAGAGATAACTTCTTTTCTTTCATGGGAAAAACATTTGAGAATAACCATGCAGAGATAGCACCCACCCTCAAAGACTCAGAGGAATGCTGGTACCTACCAATATTTGGGGTGTACCACCCAAAGAAACCAGGACAGATTAGAGTGGTCTTTGATTCCAGTGCCAAATTCAAAGGTGTTTCCCTAAATGATGTTCTCCTCACAGGCCCTGACCTCAATAACAAACTTTTGGGAGTTCTCCTTCGTTTCCGCAAAGACTCTATTGCCTTTATTGCTGACATTCAACAAATGTTTCATTGTTTTCTTGTCAGAGAGAAAGACAGAAATTTCCTGAGATTCCTTTGGTTCAGAGATAACGATCCTTCTAAAGACATCACAGAGTACCGCATGAGGGTGCACATCTTCGGCAACAGTCCTTCACCTGCAGTCGCAATTTACGGGCTCAGACGCTCTGCTCAGGAATGTGAGGTAAGGTACGGGTCAGATGTTGCACAGTTGGTAGAAAGAGACTTCTACGTAGATGACTGCTTAAAGTCCTCACCCTCAAGTGAAGCCGCAGTCAGCCTTCTCAAAAGAGCACAAGAAGCACTTGCCTGCTCCAACCTCAGGCTACACAAAATAGCTTCTAATAGCAAAGCAGTGATGGAAGCCTTCCCTTCCCAAGACCATTCAAATGATCTAACAGACTTAGACTTGGGAGCTGATTCCTTACCTGTGCAACGGAGCCTTGGGCTTCTGTGGGACTTAAAGTCTGATACCTTTGCCTTCCAAGTAAACAGAGAAGAAAAACCCTTCACTCGCAGAGGTGTTCTGTCCACAATAAATAGCCTGTATGATCCCCTAGGATTCGCTGCTCCTGTCACCATACAAGGTAAAGCACTTTTAAGAGACTTAACCCTGGAAACATCCGATTGGGACACCCCACTGGCTCCCGACAAAGGTAATTCATGGAGAGAATGGAGAAGTTCCCTAAAGGCTCTCGACAACCTTTGTGTTACACGTCCATATGCCCCGGTACCTTCTACAGAGGTACAAAGCCAAAGACTTTGTGTGTTCTCTGATGCTTCGGTTAAGGCCATAGCTGCTGTAGCATACCTTAAAACCGTGGATATCTATGGACAATGTCACGTTGGGTTTGTTATGGGCAAAGCAAAACTGGCACCAATCCCAGAACACACTATACCCAGACTAGAACTCTGTGCTGCAGTCCTAGCCGTAGAGCTAGCAGAGCTCATCACAACCGAGACCGGCATAGAACTCAAAGAGACTGTATTCTACACAGACAGCAAGGTAGTACTAGGCTACATTTATAACGAAACCAGAAGATTTTATGTTTTTGTCAGCAACAGGGTGCTCAGAATCAGACGATCCACTCATCCAGGACAGTGGAACTATGTACCCACGGACTGCAACCCTGCAGATCATGCAACTAGAGCCGTTGCCGCAAGTCAGCTTAAGGACACGTCTTGGCTCACAGGACCAACATTCTTCTACAACACAGAGCAAACTAATCCTGAAAGCGAGACATTTGAACTAGTAGATGCCAACTCAGATGGTGAAATTCGTCCACAAGTTTCTACATGTCATACAACGACTACTGACAACCAACTTAAACCCAGCAGATTTAAAAGATTCTCAACCTGGAAATCACTCATCCGAGCTGTCACTTGCTTAACCCACATAGCTCACTCCTTTAAACATACTGCATCTACAAATGTAAGTACCTGCAAAGGATGGCATCACTGCCAGAAGGTCTACACAGCAGCAGAATTTCAGAAAGCAAAATATGTCATCATCCGCACTGTACAACAAGAGACCTTTTCCAAAGAGATCGACTGTATCAGAGGAAACAAGCCTGTTCCCAAAGATAGCACTCTAAGGAAGCTTGACCCATTCCTTGACCAGACTGGCCTATTGAGGGTAGGTGGTCGTCTCAAAAGCATGAAATTAGAGTTTGAAGAGAAACATCCTCTAATCATCCCTGGTCACCACCACATTGCAAGTTTGCTTGTGCACCACTACCACGATCAAGTCAAACATCAGGGTCGTCTTTTTACAGAGGGAGCCGTGCGAACGGCTGGATTGTGGATAATTGGAGCAAGAAGATGCGTTAACAGTATCATTTTCAATTGCATTCTTTGTCGTAAACTCCGTGGGAAGTTGCAAACACAAAAGATGGCAAACCTTCCAGCTGACAGACTCAGCTTAGACCCACCTTTCACCAACGTTGGATTAGATGTGTTCGGCCCTTGGTCTGTCTCCACACGTCACACGAGAGGAAGTCATGCCAACAGTAAACGTTGGGCAGTCATATTCACTTGTATGACCATCCGAGCTGTCCATATAGAAGTCATTGAGTCAATGGACACTTCAATTTTCATAAACGCTCTGAGACGCTTCATTGCAATACGAGGTCCCGTGAAGCACATTCGTTCTGACAGAGGTACTAACTTTGTTGGAGCAACCAAGGAGCTACAAATTCCTTCAAACGTCAATGTTAAAGATGTTGAAAGATACCTAACTGATCAGGACTGCATCTGGACATTCAACCCACCTCACTCTTCTCATATGGGAGGAGCTTGGGAAAGAATGATCGGCATAGCCCGAAGGATCCTCAATTCCATATTCTTACAAGTGGGAACTGCAAGGCTTACCCATGAGTCTCTAATTACATTCATGGCTGAAGTTTCAGCTATTATAAATGCCAGACCTCTTACTTCTGTCTCAAATGACCCAGAAGATCCTTTCTTGCTTACACCGGCCACTCTGCTTACTCAAAAGACTGAGACAATTAGTGTTCCTTCTGGAGAGTTTACCACCAAAGACTTGTACAAGCGCCAGTGGAGACAAGTACAGTGTCTCGCAAACTCCTTCTGGGACAGATGGAGAAAGCAGTATATCTCTACTTTACATCCACGAAACAAGTGGCAAACTATCAAACCCAATCTCAGACTTGGTGATGTTGTTCTCGTGAAAGACTGTCAATCGCAGAGAAACGAATGGCCCTTAGGTCTGGTCACCAAAACATTCCCAAGTGAAGATGGGAGAGTCCGCAAAGTTGAGGTCAAAACCTTCAAACAAGGAGAAACAAAATTGTTCTTCAGACCAGTAACAGAACTGACTTTACTGTTGTCTCCTGAGAAATAATGGTGCCATCCATGGATGCCAGACGGGGAGTGTCATGTCTCCAGCATACGCTTTTACCATATTTGGGATTTCCCTATTCATTTGCTCGGAGCTCCCTCCTCTGGACACTTGTTGTAAGTGCACAACGTCACTTCCTGTATATTCATTCTACACCTCCATAAGGCTTATAGCAGAATTTGGACTAATCAGGCTACCGTACGCCCACCACGTGACCTAGAGAAATGCCTTGTGGGAGCCAGGACTCCATTTTACAGACCATGCTGCTGGAAGAAGCACACAGTTCTGCATCTCCCTTATGATAGAATCGCTGGTAAGCAAATAGTTACACCAAAACACCTCCACAGCTGCCAGAACCCCCAGAGACATTGCTACAGAGACATTTATGCCAGTATATATATTTTATGCTGCAGTTATATGTTCATTTGCATGTTTTTATATAGTTCATTGCAAGCATACTTATTATATTTTCTGCTGTTTGTATTACAGTTTCACCTTATTCCACTTGCCTATTCAGTAAAATCTACAGACTCCAAGCTTAGTCTCTTTATTGAATTGTGGGAAGGTTTAGCTGCATGTCGAACTACACACTGCCCCAGGGTAATACGTAGCGAGGACAGAACAGTGCTATATAAATGATGATAGACCAATGAGATACTGATAGCAAGCATTTAAATAAGACTGGGCGCACTGACCTCTAGTGGTGGAAAGATAAAATGACAGCTCAATTACTAAATACAATTCCAGATGCCAGCCATCGCATTCTATCCAATAAACTATATATAAAAATAAGAATAATTTGTAATAAAAACAACTAATATCCCTCAGATATCAAATATTTACAGAAAAATATCAAAGGCTCAAGTTTTTAGATATTAGAAACCATGTATGTAATATAGATTTTAAGATTTTATGTCAATAATAGTCAAGCCAAATATGAGATATCCCATCTTGTATTTAAACCATAAGGAATTCAAGTATTCCAAAATGCTTCCCTAATATACAAGGGATGAATAATGTCCCCCTTTCTAAGGGGAAACCTGTACTAATTGTGACACTAATGGGCAGGTTTATTAAGGATCGAGTTGTGTTTTCCACATTTAAGTTTTCAAGGTTACCTTTTGGGTCAAAAATAGTTTTTTTGGGTTTAAAAAAAATCTTGAAATGTCGGGATTTTTAAAAAAGAAAACTCAAAAGTTTTCAAGATTTATTATACCCCAACCCTGGAAATAGCTTGAATCTGAAAATACACCATCTAAAACCTGTCAAGGTCATGTAGGAGTTAATGGCAGAGTTCCCTTGAACCATTTGAAGATGTTAATAGCCTGCATGATGTTTGAGTTTTTCAAAGCCCTTTCCTATTCATATTCCAGTCCCTTCTTCAAATGAATGCATGACTGCTAGGGTATTTTGAGCCCTAGCAACCAGACTGCTGAAATTGCAAACTGGAGAGCTGCTGAATAAAAAGCTAAATAACTCAAAAAACACAAATAATCAAAAAAACAATTGCAAATTGTCTCAGGATAAGGGGCAGATTTATCAAGGGTCGAATTTCGAAGTAATTGGAGTTTTTTTGAACTCCCATAACTTCAAAATTCGAATAAAAAATACCAACTGAAATCTATTACAAAAATGTAAGGGTTTAATAGGCTGTATTCGATCATTCAAATCGAAGTAAGATCAAATTCGAATTGAAGTATTTTCAGAAAAAAACTTCGATTTTTCAAAGTCCACCAAATGACTCCAAATAGGAGGTCCCCCATAGGCTAAAACAGCAATTCCGCAGGTTTTAGATGGTGAATGGTCGAAGTCGAAGTTTTAAAGAGACAGTACATGATAAATTGCGATATTCAGATTTTTCTATTGTTTGTACTATTGTTTGTATCCCCACTGCTGTAATATTAATAAATTTGTTAGCAGGATGGCAGTTGATATGGAAAGCTTTATGACCCATGAATGACCATGTGACCACTGTTTATAAAAACAAGAAATATTTAGTGACAATATTGACAATAAAGGGGTTGTTCACCTTTGAATTAAATTTTAGGGGCAGATTTATCAAGGGTCGAATTTAAAATTCGAAGTAAAAAAAAATAGAATTTCAAGCTATTTTTGTGTACTTAGAGAAAGGACAAGGGAATAGTCCAAATTCAATTTGAAAAAAATACAACTCAAATGGTTTCTCATTTAAAGGGCATGTAAAGTCTAAAATGGAATAAGGCTAGAAATGCTGTATTTTGTATACTAAATTTAAACATGAATTTACTGCACCACAAGCCTAATCAAACACATAATTATGCTTTCAAAGTTGGCTACAGGGGGTCACCATCTTGTAACTTTGGTAAACATCTTTGCAAGACTAAGACTGTGCACATGCTCAGTGTGGTCTGGGCTGCTTAGGGATCGTCATAAACAAAGCTGCTTGAGTTCTGCATGGCTGGGAAGTAAGGCGGGGGCTCCCCCTGCTGTTCATAAGTATGCTTAATGCTCAGCAGTTAGGGACCATCTGACAATTCCTATCCACAGCAGTAAACAAAGGAAGAATTTCACTGCATATAGTCAGGTTTCTTATCAAAACGGTACACAATTTTTAATTAAAGGAGAAGGAAAGGATAAAACTAAGTAAGCCTTATCAGAAAGGTCCATCTAAATATACCAGTAAACCCCCAAAGTAATGCTGCTCTGAGTCCCCTGTCAAAAGAAACACTGCATTTCTTTCCTTCTGTTGTGTACTCATGGGCTTCTGTATCAGACTTCCTGCCTACAGCTTAAACCTCATTGCCCTGGGCAAGAGCATGCTCAGTTTGCTCCTCTTTCCCTGCCCCCTCCCTTCTCTGCTGTAATCTGAGCCCAGAGCAGGGAGAGACTCAGGCAGGAAGTGATGTCACACCACATTAATACTGCAGCTCCTATCTTAAACAAACAGAGAGTTTCTAGAGCTTTTTACTCAGGTATGGTAAAAGATTCTACAGAATAAATATTGCATTCTAGCTTGCACTATTGCAGCTAATCTATTGGCAATAAAATGCCTCCATAGCTTTCCTTCTCCTTTAAAGTGTATTGAAGATAGGTTTCTTTTTCATTAAAGAAAGTAAAAATGGGATTTTATTTTTTTGCCTTTACGTGCCCTTTAAGAAAAAACTTGAAAGGAAAAAACTTGAATCAGCGAGTTCAGCGTTAACAGCCCGAAAAGCCGAAATTGATTGATTTTTCGTTGGGAAAAAACTCGAACCGCTTGAATTGATTGCGTTTTCAGGCAAAACCTTTTGAAAAAAACTCAAACATCATGCAGGCTATTAACATCTTCAAATGGTTCAAGGGAACTCTGCCATTAACTCCTACATGACCTTGACAGGTTTTAGATGGTGTATTATTCGATTCAAGCTATTTCCAGGGTTGGGGTATAATAAATCTTGAAAAATTCTAATTTTCTTTTTTAAAAATCCCAAAAAAAATTTTTAAACCTAAAAAATGAATTTTTGACCCAAAAAATAACCTTGAAAACTTAAATGTTTGTGGAAAACACAACTCGATCCTTAATACACCTGCCCATTATTGTCACAATTAGTCCAGGTTCCCCCTTAGAAAGGGGGACATTATTCATCCCTTGTATATTAGGGAAGCATTTTGGAATACTTGAATTCCTTATGGTTTAAATACAAGATGGGATATCTCATACTTGGCTTGACTATTATGGACATAAAATCTTAAAATCTATATTACATACATGGTTTCTAAAATCTAGAAACTTGAGCATTTGCTATCTTTCTGTAAATATTTGATATCTGAGGGAGATTAGTTGTTTTTATTACATATTATTCTTGTTTTTATTTATGGCTTATTGGATAGAATGCGATGGCTGGCATCTGGAATTGTATATAATAATTGAGTTGTCATTTTCTCTTTCCACCACTAGAGGTCAGTGTGCCCAGTCTTATTTAAATGCTTGCTATCGGTATCTCATAAGTCTATCATCATTTATATAGCGCCGACAAGTTACGCAGTGCTATACCCTAGTTTATAACAAACAGGGAACAAATGGTGAATCATCCAGCAAACCTTAGCGTGGTTATTGCGGAACTCTCCCGACCTCGCTTCCCCCTGTGATTGTTTGTACCCCACTGCTGCAATATTAATATATGTGCTTGAATAAAAGCCTATTTTGATATTAGAACGCCTCCTCCATCTGGATCAGCGCTCAGAAGCGAGAAAAATGCAATAAAAAACAAGGGTTTACAGAATACAATAGGATTAGAGGGCCCTACTCGCGAGAGGTTAGGCTACAATTGAGACATTAGGATTTTAGAAACAAATTTGTAATTTATGATACAGCAATGATTAATTAAAGTACACTAAATAAGCTTCCCTAGTCTATGAACATCAGGCAGCAGGCCTAGGTGCGTGGCCTTGTTTTAAATGATGTGCCAATAAAACTTTGTTTTTTTTTTTGAATATTCTTTATTTTCAATTTTTTTTTCAAAACAAAGAGGGGGAAAGGGGAGGTTACAGAAATAAAAAAGGGGAGAAAGGGGAATAAGGAGGGGGAAAAGTAGGATGGCAAGAGAAGATATACATATACAATATTAATGTCATCACAAAGTCATATAAAGTTATATAAAGTTATATAAAGCAATATAAAGTTATATAAAACCATGGTGAAGGAAGCGATGTACATAGAGAAATATGTCATAAAATCCAAAATATCCTGTAAATCACAACTTGCATCAGAAAATAAACAGTCTTGGAAATAGGGGACAATGGTAATGTGAACAAGACCATAAAATAGCGATTGCCTATATAAAGAGAATAAAAAAATAAATAAAAATAAATAAAAATAATGTTGTGAAGGGTTCAAGTGACCCGAGGACCTTTAAACTGCATCAGAGCGGATATATCTCAGCCAAGGCCTCCAAACATCCCAGTATCGATCACTATCACTATTCATAATACCCGCTATTTCCTCTAATTTGCGGGTGTCTTCCACCTTCATCAACCATTCCTTGAATGTGGGAGGATTAAGGGATTTCCAATTACATGGGATTAGAGCTTTCGCTGCTTGAAGTAAATGAAGAAAAAGTCTATCTGTAATCAGCTGTCTAGAGGATGTGTCGAAGTGGAACAATAGAAGCACAGGGTCTAACTGGTGTATATCAATTTTAGTCAATGATCTAACAACTTTACAAATCCCTTCCCAATACACCTTAAGTTTAGAACATGCAAGCCATATATGTACATAGGTCCCCCTTTCAAGAGTGCATCTCCAGCATAAGTCGCTACAGGTAGAGTACATTTGGTGCAAGCGAACTGGGGTATAATACCACCTTGTAGTTAGTTTAAACATGGTTTCTCTAGTTTTAGAGGATATCGAGCTCTTATGTATCGCTCCAAAAATTTTCCTCCAGTCATCGTCTGCAAGTTGTGCTCCCAGTTCAGTTTTCCAGGTCTCTATACAAGGGGCAGAGGGGAGGTCCTGAGCAGATAGTAATAATTTGTAAATATGAGAGATCGGTCTCACCAGAGATTGGGCTCCGTCCATAAGGACTTCCCAAGGAGTGGGGTTTCGCCCCCACCCTATTTGGGTTATGGACTTAAGATAGTGTGATAGCTGGTTAAAACACCATAAATCCCTAGGATGAGTACCCCACTTTTTTTGTATCCTAGATAGTGATAGTCTAACTCCTTTCTTATAGAACTCTCTCAACCAATAAAACTTTGTTTTTACGGATCTATAGTGATGTGGCTTTTTCCCTTCTAAAGATAAATCTTATTAGGATTATTTCATCTATAAATGATTTTGATCAGATTTAAGGTATGGAGAAACAAATTACGGAAAATCCCTTATCTAGAAAACTCCAGGTCCCGAGCACTCTGGATAACAGGTTCCTTACTTCGATATATTTACTGTATATATACCAACACAACAAAGAGGTGCATGCCAAACAATATATAAAAAATAGCTGCCTGCTAATAAGCAAAAAAAAAGTTCTGCACTCAAAGTACATCAAAAATATTGATTTCATTATTTGCAAAGTCCAACATTTCGGTCACTACAGCTGACCTTTCTCAGGGATCCACAAACTAAAAAGGCACCAAAAAGTTTGACACAATTAGGATGTGTTAAGTAGTTTGAAAAAAAAAACAACAAGCAAACAGAAAAAATAATGAATATTGTGCTATTATCAAAGGTGGGACATACTAAATAGAAAAAAAGAGCAAGGACATTTACAAATTCCTCTTTGGTAGCATTATGTATGACAGCTTGTATATGCAGAGCCCATACTACATTTCCCAGAAGTCTTCATAAGCCCAAACTTGTGTTAAGTGCCTGATCTTGCTTTTAATAAAAATGGGCTGCCCAAACCCCTGCTAACAGTACAGAGACATATTAGTATGATATACCGGGCCATTACCCCTAAGCAGAACCACAGGAGGAATTTGTCTTAAGGTTTCAGAGGTATAAGGGAACCAAGCTAAATGTCAGCATAAACAATTGCCAAAGTCAGAAGTGAGTATGGAGATGGGAAAACATGCACCTGAGGGCATATGATTTCTGTGCAGACCAATGGCAATCAGATATGCTCCACCAGACTGCTTTACTGTGGTTTGTGTGTCCAAGTGTCTGCACTGATAGTTACAATCTGGCTTAAAGGGGGTTAAGTTTAATTTTAGAATGGCCAATTGTAAGCAACTTTTCAATTAGTCTTTATTATTTATTTTGTATAGTTTTTGAATTATTTGCCATCATCTTCTAACCATTTCCCGTTTTCAAACGGGGGGCACAGAATATGACTCTCTACATCATATTACAAGTTAACTCAAAGGTGAACAACCGATTTCAGTACCTGTCCTCCAGGGTACATTTACTTACACTCAAATTCAAGGCCCTTAATAATGAAACCCCTCACTATATTTCATCTCTAATCTCCAAATACACTCCTTCACGAAACCTACGCTCTGCTTCTGATCTTCGCCTCACTTCTCCTCTGGTCACTTCTGCCCATTCTCGTCTACAAGACTTCTCTCGGGCTTCTGCTTTTCTCTGGAACTCTCTGCCACAAGCTGTCAGACTTTCTCCTTCTTTCCAAACTTTCAAGCGCTCCTTAAAGACCCACCTGTTTAAAGAGGCTTATTCGATGTACCTTAATTAATCATTGCTGTATCAAAAATGACAAAGTGTTTATATAATCCTAATGTCTCAGTTGTACCCTAACCTTTAGTTTGTAAACTCTAATCTCTAGGTCCTTCTAACCCTACCATAACCAACCATAACAAGGTACATCATTTCATGGAAACAGAGTTGTACATACACCTTGTATTTCACAAGACTCATTTCCAATGGGTCCTAAATGGGAGCACCCCTACTAACAGTTTTATTGGGGAGCAATGGGCCTTCCCAGTGGTCAATAATGCAACATATTTAAACCCCAACAACTTTATCTACCAATGTGCCTTATACTACATATGCTGATATATCCATGGCCCCTGTCCTTCACCTCATATATATCTATACATGGCAGAAAAAGGAAAATGGGAGCTATGGAGACAATTGGCCAATAGGATGACAAGGTGTATATGGGAGAATATGTGTTACCCAAGTCTGCCAAGCTTGGAACCAGACCTGGTGCTCCAGCTGGTGCTGAAATTGTAGTAACAGCACCAATTACAGTTACAAATGGAGGGACGAAGTCTCAATTGGTTAAATTGCAGGGAAAGATATTAAAGAATTGCAACATCAACCAGTATGGGTACCACAGTATAAGTGTCATACTGCTGATTCATGCAGAAAACGTAAAATATTTTATATACAGTTTGGGGCCGATTCACTAAGGGTCGAATATCGAGGGTTAATTAACCCTCAATATTCGACAAGGAATTAAAATCCTTCGACTTTGAATATCGAAGTCGAAGGATTTAGCACAGATAGTTTGATCGAACGATCGAAGGATAATTCCTTCGATCGAACGATAAAATCCTTTGAATCGAACGATTCGAAGGATTTTAATCCAACGATCGAAGGAATATCCTTCGATCAAAAAAAGTTAGGCAAGCCTATGGGGACCTTCCCCATAGGCTAACATTGACTTCGGTAGCTTTTAGATGGCGAACTAGGGGGTCGAAGTTTTTTTTAAAGAGACAGTACTTCGACTATCGAATGGTCGATTTTTACTACGAATCCTTCGATTTGAAGTCGTAGTCGAAGGTCGAAGTAGCCCATTCGATGGTCGAAGTAGCCCAAAAAAAACTTCGAAATTCGAAGTTTTTTACCTTCGAATCCTTCACTCGAAGTTAGTGAATCGGCCCCTATGTGTTAAAATATTTGCTAAACTGTTGGCTACTAGACTAAGTAAAGTGATAACTGAAATCATCCACCCACATCAGTCTGGCTTTATGCCAGGCAGATCCACCAATATAAATCTTCATATTTGTAAACCAATATCTATGCACACGACTCAAATTGAGGCTCAAGAGTTGTAGTATCTTTAAAAGGCGCTAAGGCATTTGACTCAATTGAATGGCTGTAACTTTGGGAAGTACTGCACAGATATGGCCTGGAAGAAAACCTCATTAAATGGACCAATCTCCTATACCATGCCCCACAAGTACTTGTGAGGATAAATAGCACTTGCTCACCGGCCTTTACTATCACCAGGGGAACAAGGCAAAGGTGTCCCCTCTCCCTCCTACTGGTTGCATTGACCATAGAGCTCATTGCCATACAACTCAGAACTATACCCAACATACCATGCCTCAAGACAGGGAGAGTAGAGGAAAAAGCTCACTATACGCTGATGATATACTACTATAACTAGAGAGCCCTGGGCAACCAATTCAAGAAGCCCTGTGGCTCATTGACAGGTTTCGGAACTTCTCATGGCTGCATATAAATTGGGACAAATCATCTTACCAATTGATGACAATGTCTCCCACCTGAATTCCCCCCCTTCCCAGCTCAGATGTGTACACCAATTTATATACTTAGGTATAATAATACAAAGGGATGCAATTCAGTACAACACAGATAACTTGAAGCCAGAGCCACCATTAGAAATCTCATGGCCCGTACAACAACATTTTCGGGGCCCCCTGTGCCCCACCCATCCCAGCCCCCAAGCTCCACCCCAGACCTCGCCCACTCCACATCACAGTTAAAAGATCACACAGACATCAGCGTTAAAAAAGGTAACCCCCCCCCCCACACACAAGTTATAAAAAGCTATTGGGGACCAGGGTGGTGTGCAAAGTAACCCTAACCCTACCTCTTGCTCCCATCAGAAGGACCCTTCAAAACCTTTTAAAGACCAACCCCACCTTGCTACTGGTGAAAATCAGCCCATCCTACACAACATGAACCCCATCAACAAAGGTGTCCCCAGGACTGGACGTGTATATTCAAGTAAATGTCAGAAGGTCTGCTAATCTGTCAGACTAAAGTTTAATTGGTACAGATTTCTTAAGTGTACTTGAATCCAGATAGTAATATCAACCCAAGTCAAGGTGTGGCTGACCCTTTATGAGAGAAATCCAACATTATATATATATCAGCAGCCTAATGTGAAATCCAGAAAACAAAGAGAGATAACAGGAATGCCATATATAGAAAAGTTACTTAGACAGAGAGCCCCTTGACCATGAAATATAGAAACATGCTGAGCCAGAATAAATGGGACATACCCAAAGTATAGGGAACAAGTTGTCAGCTGTGGATAAAAAGACAACCTTTGAACAACCTGTAGAGCTTGGCAAACAGTGGCGTAACTACCAGGGGAGCAGGGGGTGCGATTGGGCCAGGGCCCACACCCCCTCAGGGCCCCCCGACAGCCCGTGCGCCACTGTATTCAGCGCAGAACATATCGTACGGAGGGGGGTGGGGGGCCCGGCTGCACGTCCTGCGCCAGGGCCCGCCCCCCTCTAGTTACGTTATTGTTGGCAAACAGCATTACAAATGACCTCTAAACTATTTTATCCAGGCACGAGGCTGGTAGAAGCAGGGAATAGCACTACCCTGCACTAAACACAAACATCTTTAAGTAAAGTGAAAGGGATACTGTCATGGGAAAAAAAAAAAAATTCAAAATGAATCAGTTAATAGTGCTGCTCCAGCAGAATTCTGCACTGAAATCCATTTCTCAAAAGAGCAAACAGATTTTTTTATATTCAATTTTGAAATCTGACATGGGGCTAGACATACTGTCAATTTCCCAGCTGCCCCAAGTCATGTGACTTGTGCTCTGATAAACTTCAATCACTCTTTACTGCTGTACTGCAAGTTGGAGTGATATCCACCCCCCTCCCTTTTCCCCCCAGCAGCCAAACAAAAGAACAATGGGAAGGTAACCAGATAGCAGCTCCCTAACACAAGATAACAACTGCCTGGTAGATCTAAGAACAACACTCAATAGTAAAAACCCATGTCCCACTGAGACACATTCAGTTACATTGAGAAGGAAAAACAGCAGCCTGCCAGAAAGCATTTCTCTCCTAAAGTGCAGGCACAAGTCACATGACCAGGGGCAGCTGGGAAATTGACAAAATGTCTAGCCCCATGTCCGATTTCAAAATTGAATATAAAAAAATCTGTTTGCTCTTTTGAGAAATGGATTTCAGTGCAGAATTCTGCTGGAGCAGCGCTATTAACTGATTCATTTTGAAAAAAAACATTTTTGTTCCCATGACAGTATCCCTTGAATACTATGAAACTCCAAGTGGCCAAGCTTTAATACACTAAAGCAAAAGGCAATCTAACAGGTTGAAACACACAGGGATGTAACTTAGTAACTTAGAAGAGAAAGTCCTCTTCTAAATTTACCTTTGCAGTACTCTGGCAAGGTCCTACCACTGCTGTGACAAATAAAACTTAAAATATATCACATGTGCACTGTCTTGATCCAGAGGAAGGCAAAAACCCAGCCCGAAGCCAGTGCCAATTATGCTTCAAGAGGGAAAAAAATCCTTCCTGACCCCAATGGTGATGGAAAACATTCTGTGGGTCAAGCATTTGACATTCATTTAACAGAAATTAATTAAATGCAGACTCATTCAGTTAAGAGATAACATGAGAACATAAAGGACAAACACTCCAGACATTTTAGCAAAATATGTAAAAAAGGGGGGTGGTGGAATGTTTCTACCTGCTCAGAAGATAGGAAAGTAAACTGCTTCTTTCCCTGACATCACATTTCTATCTTTCTCCAACGCCAGCCCAGCTTTCCCCTGCCTTAACTTATTTCTGCTCACCCAATCACAAGCAACTACATCTGATCCCACCAATCTCTGAACATAAACCAGTATAATCTGGTGCTGGTCATTTGGATCCCTTGTCAAGCAACCCCTGCACTTATAGCTCCAGGGCTTTTCTTTCTACTGATAGATTTCAGTGAGATTTTTGATTCATTGATAGAGAATATCCTGTAACTTAATGTAACAGAGTAAAGCACCCCTCAGCAAAATACAACATTTGAGAGACAGGAGAGATACAGGTATGGGGTCTGTTATCCAAAATGCTCGGGACCTGGGGTTTTCTGAATAAAGGCTCTTTCATTAGTATGGATCTCCTACTAAAAACAATTTAAACATTAAATAAACCCAATAGGGATGTTTTCTCTCCAATAAAGATTAACCATATCTTAGTTAGGATAAAAAAAGGCGCTGTTTTATTATTACAGAAAAAAAAGGAAATCATTTTTAAAAATATCAATTATTTGATTAAAATGAAGTCTATGGGAAATAGTCATCCCATAATGCAGAGCTTTCTGAATAACAGATCCCATACGTGTAAGAGGTGGCATTTATTCTGTTTGTGACCAAATGTAATACTCATTGGGAATATTTAAAATAGATCTTGCAGAGACATTGAGGCATTTTGCCTGACTGGGTCCTATCAATCTCTTTTATGCATTTAACCCCTCATTCACTGTTATTCTCTGAGCCTGCTTGGTTAGTCATTAACGCATATTATGTAACCTGGAGTGCTCCAGAGGTCTCCTTTATTTTATATATGAATATACAGACACGGTGCTCATTCTATTTTAGCTATACTACAGCTGTGGTTTGTGAAGTTTCTTGGGTAAAATGCCTTTTTGTGAACTGAGCGTATCAGCTCCACACTGGATGACCAACAACAGCAATATCCAATAGGTAGGTATCAGATCTAAAGAAGATTAACCGCAATAAATGTGTGTAACCACTACCCTGTATAAAACAGTCAATCTGCTGGGGTTCTGCTTCCTACCTATTGGATAATACTGATTAAGCCTGAGTGCTGCACTAAGAACTGATAAGGAAGAAAGACATACACTTGTGTGTATTGTTTGTACAGCTCACCAAACATATATAACATGGATCACTGACAATACCTGATCCAAAGTAACAAGGTCTCTTACAAAGTTGTGCTGCACTGGAAAAACACACAACACATTTCCTTCTTCTGTCAGCACAGCATCAGACTGCCAGGTGTAAAATGTATGGATACTGACATCACTTTGTCACTGAAGCCTACTAGAAATTCAGTTAACCCTTAAATAGTTACATAGTTAAATTCAGGTTGAAAAAAGACAAAGTCCATGAAGTTCAAACCCCTTCAAATGAAACTCAGCATCCATATACACACCACTCCATAAACTCACATAAATTATATATACCCATATCTATACTAACCAATACTAGAATTTAGTATCACAATAGCCTTGGATATTATGTCTGTCCAAGAAATCATCCAAGCCACGCTAAAACTGCCAAAATCCTATGATCTAAACATATGCCCAGGAAAGCCTAAGAAATGTATTTTATTTGATTAGAGGGAGCATCTCCCCTTTAATTGATACAGGTAGGCTTCAGATCATGGGCCCTCTACAGGTTGCATACTTTCCCTATTTAGTAAGAAAGAGAAGATTATGATGTTGCCCTGAATTAAGATTTCATATTTACAGCGCCTGGGTGACTCTTATGTAGGTCTTTGAAAACATGGGTTTGCCGAGTTTTGGGAATTACCACTCTATTTTCCCACAAAGGCAACTTTCATATGCAGAGAGTTTGTGCTGGTGTTTCTCACCAGGTTTGAACTCTTCTTTTAAATGTATTTTGGCCATCCCCTCTATACCCAGTTTAACACTTGAGATAATACTGGGTCAGTAGCTGTCATGTCTGTAAAGGGGGACCAGGTAGGGACTCCAGCACAAGGACCTCAGACAAGGCTGGTTTTTGAAAATCAAGAGAATGTTCAGGCAAAACAGCTTAAGGTCCTGTGCAGTACCGCAACTCGTAGTCATAAGCATGCAACACAGCATGCCTGGAGAATGCATGAAGAAATTATTTGTGCAGTAGGCCCATTATTTTTTAACAGTCCCAATAGAATATGTGGTCAGTAATGATACCAAAACTTTTGCCAAATTTGAGCATAATTCTTCTCTGTAGTTCTCATGGTCCGTGAAGTCCATGAAGTATACAGTATGTCTTTAAACAACCCCTATTCCATAAGGAGAAGCATCACATGTAAGAGGTTTATGCAAATTGTAATGTACTAACATACTGTCTGATGACAAAAGTCTCTTGGCATCACTGAATACCTGGTCATTTGGGGCTGACAACTTCCAGATAGCTTTTTATCGAGTAGTCTGTGCAGTGGTTCAGCCAAAGAAGCTTTGTCTTTCAAGAATGAATGATAGAATAATAGGCAGAGAAATGCTTGCAGTTCCTATTTATTTTTGGGAACTGGAGCTTCATGAATGCCTTTCACTTTTGCATCTGTTGGATGTATCCCATTTGGATGCTTTAATACTACTCTTGATCTCACAGGAATTGTGTATGGATGTCCCTTTAATGCCTTATTGATTGACTATTGTTTATAGTCAGCACATCCACCTCCATGCTACCGTACATTTTGATCCTTGTAGTATTATTTTGCACATTGACTGGATTTCAACAATATTTTTAATAGGGAAAATTTCACCAAAGGGCCAAAGTGGCCGATGCTAACGTCAATTCGCCAGAAATCCCATATGCAGTAACAGGACCGCCATCAGAAATCGCAGGGCCCCATACGACAAAATTTCCTGGGACCCCTGGGCTGCACCCACCGCAAGCCCCACTTAGAGGTCCGCCCTCCCCACCCACAGGTCCGCCCCCCACCACACAGTAAAAAAACTAAAAAAATATTGGTGGCTAGGGTTCCCACATGTTAATAAAAAATAAAAAGATATTGTTGGTCAGGGCCCCCCATAAAAACATTTGTGGCCAGGGCCCCCTCATTAAAAAATATTGGTGGCTAGGACCCCACATGAGAAAAAAAATTGGTGCCCAAAATTGGTGGCCAGCCCCCCCCCCCACATCATGAGAAAATTGGTGGTCAGAGCCCCTTAAACGTCCATGCCTTCCCGAAGTCAGCAGCCCTCAGAAAGATGGGGGGCCCGGCTAATCAAGTAAGTGTGGCATGGCCGGGCCCCCCTTACCCTCGGGGGCCCCTACAACTCTCCCCCCCTGTCCCCCCCTGATGGCGGCCCTGTGCAGTAACATTAACAGGTGTAGAGAACAATTCGCTAGCGAATGAGACCATCACTAGAGTACTTTTGCACCCTATCGTCCGGTGACTTTTTGCTCTAGCGAGCGGTCATAACTCTGCAAATTCACTAAGATGCTAATTTTACTGAATGTTACCTCTTTTGCCAGAGTTTACTTCGCCACCTCAGACCAGGCGAACTGATAAAACAAAGCTACATCTTCCTCAATCTTATGTCAGTGACATAATATCCTGTGTGCCGGAAGTTAATTAAAGCTGTAAAAAATGCTGGTGACTTTTTTGAAGCGGGATTTGCTTCAAAAGTCCGAACTATTAAAGATTTTTTTGTTAACATTTTTTTCCCAGACATTTGAGGGGCATGGGATATTTGTTTTAGGGTGGGCTCATGTCTAGGGCATTAGAGGATCTCTTCTGTCTTTCTTATGGTTCCTTGGACATTTGTAATAAAAAGTGGCCACTTCAAGCATTTGCACCAACATCTCTAATAAAGACGTCCATAAGACTTTTATGTACCTGCCCTATTCAAATTGACCTAAGAGTAAGAGTACTAAACGAAGTTGTGCTAGGCAGAAATGAACGATAGCAAAATTTGCTATGAAATTCTCGCACTGCCGAAGTAATGCTAGTGAAAATTCAGCAGCGTTCGGCTGCTGAGCCACAACTTCGTATTTTAGTGAATTAGCATAGTGGTAACGAATTTGCACCTGTCGAAGTAGTGTGAAGTGTGGCAAAGCCTTCGCAGGCGACTATTTGCTCTTTAGTGAATTTGCCCCATAGATATCTGTTTCTGGATACTTCTTAAGGTTGCCATACACGTAGAGATCCGCTCGTTTGGCAGAGAGAAAGGTAAAAATATGCTAAGTATGGTATTTTTTTCCATAAAAGTTGGAAACCCTAGGCACTAAAGTGGGCCAAAACGTTGGATATGCATTAACAATTAGGGGCACATTTACTTAGCTCGAGTGAAGGAATAGAATAAAAAACTACTTCGAATTTCGAAGTATTTTTTTGGCTACTTCGACCATCGAATTGGCTACTTTGACCTTCGACTACGACTTCGAATCGAACGATTCGAACTAAAAATCGTTTGACTATTCGACCATTCAATAGTCGAAGTACTGTCTCTTTAAAAAAACTTCGTCCACCTAGTTCGTCACCTAAAACTTATCGAGCAATCAATGTTAGCCTATGGGGAAGGTCCCCATAGGCTTTTCTAGCTTTTTTTGTTCGAATGATTTAATCGATTGAACGATTTTTCCTTCGATCGTACTAACGAAGGAAATGCGGTAAATCCTTCGACTTCGACTTCTAATATAGGATTTTACTTCAGCGGTCGAATATCGAGGGTTAATTAACCTTTGATATTCGACCCTAAGTAAATGTGCCCCTAAATGTTTTTTTCCCCCTATATGGAGTGCAGGTCTTTCTGATGAACTGCTATATTTGACCCTGCACCCACTGTCAAGTTAAGACCAGTAGGAGTGCAGATACCAATTGAGAAAAAAATAAAAAATATATATAATATATATGATATATGTATAGGTTTTTTCTGTTAAAATAAAAACCTTTTTTTCTCCATAAGTCCTGTGTGTGCTAGCTTCTTTTGAGCCATTGTGTATATACTGTATATATATATCTGACTTTTCATGTGGTACTAGACTGAATACAGCCTCATATCTACAAACCCTATCTACTACGTACCAATTAGTATCTAAGCCGCTAAGGAACAAGGATCTAACTATAACAGGAGTAATTGGACTAGACAGACATTAGAGCAGAACGTGTAAAGGTGGCCATACACGGGCAGATAAAGCTGGCGATATCAGTCGTTGGGACCGATTTGACAGCTTATCTGCCCGTGTATGGGGACTTCCGACGGGTCTTCCCGATCGATATCTGGCCACGATATAGATTGGGAAGGTTGGATTTTTAACCGACCGACCTGTCGGAGCCCCTTGGCGCATCGTAATTCGATCGTTCGGCCATACGGCCGAACGTTCGAATTACCCCTGATATAGCCATACTGTTTAGTGGCATATCGGGGAAAGATCCACTCGTTTGGCGATGTCGCCAAACGAGCGGATCTTTGAGTCTATGGCCACCTTTACTTGCATTCTAAATCTTCAGAACAGCAAGCCAAGTCCTATTGCTAAAAGGAAAGCTGTGAAGAAATCAGCAGTATCGATGGGCTTTGTTATGGGCACATTTCAATAAGGCAGTGGGAGCCTTGGTGTATGCAAGTGACTTTTACCCTTTTAGTAAAGAATTTACACTATATAGGGGTATATTTATCAAAGAGTGAAGTCTGAGATCACCACAGTTCCCTAGAGTGAAATTCACCACTCTCCATTAATTTCTATGGGATTTTTAAAAGAGTATTTATCAATGGGCGAAAGTGAAAGTTCATCCTTTGATAAATACGCCTTATGAAATGCCCTAGAGATTAATGGAGAGTGGTGGTATTTCATTCTAGCAGACTGTGGTGACCTCTAACTTCACTCTTTGATAAATATACCCCTATGAGTGCACTCTTATTTTCATTTTATGTTTTTACAGTATCACATGATATCCATTCTATGTTGACTATACTTTAGCTGTTTAATGATTTCCCCAATCTGTGTAGTTACTTGGGTAAAATACTTTTTTCTGATCTGAGCGTAACAGCTCCACACTGGATGACTGATGATAGTAATATCCAAAATATAGGAAGCAGAACTCCAGAAGATTAACTGCAATAAATGTGTGTAACCACTACCCTGAATAAATGTATTACAGTTACTGCAAGAGTTCTGGTTAAGCCTGGATGCAGCACAGAGTACCATCAAGGAAGTAAGATGCAGGCTTTTGTATATTGTTTGTACAGCTCACCAAACATATATTTTGGATGACTGACAATACCTGATCCAAAGTAACAAAGTCTGCACTGGAAAAACACACAAATGTCCTTCTTCTGTCAGCACAGCATCAGACTGCCAGGGGTAAAACATCTGGATATTGAAAGCAGCACTTTGTTAGAGGAGAAGCCTTCTGCAAATTCAGTTAAAGGGGTGGTTCACCGTTAGGGTCTGGCCACACAAGCAGATTCGGGGAGATTAGTCGCCCCCATCAACACATCTCCTCTTCTTCGGGTGACAATCTCCCTGAACTCCTTTCCCCCTGCCCTCTGC
Organism: Xenopus laevis; assembly: GCF_017654675.1. Taxonomy (NCBI): domain Eukaryota; kingdom Metazoa; phylum Chordata; class Amphibia; order Anura; family Pipidae; genus Xenopus; species Xenopus laevis. The sequence goes on from NC_054373.1 coordinate 148,870,264, forward strand.
CGGCTAAAATGAAAATCGCCTGGGGGAAGGCACACACAGCGCTTCTTTTTCAGAAGTCGCCCAAAGTTTCCTCGTAAGGCAACTTCGGGCGAGTTCGGAAATCGAAGCACCAGTGCATTGCCACAGGTGATTTTCATTTTTGCCGGTGGAGGGCAGGGGAAAGGAGTTCAAGGAGATTGTCGCCCCGAAGAAGAGGAGATGTGTCGCTGGGGTGACTAAGCTCCCCGAATCTGCTTGTGTGGCCAGACCCTTAGGTTAACTATTAGTATGTTATAGAATGGCTTATTCTAGGCAACTTATCAGCTGGTTTTTATTTTTTTTTAGTTTTTGAATTATTTGTCTTTTTTTCTGACTCTTTCCAGCTTTCATATGGGGGTCACTTACCCCCATTTAAAAAAAAATGTTCCGTAAGGGTACAAATGTATGGTTATTGCTACTATTTATTACTTGACTTTCTATTCAGGCCTTTTCCTATTCATATTCCAGTCTCTTATTCAAATCAATGCATGGTTACTAGGGTAATTTGAACCCTACCACCCAGATTGCTGAAATTGCAAACTGGAAAACTGCTGAATCAAAAGCTAAATAACTCAAAAACCACAAATAAAGAAAATTAAAACCAACTGCAAAGTGCCAAAAATATCACTCTCTACATCAAACTGATTTTTAAAGGTTAAAAACCCTTTAACCCTTATGCTGTGCTAAAACTGCCAAAATCCATGATCCAAACTGATAGATATCTGCCCAGTTAACACATTTACTTTAATTTAACTAGAGGAGTATGTCCCCTTAAATTGATTCAGGTCATGTGCCATCTACAGATCATATTGTTTCTATACTCAATAAGAGTATTACAGTAAGGGGTGACTTATCAACGTTCACATTTTTGCCTCAATTCAATTACAATTTTTTTGCACAAAAACTCACATATTTGAATTATATTTTTCAAAACATAAAAGTTTGGTATTTATTAAGCGCAAAAAACTTCAAGTTTTTTTCCACAATTGTATCCAATTGATTTTTTTGGAAATAAATAAGCAAACATTCAACTTTTTTAAAACTGTGAGTTTGCTTGACGTACAAAGGAGTGGCTGAATTGTATTGCTACACCAATTATGTAGTAGTTGAACTACAGCTAACTAAGTGACAGCTCATAAGGACTACACATCAAACTATACAAAATGTGTGTGCACATAATCAGTCCCACTTTTCTGGCTTATGTAGTTGCTGAACTATAGCTAAGCACATTATTAAGAGACTGCTAAAAGTTAACTGGTGCAAGATTCTAGCTAGGAGGAGACATTGGAGCCTAACAATCATATTCAAAGCTTATTACTGACTTTGAAAGTTTTTCAGATGTAAGTGAGGGGATATTAGGCCTATTACAAGATTATAAGTATAATGATATAATACGTGTGACAAACTGCTTGGCTAGTGGTGGATTAAACGTTTCTGTTGTTTTAGTTAAGGTAAAGCAGCACAGTAACTTCATGTACATTTATTACAACATGGTAGGTAGATGTGGCCTGCTTCATGCTTTCTCTCAGCTCAGATTACTACAATAAGAATAGCCATATCACCTAAATGATCATACTTTTGTTTTGCATGATTTTCTTTCTCTAGAATCAAGTTTTGAGCCACAACATCAATGCTGCATTATATTTCTCAGCCATTTGTAAGCATGTCCAAATAAGAACCTGTAGTGTTTAACAGCAGCCCTTTTAGGAAATGTTTGTTCTTTGTTCATGTTTGCTTTTATGCAGCACAGGGGACATTAGAGGGCGCCCTCTATAGCAGGCCAGATAGTATCCTATGCATTAGGGATGATGCAGCCATGTGGAGCAGAGCTGGCAAGCTTTCATCTCAGTGGCGTAACTATATGTCACTGGGCCCCACAGCAGATTCAATTTAGGGCCCCAAAATATTGATAAGGTGGCCTGTTCTAAAATTGGCTATTAATTAGGGCCTCACTGGGCCCCCTATTCTACTGGGCCCCCCTGCTTCCTCTGTAGTTACGCCCCTGTTTCATCTTATTTGATATATGGAAATAAGCTTTGTTCTTATTAGTTCAGTAATGTGACTGACAGAATTGCTTCACAGAATGGATATTTTATCAGTTTTGTAAAATTAAGTTTAAATTTTGTTGATAGACTTTATCCTGTGCTATAAAATCTTGCATTATGTCACAAGCATCTATTTTGTCATTAAAATCTTCTATCCAAGTTTTACTTTACATAATTCATTCTGTAAGTTATGTTACTCATAACTGCCTGTGTTACATGGATGTTATATGTTTGTGAGAAAGAATGCTTGTCAAAATTTACAGAATGGAGTTTGTAATATAATGATATCCTTTTGTGCCCAAAGCTGATTTTGTTCTCATTCTTTCTGTTGTGTATTTTTATCTGCGTATGTATTCACAAATACTTATGTACCCTGAGAGACATTCATTCTGTGTACTATGGATATTTTTGTATACAGAAAATATTTGGGACAAACAGCAACCCATATGCTTCTTAATTTGCTCAAGATCTGACACTTGTTAGTGCACTTGCATATTTGTTGCCTGCTCCATCCCTGACACACTTTTTCAATGGTTTTGTTAAGGCTTTGTTTTTGTATAAATCTCCTTCTTTGGATGACAAGGAAAAGTTGCAGTGTTGCTATGTCTTTGCACAACAAAAAGCTTCAAAGCTAACCACATACTTGTAACCTATGCTTAGTAAAAAAAAAAAAAGGGGGGGGGATTTCTCTCTGCTACTCTGAGCTCTTGTTTCACAAAAGGAAATTGTTATAATGTATTAATTAGGTGAAAGATTTTAATACTGAATCATCTTACAATTGATGAATTAAGGACTACAAAGAACCAAAAGCAGACTAAATATGTTTTTTTATTTTTCAAATTCTCTTTTTTGAAATTTTAATCTTAATATGTCACTTCTAATAACATCATCATCATCATTTATTTATATAGCGCTGTCAAGATACGCAGTGCTTTACTGCAGTTATAGCAAACATGTCTACTTTATTAGTATAGTAGGTTCTTGTAAGGAATCAGGGTAACATATAGAAAAAAATCTAACTATAAGGAGTGCATTGATTACATTTGGATCTGTGCAGCCCTTATTGTTAGATCTTTCTAGATGTGGATATTATTAGATATTTCCCTGATATTTAAGTGAACGTTCCTGGAGGATCATCCAAGTGTTGCAGAAAGCGTGTGTGGTAGATTGGGATATATAATTAGTGATGGGCAAATTTGTGGCGTTTTGCCGAAAAATTTGTAGTGACGTAACTAGAGGGGGCGGGCCCTGGCGCGGGACGCGCTGCTGGGCCCCCCGCCCCCCTCCGTACACCCGGAAACGGCCGGGAATCGTGGCACGTGAGTTACCGGGGGGCCCTGAGGGGGTGCGGGCCCTGGCCCAATCGCACCCTCTGCTCCCCCGGTAGTTACACCACTGCTAATTTGTTATAAGAATAATGATGGTTTTGGTTTTGTGGATATTTTGCATAAGCTTGAATAAGGTTATGGAATAAAATAAGGTGCGGTCTTTTCACCCAAAGTTCATTGTCTTGAGTATTTATAGGGGGGGGAAGGAAGGTGTTGGGGCCGACATTGAGTCATACTTAAGTCATGGTTAAGCCTGTGAGCAGCACAGATGGTTCAAGGAAGTAAGATGCAGACTTTTGTATATTGTTTGTACAGCTCACCAGACATATATATTTTGGATGACTGACAATACCTGATCCAAAGTAACAAAGTCTCTTACAAAGTTGTGCTGCACTGGAAAAACACACAAATTTCCTTCTTCTTTCAGCACAGCATCAGACTGCCAGGGGTAAAACATCTGGATATGGAAAGCACTTTGTCAGTGCAGAAGCCTTCTGCAAATTCAGTTAAAAAGATGGTTCACCTTTAGGTTAACTACTAGTATATTATAGAATGGCTAATCCTAAGTAACTTCTCAGCTGGTCTTCATTTTTTTCTTTTTTATAGTTTTTTAATTATTTATCTTTTTTTCTGACTCTTTCCAGCCTTCATATGGGGGTCACTTACCCCCATTTAAAAACCAATGTTCCGCAAGGCTACACATGTATGGTTATTGCTACTCTTTATTACTTGCCTTTCTTTTCAGGCCTTTTCCTATTCGAATTCTAGTCTCATATTCAAATCAATGCATGGTTACTAGGGTAATTTAGACCCTAGCAACCAGATTGTTGAAATTGCAAACTGTGAATTTGTGAATTTGTGAATTTCCCGGAAATTCACGAAACTTGCTAAAAATTCGGGAAACGGCGCTGGTGTCTCGTTTTTGATGCCGGCGTCAATTTATTTTTTGACGCCAGCCAATTTATTCGCAGGCGGTGAATCGTGGGAATTCACCGTGAATTTGCCCCTCACTATGTATAATGCCTACTGATTTTTGCTTTGAAAAAATTAATCTTTTCTGTATAGCTAAAGGTAAAGCTTATTTCTAAAAATAGAAATGTAGGCAAGGATTCAACTGAGTGAAAAAGACAGACACGCATTTTAATTTTTAAGTGTGACTGTTGTTCATTTATTTTGTAAAAATAAAAAACCCTCTAGCACAATGTATTGTTACCAGGTGGGATTAGCAGTTTTTGTGGCTATTGGTTTATAGCAGTGTTCCTTGAAGCTGTAAAAGATTTGCTTTCAGTATGGTACCTACAGAAGGTAAATAGAACCACCTTGACGTACTGTATTTGTAGTGCTGCTCAATAACATGCTGGTGACTAGAAATAATCCACCTGGTGAGAGGCTAGAGAGGTCTATTATAAGCACCTGAGCGTATAAATAGAACAAGCAGGACTTTGGAGCCCTGATCCCTTGAAGTGCTGCTCACTAACTTGCTGAGTTACAAGAGTTTATAACAGCAGTAATTTACTGTAAGTATGCTACAGATTACCTTTTATTGCTGAGGTTGACACATTGTCAAGTCAACAGATAAAAGAGGCTAAATTATTATTTTTTTAATTTGCTATAAGTCTGTGGATAGTGTTAGTTTGGTTAAATTTGTTTTATTTCTGATAGCCCCCTCTTGTTTATTTTCTGCTCTTATATTCTCTCTTCTAACTGTCTAAGTATCCTGGGTGCAGTTAGTTGTCCTGGTGGGGATAGTAAGTTGGCTTGTCTCTGAATTTTTGAAAAAAAGTGTTTTTTTATTTGGCCTGAATTTTCATGTTGTTTATGCAACTATTGTCTTAGATTTTTAGATGACATTTTTATTTAATAATAGATGAATTCTTATAATCATTAACCTTGCAAGTTGTGTTTTCCTTACAGATAATCAGATTTCCTATGGTTCTATTGATATCTCATCAGATTACTGATTAAATGGTTATTTATCTTCTAAGATAAACATCCCTAGTATGTCTTTCTGTATGCCTTTGGTTTCTTCTTTTCAGCTTTCGGCTGAACAATTTTTTTTACTGTTTGTTCTTCCTCTTTAACCTGTACACAATATTATTGGAATTATATATTTGTGTATATTAGGAATTCGCTACAACTTTTATCTTACTAAGAATCCAGGAAGATCTCCAGCAGTTTTTCCAGAAAAGAATCCAGAAATATTTCCAGCAGTTTGATTTCATTAGCCATTCCTAACAGGGAAGTTTTTAACCAATAGACACTTTAGCTGTGATAAAAGTGTCAGTCAACAGTATGGGGCACATTTACTAAGGGTTGAAGTGAATTCGAAGTGAATTTTTGAATTCAAAAACACACACAAAAAAGTATTTTTTGGGTACTTTGACCATCGAATAGCCCAAATTCGACTTTGACTTTGATTCGAAGGGAAAATGCTTTGACTATTCGACCATTCGGAAATCGAAGTACTGTCTCTTTAAAAAACTGTGACTTCGACACTTCGCCACCTTAAACCTGCCGAATTGCTATGTTAGCTTATTGGGACCTCCTAGAACCTATAGCCAGTATTTGGCTAAGTTTTGAGAAGTCAAAGGTTTTTTTTGTAAAATTGTAAGATCATACGATTAAATCGTTTGTTTCGAAGTACGATCGTAGTACGATCGTACGATCTTAAAAATCCTTCGACTTCGAATGTCGAACTAGCCTATTGGATGGTCAAATTTCGACGTTTTTTTCACTTCGAAATTCTACCCTTGATAGATCTGCCCCTATGTGTTTGGCTTCTTTGAGATGCTGAAAGTTATTCTACTGTACAGAATGGTGCTCAGTAACTGCACTAATCCTTGCTCATGCAAAAGACGGAATTGCGAGGGGAGACTTAAAGGGGTGGTTCACTTTTAAGGTAACTGTTAATATGTTGTAAAATGGCCAATTCTAAGCAACTTTACAATTGGTTTTCCTTGATTATTTTTTATAGTTTTACAAATATTTGCCTTTTTATTCTGACTCTTTGCAGTTTTCAAATGGGCGTCGCTGACCCCTTATAAAAAAAACAAATATTCTGTAAGGCTACAAATGTATTATTATTGCTAATTTTCATTATTCGTGTTTCTAATCAGGGCTCTCCTATTCATATTCCAGTCTCTCATTCAAATCAATGCATGGTTGCTAGGGTCATTTGGACCCTAGCTACCAGGTTAGTTAAAATGCAAATGGAAGAGCTGCTGAATGAAAAGCTAAAAAACCTTAAATAATAAAAAATATGAAAACCAAATGCAAATTGTCTAAGAATATCACAATCTACATCATACTAAAAGTTATCTCAAAGGTGAACAACCACTTTAATATAGAGTTAGGCTAGAAATGCGCCACCTTATAGATATGTGCCTGGTAAGGTGCCAACAGCAGCAACCTGCTGCACATGCTCTGGGCTGCTATCAGTTAACTCAGGATTAGGGAACAACTCACAATATAGATTTGATATAAATCTAAAAATTAAAGCTATAAAGCTTATTTCTAATTAATAACTTTAATTTAAGTATTTACTTTCTGTTAATGTGTTTTTTAATGATTTCTGACAACCCCTAAGCTTAGCTTCTCAACAGCAGCCCAGAGCAAAATGAGCATGTGCAATGTTGTAACAAGATGAAAAGATGAGGAACTCAATAGATCAGGTTTGAAGGCATAAATATGAAGGGTTAACATACCTACGTGCCGACCCTTGTAGGCCTCTGTACTTGTTTTTCTGTTCGACCCTGTACTGTCTCTTCATAGACAACCTTGCATAAGTATCATCATGTACTAAAAACAATATTATCAGCTTGCCTCAGACAAAATATCTTAGCTAACGCGAATGCACATATTTGTCTCTTTTCTCCATCCTGAAGGATATACCTATTACAGACATATACTTTGCTAATACGTCACTATATTAGGATGTCTTTGCTTATACCCTATATAAGCCTATGTTTGGACTACAATAAACGGAACTTGTTATTCTGATCCACTCGTTGGTGTTTCTTTGTGCAAGTTCCCCGGATCCGGAATACTAGGCATTGTTGGTCAGACGAAATCCAAAGGTTCCAGTAGCAGTCGGTTCGTTGTCCCCTTCAGTCTGGTGTCAGAAGTGGGAAATAGCAAGCGGCACGGACAGGTAAGGAAACATCTGTCTTATAGACGATATTTTTCTTACCATCCGTATATGCTTAATGCTATATTCTTAAGCTTAAAGGGGAGACAAAAGAAATCCCTGACGAGGGATTCAAAAAAAAAAAAAACAAGGAAATCCCTGACGGGGGATTCCAAAGGAGTTTTAGGTAAACTCCCGGTTTCTGGAGTTTTAGGTAAACTCACGGTTTCACAAGTTTTAGGATCCCGGTTCATATATTATTACTCCTGGAACGGATTTCTGCTGTAACGTCACTGCCTTGTATTCAACTGCATGTTGTCTGTGTCTGTGTTTAACTGTTTGTGTGTTATGACAATGTTTAAAGGTTAAAGCATATTTTTTGTTGTGTATAATACATGTAAAACGATCGCTATATTAAGGAATACCTCTGTGAGTTGACAAGGTTTTGCCGGGACCCTCGATCCCAAGACAGCCCGTAAATTGTTTTGATTTATTGCGATCGCTTTACTCTATTTCTTTTTCACGTCTTGCTTGTGCTCAGTAGTAGTATTTGAGTTTAGAAACCACACGTTCCCTATAAATCACTATTAGTGTACATGAGCTCTGCCATCCAGAGACAGGCTGTATTTTTTTAGTATTTCTGAAATTTAGGATATAAGTTGTAATAACCACTTATATAGTATTTTTTCAAATAAGTAGTCTTCCTTAGGAACTCTCCAGCATGTAGTTGTGTTAATTCTGCTGGTCAAGAATGAGTTCTTGGTTTTGAAGACAGGCCTAGCCCCTCTTCAGAGCATAGTAGTCTCAATACGGTTATTTGCATTTAGGTGAGTTTATAGTTTAGGTTAATTTTACTTATTGCTAATTATCAACTCCCTGTTTCTCTGTGTCATTCATTTATTCATCATCATACTGACACTGTTGCTGCATATCGCAAACACACTGATAAATTCTATGATACTGTTGTTAAAACTGTTGCTACCAAACACAGATTAATTTCTTTAGGTTCTCAGTTACAAGATGATTTACAACACCATTGATATAATGTGTTTACTGGTTGACCTATTGGTTCTGCTATCATGCATTCTATTATTTATCCCCTTGTTATTGTTACAGTCATTCTTGTTCTTCTTGTTATTTTCAATTTATATCTTTCCTGTTCTTTTAGGAAGCGTATCCGCTCTATGATACGTACTTCAGAAAATTCTCAGTTGAAGAAAATACATTCTCATATGCCTTTTTCACATTAGATGATCATGTTATGATCAAAGAGGGGGTTGAAGGGTTAACATACCTACGTGCCGACCCTTGTAGGCCTCTGTACTTGTTTTTCTGTTCGACCCTGTACTGTCTCTTCATAGACAACCTTGCATAAGTATCATCATGTACTAAAAACAATATTATCAGCTTGCCTCAGACAAAATATCTTAGCTAACGCGAATGCACATATTTGTCTCTTTTCTCCATCCTGAAGGATATACCTATTACAGACATATACTTTGCTAATACGTCACTATATTAGGATGTCTTTGCTTATACCCTATATAAGCCTATGTTTGGACTACAATAAACGGAACTTGTTATTCTGATCCACTCGTTGGTGTTTCTTTGTGCAAGTTCCCCGGATCCGGAATACTAGGCATTGTTGGTCAGACGAAATCCAAAGGTTCCAGTAGCAGTCGGTTCGTTGTCCCCTTCAAAATAATTGCAGACATGGAGATGCTGAACCACTGGACCGGTACAGTAAGTTCACTATATAAAATAATAACAATTTCTACCAATATTGGGGTTTTTTTGGCATCAGCCATGTCCTTGGCAATATTATCTTCTTTTCTATTTCCATAATGACCCCCTTAAGTCTTTTTGCCCCTGTGGGATTCACCTCTTCCATTTCAGTAATGTTTCTCAATCACGTCAAACCTAATCTATATAATACACTGTTTTCATCTCTTGTTTTGCAGAACTCACAATGAAATGTCTATGTCGCTCTATGTTATGCTGTTACTTTATCTCTGGGCTAGTAGTGGGATTTGTTGTTACTTTATACCTGACCTGCAATGTTTCACTGGTTACTACATGGCATATACTTTCAAGTTTCCAGAAATGGAATAATGAAAACTTCATTAAAAGAACAGGTATGTTAAGAGCCTAAGTTCCTGTACGTTTATCTCTGTCTGTACTCTTTATGTATATGACTGTACAGTCTGTTAATTTGCTTTATGAAATGTTGACATATTAAAACTAATAACAAATTTCAAACAAGTATCCAGTGTTGATAGATGGGGAGTCCAAGTGCACAAGCCGCAGACCTTCAGCTTCAGGGAGGCAATAGATGCAATTAGGTATTCATAGTGGACTGGTACAAACCAGGCCTCACTCCAATACTTGATCCAGTTAAAAGTATATTTTATTTAGCAAAAAAAATATAGCCTTACGCGTTTCGTGCCTTATGCACACTTAATCATAGACTGATCTTCTGATTACACAGTGATATTTAAATGAAAATGAGCCAATCAAAGTCAAGCTTTGGGCAGCCAATCACAGAAGTTGATGTAAATAAATTTAGACTATCCAAGATTATACATAGAGTTACAAGCTCTAACAGTATAACAATTACATTTGAGAGATATTTTCTTTGTAATTAAATAGTAAACAAGATAAACGTTAAGGTGACAAAATCAGTGTTATAAACATTTGTAATAAAACAAAACAAGAAACATTATAAGATGCATGCCTTGTGGTTTTCTAGTTCCTAGAAAAAAAAGTTCCACTTAGCCTCCTGTTTTAGAAGTTTATCCAAAATCCTCCTCTAATATATGAGGAGACTAGCTAGCAGGACCTGATAGGGAACTGAAGCATGTCTGTGCTTGTGTGACTGCAGGGCTGTAATTGGCTGTCCCCCTCCTACTGTGCTTCTGGCAGGGACCACCCCTCATTTAAAACACAGACTTGGACCAGTGAACATCTATAGGGAGCTCCAATAAAGGGGCTATTTTAAAACATAATATTAATTTTTAGCACCATGTAAAAGCAACACCATATATTATTCACAAAATTAGGGGTTTATCCTATATGTCTCCTTTAAATTATAAGGGTAGACTGGCAAGATACTTGCGAGGGGACATTAGAGAGCATTATAGACAAATAGCAGGGGACTTTTTTTTCCAATAAAGAGGATCACCACACCAGAGGCCACCTATTTAGACTAGCAGAAAAGAACTTTAATGTGATAAATGATTCCCAAAATCCACAAGTCTGCCACAAGTCCTTCAAGTCATTATTTCAGCCATAGGTTCTGTTTTCTAACAGGGAGCAGTCTTTGTCGACCATTTACTCGAATGTACAACAAATGGATTTTTAGGGACAGCTCACACTGTCACTTACTAAAAGACATGCGTGTTCTTCCAACTCCTTTAGTCATTATCCCCCATTAAGTTTGCATAGAGTCATGCAATCCCTATGTGATTCTGATTACAAAGTTCCCCTGAGTTTTTTAATGAACTGTCATCTGCTAGCACAGCTAAAGAATCTAATATAGTTCCTTTATTTGCTAATATCTAGACACTTCTGTTTCCTTATGGTAAGGGTACACCTGGAGATACAGGGAGATTTATTCGCCTGGTGACTAATGGCCTCTTATTTGGGGCGACTAATCTCCCCGAACTGCTTCCCCGTGTCTTCCACCTGCTTCAATGAAAAAACGCTTGTGGCAATGCACTCGCGGAACTTCGATTTCTGAAGTCGCCCGAAGTTTCCTCACTTCATTGAAGCAGGCAGAAGACACGTGGGAAGCAGTTTGGGGAGATTAGTCGCCCCAAAGTTGAGGTGATTAGTCGATGAGCAACTAAATCTCTTCGAATGTCCAGGTGTGCCCTTACCCTTATATTGCTACATAGATTATAGTTTTTTGTTATCACCTGGGGCAGGAGTTTTCTGCAGCATAAATCTCAAATTCAAGTTTCCAAATCTAAATTTTTTTGAGATTTATTAAGTGCAAATAACTCAAAAAAATTGAATGGAATCTGGGTAGTATGCGATTTCATTGCACTCCATACCTTTTTTTTTTTTTGCTTGATCACGGTTTATAGTGCTTATTCAAGACTTTGAAATGAACTCAGAACCTTTTATTTTTTTTAATCTAACTAGTTACTTATGTCAGAAGGGCTCACTGTGGACTGAAGTGATTTACTGATGTTTTTTTTATGTTTAAAAGTTTACTGAATAAATAATAGGCTGTGTCAAAATTCCACAATTGCACATTCTTGTTAACCCAAATCTACCTCCTGGTGGATCCTATACCTTGTACCTTGTACAGAAAATAAACCTTCCTGCACCTTACTTGATAAGGGAAGGGCTTCCAGGGTCATAGAGGTACAGCTAACTATGGCTAGCATGTCTACATAACAGTGATAAGCGAAACTGGCCTGTTTTTCTTTGCCCACAATTGTTCATGGAAAAAGTTGCGAAATTCCGAAATTTCGAGTGTTGCCAAATCCATTAGAGCCAATGAGAAGGCATCAGCAAATTGTTGTAGACCAAAATATTATTTTGCTAATATTTTTAAATGTAAATAAAAATGTATGTAAATAGCAAAAGTGCTCAGAGGAGCAAATTAAATGGCAAAAACTTGAAAATTTAGTATATTTAGTATGGAATCCAAATTTTTAGTGGAAAAAAACCCCTAACATTTTTGGAGATATTTTAAAAAGTCAGAATCCGAAAATCCAGCATCTCAGACTTACTGACATTGTACAGTATATAAGCCAATGGGAGAGTTCTCTATCCTATTTGGAAGTTTTTGTGGTCTGCTCTGGAATTAGACCCAAAATCCGACTATTTCAGACTTTTCGGGCAAAAATCAGAAAAAATCTGGCTTTTTGGTAAAAAGCCCAAAAAAAATTGAGCGATTCGTGAAAAAAAACTAAAAAAAGTATATTTCACTTCGAAATTTGACCTTTGATAAATCTGCCCCTAAGTGTAAGTGAAACAGAGTACCTGGGAGGTGTGTCCCTGATCCATTTCATTTTCGTTTATTCATAAATTGACATTGTACATTCCTGACAAATATCCCTAGAGGAAACAAAATAGTGAACAATATGAGCCAGGCCTAATGTGAGCTAAACCTTATCGCTCCACATTAGTTACATAGTTACATAGTTTAATTGGGTTGAAAAAAGACAAAGTCCATCAAGTTCAACCCCTCCAAATGAAAACCCAGCATCCATACACACACCCCTCCCTACTTTTAATTAAATTCTATATACCCATACCTATACTAACTATAGAGTTTAGTATCACAATAGCCTTTGATATTATGCATGTCCAAAAAATCATCCTAGCCATTCTTAAAGGCATTACCTGAATCAGCCATCACAACATCACTCGGCAGTGCATTCCACAACCTCACTGTCCTGACTGTGAAGAACCCCCTACGTTGCTTCAAATGAAAGTTCTTTTCTTCTAGTCTAAAGGGGTGGCCTCTGGTACAGTGATCCACTTTATGGGTAAAAAGGTCCACTGCTATTTGTCTATAATGTACTTGTAAAGTGTAATCATGTCCCCTCGCACACGCCTTTTTTCCAGAAAAAACAACCCCAACCTTGACAGTCTCCCCTCATAATTTAAGTCTTCCATCCCTCTAACCAGTTTAGTTGCACTTAGTCTCTGCACTCTCTCCAGCTCATTTATATCCCTCTTAAGGTCTGGAGTCCAAAACTGCACTACATACTCCAGATGAGGCCTCACCAGGGACCTATAAAGAGGCATAATTATGTTTCATCCCTTGAGTTAATGCCCTTTTTTATGCAAGACAGAACTTTATTTGCTTTAGTAGCCACAGAATGACACTGCCCAGAATTAGACAACTTGTTATCTATAAAGACCCCTAGATCCTTCTCATTTAAGGAAACTCCCAACACACTGCCATTTAGTGTATAACTTGCATTTATATTATTTTTGCCAAAGTGCATAACCTTGTATTTATCAACATTGAACCTCATTTCCGGTTTGCTGTCCAGTTTTCCAGTTTAGTCAAATCACTGTGCAAAGTGGCAGCATCCTACATGGAACCTATAGTTCTGCACGATTTAGTATCATCTGCAAAAATAGAAACAGTACTTTCAATGGCCACCTCCAGGTCATTAATAAACAAGTTGAAAATCAAGGGACCTAGTACAGAGCCCTGCGGTACTCCACTAACAACATTGGTCCAATTAGAAAATGTTCCATATACCACCACTCTTTGTAGTCTATCTTTTAGCCAGTTCTCTATCCAGGTACAAATACTATATTCCAGGCCAACATTCCTTAATTTAACCAGTAACCTTTTGTGTGGCACTGTATCAAATGCTTTAGCAAAGTCTAAGTAAATCACATCCACTGCCATCCCAGAATCGAGGTCTCTACTTACATTCTCATAAAAAGAAATTAAGTTAGTCTGGCAAGATCTATTACGTATAAAACCATGCTGGCACAAACTCATAGTATTATGATTTGCTATGAAATCCAGTATCTTATCCTTTATTAACCCTTCGAAAAGCTTTCCTACCACTGACGTCAGACTAACCGGCCTATAGTTTTGAGGCTGAGAACGGGAACCTTTTTTGAATAGAGGCACCACATTAGAAATTCGCCAGTCTCTCGGCACTATGCTAGATTTCAATGAATCCTGAAAAATTAAGTAAAGAGGTTTGGCAATCACAGAGCTAAGATTGCTAATTACCCTGGGATGAATACCATCTGGCCCTGGACCTTTGTTAATCTTAACATGTTCTAGTCTCTTTTGAATTTCTTCATGTGTGAACCATGCATCATTAGTTGTATTACTAGAATTGGGACTGTTAAGAAGGAAACCTTCATTTACTGGTTCCTCATTTGTGTAGACAGATGAAAAATATGAGTTCAGAATTAGTGCCCAACCTCTGAAGTATGAATGGAAGGCAATCCCCCCCAAGAATGAGAAAAGCCTGTTTTATCAATAAAGAGAGAAGCAACTTTATATTAAAACCCTTAGTTAAGGAATGGGATGCTGTACAGACAGGCATTCGCATACTTTTGGCCAATAGTGTATGCATACATATTTGTGAAGAAAGATGCACGGTTGGCAATTACTTTTTCACATATTAAACAGGAAAAGTCACTGATAATGAACAATAATAACTTGCCACAAATGTCTGACAGTGTGTGGCCAGATTAAAAACAACATACACAATGGTACAAATCTTCTACTAAGCTATCTATTTTCTCACTCTGTATCATCTCAGTTACTTTTTTGTTTTTCCTAATTATTAGTCAGTCACATTCTGTTGTGCTCTTTCATTATTTTTTCTATTAACTGGGCTTATTCTTCATCTTGTGTGTCTGAAATATGAATTACTGTTTTTGTCTTCAGATAACACTGTGAGCGAGAATCTTTCTAAGAGAGTCAGAGTCCTTTGCTGGATAATGACTTCACCAAATAACTTGCTAACAAAAGCCATTCATCTTAAGCACTCTTGGACCCGTCACTGCAACACAACATTATTTATGAGCTCCACAGCCAATGAGAGTTTTCCAGCAATTGGACTGGGCACCAAGGAAGGGAGAGACGAGCTCTACTGGAAGACAATAAAAGCTTTCCAGTACATACACCAGAACTATCTGGATGAAGCAGACTGGTTCTTGAAGGCTGATGATGACACCTATGTAGTGATGGAAAACTTGCAGTTTCTGCTTTCCAATTACACCCCTGAGCAACCTGTCTATTTAGGCAAGCGCTTTAAACCTTTTGTTAACCAGGGTTACATGAGTGGTGGAGCTGGTTATGTACTAAGTAAGGAATCCCTGAAACGTTTTGTTGAAGCTTTCCGTACTGGTGTCTGCACTCACACGTCTCCTGTGGAAGATCTTGCCCTGGGTCAGTGCATGGAAAAGCTAGGAATTACACCTGGGGACAGTAGGGACTTGGAAAAACGGGAGACCTTTCATCCCTTTACACCGGAAACCCATATAACCTCTCGTTACACGGAATCTTCCATGTACTGGAATTACTGCTATTATCCTCTCATACAGGTGAGTTACATATATGAAAGTCTCTACAGTATATTCTCTGTTTTTTACAAAATGTCATGAGAGGTTGACCAAAAAAATAAAAACAAAACAAGCTACTAAGATACTTACTAAGATACTAGAAAATAAGAGTTGTTCTCTGAGCAGCTTGGATCATTATCCTTTGAAACCATTAATAAGCTTTATATAAACACCATCTTATTTTGTTGAAGCTAATACCTCCCACTATTGTTGCTATGGGGTCAGTATAGTATAAGGACTGTACAGGAGTGTTTCCCCATTTTTGTACTTCTTAAAGAGCCAACTCCAACCAAGTGATGGGACACATTCTGTTTGTGCCCAAGGCCTGGTACCCAGCCAGTCCCCTTCCCAAATGTAGGCTTCTTGCCAGAATTAGATCCAGCAACTTTTGATATCAGAGACAGCTTGTCATAACTAATGATCAGCAAGCCTGCCTCATTTTCTTTCAACAGAAAATTAGCAAGATAGTGAATCTTTGCTGAAATCTCACTGAAGTCTACTGGCAAAATGCATTGGACTCAATGGGCATTTTTTCTAGTGTCAAATGTATTTGAGTCAATTGCTTTTTTTGCGTTTCTCTCATGCTAAATTAAAGTCAATGGGTGTTTTTCTCTAGTTTTTGGTCCCATATGCATTGAAGTCAGTGGATGCTAGTCAGTAAGCATTTTATACACTTTTTTATATTTCCTTATTGTCACCTTTTTCAAACCAGTGCATTCTGCGTTTATAAATGTACCCATCATATAAAAGTAAAACTAGGCATTGCAACATTATGATTGCAAAAGAAGCAGCTGGCCTGTCCAAATTGCAACTACGGTAATTATATTCTGATTTCCACTGCAGTCCAAAATGTTTATCGTGAAATATTTTTGCATTAACCTTTAAGAATACCCGAAAAGGTAAACCTTTTTTGAAAGAATATCTAACTTGTTCTTTTTCTGGGTTATGTCTGTAACATAGTTTATGGTATTTACATGTTTTACAAATCTCTTTAGGGCGCACAATGTTGCTCAGATCTTGCAATATCATTTCACTATGTTCCTCCTGAACTCATGTACACTCTGGAATATTATACCTACCACCTGAGGGCGTATGGATACCAGTATCGTTACCAGCCTCCATCAATGGGATTGACTACAAAAGCTCCTGTTCACTTCAACTAATATACCAGGAGAACTCTGCATGAATTCTAAAATACTGTGCACTCTACAACTGGATTACTGGGACTTGTCCAAAATGATTCCTTGCTGTTACAGTGCCAAATGATTCCTTGCTGTTACTGTCATGTGTAATTTTATACATAGTTAATTTAGGTTTTATAAAACTTAAAACAACTGTCCATGAAACTCTTCAGTGTGTTGTTAATACTCTGCCTTGCAAAATATTTCCACTACTGAAAACATCCCCAATACAATATCACTGGTTGCCTAGGTAAGAAGCCCTGTACCTGTACCTTTGAAAGTCCCCAGGTACACGTTGTCTCTTTTATCACAATGCCCTGTTGAGTAGTTCACTAATACTATGGAATGGTGCAATCTGCTTGGTCAGATGGGAAGGCATGTGACAATGGCGTAAATGAAAGGCATGCTAAAGTTCAGTATCTTTGAAAGCCCCTGGATACTCTTCCAATATATGCAATGCCATTGCATGTGAGGTCCAAATTTTTTTGAACCAAAAAAACCTGTTGATCTTCTTGTAGATGAAAGGGTGGTTCCTGAGAAGTTGTTTTAGGGTTTCTTTTTATTAAATAAATGCAAATAACTTAGTTTTGCCCAAGAAAAGGTAAGTTTTGAGTGGATTGGGGGTGGGCAAAGGGCTTTGTTAGGGTATTACAAATGTATCCTACATAGACCCCCCTCCCCGGGCAAATGCCCCTAACGTTTTACGGGCGTCATCTTCAGCCGCTTCAGTAATCTTCAGAATGAAATGCCCGTGGATGGCGCCGGTGAACTCCGATGCCTTAGTCTGCACCGTGGGGTAAGACGTTAGGGCCATTTGCCGGGGATAACACTTAGGCTGGGGGGAGGGGGGTCTATATAGGGTAGGGGGTAGGGTTTTTTAACTTTAGGGTTGAATTCTCCTTTAAAGCATACCTCCCAACTGTCCCATTTTTCGTGGTACAGTCCCGATTTTGACAGCTCAACCTGCAGACCTGGGTTTGTTACTGAAATGTCCCGACTTTCTCTTTGATCTCCTGCACTGAACAGGCAGAAAAAGATACAGTGTTTCTTAATTGGCTTTTGGCAGACAGGCCAGAATAGATACTTAGATACTTTTGTAACAATTTAAAATAAGCAGGTCTTTTGGAGAAACTGATTTGCAGCTTAAAGGGCAATTCACCTTCACTAGCAAAACTCTAATAACACAAAAAACACAGAAATGTGTTCAAACCTTCATAACTTGCCAAATTTTGTAAAATGGACATGGTAATTACGGGATGTGGCCACAAAATGGGCGTGGTCAAAACATTGCCGCACTCCATACTTATTTCTCTTTCTATTTCTAAAATTTTGGGTGATTATGAATTTAGTAAATTCATTCATTCAAATGTAATGATAATATTGTTAAGCAAGCACACTTTATATCATATGCAACCAGGTGCTCTGGACATTACTTTTTAGAAAGTTCAGCACATTGCCATTATATAGGCAGGTCATTCCTGTATATTTAGACATTTTGATTGACAATGTTATTAAATATATACAAAAGTGAAAGGAAGAGTAAAAGTTATACATAGTTGTTTTACAAAAGGATAGTGGTGCTACACATGGTGCTGTGCTTCGGGTCTTCTCAAAAGTCAGATAAAATAAGATGCAGTATCATACAGTCCTTCCTGAATGTACACTAATATTAATAGGTTTTCATTAATTAATGAATATTAATGCTAATATGCACTACCATTATAAATACATAAAGTTAGAAGTTAGGTAGCTGGGACCAGCTTTCAGGGGTAAAGCAGCTCACAACACAACTCATGAAAGTCAGGTAGTTTGATTTTTAACATAAAATAAACAGTAAAAAATAAAATTCTTGCCACTTAATGGGCTTCTAACTAACGATGCAAAAAGAGTAGAGTAAAAAGCACCTTCCACCAATCAGGAAACCAAGTAAATGGTGTGCAGGGTCAAGTATTATATGATAAATGTTCTATAGAGAGTAAAGAATGACCCAAAAATTGCACCACCCCATTTATTATTCCATAAATCCCATGAACAAAAAGGTAAAACTTAACCTTTATTGGTATGTATTAAAATGACACCAAGGGTGAAAACCAAAATGATTAAAATTACAATAAGGAGGAGCACATTGTTTGCTGAATTGTGTAGTATACCCCAGATGCTTAGGGATTGATCGTGTTCAAAACTGATAGCATCATATGAGAAGCATCATAGTGGGAGTTAACCACATTAAGTTCTGTGAGTTAGAGCAAAAGGCTAAAAGGCTAATAGCACTCAGTTCCCCAAAGGGTTAATTGACTGATGAGTGCGAAATTATACAAGTTACAACTGCTTGTTAGATAGAATTGAAACGTGGGCATCACTTGTATAAGCCCAGAGCAATTTCTGAAGTAACCCTCATGAGACAGGAAGTGTGCAGTTTAAAACCCTGCCTATGGAGATTCAGTTGTCAGCGCTGCATTCTATCAAAGTTAACCACTATGGTGCCATTCATCCACCCACCCTTGACGCACCCCCAGATTCACTATGTAGTCAACGGTGAGGTATATTTCAGGATAAGTAACTTAAATTACAGCAAATTGTCTACCTGCCTAATTGAGCTAAAAAAAGTAACCAGCGCCTGACGCGCGTTTCGCTCGCTCAGCGAGCTTTGTCAAAGGCAATCTGCCTTTTTCTGTCAAAGTGACAGAAAATGCTGAAAAGCCGGAAGGAGCCCAAAGATTACCAAAGCGCTGGAAGATGACCTCTGCGGTGCTCATTCGGCATTTGTGGCCACACTAATCCTACAGGGGACACAATTAGCAGGGGGGAGGCAGGGAGGGGGGCCAGTAGGGACTTATCGCCATGGGGGGTTTAGTTCTCTTTTAAGTTAATTGGGAAGGTAGGTGCAGGTAGTTGTCCCTGCCTATGTCAAGTTGCTTTAGGTGCAATATGCACAGGACACTTTTGGAACTTTTGGCACTGACAAGGCCCAGTGGAAGGTCCTTTGTACATTAATATAAAGTGATCAGTTTTTTAGCAATTTACCACAATTTGAAGTTGGTGTAAGTGAGCCAATCTGTCCCATTGAAAAATTCACAAAACCATGTAAAATTTTAAAAACACATTGAAACGAATAGGTGGTTTTTATTGGTGTTTTTTTTTTTACAAACTACAATAGGAGTTTGTTACAACATCGCCACCTGCTGGTCATTTTCCAGACCAGTCTGACCACCAAGTAGTCAAGGAAGTTGTGAGGACAAAGAAAGAGGCTGCTCTGATGTTCTTCTGGTTAGGAAAACCTTTCCAAAATCTTTTGTAACCAGAGGAACATCAGAGCAGCCTCTTTCTTTCCCCTAACAACTTGGTGGTCAGAATGGTCGGAAAATACCAGCAGGTGGCGCTGTTGTAACAAAATTCATTCATATTAACAGTACATGTATACCTTTAATATTTTGGAATAAAAAATAAATAATGAATGTACATTGCAAAAGTGTTTATAATAGGACTCTCGTCAATTTAACATTCACACGGCCAAGAATCTTTCTGTATCAGCAGGTCTTACCAATTAATTACCCCTCTTGTGTCAAATAAAACTGTAAACGCCAATAAACAGGTCAACAATTTATTTTATAAATCTTATATTACATCAGTTCATGTTTGCAAAATAAACCTGCCAATAATACACACTTTTTTTCTGTTTTTTTTTGTGCCAGGATAGCACTGTCTGTTAAGCATTCCACTACAAGAAACCTGCTTGGGGTATTGACTTCTTGCGAAGCCAAAATATACTCTCTATTATTGTGTGCACAGAACACACATTCCCTACATATCACCTACAGAGCTGGGCAGGAATAGCCGCAGGACATATTTTAGAGAAGGCAGCCATCTGCTTAACCCTAGTTCCAGCCTGGGTTACCCATAGAAAGTCATAATATGTAAGGGGCTGATTTATAAAATCTGAACTGGGGAATCCTGACAGTCACAAAAAGTGTTCAAATAAATGTTCCATTCAGATAAATGTGCAGCCGCCCTGATTTAATTAAATTAATGAGGGATTTGGTTTTTTTACTGAGCAGAAGAGATCTGATTAGTTGCTATGGTGCAGTTTCGAGTGTTTAAATTAGAGATTTTTGCTTGCTTTCATACAGAAATATGCAATATGTTCATTATGCAAAATTTACTTCAATTCAAGGTATGACCATGAAGGTAAAAGAAATGCAAGCTGAATCTAGATACAGTAGGGCATGTTGCCTTTAGTTAAGAGATTGTTGAGTGCTTCTCCCCTTCAGAGATGATTTATGCAATGCAACAATTATTTTTTGTCAATGCAACCATGAACACATCTGTAAGGAGGATACATTTCTAGGCAAGACATAACATCACATTTAAATGTCAATATGAAGTCTCTTGATAGAAGGGCTAGAGGCATAGGGCAGGCAGTAAATACAGGGCCCCACTGCAGCCTGTGTCCACCACTGCTCCCTATCTTTTATAACGTAATGGTACAGGCAGTGTTGTATTCATACAGGGAAAAGCTGCAGGTCTCTGTGCTCCAAAATGATGTGCAAAGACTTGGTGCAATTCATTTAGCATGGAAGGCAGGTTGATAAGTGCAAAAAAGTTACATTGTACTCATTCCACACTTTGCCTCCTGCCTCCCATGTTGTATATTACAGTCACCAACATTTTTGCTTGAAATTATTCTTTTACCACTAGCAGTTAATATTAAAGGCCGTGATTTTAAACAAATATGAAAATGCAATTTTCTTAAAATTTTGCTACAGAATTTGGTTTGCACAGGAGCAACAGTGTTGCTGTTTGCAGACATATGGGTTACTTATCTCCGATCATTTAGTGCATTACTGTTTGTCAGATATTCTTATCTGCATTTTAGAGGATTTTCGGAACATAATGTTGTTTTTTTTCAGTCTGCTCTTCCCTTCCAGAGACATGATATATACAATATGCAGCTGACAAGAACGGTAATGTCCCTAGAAGCTTGTCTCCACCCAACACAGATACCCATCCCCTGCAGAAGCACCAGCACAATTCCTGGTCTTCAAAAGAATAAGCCAACTTTATATTTTCACAAAACATTTTTAAGTTTATGTATTATTTGTTAGCATTGGGCTCTTCAACACTTATGCTTATTAAAATGCTTCTTAAAATTAAAATGTAACCTTGAAAGATTCGAAAGAATACCAAACCAAATCCTAATTTGCATATAATTTGTGATTTCCCTTCCTGTCCCTAATCTGCATATGCAAATTTGGATTCAATTCGACCACGGCACGAGATTCCTGCTGTAAAAAAAGGCCGAATAATGGCTGAATGCCAAACCGAATCCTGGATTCAGTGCATCCCTACTATGTTTAAAACTCAAGGAATGGAGGAAACACTGGGGGTGCCAACATGTTAGCCCCAATATGTTAGACACTCACCTTTTATATGCTGAATTTTTTTCACTCAATGTCATATTTGAGTTGTAACACAATTTTTACAGCAAAAAAAACATGATAAGACTTGTGCATTAAACATTAGACCCTAGCCTTGTGCATTAGAGATTTTAATATATTGCGCATGCCTAAGCCTAGATAGGGGATCCTGTCCCAGTCCTCTGATTGCTGCAACCACTCCATGGAAATATATTAGTGATTTAATACACTAAAATATTGGCACTCCCCCCCATTGTATTACCCTTTCCTTGTCTTTTAAAAAACCCTCAGCACATTAATCAAAAGGAACGAAAGGAAATGTAGCTAGAAATTTTAACTATTGATAGACAAGTGCCCCCCCTCATACCCTAATATAAGTGGTTTGTATTAGGTTGGAAAATGGGAAGGTTTCTTTCAGTGAAAGTGGCAACAGACAGTGCGGGTTTATAGGTAACGTGTTCAGCATAAGAGAATTTAAAGGAGTCAGTCACAATCACAGTTTATACAATATCACAGGTACAACTGGAAAGTGAAGAAGAAGCCATAAAAGCAAATGCATATAAAAATACAATAATGTTAAGTCATTTACTAACATTTTTTTCCCTTTTTTAATTATAATTTTTTTTAACATTTTGGTGGTGTACAAGGGCAGTAGTCCATGACTCAGCAGTGACCCTATGCGGGGGTTAGTTACAGTGCAGTGCACAGATACACAGTCACAGGAATAGAAAACATTGTTGGAACAGTCATGTAGAGATAGAATTAGAATGATCCACATTGATATTATAGTACAGTATACTGTGCAGAATTGTAGCGCCAGTGGCTGTCAACATTTCTAACATCAACCTCCCCCCTCCACCATGGAGGGCCATCCTTTGGTCAGGCTCCCACATAAGATATAAAAGTTTACAGGTATATAAAATAGAGGTGCATTGGTCAGTCACCTATAGTTCCAAAAAGTATTTAGAACAGCAACATTTCGCAGTAAATATCACCCTTGTTGACCTTTAATTTGGGCTTTCAGAAATACCTAGAAGAACACATAGGCATTGTCCCCAGATCTTACGCTAACTGGCAAAAGACTAAGCTCCTGTCACTCCTCCAAACTATTATCTTTTGTCGGGCAGCTGTTATCTTGTGTCAGGGAGTTGGGGAGTTGCTGTCTGCTTACCTTCCCATTGTTCTGTTGTTTGGCTGCTGTGGGGGGTGGGGGTGATATCACTCAAACTTGCAGTACAGCAGTAAAGAGCTCACATGACTGCTGGCCCTTGGGAAACTGACAATATGTCTAGAGTAATGTCAGATTTCAAAATTAAATATAAAAAAATCAGTTTGCTCTTTTGAAAAACAGATTTCAGTGCGGAAGTCTGCTGGTGCAGCACTATTAACTGATGCATTTTGAAGACAACATGTTTACCCATTACAGTATCCCTTTAAGGTAGGGTTGCCACCTGGCCGGTATTTTACCGTGAAAATGATGGCTAATCCCAATGTTACTAATAGTGAAAAAAAAAAATATATAGGAAGGCCGGAATTTTTTTCCAGAAAAGGTGGCAACCCTACTTTAAGGTGTAGGTGTATGTTTATTAATACTTCTGTTGAAGTTTTGATGTCCTGAGTCCTTCAGCAAACCCACCACATCTCAAACGTATTTACACCACAATGCAGCTGCGTTTCTTGTGGCTTTTAAACTAATGTTGATATGGAAGTGCACATCTTTCATTCTTAAAGTTTCTTATTTGCCTACAAATTAAGTACATGATTTTGTCTACTATTTATGGTGAAATTCCAAACACATTTTGCTGTCTCAGGCATTTATGTATATACAACTTTTGACTGATGCCTAGGTTTTTTAAACATATATAACAATGAAATGGGGATTAAAAAAACAAAAAGTCTTAAAATACAGACTAATCATAACAACCCTTGATAAATAATGTATTTCTGTCTATAATAAAATACCATTTTCCAGTTGCTCTCCTATTCGTTAACCGATTAAATTATCCAAATCAATTTAAACTCTCTTTATTGCTGTAACATATTTAAAGGAGAAGGAAAGCTCCAAGACAGTTGATTGGCAACAGATTAGCCACAATAGTGCAAGCTAGAACGCTATATTTATTCTACAGAATGCTTTACCATACCTGAGTAAACAGCTGTAGACACTGTCTCTGTTTGTTTAGGATAGAAGCTGCCATATAAACTTGGTGTGACATCACTTCCTGCCTGAGTCTCTCCCTGCTCACTTACAGCTCTGAGCTCAGATTACAGCAGGGATGGGAGGAGCAAACTGAGCATGTTCAAGCCGTGCCCTGGAGGTTTCTACTGAAAACAGGAAGTCTGATACAGCCCATGTGTACACAATAGAAGGAAAGAAATGCAGTGTTTCTTTTGACAGAGGACAGAGGAGTAGCATTACTTTGAGGGTTTACTGGTGTATTTATAAAGACCTTTCTGATAAAGCTTACTTAATTTTATCCTTTCCTTCTCCTTTAAAGTACATTTTAGCTTGAACATTAAACCTGATAATTGCAGCTGAAAGCTTATCTAGCCAAGCCAATGCCCAAGTCGTTACTGCAATTTTGTTACTTCAGAGTGATTTGTCCAATGCTCTTGTTTTTTGCAGGACTGTCCAGCATTCATACCTAAAAAATGGGTGGAATTTAAGTTGGATTTTGTGAGTGTCAGGGTGTAGTTTAGGGTGGATGAGGTGGGATGAGGCCCTGGTCCAATTTGCCATTCACATTTTGGGAGGAATGCCATGGGTGAGGCCCCAGTTTTTGATAATTATATATAGTGACGGGTGAATTTGGGGCGTTTCGCTGAAAAATTAGTGAATTTCCAGCGAAATTCTCGAAAATGGCGCTGTCGTCTTGTTTTTGACCCGGCGTCAGTTTTTTGGATGCTGCCACAAATCCGCTGGCGCAAATGCGCCGGCGTCCAAAAAAACGGACGCCTGCATTCATTTTTTTTAGACTCCGGCGAATTTTGTCGGCGGTTTCACAAATTTATTCTGCGGTATATCGCTTGAATTTACCGCGAATTCACACTTGCCGCATAAATTCGCCCATCACTCATTATATATCATGTTGCAAAATGCAATGTGGTATTTTGCAATGTGTGTTACCTGTGTACCTATGTTCAGGTAACCCACCTATATCTAGACATATTTTGACCAATCAAAAGCAAATGTCTTGTTACAGCTTGGCATCGGCATTGTACCTTTATTTGTGAATTTCACAAAAGACTCTCAAACATTTGTTTGTGGACTAACTGTAATAGAGTCAAATACATAGACCCTACTTACTCCTAGCAAACAATAAGTCAAGTGGTTGTTGTGGCTAAAAGGCGAAACGCTCGGCATCACTAGAAATAATATATACTTACCACCAAATTTATTTTAATATAACCATTTTAAAATATTGAGTTTAAAAATGAATAAACATTACTACACTCCAAAAGATAAAGTCAAAGGAATGTTAATCTGCGAAGGCAAGTGTCACCCAGCCAATTGAACAACAGACGTTAGAGCTATATATATACTTCCAGGAGGGATTTCTGGAAAAAAGAAATCTATGAGAAGCAGACTGTATATGTAACAAAAAACCAAAAAGCACACAGTGCTTATTCACAATAATATACAATCTTTATCCTGCTAACAATTTCATAAACATAGCAATACTCATAGAAAATACAATCCACTGAAGCAAAAAATGCTTGTTTAAAGGGGTTTCTGTGTTGGAACTGGAACATCACTAATTAAGCAAATTTCATTTTCTTTAAATCATAAAGCTGCCCCCATTAAATTCCGTCCATTGAAAACACTTGTAGTTCATTTCAGCACTCACAAATTCCTTAATTTGAAAAAAAATAAAAATAAAAGAGCACGTAGAGATGAATAGCATTGGTTGAGAGTTAGTGTGCCATGGCCGATATTAACCAATTAGAGTCATGTTTTCTAACACAGAAGCCCGCAATTACAAGTACAATTTCCAAAACATCAGTTCAAATGTTTACAAGACATCTGAGAGCACAATTTCTCCTTCAAGCCACTGTACAATGTACATATAAGAAATACTTATGACCCATGGGGAACAATTATCTTTTACCAGGTTTATACAATTGATAAGTTCAGGCTCTGTATTTGATATGTGCTATGCCATGAATGTAACGTCTCCATCATGTACAACAATGAAAACCTAAAGCCTTTTTTGTAGGCCAAGCCCTCCTTGTTGCTGAACTGATGTCACCACCATTACCATCATTAGTCAGCAAGGTGCTGGTAAAGAATAATGGGAGTTGTACACCAAAATCTGGAAGGCTACTGGTTTGATGTATCTACATTAATTTAAACCTAGATCCATTTTGAACTTTATTATGGCCTGGAACGCATTTTCACTGGACACTAGACTTTAATCTTTCCAGTTTCTGGTAATTACCAAAAACTTGCAAATTCCTTGGATCCACTGACCTTGCCATGAGGGAATGATTGTGTAAAACTGCTCCTTTGCTATTGAAAGGATTAAGGCATTAAATACAAACACACTGGATTATAGCAACATGGAAAAAAATATTACAGTGGGCAAATATTAAAATGGCTGGCATTTCTTCAAATTTCTTCCAAAATATACACATTTTATCTACACATACACTCAGAATGGCACATTTGCTTATTTCTTTTTCAGTGAAACATATAACATATTGGCACAAAAGAGCAACCAGACAAGCCCTCCCCCTCTCTCTCTCACTCTCGGGGAGCAAAGTCAGTGATTGTTTGCCTTTTCTTTAAAGACATTGCTGGTTACACAAGGGCAGTCCGGGAATCAGTCCTCACGATGCTGGCAGAGCTGCTTTTCCTTCTTAGACTGGGAGTAGACAGGGCGCTTGAGGACTCATTAGGACAGCCATGTTGCAGTAGAATGTCCACACACTCTTGGCTGTGGGTTTTCTTAGCATAAAATATGGCGGTGTGGCCATTGCTGTCTCTTGACTTCACATCAATGCCATACTGTGAAAAGAAAAAGAGGCACAAACCTTTCTTGGTAAGAGACAAGACAAAGGAATACACAAGAAAGCTATTTCATACTTGAAACACTCCATATTATAGCATCTTAAGCACATACTGTACCTTGTGATTATGTATTCTCTCTTTTACAGAAAGATACAAGAATTCATAAATCAATGTCTTATCTGTGAAAGTCTATGAAAGTACACTTTGAGGTATGCTAACAGAAAGAGCATTCTCTAAAGCTGTTTATATTATTATTATTATTTATTTTCTATATATAACTGCTATATTTTGATGATGCCATATGGTGGGCAACAGCCAAAAGAAGAACCTGTGTCTTGGATCTGGATTCCACATGAAAAGATAACTGGAAGAACTGGGGGAATAAAGGCTTGTGGGTTTAACCTTATAACAGGACAAACATGGAAGTGGTTTTAGGCATAATGATGAAAGATTCGACCCACTGGCTGTGTCTCCATGATGAAAAGAATTTACTGATCCAGCAACTCTGGATGATTCCAAACAGATTCATAAATTCTGGATTGTTTCTGGTAATGTAGGCTACTATGGATACTTAATGGGCTGACAGTACTGTTCTAGTTAAGGCATCATTCATTAAATCTGAGAGGCAGACACTAGAGAGTGAATTTATTTTCATAGTACATCATTCCACTGCTCTACTCAAACTAAATGTGAACCCTTTAGAGCCAGGAGTAGGTCTAGCTGCAAACAGATCAGAAAATATCCACTAACGCGCTACATGTTTCAAGCTCATGTTCACCAGAAAAATATGGTTCTACATGCAAGGGATGTTTATACTGAATGAGTTTTGAAAGTAATAGGTGATTTCTCCTTGCCAAATAAAACAAGAATTCTTCCATTGCTTAGTATGTATGTTTTAAATCAAGGGCTTATTGGGTTTAATCATTTAGGCACTGGGGCAGTGTTATAACTTTAAAGTGATCGTAAAGTGATACAATTGTTGTAGATTAAGAACAGGTCCAGCAATGTGTGAGCACAGTTTACACTCTCTCTCAATATTTTCCAACCAGGTACGTGACACAATGTAATTAAACCAGTCGAGCTCACCCAGACGAGCAGTTGCGTGATCACAACTTCACCCAGTTCACAGGCCGCATGAAGGGCAGTGCGCCTGTCTCGATCTCCAGTGATTCCGTTTATTTGCTCCTTGTTGCTGTGGGCTAAGAGAAGAAGTACTTTGCCAAGGTCTTTCTCTTGAACAGCTTTAAAAAGCTGTTTCACCAAGGGGACCCCTGGACTCTTCAGAGGGGCCAAAAATAATCGCTGCTCATACTTTGCTCTGATCCATGATTCTCTCTCCTCTCTATGCAAAAATAAAAATATGGTGAAGTAAGTGGAGCATTTATTTCCTCATACAGGGTAAGACACAATCTAGTTGTTACATGCTACAATGCTGCACTTTATAACCACTAAGACAGACATGAAAGTTCATATGCAAAACAGCTCTGTAAAATAATGGTAGAGTTTATTAGCATATGATACTAGACTGGTGTATGAATATGAGTTCCCCACCTGCTCTGCTCCTCATTCTTAAATACCTTCTTAAAGTATACAGTAAATTCAACAGCATCTTAATTTGTTGGCTATTTACAATAAAACAACATAAGATGTGTTTCCAACAATACCTGCCACTTGTAAGCTTTTGCCCCATCCTTGTGTACAAAATAGTAACTAGAAGCACCATTCAATAACACCCACCACTGCCGTGATCCCACTGATGAAGTGACAACACACAGGAAAATACCTTTAAAGGGCATGTAAAGTCTAAAATAGAATAAGGCTAGAAATGCTGTATTTTGTATACTAAACATAAACTTACTGCACCACAAACCTAATCAAACAAATCATTTATGCTTTCAAAGTTGGCTACAGGAGGTCACCATCTTGTAACTTTGTTAAACATCTTTGCAAGACTAAGACTGTGCACATGCTCAGTGTGGTCTGGGCTGCTTAGGGATCGTCATAAACAAAGCTGCTTGAGTTCTGCATGGCTGGGAAGTAAGGCGGGGGCTCCCCCTGCTGTTCATAAGTATGATTGTTTCCCTGCTCAGCAGTTAGGGACCATCTGACAATTCCTATCCACCGCAGTAAATGAAAGGAGAATTTCACTGCATACAATCAGGTTTCTAATAAAAATGATACACAATTTTTAATTAAAGTATATTGGAGATAGGTTTCTTTTTCATTAAAGAAAGTAAAAATGGGATTTTATTTTTTTGCCTTTATATGCCCTTTAACAGCAAAGTAAAGTAAAGCTGTCTAACCAAGTGATCTCCCCGTGAGAATCTCGGTAACCAAATATGCCACCCTTAACCAGAACTTCCTATTTATAGATTCCAAATAAACTTTACACTGTAAGCCTAAAGAGCCCTGAACTGATATAAAGCAAGATGCAAGCTATATCATAATATCTATATTTATATATTTTGCCTATATAGTTCTAATACCTTTTATTGAGGCAGACACAAACACTTTAGCCATTAGTATCCTGGACACATGTTAACACTATTCTGGCTTTTTAAGTGCATGAAAAGTACCATCTTGAGCTGCTCTGACAGTAACACAGTTGTTTGTTTTCATTATTCTAACCTTGTCCGTATACTATAAAGCTTCTTACAGTCTGTGACTCTGTTTGGCTTCCAGTATATCTCTGACTCATGTCTCTCTATTGTTTATTCCTTTCATTGTTGCTCTAGTTGTTGCTTTATGGACTAACCATTTAGCAACTGTCTATACAACTCTGGGCAATTCTGCTGAAAGCACTCAGGGAAAGCTTCTTATTTTCTTTAAGTTTCACCATGTCAGTAATATTTCAGTCAGTCATCATTCCAATCCTATACTGTTCCTCAGCTTTATTTCTAAAGAGGAGTCAGCCTGCATTATCTGCTCTGCTGAGCAAGCTTTCAGTAGATAATATAGATAATATAGTTATCATATATACTGTAGACTAGACCCTTGCAATCTGTGCTTGCATTAACCCACAAAACACCATTTTTTTCTGCTCCATTTATTTTCAATATAAGTCATACCTAAACTAACCTAATATTAGCAGTCCAAAATCAGATCTTATTAAATTTTTTGCAGTGTATACCAGGAGCACATACAATACATACAAACCAATATTCACAGAGAGTTAAGTATTATTACATTTGTTTACAAGAAAAAATAAGGACAAAATGTACCTTGAGGAATCAGGAGAAAGTTTGGTTTTTCCATGAGTTGTCATCTCCCATATGCTGTTGGCCATTTCATTACCAATAGAGGTTAGAACATGGGTGAGCTCTAGGGGCCAGTCATCCAAATCCAGTGATCGAACCCGAGATAAATGAGTACCAAGGTTCCTGTGAATTCCTGAACATTCTATGCAGATCAGAGCACCCAGATTCAAGCTGGCCCAGGTAGGATCTACGGCATACAGGTATGAGCATTAAACAGAATACTTGGCTGTCAGATGAAACACTGGTTAAACCATTTTTATCTCTGTGTACAATAAATTGCATAACTTGTGTTCTGAAATATTTATTGAAACCACAAATGGACCTTGTCATTTTTAAACTGTGTTTGATATTAGTAACATTGACTATCCAACTCCATTTTAACGTAACAGGACAACTACAATTCATGAATTCAATGAATTACAGTTCATTCATTGAGACCTTAAATAAAAAAGGTTGGCCTGGTAGAAGGAAAGTGGGGTTTATATGTATAGAGGCTGCAGTATGCAGTGATCACAGCTTTGTCCAACAGTTTTGCTCTTACTTAGTCACAGTAAAAAGTTTCCCCTTTAGCGTCACAAAAAAAAACGTAACTATTGAGACAATTCTTGGATTCCAGTTACAAATTGATGCTGTAGATGTCTGCCCTTGAGGGATGGGGAAAGCCCATTCAATGCCTCTATCCATGATCCCAGTTCCAGGTCAAAACTAGTGTACGATTCTTAACAATGCCACATTATGGCAGAAACTTACTTGGGGCACCACAATCCACACAAAATGAATTCCCTTTAGCATTCCGAATGGCTTGGATAGCGACCGCTTCACTCTGGCTGTCCATTCGAGCCTTAACAAAACAAAAACATACACACTCAATCAAAAGTGTTTGTAGTTCTTTTGACTTGTTCAACAGGTTTCCTAAGAGGTATATTCCTAAGAGGTATTCTCACCTACAGCAACAAAATAACAGGTGGCAATCACTGGTCAACCCATGGTTGCTATGGGTTACTGGGCAAAATTTTGTACCTTTTTTTTTTTTTTTTACATCCCCCATTTCTCTTGTAAATAGTATGGCAATTGCAGTCACACCCTTTATTTAAAATCTGGAGGAAGATATAGAATGGTGCAAGAAGCAAGGGAAAATGCAATGCTTTAAGAACAAACCAGATAGGGGAATCTAGTTAAAGGTACACATATAGGACCTGTTATCTCAGGACCTGGGTTTTTTTTCCATATGACATATCTTTCCTTAATTTGGTCATTTCATTGTCATAAGACAATCATTTAAATATTTAATTAACCCAATAGACTGGTTTTGATTCCAGTAAGGATTAGTTATATCTTAGTACTGATTTATTATTACAGAGAAAAAGGAAATCATTTTTGATTTGGATTATTTGGATAAAATGGAGTCTATGGGAGACAGACATTCTGTAATTCTGAGCTTTATAAATAGCAGGTTTCAGGATAACGGACTCCATACCTTTACAAAGTTTACAAAGTCATTCATACCCATCATTCAGATGGCCGATTGGTTTCTTTGGGTTGACCTATAGCAAGCACTGCACTTTTTTACATTAACTAAAATTAGGGAGCAGTAGCTTAACACAAGACAACTAAAAGTAAGCAGGGCAGGCAACACAGTTTGCATCCAAAGGAAATCAGCAGTTATTATTAAAAATAACATGTATTTTTGACATACCAATGATTTTTCAAGTAATGGAAGACTCCCATTAATGTTTGGGCTCTCCCCAGTAACAGGAAATAATGCAGAACTGAGAGGATAATGAGAACCTATTATTTGGTGATAATGTCTCTACAACACTTGCAGTTGGTTGGTTTTACACACTGCGGGCATTTCAACAGAACAAAACTTGTCAGTTATCCATGGCAACCAATTACAGATTTGCTTTTTTATTTTCTACTTGAAGTACGGTGAACAAAACATATGGCTGAATGGTTGCAGCACTGGTGCAATATCACACTTATCTAAATTAGCCCTACTATATTCTGGTATGTAACGATACAGATTCCCCTAACGACATTATTATAAATACAGTACAAACAATCTGATAAATGGCTACTTTCCACTAGGATGATTATTTGTTAAAGATTTCTTCTGGCTGTTCTGGTTTCCACCCACATTCCAAAAAATATGGATAGTGATTGGACATGTTTGTATGCTCCACTGGGATATATAATTATGGCAATGCTTAAACATTCTGCAGAACACTGAGTGCTAAAAGGAACTAATAGACAGCAGCCCAAAGTTGTCTGAGATCCCACCTTATTTTTGCTGCTCTCACAGCACTGCAGACTAGCGAGGATCTGGCTCTCAATGGCTAGGACCCAAGAATCCCTTTCTTCAAAGCTGCTTGTCTCAAAATGCCATGTCTGACCGGTACTAGAGACGATGATAAATTCGAAGTTCTCTTCTTTTGAAACAATGGAGTGATTAGGCACAAGTCATGGTAAAGAAGCAGTAGCATTAATCTAGACATTCTATTACAATACAGTATAGTGTTTATTACAGTGAATATTACTATTGGTCAGACTAGAATACTGAATGACATTTCCTACTGTTCAAAAACAAACATTTAGGGGCACATTTACTATTGGTCGAATATCGAGGGTTAATTAACTCTTGATATTCAACCCTCGAAGTTAAATTCTTCGACTTCGAATATCAAAGTCGAAGGATTTAGTGCAATTCGTTCAATCGAACGATCGAAGGAATAATCATTCGAACGATTAAATCCTTCAAATCGAACGATTCGAAGAGAAAGCCTAGAAATTGGGACCTTCCCCATAGGCTGACATTGGTGCTCAGTAGGTTTTAGGTGGCGAAGTAGGTGGTCGAAGTTTTTTTTAAAGAGATAGTACTTCGACTATCGAATGGTCGAATAGTCGAAGGATTTTTAGTTTCGATTTGTTCGATTCGAAGTCGAAGTCGTAGTCCTAGGTCGAAGTAGCCAATTCGATGGTCGAAGTAGCCAAAAAAATACTTTGAAATTCAAAATATTTTTTAGTCTAATCCTTCACTCGAGCTAAGTAAATGTGCCCCCTTATATTCAAAACAACTTGTCAGTATCATATGCAAAGAAAACCTCATTAGTGATGGGCAAATCTGTCCCGTTTCGCTTTGCAAAAATTTGCGAAATGGCATAAAATTCACGAAACGCAAATTATTTGGACGCGAGCAACACTTCTTATACGAGCGACTATTTTGTCCAAATGCATTAAAGTCAACGGGCGTCCGAATAATTTAGACGCGGAAAATTTTATGCGTTTATTTTTTGTCGTGGTGGATTTTTTGCAGTCGAATTTTTGCTGCAGTTTTGCAAATTTATTCGTGGGTGTCAAAACACGGAAATTTGCTGCGAATCCATGTCTGGTGAATTTATTCGCCCATCACCCTAAATGCATTTCAAAAGAATGTTTAAAATACAGGACTTTCTCCTCAATTGCCAAACAAAAGATAATGGAATTATATTTTCTGCCAGCCAATCAGAGTTCTTTACTTGGAAACTGAGGAGCATAAACATTGCATGACACACATATATATTGCACACAGATGGGTCAGTTACTCCTGCCTAGACAATTTTACTGAACAGTACAGCATTTATTCTTATAATTGTTAGTTCTGCCGATCTGAAAGCTAAGCCTAGAAAACAGTGAGAGATGGTAGTGGCGATATGATTTATCCACCCTTGTAATCCCAAAACTTTCTTGGATTGTAGAACCGAATTGCAATTTAGCAGACTTATATGTGAGACTTTGAGATAGGCTTGGACTGTTCCAACACCACAACCTGAGGGGGGGACATTTTGGCAGGAATCCAATAGTTTAAAGTTTTCAGGATCAATTGATGAAACCTGTTATGTAACCACGAAGATCATGCAGATAGAAAGAGACACATGCAAACACAAATTCATTTGTGTGCTTTACCTGTCTTATAAATATTTCTCAAGCTACCAAATGATTTTAACTTCCACATTTTGCGCTTGGCTGGAGGTAGGTTCCATATATTGAAGCAGAAAAAGCAAAGGATAAAAAGAAAAGGTTAAAGGAAACATGGAAAGGTAGAAATGCTGTCAGGCAAAAAAAAAGAAAGATGCCAATAAAGAGCAAGAATGCAGCATTTTGACTGGAGGTCTTGTAGGAAAATAAACGAAGGGATTGCGTAGACTTAAAGGGTCGTTTATGACAATAGTGCATTGTACAAAGTGCAAGATTTGGATGCAAAACTGCCATGTTTTTTACCCACAATATAGCATTTTAACCCCACAATAACACAACTGTGTGTGCTTGTGTTCACGAATTAGAAAGGCTTTAGCATCTGACTTTTGGCCCAGATCTGTTGTGGCTATTGATGCAATCCAGGAACTCAGGTGTCAATAGCTGCACTTGTGCATTAAGCAGAGGCAGCAAGGATGCATTGGTGCTTAGAGCAACTCTAGGGGAGTGCAAGGAGTGTTTTTATATGCAAATAACTTTAATAAATGGCATTAATACATCAATTTAGCAACCTTTACTTTTAAGTGGGTTCTGCCTCACTCGGAAAAAAAGCATTCACTATAGTGACTGTTTTCTGGCTGGAAATTAATATATCGACCCCCTTTAATTGAATCCAAACCCTTTAAGTCACATGAAGTCATATAAAGTCAAGCTCTGAATTTGAAACTGACACAAAATTGAATGTGCTTATTAGGGTTCAGATTTATTGCCAGGATTTAGCCAAATATTTATGAATATCCAGGAAAATACATAATAATGAAAACAGTACTTCCCTTGTATTTAGAAATCCCCAAAGCACTATAGAAAGAAAGTGAAAAGCAGCAAAATAATGCAAAAAGTAAATTTTATTAGAAAACCTTTATCTGCCTCAGTACAATGTAATTTATTTATTGTAGGATACATACAGAATAATGAAGGACACATTGATCTATATCTTACTAAGCAATCTAAGCAAGAATATAGTGCCAGTAACCCAAAGTCTTAACAGTATTAATGACAAAACTCAACGTAAACGGCACTTCTGGACAAAATTTAAAAGATATAATTAATTTAAGGATTAATTATATCTTTTTAAAAATTTTAATTATTTAATTAAAAAGGAGTCTATGGGAGATGGTCTTCCCATAATTCGGAGCTTTCTGGATAAAGGGTTTCTGGATAACGGTTTCTATACCTGTATAATTAGATTTAGCTTGCAAAATAAAATAGGGCTCATTTACTGCAAAATTCATCGGTGTCCTTCAAAGGACAAGATCGGCGTGGTGGCGCCTGTGCAGTTGGAGCAATTTCCAGGTTTGCGACAACTGGGGGGAGGAGGGACGGGGGAGGAGGGACGGGGTCTATGTGGGGTAGGGGTTTTTTTTAATAAGGGGTTTGTTTCTCCTTTAAAGAACACATGAATTTTGCAGTAACAGTGCACTGAAATCAAATGTCTACTTGGCTACTCTGGGTTATTGACCTGATGCAAAATAGCCATTTGGCACTAAATGAGCCCTGTTTTATTTTGCAAGCTAAATTTAATTATACAGGTATAGAAACCGTTATCCAGACCCAGTTTGTTTCTTCTTTAATGAGCCCCACTGATCTCAATAAAACAGTAACTTGTACTTGACGGTAACTACGTTGCATGAATCCATAGTGGTGGCGAAACAACCTTATTGAGGTTATTTAATGTTTAAATGATTTTTACAGTCTTAGGATATTAAATTATAAAAAAAAAAACCTATTCGGAAAACCCATATAATAGATCCTATACCTGTACAGGAAAGCTTATGGCCTTTGACTAGCTATAGGCCAGCACTGGAGACCAGGATAAACTAATATCTGAGAGACCTTAATGTTTATTTATCAGGAAGCTGCAGAGAGCAGAGAACTAACATGTGCCTCAGTTCAAACTTTTCTGCTCTGTATTCCCACCAGTCCTACAAAGCTGCTGTTAAGTTGCAGTTATATACTGTAGGTGGAGACATGTTTTGATATTTTGAGCTAGGCTAGAGGTGGTCTTATAACTGTCCCAAATATCTGAAGGTGCTGGTGCTCACCATTCCAGCAGCTACTTCTTAAGTGTGCACAGACAAGAAATACATTTTTATTATAAAATACGTTTATATAAATAGGAAAGAGCCTAGATATGTGAATTGTAGAGGCCATACCTCCCAACATTTGAGTGACACATTGAGTGACAAAAACTTGTGCTGAACTCAGAGCTTAAACATTGTATGGCCACGTCCCCTAATTACCAGGTCCATTTTACAAAATTTAGCAGGTTATGAATATCTGAACACATTTCTGGGAGTTTTAGTGCAATGTTTTATGTGTTATAACAGTTTTAACAGTTTTGCTAATGAAAATGAATTATCCTAAATAGTTACAATTGTATCTTTGCTTATCTTAAATTGTTACAAAAGTATCCAAGTGCAGCAACTGGCTGTTCTGGACTTTCTGTCAAAAGGTCTCTTATTTCAATTAAGTTTCAGAAACTTTGTATTTTTTTCTCCAATCAGTTCAGGTGATCAAAGAGAAAGCTGGAACATTTCAGTAAGAAACTGCAGGCTGAGCTGTCAAAATCGGGAATGCCCTTCAGAAAACAGGACAGTTGGGAGGTATGGTAGAACTATAGAATTTATTTAACTAAAAAATGGGCCAAAGATTTGCTTCTAGCATAAAAAAAAAGTGCTCACCATCTGCCTGTCCAGCGGATCCTTCTGTCTTTGAAGGGGTCATGTTCTTTTTCCTTCTGTTCTTCTTTTTATCACTCATTGGGGAAGAGGGTGGATCTTTGTTGCTGCTGGGGCTGGAAATAACATCCCCACTGGATCTGCTTTCTGTGTGGGGTGCATGAGAGAAAAAAAGCACAATGAAATAACTTACTTAAGCTTCAAATAATTCCATCAATTTGTTCTTTACTTTTGTGATGGAAATGGAAGACAAGAACTGTGCCTAACCGCTTATTAGTAGCAACATTATACAAAACCAAACAGCAAACTGGGAGATGAATCACTGCAATTAAACGGAGTGAAAAGAATCCATTAGCCATTCCGTTTGGAAGCAAATGATCACAACATACAATGCGGCAAATTTAATTATATTTCTCACAGCTATTGCCGACGCGCAATAATCCTGCAAAAAGTCTTCCGCTCTCAAAAAAATCATTTGAGGAGCAATTCAGTCATAAATTATCCTTGAGGCTAAATGGCACTGAAGCAAAACTTTTTCTTTGTGATATGCTGCTTAATCTTACAAATGCAAATAAAAAAACCATTGTATTCCAGTTTATTAAGCAGTATACCGATACATTGAATACATTTATAAGTGGCCAAAAGAGGGCACTATATAGTTACATTAGCAGTTGCAATGGGAGGTAGTGATGTACGGGTCAAGTTTTTCTTAAAGGGATACTATCATGGGAAAACATTTTTTTTTTTCAAAATGAATCAGTTAATAGTGTTGCTCCATCAGAATTCTGCACTGAAATACATTTCTCAAAAGAGCAAACAGATTTTTTTATATTCAATTTTGAAATCTGTCATGGGGCTAGAAATATTGTCAATTTCTCAGCTGCCCCAAGTCATGTGACTTGTGCTCTGGTAAACTTCAATCACTCTTTACTGCTGTACTGCAAGTTGAGTGATATCACCCCCTCCCTTCCCCCCTCCCCAGCAGCCAAACAAAAGAACAATGGGAAGGTAACCAGATAACAGCTCCCTAACACACGATAACAACTGCCTGGTAGATCTAAGAACAACACTCAATAGTAAAAACCCATGTCTCACTGAGACAAATTCAGTTACATTGAGAAGGAAAAACAGCAGCCTGCCAGAAAGCATTTCTCTCCTAAAGTGCAGGCAGAAGTCACATGACCAGGGGCAGCTGGGAAATTGACAATATGTCTAGTCCCATGTCAGATTTCAAAATTGAATATAAAAAATCTGTTTGCTCTTTTGAGAAATGGATTTCAGTGCAGAATTCTGCTGGAGTAGCACTATTAACTGATGCATTTTGAAAAAAACATGTTTTCCGATGACAGGATCCCTTTAACCCGAACCCGCACCCAACACGAGCACGCACACACCTGCCTCCTTCCCTCAATTTATAGATCCGCACCAACCCATCGATGATGT
This sequence comes from Xenopus laevis, assembly GCF_017654675.1. Taxonomy (NCBI): domain Eukaryota; kingdom Metazoa; phylum Chordata; class Amphibia; order Anura; family Pipidae; genus Xenopus; species Xenopus laevis. The sequence continues at coordinate 148,908,843 of NC_054373.1, forward strand.
CACAAAAGGGGTATGGGACCTTTATCCAAAATGCTCTGGACTTTTGGGTTTTCCAGATACAGTACTTGATCATTTTGTAAATTGGGTTTTCATATCTTAATTCTGCTAATCATGCCTTCCTGTAATTTGGAGCTTTCTGGATATCAGTTTACAAATAATGGATGCCCTACCTGTATACAAGTTTATTTTTCTAGCAAGAATATATGTATGTGTATGATTACATTTGTATAAGGAACCAGTTCTGAGATATGAATAGCTGTCATTGTGCAGCAAATGGAGCAGTTAAGTTCGAGCCAGAGCTGTCCTTAATAGGGTGCACGCGTGGATGAATTTCTAGTTTGTGCCCAGCTTCAGGGCTATCCAACCTTGCAACCTTAAACAGTTGTCAGGTGTTATGTACAGCAGGGGTCCCCAACCTTTTTTACTCGTGAGCCACATTTAAATGTAAAAAGAGTTGGAGAGCAACACAAGCATGAAAAAGTCCATGGGGATGTCAAATAAGGGCTGTGATTGGCTGTTTGGTAGCCCCTATGTGAACTGGTAGCCTACAGGAGGCTCTGTTTGGCTGTACACCTGGTTTTTATTCAACCAAAACTTGGCTCCAAGCCTGGAATTCAAAAATAAGCTCCTGCTTTGAGGCCACTGGGAGCAACATCCAAGGGGTTGGAGAGCAACATGTTGCTCGCGAGCTACTGGTTGGGGACCACTGATGTACAGGGTTCTTTTCAAACCTGATGCTCCCTAGCCTGCATGACAATTATGGCACTGGAGACAGAGATATGTGTGTTTCATTCTATAAGTGTAAACTGTTGTACCTTCAAACCCAACCTGCAGGGTAAGGTGCAAAGTGCAAACAACAGGGCACTTTGGGCCTTTTTTTGCACTTTTCACCTTGTCTGCAGTTTTGTAGATTACAACTCACTGCGGTCTCGTTTCTTCACAAGAAATAGTCATGTACTTACTTGTTGATGGAACCTTGTTACTTGCTGCATCTCCCCCCGGAGAACTGCTGACATCTTTCAACAAGCCGTTGATACTATTGGATGGGCCACAGGCAGATATGGCTATTGGAGGCCTTTTACCAGGGACCTTCACTGTAGTTCGTAAAAGATCCATCTCTTTCCCATGTGTACTATGCAGGTAATCCTTGAAACAGAATTGCAGTATATTTTTATATGTCAGGACCCTTCTATAACTGTTTTCAGCTGAATCTATGTACTATGTTAGATCTATGTACTACTGTATTTTATTGTTACAGTATGTAATTGTGTGAAATTATTAACTTAGAGGCTGATCAATCAAAGTTTAAGATAAAAAGTCAATTTTGATTTAAAAAAAAACAAATGTATCACTTTTTTGGATATTTATCACTTTTTATCTTCTTAACAATGTTTTTTCAATGCTTAGATCCATTCAAACCAATAAACATGTTTAAATGAAAATATTCCATTCCATCACTCCAGCTATTCGATATTTCTCGAGTTGTTTTATCGGGGATATAAACATTATTCGATATTTCTCAAGTTGTTTTATCGGGGATATAAACATTATTCGATATTTCTCAAGTTGTTATCAGGGATATAAACCTATTTAAAGCTTAATTTGGCATAAGCAAAATTAAAAGACCTTCTGAAAAAAATACATTTGGCCTATTCATTTAATTTAAGAGGCACCAGCTTGGTAGAAACTATCTGACTTTTGCAGCTACTAATAAATCAGTAATTAAAATACAGGTTGATATAACCAGGAGGAACAGAGCTGTAAGGGGGTTATGTATCAAAGGTTGAGGTCAAAGGTCAAGTTTGGGAGTTTTTCTACCTCGAATAAACTCACAACTCGAATGTTTCGCTTATTTATGAACACACCTGAATGTAAAGAACTCAACTGAATGCAATTGGGGGGGGGGGGGTAAACTTGAATACTCAAATTGATCGAGTTATCAGCAAAAAAAAAACTTGAATTCCTCGAATTCATTGAGTTTTCGAGCACAAACCACCGAAAAAACACGAAAATCATGAAGGCTAAAAACATCTTCAAGTGGTTCAAGGGACCTCTGCCATTGACTTCTACATGACCTCGACAGGGTTTTAGATTTTCGGATTCAGGCTTTTTGTAGCTTCTGACATAATTACTCTCAAAAAAATTCTTGTTTTTTTTTTATCCCAAAAAGTTTTTTACCCTTGAAAAACTCAAATTTTTTGGGGTAAAACACAGCTCAACCATTAGGCCTCTTACACGGTTTTTCCTGCGCTCCTCTGCGGCTGAACAGAAGAAAGCACAACGCAGGGGAGCGCAGGAAAAACTGCCCATGTATAAGAGCCCTAATGGTTGAGCTGTGTTTTTTGTGCAGGAGTAGACGCACTCAATTATTGTGAAGGGGGCTGTACTCACACAGACATGTAAGCGGCAAATGAAGGTGGGACACAGCATGTTGCAGTTCACCTGTGTTCAGCGCATACATGAATGGAAGAAAGCGCAACACAGGGGAGCGCAGGAAAAAGTGCCCTAAAAGAGCCCTAAAAGGGCCCTAAATGAATAACCCTCTATGTGTGTCGATATTTCACGACTTGCTTTAATATAAATAACTGAGTGCACTTAGCATATTTCCATGCAGTGAGCAACTAGAGACAATTGAAAAAAGTCGGAAGTTTACCAGGAACTCACATTAATGGTGGGATGGTAGAGCAAGACCCCATTGCTTGTCAGGGTAACATACTTCTTCTTCCATTCTTTGTTCAGAGAGTTGCCACTGCGTTTCAGTAAAAAGCTCTGAAAGGATAAGTCAAATTTAGAAATGTTTTATTGGTTGCATGAACAAATGTTTCTTTAAAAACTCCAGTCAAAGTCATGTCCTTTCAAAAATAGTTTGGAATGTGAATGGTATTGGTAAATAACTAGACTATAGTTAGCAATTAATTCCAGTTCAAACGCAGGACTGCGGGTTTAGCTGTCAAACAAGGGACTGTCCCGCTCAAATGGGACAGTTGGGAGGCATGACTATTTTATTATTACACAGGATAGAAAATAGAGTTAAGGATTGTTTGCTCAAATAGAATTCTACAGAATAATGCATTCCCATACTTCAGAGACTTCTACATAATGGGTTTTCCAGATAATCAATCCCATATCTGGAGACTAATATTGCCTTGGATTATGGAAGTCCAGTAATGTAAATAAAGCAGTGATGTATATATATGTACAGTGTGTGTGTGTGTGTGTGTGTGTGTGTGTGTGTGTGTGTGTGTGTGTGTGTGTGTGTGTGTGTGTGTGTGTGTGTGTGTGTGTGTGTGTGTGTGTGTGTGTGTGTGTGTGTGTGTGTGTGTGTGTGTGTGTGTGTGTGTGTGTGTGTGTGTGTGTGTGTGTGTGTGTGTGTGTGTGTGTGTGTGTGTGTGTGTGTGTTGGTCAAGGTTTCTAGTACATAATAGTAAATGGACCCGCACTCCAATGTTTTTGTGAAAAATCCTATGCATCTGTGAATAAAATTCATCACTTTTTTTCACAAAAACATTGGAGTGCGGGTCCATTTACTATTTTATATATATATATATATATATATATATATATATATATATATATATATATATATATACACAGTTCAGGCTGTGGTGCACTCCAATCCAGCAGAGTTTTACTGCCTGGGTTCGGTCATATAGTGCAGATAGTCGTGTTCCAAGGAATGACGCACTCCAGGACTTCATAATGAGATCAAGCAAAGTGAAGTTTATTTGTCAACGTTTCGGTCCAGTCTGGACCTTTCTCAATATATATATAATACTGTAGAACCCCCATTTTACATTTTTCAGGGGACCAGAATAAATGGTATAAAATCCAGGAAAATGTAAAATCAGGGAAATATATCATGAATAATATATAGGTGGGACCACAAAACATGTAAAATGAGGGGAAACTTATAATCAGGGGATGTAAAATTGAGGTTCCACTGTAATGTAAAAATATACGTATGGGATCTGTTATCTGGAAACCCGTTATCCAGAAAGCTCAGAATTATGGAAAAGTGATCTCCCATAGACTCGATTTTATCCAAATAATCCAAATTTTGAAAAATCATTTCCCTCTTCTTTGTGATAATATAACAGTAGCTTGTACTTGATCCAAACTAAGATATAATTCATCTTTATTGGAAACAAAAGCCAGCCTGTTGGGTTTATTTTACGTTTACATGATTTTCTAGTGAATGAAGATCCAAATTATGGAAATGTTCAAACCCAGGTCCCCAGCATTCTGGATAACAGGTCCCATACTTATACCAATCTCCATCGTGTAAGTCAGGGCCCTGGAATATATACCGATCTACATCATGTCATTTTGGTCATCGTAGAATGCACTTTAATTCTGCACTACCTTTTCACTTTAGAGGCCTGTGAATATATCTGTATCCTGTAGAATATACTGTTCTGTTTCCTCTGTGCTGATACATTATATACTAAGTAATATTCCCCACTTACAAGGCCACTAAGGGCATATGCTTTTTTCTTTCTGTTTTTTTTTGTCATTTCAGTAAAAGGAAAGTGAGGTTTGTATGTGCTGCCATAAATGTGTGCCGGTCAATCTCTGGATGGATTCAGTTGGAATGTGTGTGGGTTGACCTTGCAGGGGCTCTGCCCACAAGAAGCCGTTGGTAGCTGAATCATAAAAGAACAAACTAAAGGCTCTCTGCTGGTTCTCAACATTCACTTCCATTTGCTGTTATTTGCAGAAAGGAATTGTAACAATTAAGGTGCTCACTTGAGAGACGCTGTGTGGGTGTCTGTCATTTGCTGTTGCAGCGCATTAGCTAATCAAAGGGTAACAAATTAGCTGTTCTAGGATGGAAATTAATTCCTGCACGGAGGGTTCACATTAACCCGTTTTACAATTACATATATGGGTTATGGCACCTTATTGGAAATCTGTTCCCAATAGGCACCTGTGGAGCGAAAAGATATTTTGAATAATAATAATAATTTTTTGGGTTTTTTTAGATACAGGCACCTGGGTAGCAGAGCTATGCTCTGTTTTTTTGTTTATGTTTATAATCCTCATAATGCATAAGAACCTATACTGCACAACATATTTCCAGTGAGAGGATAATATACAAACCTCCCCAAGCAAGGGAGGTGGTTTCTGTGTCATATGTATTTGCTAATTCAGTGGATTTGACCTCTGTAAACACTTTACTCTCTCACATTCATTCTAAAATACAAGGCATTTCCTACATAATTAAAATACTTACTGTATGTATATAATATTAATCAACAGATAAAAATGGAAACGTGATCATCTATTTATTAGACTCCCCTCAGTGCTACTGAAGAGTAAGACCCCTATGGGGTTTATGTAATATTCTACAAGGCCAGAAAATGAACTTAGCTCTTATTGACACATATTTTAATGAAAGAAGTAAAACAATTCGGGCTAAGGTCATCTCTGGCCCTGCTTGATTAAGGACACACACATTTATTATTCTTATTAATATACAGTATGTGCATATGGTACGTACAGTATGCAATTGTGTGAGCATGTGTGTGTGTCTCAATATAATAATGTGTGTAGGTCTTAGGGATATTTTTTTCCAAAGGTCCTAAGGAAATTGCAATCACCTGCCTATAGGACAACCATGCAGGAGAAACCAACTAATGTCCGAATCCTAGCAATTTTGCATCTGGTCTTCATTATTTATAATTTATCGTTTTTGAGTTATTTGCCTTACTTTTTTGCCTCTTTCCAGCTTTCAAATGGGGGTCACTGACCCCATCTAAAAACAAATGCTCGGTAAGGCTAAAATTGTATTGTCATTGTTACCTTTTATTACTCGTCTTTCTATATAGACACTCGACTGTTCGTATTCCAGTCTCTAATTCAAATCAATGCATGGTTGCTAGGGTAATTTGGACCCTAGCAACCACATCGCTGAAATTGCATACTGGGAAGATGCTGGATTTAAACTTAAATAACTCAGAAAAACACAAATAATAGAAAATGAAAACCAATTGCAAATTTTCTCAGAATACCACTTCATACATCATACTAAAAGTTAATTTAAAGGTGAACAATCCCTTTAAGCTAAAAGCACCCCAAATGACAGAGTTGAAAATTTGGATCATTTAACTATTGCCTATTTCCTACCGCTTTGCAAACTGATGCAAATGAAACAATAGCTAATCAACTAGCTGCTTTTTAGAAGATTACCCACAAAACCTTTTGAGACATAAGAATATTAGAATAAGGGGCCAGTCCCCTGTTGTAAATGATTTAACATCCAAGTTCCTTTATTATTAATCTTAGGGACAGTGTGGCTTATTATTATCTGTCCTTTATGAAAATAAAACAAATGGGGAAGCATTTCGAGTACAGTGCACTATCATGGTGTACACTGATTGCAATACCAAACACCAGCTTATCTACTAATCCATACAAATATTCGAAGAGGAGGTGATGTCTGTAGTCATAGTTTATATGAATTGTTCAGTTATTAAATCATGCAATGGTTATCTCATGTAAAGCCGTATTTCATGTTCCTGCTTTGGGGCACTGTGTAGGATCATGCATATATTATATAGCCATAATTCAGTAATGCAACAATAAATATTGTGTTTACCTGTTTAATTGGCAGAGCTCGACCCCCACCAACACCCTCTCCCCGACTATCAAAACTTCTCTTTTCCAAATCACTTCCTCTTCGGTTCTGCAAAGAACATCAACATTTACAAGTCAGTTATTATACAAGAAAAGTATGATGATGCTTTCTCCTTCTTTCCAAACTTTCAAGCGCTCCTTAAAGACCCACCTGTTTAAAGAAGCTTATTTAATGTACATTAATTAATCAATCATTGCTGTATCAAAAATCACAAATTGTTTCTAAAATCCTAATGTCTCAATTGTACCCTAACCTTTACTTTGTAAACTCTAATTTGTAGGGCTCTCTAATCCTATTGTACTCTGTAACCCTTGTTTGTTTTCCACCATGTATTCCCTGTTGTTATAACTAAGGTAAAGCACTGCTTATCTTGTCGACCCTATATAAATAAATGATGATGATGAAAAGTATGCCTGCAATGCAGATACCATAGAACTTGTTTAAAAAGGAGGAAAGGCATAAACTTTGCTTGTGTTGTGCATTTGTTGTGCATTGAAGCACAAGCAGGGTGTACTAGGGGAGTCCCTTATGCACATATAATCCAGTGCAAGGTGAAGAATATAACTCTTACCTGCCAATAGTATAGATGCACGAGCTCTCAATATGATTCTTAAGGGGCACATTACATAGAATAAGATGAAAAGGTTAAAGGAATTTTAACAGTAAAAAGAATTCAGGAGCATGATTTGCTGGACTCCCAAAGGGACCCCTTGGATTTTTTTTTTTATTTTCAAAATAAGAAATGATTGCATTATAAAAGCTGGTACTAATTCAAATATCTGTATTATTGGTGTCAGGTATCCTAACATTGAAGTTCAGCACCATTATACAGATAATAACCTCTAGTATGCAATGACAGCTAAAGGATGAGGATGGAAAGCTGTAGTTCAGGGATCTCTAACCTTTAGAACCCATGAGCAACATTCAGAAGTAAAAGGAGTTGGGGAGCATGAAAAATGTTTCTGGGTGCCAAATAAGGGCTGAGATTGGCCATTTGGTAGCCCCTATGTGAATTGTCAACCTACATTGAGACTCTGTTTGGCAGTGCAACTGGTTTTTATACAACCAAAACTTGCTCCAAGCCTGGAATTCAAAAATAAGCACCTGCTTTGAGGCAACAACCAAGGGGTTGGGAAGCAACATGTGGCTCACAAGCTACTGGTTGGGGATCACTGCTGTAGTTTAACAACAGTTTATGGTTTATAGGGGCAGTGACCACAGCACTTTAAAGGTAAATCTAGAGGGTAGTATTATTAATATGTAAATACTTTGGGGAAAAAAAGAAAAGAAAATGTAACCTGATTGTCTAGGAATACCATGGTCTACATTAAACTAAAATCTATTTTAAACTACTTTTGTATTGGGTTTCCATTTTCTCTACTGGTAGGTTAGAAGAAATCTTTTGAAAGGGAGATATTTCAACCTCAGGAAACTCATTTTTAAGCCGCTTTATCTAGGTGATTCCTAAAATGTCAGGACTCAGGAATGCTGGTGAGAATATTTCCCTCATTTGCTGAGAAGTAGGAAAGTCTACACATATAATGCAATTGCCACCTTATTCTGTTCACTTACTGTAAATATACTTGTGCGCCTCTTAGCACCACGATGGAGGGACATGGGGGTGCTAACTGCAATTGACGCCTCACTTCGTAGTTCTCTGTGGCTGATATTTGGTGTGGAAGGCAGTGATGATGAATAATCATTTGTTGTTCCTCCATTACTTGCCTGTAACAATTACAACATGGACACATGGCTCTGAAGTTGTATCAGTTTGGCACAAGTCTGCAATTTAGAAATGCAATGTTCTGCTACAATAAGCATGACAAATTCTCTAAAATGCTACAATGAGAATATATATATATATATATATATATATATATATATATATATATATATATATATATATATATATATATATATAAAATGCTTGGGCTTTCGAAAAAAAAAATCAGTATTGGACACAAGATTAAATAGGTGTATGTAGGCTGAAGGGCCTTTGTGTGTGGCTTATTTTCTTGGCTCCACTATTTTTGTACCCAGAACTGCTTTTACTGATTTTTGCTGATCGTAAATGAGCCCAAATGAGATTACTGTAAAGCAAAAAGCAAAAATTAAACAAAAGATACATAATATTAAAATTAAGCTCTAAATGAAATTCTAATATATTCTTTTGTTTGCATTCCGCACGCTATTTTCCAGGCATTGATATTTCTGTCTTAATAAATGAAAAGGATTGAATTTAATTTTCATACTAGATTGCATTGTCATGCATACAACTAAACACTAGCTGTACTATCATTAGGGATGTCGCGGACTGTTCTGCGGCGAACTTGTTCGCGCGAACATCGGCTGTTCGCGTCCGCCGCAAGTTCGCGAACGTCGCGCGACGTTCGCCAATAGGCGTTCGCGTCAAAATCGTTCGACCATTCGACCATTCGGTCGCTAAAATCGAACGATTTTCGTTCGATTCGAACGAAAATCGTTCGATCGAACGATTAAAATCCTTCGATCGTTCGAATCGAACGATTTTCGGATGTTCGAAGTTCGCGAACTGTTCGCGAACTGTTCGCATTTTTTGCCGGTGTTCGCGAACGGCGTTCGCGAACACATTATCGGCGGTTCGCTACATCCCTAACTATCATTACAGTTGTTACACATTCAGCATTAAAAGTGCTTTGTATAATACCGAAGCATTGCTGAGCATTATTGTACATAGCTGTCTGTTCTTTGTCTCTCCATGGGGGTCAGGATAAAACATAATATTATGAGAGTTTCTGATGCTATAAGTCATTATAAGAGCAGGACTTTATCACATCAGTGATGCATTGTACTGCCATTTGCTTAGTAGGTGATTCACTTTACATTTATATCAGACAAAAATACCTAATTAATCCTAGGTGGAAACTGTTGCCTATTCGATGCCTATGATACTACTATGCATGAATGCAAGAAAACCTACAAGGTGTACAGTGAAGACTGTATTAGGTAAATACCATATGAAGGCACAGGTAGGTAGGAACTCTACCATTCCAATTACTTCTGAATCATAGCAGGAGATTTGGGGAGTTGCAAGGGGTAAAGGAGAATATATTTACAACCGTTTTAATTGTGCTCAACCTCAAATGCATAGGCATGACCAATGGAAACCCTATATTTTACATATAATCACTTTTTGTGATTGATCTGTTAGTGTACTTTTTGTGTCTGGAAGTTGCTTCTGAGAACTAAAGCATGAAAATAAATATAGCTAGAAAAGCAATATTTTATAAACTGAGGAGTTTCCTATCTTGGATTTCGTTAGGGATGGCAGTGACACACACATGCTCAGGGTGCATCGCAAAGCATCATGCTACTTCTTCAGTTAAGCTTTAGTTCTCCTTTAAGGCTCCAAATCTTCTAACAAAATACTGTAACACAATGCAAGTTGTGGCAGGGTGTATATACCTGCACTGCTATTGCAATGGATCCAGAAGAGTGACTTGGAGAACTTGGTAATGACTTGCATGACAGGAGTTGTTGCTGCCTCTTCATTGCAACCATCTTCTGAGCAACTACAATGAAACAACACATAAGTGAATCTGAAATACCTATAATAACCTAATCATGTGTTACACTTACATACAATGAATGGATTATCAAGGTGAGATATTTTTGTCTCAGTTTAACACAAAGTAATAGAGAGTAAACCATACATGGGATAATGAGATAAAGAGCCAAATAATGTAATCAGACTCACCAACTGGGTGGCCACATCATACCCATTAGTGATGGGCGAATTTGCGAAATTCACGAAACGGCGAAAAATTAGTGAAACGTCGCCGGCGTCTCGTTTTTTGGCCATTTCACAAATTTATTTGCCGGCAGTGAATCGAGCAAATTTGCAGCGAATTTGCGCCTGCCGAATAAATTCGCCCATCACTAATACCCATCATCGGTCTCCTGGCACACAGATTTTTCCATAATCCCCAGGGTTGATATTTTTGAACTTGATCAGATTTCAATTAGAATGTGGCAAGAACCCTGGCCATTGCTGTGATTTTGTGACTTTACTCACCTTCATTAAACACCCGATCAACATTGAGTCCATAGGTGGCACAGGTCTCACAGTAAGCACACCGTTTTATGTCATTGCAAAGGGCTCTAGCCCGCACATCCTCTACCACTCTTTTGTTGTTTGCACTTATTTTATCTGCAAAGATAAGAAAAAGAGAAAAATACATTCCCCTTGGATACAATAAACTTTGCAAGCAATAAATCCCAACTAGGATATTACTTATTTCACTGATTTTTAGGCATACTTTACCTACAATAATAACAACTCCATAAACAGAGTAGTAAGTAAACTTATTAACCCCTTGACCTTTGTCTTTATATTTTTCACTGGCTTTAATTTATTTGTTATTTGTTATTTGAATATTTTATACCTTCCTAATAATCACAGGAAAGTAAAATTCACAAACCTGGAAAATTCTTTAAGCACCACATTTTTTGCTAGGTCAAAAATCATTATAATTTTACCTTGAGTCCCAACAAGTGCCATAGCGAGGTCTGAGACATTGCGATAGTTTGCCAGAAGAGCATAATACTGGAATATATCTTGAAAGCTTGCCTCATTCTCCAGGCTGAACACAAAAATGACGGCATCCACCCAGTTGGCAAACTAAGAGGAAAGATCATGGAGGTTAAATCAATAGACAATTTTTTACCGTGCATAGGAAGTAGCAATATTTGCCATATTCCTTCCTCTGGAGGAAGAGTCAGGATATGCTGTAATCAATAAATATTTTTCTAGAGATGCTTGATAGCTGAACTCACTGACACCAGTTTAATGACTGTAACTTAAAGGGGAACTATCGAGAAAATGAAAATTTAATATAAGCTTCATCATACTGAAATAAGAATCTTTCTAAATACATGCAGGGAAATATTCTGCATCATTTCTGAATTAATCAAGTTTATCTTCACTATACCTCTCTAAGCATCTGTTTCTCTTCATTCTCTCTTCATACAGCAGTTGGGTGTCAGATAATTAAAAGTTAGATCCAATATATCTTATAGGGGGGCTCCTTTTGCCTAGAAGATGTATTAGAGCTCATTTTATTAAAATCACCAGAAATCTTGTCTCTCTACATGCAGGAGTTGTGCAAAAGGCAGTTATTTTGTTAGATTTTGTTTGTACTGGAATCGGTTATTTGAGTGAGCTCTAATTCATCTGATAAGAAAGGAAGCCCCCCTAGATGATATATTGGAACTATCAATGAATATCTGACAGAATGAAGAGAAACAGATGCTGAGAGAGGAATAGTGAAGATTAACTTGATTATATCAGAAAAGATGCAGAACGTTTAATTGATTGTATTGAGATAGTTTCTTGTTTCAGTATGATGAAGCTTATATTAAATTTTCATTTTCGCAATAGTTCCCTTTTAAAAGGAAAAGGTGTAGCTGTAAGGACTGTAATAAACCCACACAATGAATACAACAACACTGAATTTACCAACTTTTAAGAGGTCATAGAGCCAAGGCCATGGAAGTTACATAATATGTAAATTAGAGATGCACCAAATCCAGGATTTGGTTCGGGATTCGGTTTGGGATTCGGCCAGGATTCGGGCAGGATTAAGCTGGATTCAGGAGGATTTGGATTCGGCCGAATCCTTCTGCCCAGCCGAAACAGATCCGAATCCTAATTTGCAATCCTAATATGCAAAGTTATCCCCTTCCCACCCCTAATTTGCATATACAAATTAGGATTCGAATTCGGCTCGGTATTCAAGTGAATCTTTCGAGAAGGATTTGGTCGAATCCAAAATTTTGGATTCGGTGCATCCCTAATGTAAATAACAAATCAAAGAATATCAAATGAAACACAAGTGAAACTCGGTGTCACAATATATTTGATATAGAGGAATGATTTCTGTTATATTTTATTCAAGAAACAGGCAACAAACTAATGATTACATAACCAAAATTTAAATGCCTTTCTGTATTCATAAATTAGAGCAATTGTCTCTTGGGGAATTTAACAAACTGCCTCCCGAGACACTGTACATATTCTCAAAATCATCCCCCGTATTACATTTCATTGATAAGAGTATTTCTGGGAGTGTGATCCCAACAGGCTCATTTTACACAGCCTCGCTGCTCATATATAATACATAAGCTGGGATTTCTTTTGCTTGCATTGACAGCATGCCTGCAAGGGAAGTGTTCAGATATAATCCTGTACAGATAGTCTATGAACATTCTTAAAAGGGAACGTCAATTCTTTGTCTTTCAGGGAGAAGCTGAGTAGTAGCCCAACAATAGCTGGAGGGTCACAAGTTGGGCCTTCCACTTTTTAAAGCCAATATATCATCTGCAGAATCTGAAATGTATGAAAATGTTCTAGGACAGCATCATATCATATCATGGAATGTTTTCTATACATGCAGTAGTGTTTTATACTACAGGTATGGGCAGTGTCGGCCGGGCCAGTCCCATCTGCCCATGCGTGCGGCACCTATTGATTTAGGAGCGCCGAGGCGCCTTCATGCAATAGTAGGGGGGCGGGGGTGGAGGGGGCCCTGGACATTAGTCCCGGTGGGCCCTGGGCCCCCCAGTCCGACCCTGGGTATGGGACCTGTTATCCAGAATGCTCAGGGCCAAAGATCCAGATAACGGATCAAATAACGGATCAAATCAACCCAATAAAGATTAATTATATCTTAGTTTGGTTCAAGTGTAAAGTATTGTTTTATTATTACAGAGAAAAGGGAAATCATTTCTAAAAATGTATATTATTTGAATAAAATGGAGTTTATGAAAGACAGTCATTCCATAACCAAGAATCTCCCTTAAAAAAAAGAAAGAGATAAAGCAGAGTACTGCAGAAAGAGCCTGTATGTGAATCATGATGGATTTTCTAGAAAAACTGGGCTAGTGAGATCATTTTGTGCATCATCCATCTTTCTGAGCGCTAATCTCAAGTGCCATCAGAGTTACCTTGGCATCTGGAGCTCCGGCTTCTTCCCTAATTAACAGGAGGTAGCTCTGTCCTTCCACACAGATCTCTTTCTTGAACTGAGCACCTGGATGCAGGGGAGAGAAAGTCATATTCATAAACTGAACCGTAAACAATGTCCAGTGGATTCCAAGTGTGAGTAATAATTCACAACACCTAGAAAGGATGTGTTATCGTTTCAGCTGACAACTGCTGATGGGTGTTACTCTTAAATTAAACCCCCGCCATTTTTCTTCAGATTACTAATGAAATGCCCAAGGCAATAGCCGAGAAGAAAAGCTTACCATCTGATAATGCATTAGAACAAACGTGTAAATTCATACAATATGCTCCAGAAGCAACATAGTTGACAGCATAGGCAATGGCATGCCTTCATTAATAGTTCACTTTTTATAAAAGACAGAATTCCTTGTTAACAGGTTAAATGTACTCAGACCTGGCACAAGTAAAAAAGAACAGATAATTTGATGTTTGTTCCTTTGTAAACACCAGATGCTGGAAAGAGCACCCGAACAGTACATACTGTGCTATAATAAAGGCACCGGAGTCTTTCTTATTCATGCTTAGTTTTAAACAGCTAATTACCGGCTGGAATCTGAGAATCCTTTGGCAGCCAAAAAATTGTCAAAGTGATCACTGACATTGGAATATTCATTAATTATCTCTGGTTTTTAAACCGTCATAAAGAAAAGGTACTAAAAATACATTACTAGTTAAGAAGCAAATAATAACCGATGTAATGCACCAGCACAATATATCATAGTATTAACCTTTCCCGAGCCAGTGAGAATCCATATTGCACCAGGAGGAGGAACCCACCATGCATTTCTCCTTACGTCTAGCTTGCCAGCAGAGTAAAATCCCCTTACATATAGAGCATGCTTGACACAAACTTTCAGTCTCTCTTTTGCCTTCATTTTACTAACAAAAGTATTTGTAATTTTTTCAAAACAACACATTTTATTTTCATTCTTTGACTAAATATATTGTACTGTTCTTCAGCTGCAACATACAACAATGATTGTTTCAAAGCAGTTGAGCTGCAAGCACTTCCATTTATGGATATGGGAATGAAAAGTTGTCTCCGGCAATGGATTTGTTTGTATTCTAAGACCCCAGCAGCTGCAGATAAAAGGAATGCAAAGCTATGCAGCAATATTGACATTGTCATCTTTGGCTGCATCGTTTCTGGTTACCTGTATGGTATTGATTAGTAACTAGGCAAATGTCCACTGGCCCCCAAACAAAGGTGCACATTGACCTGGATGATTATTAGGACCATGCAGACTAGGTACTGGAAGGAACACAGTCACAAATAATGGCTGCCAACCCCATTGTGCTTCTCTGCATTTAACAACCCTATACAGGGGGAGAGTAAACCATTATTAATTTGCAACCATGTGGTTTGGGATGAGGCCTTTAATACGGGCACAAATTATAAAACAATCTAGGAGGCTTTATCTTTAACAATAAAGGGAGTTTAAAAACATTTATGAAACATATACAGTAGGTGGAAATTTACTAACCTGCGAAAATTCGCCAGCAACGGCTTCACACCCATCGCTACACTTTGCCAGGTGAAAAATCGCTCAGACAACGCTAATTTACTAAAATGCAAATATGTGTCCAGAGAGCCGGACACTGGCGAATTTTCACTAGCATTACGTCGGCAATCAAAGAGAATATGCGTTAACGTTTAATTATGCCTCATTAGAGGTCTTCGTTCAGGCTAATTTGCATACAGTGGGAAATTATACAGTTTAATGGATGGATATGTTGCAGCAAATAAATTACATTACACAAGTCCAGGGAACCTTAATAAATACATTAGCGTTGCTATAATGCCCTACACATAAGCCCACTGTATAGTTTGTGTTCCATATGTTAGAAAATGTATGGGGAACACAGTTACCCAAAAAACATTTTTAAGGACATTTGCAGGCTATCACTCTGAAAAAAGGAAAAGACGCCAGCGTTTTTTGGGGCTTAGAAAATGTTTGCACTAAAAATTGAGGAAGTCCCCTCACTCCATTGCACTTCGCCTGGTCTGAGCTGACGAAGGCAAGTCTGGGGAAAGAGGTAACATTCAGTAAGATCCGCGTCTCAGTGAATTTGCGGAGTTATGTGCATTCGCCAGCATTAGTCACTTTGCCCTATAGTAAATGTGTAGTGATGGGCGTATTTATTCGCCAGTCGCGAATTTTCGTGATTCGCCGCTGGCGAATAAAAAACAGCCGTGAAAATTCGCTGGCAAAAATTCGCCGGCATAAAAAAAACGCCCGCCGGTTTGCGAAGCGAAACGGCGCAAATTCGCCCATCACTATGAATGTGCCTAAAATCTATAGTAAATAGGCTAAAATCTAATCTACTCTTCTTTTTCTGTTATGGAATCAAAGCGTGATCACTGAGAACATGGCCAACAGTATAAAAGTTTATGTTATATCACAAAAAAAAAAGGGTTATATTCTTTAAAAATTTAACTAGTCTTAATTATCTTCAATAAATGTTGAATAACAAAAAAATTGTGTGCTCTGCTAAGGTAGGTAAATTGAACCAATGTTGATAAATACAAGGTTATGCACTTTGGCAAAAATAATATAAATGCAAGTTATACACTAAATGGCAGTGTGTTGGGAGTTTCCTTAAATGAGAAGGATCTAGGGGTTTTTGTAGATAACAAGTTGTCTAATTCTGGGCAGTGTCATTCTGTGGCTACTAAAGCAAATAAAGTTCTGTCTTGCATAAAAAAGGGCATTAACTCAAGGGATGAAAACATAATTATGACTCTTTAAAGGTCCCTGGTGAGGCCTCATCTGGAGTATGTAGTGCAGTTTTGGACTCCAGTCCTTAAGAGGGATATAAATGAGCTGGAGAGGGTGCAGAGATGTGCAACTAAATTGGTTAGAGGGATGGAAGACTTAAATTTATGAGGGGAGACTGTCAAGGTTGGGGTTGTTTTCTCTGGAAAAAAGGCGATTGCGAGGGGACATGATTACACTTTACAAGTACATTAGAGGACATAGACAAATAGCAGGGGACCTTTTTACCCATAAAGTGGATCACTGTACCAGAGGCCATCCCTTCAGACTAGAAGAAAAGAACTTTCATTTGAAGCAACGTAGGGGGTTCTTCACAGTCAGGACAGTGAGGTTGTGGAATGCACTGCCGGGTGATGTTGTGATGGCTGATTCAGTTAATGCCTTTAAGAATGGCTTGGATGATTTTTTGGACAGACATAATATCAAAGGCTATTGTGATACTAAACTCTATAGTTAGTATAGGTATGGGTATATAGAATTTAATTAAAAGTAGAGAGGGGTGTGTGTATGGATGCTGGGTTTTCATTTGGAGGGGTTGAACTTGATGGACTTTGTCTTTTTTCAACCCAATTTAACTATGTAACTATGTAAACTGGACTACTGAGAAGAATCCTGTCTCTCTGTAAAATGCAATTTACCAATAAATATAAATTGACATAAACATTCAGTTCATATAAAGTATTTTCATTTTAAGATTTGATATTTTTACCCAATATTGTGTGTGTAAATAAAGCTGAAATGGATCTCTAACTTATCGTGACTTCATCCCTTTGTGTTACGCCATCCTTGGGTGGCTACCTCTTAACTTCAGAGGGTTTCCTTGTCTCCATGGTTACTGAGCCCAGAAATAAGGAAGGGATGCTGTCACAGCATGTCTACTGTTCTGTAACCATAGAAACCCACAAGAATCGAAGCGCAAGAGGAAGGAAGGGATGCGGATGAGTGGCAGTCAAAACAGGAGGTTTTGGTTCAAGAGGTGTAATGTGTAGTGCATAGCCTTTTTAATCTATTCTTCCTCTTTAGAAGTCTTGTAAATATAAGCCATTGTCCTGTAAAATCCATTGCATCCTGCAGCGTTGGTGTTAAGGTTAATAGCTCAATGCAATGAAA
Organism: Xenopus laevis; assembly: GCF_017654675.1. NCBI lineage: Eukaryota > Metazoa > Chordata > Amphibia > Anura > Pipidae > Xenopus > Xenopus laevis. Next base: position 148,926,412 of record NC_054373.1, read on the forward strand.
TATCCTTTCTGGACTGTCTCCAGTGTATTTTATCGATTCAAATTTGGGGAGATTTTAAAACAAATCAATAAAGCTTATATATGCATACCTCCCAAATGTCCCGTTTTCTGCAGGACAGTCTGGATTTTGACAACTCAGCCTGCAGTCCCAGCTTTTTATTAAAAAGTCCATAGTTTCTCTTTCATATCCTACACTGACACCAGAAAAAGTTAATTTAAAAAAATAGGCTTTTTGGCAGAGAGCCCAGAACACTTAACAGCTGCACTTGGATACATTTGTCTCTTGGGAGAACTGAGACTAGCAGTGTAAAGGGCAATTAACCTTCATTAGAAAAACTGTAATAACACATAAAACATGGCCCTAAAACTACAAAAAATGTGTTGACTTTCATAATTTTGTAAAATGGACATGATAATTAGGGGCTGTGGCCATAAAATGGGAGTGGTAAAAAAATGTAGCATGCTAAGCATGGCACTTTTTTTTGTCCTCCTTTATATTTTTCAAATATTGAGAGGCATGTATATGGAACACATTTTTGTTCTATATACTGTATACAATACTATTCTAATTTTGATGTTAATTCTACCTGCACCCTGAAACACCATGAAACTTGAGTCTTTAGTCAAGAGGGTTGCAATACAGGCATCCCTACAATATTGCATGACCATAAAGAGCCCTTTGGGGCATATGCATGCCCCAGTGGACTCTTTATGGTCATGCAATATTGTACAATTATTATTATGTATTTTTAGAGTGTCAACATATTCCACAATGCTGTAAAATAAGTGTGTTTATACAAAGAACAGAATTACAAACATAGTGAGCAGTTACCAATACAAAAGGTGAAGAGGGTCCTTTCTAAAAAGGCTTACAATCTATGAAATTATTCTTTCTTATAACATATATAGTCTTCTTGTTATACTGTATTTGATAAGCTTTAGGGAATTTGATATTTTGTTAGGTTTGGTATATCCTGCACACTTCAACTGGTATGGTTACATGGGGTAAAATGACTCAATAGGCCAGTATTTAACCACATTACAAGCCAGAAGCAGGCATCTGGCACAGGATGCAGCCAAAGAAAAAGAAACGTGGTGATGTAATAAAAGGCTCTAAGTTTGCCCAGGAGCAGTAACCCATAGCAACCAATCAGCAGGTAGCATTAACTGACTACCTGTTTAAAAGCAAACATCATATTGCTATGGTTGCTATTGGTTACTTCTCCCTGGCAAACTTAGGGGGATATTTACTAAATTCTGAATGCAAAAAATCACACAAAATGTGTGGTTTTTTTTTGTTTTTTTTTATAAAATCTGACTGCAATTTATTTATTAAACCCCGAGGATGTAAAAGTCCAAATCTAAAAATCCGGCATCTCAGACCTGTTGAGCTTGCATATAAGTCAATGGGAGAAGTCCCAATGTTTTTTTGATGTGCGCTGGGTTTCTTGCAATACCCAGAAGTTTTTAGATTTTTCAGGTCAAAATTCCCAAACAATTTGGAAAATCGGGAAAATCAGATGGGAAAAAAAATGTGAAAATCTGATTTTTTCCCGCAAAGCAAATTTTCAGGAAAATTTAATAATAAATAAGCGTAAAAAACCCGAGCAGATTTGATCGAAGTTTGTAACAGAAAATATTGAGATAGATTCGGACTATGATAAATAACCCCCTTAGTGTCTTTTATTACATATGGGGCAATTAGAGTTATCTCTCTCTCTCTCCTGCAGAACAGACATAATGGGGTATATTTATCAAAGTTTGAAGTTAGAGATAATCACAGTCCACTAGAGTTAAATATAGCCTCTCTCCATTCATTTCTATTGGATTTTTAAAGGTATATTTATCAAAGGGTGAAAGTGAAAGTCCACCCTTTTATAAATACGCCTTTTAAGGGTCTGGTTACAGGGGCAGATTCAGGGAGATTAGTCGCCATGCGACAAATTTCTTCTTCACCGCGACTAATCTCCCCGATCTGCCTTCCCCTGCCTTATAATGAAAATCGCCTGGGGGCAGACACTGGGAGCAATTCGCTTTACAGAGTCGCCCGAAGTTTCCTCATGAGGCAATTACAGGCGACTTTGGAAAACGAAGTGCTTCCCCAAGCAATTTTCATTCTAGCTGGCAGAAGGCAGGGGAATGCAGATCGGGGAGATTAGTCGCCGCGAAGTAGAGGAGATTAGTCGCCTGGCGACTAATCTCTCCGAATCTGCCCCTGTGGCCAAACCCTAAAATCCCATAGAAATGAATGGATAGAGGCGGTATTTTACTCTAGCAGACTGTGGTGATCTGTAACTTAACTATTTGATAAATATACCCCATTGAATGCATGAGAGATGCAAACTGTAGTCCGGCAGTCAAACAAGGTGTAGAATAGGAAAAAGACTAAACTGAACAACTTGTAGTTATGAATCTGGTGTGTACTTGGATAGAATCTAATTTTCAACGTTTTATTATTTTGCCTTTTCTTCTGCAAGTTTTAATAAATCATGCTATGCAGACGCTACTAAAAAGCTGCAATATAGAATATAGAATCAGTTGAAAACAGCAAATTTCAAAGGATAAACCTCACTGTCTATAAGTAATATGCCCACCAACCAAAAAGTCTTAAGTCCTACCCAGATAGTCATAAAGGGGTAGAGTATAAAAGACTGTGAGCCAATCATTTGAAGAATACAGGCAAAGTGTTAAAACACCCTCAATCAAAATAGCTCACCATAGTCGAAGAGTCGTCTGGGTACCCAAAATCCAAAACCCTTAGCTTGTGGGAGTAAATCACATCAAGCCTAATAAGGTTTCACACACTCCAGACGAAAACTAGATGTCTATTAAAACGTGATTTTATCCATTTAAAACAAAGGCCGGTTTAAAACATCTGGTTTTTGTCTGGAGTAGTGATGGGCGAATTTGCGCCGTTTCGCTTCGCCGAAAAATTTGCGAATTCGCGCGAAATTCGCGAAACGGCGAAAAATTCGCGAAACGGCGCCGGCGTCTCGTTTTTGACGCCGGCGCCCGTTTTTGACGCCGGCGCCCGTTTTTCCGGCGCCCGTTTTTTCCGCGAATTTATTCGCTGGCGGCGAATCGCGCAAATTCGCCGCGAATTCGCGCCTGGCGAATAAATTCGCCCATCACTAGTCTGGAGTGTGTAAAATTGTGTTAGGATTAAGAGAGTAAGAGAACTCGACTGTGAAAACTGCTCCCCCACAGACCAAGTGTTAACCGTTACCAAAAGGGAAGATCATACCCATAACCCTAAACATTATACAACATACACATTATCCCCTGAGACCAAATACTTGAGCGTAAAGGGATGCAAGAGTGTGCACCTTAGTGCTGTAGAAATTGTACCAATATAGTGCTGACTAATGTAGGCAGCACTTTATTGTGGGGGAAGAGGAAGCAGAGAGCACATAAAACATAAAGCTGAAGGCAAAACAATGGCCAATCATGACATTTTTTGCACTTCTCACACTGCAATTTTTAACATAAATAGCACATATTGTACAGTCTGCAACTAGGCTCAAGCCCAGGTCCTTGTGCACAGGGTTTCTAAGACCTTATTATTAAGCTGCAGAGGCTGGCTACAAAAATCACTGTCTATGGTCCTGATCCTGAAACTCATTTGACAAACTCAACTACATGCAGGTACATCTAATTGCCTGTGTCTACTCTCTAAACCTTCTTTTAAGAACCCAATACCTGTACTGTGCCCTTGCACATAATAGCTGTAGTGTTATTAGCTTCTAGTTATCTGACTATTGGTATTCTGGTTCTGACTACCATCCGTATTTAGTCTGATGAATGAGTGCCTTAAACAATGCCTGACATTTCTTTACTGCAATTACTAATCTTCACCCAGCCTGCCTGACTTCCAGTTCTCTTATCCTCATCGATCCTATGTATGCACTCCTACCCTGCCCTGTGGCCATTAAAGGAACAGTGTGAGCATAAAAACTGGGTAAATAGGCTGTGCAAAATAAAAAATATTTCTAATCTAGTTAGTTAGGCAAAAATGTAATCTATAAAGACTGGAGTGATCAGATGTCTAACATAACAGAATACAACTTCCTGCTTTTTAACTCTCTGGGGAAGATTTCCTAAAGGGCGAAGTGACTAATACTAGTGGAAATTCGCCAGTGTGATCTCATTTAGGCATTTACCTATTTCCTAACGGGCGCAGGCGTCACTTTAGGAAGGAAATAGACACTAGGGTTGCTTCGCACTCTAACGCCAGGTGAATTTTTGCTCTGGTGAACGGACGTAACTCAGCAAATTCACTAAGATGCGGATTTTACTGAATGTTTACTGAAGTGCAATGGGGTGCATAGGACTTCCTCAATTTTTAGAGCAACATTTTTCTAAGTCCCGAAAAAAACTCTGGCATCTTTTACTTTTTTCAGAGTGATAGCCTGCAAAGGTCTGTAAAATTTTTTTTAGCAAACTGGGTTCCCCCCTCCATTTTCTAAAATATGAAACATATTGGAACTATAAAGTGGGCTCATGTGTAGGGCATTATAACAACTCTATTTTATTTATTAAGGTTCCCTGGGCTTGTGTAATGTAATGTATTTGCTGCATCATATACGTCCATGTAACTTTATCATTTCCAGCCAAATGCAAATTATACAATGCTAGCGCATCTTCGCTTTGATTGCCGAAGTAACGATAGTGAAAATTCACCAGTTTTCGGCGCCCTGGACGCAACTTCGCACTTAAAGGAAAACTATACCCCCCAAACAATGTAGGTCTCTATAAAAAGATATTGCATTAAACAGCTCATATGTAAAATCCTGCTCCATGTAAATAAACCATTTTCATACTAACATACTTTTCTAGTAGTATGTGCCATTGGGTAATCATAAATAGAAAATTGCCATTTTAAAAAATAAGGGCCGCCCCCTGGGATCGTAGGATTCACTGTACTCACAAACATAACAACAAACCATACTTGTTAGGTCACATGAGCCAATTAACAGACAGAGTTGTGTCTTTTGCTTCCACACTTCTTCCTGTTACAGTTAGAGTTGAAATATTTCTGGTCAGGTGATCTCTGAGACAGCACAGAGACCATCACGAAATGGTGGCTCAAGGGAAGAGATGTTAAAGGGCAATATTTACTTAAATATATATTCCAGTTTTGTAAGATTCTTTAATATGCCACTTAATATGATATAAACTATCTGTTACTTAAGTGTTAATTTTGGGGGTATAGTTTTCCTTTAAGTGAATTAGCATTATCCTAGTGAATTTACGCCTGGCAAAAGAAATTTGCCCCTTTAACTCTGAGTTAGTCAGTGACTTGAAGGGGAGGCACGTGGGATATAACTGTTCAGTGAGTTTGCAATTTATCCTTAGCATGCAGCTCAGATTCAAAAACAGTTATGACCCATATGGCTACTGCCTGGTAACCAAGAGACCTGCAAAACAGGAAGTTGGATTCTGGCTATTATGTTAGACATCCAGTCACTCCAGCCTTTATACATTACATTTTTGGCTAACTAACTATACTAAAAACATTTTTTATTTTGCAAAGCCTATCTATTTACCCACTTTTTTTTTTACACTGAACAGTTCCTTTATAGGGCACCTGTTACATAAAATATTTTCCCCCCACCAAAGGTGCGGGCTAATAGCAGCTGCACTCCGGTTGGGGGTAACTAGATTTTCTTTAAAAATTGCCCTCCCCCAGTGCTAGTACACCCACACCAGGAGGGAGCTCCCAGTTTGAGAAACCATGTTGGGGCACAAATGTTTTTTGTTATTTCTTGAGCAAGCAGGGAAATTGATGCAACTAGGGGGCAGATTTATCAAGGGTCAAATTTCGAGGGTTAAAAAACCCTCAAATTTGACCCTCAAAGTAAAATCCTTCGAATTCGAATATCGAATTAGAAGGATTTTAGCGCAAAAGCTTTGATCGAATAAAAAACGATTCGAACGATTTTAAGCTATCGATCGAAGGATTTTTATTCGACCCAAAAAAATGTAGAAAAGTGCTGGGGAAGGTCGCCATAGGCTTACATTGGACTTCCGTAGGTTTAAAGTGGCGAAGTATGAAGTTGAAATTTTTTTTAAAGAGACAGTACTTCGATGGTCGAATGGTCGAACGATTTTTACTTCGAATCATTCGAATCATTTGATTCGATCGAATTTGACCAATTCGATGGTCGAAGTACCCAAAAAATTACTTTGAAATTCGAATATTTTTTCATTCGAATTATTCACTCGAGCTAAGTAAATCTGCCCCTAAATGTTGGATCCCTGGGAGGTACATTACTGGAGCACAGAAACCCCCCCCCCCTGCATTGTGTCCAAATTCTTCAGCAAGTGGAGCTAATTACCTCTGCTAGATTCATATTAAAGCATTCCTCCGTGACATAATTCAGAAATGTGTGATTAAGTATAGTTTTGTTAGATGAGTTTATCAAAGAGCATGCAGTATATCTTTCTGCAAGGGCAACCGTCTAGTCTAACTCTGCTGTAAAACATCTCATTGTTTATATCGAGAGCAAAATAAGAATTGATTATGTTAATAAACTAACATGCTTAGCTACAAATTAGGATTAAAATCTACAATACCGTAATGTAGGAATAAATGAATGTGGAACAGCAAGGAATCTATGTGACTGTTGACAGTCTTCAGCACTAACATAAAGGGACAGCTCCGTTTGGAGGAAAATGTGTCACTCTGTTTAACACTGAAGATGCAAAAAAAGCAGAATGTTAAAGACAGATTGTCATGCCAAGATTTAATGTTAACTCTTCTGCAATTAGGTGCTGTTTATATCTCTAATTTTATTCCAATTCTTTAGGTGCAAGTATGCTGTGTCTATTAATGCAAGGAGAAGGCAGCTCTGGCTCAGTTGAGTTTCCTGAAGGGAAGTGAGATAAAGAGGTCAACATCATATGAGAACCTATGGAAAGGGGTGAACCTTACTCTTTCATCTTCATGAACATGCCCTCATCTCAAGGTATATACTTATTGTTTGTATATGGCTCCCTGGGCACTGATACTGATCCTCTCTTTTTCTATAGGCTGGAGGTGCAGCTTTCTGTAGCCTGGTTTCAGAATATGAATATGAAAGTATTATGTTTTTGTTGGGTGATGGAAACTGGAGGAGGTTGGTCCAGGAAAGACATTTCTGGAATGCTCATTTGGGTTGGTGGTGGGGGAAGGAAGGCCGTATGGACAATCAAGGACTTTGCAAACTGGCCTTTGATTTGGTGTGTTTGATGAAAAAGCTGCCAATGGACAGAGGGATGGACTCTGCGGGCTGGAGGGTGTATGGGTGGGTTTATGGGATTTTTGGTTATTTTTGTTTTGTTGTATGATTTGTGAACTGTTTATGAATTGATGATTTAATGTACAGTGATCTTTTAAATAAAAAAAATTTCTATTGATGCAAGGACCCTGGAGCTACCACTGCCTTCAAGCTGTAGCTACTTGGTTCTCCTTGTGTCAATGGGTATACAACACGCAATTCACCAAAACTGTTCAATTGCAAGAAGCAGTTTTAAGAGCTATGCCTTAAACTTTAAGTGAAATTTCATACCTCCAGTCCCAACATTTGAAATAGAAAGAGGAACAAAAATACCTACATGCAAAATAAATGACCGCCTTTTTATAAGCACACCCCACAAAATTTGTCAGGCTATGGCAAATTAGAACACATTTCTGGGGGTTTTAGTGTCAGGTTTTATGTGTTATCATAGTTTTGCTAATGAAGGTGAATAGCCTCTCTGCTTATTTTACATAGTTACAATCGTATATTTGCTTATCTTAAATAGTTACAAATGTATATCAGTATAGGTGCGAAGTATTCTGGGCTCTGTCAAAAAGCCTCTTATTTAATTACATATCAGAAACTTTGTTTCTTTTTCTGGCGTCAGTGCAGGAGAAAAAGAGTATTAGCAACTATTGTATCAATTCTAACAGCTGCCTGTAATGAAACCCAGAGATTCTGCTCAGCAGGGACAAAGATAAGAAATGTATCAACTAAATCAATTTAGAACAGTTTACAGGGTCGGCCCAGAGCCCCCTCCCAGAGCTGCTTTAGAAGGTAAAAATGACACTTTACACTTCAATATTAGAAAAACGGTGACCCGTAGAAAATAGAAAGTAATTGGAAAAAGTCATTATTTCTGGTGAACTATCTGAAAACAACAGCTTTTGTATCAGCTAGTGACACCACTTCAGCTATGTGTGCTACACATCGACACAGAGCTTGGAAGTGGGCCAAAGACCCAAGAGGTACTGGTTTCCTACCCTCATGCCCGTCACTGCTACAGACTCAACCGCCAGACATTATTGTTGGGAAAAACAATGTATTCTTCATGTCCAGCTTAAATGTCAGCGTAAACTTAGGTCACCATACAGAGCAGATTTACCATGACAGAATTTTAGCTAATTAGGTCCCCTGCTTGCCTTGACAAGATTTAATAGCATGTAACCATAGAGAGTTGGGTAGCATTTGTCAGATTACAGTACTCTGTTACTGCAAAAGGTATTAAAAACAGCTATGTCAAAACAACCTTCAAAGCTGAGGAGATGTATCCAAAGTAGAAATAAAACTGTCATTATTTCACCATCTGTCTTACTTGTAATTTTTGGATTATATATATATATATATATATATATATATATATATATATATATATTTTTTTTTTTTTAAAAAAATTTAAATAGTTTTTACATGCTTAATCTCAAGATGTCATTCATAATTCCAAATTTAATAAATCAGATAAACTAGTAGAATAATCCAATTTTGCTGTCATTTTCACCCCCAGTCCCTCTTGACTCATTTAATAAAACAACCTTTACTTTCAGTTGAATAGTGATGGAGGCTCAGGTCAATATGACGATTAATTGACATTTTTTGTGTATATCTGAATAAAACAATTATTGAGGGCCTTAGGGACATATTACCACAATAGTAGTTAGTTGGATAGGAGTGAATGTCATTGAAGATTCTTTTTGCTCTTTGTCAAAGGAGTATTTTAATGGCTGGAAATGCCAACCTCAACCTAAATTAGGCTCAGTGTGACCCTCAAAATTACTCCTGTAAAAGATCCTGCTGTGCACGTCAAACACAAAAGACTATTTGTATTGATTGTTTGTTACAGAGCTTTTTCTTATCAGGGGCTCATTCTTTTGGTGTCATTGAGGAGGAAAATGGTTTTGTAGGAAAATTATATTTCTTCTGTTTTAATTTGGCACAATGGATTCTCAGATTTTTTAAGATTCCCTAGACTCTAGAGCAGTGTTCCCCAACCAGTAGCTCGTGAGCAACATGTTGCTCTTCAACCCCTTGGATGTTGCTCCCAGTGGCCTCAAAGCAGGAGCTTATTTTTGGATTCCAGGTTTGGAGGCAAGTTTTGGTTGCATAAAAACCAGGTGCACTGCCAAACAGAGCCTCAATGTAGGTTGACATTCCACATAGGGGCTACCAAATGGCCAATCACAGCCCTTATTTGGCACCCCAAGAACATTTTTCATGTTAGTGTTGCTCCCCAACTCCTTTTACTTCTGAATGTTGCTTACGGGTTCTAAAGTTGGGGATCCCTGCTCTAGAGCATGACACCACAGTTAAACTTTTTTGCTTCATAGAAACCTTGGGACTCCAGAATGTAAAATCCCAGCAACTACCACAGGAAGCAGAAACTTATTGATTATTGTGAAATTTGCAGGACAAGAGCCACATTTGTGTGGCCATAGCCTTAGCTAAAAAACATTTGTGTCCGGAGTACTTTTCTAGTGAGCATTGTGCCATCATCTTTCCGAAGCATCCCTTTTGTTGTTCCTGGGCTGTGCAAATGCACAGTAAAGTAAAGATCAACACATGGAAGATCTGCAGCGAACATAAGTTTGCGGCCGAAAATGTGGCCTTGGCCTTTTGGGAGTCCTCGGGGTTATGTCACTGCATATGCAGTATATGTTATTTTAACATAAATAAAAGCTCACTGCACATGTGCAACTTAAACTCAACCAGGGAAATTGACACCTTTTCTGGAGAAAAATACAGACCTTCCAATATTTGTCTCTTTCCTCCCTCTTAAAGGGGATGCTCACCTTCCAAACACTTTTTAAGTTCAGTTGTTTTCAGATTGTTCCCCAGAAATAAAGTCTTTTTTAATTACTTCGCATTTTTTATTTTTTACCCTTTTTCCAAAATCAAAGTTTAAAGTTGAATGTTAGTGTCTCTGGTGTTTGAGTCTGGCAGCTCAGTAATTCAGGAGCAGACTCTAAACTGCAACATTGAGTTGATACATTTCTCAGCAGCATCTCTGGAGTATTAGCAACTATTGTATCAATTCTAACAGCTGCCTTTAATAAAACTCAGGGATTCTGTTCAGCAGGGACAAAGAAAGAGATGTATCAACTAAATGTATCAATTTAAAACAATTTAGAGAGTCAGCGACCCCCTCCTCCACAGCAGCTTTAGAAAGGTGAAAAATTAGACTTCAATATTAAAAAAAAATGGTCACACATAGAAAATAGAAAGTAATTGGAAAAAGTGTTTATTTCTGGTGAACTATCTGAAATTAACTGGAAAAATTGTTGGAAGGTGAACAACCCCTTCAATAACATTGCCATCAAACATAATTTTAACCAGCCAGGCAAGGGGGAACCACAATCAAATGAGAATGGGTTAAAGCACAGTATAAATAAACAAAAACACAATACAGGAATCATCTGTTGCTTCTCAGCCTCAACAGCGGGCAGTGAGCATGATCAGATGAGCTGGCCATAGCACAGCAGGGAAACTCTACCCTGTGTACTTCCCTGTGATGACCTCCAATCCCAATTCAATTTGACAAAGTGCCAGTTATTATACACACAGCTACAGTCAGTCAATATCTAATCTAGACTGCTCTGGCCCATGGGAAGATCACAATTGGAGGGGAAAGCATGCATTAGCTACATTGTGGCCACTTCCACCACTTAGATTGGATAACGGAAGATAAATGCATGACAAAACCAGTGTTCTAAATAACCGAAGCCTTGTTAAATTGTCAGCAGAAGCGTTGCACTGCTCACTTGGAGGAGCCCGTGCTGCTTTAATTAATTAACTTTTTGATTGCCTTGATTTTTAATGTTCAGTGAGGGAATGTTGTTCTCTGGCTTTATAAAAGCACATTTTAGTTCCAGCTGACATTATACAATAGAGTTTGCCATTTCAACAACAGCACAAAACGAACCCAACGGAGACAGCGAGTGGGTGGTTTTTTTTTTCAAAAGATCTAGAAAATTATTGTGCAAGTCCCACAAATGTGTGTGCCTGCTAAAAGCATTGGGAACAGGTTCTTTGTACTGTACTTTTAACCGTTTAACCCTAGACATCTAAATTCTCATCTGGATGAAATCATGTAGACACAATTTTTGTATCATATTAAGTAGGAAAGGGATTAAAGGTTTTTTTTCCACTGATTTTAAAAGATGCTAAAGCAGTATAACATTTTAATTACTGTGAATTATTAGCATATCTAAACAGGGAAGCTTTTATGGAATATTCTACCACAGAAGGAAAGAAACAGTGTCCTGGTTTGGCATATTGATCTGTTTATTTAGACTTAAAGGACACCTATCATGCTGACATTTTTTATGGTTTTATGAAGAACCCCCCCCCCCCCTTATGAGCACTCATACCTGAAGCTTTCGGAATGTACAGCCATGTTGCGACCATGCATTATGAGGTAGTGTCCATACATGACATGCAGTACCGGAAGCTCCAACCAAATGCAGGTGCAAGGGAAGGGTTGTCACAAAATGCTATTGTTTCCACCAACCAGAATGCAGGTTCAATTAATTGCTATTGAAAGCAGTGTTTGTTTGTTTTCTGTTGCTTGGGTCTAATGTAAAGTCATGTGACTTGTGCCTGCCCTTTAGGATGGAATTACTTTCTGACAGGCTGTTATTTCTCCTACTTAATGTAACTGAATCAGTCTCAGTGGGACTTGGCTTTTACTATTTAGTGCTGTTCTTAGATCTTCCAGGGAGCTGTTATCTTGGTTTAGGGAGCTGCTATCTGGTTACCTTCCCATTGTTCTTTTGTTAGGCTGCTGGGGGGGAGGGGTGATATCACTCCAACTTTCAGTACAGCAGTAAATAGTGATTGAAGTTTATCAGTTACATGACTGGAGGCAGCTGGGAAATTGACAATATGTGTAGCCCCATGTCAGATTTCAAAATTGAATATAACAAAATCTGTTTGCTATTTTGAAAAATGGATTTCCGTGCAGAATTCTGCTGGAGAAGCACTATTAACTGATGCATTTTGAAAAAACATGGTTTCCCATGGGAGATGTCCCTATCTCAAATGAAAGATTGCGTGGTCTGCACTGGGTTTAGCCCAATAAATTCGGGATTTTCAGGAAAAAAGTCAGGAAAAAATCGTTCGGTTTGGGTTTTTACTTGCTTTTATTGGGGTTTTTACCAATTCGATTTACTAGATTTATATTATTCATAAATAAGACAAAATTGGGTATGGGAGTTTGGCCAAGCTTTTTTATTTAAATTATGAGATAAATTCAGATTTTAGTAAATAACCCACTGTATATACTGTATATATACTGTATATTACTGTATGAATTTTCCTTTACATTTTATGATAGCAGAACACATAACTGACATGCCGTTCTGCTTTGCTGGCGTTAAATCACCCCCAGAATTATATATGTTACTAGTATAACATATTAAATTGTCCAAATTTGTAAGCTCTAGAACAAAGAGGTATATTTCTGCACAGCAAAAAACCATAAAGTGCTGCATATCTCTACAGCACCAACGCAAGGACTCTATATGCCTGAAATATCCACAAACAAAAGTGATGCATTGCTCTAAAGGCAGAGGCTGACTCAGCTGGAAATCTGTATGCAAATTTGCACAGCTCTGTACAGGGAGTCTCTATACTGCACAGTCCTTAATGGCAACCACTTTCTGTGCTGGAAATCTGGAGCATATCGCTGCAGGACAGATACTGTAGCTGAAAGGTCCAAGCACAAAGTCATACTGGGAAGGGTTGCATTGTTTTTTTATGGTTATATAGGGGAAAAAAAAGATACATAGTATAGCCATATGGGGATAGTATTAGTTGTTCTAGAAAGCTTCTTACAATCTTATAGAGTTCTATGTAGCAGACATGGCCTAGGCCTTGAAGTGGAAAATATTTAAAGGATGCTTTATAAAACTTTTAATAAACCATAACAAAATGCCTCCACAAATGAAATTGTAAACTTACTTTCAGGTGTTTCAAGGGGTTGATAGGAGCCAGTCACGAAGCGATGCACAAGGGCAGACTTGGCACTTTTCGTACTGCCCAAAACCCCCTACATATCAGAATATAAAATATGTGTTAGATTTCATCGTTTCTAGCTTTATGTTCAGCTCTAGTCATGCCAAACCATAGATAACATCTTATCTCATGAAATCCTAAGGTCCTTGTCCTAGTTATTTATCTTTTCTTCCACAAAAACTCCAAGCGATTTGTAAGCTAGAAAACTTGTCTTTGTAATAAAATTGTGTTCCTCCTTAGGATATAACAGATCTTTGTATTTAATAAATACTTTAATGTAGCAGCTGGCTAATACAAATCCATAATTTATTGTTGTCCCAATATCGAATCCACCACCATTGACAGTATCACTGCCCATTAAAAAAATTCATCCAGAGGTGGAACAAATAAACCATTTTTACAAAGTAATCGATTATGCTGCAGAGATAATTATTTTGTCATTGGACTTACCACTCTGATTTCAGGTACGGTTCGACTTAATGTCCATTCCTGGCTGTTCATCACACATTCTGTAAATAATTAACAATTAAGAGGTCAGAAGAAAAATGAATTGAACTGCAGATAAAAATATCAGAATAGAATACATTTCAGTGATCGCTTCAATATTTTGATAAATCTTTACACCTAATTCTAATGAATGGTGATGTGTTGAAAGAAGATATTTCGGATAGACGAAGCCATTCTAACACAAGCTTACTAACTGTAAAACAAGCCCATTAAACCCTCTGCACTATTACAGGTATGGGATATTTTATCCAAAAACCCGTTATCCAGAAAGCTCCAAATTACAGAAAGGCTATCTCCCATAGACTCCATTTTTATCCAAATTGTTAAAAATTATTTACTTTTCCTTTGTAATAATAAAGCAGTACCTTGTACTTGATCCAAACTTAGATATAATTAATCCTTATTGGAAGCAAAACCAACCTATTGGGTTTATTTAATGTTTACATGATTTTCTAGTAGACTTTAGGTATGAAGATCCAAATTATGGAAAGATTCCGGATAACATTAAACTACAGTGAATGAAGTCCTACATCAAATTCCAAAACACACTCTATTCTTTACAGAGGACAACATCAGGGATAGTGGCTGGTGATTTTAGGGTAAAGCCATGTTAAAATAACGAACAAGCAGCACAACTGGACAAGAAGATAATTCTGAGCTGAATATCAATTAATTAATTGGCATCAATTCTCCCTTAACCTATATAAGTATTCATCTAGATGTTTTTCTTTCTTTTCTCCTCTATGCCATGCTCATTGAACGGCATACTGTTGCATTTGTAAATACTTTAAGCCAATTATGCAATTATCTGCAAAAGCTGTATTTTATATACACAGAATCTGCCCTTAAAATAAGAAATCTTCACAAGTTATTCCGCTGACAGGTAAGAACAATGCAGGTCCTTAGTCACACAAACTCTAGTGACAGTATTTATTGTGTATTATGTACATACAGTATGGAGAGACATGCAGGGAACTCCCATACAGTACTGGCTTACAAGTGATTACAACCAGCAGGGTTAACACATAAAGGATTTGCTAACAAATGTATTTCTAATATACAATTATATATACAGGTATCATTTTGGATACAGAAACCCAATATCCAGAAAGCTCCAATTAAGGGAAGGCCATCTGCCAACATTTTTAAGGTTATTTCCTTTTTCTCTGTAATAATAAAATAGTAGCGTGTACTTGATGGTAACTAAGCTGTATGAATCCATATTGGTGGAAAAGCCATCCTACTGGGTGTATTTATAATTTAAATGGTTTTAGCAGACTAAATGGTTTTAGCAGCTAGTATGGAGATCCAAATTACAGAAAACGACTGGAAAGCATCAGTCCCCAAGCATTCCAGATAATAGTTCTTATGCCTGTATCAGCAAAATCAGATTCTTATTTCGCCAATGGCAAATATTTTTGCAAAACCGCAGCAAGATTTTGCCACAACAAAAAAAAAACACCCATGCAGATTGCAAGGGAGACTTCACCAGGAAAAATGCCCATTCAATGTACTGTATTTTGCACAAATAAAACTGCAGCAAAAAAACACCCATTGACTCCAATGTATTTTGTGTTTTTTGTGCTGTGAAAACCCCCCATTGACTTCACTGCGTTTCATAGACAGATTTGCTAGCTTTGGAACTCGAGTAAAGGTGGCCATACACGGAGAGATCCGCTCGTTTAGCGATGTCGCCAAACGAGCGGATCTCTCCCCGATATGCCCACCTTGAGGTGGGCAATATCGGGCTGAAAAAACAGCAGGTCCCGAGCATTCTGGATAACAGGTCCAATACGTGCATTAAACAGCAGGTATGACACCAGCGGTCTACAGGCACGAATGTTTGTTTGCCTTTCCAAGGTTGTCTATGCACAGCTCTATGCCATTTCCATTATAGAATCATAATTGTTTTCTAAAAAAAAAAAGTGCCGGAAAGAGCTATATGTGGCAGGGCTCTATGATGAATTTAGTTAATGGCTAAAATGGATATGTGAACAACTTTAATTGGTTTCCTCCAAACTGTCCTGCACACACAGATGGGTTTCATAAGAGCATTGACACCCCACAGTATGTCTGTTACGACTTCTGTGCCTCTATCTGTATCCTTAGAATGTTTTAAAAAAAAAAGTCCTTTTATCCCCCCACCCCAGGCAAACATGGGTTTGTGTAACACGTGCATGCTTTGCTGTGTGGGCAGCTTTGTGATCAAAGCCAAGAATAGCATTACAATCTGGAAGCCGAACACATTATGTGATGATGGAAGATTAAATTCACTTCCTTTTAATAGCCCATAGAATACAACATCCCAGTACTAAGAAGAGAAGCAATTAGCTTAACTGTTTTGGCGTAAAGTTATTAGCATCAGTGGTCACGGATAAAGGACTGAAATGCTTCACTGTGCAAGTCGTCTGCTGTCGTATTGTCACTGCATTTGTTCAGCACCAGTTTTTGCTTTCAAACCTCTGTAGAAAGGTTGCCAGGAAAACCTGCCTGGATACTGCCTCCCTCCATGTGACTGACAGGCTGACAGTCAAAACCGACCATTGCAGTTGTACAATAACAGGGGCTAGGTTTGTCTGGCAACTCACAGCAGCCAGTCAGGGGTATATTAATGTTTTAATTGC
Source organism: Xenopus laevis (assembly GCF_017654675.1). Taxonomy (NCBI): domain Eukaryota; kingdom Metazoa; phylum Chordata; class Amphibia; order Anura; family Pipidae; genus Xenopus; species Xenopus laevis. The sequence continues at coordinate 148,942,831 of NC_054373.1, forward strand.
ACTAAACCAGTAAAATATTAATTCTGATAGGATGCTGGTCTAATGTGTGTATTGTGATATAATAAAAACTCTCATGACCTCATATTGGTATATATACTGTTTATATATGTGCGCAGGGGCGTAACTACAGAGGAGCAGACCCTACGGCTTTCCGGGGTGCCCATGGGGTATAGGGGCCCCATTGGGACCTAATTCACATACAATTTTAATAAATATTGGTAATACAGGTCAACCTCTTGACATTTTAGGGGCCTGAAAAATAAATTGCTGTAGGGCCCCGTAATATCTAGTTATGCTGTGTGTGCGTTTATAGATAGGTCGCTATGAGTGCGTGTATATGCAGTATTTATGCACTGGGGTTCATTTGAAGGGGGTCGAACTTGATGGACTATGTTTTTTTTTAATCAACGCAACTTAAATGGGTTGCTCACCTTCAAATTAAGTTTTAGAATGATGTAGAGAGTAATAATCTGAGTTTTCATTTTTTATTTTTTGGGGGTTTTGAGTTATTTATCTTTTATTCAGCAGCTCTTCAGTTTGCAATTAAGCAATCTGGATGCTAGGGTCCAAATTATCCTTGCAACCATCCACTGATTTGAATAAAAGGCTGGAATATGAATAGGAGACGGAATAGAAAGATGAGTAATAAAAAGTAGCAATAACAGTACATTTGAAGCCCTACAGAGCATTTGTTTTTAGATGGGGTCAGTGACCCCCCAGTTGAAAGCTAGAAAGAGTCAGAAGGCTAATCATTCAAAAACTATAAGAAAAATGAAGACCAATTGAAATTTTGCTTAGAATTTGCCATTCTATAACATCCTAAAAGTTATCTTAAAGGTGAACCACCCCTTTAACTATGTAACTATGTAAGAAGTTGTATTTCTCCTCCTTGAATGGGGAAGAAGTTGCCTTTAAACACAAGAGCCAATTCTCACTTATCCGTGCCCACCTCTGTTACACTTCTTTAGGTCAGATTGTGATTGTAACAATTGTGAAGGCAATCTAAACCAAGGTATAGAGATGTCGCGAACTGTTCGCCGGCGAACTTGTTCGCGCGAACATCGGGTGTTCGCGCTCGCCGGAAGTTCGCGAACGTCGCGCGACGTTCGCCATTTTGGGTTCGCCATTGTTGGCGCTTTTTTTTGCCCTCTCACCCCAGACCAGCAGGTACATGGCAGCCAATCAGGAAGCTCTCCCCTGGACCACTCCCCTTCCCTATAAAAACCGAAGCCCTGCAGCGTTTTTTCACTCTGCCTGTGTGTGCTGAAGAGATAGTGTAGGGAGAGAGCTGCTGCCTGTTAGTGATTTCAGGGACAGTTGAAAGTTTGCTGGCTAGTAATCGTTTTGATACTGCTCTGTTATTGGAGGGACAGAAGTCTGCAGGGGTTTGAGGGACATTTAAGCTTAGGTAGCTTTGCTGGCTAGTAATCTACCTTCTACTGCAGTGCTCTGTATGTAGCTGCAGTGGGCAGCTGTCCTGCTTCTGATCTCATCTGCTGACTGCTGCAATAACAGTAGTCCTTGTAAGGACTGCTTTTATTTATTTTTTTGTTGTTTTACTACTACTACTACTACTACTACTATAAGAGCCCAGTGCTATTAGTCTAGCAGTGTTGGGGAGTGGGACTGGTGTGCTAATCTGCTGCTCCTAGTAGTTCAGCAGCACCAACTTTAATTTTTTTTTTTTAATATTCATTTTTTTTTTATTTTACTTTTTTTATTTTACTACCGCTGTAGTAGTGTATAAGTTGACCTTTTAGGCATTATTTGCCCTGTAGGCATTATTTGCACACTGTTTTCTTCAACCCGCCATCGAGCTGTGTGACCTTGTTCACATTCTGTCTAAATATCCATAATATTACCGTCTCCAGAAAAAACACCGGAGTCACTTTTTTCAAGCAGCCATAATATATTTTACGTAATCCGTATCCACCGCTGTAGTAGTGTATACGTTGGCCTTGTAGGCATTATTTGCACACTGTTTTCTTCAACCCGCCATCGAGCTGTGTGACCTTGTTCCCATTCTGTCTAAATATCCATAATATTACCGTCTCCAGAAAAAACACCGGAGTCACTTTTTTCAAGCAGCATTCATATATTTTACGTAATCCGTATCCACCGCTGTAGTAGTGTATACGTTGGCCTTGTAGGCATTATTTGCACACTGTTTTCTTCAACCCGCCATCGAGCTGTGTGACCTTGTTCCCATTCTGTCTAAATATCCATAATATTACCGTCTCCAGAAAAAACACCGGAGTCACTTTTTTCAAGCAGCATTCATATATTTTACGTAATCCGTATCCACCGCTGTAGTAGTGTATACGTTGGCCTTGTAGGCATTATTTGCACACTGTTTTCTTCAACCCGCCATCGAGCTGTGTGACCTTGTTCCCATTCTTTCTAAATATCCATAATATTACCGTCTCCAGAAAAAACACCGGAGTCACTTTTTTCAAGCAGCATTCATATATTTTACGTAATCCGTATCCACCGCTGTAGTAGTGTATACGTTGGCCTTGTAGGCATTATTTGCACAGTGTTTTCTTCAACCCGCCATCGAGCTGTGTGAGCTTGTTCACATTTTGTCTAAATATTGATAATATTATCGTCTCTAGAAAAACCACTTGAGTTACTTTTTTTCAAGCAGCATTCATATATTTTACGTAATCCGTATCCACCGCTGTAGTAGTGTATACGTTGACCTTGTAGGCATTATTTGCACACTGTTTTCTTCAACCCGCCATCGAGCTGTGTGACCTTGTTCACATTTTGTCTAAATATTGATAATATTATCGTCTCTAGAAAAACCACTTGAGTTACTTTTTTTCAAGCAGCATTCATATATTTTACGTAATCCGTATCCACCGCTGTAGTAGTGTATACGTTGACCTTGTAGGCATTATTTGCACACTGTTTTCTTCAACCCGCCATCGAGCTGTGTGACCTTGTTCCCATTCTGTCTAAATATCCATAATATTACCGTCTCCAGAAAAACACCGGAGTCACTTTTTTCAAGCAGCATTCATATATTTTACGTAATCCGTATCCACCGCTGTAGTAGTGTATACGTTGGCCTTGTAGGCATTATTTGCACACTGTTTTCTTCAACCCGCCATCGAGCTGTGTGACCTTGTTCCCATTCTGTCTAAATATCCATAATATTACCGTCTCCAGAAAAAACACCGGAGTCACTTTTTTCAAGCAGCATTCATATATTTTACGTAATCCGTATCCACCGCTGTAGTAGTGTATACGTTGGCCTTGTAGGCATTATTTGCACAGTGTTTTCTTCAACCCGCCATCGAGCTGTGTGAGCTTGTTCACATTTTGTCTAAATATTGATAATATTATCGTCTCTAGAAAAACCACTTGAGTTACTTTTTTTCAAGCAGCATTCATATATTTTACGTAATCCGTATCCACCGCTGTAGTAGTGTATACGTTGACCGTGTAGGCATTATTTGCACACTGTTTTCTTCAACCCGCCATCGAGCTGTGTGACCTTGTTCACATTTTGTCTAAATATTGATAATATTATCGTCTCTAGAAAAACCACTTGAGTTACTTTTTTTCAAGCAGCATTCATATATTTTACGTAATCCGTATCCACCGCTGTAGTAGTGTATACGTTGACCTTGTAGGCATTATTTGCACACTGTTTTCTTCAACCCGCCATCGAGCTGTGTGACCTTGTTCACATTTTGTCTAAATATTGATAATATTATCGTCTCTAGAAAAACCACTTGAGTTACTTTTTTTCAAGCAGCATTCATATATTTTACGTAATCCGTATCCACCGCTGTAGTAGTGTATACGTTGACCTTGTAGGCATTATTTGCACACTGTTTTCTTCAACCCGCCATCGAGCTGTGTGACCTTGTTCACATTTTGTCTAAATATTGATAATATTATCGTCTCTAGAAAAACCACTTGAGTTACTTTTTTTCAAGCAGCATTCATATATTTTACGTAATCCGTATCCACCGCTGTAGTAGTGTATACGTTGACTTTGTAGGCATTATTTGCACAGTGTTTTCTTCAACCCGCCATCTAGCTGTGTGTATTATCGTTTCCAGAAAAACCAACTGAGTTTTTGTTGTTGTTGTTGTTTTTTTAAAAATAATGCCAGGCAAAGGCAGGCCGCCACGCAGAGGCCGTGCTAGGGGCCGTGCTGCTATGCAATCCTGTGGCCCTAGCAAATTGCCCAGTTTTAAAAAGCCAATGACCCTGAACTCCCAAAATGCTGAAGAGGTAGTTGACTGGCTTACACAGCACACCCCATCCTCTACCGTTTCTAACTTTACCACAACATCCTCCTCATCCTCCACTGCTATGGCCACCCCACGTAACACTTCCTCCACCACCGGTGCCCCTTCTTCACTGGGGTCAGAGGAGTTATTTTCCAATGAGTTTCTTGAACTGAGTAATGCGCAACCATTATTGCCAGAAGAAGATGAAGGAGATGAGGACCTTACACCAGATTTAATTCTGGCAGAGAACACGATAGAGATGGACATAATGAGTGATGAGGAGGAGGTCCCCGCTGCTGCTTCCTTCTGTGATGTGTCAGAAGAAATTGATGCATCTGAGGAGAATGATGATGAGGAGATTGATGTTTTGTGGGTGCCTAGTAGAAGAGAGCAAGAGGAGGGTAGTTCAGATGGAGAGACGGAGAGTCAGAGAGGCAGTAGGAGAATAAGACTTAGAAGAAGCAGGGAGGACAGCCCGCAGGGATCAGCAGGGCAACAACATGTATCGGCACCTGTGTTCAGCCGGCCAACGCACCCGCCATTGCCGCCAATACCGCCAACTCCGCCAACTTCTACTGTTACCGCCAGATCGCACACTTCCAAAAAGTCAGCAGTGTGGGATTTTTTTAATGTGTGTGCCTCTGACAAAAGCATTGTAATTTGCAATGAGTGCAGTCAGAAACTGAGCCTTGGTAAGCCCAACAGCCACATAGGTACAACTTCTATGCGAAGGCACATGAGCGGCAAGCACAAAGCACTTTGGGAGCAACACCTCAAAGGCAACAGGCAAACTAAAAGCCACACTCCTTCTGGTCCAGCATCTTACTGCTCTACCTCTGCTCTCCTTGACCCGTCTGAACCACCCTCCACTCCGCCTTCCACCTTGACCACCTGTTCCCATTCCCAGTCATCTGCCACCAGCCAAGTTTCTGTGAAGGCCATGTTTGAGCGTAAGAAGCCAATGTCTGACTGTCACCCCCTTGCCCGGCGTCTGACAGCTGGCTTGTCTGCACTCTTAGCCCGCCAGCTTTTACCATACCAGCTGGTGGACTCTGAGGCCTTCCGCAAATTTGTAGCAATTGGGACACCGCAGTGGAAGGTACCCAGCCGCAATTTTTTTTCTAAAAAGGGAATACCACACCTGTACCAACATGTGCAGAGCCAAGTTACCGCATCTCTGTCACTTAGTGTTGGGCCAAAGGTCCATATGACTACTGACGCATGGTCCTCCAAGCATGGTCAGGGCAGGTATGTCACCTACACTGCCCACTGGGTGAACTTGGTAATGGCTGGGAAGCAGGGAATGGGTAGCTCAACAACAACAGTGGAGTTGGTGTCACCGCCACGGATTGCACGCGGTTCTGCCACCACCTCTACTCCTCCATCGCTCTCTACCTCGTCTTCTTCTTCTTCTTACTCTGCTGCTGGGTCCTCCTTCTCCTCCTCCACACCTGTGCACCCCCAGCTCCCCCTAGGCTATTCGACGTGCCAGGTACGCCGTTGTCACGCTGTCTTGGGGATGACGTGCCTGGAAAGCAAAAACCATACCGGATCTGTACTCCTGTCATCTCTGCAGTCACAGGCCGATCGGTGGCTGACCCCACACCAACTGCAGATCGGAAAAGTGGTGTGTGACAATGGAAGCAATCTGTTGGCAGCGTTGAGACTAGGCAATTTAACACATGTGCCCTGCATGGCACATGTGTTAAATTTAATAGTCCAACGTTTTGTCTCCAAGTACCCAGGATTCCAGGACGTTCTCACCCAGTCCAGAAAGGTGTCGGCCCATTTCAGACGTTCCTACACAGCCATGGCACGCCTTGCTGACATTCAGCAGCGCTACAACATGCCAGTCAGGCGTTTGATTTCTGACAGCCAGACTCGCTGGAATTCAACGCTCCTTATGTTGGAACGTCTGCTGCAACAACAAAGGGCCGTCAACGAGTACCTTTTTGAACTGGGTGGTAGGACTGGATCTGCACAGCTGGGGATTTTTTTCCCCCGTTACTGGGTGCTTATGCGCGATGCCTGCAGGCTCATGCGACCTTTTGAAGAGGTGACAAATATGGTCAGTCGCACCGAAGGCACCATCAGCGACCTAATACCCTTCGCTTTCTTCCTGGAGCGTGCCGTGCGACGAGTGACAGATGAGGCTGTAGACCAGCGTGACGAGGAGCTGGAAGCGCACGATTTCTGGTCGGAATCACCAGAACGAACCCAGGCACCTGCTGCAACGCAGGGAGAGGTGCCAGAAGTGGAGTCAGAGGAGGAAGGTGGCTTTGTGGAGGAGGAGGAGGAGGACCAACAGGAGCAGGCTTCCCAGGGGGCTAGTGGTGACCTTTGGGGACCCCTGGTCTTGTACGTGGCTGGGGGGAGGAGACCGTGGATGATGCAGTCCTTGATAATGAGGAAGCGGAGATGGATAGCTCTGCATCCAACCTTGTGAGAATGGGGTCTTTCATGCTGTCATGCCTGTTGAAGGACCCCCGTATCAAGAGGCTTAAGGAGAAGGACCTGTACTGGGTCGCAACGCTACTAGACCCTCGGTACAAGCATAAAGTGTCAGAAATGTTACCAACATACCACAAGTCCGAAAAGATGCGGCATTTACAAACCAGCCTGCAAAACATGTTGTACAATGCTTTTAAGGGTGATGTCACTTCAGGAACTCATCAACATTCCAGGGGCAGAGGTGCCAGTAATCCTGCCACGAGCACACCTGCAAGGACAAAGCCCTTTGGCCAGTCTGTAACGTCAGACATGCAAATGTTTTTCTGTCCAAGGCAGCGCCACAACCCTTCTGGATCCACCCTCAAAGAACGCCTCGACCGGCAGGTAGCGGACTACCTGGCATTAACTGCAGATATCGACACTCTGAGGAGCGATGAACCCCTGGACTACTGGGTGCGCAGGCTTGATCTGTGGCCAGAGCTGTCACAATTTGCCATGAACCTCTTGTCTTGCCCAGCCTCAAGTGTGCTCTCAGAAAGGACCTTCAGTGCAGCAGGAGGGATTGTAACTGAGAAGAGAACTCGCCTAGGTCACAAAAGTGTCGATTACCTGACCTTTATTAAAATGAATGAGGGGTGGATCTCGGAGGGTTACTGCACGCCGGAAGACTTGTTCTGACTTCTATGCAGCTGTCCTTCTCTTCAAGCCTCATGACTCCACACACAGCTGTCCTTTAGCGTCCTCCTCCTCCCTCCGCCACCGTTACAAACTAGGCTGCAAACCCTACTGGTTTAATTTTTTCTGGCCTCTGTGCTTCAGTGGCTGCAACCAAAAAAACTGGGCAAACAATGTCTACAAGGTCAACGTATGGCAAAAAATGACTATTTTCAGCATTTATATGGCATATTTTTTCTGGCAACTGTGCTTCAGTGGCTGCATCCAAAAAAATGCATATTTTCTGCATTTATATGGCATAATTTTTCTGGCCTCTGTGCTTCAGTGGCTGCAACCAAAAAAATGCATATTTTCTGCATTTATATGGCATAATTTTTCTGGCCTCTGTGCTTCAGTGGCTGCAACCAAAAAAATTTATATTTTCAGCATTTATATGGCATAATTTTTCTGGCAACTGTGCTTCAGTGGCTGCGACCAAAAAAATGACTATTTTCAGCATTTATATGGCATATTTTTTCTGGCCTCTGTGCTTCAGTGGCTGCGGCCAAAAAAACTGGGCAAACAATGCCTACAAGGTCAACGACGTTGACCTTGTAGGCATTGTTTGCCCAGTTTTTTTGGCCGCAGCCACTGAAGCACAGAGGCCAGAAAAAATATGCCATATAAATGCTGAAAATAGTCATTTTTTGCCATACGTTGACTCAACGTATATGGCAAAAAATGACTATTTTCAGCATTTATATGGCATATTTTTTCTGGCAACTGTGCTTCAGTGGCTGCGACCAAAAAAATGCATATTTTCTGCATTTATATGGCATAATTTTTCTGGCCTCTGTGCTTCAGTGGCTGCAACCAAAAAAATTTATATTTTCAGCATTTATATGGCATAATTTTTCTGTCAACTGTGCTTCAGTGGCTGCGACCAAAAAAATGCATGTTTTCTGCATTTATATGGCATAATTTTTCTGGCCTCTGTGCTTCAGTGGCTGCAACCAAAAAAGTTTATATTTTCAGCATTTATATGGCATAATTTTTCTGTCAACTGTGCTTCAGTGGCTGCGACCAAAAAAATGCATATTTTCTGCATTTATATGGCATAATTTTTCTGGCCTCTGTGCTTCAGTGGCTGCAACCAAAAAATTTATATTTTCAGCATTTATATGGCATAATTTTTCTGGCAACTGTGCTTCAGTGGCTGCGTCCAAAAAAAACTGGGCAAACAATGTCTACAAGGTCAACGTATGGCGAAAAATGACTATTTTCAGCATTTATATGGCATATTTTTTCTGGCAACTGTGCTTCAGTGGCTGCGTCCAAAAAACTGGGCAAACAATGCCTACAAGGTCAACGTATGGCAGTTGTTTAAAGAGAACAGTAGATTACTAGCCAGCAAAGCTACCTAAGCTAAAATGTCCCTCAAATCCCTGCAGACTTCTGTCCCTCCAATACAGAGCAGTATCAAGCAGATTACTAGCCAGCAAACTTACTATCATCTGTCCCTGAAATCACTAACAGCTCTCCCCCTACACTATCTCTTCCAAGCACACACAGGCAGATTTTTCAGATACATTTTTGCCCTTGATCCCCCTCTGGCATGCCACTGTCCAGGTCGTTGCACCCTTTAAACAACTTTAAAATCATTTTTCTGGCCAGAAATGTCTTTTCTAGATGTTAAAGTTCGCCTTCCCATTGAAGTCTATGGGGTTCGCGAACCGTTCGCGAACCGCTCGCGTTTTTGCGCAAGTTCGCGAATATGTTCGCGAACTTTTTTTCCGACGTTCGCTACATCCCTACCAAGGTATTATATCTAGAGGGGATTGGGAAGAATGCAGAGAGGGCTGCTTTAAAGGATGTGTGTAGCATTATCAGCAATTCTATTTTCTAAGGATCTTAGCTAACACTTTTCTTTCAAGTAGAAGAATGCAGAATATATAATCATGTACATACCATGCAAATTTAATACACTTGTAATTGCACTACATTAAGGGGGTTATTTACAAAAATCTAAGTTGAACTAATTTTTTTATTAAACAAAGCTCGACCAATCTCCCATCTATGATTTTGCATTATTTATCATTTAAATAACTTGAATAAATCGGATGAGGGAAAAATTTGATAAAATCGAGCTAAACTGCAAATTGTACGACTTTTTCGGATTTTTTTCCTGAATCACTTGATTTTTTTTAGGTTTTTGGCCAAAAACCCTGAATGATTCAGATTATCGGGCTAAACCCATAGCAAACCATGATATCTTCAAATTAGGATAGGGACATCTGCCATTCACTTATACGTGACCTCGACAGGTTTCAGATGACGGATTGTTGGATTCAGACATTTTGCAGCATTGGCGTATAAAAAATCTTGAAAAATGCAAGGTTTTTTTTTTTCAACGAAAATTTTGAGTTTTAGTAAATGATCCTGCCATATGCCTCCCCCTGACTGTATGTTACAGTACTAGAGGTACTGGACTGGGAACATTCTTCTTTTGTTACTAGACAAACAACAAATACAGTGAAAGCCTTTTTATAATATAAAGAATTCACATGCCTCGTGGTACACCACATATAACACTCCTTAAAATAGTAAATGTACACTTATTCAGAGCAGTAGTTGCCATGACCATATTGATGTACAAGTAATTGGGATCAGTGACAGATCATGACACCACTGCTGAACCTGATATCAAGGCTTCAAGGCCAGTATGAATGATGATAGGATTATATTAAACATGTTTGAGAGTTTACCTAAAGTGGTGAAAGATCTCAGTGTAATGATATATAGCTTTAGAAAGGAAACAAAAGGCACAGACACCATGTACGTGGTCATGGGTGTTTAAAATGGGAGAAAAACAGAAACAATACACCTTCTACTTTGTGCAAATAATTCCTTTGATGTGGTTGCTATTTTTTCTAATTACAGTCATTATATTATTAATTGAAACATACAGTAGCAAGCAACAAGCGTACAGTTTGTCATGCATGGGGATAGTTTTTGCATATGTCACTGTCAGTCTTATTACATGCCATTTGTAAATGCGTTTTATTAAATTTCCACGTTGACAGAAGTTTCCTGAGCAGTTCATGTGATTAAACATCAGTCTAGATTTGAACGCTGTCCTTGTTGTCCAGATAAATCACAGGTTACACTAAATAACTTATTCTTCCTAACCTTGGTAACTACTAAATACTAAAATCGAACATGGTCAAGACAAATGAATAGATTAATCTATACTGTCTACAGTGTATGTCAGAACTGTATAAAGGCTTTACAGAAAAGGTTACTGTTAAAAATAAAACACAAGACCTTCTTACAACTGGGCTGGTGATGCTTCAGAACCCCTTTTCCAACCCCATGCAAGTCAAATAAAACTTTATATACTAATTTAATGCCAAGTATACAAAAGTAAGTATAAGATAAATTCACCTCCAAAATTTTTTTAAAAACAGGCCTCTTGGTCATATATTGCAATGACTACTTTGAGTAAAATGTGAACACTGTATCAGCAGAATATCATTCTGACTATTGGTAACCTAAACATTATAGGGTATTATGGGGTAACATATTAAAACTAAAAGAAATAACAAGCTCTAGTATCATATAGCAATCAATCCGCTCTTTGAATTCAAAGATCTGACCAAAATATTAATTAAATTAATGAATTAATTAATTAAAGTTAATTGATTGCTACAGGTTACCAGACCTGTAGTAAACTTTGCACTTTTCATAACATTACCCCTTTAAATGACTTGTAATAAATAAATAAATACAATTAGCTTGTTGGGACTTCAATAGTAATGCATTCCAAAACATTTAGGGGGTTATTTATCAAGGTCCGAATTTATCTCAGTATTTCTAAGTTAGAAATCCGAGCAACTCCGAATTCCCGAATGGACCTTATTTATGAAGAAAAGAGCCCAAAAAATAGGCTCTGGCATACTTCGGAGCTTTCCCTGAAAACTATGATTTTTTTCAGAGTTTTTTGCGCAGAAACCCTGAAATTATCGGCTATCGGTACGGACATCAGCACAGACACTTGGACCTTCCCCATTGACTTTTAAATGCCGGGGTTTCGAATTCTGAATTTTTAGACCATCAGATTTTAAAAAATCTGGAAAAATTTGTATGTTTTTTTTTTGCTCCAAAAACGAAGAATTATTTGAGGCTCGGATATTCAGACCTTGATAAATAATAACCCCCTTAATCAGGAGTTAGCATGAAAAACCTTTCTATTTATGATTTTGTTGAAAATCAGTTATATATACAGGTAAGTATGTGCCTGCCAGTTTCGGAATACAATGATTTTGCATCACTATTGCTCTAGGTATATATGGGGTATATTCCCATAGGGTTTTTCAGCCTCTTTAAGCAGCTACAATAAAGGCTTTTCTTACATAATGATACCCTAAAATAATTTAAAGATACCTTTAAGTCAGATTTTAGTATGCTGTAGACAGTAGTTTTCTTGTTTCTGGTTGCTAGGGTCCAATTTACCTTAATAATACGGTTTTGGTTTGAATAAGACACAGGAAGGTGCAGAGACGAGTGCATAAACTGAATTAAAAGTTAATACAAGGTAACTAACAAAAACATCACAGAGCAATAATTTATTTATATATTTTTGGCGGGGTCAGTGACCCCCCATTGGCAAGTTTGAATGAGGCAGAAGGGACAGGCTATAATGCTATAGGAAAGTTACTGATCTCCCTGTGAGACATGCGACACTGGAAGGTCCAATTCATTAGTTCATATTGCTTCAATATTTACATATTTGGATTGTTTAATAACTTCTCATTCATTATTACTTGGAAGAGCGCAGTACAAACAATGTTTCAGTGATTTCATTATCCTAATTGTTAAACGAAAGCCAGAAATACATTTGCTTTGAGTAATCCTTTTTAGATAGGTTTATTCAAGCCGCTCATTAAAATCACTTCCGCGACCATTCTGACTCACTGTTCAGTCTAATTATGGATGATATCATGGTTTAGTGAATATCTGCCTTGGTACCAGGTGTGAATGCAATTTATTTTTGGCACACTAACTTCTTTATGCTGTTTTGTGGAAGGAAGGGAGAGTGGTTGCCTGGCAACAGCAGGAGCCTTGACACATGCAGTCAGAACAAGCATTGCTTGGCACCTCAGGTATTCATACGGCAGGCGGGAGGGCTCATCTCCGCTCACTAAATGTGATCAAAGAGCCAGTGGTTGTGCGACAGGCTTTACACAGAGAGAGGGGAATCGTATGCAAACAAATCTGCCTTTCCCAAATGCTGATCATACGCAGACATTAACCCCATTTGCAGAGTTTAGGAGTAGAGATGTCGCGAACTGTTCGCCGGCGAACTTGTTCGCACAACATCGGGTGTTCGCGCTCGCCGGAAGTTCGCGAACGTCGCGCGACGTTCGCCATTTTGGGTTCGCCATTGTTGGCGCTTTTTTTTGCCCTCTCACCCCAGACCAGCAGGTACATGGCAGCCAATCAGGAAGCTCTCCCCTGGACCACTCCCCTTCCCTATAAAAACCGAAGCCCTGCAGCGTTTTTTCACTCTGCCTGTGTGTGCTGAAGAGATAGTGTAGGGAGAGAGCTGCTGCCTGTTAGTGATTTCAGGGACAGTTGAAAGTTTGCTGGCTAGTAATCGTTTTGATACTGCTCTGTTATTGGAGGGACAGAAGTCTGCAGGGGTTTGAGGGACATTTTAGCTTAGGTAGCTTTGCTGGCTAGTAATCTACCTTCTACTGCAGTGCTCTGTATGTAGCTGCAGTGGGCAGCTGTCCTGCTTCTGATCTCATCTGCTGACTGCTGCAATAACAGTAGTCCTTGTAAGGACTGCTTTTATTTATTTTTTGTTGTTTTACTACTACTACTACTACTACTATAAGAGCCCAGTGCTATTAGTCTAGCAGTGTTGGGGAGTGGGACTGGTGTGCTAATCTGCTGCTCCTAGTAGTTCAGCAGCACCAACTTTAATTTTTTTTTTTAATATTCATTTTTTTTTATTTTACTTTTTTTTTATTTTACTACCGCTGTAGTAGTGTATAAGTTGACCTTTTAGGCATTATTTGCCCTGTAGGCATTATTTGCACACTGTTTTCTTCAACCCGCCATCTAGCTGTGTGACCTTGTTCACATTCTGTCTAAATATCCATAATATTACCGTCTCCAGAAAAACACCGGAGTGACTTTTTTCAAGCAGCCATAATATATTTTACGTAATCCGTATCCACCGCTGTAGTAGTTATACGTTGACCTTGTAGGCATTATTTGCACACTGTTTTCTTCAACCCGCCATCTAGCTGTGTGAGCTTTGTTCACATTTTGTCTAAATATTGATAATATTATCGTCTCTAGAAAAACCACTTGAGTTACTTTTTTTCAAGCAGCATTCATATATTTTACGTAATCCGTATCCACCGCTGTAGTAGTGTATACGTTGACCTTGTAGGCATTATTTGCACAGTGTTTTCTTCAACCCGCCATCTAGCTGTGTGACCTTGTTCACATTCTGTCTAAATATCCATAATATTACCGTCTCCAGAAAAAACACCGGAGTGACTTTTTTCAAGCAGCCATAATATATTTTACGTAATCCGTATCCCACCGCTGTAGTAGTGTATACGTTGACCTTGTAGGCATTATTTGCACACTGTTTTCTTCAACCCCGCCATCTAGCTGTGTGAGCTTGTTCACATTTTGTCTAAATATTGATAATATTACGTCTCTAGTAAAACCACTTGAGTTACTTTTTTTCAAGCAGCATTCATATATTTTACGTAATCCGTATCCACCGCTGTAGTAGTGTATACGTTGACCTTGTAGGCATTATTTGCACAGTGTTTTCTTCAACCCGCCATCTAGCTGTGTGACCTTGTTCACATTCTGTCTAAATATCCATAATATTACCGTCTCCAGAAAAAACACCGGAGTGACTTTTTTCAAGCAGCCATAATATATTTTACGTAATCCGTATCCACCGCTGTAGTAGTGTATACGTTGACCTTGTAGGCATTATTTGCACACTGTTTTCTTCAACCCGCCATCTAGCTGTGTGACCTTGTTCACATTCTGTCTAAATATCCATAATATTACCGTCTCCAGAAAAAACACCGGAAGTGACTTTTTTCAAGGCAGCCATAATATATTTACGTAATCCGTATCCACCGCTGTAGTAGTGTATACGTTGACCTTGTAGGCATTGTTTGCCCAGTTTTTTTGGTTGCAGCCACTGAAGCACAGTTGCCAGAAAAAATATGCCATATAAATGCTGAAAATAGTCATTTTTTGCCATACGTTGACCTTGTAGGCATTGTTTGCCCAGTTTTTTTGGCCGCAGCCACTGAAGCACAGAGGCCAGAAAAAATATGCCATATAAATGCTGAAAATAGTCATATTTTGCCATACGTTGACTCAATGTATATGGCAAAAAATTACTATTTTCAGCATTTATATGGCATATTTTTTCTGGCAACTGTGCTTCAGTGGCTGCGACCAAAAAAACTGGGCAAACAATGCCTACAAGGTCAACGTATGGCAAAAAATGACTATTTTCAGCATTTATATGGCATATTTTTTCTGGCAACTGTGCTTCAGTGGCTGCAACCAAAAAACTGGGCAAACAATGTCTACAAGGTCAACGTATGGCGAAAATTACTATTTTCAGCATTTATATGGCATATTTTTTATGGCAACTGTGCTTCAGTGGCTGCGTCCAAAAAAACTGGGCAAACAATGCCTACAAGGTCAACGTATGGCAGTTGTTTAAAGAGAACAGTAGATTACTAGCCAGCAAAGCTACCTAAGCTAAAATGTCCCTCAAATCCCTGCAGACTTCTGTCCCTCCAATACAGAGCAGTATCAAGCAGATTACTAGCCAGCAAACTTACTATCATCTGTCCCTGAAATCACTAACAGCTCTCCCCTACACTATCTCTTCCAAGCACACACAGGCAGATTTTCAGATACATTTTTGCCCTTGATCCCCTCTGGCATGCCACTGTCCAGGTCGTTGCACCCTTTAAACAACTTTAAAATAATTTTTCTGGCCAGAAATGTCTTTTCTAGATGTTAAAGTTCGCCTTCCCATTGAAGTCTATGGGGTTCGCGAACCGTTCGCGAACCGCTCGCGTTTTTGCGCAAGTTCGCGAATATGTTCGCGAACTTTTTTTCCGACGTTCGCTACATCCCTATTTAGGAGAGGATTACACAGCTATACCACGGCCATTACCTGCAGTGACTGTGAAAAAGGTACACAAATTACGGCTCCGATCCTCAACACCGTGATAAAGAACCGTACCCAGATCATATAGAAACAATACAACAAAATGACTCCGATTTGTGATTATCCCCAAAATTGATTGATTATATAGGCCAGGTTCACTCTGATGGTAATAATATGGTTATCATGTATATAACATTGCATAAAATAATTCAACTGTAAACTTGGTTAACATTATATTACAGGTGCGAGATCCCTTATCCAGAAACCATTATATAGAAAGCTCTGCATGAAGGGAAGGCCATCACCCACAGCCTCCATTTTAAGCAAATAATTCTGATTTTTAAATATGATTTCTTTCGCTGTAATAATAAAACAGTAGCTTGTATTTGATGGTTACTGAGTGGCATGAACCCATATTGGTGGCTAAACAATCCTATTGGGTTTATTTAATATTTAAATGATTTGTAGCAGACTTAAGGTCCAAATTACAGAAAGATCCCTTATCCAGAAAACCCCAGGTCCCAAGCATTTTGGATAACCAATCCTATATCTGTAAAGTTTTCATGTCGTTCCAGGAAGTGTAGTTACAATATTCCTTGTAGATGTCATATGGGGCATTTTGTTGCCAGTGAGAAATCACACTCTCGTTATGTAACAAAACACCCCAAAGTCATTTTGAAATCAAAAAGGCTAGAAATTGCCTGTTGAGAGGCAGTACTAATTTTTACATGATTACTCAGCTGAACTGATTCAGGTTTAATTCAACTGTGACTACAACTACATACAAAATTAAACATTATATCAATTGTTGCAGTAAGGGGATAGTTTACCTTATTACTTGCACTAAGTGTGGTAAGCAATATGTAGGTTGCACTATTAGATCATTGAAAGAACGTATCAGGGAACATATCAATCAAGTGAGTAATTCTAAATTAAGCAGCAAAACCAATGTCACTAGGCACTTCCAAGAATGTAATAATAGTAATTTACAGTATTTTACCATACAAGGAATAGAACAAATTAAGACAGGCATTAGAGGGGGTGACCTTCTGATGAAATTAAAGCAAAGAGAGGTATATTGGATTTTTCACCTACAAACCAGGTTGCCACTAGGCCTCAATTATATATTTGATGTGACTTGTTATATTTAGGTACTTATACATGACCATTTTTTAATTATATGTTTGTACATGCCCTGTAACATGGATTATCTAACACATAGATCATTGTATTTGAACAAAGCCAGTAGTCCATTGGATGATATATGGCAATTGTAACATATGCTTGTGATTGGTTTTACTAAGGGGAGGGACTACATGTGCTAGTACTTAAGGAACAGAGCAAGAGAGACTAGTTGGATTCTGCCTATGACTAAGTGCTGGGTAAGCATGAAACGCGTTAGGCGTTAGAGGGTATACTATCCATGTCTTTTAACTATTGATGTGAATAAAATATATTTTTTTACCTACTAGCATGCCTTGGAGAAATTATTGAGTTTCTGATTCAGGTTTGCCACCTTTTCTTGAAAAGAATGCCAGCCTTCCTATATTTTTATATTTCTGGCCTATTAAACTTTGGCATCAAGCAGCAGGTGGTTTCAAGCTTTTTCAATTCAAAGGGCATTTTGTTTTCCTGCAGGGGAGCCAAAGTGACCCATGTGGCCTTGCAATGTTCTTCTTGTCTGGAGCACATTTGTAAGACCTCACTGGAATGATCATCCAAAACAGCAGTTGTATCCAATATATTGGGCAAAAGTCTGGTGCAACTATTGCTGCAACCTGCTGTGGGAATCTTTGAGCTACTGCCAGTATGGTTGCCTCCTTTTCCGAAATAAAAGTCTGCCCTTTTTAAATTGCCTTTATATTTTTTATCTTTCTTCCATATAAATAACATTGGCACAAAGCATAATCTTCACATACCAGGCTGTTATTTATTGCTATTGAAATAGTAGCTGTCTAGCTGTTACGCAGATATGCAGGCAAAGAAAAGCAGATGCATTTTTATTCATTCAGTCTGTGGGCAGACACATGGAGTGCATTTTGGTGCAAAAACATTACAAGACCAATGTTACATGGGTCATTTGTAAAACTGCATTTCAGCCAAAATCTACATGTATGCATGTATGTCTACACAGTGTCGGACTAGAGCTTTGGGGGCCCACCAGGGCCACAATATAAAAGGCACTCCTGGCAGCCACCAGTGCCCCCATCCTGACATCCGAACTCCCCCCACCATGGATGAGTGCACTGTGTTGTGCTCCGTCTTATGTCCTTAACAGGGGGTGGCAGACCGGGAGAGCAAGCATGGGTCAACATGGTCCCTCTGGGGTTTTTTTTCCGGTGTCCTGCAGTCCAGTCTGACCCTGTGTCTACACATAGGATGTGACTGTCAGTGCAGATACAATAAGGAGCAGATGGGAGCTCACTTACTTTTCTCCATCTTTTTGTAGCTTCTACCCAGGGCATGGAAAAGCTGAGCCTCAATCCTTAAGGTATTATGAGACTGTGGGAAGTTGAAGCTTAATAATCAATTGAAGCTTAATTAATAGTGATGGGCGAATTTGCGCCCGTTTTTGAGCCCGTCGCGATTTTTTCCGCGAATTTTCGCGGGCGTTTCGCGAATTTATTCGCTGGCGGCGAATTGCGCAAATTCGCCACAAATTCGCGCCTGCCGAATAAATTCGCCCATCACTATTAATTAATTAATTGCCCCCTATGAAAACTTTTTCTATAATCTTGTGAATTACCAAATTAACAAAAGTTGTATTTATATTGCCCCCCCATTACGTCACTGTACAGAAGAAAGGCTTATGCTAGAACTGTAAAGGTTTATGGGGAACTACAGTATTTCACAGCTGACTGAGCTCTAAGTCAGTACCCGTCTCATGTCCCCACACTCTCATTTATATATAAATTTGCAGTACTTGGCTCAATGCCTAAAGTGTGTCATAATACAGTATATTAGACATTCCTTAGCAGACAGAAACTTAGCTCTCACCAGTTAAAATAACTATAATATACAAAATAAGAGTCTTAGAAATGATGCTGATACAGCAAATACAATACATTACTTTACATTTTCGCAATTGCCATCTGTGCCTAATTTTTGAACATTTTGGTCCCCAGAAAAATCCCAGATTTGACTTTTAAAGACTATAAAGATGCTTGCTTATCTTCGTATGACTACCAGTTATTGATACCACTTATCCGCAAAGATCCGATCGTACAAATCATCGATTCATATGATTTTCAGACAGTACGATTTTCGGACAGTGTGTGGAGAGTCCCGACATTTTTTTTCCAATGGAGCGCGGTCGTTTTGTCGATCGGCCAGGTTAAAAGATTTCTG
The DNA here is from genome assembly GCF_017654675.1 of Xenopus laevis. Taxonomy (NCBI): domain Eukaryota; kingdom Metazoa; phylum Chordata; class Amphibia; order Anura; family Pipidae; genus Xenopus; species Xenopus laevis. Next base: position 148,961,770 of record NC_054373.1, read on the forward strand.
ACGGCTGCCGATAATATATCTGCATGTATTGGCCATCGGACAGTTTTCAGTGGGAGACTGTCACTAGCTTTTGGCGGACATCATTTTCGTACGATTGTCAGGGGCAGAACATCGGCTGATCTGTTCTTTTTCTACTTTATTTGATCTGAAAGGTTAGTGGCAGGTCTGGAGATCGTTCGAGGATTCGAGCGATCACATCTTTGCATCTATAGCCAGCTTTATATATTGTTTAGCCACATACATGTACATTTTACTAATCAGATTGCTATGTAGATGTACAGACTCAAGCAATCGTTTTTCCGAGCAGAGCTGCTGCAATTGGACAAGTCACTCATTAGCTGATAACCATACCTAAATAGCTAACTTGCAATAATTATTGGTGCATGAAAGGTCTACCTGACAATAATACCATAAACTATAATATTCATGCCACTAAGCATATCATGTATGGTGGGTGTGAAATTGTACGCCTTCTTTTAAAGCTATCTGTCACTCCAGTCTAGAAGCAATATGTCCTTAGCAATAACCTTCAAATGCCACTATGAAATGTCTATTATTTCATTACTGATGCTATCTGTATGTGAAAACAGGATACCCTTAGCGCATGATGCTTTATCAATAAAATAATAATTTGGGTCATTGTGAAGTATCAATTAAAGCTTAAAACAACCCACAATACAAAAGAAATCTACATATCACAGAGCTGATTTATTGTTCAACTCTCTGCTTTAACTAATCCAGCCTCCCTAATACTGAAGCAGTCCGTATTATACAAGGAAGCTTTTAAAAGTCGAATGTACACCCTTCTACCATTTAAACAAAAAAAAAAGTCCAATAGAAACAATTTGAGCTCATTAGTGGTCCTCCCACCAAGTCTCTCCCAGGGAGAGACTCAGGCAGGAAGTGATGTCACACCAAGGTAATATGGCAGCTGCTATCCTAAGCAAACAGATAGAGCTTCTATCGCTGATTACTCAGGTATGGTAAAGCATTCTACAGAATAAATATAGCGTTGTAGTTTACACTATTGTGGCTAATCTATTGGCAATAAAATGCTTTGCTTGCTTTCCTTCTTTAAGAAATCATTGGAGCTAGTTTGCTTCCTGGCCCCTAACTGTGGGCAGGCCACAAAGCCCCAGACCTATGACAGCAGATTTTGGTGGGGCAGCAAGTCGTCCCAAGCACACATTTTGTAGTTGCACTGGGGACTGGGCAGGAGATTTAAACTGTTGTCAAATCTACAGCCAGCCCATGCAGACGAGGCACAATCGTATGGCCAGCCTAGGAGTTCTCCATTCAGAAATCTGGCCATTACATTAAGTTATTGTTGTTTGTACATAGGATAGCATCTTCCAGTCAGAGGATCCAGCCAATGCGTAGTTCAGCTTTGTGGCAAAGCTGAAAAACCTAGATACTGGTTTTGGAATAAAATTATTTTAAATGAGATCTTCAGAAAGAGTTCAGCATATGACTTGTTGCCATGCTCCACTCTTCACTGTTGCAGTTTCAAACTGTAATATGCCTAAATGTGATGAAGCCTTTAAAAAAACTGTTACGGGCCCAAGACACATGAATATTTAAACAAATAAGATGTCGTTTCCAATGTTCTTTCACAAAGTGATAAAGATATCACAGGCAACACTTCATGCTGCTTTCTAGGCAATCAAATATATATGAGATCATGTAACTGCTCCAGAAAAAGTATAAGGAAGTCTCCAAAAGAAGTTGGAATTTTAAAAGCATCTTGGGAGATGATTAAGTGTAAATATCTCTGCAAACGTCCGACTTACTCAATACAGTATATGGATGTGGCATAATATTTTCAATTAAGTGGGACAGTTATTATATATTCCAATGTTTATGAACTGAGTAAAGACCCACTCAGAGGGTATAGCTATTCTTATGTATGCTCGATCCTAACTAAGCTGCATTCATAATGGAGGCAAAACAATCCTATTGAGTTTATTTAATGTACGGAGATCCAAATTAAGTATCAATCCATTATTTTGGAAAACCCCAGGTCCCCAGCATTCCACATGACTGATTCTATACCTGTGCAATCAAAAGAAATCGGCAGTTCACTGAGAAGCCTTCTAACAGGTTGCAGCTGGGAAAAGACAGGTGTTTGTTTATATAAAGTCTTCTTGTTGAACAGGACATTTGTTTTGATGTGACTTTTCATTTCAGATTTTCAATGCAAAAATGAATAAAACACATACATATTCCTTAATATGAAAAAAAGTATGAACTAATATTGAAAAAGGGGTATAACTTTATAGCAGTATTAACCAGTGGTTCATTAGTATTTTTTCATGGCAAATTAAACTGAAACAAAAATATAGGGAATATTTAGCACATATTACATCACTTGCAAAATCAACATGTAACATTCTCGCATCTATTCTATGGTTAAGGGTCGATTTTTCGATGTATTATTCATTCCTAAATGCCAACCTGACTTGTGATACTGTATGTAATCATGTGAAAGTTTAAAAAAAAAAACAGCAAATAGATGATCAATCCAATATGTAGCCCCAGATATCCTATCAATTTCCACCCGCCCCCTCTAAATGTGTTCTGTCTCTGCTCTCCGGTAGTATAGAAGGAAGAGATATTAAATTCTCAGATTTAGAAAATATGAGACACAAAGCTATAGTTTAATAGTATTAAAGCTAAAAGATGGTACAGGGATTTCCAATTATGATGCCATTTACTCATATGATGCATATATGATGATCATTTACTTACCACACCACAACTGTAGGCCCACAAACTTCCCTGCAATTAGTTGGGCAAAAAAATCCCATTCGAAATACTTTGCATCACAATGTATTCCTTATACTTCCAGTTGTGCTGGTACCACCGCCTTCCTTCTGCCTCCTGTTCTGAATCGAGAGCCATTGCGTCTATTTATGCAGCAGAACCTTGGATCCTACTACCACCCCTGAACCAGGCAGCACCTTCATGGTTTCCACCATGGCCTGTTCCTACGGGTGCAACAAAGATAACCCAAAAGACCAGACATACTTGTCACTGTCAAGGCAAATGACAAATTACATCTACCAGAGAGCACAATCAGCACAATTGAGTCCAGTGTGTGTTGAAGGGCGAAAGTTATTTTGATGCTTCAGCTGCAATTGCATCAGGCGTAACTCCCAACCCAAGAAGCTACTCCGGAATTCTTGGGGGAAAACACTGCATTGTTGGTAAAAAAATGGAAATTGCGTTCAGGAGTTCATTTGCACACTATATATACAGTAAGTAAATGGCTATGACGTGCATCATCTTTCAGCACCATGGACAACAATTCCATGCAAATACCATATAATTTCATGCTAATCCTAATGAGTTCACTTGGAATCGACAGAGAAACAATTCCATTGCATTACTCTTGCAGAGTATTTAGCAGCTCTTCCATAAGGAACTAAAGGCTAGATTCAAATTGACAAGAAAACCTTATGTCCTAATTCAATTTCAGATTTCTCTATAAACTTCTATTGTGTTCACCTGAGATAAACCATGATACAGTTTTTTTCCAGCATCAGTACCAATGGGAAAAGTCATGTTAGAACCCACCTCTTTGTGAAGAGCTTACAGCTGGGTGGCTAGGACCCACAAAATACAAAACAATTTAGATAATTTGGTATAAAGGTACGTTTCTCCTACTAAATGTCATGTAACAGGAAACTGGGGATATGTGATATGTGATATTGCCACAGAATAACCCCATTTGTTTAACATGCTGTTAAAGCTATAGTTTAATAGTATTATAGCTAAAAGATGGTACAGGGATTTCCAATTATGATGCCATTTACTCATATGATGCATATATGATGATCATTTACTTACCACACCACAACTGTAGGCCCACAAACTTCCCTGCAATTAGTTGGGCAAAAAAAATCCCATTCGAAATACTTTGCATCACAATGTATTCCTTATACTTCCAGTTGTGCTGGTACCACAGCCTTCCTTCTGCCTCCTGTTCTGAATCGAGAGCCATTGCGTCTATTTATGCAGCAGAACCTTGGAAAAACCTCGAAAAAATTTGAGTCTTTCTTTAACTCGAAAATGTGTTTTGACCAAAAAATTTAAAAAAAACTCGAATATCCGAGGAAAACACAACAAATCTGCCACTGAACCTTGTTTGACAGTTTGCTGCCAAGTTTTTCAATCAAGTCAAATCCCTATGCAATGTGACAGCATGCTTCATGGATCTTATAGTTTTGTACAATTGAGTATAGTCAGCAAAAATAGAGACAATTTTTTTGAGTGCCACCTCCAGGTCATTAACAAACAAGTTAGAAAGCAAAGGTCCAAGGACAGACCTTGCGGGTCTCTACTAACAACTCTGGTTCAATTAGAAAATGTTCCACTTACCACCCCTCTTTGTAATCAGCCAGTTCTCTATCCAAGTACCAATACTATGTTCCAGGCCAATATTCCTTAATTTAACCAGTAACCTTCTGTGTGCTATAAATTTTTCTATTTTGTGTATCAAAAGCTTTAGAGTTACACACTGCTTTACAAATGTATGTTTTCTAAGAAATGCTATACCATATAAGTCACATTGATCCATGCTTTGCCTTAAATGCTAGGCCTAGACCTGATAGACCCAGGACAATTCATTAATTGCTATTGATTATATAAAATAGAAGGTAATGACTGGCAAACTGTTTTCAAAAGACTCAAACCTGGGTCAGCAGCCTTGCACAGAAGCACTTGTTATTCTGCAACTAGCTCTGCATCACACAAAGCTTGCGCTACATGAGTAATTCTCAAGGTCTTACCCGGGCTGCACATAATATATGCAGCAACATTTTCTCACCAATAGGTGTTAACAGGAACATCACATTAGATACAAAATAAATATTATACAACGATGGGTGAATTTAAATAGCTCTAAAATACTTCCAGTACTGACACATCGGTTGTAGTAGCAAATCCCCATGCAGCAAGTAGGAGCCAACAACAAATCTAATTTGCTAATTTTCATGGAGATTAAGGTCATGGTTACTGTGAGCTCACCTACTGTATAATTTAGGGGAAACCTGGTCAACCAATAACCCAATTTGCCAGATTATGGAGTCATTTACAGCTGTGAGCTGCATGGGTTCCTACTTTCCTCCAGGTAAATGGCCAATCAGATACTGTTAAAAATTTGTCCAGCACACTTTGTTGCAGGGGAGCGAAATGCACTTGCGTCTAATGAATTGGGTGCACACGTCACTCTTGCACCAATTTTCAGTTTAATTATGTACAATTGTGTTAATTCTGCATCAGATTCAACACCCCCTTGTGACCACAACGACGCTGGAATTATGGAGGAGAAAAAATGGCAATTGCACTTGAGGTCGTAAATGACCCCTTGTGTGTTCTGCTGCGGTTTTCCTGAAACAAAAGTATTATACTGAATATAGTAAAAAATGTTTTTATCTGACTGAACGTGAATGCATGCATGGATTCTAAGTACTGCTAAAACCCTATTCTTTGAAAGATAATTGAAAAAACAGTCAGAAATGCATAATAACATAATTCTTAATACAACTCCATACGCTGCCATAGCCTGAAAAATAACACAGTCAGCATATCAGGATTGGAAAATGATTTCTGCCCCCATCCCAAATAAGGCCAAGAAATGCTGAAGAGGGTGATTTACATTGTAAATGGCTGTGATCAGCCATGCACAACAGCCTTCCAGAGGACAGGAACCGCGCCAGCACAGATAATCACACAAGATTGCTGAACATTTTATACGGCAATCATTTCCATTTATTGTAACATGAAAGAAAAAACTGTAAGAAGAAAACAAGACGGTGGTAATTACCTATTTACATGTGATAACTCATATTAGCATATCATTGGCAGGCAAGCTGTTACTGACTAGGCAAATAAATGCATAGCTACACAGGGTATTAACATACTCTTATAAACAGAAAGGGAGAGTTGTAGGGTAGGCTTTGTCGTGGCTTTATCCCAGCTGTGAATGACATGGAAACATCAAGTAAAATATCTGTTTTAGAAATTAGGCCGCTGTAAAACACAATGATTATTTAGAAAAACAGGTCAAAATACCTTAGATTGTAAGCTCTGCTTGGTCACCAGTGTGATAAATACATATAAAGAATAATAATGGTAATAAAATAAGTCTTTACCTCTTCATTAATCAAGAAGGAAAAAATGTCCAAAGCAATCTCCTATCTGAGTCACAAATTCTTGCTGACTCCAAAATAGCAATGCTATATAGGTCACACTTTTAAATGAATACCTGCAAAGTTAATATTCCTAATTGTCTGTAAAAGAGATCTGTCCTGGACTTCTTTCTCCGAAACTCAAAAGGGAACTTTGCTGTACAGTTAGTAAATAATCAATAAGGTCTGGGTTTAAAGAGAAGGTTGGGAAGAAATCTTACTGACAGTCCCATTAGTAGTAGAGCCAAAGGGGATCACCTCCATATTAGTGGTGCTCAGGTTCTACAGAAATCAAACAGCAGAGTAAGCCTCTGGTCTTTAGAGTGAGAAAGAAGTGGTCTATGCCCTTTGTTTGAAGGTAATCAAATGTGTCACTGTCTTGGTCTTGGAAATGTTCAGATCCCCATGTTAATTTAGCTTTTCTGGACACATTATCAGTGAAAACTTCTCTGCATATGACTTTATTGATGCTTTCTAATGAAGCACCCAGCCTACTCACTGTTCCTCTATAGACCTTTCAATTTGGAATTTTGCTAACTCCAGATGCAAATTCACATCTATTAAGACTTGCCACATAAGAGGTCATCTGCTATCTACAGGGCAGGGTGTAAAGCGCAAAAAACGGGTGCAATCTACCATGTTAGTTGCACATTGTTCCCTGCTGGCAGGTTTGTCACAAGTCTCTGCACTCCGAAACAGAGACTTGTGTTTGCATTATGAAAACAACGCTACTTGTATTCAGCAGCAGTGTATTATTAAGGGGGCAGGCAGGGGATGGCCGGCCCAGTCCGACCCTGTCCTTGATGCAACTTTTGCAGATGCAATAAGGGTGTACCAATAAAAAAATAACAAAGATGACCAAAAAGGTTCCTGCACAGACCCCTGAAATCTTCCTGAAAGATATAAATTCAGATATTTAATAAGTCAGCCAAGCAGCCCAATAAATATATATATATATATATACACATACATTTAGCAACATTGCATCCCGGATTATACTACAGCTCAAGAGGTGCAAAGGCAGAAATTGGCATTTGAAAATGAAAACATTGTGCTAAACTTGACCTATATTTGTTGAGGAGCTATAAAAATGTCTTTAATTAAAATTTACAGATACCTCATCCATAATCCTAACTCTAATGTCAGTATTGTAATGGGGAAGTCTGGATATTACAAAAACTCATGTAATGCCTGGGTGAAAAAACTTTTAACCCCAAAAACATCACCTGTTAGGATGGAATTTCTAGGGATCTGCAGATAGTAAACTACCCATGCTGAACACTGGATACAGATTCATATATAGTATATATATATAGTAATGAAATAGATGCCTTAAATCGGCCTCTGTAAGCCCCCAATGAATCAGACTAAAGCAAATAACAAAGAGCTTAAAACTATAATTCTACTTTACCCGAAAAGTAATAAAAAGCTTTATTAGTGCGTATAGCCTTTTAACCACCTTTTAACCACTGCTGAGGATGAGTTTTATGTAAGGATGAGTCTTGGTTTTAGAGTTAATAAATGCACTAATAATAGCTGCCTTAAGTGGGTAAAGCTGCCCCTCTCCCATTTCATTTGCTGAAATACAAAGATAACTGCACTCATCCACCCACCAATGGCTTTGGGGCATTTCAGAAATTGTCAGCTAGATGCTAATCAGCACACACTGAATAGTATGGAAGGTTTTACTCTGCTGAATGTGAATGATATGCCTGACATCTTTTGGAGCAGGATGGTGACAAAGAAAAAATAGCTTAAATCAGTTCATAGGGAGCCAGTCATGCAAAAAGCAAGACCACTTTCCCCTCTGTCCCTAGAGAATATGTACTTGCAACTACATTAAATCACTATATTGTACTATAATTATTGCTTTTCTGAAATTCTGATACAATAAAAATTCAGTGGCCAGGTGTTGTATGTCCCTCCTTTATTTGTACAAGTTGTATTTGAAATAAATAGGTTGGCACTGTTGTGAATAAAATGCATATTCACAACAAGGAAGCATAACCATTTTTTTTTCATGTATAAATGTTCCCGAACACTTTTTACATTTGAATGTGGCTTGCGGGTACAGAAGGTTGGGGACCCCTGCTTTAAAGAATAAGATTGGACTTATATCATGTGGTTTATATGTGAAAAGAGATAACACGAATCCCTGCAGCCAAGAATATATTGTGGGGACAACAATTACCCAGTGCTGCGGCAGATCCGTAACCCTAATACTTTATCCATTTTAGTAAGCCAATAGTAAAAGATGAATAAGCAACTACATGGGAAAACTACATGGGACCCTAAAGCACATTTTAACCAAAGCACTGGCACTTTGAGGGCATGTTAATATAAATAAAGAAGTACCTTCTAATACAATTCCCCATAGTCTTCTATTAAGTTTTCAAGGGCCAGACTCAATTTCATGAGAAAAACCTATGTTCTTATTCAAGTCCAGATGTTCCCATGCAATTCAATGACACAGTTTATGGCAGTGTTTCCCAACTAGTGGCTAGCGAGGAACATGTTGCTCACAAACCCATTTGCTGTTGCTTTCAGTGGCTTCCAAGCAGATACTTGTTTTTGAATTCCTGGTTTGAAGGCAAGTTAGTGTTGCATAAAAACAAGTGTACATGCAGAGCCTCATGTAGGCTGCCAGTTCACATAGGGGCTACCAATAGCCAATCATAGTCCATATTTGGAACCCCCAGGAACCTTTTTGCATGCTTATTTTTGCTCTCCAACTTTTTTACATTTGAATGTGGCTCACAGGTTAAACAAAGTTGGGGGCCTCTGGTTTATTGCATGAAAATTCTATTGAATACTATGGGGAAAACTGGAATATTTTTTTTCTCCTCAAAATAAATTTTGTCTATAAATCAGTGAGAGAAAAAAGTGAGGAAAAAAATCTCATAATTAAATTCCGAATTTTTCCATGGACTTCTATGGAGTTTTTGTGAGGTATATACGCTAGATTCAACTGGATGAAAGAAGGTTTCATTTAAAGGGGTTTTTCACCTTCCAAACACTTTTTCAAGTTGATTTCAAGTCCTCTAAGGGCCTAGTGGCTCTAGTAGGAGAAAACTGTATACAGAAAAGCCCTATTCGCAGTAGTCATATAAAGGTGAAATATCAAGGCAGCAAGTAGTGTGGTCAGGAGGTCAGTAAACGAAGGATTACAGCAAAATTGCAATTTAGGAGCACCCAGGAACATCCTCTATTTAGGCATTGAACCCACATAGAAACACGGCACAATGACATAATGGGCCACCAGGTCATGATGTGGTGTGATGACATGACTATGTGGCCATGAGAGCCACCATCTTGAATTTGAAGTGGAGCACTCCTGACTGGTCCACATGCCAATTTGATGAGAAAAATATACATCCTAATTCTTTTCCACTTTTGCCCATACACTTAATTCAGTGAGTTAAGTTTTTCTCATTTAACTGAATCTGGTCCAAAATATCTTTTTTTTTTCCTAAAAAAGTTATGCCTTTGATATTAAACATGCTAGTAGAGTAGTATAAGCAGGTATTTAAAAAAAAATCTATAATTTGTCCAGACTATCCAAATTGAAATAAAATTGTCTTTAACAGTCCTCATACACAAGCGCCAGCATTTCTGCCCAAGAGACATCATTTAACATTGTATTGCACTACCAAATTCATCTGTCTCCAAACAAAACAAAAGGAAATATGATTTTACGGATCAGCCCCAATGTGCTTTAAAATAATAAGGTTCAGCGAGAATGTTGATGGTAGGAAAGGAAAAGGCATAATTTTGCATAGAGTGTCAGTAGAGAGCTCATTTAATTGTCAACTCGTTAACCACCCACAATGCCTAAGCATGTTATTTAACTCACTGCTTGGGATCAGAAGTGCACTAGTTTCTCTGGAAGTGCTTTAATGTCCCTCCTCTGATGCATCCTCTACTGTCAGCTGTGTGATGGGTAACATACTTGTGGGCTGCACTGGGTCTGACTCATAAACAATATATTATACACGGTTCAAGTACACAATTCAGTTTCAGGATGAGTTTAATATTAGATTCATCTGCCATATCAGGGCAGTCCTTTATAAGGAGTATATGTAATAAACAGTGCCCAGCATGTATGGGTAAGAAGAGTTCCTATAAAATATATTGCACTGCATACATTTTGACAGTTAACCGTCACTTCGGATATATTTAGATATATTTGGTTGTATGAAATGTATCAGATGGGTCCATTAAATGTATTATATAGGGCTCATTAATGTTACTTGGTGCTATGGGATTTAAGTGCAAGCCTAGGGGTAGCTGTGCTCTTCTTCTTGTTCCAGATTAAAAATCTGGAGCACAACACCTGAAGCCACAGGCAGTACTTGTCCTTGCTGTTCATTACAATCTGCACTTCCTACTACTCCCTAACTTGCATGTCTGAATGATGCACAAATTAGGGGTCAGGTAGCAGACACCTATATACAGACCCTTCCCACCCCTTACTTATATAATGCTGACTAACGCTCTGAAATAGAACAAATGGAATAGGAAAGGACTGTGCCAATTTACAAAATACAGAAAGCACACTGCATTATATATGACCCCTTTATGCTGTCATATTTCAATGTATTCAGTGAATCGGCCTTGTAGTTAAAATACTTTTTGCCTATTGACATTTTCAATTTCAAACTTCCTGTGGTTCTTGTCCTCAGATGTGGAAGGAACAAGAATCTGATTAATTAATTAATCAATCTGTCTGCATATAAGCCCACTGTTTAATATACTTCCCCTATCTAAAATCATAACACAACTGTGGCCAGGGTCAGACTCGGCCGGCGAGTAGAACCCCAATTTTATGTTTTTCAGGGGATCCGAAAAAATTTGGTGCAAAGTCCAGGTAGATGTAAAATCCGTTGTATATGTTAAAGCAAATTAAGCTTCAAGTATTCAAAATATATAAGCTCCAGAGTCTGTTTTGTTTGGAATACAATTCTTTGGCCCAGATTTAAATCAAGAAAACATTATTTTATGGTTTATCATGTGAAGACTTATGGGGAAGATTCAAATTGAGGGGAAAAAAACTTTTCTTCTACTTCACTTCCAGTTTTTTTCATGGGAAACAATTTTTCTCACCGAATTTCATCTGGCTCCATGGGAAAATCTCAAATTGATTAAAAGATCTCACTATTTCACACATGCATGTGATCAGTATTTTAAACAGCTTAATTAAAATAACATTCACATAAGATAAGCTTTTTTTTTTTAGGAAAAGTAGGCCGAAATGTTGGTGTAAAATGAGGAAAAACTTAGTATTACCAATTATTAATTGGTGGGATCTTAAAAAGGTGCATAATATAGGAAATCTTAAAATGCAGGAATGATTTAAATAATATCAATAATAATATCATTACAGTAATTTCTTAAGTTAAACTTTTCTTTTTAAAAAGGCTTTGAATGAAATAAAGCAATGTTAAGGGGGTTATTTATTAAAATCTGAATGTCAAAATCTCAAAAGGTTTTTTTAGTTTTAGCAATTTTTTAGAGGAAAAAAAACTAAGATTTTTCAAAAAGCCTCGAATCCGAAAATCCACCATCTCAGAACTGTCGAGGTGCTACAGTATATAAGTCAATGGAAGAAGCACTTATCTCAATTTGAAGTTTTTGTGGTCTGCGATGGGTTCAGCCTGAAAAGCTGACTTTTTTGAGGTTTTCAACAAAAACTCCAAAAATTTGAGAGATTCAGTGGGAAAAGCCAGAAAAATTAGAGCAATTCGGGTTTTCGATTGAGTTTTTCCGTGATCCGATTAAATCGAGTTTTTTTAATTGATAAATATGCTAAAATCTTGCATGGGGGTTTGGTCGTGGTTTTTTAAAATTAAATATGAGATAAGTTCGGATTTTAGTAAATAACTCCCTTAATATTAAAAAATAAACATTAAAGGGATACAGTCATGGGGAAAAAAAATGAATCAGTTAATAGTGCTGCTCCAGCAGAATTCTGCGCTGAAATCCATTTCTCAAAAGAGTAAACAGATTTTTTTATATTCAATTTTGAAATCTGCCATGGGGCTAGACATATTGTCAATTTCCCAGCTGCCCCAAATCATGTGACTTGTGCTCTGATAAACTTCAATCACTCTTTACTGCTGTACTGCAAGTTAGAGTGATATCAACCCCCTCCCTTTCCCCCCCCCCCCAGCAGCCAAACAAAAGAACAATAGGAAGGTAACCAGATAGCAGCTCCCTAACACAAGATAACAGCTGCCTGGTAGATCTAAGAACAACACTCAATAGTAAAAACCCATGTCCCACTGAGACACATTCAGTTACATTGAGAAGGAAAAACAGCAGCCTGCCAGAAAGCATTTCTCTCCTTAAGTGCAGGCACATGTCACATGACTTTGAAATTGACAAAATGTCTAGCCCCATGTCAGATTTTAAAATTAAATATAAAAAAATCTGTTTGCTCTTTTGAGAAATGGATTTCAGAGCAGAATTCTGCTGGAGCAGCACTATTAACTGATTCATTTTGAATTTTTTTTTTTTCCCATGACAGTATCCCTTTAAAGTTTACTTACTTAAATAGACTGTAGAGCATGGTGCCTAGCATGTTTAATGGGTAAAATATTCCCACACTGCATATTTCATAATTAAAATTATACCTGTGAGCTTTAATATAGAATGCCTCAGTTAAGGTGTTCTCTAGTGCCCAGAGTAGCAACATCATCCCAGTGGTGCAAAATAGACGGCACATATTTTCTTGTGCACTCAAAGAAAAATGCCTCAGGCCATATGGGAACCCTCACATATTTATAAATGCAGAAAAAGAATGTTCTCTACACACTAGGAAACAATATGCCTTCATACTTTACAGTCTGTGAGGAGATAGCAACGGATGATAAACTCTCCTAACAGACAATATTTTAACTTTGGCGGAGGAAATATGTATAACCTGATCTAGAAAAAATACCTAGGGATTCTTGTTTGATTTGTACACGTTTCTACAAATCTCAGCACCCATGCTGAATTCCAAAGATAGCATTCTAGACTATGAATTGTAAAGAGGCAAAATATGAAACAGATGTTCATACAAGGATATTTTAATAAAGAAAATATAGGTATGGGAAACTATATCTGGAAATCAATTATCCAGAAAGCCCCGAATTACAGGATCATCTACCATAGACTCTGTTTTAACCAAATAATTCACATTTTTAAAAATGATTTCCTTTTTCTCTGTAAAAATAAAACAGTACATTGCACTTGATCCAAACTAAGATATAATTAATCTTGGCTGGAGGCAAAACAATCCTATTGGGTTTGTTTAATGTTTTATTTTTTTTTAGGTATGGAGATCCAAATTACAGCAAGATCCTTTATCCAGAATACCTCAGGTCTCGTGCATTCTGGATAACAGGTCCCAAATATGTACATTTGGATATGTAGAAGCAAATGTCATATGTTGCATATGTAGAAGCAAAAGAGTTGATGGCACATGCTAAATATTTTTATGTCCAAGTGATTAGTAAGTTGTCAGCTACATGCACTATAAAAAGGTGATGGACAGGTATAATAAAATGTATATCTAAATATTTATTATTGAAGCATCTGGCAAAACACTTGTTTTTTCCCAGAAGCACTGTCCTTAGTAAGGGGAAATACCTATGCTGACATATAGTTATTGTATATCACTATAAAAGCTATAAAAATCATAGTTGTCCCTGTTTTCTAAATTCTTATTCATATATCCATTTAACTGACCATGCAACAGATGTCATCTCTTGTGGCTAATTGAGAGACTGTAACAAAAAAGAATGGCTATAGAAGATCATAGCGCTACGCAATATGTTGGCACAGCGATACGCAATATGTTGGCACTATATAAATACATGTTAATAATAATAATCATAATGAAGATTTTGGCCAGCCAGCCCATACCTCCCAACTGTCCCTTTTTCAGCAGGACAATCCCACTTTTGACAGCTCAACCTGCAGTCCCGCGTTTGTATTGAAAAGTCCCGACTTTCTCTGCACTGAACAGCCAGAAAAAGAAACAAAGCTTCTAACTTAATTGGCTATGGAAGATCATAACGAAGATTTTGGCCAGCCAGCCCATACCTCTCAACTGTCCTGTTTTTAGCAGGACAGTCCCTCTTTTGACAGCTCAACCTGCAGTCCTGTGTTTGTATTGAAAAGTCCTGGCGTTCTCTGCACTGTAATGCCAGAAAAAGAAACAAAGTTTCTAACTTAATTGGCAGGGAGCCCAGAACAGCCACCAGGTGCAACTAAGATACTTTGTAAGATAAGCAAATAAGTAATTGTAACAATTTAGATAAGTAAAAGTCAGACTCACAGCTTAAAGGGCAATTCAGCTTCATTAGCAAAACTGTAATAACTGGAAAAAAAAACACAGAAATATGTTCATACTTTCATAACGTACCAAATTTTGCAAAATGAACATGGTAATTTGGGGCATGGTGAAAATTTTTTTGCTGCACTTTTTTTTGTCCCTCTTTTTAATTCCAAAATGTTGGGAGATATTCCAGCCTCTGAGACAATTGCAGGCTATGCCAGACTAAAAGTTTGCTTGGCAACAGAAGCCAAGGTGGAATAGCAAGAAGTACATTATCCTCTTTAATTATAAGTATATATGAGGATAAATTAAAAAGAAAAGGCATAGTGGGGTTTGCAATACATACTAGTAGCAGTTTAGATGAGTGATAACAAAAGGCTATTTATGGCTTTGACTAAATGTTACTAAATTGACCACAATGAGCATCAGCGACCTCTTAATTAACTGTAAATGTGAACTTTCAATGAGGGACACATGTATCTGACCTTCAGAAGTGCAACTCTTGAAAACCTGGCTCAAATTCTTAGTCCATCTAAGAAAGTGCATCTCCTATTTCAGCAATAGTTGACTCAGTTAATAAAAGGTAAAACGAATTATGCTCAGAGCAAATGGCTAGCCAGCAATCATATTTCAGCAGCTGAAAAATATTAAAATCCTGCTTAGCATAACATGGATTTAACTTTATTTTCCCTCGCAGTACTGCACATCTCTCAGCTTCGTTTGATCTTAGGTAATTACGAGACTCTGTAAAACTCAGCAAAAGCAGCTTTACAATCAGAAACGCATACAGGACAGAATCTGCTTATGTGGAATAGTCAGACTTCACAAAAATGAGAATAACTGCAGCTTAGGCAGCTACAGGGTAGGTTGAAAACAGGTCACAGGATCTTGTACCAAAATATACATAGAAAATATATGTGGCAATCAATGTTCCCTCTAATTCCTGTTTGCAAAAAACTCTTTTGTGTGCACATTTTAAACTTGTGTGCGCAGTTTTTAAAAATGGTGTGCTCAGGTCAGAATTGATGCAAAATGTTGTGTTTTCCCATAAAATTCTTTCTGTGCACCACAATTTGTTGTGTGTGCTGGCCTCAAAATTTGTGTGTGCGGCACAAGCTTTGCTTGAAGGTAAATTGTGTTGAGAATTGTATGTGCTGTTCTAGACATTATTGACTGATACAATGATATTTTCCTATATCTGTACTCCCTTGATGAGCTAAGGGGAGCCCTGAGCAAAGGATGGACCTTCAAAAGGGTCAGGTTTGACATTAAAATGGGCTATCATACTAGATTTATACTGGCTTAGTTAAGTACTATGCACTATATCTATATTTAGCAAACAATTTAATTTGTCAAAAATGGAAACTGTCCATTCATATTGGACACTATGAGAAAATGCAATGCTGTATTTCAAAGCTCTATGGACAATGGGCTTCTGAATAGATTCCATGGGTCAATTACATGAAATCAGTTTTTTCTAAATTAATAAGAAAAGTGTACACATAACCTGGCCTTATTGGTTGCTATGAGTTACTGCACTTGGGCAAACTTAGCACTTTTTTTTACATATAACAAAACAAATAATTGAAATACAGTTAAAGGAAATGGAAAATGGAAGACATTTTTCAGAATTTTACCTAGTAGCCTGGTCATACTACATAGCATTCACATTGTCATTAATCAAAGGGACACAGCACAGTGAAGATAGACATGAGACAGTCAGACCTAGACTCGGGTATATGGAATGGAGAGAGACTGGGGATTCCAGTCCTGCAACTACAGCGAGTGAGTCAGTCAGGGAGGGGTGGCAGTGGCTCATACCATTATAGGCAGCAGGTGGAGTGGAAGTAGGAAAGGCTAGCATCCAGTACCAGTAGGAGATTGGCAGGGGATGACCCTGGAGCCTTTCAGTTCCAGTACAAAACAACGCTCCTCTCTTTTAATTCTGTGTTAAAAACAGCACTGCAAGAATGTCAGCACAATCATGTTTTTTTAGCACACTACAAATACTGCTTTGTTGTTATTTTATATATATTTTATATACTGTATATATAATTTATATATAGTAATGGGTGAATCTGACCCGTTTTGCTGCTCTGAAAATTCGCAAAACGTTTGGCTAAATTCATTGGAGTCTTTGGGCGTCATTTTCACTGCTAAACTTGGCAATTTCACTCATCACTATTTGTGTGTGTGTGTGTGTGTGTGTGTGTTGGCTGTAAACAGATCAGACAAAGGGAAAAATGGTTATGGTATGTTTTCTACAGAAAACTTTAAATATAACAGGATGCAAAAACATCTGATGTTTATAAGGTATTCTTGGGTGCTCTCAATTGTGTTATACATACATTAATGATTTAATTTCTGTACATCTAAATACTAAAACAAAATTATAAGTCTCAAGCCAAGGTTGAGAAAGGACTTGAAGACCTGAGCGCAACCTGTTCCTTTAGAGATGATGTCCGGGGGCGGTCTATGGGAACACTGTCCCATCAAGTGGTAAGCTCTCAGGTAAAATAATGAATTTGCAAAATTAGCATGGCATAACATGAATTACACACCTTTAAAACTACACCAATTAGGTCTATTTAATGGAGTATACCAAGATTTCCAATCACAAAGGACAGCATTGATTTGACTGAGCTTTATACATATATGCCACTTTTTAAGCATAAGACATTTTAGTGCCTTTATTAATAAAGGGCTCTTGAACATTATCCCTTCATAGCCAAGATTGACCTTTTGGGAACATACAATATCACATTCACTGGATAAATGTAGGGGTTTATATAAGTGCGTTCCAACTGGCCAGAAGTGGCTCTCTAAACTTTGTTGTAGGGCATCAGCATGATAGTATACTAATGTTCCCTCGATTATATATATATATATCCCCATAAACATATACTGTATAAGTAGGAAATGATTGACTGTTTAATTTACTCAGGATCATCATATAATACCATTATTAGGAAAGGGTGGGAATTTGAATGCAGCCTAAAATGTTAGTTCTCTGCTACAGCACCAGATAATCACCAGCAGTCCTTTCTGCTTAACAGCTACAGTAGCCTATAAGTAAAGCAAATCACAATATGTCAGACTATTAACAGTAATTTAGTTGCACCCTGTAATGGAAGCAGCCGCTTCTGTACAATCTGAACTCTTGTTACCCAAATACACTGCTCCGCCGACTCCAAATATATATACTTACAGGTATGGGACCCGTTAATTGGAAACCCGTTATCCAGAAAGCTCCAAATTAGACAAAGGTCGTCTCCCATAGACTCCATTTTATCCAAATAATTCAAATTTTTAAAAATGAATTTTCGCTGTAATAATAAAACACTCCCTTGTACTTGATCCAAACTAAAATATTCTTAATCCTTATTGGAGGCAAAACCAACCTATTGGATTTATTTAATGTTTACATGATTTTCTAGTAGATGAAGATCCAAATTATGGAAAGATCTGTTATCCGAAAAACCTCAGGTCCCACGTATTTTGAACAACAGGTGTATATAGATGACACTCTGGTCTAAGATCTGGATAAATATATCTGCCCCATGTAAATCAATTGTTTCTGAGGTTTAACCAAATTTGCTATTTTATCCCTTTTTCTTTCACAGCCTCATTCATTTCAGTCTGGCAGGGAAACTGAACTACAAGCAAGCTGCAGAAGCAAATGGTGACCTTGGCAATGTGAAACTGCCTTGGGTATTGCTAGAAGTTGCAGTATGTAATTCTTCTTCATTTGTTTACTGCTGTGTCTGTTTGTATTGTTTAAAGGACATAAAGATACACACATGCACAAATTCAAATATTGCTGCCTTCAGCTGCTGGGGGGCATTATTTTTGGTTGCTAAAGGTTACTGATCGGGATCAAATTTCCCAAGCAAAAGTAGCAGTTAGGGCAGCGACACACGGGCAGATTCGGGGAGATTAGTCGCCCGTCAACAAATCTCTTCTTCTTCAGGGCGACTAATCTCCTGAACTGCCTTCCCCTGCCTTCCCGCTGGCTAGAATGAAAATCGCCAGCAGGACTAAACTGAATGAACACAGAGGCCACCCCTTTAGACTAGAAGAAAAGAACTTTCATTTGAAGCAACGTAGAGGGTTCTTCACAGTCAGGACAGTGAGGTTGTGGAATGCACTGCCGGGTGATGTTGTGATGGCTGATTCAGTTGATGCCTTTAAGAATGGCTTGGATGATTTTTTGGACAGACATAATATCAAAGGCTATTGTAATACTAAACTCTATAGTTAGTATAGGTATGGGTATATAGAATTTATGTGAAAGTAGGGAGGGGTGTGTGTATGGATGCTGGGTTTTCATTTGATGGGGTTGAACTTGATGGTCTTTGTCTTTTTTCAACCCACTTTAACTATATAACTAACTATGTAACCCAGCTGATTTAATGTCTGCCCCTGGGAATGACTTTAATAAGGAAAGGTTTTATCCATGCTATGCTCACGAATATACAAACATGGCACATACAGCACAACAACCATACATAACTGTAAATGGAATGGATATCAGACTTATTATATCCCAATACCCAAAAGAGTTCATTTACTAACTCAAGCACACGTTCAAATAAAAAAGTATTGCTATTGAAAGCAGTGTTTGCCTGTCGTTTTCTATTCTCTGCCCTGATGGCTCATTGATACAATGTAAGACAAGGCAGCTGATTAACAGATCTGTTTTGGCTGGGGAACTAAGACTTTTGCAACACTGCTTTTCAATAGCAATTGTTTAAACAAATAACTTTAAAAACACTGAAAAGTTTAATAAATGTATATTGGAAAGTTGCTTAGAATTATGTTTTCCTTTATTAGGCAAGTTTTTATTTTGGGTTGAGTTGTCCTTTAAAGGCTATTTACAAAGGTATTTGCTTCTAAACATGCTTCATGCTTCTACTTTTATGATAAGGCACAAGGTGCATAGTAAAAGGAGCATGAACCAGAGACCTGGAAATAACACCTGCCTTTGGAATGTGTTACTTTCAGGGTTCACTTAGCATGTTGCACCTACACATGCAACTATTTAAATGCTCTTTCCAGCACCCAGATCATTGCCACATACACACCAGAAGTGTCTCAATTAGCTACTTAGCAGCTGCGGGCAATGACACTGATTTGTGAGCAAGAATCATGGCATTTCCATTGGCACATTATACTAATGTTTGTAATTAAGCCTTAAAATCTTGATACACTAAGGTATTTTGGGTTTGGCAACAGTTGCAATAACACGCTTTGAACATGGGGCTGGCTTACTAACACCGTGTGATCGGGGATATCATAACCCTTAGTGATGAGCGAATTTTCGCCAGGCATAGATTCGCAGCAAAATTCTGCATTTCGCCTTCTGCTTATATTTTCGCAAAACTCTGGCTAAAATGTGCCTCAACAAACCAGTCGCTGCAAGAAAAAAACACCCATTGACTTTAATGCATTTTGAGTGAGAAATAACTTTAGAAAATCCAACCATTGCCTTAAATGCATTTGGACAAAAAGTCGCTGAGACAAAAAATTCACCACAAAAAAACGCGCATTGACTTTAATGCATCTTGAGTGAGAAATAACTTTAGAAAATCCACCCATTGACTTTAATGTATTTGGACAAAAAAAATTACTGAGACAAAAAAAGTCACCACAAAAAAGCACCCATTCAGGGCATCGGAGTTCACGGATGCCATCTTCTTCTCTTCGGTAATCATCGGGAAAAGATCGGTGTGTCGGCCCATGAGCAGTTGGAACAATCTTCTGTTTAGCGACAACTGCACATGAGCCAAAAGTCATGGAAATTGCCGAAGCGCCAGAAGAAGACCAAAAGATACACGAAAAGAAGACGACTCCGATGCCCTGAATCTGAACCGAGTTAGGGGCATTTACCAAAGGTACCACCTATGCTGGGGGAGAGCAGGGAGGGGGGTCTATGTAGAATAGGGGGGGTAAGGGTTTTTATTAGCAAGGGTTTAGTTCTCCTTTAATGCATTTGGAGTGAGAAAAAAAATTGCGTGCATCAAAAATTATCGTTGTTTTGCTAAATTTTCCACAGTTTTGTGGATTTTTCAGCGAAGCGAAACGGACACATTCTTGAATATTTGAAAACATTCCGCTATGTTATTATTAACAACCAAAGGGCACTCTCCTCTCACACCTTAGGATACATACCCGAGGCCATTTTGGACTTGCTTATAACATACCCTGGATTTTCATGCATTTCATCACAATTGATTTTAGTCCTTGGGCCAGCACCCATGGGAGTGAACATTACCCCTGAATATGTCAAGCAAAAATACTCATGAGTAAGTAACCTTAGGCAGCATTCATCTCTAAAACACCTTCACCCTCAATATTTATCAGCCACTGGGGGATATTTAGTAAAGTGCTATTTGTCAGCAAAATGCTGACTTCTGTGTCTGATTTTAAAGAAGGAGTTAGCAATTGAGCAAAAGCAGTTGGTGCCATTACCCTCTAACGTAGTGGCAAGCAGTGGAGGATGACCATAGGGCATGCACTTCATTCTAAAGGTTCTAGGTCAGATCTGTACTTGCCACTTGGTGCTCAGGGAACCAAGTTATTAGCCCTCTGCTCTTGAAAATGTTTTACTTCCCCACAAGCCTACCTTGGAAGACATGCTTTACCCAAATATATAGTCAACTGCCCCCGAGCCAACAAAAAGAAACAACATTTAATTTCTCTGGGGAGGTCACATTCCAACATGAAATAATACACAACCTAATGTAAAATAAACGTATATAAGAAGTCAATAATGAGTATTCTAACTGTATAAAAAGGTCTAATGGGCTTAATGAAGAGATGTTAATGAGCCATGTGACATCACCAAGAACCATTGACAAATGATGACATCAATAAGCACCATTTATTAAGCTATATACCACAAGTTTAGCAATTGCTGACACAAGAAGGCAGGAAATAAGGGGAACTAATAGAACACGCATTGCATTTTTCTTTTTTGTTAGAAATGCTACGAAGAGGTAAAAACATTTTTTTAAAAAAAAGTAAGATAATAAAAGTGACACAGCCTAATCCTTCAAGTGCGTCTCTTCGCAGCAAGGGTCCACAGAAGAAACAAGTACAAACCCCCTGAGTACTCAATTGACTGCTGTGAACTGTCAGATGCGACTAGAGGATTAAATAATGGCTTGTTATTTAAAGTCATTCTTTCTTACTAAAATATGGAGTAGAGAGGATAAGCAGTGTTTGTTTCCCTCTGCAGCACTGTAAATACTACACTCCACTCTGTTCCTAATGGATGCACAAGGAGTGGGAGGATATTTTAAATGGAATGCATTACTTATAATAATAAAAAGGCAACTGGAGAAAGTCTGAATAAATATGATTGTGGGAGGCTGCTTATACGGTTACAGACCACACAACAGTGTGACCATCACTAATGCCTGTAAGAAAGAAATCATCCTCCAGATGTTGCAGAGCTACAATTACCTGCACAATGCTCATTGTTGAGCTGAGGGCCCATTTGATTGGATCAGCCGACAACATGGTACTTGGCTGCCGCAACTGAGCAGTTAAAGGAAAACTATACCCCTCAAACAATGTAGGTCTCTATAAAAATATGTTGCATAAAACAGCTCATATGTAAAACCCTGCTTCATGTAATTAAACATTTTCATAATAATATACTTTTTTAGTAGTATGTGCCATTGGGTAATCATAAATAGAAAACTGCCATTTTAAAAAATAAAAGCAGCCCCCTGGGATCGTATGATACACGGTGCACACAAACATACCAAACAAACTATACATGTTAGGTCACATGAGCCCAGGGCCGGAACTAGGGGTAGGCAGAGTAGGGCGCAAAGCTAGGGGGCGCCAGGCACTGCCTCTCCTACCTCCTAGTCTGGTTCCCACTCTGGCCGGCGTGTGCGTCTGTCCCCTTCGCATCGCGTCCTTGTTTCGTGCAGCTCTGGGTGCCTTCAACAGGCAGGTGTGTTGCCTGCAGGAAGAAGGGGAACGGTGCAATTGGCCTGCGGGGAATGCCAGCATCAGCAAGCGCATCCAGAAGAGCATTTCTCAAAAGAAAGTCAGCCTTTGCATGCATACTCGTGCTTTTTCACGCATTCGCACTAGCGTCTATTGGGCATTATGACTGGCCAGGCGGCCTATGGCATCTGGCTAGGTTGGCCTGGCACTGCATGAGCCAATTAACAGAGTTCTCTATTTTGCTTCCATACTCCTTCCTGTTACAGTTAGAGTTGTAGTATTTCTGGTCAGGTGATCTCTGAGGCAGCACACAGACCATCACTAAATGGTGGTTCAAGGCAAGAGATGTAAAAGGGCAATATTTGCTTAAATATATATTCCAGTTTGATAAAATTCTTTAATATGCCACTTAATTTGATATAATCTGTTGCTTAAGTATTCATTTTGGGGGTATAGTTTTCCTTTAAAGGGGTTGTTCACCTTCCAAACACAATTGAATTCAGTTGTTTTTAGATTGTTCCCCAGAAATAAAGACTTTTCTCATTTACTTTCCATTATTTATTTTCTACTGTTTTTCCCAAATCTAAGTTTAAAGTTGAATGTCCCTGTCTCTGGTGTTTGAGTCTGGCAGCTCAGTAATTCAGGCGCAGACTCTAAACTATTACAATTTTGCAACATTTAGTTGATACATTTCTCAGCAGCATCTCTGGAGTATTAGCAACTATTGTATCAATTCTTACAGCTGCCTGTAATGAAACCCAGAGATTCTGCTCAGCAGGGACAAAGATAAGAAATGTATCAACTAAATGTATCAATTAAGAACAGTTTACAGGGTCGGCGACCCCCCTGCTTCAGAAGGTGAAATATTACACTTTACACTTCAATATTAGAAAAACGGTCACACGTAGAAAATAGAAAGTCATTGGAAAAAGTCGTTATTTCTGGTGATCTATCTGAAAACAACTAGTTGTTTGAAGGTGAACCACCCCTTTAAGCATTACCTCATGCCATTCAGCAGAAGAACCTGGCGGCATTTAACATTCACCTGTACTAGCGTCAGTGCAACCATGCAGTGTGGGTCATAATTAATTGACCTTCAGTTGATGTGGCATTACCTACGCAAGATTTATTTAGCAATATAATATATCCACTGCCATTGAAGTTTTGTTTGGGTACTATGTAAATAGCACATACAATATATATATATATATATATATATATATATATATATATATATATATATATATATATATATATATATATATATATATATATATATATATATATATATGCAATTCTTAGCTTCCATATTTGTACTTTCGCAATTCTTCTTTCTATTACACAGATACCAAACAATTCTAAATTGTAAAATGCAGATGGGCAAAACAATAAAAAAAAAAAAACAATAAAAAGTTATTGCCTGGCAAGGCAAAATGATCAATCAGACCATTCCCTAACCATTTGGTCACTTCAACCCAGCGGCCCCCCCCCCCCCAATTTCATTGGAGTTTAGCATTACAAAGCTAGCATTCACATACAGCAAAAGGCACACATTATGAAAACAACAATTATACAATAGTCTATGCTGTGGGGCCAAAACATGTACCACGAATAAAGACCTTTGCACCCTAGTGGTGTTTTACCTTCAATTTATTTTTAGAATGGCTAATTCTAAACAACTTTTCAACTGGTCTTCAATTTTTCTTTTTTATAGTTTTTAAATTATTTGCCTTCTTCTTCTGACTCTTTCCAGCTTTCAAATCTAAAAATCAAATGCTCTGTAAGGCTACAAATTTACTGTTATAACTACTTTTATTATCTTTCTATTTAGGCCCTCTCCTATTCATAATCTAGTTAAATACCTGAAAAAACAACAAAAAATTAAATAAAAACCAATTGCAAATTGTCTCAGAATATCTCTCTCTACATTACACTAAAAGTTCATTTACAGATGAACAACCACTTACCCAGTAACATTAAAAGTGAAAATATTTTATTTGCACTTAAAGTTTATATCTAGTTATCTAGCACCTACAGATACACTTGGCCACACATCCTTTTTTTTATATGAGAAAGGCTTTTATTCTACTGAGCAATGAATGGCATTGGACACCTGTTAATCCTACTGTGTAAGAACTAAACCCATTGTATTCTACAGAGTGTATCTGCTATTTGGCCAGTACCTTTTAGACCTGTTTCAACTGAAATGTCTATCCCCATTTGTGCAGAAGCTTATTTATATAAACCATAGAATTGTTTCTAAAGTAAAACCAATTATTTTTCAGCATCAGCACATGATAATTTAAATGCATATGAAACATATTTTGGTGTTACTGCTTCTTTAATCCATTATTGAGCCTTCACTCCTTAATTATCTTACTGTTTTGTACTGCAGAAGGGTCCTTGTTCAGAAAAGTCAAATGCTTCATTTATGAATACAAATGAACTCTTATATACGTCTCTTCAACATAACCTGTGTCTGTGACATGTCAGTTCTCCAGAATTCTGAATTAATCCTCTGACTTCAAAGTGGTGTTTGCCATCTGTTAGACACCAATAAGGCTATTGCCTTTAATCATATATCTCTCTAATAAGTGGCCATTCATTTGTTTTTCCCTCACTTCCCCCTAAAAAGAGAGTAAACAATGAGAACAGGAATATTTTGTTTGAGCAAATGAAAATTGTTGATATATGCACAGGACCCACCAAACCTGTTAGCAGGGCTGGTCCTATCAAATGTGGGGCCCAATTGGGACCATGTTGGCGGGGCCCCTAGACAAAGTGTTGCTGGCTACTGACACAGCAAGTATTTAGGAAAATAAGGGCATACAGGCACAAAATAGAAAGGAAAGGGGCAGTGCGGGGCCCCCAGAGGTGCGGGGCCCAATTGGGCCCAATTGGTCCAATTGGCCTAAGGCCGGCCCTGCCTGTTAGTTTGTTTGCCCAGAGGTAACTCAGCTTGAAACATATTAATAAGGTATATCCTCAGATAAGCAGCGTGGCAACTCCCATCCAAGTAAATACATGTAAATATGCACACGATTTGTGCAGAAAACCTCCAACTATGAGCTAATGTTACCATGGGTTTTAAATCTTGGTGACAGATTAATGATTGCAGACCAGTACGTTTTTATCTTGCTATAATAGAAAATAGATCATTTGGACTCTCTCAGGGCATGCTAGTAGCAACTTCAGTATATCCTTCAGAACTTGTTAGAACCTGATATATATTTTCATAAGAAAAACATTTACTTGAACAGTATTGCATTACTCATGAAGAATTTGTCATATGTTTTCATAAATGCAGGTCTAGGCGCAAGTGTAGGAGCACTTAAGGACTCAAAATTTTGGTACAAAGTACTTGGTGCCCATTCCAATCATCACTTCAGAGTTCTGATAAGTTCATGAAAGCACAGTAGTTAATGCCTGCCTGGCCACACAAGCTAGGGGGGTGTGCCAAGGAACACCCATGTGCAGCATCGGACTGGGCTGACGGGGCCCATTGCCCTGACCCACTGCTTGCCCTGCGATGAGACCTGATTTTGGCAGCCACAGGCAAGCAGAGGAAATACATGGTGCAGCTCCTTGGTATGCATTGGGAAGGGGGTGCCATAGGGGGGGTTCACACTAGTGTGGGGGGCCTCTGTAGCTGGGGTAGTGGGCCCTTGAGTTGGCATCCCTGTGGGCCCAGACTTCCCAGTCCGACACTACCCATGCGCTGCCGACCACAGGCAACACCACATATATGACAATATTTGTGCTCCAAGGCTAATAAAGTGAGTGTTATTCTTTAAGCACAACCAGCTACAAATTAAGGCACACTACTAGTATATCAAAGGAGCACTGTACTATGTAAAAGGGAATAGTAATATCAGTTGATTTTTTTCATCATGAAGTGTGGATGGTTGCTGATTAAACTATTTTAGTGGGAAGTGGAAGGTCCTGGGATGAAACTGTTTGGGTACATACCTATGGCCATTTCTACTTGTGTTTGACATGTGGTCAAGTCCAAGTGCATAGGTCCCACATGACTTATACCTTCCCTAACTTAAATGTTTGACAATAGTGCCAAGATGTGTAGTGTTGGTAGCTGCCAGGATTGGCATTATCGATTCCGTTTACAGGCAAAAGTTCATCTATCGGGTACATGGACACAAAATTATCTGAGGCCATTTTAGTCAATTATTCAGCACTAAGGCCTACTCCCATTGGTACAGATCAACAGAAAAGAAAAATGAACACTTGCACTTCCATTACTGTGGTGGAAAACTACGAAATACACCAAGCAAACATTTTATCTGTAAAAAGGCAATCTATGTGGCAAGGTCCTTTTTATTAAGTGCTGCCATAACTTAACTTACTAACGGGCCTTGCTTCAAGTTTTATCCTCCTGGGTGACTTTCATTTGTAGGATTGCCACCTTTCTGAAAAACTTTTTCTAGTCATTGGGGGGGAGGTGCTGCTCAGTGATGGCACAGGGGTGTGGAATGGGTGGGCCGGTGATGTCATGGGTGGGTAGATGACTTTAGCACCAGGTAAATGGGTGGGTTGGGGAAACAAAAGCAATCGGAAAAAAAAGAAGGCTTTAAATTGGAAGATTTAGCAGCAAAAAGCTTAAGGCTAAGGGCACACTAGGCGATAGCGCCGCGATTTGACTTTTAATCCGCAATCGCTGTGGAAACTTTTGCGCTGGCGTCTATGGGGAATCGCGAGCGTAAAAACACACGCGGCGATCTTTTTTCTATTGTCGCTCGAAATCGCCTCGCTAGGCGATTTCGAGCGACAATAGAAAAAAGATCGCCGCGTGTGTTTTTACGCTGGCGATTTGTCGCGATTCCCCATAGACGCCAGCGCCAAAGTTTCCACAGCGATTGCGGATTAAAAGTCGCGGCGAAAAGTCGCAGCGAGTCAAATCGCGGCGCTATCGCCTAGTGTGCCCTTAGCCTTAGAGAGGGGGGAGAAACTACATTGCAGGTAAATCAGTAATACCGGCCCATGCTCTAGCTGGTGATTTACTGACTAGGACGGTTGGCAAACCTAGCCCCTAGTGATGTGGGGGTCGGGTTTTACCAAACCTGCACCTGCCTGATAGCCGCCCTCCCTCCACCCATGCCCGTCTGAGCCCAACATCCGGGTTCCTTTTATAGACCCGCCCCGCCGATGACATCACAAAAGGAGCGGGGTGAGCAGGCGCGCGGGTATAAAACCGGAAGCCGGCAGTGCACCCGCAATTCAGGGTGCGAGGTCGGCCCAAACTCGACCCATATGCGGGTATCGGGCCAGGCCGCACATCACTACTATCCCCATGTGATATTTCCCAGAATGTAGCCTGGTCTTTTGGGAGTTCACCATAGGTAAGCTTGGAGGCCATAGAAAACTAAGACTGAGCTAATTAGCTTTCACTTGAATGTACACAGATAATATACAATAAATTACTACAATGAAAGTTGGCATGTCATTGTACAAAATAATTGCAAAGGACTCTGGGAAACTTATTTTCAAACCTACTTGTAAATAGCTATAAAAAGGCTAAGCTTAATTAAAGAAGTACAAAACGGTATGAAGCATCAGACAAAAAGAGCCAGTAAGAATTATGGGAAAAATAAGGCACTTACTGTGAAGCATATCCCTCTCATCTCCTGGGCTCAAACTACTAGGTGAAACTGATGAGGCCACAGATGCAGTGTTCTTGGCAAAGATCCCACTGATGAATTTAAGCATTTTTCTATCCCTTGCTGCTGTGGCCCTGGCCTTGTCCCCTGTGGGTGAACTTCCCTCCTGGCTCTTCTTCAAATCCTCTGCAGTGGGGTCCAAGTCACTATTGTCCACAGTCTTACTTTTCCCCTTCCTAAAACCCTTTGGGTCACATGAGGCAGGGGATAATAGGTTCTTGCCTGTGACTCCTGAAAGCTTGGGTGTCTCCACCCTGGGGCTGCTCTTAGTAGAGGATTTGGAGCGGCTCTTACCCCCCTCATTCTCAGGCCAAGAAAGCCTGTTAGAGAAACTCTTCTGGTTTTGAAGTTTATCTCGCTGCTCTGTAGGTTTCTCTACCTGGCTCTTAGAGGCTTTAAGCTTCAGGATTCTCCCGCCCTTTTCTTTACCAGGAGTAAGGAGGACAGGGAGTCCTTTCACAAGCTCGCCTGCATTAGGAACTCCTGCTGAACTCACCCCCAAAGACGCACTACGCTCAATATGAAGGCAACTTTCTGTGGATCCCCTTGCAGGCTCTTGGCTTACTGTAAGGGACACATTCACAGGAGCCTCCCTGTAAGGTGTGCCTGGCTGAAAAGGAGCAGCAAGCAATGGACTACCTGGGGAGCTAAATGAACAGCGAGGCCCCGAAAAGAATTTTGGGCTAAGCTCTTGGCGATGTCCTCCAGGAGAGCTTCCACCACTGCCAGGCCGCCCAGGAGATGACTGTAAGAAATAGTCTGAAGTTACACTTGTGCTGATCCACATGGCATCCTGCCTCAGGAAGAGCCGCTCCTGGCGTTTACTCTTACCAGGATCGTCGTTATCTGGTGTAAGCTCCTCCTCCCCAGACAGAATGGCCCCAGGGCTGAGAGGAAGGGAGAAGGCTGGAGATCGGACAGCATGTGGTGAAACTAACCCTGCATTCCGCTTTTCTTCTACAGATAGACCCACAATTCCTGAGCCATCAGTCAATGCTTTACTTCCCAGGGATGTAAAGGACCCGGAAAGAGATGATTTGGCCCCAGGGTAAGTACCGGTATAAGTAAGTGGTGCTTTCACAGCAGTTGAGGCTTTAGTTCGCAATCCAGTGACAGGTATAGGGTCTGCAAAGAAGCTCATTGGCCTGGGTGCAACGTTTGCAACTTTAACTGGTGATGTCCCAGTGGCTGTTTTTGGTCCCATGACAGATGCTTTTGCCCCTGGATAGGTTCCTGCATCTCCGGTCTGAGCTCTTTCCCCTAAGCCGACTGTGTTTGGTGTTTTTCTGCCTGCATGGTCCTCAGTACAGGCCCCTGAAGAAACTGCCCTGACTCCCCTAGCTGCAGTTCGGATAGCAGTTATTTTCGCCTCACTGGACCTTGCAGCAGAATGAGGTGCTCCTCCTGATCGAGATGCAGAAAACAAGGCAGCTGCGGTTCGGGCAGCACTGATTGGAGGAGCAGTTACTCTGGGTATAGAGGTTATGACTGGGCATGGCTTGTCCTCTGACTCAGATACTTTACTGGACTTTTCTGCTATGAATGAGGCTCTATTCCTTGATGCAGTTCGACTCTCAGTGGAAACTGCTGGAATTCTCACAGCCTTGAAGCTTCGTGAGGAGACTCTAGCTTCAATGGCTGGGGCCTCTGCATTAACTCCTTCTGTTATGCGGGACCCTCGCACAGGAACAGAAGGACTGCTGACTAAATCTCGTGACACATCAGTATCCAAGGCAGGTCTCCTGATGAGGGAACCTCGGATCACCCGAGCTGTTCCAAATGTAAATTCTCTCTGGCCTGCTGGCACTGGTGTGGCAGTGCTGGTGGCACCAGTGTCTTTGATTGGGCCTGTGGTACTAGATGTGGTGATAACTTCATCTCCTGCTAACTGGGTTTCAGAACTCTTTTTATTACTATCTTCAGCTTTTGGAGTTGGAACTACAGGACCTGATATCTCACCACAAGCAGCTGTGGGTACCCTGTCTACAGAATGTGATACATCTTTGCTCTGAAGAGTTGGTGATGGGTCTGCAGGACTTGATTTGCCCCTGTCCTTAGATAGTGTTGAAGAACTTGATGTGCCACTTTTTCTAGATGTGGGTGCTGAGGTCACAGGACTTGATATGCCACTGGCCTTAGTTATGGTTGTTGGAGTACAAACAGATGAGTTGCCCTTAGGAGTGGATGCTGGAGCTGCAGAAATTGACATGCTGCTGACCTTAGGTGTGGATGCTGGTGCTGTAGAAATTGATTGACCCCTGCCTGTAGGTGTAGGAGCTGGAGCTGCTGGAAATGATTGGCCGCTGCTCTTAGTTGTCGTTGTTGGAGCTGTAGGAACAAATTGGCTATTGCCCTTAGGTGTTGGTGCTGGAGCTGCTGAAATTAATGTGCCACTACCCACAGGTGGTGGTGGCACTGGAGTTGCAGGTATTAATGTGCCACAGATCTTTGATGTTGGTCCTGGAGCTGTCTCTGTTACAGGAGTCATTTCTGTAGTACATATTTCTTTAATTTTGGGTGCTGTTGCTGTAGGTCTTGATAGGTCCTTCTCCTTAATTTTTGGTGCTGGTGCTGCAGGCATCATGGGACTGCAGGTGGCACCAGATCTCCCAGTGTCTTTAGCTGGGGCTGCAAGACCAGGCGTGTTGACATCCTTGGTTTTGGAAACCGGACCTGCTAATCTTAGTGAAGGGCCTGGTGTTCTACTTTCCTTATCTGAAGGATGAGGGTTTGGAGGGCATGGGGTGCAGCTGTCTGAAGGGAAGGGTACAGAGGCTGAAGGACATGGGGTATCATTGTACTTAACTTTAGGAGCCTGGGATGCCCTATATGGTGCACTGCTGTCTTTGGCTGTAGGTGACAAGACTGGAGGGTATGATGTGCCACTGTCGTTGGCTGTAGGTGCCTGGGCTGGCTGGTAAGGTGTGCCACCACTCTGTGTGAGTGCCAAGGCTGCAGGATCAGAGGTGCCATTGTGTCTGTGAGCAGGTGGAGGGGCTGCATGACTGGGAGGCCGGTTGTATGTAGAGGCTGTCGAGGATTCATTGATGGACTTGGGAGAGGCGGCTTCTTTACTCGCTGGTACTAGGGCGGCAGTTGGGAAAGTACCTTTGCTCCCCGGTTCCCCAGCAGCCGCGGAATGTGGCCGGGAGTCTATGGACAGAGGAACTGCGGTTCCTTTGGGTGGGGGTCTTTGCAGGGCAGAGGCGGGTGCAGCAGTGTGTCCATGGACGGAGAAAGTTGCCTTGCTGGGCGCTTGGCTCTGGCTCCGGCTCACCTTGCTTCTCACCTTTGTCCCTGCGACAGAGCCATCGCCGGCCACTGCAGAAGCGACTCCCGACCCCGACTGATCTCTCACCCTGGAACCGGCATCGGGCCCACCCCAGAGCCAGACATCTGGGAATTCCCTGTCCAGAGAGAGGCAATGGGCCAGTCCGGGGGTGTTGCTGAGAGAAGGGGTGTCATGTCTCCGATAGACTTCTCTGCTCTCCCCCTTCTTTTCTTCCCCTACAGCCTCTAGTTTGACCAGAGTGAGAGAGATGTGGTAGGTGGTCCTGCGCTGGAGGGTGGCTCCTCTGCTCATGGGGCCCCGGGAAGTAGACAGATGCGCAGATAGCCCGGGCTGGTGATTGCGGCTGCTCCAGCGCCCGACGCTACACATCCATTGTAATAACGCTGTGCGACACGGCAGCCGGCGGCTCACTGGGGACGGACAGTGGGCGATTAGAGGCTCTTTGTCAGGCAGCGGCAGTTCATTTGTTCAATGCTGAAGCGACTGGCGACTCCTGCGCATTTCTCCTGGTGTTCCAGGTGGCGATGAGAGTGGGCAGGTGCCACCATAGTGCGTGTCCCCGGGGAGCTGAGTGTGAGCAGCCGATCCACTGGCAGCAGGTTCCCTACAGATGATCACTCGGCTCCTCTCCCCTTCTTCTTCCTGCTCCTTCCTACACTCGCACAGTGCATTGCATAGGGGAGGGGGAGAAGGAAGCAATCGTGCGCTCAAATCGCTCATCAATCTGCCACCCGAGCTCGGTATTTAGGATTGGAGCCGCTATTCATCCTACTGAGAGAGGAGGAGCTTGTGTTCGTGTGCGGCTTTTCTGGATGGCAACCTGCACAAACCCAGCACTCTGCTGCTGCCCACACTTCTACATGTGCCAGACCTTTACCTCCTGCCCAGCCCCCTGCTCTTCTCTATGCCCTCCCCCAACCTCGGGACATGCTCTGCTTGCTACACATACTTATATCATACATGCATATCATGTTCCAGTACTACTGCACAGACACGCCCACAGCCATAACATGCTTACATTACATTTACTGTACTTGCATTACTCGCCAGACACACCCACAGCATGATTACATGGATGTATATATATTTATACTGTACTAGTATTACTGGCCAGACACAGACAGACACAGCATGGTTACATGATATATATTAGTACTGCTGGCCAGACACAGCCACAGCATGCTAACATGTTGCATACTGTATACTGCACTAGTACTACTGTCCAGGCACAGCCAGGGCCGCCATCAGAAATCGCAGGGCCCCATACGTCAAAATTTCCTGGGCCCCCTGGGCTATGCCCACCACAAGCCCCACCTACAGGTCTGCCCTCCCCACCCCACAGGTCCATCCCCCACCACACAGTAGGGTTCCCACATGTTAATGAAAAAAAAAAAATTTGCGGTCAGGGCTCCCCATAAAAAAATCATTTGTGGTCAGCACCCCCCATAAAAAAATATTGGTGGCTAGGACCCCACAAGGTAAAAAAAAAATTGGTGGCCAGCCCCCCCCCCAGTTATAAGAAAATTGGTGGCCAGGGCCCCCCTTAAATGTCCATGTAAAAAAAACTTGCCCCCCCCCAGAGGTTTAAAAAAATTGGTGCCCAGGGCCCCACCACAAAACAGGGACCACAAAGGGTTACCTGCCCTGCCATGTTACACTTACTTCATTAGTGTGGCCCACCTGCTGTGAGTGAGCTGCCAACTACAGAAGGGAGGAGGGGAGCACAGGTGGCTGCATCTTCTTCCAGTGACGGCATTTTCTTCCCTTATTGGTCACAGAATTTCAAGTCCTGGTAAAGCTGCGTGGTGATTGGATAAGCTGGAGGAGAAGTTCAAACCTCAGCTATCCAATCCCTGAGCAGCTCAACTGGGACTTAAACTCTGTGACCAATAAGGGAAAGTAATGGACATAAGATACCTCCCCCTGTGCCCCTTCCCGAAGTCGGCAGCTCTCAGAAAGCAGGGGGGCCCGGCTAATCAAGTAAGTGCGGTTGGCCAGGTCCCCCTTACCCTCTGGGCCCCCTACAACTCTGCCCCCTGTCCCCCCCTGATGGCGGCCCTGGGCACAGCCACAGCATGCTAACATGTTACAAATACTGTATTAGTACTACTGGCCAGACTCAGCCACAGCATGATTACATGATATATATACTGTACTACTGGCCAAGCACAGCCACAACATGCTTTCATTGCATATACTGTGCTACTAAAACTGACCAGACACATATAGTGACGGCATCCTTACTTGACACATGTACTGTACCAGTTCTACATAAGAGACACACACACATAGCCAGGTCATGCTTACATGCAATGGTGTAACTACCAGGGAAGCTGACCTCATGGCTAGGGTCTTCTTATCTAATCACCCAAGATCTTGTGCCAGGGGGAAATTTGTGGGTGACCTGCAATGGGAGCAAAATTGTGGGTCACCGGCAATCCCCTTGTCCTGCACAAAGTGACAGAGGGGGCCAAAAAATGTTTTACACAGGGGGGCCCAGGCCCCCGAGGTTTCACCCATGCTTACATGCTACATGTGCTGAACTAGTACTTTTGGCCTACAGAACCAAATCCAGGCAATGCTTACATGATATCAGTTCTGCTGACCAGATAAACACACAGGTCTTGATTGCATGAGTAATACTGGCCCCACTGACCCACTATCAGCCATGTCCAACAAACCTTAGCGTGGTTATTGCGGAGCTCTCCCGACCTCACTTCCCCCCGTGATCGATGCTCTCCCAAGAACCTTTCTCTACCGGCTCGAACAGCACTGCATTTTCCTCACTTCTGGGGGCTGATCCTGATAGAGGAGGCTTCTAATAGCAAAGTAGGCTTTTATTCAAGCACATATATTAACATTACAGCGCTGTAATATTAATATATGGGCTTGAATAAAAGCCTACTATCAGGGGTGCTCCGCCAATGAGGCAAGTTGAGGCACTCGCCTCCGGCGGCAGCGCCCCCCTGGTTACCAGGGGCAGCAAAAATGCTGCTCCTGGTAACTAAGAGCCGAATTTCCAGTTTTCAACCCGGAAATTTGGCTCTTCTAGTGCAGAGCGTGAAACTGCGTGCTCTGCACTAGCGACGTGGACCCCCCAATACCCCTGGTCTGGAAAAGTGAGTGCCATGGGGGGGGCGGCAAAACGAATCCCGCCCCAGGCGACAAAATGCGTAGGATCGGCCCTGCCTACTATATTAGTTACTAATCAGCCATGGCATGCTTACATGATATATACAGTATACACAGTATACATATATACTACTGACTAGACCCACCCACTGCAATGGTCACATACAAGTTGGTAGCAATGGGCAACAAAAACAACCAGGGCCACCCACAGGGCATGCCTATCTTATGTACATTGTACACATGTGGGTATGTACAGTTCAGTAATGTCCAACATGCAACATTCCAGCTGCCTTTCTATATATATATATATCTTAACCTATTACAAAACATATCTAGAAACATACAGGTAATTTGGTATTCAGACATACTGTATATTGTAATAATATTGTGCTAGGAAAGTGCCTAGTGCATGGTGTATTTAGACTCTGCACTTCTCTAATTATTGTAGTGTCACATTTAGATTGACAGCACTTGCACCTAAATCCCTCTGGTCTTGGTAAGTCTGTATGACTTTAACTACCAGACACTGGAGCATGGCAGATGGCTTCCCTTATGGAATGAGGCATTTGCAAGAGGAAACAGTCAGAATAATCTAAATATATGTGGTATTATTGGTTTCTAGGTATGACAAATATCTATATCAGAGTTCACCTACTGAGAAATAACTGACATAGGATGATGTGAAGATTTTTTGGGGGTTGCTAAATCCATAGTAAAGAGCACGAGTAAATGCACAGGCAAAGACACCCATCATGGTTCAGATGTTAGCTGTACAACGATCTATATTTTCAGTTGACCCAGGACAAAGCTACAGAATATGTAACAGTAATATATAATTATTTTGCAGATATAAGATTATTTGGTATTTAGGGATTTTCTATATGTTATGTAACCTTAAATTTTTACAGTCTAGCTGCAGCTAGATGGAGGTCACTGACCCCTGCAGCCATTTTATTGTTATTGTTACTTCTTATTACTTATCCTTCTATTCAGTCCTTCTCGTTTTCATATTTCAGTCTCTCATTCAAACAACTGCCTGGTTACTAGGGTAACCATAGCTGCCGAAATACCATATTGGAGAGCTGCTAAAAAAAAAACATGGTAACTGCAAAAAAATACAAAAAAATAAAAAATGACGACGGCAGTTTGTCTCAGATATCAAGGTACTCATCATGCTTAAAGTTAATTGGCAGGTGAAATACCCCTGCTCAAAATCAGATGGAAGTTTTGAATCACAGCACTTTATACAGGATTTGAATTCAGCTGAATTCTTAGTGTATTGCCAAATCAAAAACCGTGATGTGACTTTAAAGCTCTGGCCAACTGAAAGTGAAAAGGGCTTGTAAACAGATTAGTAGTTGAATAGGGTCAAAAAGTTAAAGGGCCATACTAATAAAGAATACCCTGCTACCCACTTACAAGCCCACTAGTACAATCTATATCGAACCTACTATAAAAACAAAGAGTGGAACGTTGTATTATTTCCAGCATTGCTTTCCTCCTCAGACTTCTAACTTTATTCTGCATCACCCTCTCTCTTCACTATCTCTTTATGGGGAAAAAGGCTTAATAATGGAAGAGAATAGTAATTAAATAGAAAAGACTAGAAGAATAAAGGTTGAGTGAGGAAAGGCGCAATAATAGTTTGGAAAGTGTGCCCACTGCCTACGGTTTTCTGGTGGGCTCCTGGCATCCAAGTCCGACACTGTGCATGTGAATGGTCAGGTGGTGTAAGGATGTAACACAGATTTAGATTTGTTCGGGTCAACAAAAGGAAAAAAACGTTGAACCACACCAACCCTAACCCAGTCCTTCAGCACCCACACCCGACCCTAACCCGGTGCACTTCCCTATATATACTGCAGATCTGTCACAGAAGGGGTGGGACACACAGGTTTTAGAGTATAAAAAGACACTCATAGGGGCATAAGTGGGACACTGTAAGATCGGTGCATGCAAACATTGTGTGAAAGTCAGTCCAGACTCTCCTCACCCCGGGCCCCGCGGGCCAAACCATCAGGGAACCCTAGGCAACACAGTCGGCTACCCTCACCCTCCCCGTCTGTTTGTGTGCATGTGCGCAAGTGTGCATGCGCAACAATATAAGAGAAGGGAGGGAGGGGTGAGCTAGAAGGGGAAGGGCAGTGGAGGTAGAGAGGTGGGGGCGAATGACAGAGGGAGGGAGGGGAGAGTGATGGAGGGGAGGAGGGAGGCGAGAGCAGCAGGGGAGCGAACCCGGACTAGGGGTAAGCAGAAGAAAAGGTACCTGCCCAGAACCCCCACATCATTGTGCCCTAGGCATGTGCCTCTTCTGTCTACCCCTGGTTCCGGCCCTGTAGTTTATTAGCCAAGCTGTAAACGAATGAGCTAGAAAAATGCTGTTGAAATAATCATGTAACTTCTGTTCAGATGTCCTGTCAGAACAAATATATGTACCAATATGATATAATAGCTACACAATGCAAATCAATAGACTTCTAAATTGCTTGCAGGGCAACTCATTACTATACATACAGAAGTAAAATGCGGTATTGAATGGTGTATATTATTCCTTTCTGTTTAGTCAACCTCTCTGTATTGTGTTTCCTTTATTGTGTATCACTGTCCATTTTCTTCATTATTTTTATCGTACAGGTATGGGATCTATTATCCAGAGTGCTCGGGAGCTGGGGTTTTCCGAGATAAGGGATCTTTCTGTAATTTGTATCTCCATGCCCTAAGTCTACTAAAATAATATTTAAATATGAATTAAACCCAATAGGATTGTTTTGCCTCCAATAAGGATTAATTATATTTTAGTTAGCATTAAGTACAAGGTACTCATTTATTATTACAGAGAAAAACTAAATCATTTTTAAAAAGTAGTATTTTTATTAAAATGGGAGTTCTGAGCTTTCTGGATAATGGGTTTCCGGATAACCTATCCCATACCTGTATTCTTTTATTGTATTCCTTTCTCACTCTGCTGTTGCACTGTTGTCATGCAAAGATTAATTACCTTTTCCCTTTCCATATATTGGAGGAGGTGATGCAATAGAAATGCAGATACTAAAGGGGCCAAAGCTAACCCTTTATGTTGCAAATACACATACATATACATATAGAACATTGACCCTAGAGAAAACTGGTTGTATATTTGAGCCCATTGTTTGCTGGAGACTTCTTGCAAGATTCATGGCACAGTGCATTATGTTCTATTGCAAATCTACATGGAATTGCTCCACCATAGTATATTATACATTCCTGTACAACTGCCTCTCCCAGCATGCTCCTCATGAATACAGTAGTGATGTGCAGGCCAGCACGATACCCGCTGAACCCACGGGTTTACCCATTAGGGGCCTACCTCAGCACACCATTTGTAGGTTAATTACACATACACTGCCGGCTTCCTGCTTTATAGGTGCGATCGTCTCACCCCTTTTGTGACATCAGCAGCAGGGCAGGGCTGTGTGGGTCTATATAAAGAGAGGAGGAGACAGGTGCGCTTGGGTTCGGGTACCGGTCAAGTTTTTCTCAACCCACACATTACTAGAATAAAGCTCCACCAAAAGCAGGCATCACCAGGGCCGGATTTGTTAGTGCAGCGCCCCAAGGCCACATGGTCCCAGCATTGGGCGTTCGCGAGTGCACGCTTCCCCCACCCCGCTGCTGGATGGTCCTAGTGAGAAACAATTAGTGCTCGCAACTCCTCCAACGCACGCACTGTCAAGCACCGGAGCACTGGGGAACTTTGAGTCCCCAGTGCTCCTTAGGATGCAGCAGGGCAGCATGATGCACCTAAAATGTTGCCACAAATCCGGGCCCTGGCATCACTGTAGTCATGTGGAAAGCATAGGTTTTTGCCTTCCAGTACCTGGTCTTCTGGATGCTAATGGCAGTGCAGTGTACTTTGCACCATGTCCCCTCCTGTGCCAATAGCTGTTCATACTCTCAAACACACGTTGGCTCAGGATTCTGTAATTATACCAAAACATGAATCCATTGCGATACAGGTATTGGATCTATTATCCAGAATGCTTGGGACCTTGGGTTTTCCAGATAATGGATCTTTCTGTAATTTGGATCTTCATACCTTAAGTCTAGTAGAAATGTGTGTAAACATTAAATAAACCAGATTTAAACAATAGGCTGGTTTTACTTCCAATAAGGATTAATTATATCTTAGTTGGGATCAAGTACAAGGCACTGTTTCATTATTACAGAGAAAAAAGAAATCATTTTAAAAAATGTAATAAAATGGAATCTATGGGAGACAGCCTATCCGTAATTTGGAGCTCTCTGGATAATGGGTTTCCGGATAACGGGTCCCATACCTGTACTATAAATATGGCTTCCTTTAATAA
Organism: Xenopus laevis; assembly: GCF_017654675.1. Classification (NCBI taxonomy): domain Eukaryota; kingdom Metazoa; phylum Chordata; class Amphibia; order Anura; family Pipidae; genus Xenopus; species Xenopus laevis. Next base: position 149,000,691 of record NC_054373.1, read on the forward strand.
AATATTAGCTTCATCTGCAGAGCAATATAACATTAAGACCCAGGATGATTTTTCTATTAAAGCTAAAGTAAAGTATTATATAAAATATATTAATATCCAGAGGTTTAGACAACAAAACACGGAATCCTCTTTCTTGGGTCAGCTATGCTAAATTTTACAGAATGAAACCTCCGTGCAACTGCCTTCATGCAAAATGACTTTGTTTCTTACAACACTTTTTGTATCCTAGCAACTGGGGAAACCTGTGGTTGCAGCATCGAGGCGTAAACTGCTATTTTCAAGGTGGGTTTTAAAGATAAACTAATGTAAGATCCTTCCAGTGACTTCTCTGCAAGGATAAAAGCAAAACATGTTTCCAATTCGTTCACACAATTACCAAGGTAATCAGGGATATCATTTCATGTTATTGCTGTATTTGCTTCAGATGCCAAAGATGTAGCTCCCTTTCTATTTTTGTTCTCATGCGGGAGAATCCTATTCCACTTCAGGTAGGTATGGCTGAAGTTTTAGAGCAAAGGGCCACAGACAAAGCAGGTATAGTAGGCCCTCAACTTAAAGATAAATAACATAAAAACTAAATAAATTAGTTATATACAAATAATGTTATTTAGTAAGACTTTGCCCATGAACAAGGGTTGTGCTGTAAATCGGGCTGTACTGTTATGATTTGTATAGTACAATCACCTAATATTTAATTTACTGTAGTGAATTAATAAAATGTAAAGGTCTTTTTTTCCAATGATATTTTCTGGTCAGCCAGCCAGCCATCTGATTTACTGCCAGGGGCCAATGTCCTTAAATATATCACTAAAATTATTTGGGCCCATTTATTAAAGAAGGAGCAAGGTAGTTTAAGTAACTCCATGTCTTTTAATGGCTTTGGGGGGGACTGACACTAGGGGGCACATTTACTACGGGTCGAATATCGAGGGTTAATAAACCCTCGAATTCGACCTTCGAAGTAAAATCCTTCGAATTCAAAGGATTTTAGCGCAAATCCGAATAAAAATCGTTCGATCGAACGATAAAATCCTTCGAATAGATTTTTCTTCGATAAAAAAAACGTTAGAAAAGTGATGGGGAAGGTTTTTTTTAAAGGTACTTCGACTATCGAATGGTCAAATAGTCAAACGATTTTTACTAGGAATCGCTCAAATCAAAGTCGAAGGTCGTATTAGCCTATTCGATGGTCGAAGTACCCAAAAAAATACTTCGAAATTCGAAGTTTTTTTCATTCGAATCCTTCACTCAAGCTTAGTAAATGTGTCCCTAGATGAAGTTCTCTAATGCATTTGATACAATACCATATAGAAGGTTTCTGATTAAATTAAGGAATATTGGTCTGGAACATATTTGTACTTGGATAGAGAACTGGCCGAAGGATAGATTACAGAGAATGGTGGTAAATGGAACAGTTTCTAATTGGACCAGTGTTATTAGTGTATCACTACATTGTCTGTCCTTGGTCCTTTGCTTTTTAACTTGTTTATTAATGACCTGGAGGTGGGAATTCTGTGTTTGCCGATGATACTAAATTGTGCAAAACTATCAGTTCCACATAAGGGGGTGCCACTTTGCAGAGAGATTTGACTAATTTGGAAAACTGGGCAACAAACTGGCACATGAGGTTCAATATCGATAAGTGCAAGGTTATGTACTTTGGTAGAAATAATATACACTTAATGGTCATGTTTTTGGGTCATCATTAATTAAGAAGAATGTGGGAGTTTTTGTGAATAACAAGCTGTGTAACTCAAGGGCTCTTAAAACAAATGAGGTTCTGTCTTGCATAAAAAGGACATTAAGAGAAACAGATACTGTGAGAAGGAGAGTGAAGAATAAATTGATTATTTCAGAAACGGGTCAGAATTTTTAATTGATTATATTTAGAGAATTTCCTATTTTGGTATGATGAAGCTTATATTAAATTTTCATTTTTGTGATAGTCCCTCTTTAAGATCTACAGTTAGTTTAGTATAGGTATTGGTACATGCAGTTTATATATGTGAGTTTATAGATAGGTCTGTTTATGTACTGTATGTGATACATGTGAACTGGGGTTCATTTGGAAGGTATGATGAACTATTTTCTGTGTTAACTGTGTAACCATGAAGGGGAAGGGGCTGGCATATACATGTAAATATTTTTTATAAATTCTTATTTTGATAGGCTAATGGATATGATTCAACTTTGTCTCGTTCTTTTCTCAAGCAAAAGTTTGGAAACAGTTTACAATGGAAAGACACTACAGGAATAAATTGTGACTCTTTCCAAATTGTTTAAATGGGTCACTGTAGTAACAAGTTTTATTCAGTGCTAGTAATCAACAGCAACTGCCTACTGATCAGCCTTAGAGTAACCCTCTACAGCTCTGCTAACTCCTATCAAATATACAAACAACCTGGCTACTGATATATATATATATATATATATATATATATATATATATATATATATATATATATATATATATATATATATATATATATATATATACAGTATACATACACGTATATGTAATGATTCTATGCCAGTAAATAAGTACCATTGTAGGAAGGAGTTAACTTGTGTACCCCCTCTTAAATTTGTGGAAGTGATGCTGAAAGCTGACAGACTTTTCTGTATTCTTAATTTTACCTCTTTATTCCGTTGTCAAGGCAACGGGAGTGCTAAAAATGTTGCAAAACAGCAGGAATAATTAAACGGAAGGGTGTTACAAACGCTAATGGAAAAAAAAAATACATTGCATATATTTTGTATTAGAACTGAGAAATCTCACGGCGGGTAAGTGTGTGTCTGTTACCAAGATGAAGAACTCCAGCCCTGCAATTTATACAGCTTTAGATGCACTACAAATGCCTTTCATTTGCTTTATTCGCGGAGGCAGTAGCTATTCAAGAGCCTACACATGGACAACTGAACCACCCCACATGTGTACTGTCATGGGGAAAAAGATTCACTGAGCTTTTTATTAATCTGACAATCCTACACACATGTATTGTGTCCTCACGCCATCTCTGTATCCATTTGCACTTATTATTGTCCTTTCTACAGCAATAACACATTAAGCAGCACATTATTCACACTAGTCCTTATTAACTAGTGTTATTAAATAAAGAGTCTGCTGTTGCACTCATAGGCCCATATACCACTGTGAATGCCATATGTATGTAAGGAACATATGGAGATGAGTCTCGAAGCCTTCACATTAAAATAAACTATAAAATGTAGGCACTGAATGTAGGTAACCATTGATAGGGATTATTAGTGTAGCTGTAGTAAAAACATCAACAAACCTTTGAGTGGTTCAGCACCCTAGTCTGTCTCCCTGTTATCACTTCTCCTGTGTGCTACACTACAGACTCAGTCCAATTGTCTGCCCTGAGCTGGGAAGATGTGTGTGTCCAAGGTAAGGATGCCCACTTCTTTCCATAGGCACCTATTCTATTAACAAACTCCATGCAGTCTTCCAGTTAACTTCATCTCTCTCTGCTCTAATGCCTTAAAGAGGTAGTTCATCAGGATACATTTTATCTGCATTTTTGTCACTGTAATGTATAATTTAATTGTTTTCCCTGATGCCTCTTAAAATACTGCTAAATGTTATCATCAATAGAAATAAACACCACAAACTACAATGAGCAGTGTGCATGAAGACATAAAAAGAGGAAATTATTTAAAATATTTTGCAGCTCATATACCATTGCAGTCTCTGAAAAACAATAATGTGGCCCCTCCCAGCAGCTCACTTTAACATTTCAGTTTTGGCCGAAACAATAATTTGTGTTTGTGAAACCTCTGGTCACGCACGAGTAAACAGGAATGCAAGTCTTCTCACACGGAATTATTTTAAACTTCTGCTACTATACCTTGACTGTAACTGAAATAGCATTGTACACTGTATGCACTAATAATTGGACATTTGTACTGCCTTATTATTATTCATGAAATTAAACATTTTACTGGTGATATGTAAATAAAGCAACACGCCCTGTTATATTAGGAAATTGTACTTCCTAAGAATTAATTTATTTATTATTTACCTGTTCTTTGTTCATGTTACTCATTTAGAGAAATTAGACATCATTCATATCGGTTCCTGCCCAAGTGGAGCTTACAATCTAAGGTTCCTATCACATTTACACACAGTAGTGTCCATTTTATCAGGAGCCAATTCACCAGTGCCTGTATATTGTTGAGTATGGGTGGAAACTATGCAGACACCATACAAACTACTTGCAGATACTACTAGAAGTGCTACCCACCATTTATCATTTGCACTTAGGGGTTAATAAACCCCCTTATTAATGCCTTCAAATATATTTATTTCTTTATGTTGTCTTCTAGCCAGTGTAAAAACATATAGTTCTTAATTTTTTTGCATTATAAATAGCACTTGTCTTTACTATGACAACCAACAGCTTTGGATTAGTCATCAATAACATGCAATAAAATGCAAAAAGGGTTAAAACAGATTGATTCAGTTGGGCAGTACTAATGGAATGAGCTGTTCTTATAATATTAAAAAGCATACTGTTTTAATACATATTTGGTTAATTTCATATGGTACACTGCCCCACTGAGAATGTGCCATTTTTTAGTATTTGGTGGAAACAACTTTTATCTGTGCACCCAGGCCTAGATTTACATACCTGCCGCCCCTAGGCCAGCTCTGCTCTTCACCCCATCCCTTTCTGGTTTCCCCCTCTGCTATCCCCTCCCCTTCCGGTTTCACCCCCGCTGTCCCCTCCCCTTCCAGGCGCCGTCCTCTCCCCTCTTCTTCCTCCCTGCCAGGCACTGTCCCATCCCTTCCCCCTGCCAGATGCCATCCTCTTCCTGTGCGTTCATGCAAGTCTTCCTAGTTGGGCGTGCGTCTGGCGTGTGTCTCCAGTGCTAATAGAGATGGCTGGCTGGACGGCATGCCGCCCCTCAAATTCTGTCGCCCTAGGCCCGGCCTTTGTTGCCTCTCCACAAATCAGGGCCTGTGTGTACCTTAAAAAATATTGTTATATGCTGGGTTATTAGTCATAAGAACTGGGGGAATGTTACAAAAATGGTTTCTGTTCTTTAAAAACACAGGTTGTGCAATGTACAGCATTTTAAATATATTGATTACTTTAAGGGGCAGATTTATCAAGGGTCGAAGTGAAAATTCTAATTTTTAATTCGAACTTCAAGGTAATTTTAGTGTACTTCGACTAGGGAATAGTCCAAATTTGCTTTGAATTTGAAAGAAATTCGAAAATTCAAATATCATGTACTGTCGCTTTAAAAATTCTACTTTGACCATTCACCATCTAAAACCTGCCGTATTGCTGTTTTAGCCTATGGGGAACCCTTCTAGAACCTATTTGTCATTTGGTAGACTTTGAAAAATCTAAGTTTTTTTTTGGAAAATACTGATCGAATACAGCCTTTTCACCCAAAGTTGAAAAATTGTTGTTTTTTTTCAATAAATTTCGGTTGGTCTTCTTTCATTCAAATTTCGAGGTGATGGGAGTTTAAAAAAAGCTCAAATCACCTTGAAATTTGACCCTTGATAAATCTGCCCCTTAAAGGAAAACTATACCGCCCAAACAATGTAAGTCTCTATAAAAAGATATTGCATAAAGCAGCTCATATGTAAAACCCTGCTTCATGTAAATAAACTATTTTCATAATAATATACTTTTCTAGTAGTATGTGCCATTGGGTAATCATAAATAGAAAATTGCCATTTTAAAAAATAAGGGCCGCCCCCATGGATTGTATGATTCACTGTGCACATAAACAAACCAACAAACCATACTTGTTAGGTCACATGAGCCAATTAACAGACAGAGTTGTGTCTTTTGCTTCCACACTTCTTCCTGTTACAGTTAGAGTTGTAGTATTTCTGGTCAGGTGATCACTGATGGTGGTTCAAGGCAAGAGATGTAAAAGGACAATATTTACTTAAATATATATTCCAGTTTGGTAAGATTGTTTAATATGCCACTTAATAAGATGTAAACTATCTGTTGCTTAAGTGTTCATTTTGGGGGTATAGTGTTCCTTTAATGTACGGATATAGTATCTTTTATCTGGCTGCTTGGTACCTGGGTTTTTCTGGATAAGGCATCTTTTTGTCATTTGGACCACCATACCTTAAATCTGCTCAAAATCCTTTAAATATTAAATAAATCCAATAGGATTGTTTCGCTACCAATACGGATTCATCCTGCTTAGTTACCATCAAGTACAAGTTACTGTTTTATTATTAGAGAAAAATAATTAAATCATATCTTAAAATTAGAATTATTTGCTTAAAATGGAGTCTGTGCTAGATCCAGTCTAGGTAAAGGGCTTTTTGTATAAGTTATAACATATCTATCTATCTATCTATCTATCTATCTATCTATCTATCTATCTATGAGTACCTAAGTTTTCATACTTATACCTTTAAATGTATTTGTTATTGACATAAATATTATGTCACTTAGATAGTACTTGCTTTTATTTTGTAGCAATGGCTATATCAAGACATTACTATTCTAAAAGAAAAGAATGTATTTTCACCTTTCCAGCAATGGGTGGTTAGACATCACGCCTCACTTAGGATATACAATTCAGTTGTTGCCTTTTGTTTATAAAAAAAACCTACACAGTGGAGTGCAGATACTGGCAGTACTACAGACTAAATAAGGGTAAGCAAACACGAGTCTAGTTCATATTAGGAAAAAAAACAAGGTATATGAGAATATAATAAGGGGCAGATTTATCAAAGGTCAAATTTTGAAGTTATGAATAAGAATTTTTAATTTTTAACTCTAATAAATTTGAATTTTACTCACAACTCGAACGGGAGGTTATTTATGAAAAAACTCGAACTTCTAACATTTGATTGAATACGACCCGAAAATCCGAATAAAATTTGAATTGCGTTTTCCTTCGGAAAAAAAAGCAATTAACATATTCAAATGGTTCAATTCTGCCATTGATTTGTAAATGAACTCGGCAGGTTTTAGGTGGCGAATATTTGAATTAGAACTGTTTCCAGTGTCGAGGTGTGATAAATCTCACATTCAAATTCGAATACGAGTTTGTGAATTAAAATTCATATTTTGATTAAAACCTTTTTTTTTTCTTTCGAAAATTCAAATTTACCATTCTAACCTTAATAAATCTGCCCCTAAGTGGAGCCAATGGAAAGAATTTGCATTGGACATTTTCCTCCCACCAACAACAAAGATTATAGATGCACTGAAATGACAGAAGGCAATAAATAGGAACATTACTAAGAACACCATGCAGGGAAAATCAATTATCAGTAAATGCAGAAAAATTGATCCTTTTGTAGATCCTTAGAGTGATTTGCAGCACATTTAATACATATGGCCCTTGCTACCCAGTGAATATGGCAGCTGTGCTGAGGTGCTCCCAGATCTCTAACTTTCCCTGCACAGTAGCAGAATGTACAGTGTTGCCACAGCAGATTTTATTTCTGTAAAAAGATATGTATTTTATTAAGTGCAGCTTTTGTTTGATGAGATTTAGGGCTGAAGGCAACAGTGAGAAATACAGTTGGGATATGAGAAGATTCACACAACATCAAGAATATCTGATACATTTTACTTTCTGATGTTGTTTGACTCAAATTGCGACAACTGGAGAAATATAACACGCCACCTACTGGCTGAAGTTTTATAATGGTCAGCAGTATGCCCTGGGCAGACACATCAGCGCCTTCAAAAAATATGAACTGGCCTACTGTCAGTCTGTGTGGAAAACTATATTAAATAAATAGACAACACAGAGTACAAGGCCATTAAACAAATCAGCTGAATTTAAAGGAAAACTATACCCCCAAAATGAATACTTAAGCAACAGATAGTTTATATCAAATTGAATGACATATTAAAGAATCTTACCAAACTGGAATATATATTTACATAAATATTGCCCTTTTACATCTCTTGCCTTGAACCACCATTTCGTGACTCTATCTGTGCTGCCTCAGAGATCACATGACCAGAAATTCTACAACACTAACTGTAACAGGAAGAAGTGAGGAAGCAAAAGGCAGAACTCTGTCTGTTAATTGGCTCATGTGACCTTACATGTGGTTTGTATGTGTGCACAGTGAATCTTACGATCTCAGGGGGCGGCCCTTATTTTTTAAAATGGCAATTTTCTATTTATGATTACCCAATGGCACATACTACTAAAAAAGTATATTATTATGATAATGGTTCATTTACATGAAGCAGGGTTTTACACATGAGCTGTTTTACTCAGTATCTTTTAATAGAGACCTACATTGTTTGGGGGGTATAGTTTTCCTTTAAGTATGATAACAATTTGGGAACTCTATTCCACTCTATGGATAACTTTTCCTGATTAAGGCTGATAGTTCCTCTATGCTAGTGGTACAGTTAGGGGAAGATTTATCAAGGGTCAAATTCCAAAGTAATGGGAGTTTTTTTGAACTTCCATAACTTCGAAGTTCGAACAGAATAAAATTGAATTTTTAGCGCATTCGATCGAATTTGAGTCAAAATTTTTGCCCCAAAAAGCTTTGATTTTTCAAAGTCCACCAAATTACTCCAGATAGGTTCTAGGAGGTCCCCCATAGGCTAAAACAGCAATTCGTCAGGTTTTAGATGACGAATGGTCGAAGTCGAAGTTTCAAAGAAACAGTAACTTGATACATTTCGATATTTGAAAAGTCAAATTTTTTTCAAATTCAAATAAAATTTTTACCTATTCGATAGTCGACTTCAAATTTTCACTTTGACCCTTGATAAATCTGCCCTTTAGTGTACTAAACATGCCAATCTTCATCTTTAAACAAGATATTTAAATATGCTTTGGGGCTACTTCGACCACCGAATTGGCTACTTCGACCTTCGACTACGACTTTGAATCGAACGATTCGAATTAAAAATCGTTCGACCATTCGATAGTTGAAGTACTGTCTCTTTAAAAAAAACTTCGACCACCTACTTCGCCACCTAAAACCTACCGAGCACCAATGTTAGCCTATGGGGAAGGTCCCCATATGCTTTCCTAGCAATTTGTGATCGAAGGAAAATCGTTCAATCGATGGATTAAAATCCTTTGAATCGTTCGATTCGAAGGATTTAATCGTTTGATCGAACGATTTTTCCTTTGAACGTTCGATCAAAGGAATTGCGTTAAATCCTTCGACTTCGATATTCGAAGTCAAAGGATTTAACTTCGATGGTCGAATATCGAGGGTTAATTAACCCTCGATATTCGACCCATAGTAAAAGTGCCCCTTAATGTGGCCAGAATTGATTTACACACAATACTTTTAGTTATTATCCCTATATCAACACATATGTTGCAGAATGTAATTGTTCTGCTCAGCATCAACCTTTAAACAGGCATGTACATACATGTAATTAGCCCATGTGCTCTATTTCTTTATGCAAATCACATAATGCAAATTTCACTAATAGCCTTTATTTTATTATTTATATGTGTGTGTAAATCTTTGGTACAAATTATACACAGTGATGAGCAAAACTGATGCATTTTGGAAAATATGCAAAACTGCAGAAAAATTTGCGAAATGTTAACATTTTGCCAAAATTCCCCCAAATGCATTAGAGTCAAAAGGAAGGGGTTGCATTTTTTACAGCCAAACAAAAGGCACATTAGAAATTCTAATTTGTGTGATACATGTTTCTAATGGTTACCAATGATCCTTTCCGGCTCAGTAGTATGTACATGCAATATTAAACCCCCACAAATGTCATTAAATCTATCTATTGATAGACAGATATATATATTTTTTTTTCTTGCCAAATTTTGTGCATGAGAAAGGTTGTAGAGTATTTGTTGTGGAGCATAAAAGACAACAAGTTTGCTCTATTAGCAGTAACCAATAGCAACCAATAAGATGTATGCTTTTCAGTAGGTGACAGAAATGCTTCCTGCTGATTGATTGTTATGGGTTACTGCTCAGAGGACAAACTTATTGGGTTATTTACTAAACTCTGAATTTATCTGGTCAGGATTTTTGGTGCAAAACTCGAATGTTTCAAGATTTATTAAAGCCCGATGCTGCAAAAAGCCTGAATCCGAAAATCCGCCCTCTCAGACATGCCGAGGTTGTGTATAAGTCAATGGCAGAGGTCTTTATCATGTTTTCTGTGGTCTGCTATGGAATTAGCCTGAAAATCCGACCATTTCAGGCTATTCGGGAAAAAGGCTGAAAAAAATTGAGCGATGTGGTAAAAAAACACGAAAAAATCACACGATTCAGGTTTTCGCTCGATTTTATCAAGTCTTTACCCGAACCGATTATATCAAGCTTTTTTAATAATAAATAATGTAAATCAGATATTGGAGTTTGGTCATGTTTTTTTCATTTTAAAAATGAGATAAATTCAGATTTTAGTAAATAACCCTCTGTAAGGAGTCACCCTGGTGGTCTAGTGGTCGGCGGGAACATCTGTCGCGCTTCTGGTGGGGACGCCCGCCGCGTGCATCCTTTTCTTTTTTGACCCTTGCCTGCTTGCCTGACTATTCTGAACTCTGTAATCCTGACCCTAGCCTGCCTGACTATTCTGTTCTCTCCAATCCTGATCCTTGTCTGACCTGCTTGAACTCTGCCTGTACCGACCCGGCCTGTCTGACCCCGCTATTCCGTTGGCTCCTCCTGAGTTGTGTGGCCTTCCATCCAAAATCCTTGGTAAACAATCATGCCCCTTTGCTCAGAGCTCTTGCTTGGCTCCTCTTTTATTAAGACCTGGCAGCATCCAATTAGCGGAGGGCTTCTACAGGCGAAAGCGCAGTCAAGACCAGGGAGCCTAGCACTTGTTCTGGATTTAGGGTGCCGATCGTGACACCCTCCCTGAGTCTTTTATTACATAACCCTATAGATTTTAATGGTACAGCAATTTAAGAATTATCAACAAATTTTCAATGTGTTAGTAGAATTATAGAAAGCTTTTCATTCACACAAACAATGATGTGCCCATTGGTTTAAAAGGATGAGGCAGGATCAGCCTCCTGATTTTTTAGTTGGAGAAGCCCTAACAAAAAGGTGTTATATAAAAAACATTTCTGAAACTGCAAAACATGTTGACCTTTAATAAAATTGGCTGTATTAGTTTTTTTGACTAATGTTTTGAACTCCTCTAAGACCTTTCTCTGAAGAGACTGAAATGTTGGTCAAATAAACTGTAACTTTTTGCTTATTATTTATCTTATTCCAGCGACTACAAAGCTTTCTACATTTTATCTTCTGCATATTTGTTTTAATATTTTGGGGAATATTGCTATTTAGTTTATGGTGACTGTGTTTAATGGAAATAACTCCTGCAGTGAAACAATCGATAAATCACAGTTCTTATTATATCGCTAAGAAAGATCCAGCCTAATTAATACAGAAGACCCCAGGAGACTAAGGCTCAAGCTGGCTGGTAATTAGAGATATAGTATGTAAGTGAAACGTTGACTACACTTATGAAAGACCACCAGGGACAAAACTAATTAAAAGCAGTTATATTCCATTGGAAATCAATTTTTCCTCTTCTTAATACAATGTCCGAGCCCTGTTATTTAACTTTGTCTACTTTAGAGTTCTTTTAAACACTCTGTTCTGTTTATTAAGCATCACAATAGTAAAATCAGGCGCAGTTTGCAAGTTGTCCAACTTTGGCAGACGTGTTTCATTCCTTCATCAAGAAATTCAATGTCAATCAAAGCAGCAGTGAAATTTGTTCAGCAGCTCAGGGCTGGTAAAATCTCATTATTTCTTTTAGGTACATGGAGAAACTCTTTTGGGCAAAATGAGAGAAGAACATATCAAAATTTTAAAACTGACTAGTAATTGTCAAAGACATTAAAACGGTGGGATTTCTGTGACATATTGTTATTTTAATCACATTTCCATTACTATATTCGCAAAAACTGTACATGAGTCCGAAACATTTTGAAATTTCATGTATTTTCTAAATGGAAGTGTGTCAAATCAATAACAAATAGCAATTAATGACTTACAGACCCCAGGTGACTACCCAGATTGTCTTTATGTTAATCCACCACAGGTCCCCTATCTCACGCATCTTTCAGGGAGCCCTGGCAGGTGCAGGTGCTGATTATATGGGTGCAGTTTTGCATCTGTGGCAATAATAAATTCAACAGAAGGTCAATTTGCATGTTACAAAAAAAACACACAGTATCAATATTTAGGCAGGAGTCCACATCTGATTTCTGTAAATCCTCCATTAAGCCAAAGGCAGTGTCGGACTGGCCCGGCGGGATACCGGGAAAATACCCGGTGGGCCCCGACCCTAGTGGGCCCCGCCGGGCCAGTCCCCCTCTCCCAAACTGTTTTTTAAAAATAATAAAAAAAAATTCGGCGCATAGTAGCGCCGTTTGCGCATGCGCGCCGTTTCCGTTTGCGCATGCGCGCCGTTTGCGCATGCGCGATGCGCCGAGCAGGGATTCGCCGAACAAGTAGGTAGCGGGGCCAGAGGGGGGCCCTGGACACCAGTCCCGGTGGGCCCCGGACCCCCCAGTCCGACCCTGGCCAAAGGGACAAATCAGCATACAAAAGATTATATCCAAAGGCTTTTCATTAGTTAAAACAAAGTATTTATTTAAATTACATTAAAATTACGATACATACTGACCCCACATGGCCCACCTTACTCGTTTTGTAACCTCCGGCACTTAGAGACACCTATGACTAAGTGCCGGGGGGTACGAAACGCATAAGGTGGGCCATGTGGGGTCAGTATGTATCGTATTTTTAATATAATTTAGATAAATACTTTGTTTTAACTAATGAAAAGCCTTGGGACATATATCTTTGGATATAATCTGAAAAAAAAACACAGTACACATTAAGCAATGGTGGCTATCTGTTGGTGGTTGGATTTATTAGTTGTGCTTGTATTTGTAAGATGGTCATTTATAGAGAGTACTTTTTGGTTAAACATAGTTACTTAGGGGGTTATTTACTAAACTCCGAATGCAAAAATGACGAAAAACTTGTGATTTTTTTTATAAAACTGGACTTTTAAAAAATCTCAAATTTTCAGAATTTATTAAACCCCGTGGATGGAAAAGTCCAAATCAGAAAATCCGGCATCTCAGACCTGTCGAGTTTGCATATAAGTCAATGGGAGAAGTCCCAATGTTTTTTATGATGTGCGCTGGGTTTTGTGCAATACCCCAAAGTTTTATGAGTTTTCGGACAAAAATCTGTGTTCTCAGGTGAAAAATCTGAAAAAATTGTGAAAATCGGATGAGAATTCTAAAAAAATCTGATTTTTCCCCGCAAAGCAAATTTTCAGGAAAATCTAATAATAAATAAGCGTAAAAAAACAGAGAGGATTTGATCAGAGTTTGTAGCAGAAAATATTGAGATGAATTCGGACTTTGATAAGTAACCCCCTTAGTGTAGTAGTAAATTCCATTACCAGTCGGCCAGAGGTAATATCAAATTCACAGATATGTTTTTAAGAAATTGGCAACACAAGAGTCTTTTTTTTCCTACTGAAAAAGCAGTTGCACCCTAGTGGATAGGAGCTCCTCTAACAATGTAAGGCATGTGTGCCCTCAGCAAAAAATGCACATGATTTTGCTTTTCCATTGACTCCAAAGCAATTCAACAAATTTTCCCGTTGGTTTGCAAATTCGGACAGAAAGAGAAACATGGTAGATTTACTCTACTCAACAAGACTTGAAAGTAAGGATATATGTTTTATCGTTAGCCCAAAAGTAGAAAAAAGGTACCAAAAAAAGCCCATAGTCTAATTTATTTTGCTACAAAATAGTTGCCCATTGACTATACTGTCTAAATTTAATTTGACATATTTTCCTACAAGTTTTTTGGGTGAAGCAAAACAGGACAAATTCATTCATCACTACTTAATTACTTACTTATGACACTGATGCTGACTATTGGAGACTGCTCAGCAATGCCAAATGAGGGTTAAAAAGCTCAGTGCCACTGTCAAGTGGAACATAATAAAAACATTTGTTCAAAAGAAATATATTCTTACGAGTTACTGCCCTTTAAAGGACTAACAATGGCAATACTTAATCACATAGTTTGGTGTTGACGCCAGCTCTTGCATTGCAGAGAAGGGTTGGGCAGATTAATTAGCAATGGACGATGTAGAAGAATAGCATGCCTTAATACCGACCCAATATAGTGCCATGTAGTGCCTTTCTTAGGCAGACTAAATCAACCTTAAAACTCTCGTATACCAAGCCACCTTGTGTTCTCATGTCCTGATTCTGGACAGTATAAAAAGAAGCATTGGGCAATTCATTCATCGAAATCAAGTGCAACACACTAGCACTTTTTTTAAAAAAAAAATATTTTTACACTTTTCCATGTGTGGTCTATGCAGGTTGATCAGGGCACCTTTGAAAGAAGATATTAATAACCACCCTTCAATTTACAGCCACTTAGGTTAAGGTGATACATAAGTTTTGCTGCATGCCCCTCTATTCTTTAGGAAAACAGTAGAGGTTGTCTATTAAACGTGGGGGTTTATTTGCCTTTTATAGGCTCAGTACATTAACAGAGAATTTCCTCTGTCCTTCATTTTGATTAAGTTGACTACAATATTTAACTGACGCAGCCCCTATAAGTTCACTGGTGGTGTCAACTTAAACTGAGGAAGTTCTTATTAATGTATCGAGCATGTGGTTTACATTAGACTCTATATTGAAACACTGGAGATACCAGTCATATCAAATAGGATCAAGATACCATTCTGTATATCCATTTTATGTGGCTGCAAATGGAAGTATAAACCATCACACACATATTTTCTTCCCTATTTTATCTGGTTTTTAGATCTTTTATATCAAACCTATGAAACCAAGTGTGATGTATATGTTAACAATCCCTGGGATTCATGTAAATCATATATGTATAATAAAATGTAGGTTGCACAATTCCATTATCAAATGGCCTAATTAGAGGAAATCAAGCAGCGATACAGTATTGATCCCCAGGGCACATGTATATCATTAAGATGCTTTAATGCTTGAATGCCTTACAGCTTCCAGAGACTTACAGCAATTGTTTTCACATTCAATTTCTACTCTAGTCTCTCTATTAACAAAGTTATGGGATTTCCCAGCTACATCATAAATCACTGATGGTTCTGGCTGAGATTTAGTTTATAAAGCTGTAGTTGTGTGTTTTAAAGGCAAACTAACCTAAAAATTGTACTTTGCTTGGAATATATTTGCTAGACATAGTTGTGTCTTATCACTGCCTCTGAGCAATTTTTGGAGAGTGACTAGCCTATCATTGATCTGTGTTATGTACGTCCCATGACACAAGTCAGTGGTATCAGATCATTTACTAAACTCTGAATGCAAAAAATTTTTTTTAAATAAAATCGGACTTTTAAAAAATTAAGAATTTTTCGGGATTTATTAAACCCCAAGGATGGAAAAGTCTGAATCAGAAAATTCGGCATCTCAGACATGTCGATGTTGCATATAAGTCAATGGGAGAAGTCCCAATGATTTTTTGATGTGAGCTGCGTTTCGTGCAATACCCCAACGTTTTTGGAGTTTTCGGGCAAAAAAGCATAAGAAATCGGAGTTTTCGGTGAAAAATCCTAAAAGATCAAATATAATAATAAATAAGCGTAAAAAAACGAGCGGATTTGATCGGAGTTTGTAGCAGAAAATGTTGAGATAAAATCGGATAAATAACTCCCTTAAGATATTCTTTTGTAAAGGATTTTCTTTATCAAAGAAAAGATAAAAGCACTCACAAGGTCAGTTTTGTAAAAAAGGCTCTTTACTGAGGCAAAATGGACGATCCTCTCGGGACCTTCGTCAGGAGATCCTGGAGGATCCAAACGCGTCAATATCCATTGAATGTCTGGCGAATTGACTGATGGGTGGTAAGTTCCAGTATTGAACATTTGTGTGTATATATATACATATATATATATATATATATATATATATATATATATATATATATATATATATAGTCCTCTAATCCTGTTGGTTCATTCTGTAACCCTTGATGAAAATTTAATAATTTAATTTAGATAACATAGAATTGTGGAACCTTTACTCTTTCAATGTAGGATGCTAGAAGTTATAGTACACAATTTTGTTTAGCACGGCAACCCTGTTCTCCTTCAAAGGTAGCCCGGTGCTCAGCTGGGAGATCAGCACCCCACTGTATAATGGCTTCAAGGTATTAAACCACAACAGAGCAATTCAATGTTGGGGGCTTTATGAATAAATTCACTGCCAGCTTAATACCTTGCTGAAAGTTATAGTACATAGAAACTGTACCTGTATGCCAATGTATTCCATACAAAGTAGGGGAAAATGGAAGTATTTCAGAGACATAAACTGCCATTGTTACAGCAATTATTCCCCATTTATACACTGCATCTGTTTATCTACTTCAGAGACATGAAAGTCTCATCAAACCTTTATGAGGATTTGATCCAGCTTGTATCAGGTCACAGATTCACTGAGACTGAGTCACTTTCTGGCTTAGATGGGGCTTTATCCTCTCTCATTTCTGAAGAATTAAAACATAATTATGCGAAAATATTTATAGAGATTTGAATAAAATGAGGTTAAAGTCAGTGCGCTGTGTTGAGTTAATGCTAATTACTGCACGGGTCTTCCAATTCCAAATGTACAAGGTGACTTTTGAAAAATTATATGTGAATCGTTGGCATTTAATTAGATTCCAGTTATTACCAACAGGAACTAAACTACCTGCAAGATTAGATTCCTGTTAAACCTGCAGACGTTTTATGAAAATCTTGTTTCTATATTTTAAAAGGTCTGAAGAAAAGTTTGTACAACTTCAAAAGAGACCAATATAACATTTTGGGTAGAGAACCTTCAAGTAAAAGGAAAGTTTAGCATTTGCTTGATGTTTCAATGCATGTTTAGTTTAACATATGGCCACAGGGTACCCTCCAAACTATAGAAACTACCATGGTTCATGCTCTGCTGAAATAAAATTAAATATCAGCCACAGATTCTAAAAGAATTCTTCACCAAGCATCATCTCCTGGGAGAAGGTACTTGGTACTCATACAAATCATCTTAAACAATTGTATATTTTTTAATATAAGCAGTTGGCCTGTATAACAAACTTAAAGTGGACCTGTCACCTACACATAAAAAACTGCATAATGAAAGTCCTTTCCAAATTAAATATGAACCCCAACATTTTTTTTCATTAAAACATCCATACCTGTTATAAAAGTGTTTAAATAGCTAAACTGTCAATCAAATATTACCTGCCCCGCCTCTATGCCCGTGGCATAGAGGCGGGCAGTCAATTACTTTCACTTTCCATTCAGCACTTCCTGGATGTCACTGCTCTCCTCACATTCCCCCTTCCCTCCTCAGGCTCTATAATTGTGTAGGGCTCTGCACATGGACATTAGGTCCCTCATTCTGGTTCATACACAAGATTTTGGGGTGATACACAATTTCCCTTAATAACCGTGTCCACAAAATGGCAGCTGCCTGCTTGTTGTGATTGTATAATTCCAAAACAGAAGGAAACAAAATGTAAATAATAAATACAGTGTAAGTAAAGTTTATTTTGCTCAACTAACATGATAGAAAAGAATTTGAAATTATTTCTTAGGGTGACAGGTCCCCTTTAAAACATGTCTACCTGCCATAACATGGAAAATGTTGTCCTCCTAAAACGCTCAGCAGCATTTTAAGCCAATGACAAGAAGGCTTCCATAAAAGCCCTATTGTAGCAATTTGAAATGTTTAGGTACAGTAGATGTTTCGACGTACAAGTGTTGTCTAAGAAATGTTAAAAGTACTACAGTACAAAGAATTGTCAGGCTTATGCATTGCAAGGAAAATAAACCCAACAATTACTGGAGAATACTGGAGCAATAGCCTAAAATTAAGTTAGTGCCCGATTATATATCTATATCCTTAGAGTGACTAGACTGAATTTATAGTTCTTGACCTCTGATGCCATCAGCCATTATTCTTTCTGTTCCTGACCTGGAAAATGCTTTTTTTGGAGAGGTTCCTAGATCAACTGTCTTCTGGGTTCTTAACTAATTATTGCCCTCCAGTAAAGAGTTGTGTGTTGTGTTTTATCCTTTCCTTTCTTCTGTTTTTGCTGGGAACACAGCCGTGTTTGGCCTGGTGGCCTAAGAGAACCAGAGGACTTGTTGCAAAGGGACACAGATATAGTTTAAAATATACAGTATTTTAAGGGGTAGTTATTTGATTGTGATGAACTAGTATTATAGTGAATTAGGATTATGGTATAGTTGTCCAACAACATTGGTGAAGGCATCTGCATTAAATAAGCTGTTCACCTTTAAATTAACTTTTAGCTTGATATAAAGAGCGATGTTCTGAGACAATTTGCAATTGGTTTTTATTATTTCTAGTTTTTGAACTAGTTATTTAGCTTTTTATCCAGCAGCTCTCCAGCTTGCAATGCCAGTAATCTAGTTGCGATGGCCTGAATTACCCTAGCAACCATACACTGATTTGCATAAGAGACTGGAATATGAATAGGAGAGGCCTGCATAGAAAGATGAGTGATAAAAAGTAGCAGTCACAATTAATTTGTAAGCTTGTTTTTAGATGGGGTGAGTGACCCACTTTTGATGGAAAGAGTCAGAAGAAGAAGGCAAAGAATTTAGAAACTATGGAAAAAATGAAGGCCCATTGAAAAGTTGCTAAAAGTTAATTTAAAGGTGAACCACCACTTGAAGGTGTCACTTGGAAAATGTATTTACAGTATCTAGGTTCAAGAAAACATGTTGTGTATGTGTGCGCCTTACTCCATAGAGAAATAACATTGTACAACTGTAACCTAAGACTAAATGAATAACTGATAGATTTTTGACTAAACCCAAACAAGTGCTATATGGATATGTTTGGGCCAAAGGGCTTTACATTTGAGTGAGATATATTCACCCAAAAATACAGTCACGGTTATTAAAGGAAAACTATACCCCCAAAATGAATACTTAAGCAACAGATAGTTTATATCAAATTGAATGACATATTAAAGAATCTTACCAAACTGGAATATATATTTACATAAATATTGCCCTTTTACATCTCTTGCCTTGAACCACCATTTCATGACTCTATCTGTGCTGCCTCAGAGATCACATGACCAGAAATACTACAACACTAACTGTAACAGGAAGAAGTGAGGAAGCAAAAGGCAGAACTCTGTCTGTTAATTGGCTCATGTGACCTTACATGTGGTTTGTATGTGTGCACAGTGAATCTTACGATCTCAGGGGGCGGCCCTTATTTTTTAAAATGGCAATTTTCTATTTATGATTACCCAATGGCACATACTACTAAAAAAGTATATTATTATGATAATGGTTCATTTACATGAAGCAGGGTTTTACATATGAGCTGTTTTACTCAGTAACTTTTAATAGAGACCTACATTGTTTGGGGGGTATAGTTTTCCTTTAAGCACTCTAGTCTCACAGGTGCAGGCCATTGTTTCTTATGGCCACGTCCTCAAACATATAAAGTGTATAGGGATTGTTGAATTTTAAACAATATTTAAATAGTTTTTTTCAGAATTATATACTTATACTTATATATGCATGCATCACTTATTAAGTTAACTAATATGATATATAGGATATTTCACAGGCAACGAAAGCCTCACATTGTATGACTCTCATAATTTAGTTTTGTGCTGAGAAATTACTGGAAAAAATAGAAAAAAGACCCCCATTAATTTTTCAGTATACCACTGCAGTCAAGATGTATTTAATATATAGGCATGGCACAGGAAAAGATCCCTAGGTCTTTAGGGATCTTATCTGAGATAATCCATGTTATACTGAAGAGATCAAGGAGAATGAAAAAGCTGAAACAATAGCATCCAAACTCCCACACCCCTTTATGCTGTTATAAATAAGATTTCTGGAGGTGTAAACTATTAATTAAGGCAGACAAAAGATGCAACAGATATATAATCTCTTCCTACACATATTGTTCTATAGGCATCCTTACTGCTTCTCACTAACAGTCTGCATACGTTGAAAGACCCTAACTCCTGCCTGATTATTTCGCCTGTGAACAAGATCATGCCAGGGCGCTGGCCATCATATCAATGATTGACAGGTGATGACTTTATTATTTAATGGGTCCCTTAAAGGAACAGTGACATCAAAAAATTAAAGTGTTTCAAAGTAATACAAATAGAATGCAGTGTTATACTGGTACTGCACTGGTAAAACTGCTGTGTTTGCTTCAGAAACACTACTATTGTTTATATAAATAAGCTGCTGTGTAACAATGGGGGCAGCCATTCCAAGGAGAAAAGGCTCAGGTTACACATCAGATAGCAGATAAGCTCTGTAGAACATAATGGTGTTATATGTTATCCACTGTGCCATATAACCTTTTTTCAATTTCTGCCATTGCTACACAGCAGCTTGTTTATATGAACTATCAGTGCAGGGCAACAGTACATGATATTTTCATTACTTTAGAACAGTTTTTTGGTGTTACTGTTCCTTTAAAAGTATTTTCAAGCTGGGACACTTGACTAGAAAGTGAATTATTTTACCAAACATTTCTGTTTTTCTAACAAATGGCTCATTTATAGTATGGTTAAAAGAACGGGACTGGATTTCCACCTTGGGTGCCCCTAGGCCGCAGGTTCCTGGCACCCCCATCCCTCATGAGCAATGTACCCCCCATGAGCTGGCATGGATTATGCAGAGCCCCACGTCCTTAAAATGTGGCTGGGTGGCGTGCTGTCCCTAAAATCTTGCTGCCCAAGGCACCAGCCTTTGTAGCCTCGCCACAAATCTGAGCCTGAAAACACTACATTTCAAGGACTTAAATGCTCAGGGTCCCATTCTATTGTGAGTGTAGGGCTAGGAGCCATGGTATAATTACAGAGAAAGCAGACCCTTGCAGGGGGGCCCAGGAGTGTAGGGGGCCCAGTTAGGTATAATTAAAAGGTACCTTCAATATATCTGGGTAGAAATGGTCAACTTACACAGCTTTTCAGGTCCAAAATTAAATTTACTGTGGGACCCAGTAACATCTGGTTGAGTCAAAATTCCATGCAGCATGGGCTTGCACCTATGTCTTACATCTATCGTTAACACTAAATTTGCTCTTATAACCTGAAAATGGGTCACAGGAAGAAGCACAAAAAAGAGCATTGGAACCATTTACATAGGTCTCTTTAAGGAGACCACTACATTCCTTTAGTGGTAATGACAGGTTAAAAAGATTCTTATGGGAGCCATGTAGAGACTCTAAAAAAAATACAACAGCCTTCCAGGCTCTGGTACATCTGATATGAGCTGATTATGGGGATGAGGTATAGGGGCTTAAGCTGGCCATAGATGCAAAGATCCGATCGTACGAATCATCGTACGATCGGACTTTCCCATCTCCCGACCCGCCACTAACCATTCAGATCAAAGTCTTACCAGTCAGATTAGTTAAAGATCAGCAATGTTCTGCCCCTGACAGCAATCGTACGATATCTATGTCCAACCAAAGCTAGTGACAGTCTCCCACTGAAAATCATAAGATCGGCAATACACGCAGAGATATTATCGGCAGCCGACAGAAATTTTCTAACCTGTCCGATCGACCAAACGACCGATCTCCGACGGACGAAAAATGTCAGGACTCTCCACACACGGTTCGAAAATCATACGAATCCTCGATTCGTACGATCAGATCTTTGCGTCTATGGCCAGCTTAAGATTCAGCAGAAGCCAACTGTCCTTGGGCTACACAATCAACATGAATATGAGCACTCAGAATCCTTCCACATGCAACAATAAGTGGTGCAGAGGCACATGTAATGTAATCAATGTAATGATGTTTATTGGTGCAGTAGCTGAAAATATCATTGCACAGTTAACCAAACAAACAAAAAAAAGACAAGAAAACAGCAGTTTAAACTCTTTTTACCTACACGAAAAAAAACTGTCTTCAGAATGGCCATATGTTATAGTTAGGAACAGGGCACAGTTTCCATTCAGGATGCCTTTCATATTGTGTGATTATTAAAGTGATATAGAAAGAAATAGGAATGCTGGATACAAAATGTTAAAGACAACCTGTTTCCTTCTGTCGTCAGTGCCAGGGAGCCAGAGCAGAGAAACATTTCCATAGCAATCTGCCCACTCACATTTAGTGAATACATCAAATGGAAAACTGAAATTTCCTTTGACACTTCATGCTGCTACTAATTGTATGATAGTGAACAATTCTATGAAAAAATCAAAACTAAAACATATAAAATAAGAAATTAGTGAATGCTAATGGATGAGATCCTTCATTTGCATTTGTGTCATATAAATGTTCTCATAGCATATGTGCCATACTATTATTACATGTCACTTAAAGATCAGAGCCTGCAATTATAGGCAGAGTATATCTGAGGACCATTCATCTTGGGCTCTATTGCAAGAATACAAAGTACACAGCCCACATAGCACCTGTAGCCGCAAAGTAGCCCCTGGGACCAGGATGGTGTGTATGTTTTAGAACTGAAATGTAATATCTTGTGTAAGGCTATTGTAAGTTAGAGGGACTCTTTACTTACTTACTGTGTGTTACTGTGTGTTATCTTAGAAATTAGAGGCAGGGTACTGTTAAACTGCACTATTTCGCATTTCACAAGAATGGGCGCCAGTAGGTTTTATAACATAACCAGGACTTGTTTATTGAGAACAAGCCACAGAGGAGATCACTGAGATAACACAGGTTACAATTATTGAACAATTAGTATATACTGACAAACAACACTGTGAACAGAGTACCCCCCTCTATAGAACATCTCAAGAGGAATTATTAATTTCACCCAGACTCCTGTTTGATTGGAACCCAGGTAGAACAATCTAGCTCCTGAAGCCCACACACTGGTTCCCTCTCTGGGCCACCGGGAACCTAATCCCTCTAATAGTCCTTGGTGGAGCCCAAAACTGCTCAGCTAAATAGTTCTGAGCTAACTATCTCTTCAACAGAGACCTGGGATGGGAGATAACTGACCACTTGTTACATAGGGGAGTCTCTGGCAAAAAGCCCTCAGGGTCACCTGGCTTATCAAGATATATCTTAACACACTGCAATCTTTTGGCTAAACTAGGGAAATCTAAAAGTCATGAGTTGACCTAGGAAGGGTAACCTTTCTCCTTAGACCTGTCAGTGGTCAAACTTTAGGGTATTCCCCAATAAATGGAGAAACTATTTATCAGTACCCTACACTTGCATATATAAAACAAAACACAGTGTAATACTCAGTCTGTAATGGTTGTAACATTGGGTGCTGGCTGTATAACCCTAATGCCATGTGATAAAACAAGAAATAATGTCAGGGATGTTTCAGGTTTCAGAACAGAGATATACAAAGCCTTTGAGCTTTCTTTGTGCTATTACATGTTATTTTAAATAACTCCCTGGTGTTAACTTTAAATACTCCCTCTTACATTGCCTTGAATACTGGCCAAGGTCAAAAACATGTTTTTCGTGACAACTTTAATATTAGCAACTCACTCCAATGTTCTAGCAGTACTGCACACAAATCCTGAGCAGGGTAGAAATCTTCTTTTAACTCCATAGGATACATTTATGACCTCCGGAGGGCACAAGTGAAAAAACATCTTAGTACTCATCTGTGGAGCACTTTCACCCACTTTACACTGTGTTCTGAGTGATTGATAAAAACATATCGATGAGCAGGAAGGAGCGGATGCGCTCCCACAACAACCCTCGTAGAGTGCAGCCTGGTGCTCAGTAATGGAGGATTCGGGAACCTCCCATAGAGCGTATAGAACAAAGTTACCGTCACTCACGGCATTTGCTTGCAGGGAAACCCTTGCTTTTTATTATTTGTGTGGAAGTGCTTTTGCTCCAATAGAACAGAACTAGTGATGGGCAAATTTATTCGCCAGGCGTGAATTCGCGGCAAATTCCCGGGATTCGTCGCCGGCGCGAAAATTAACAGTTTTGCGAATTTTTCACAGTTTCGCGGATTTCGGCAAAGCGAAAAGCCCCAAATTCACCCATCACTAAACAGAACCTTTCATGCCTTTTGGAATTTAAGTCCCTTTAAGAGCCACCATTTGTTCAAGACCACCTTATTGTTATTATGGTCTATGACAAGGACGCAGGCAATTCAGGGCTTCTGGTTAGTTGAATGCCACTGATGGACTGAAGTGACAAAATAAGTTGAATTGCATTGGCAATAATGGTTTCTTTCCTTGCCTTCATCTAGTTTCTATAGAAAAAAATCTTGTTTTTTACCATTAGTCATCAATTAAACTGTAATCTTCACTGTCCCTCTCTCAACATCTTTGTGTCTTCATTCTTTCTTCATGCAGGAGATGGGTATCAGATTTTGGATTGCCAGTTAGACCCAATATATATTTTAGAGAAGCTCCTTTTTCTAGCAGATGTATTGAAGCTAACTCAAATTACTGATTCTAGCACAAACTAAATCTAACAAAATAACTGACATCAGCACAAATCCTGCATGTAGAGAGACAGAACTTCAGGTGCACTCTAATACATATTCTAGGCAGGCCTGGATTTCCCTTTGTGGTGCCCCTAACACTTAGGCAGTAAACTGCTCAGGGTAGAAGAGAATATTTTGATGCTCGCCTTGGAGGATCTTGTTTACTGTGCTTTTATCCAAATAATTCAATTTTCTTTTAATGATTTTTTTTTCTCTGTAATGATAAAAGCGTACTTGAACCAAACTAAGATGTAATTAATTCTTATTGGAAGCACAACCAGCCTATTGAGTGTATTTAATGTTAACATGATTTTCTAGCAGACTTAAGGTATGAAGACCCAAATTATGGAAAGATCCATTATCTGGAAACCCCCGGTACCAAAGATTTTGGATAACAGGTCCCATACCTGTAGTTTGTATATATATATATATATATGTGTGAAGGGTCAGGTTAATAAAAGTGTTTATATCTATTACAATCGCTAATGAAAATTATTTAAAGAATTAAGGAGATAGTTTCAATGTAACCATTGTATGCTTAGAAATGTGGTTGAACAGGATTAATTGATTTTTCAGTAGGTTTATATTGTTTTGTATTAGCATTTAAATAGAAAGTGCAGTTAGCAAATGCTTTCTTGCTTTAGCACCAATGTTTAACACTAGAATTGATTAAAATAAGGGAGCCATTAATCAGGCCTGCCTTCCTCAGCGTTTTCAAAAAGTAGCAATATTGGGCTCTGGTTTCCAAAATGGGCAACCGCTAGCTCTGGCTTTCCCTCTTTTAACACATAAGATGGTTTCAAATCATTGTATATTGCCCTTTTACATCTCTTGCCTTGAGCCACCATTTCGTGATGGTCTGTGACCAGAAATACTGCAGCTCTAACTGTAACAGGAAGAAGTGTGGACGCAAAAGACTGAACTCTGTCTGAATTGGCTCTTGTGATCTGATCTAGGGCCTTCCTTTATTGGGGCCTTGGTACCAGGCTTCCCAGCTGCATCCAAATAAGGAAAAGCATCCTATTTACTGTATCAAACTTCACAGGAAGCGGTCACCACCCATATGGTTCAATATTCAACACGTCTCATTCAAGGATCCAGAATACAGGTACAAGGACTTCCTAACCACGATAGAGGGGAGACCCTAATAGGGGAGTTAATAGGGGAGTTAATCATATTGGTCCCTACGTTGGCTTTTGGATCTTTCTGGATTACAGATTTCCTAGTATTTCCATAGCTGTGACTATTTTATGATTCTCAAATGGATACAATACACAGTGACCAGTAAACAGCAATGTACTCACATTACTTATCTTCACAGTAGTCTTTGGCCCCACTGATTAATCATTTAGTTTCTCCACTCATTTAAAATATATATCCGTATCATTCCCTGTACCAAATCATCCCTTCCAGTGTTTAAGTCCTAAAATCTTTTTCTCCACGGCAGCCCCTTATCGCCTATTGGTCTACATTGGTCTACTCAAAAGATTTGTATAGGATTGATAATTAAATGGATAGCTAACCCCAAATACAAAGTTGTGCAACTCATCTAACTCACAATTCTGTATAATGAGCTGCTCCTTATCTCAAAGCCTAACAAAAGCTGGAGCTGGGGGGAGAGAGGTATTTGTTTACACAGAGGGCTTCTCAATGTTTTGATCATTTGTTATGATTGTGCTTGTAAGGATTGAAAGTAGGATGTGACTTTAGTTTCAGTTTCAGATTGTGTCCTGTTTAGTGTAAGAAGTACATATTTCCTAATGAACACAATGGACAAAGTGTATGTGCAGCACAAGCCCTAATTCGACCTCTTCACCATCAGAGCAATACATTGCTGAAATTATTTGCTTGTTCATGTTGCAATGACAATGTAATGCATTTGCAGATTCCCTGGTGACTTTAATTCTGTTATTAAAACCTGTTAACAAGTTAATCCATGGCCAAATTGCATTTGCACTTTTTCTGAACCTTGATTCCCCGGCAGGACTAAAACTGCAAGCATGGATTTAACCTTTAATTATAAATTGGATGGAAGAGGTAAGCTCACAACATTTAGGGGCTCTATACTACTAAAACACATCTGCCCAAACCTACTGGGTTTCTTGTGTTCCTATTTCAGATTTTTGTTAAAGGGATAAACTTGATAGACAAACATTTTTACACCCCGCATTTCTATGTAACTAGGCAACTGTGTACCTACATACTCTGTGTGGAATAGTAAATATATAAAAGGGCGATGCCTGAGCCAATTAGAATGCAGAATCAAAAGAATCAACAAAGCTTTGCTAAGATGAAAGGATCTGAGAGCGGGGAATTGAAGCAAAGGAACCATTGTGAGCTCTCTCAGGCAGCAAATCTTTATTCCTATAATAGAGGTGAAATGCTGAATCTATTCTGCACAAAACAAATAACAGAAAAGAAAATTATGCCTGGTTTTTATTTATTCAGATAATATTTTGCTCTTTCACTAATATAATTTTGCTCGTAAGTTCTTTCTATGGCATATTAATATTTTGCATACCTTTTTAAAGCCAGGCTTTATGGTACCCGACTCATTTATAAGTATATTTATGAAAATGACTGCTAACATTTACACATTTACAGTAATGGCACATGTTTCCTTTTAGCCCCGTTTCACTATGCAGTTTCCCATACAACAGGTTTTGTGTTCATAGGACACACAACTGTCCATTGTAGTGGGTAAAGTGCAGTGTTTTAAATGTGTTAGTGTACTGAAAATTTTTTAAAGGGGCTGTTCACCTTTGAGTTAACTTTTAGGGGCCCATTTACTTAGCTCGAGTGAAGGAATAGAGGGAAAAAAACTTTGAATTTCGAATGGTTTTTTTGGCTACTTCGACCATCGAATGGGCTACTTCGACCTTAGACTACGACTTCGAATCGAAGGATTCGAACTAAAAATCGTTCGACTGTTCGACCATTCGATAGTCAAAGTACTGTCTCTTTAAGAAAAACTTCGACCCCCTAGTTTGCCACCTAAAAGCTACCGAAGTCAATGTTAGCCTATGGGGAAGGTCCCCATAGGCTTAGCAATCTTTTTTAGGTCGAAGAAAAATCGTTCGATCGATGGATTCAAATCCTTCGAATTGAACGATTCGAAGGATTTAATCATTCGATCGAGCGATTTTTCGTTCGATCCTTTGATCGAACGAATATTGCTAAATCTTTCGAAGTCGAAGGATTTAACTCCGACAGTCGAATATCGAGGGTTAATTAACCCTCGATATTTGACCTTAAGTAAATTTGCCCCCTAGTATGATGTAGAGAATGACATTCTGACATTGACAATAACCCAGCAACCATGTCTTGATTTGAATAAGAGACTGGAATATCCATAGGAGATGGTCTGAATAGAAAGATGAGTAATAGAAAGCAGCAATAGTAACACATTTGTAGCCTTACAGAACATTTGTTTTTTAGATGGAGCCAGTGACCCCCATTGGAAAGCTGGAAAGAGTCAGAAGAAGAAGGCAAATCATTTTAAAAAAAAACTATAAAAAAATACTGATGACCAATTGAAAGGTTACTTAGAATTGGCCATTCTATAACATAGTAAAAATTTACTTAAAGGTGAACCACCCCTATAAGGGCAGGAGTGAAACATGGGAATGGAGAAGCTATCATAGGCTCCTTACCTTTAAAATTAGATATTCCTACCATTCATTGCATCTTTGTGTAGACCACACAAGACTCTTCTTCAATTGGCAGGTGCCACCTAACTCAGTGCAAAGACACCAATACACAGTGTAGGCTCCTGTTGGCTACAGTCAATTTTGTCTACAGTAGCTATGATCTATGAAGCCTAGCTGGGTTTCTTAAAACCCATAATAACAGAACATTTAGAGGCCCATTTATCAAAGTCCAAATTCATCTCAATATTTTCTGAAAAAAACTCAGATCAAATCCGCACAGGTTTTTTCGGCTTATTTATTAATACATTTTCCCTAAATTTCGTTTGCAGGAAAAAAATCTTGAAAAATACGGATTTTTTAGATTTTCCACCCGAAAACTCAGATTCTTTCTGATTTTTGTCTGAAAGACCTGAAATCTTCATGTTATCGCACGAAGCGCAGATCAAAAAATCTTTGTGATCTCTCCCTTTGACTAAAGCTCCCCATAGACGCGACGATTCTTCTTGCCAAACGACCGATTTTAGGGAAGCCCGACCGACCCTTTAAAATTGTCGTGCGTTTAGTGGGATTCGAACGATTGTACATCTTACGATTTTTCGGCCGACATCTGTCAGGAAATTGATCGGCCAGGTCAAAAAATCTTTGTCGGTCTATCTATGTTTGCAGGGCCAAGCAGGCAGCTCCCCTTGGTCTTTTTAGTTGATGGTAAATTCGCACGATCTGATCTTTTAAAAATCTCAACATCTATGGCCAGCTTTATATATAACTTCGGCAGGTCTGAGATGCCGGATTTTCAGATTCTGACTTTTTCCATCCTCGGGGTATAATAAATTCCAAAGAATTTGTGTTTTTTTAAAATTCAGATTTTATACTAAAAAACACTAAAAAACAAGAACTCGGATTTTCTGCATTCAGAGTTAGTAAATAACCCCCTTACACTCCAGCATGTGGCATGGCTATGTATCGTTGGTTTGAACATGCAATTTTCCATCACAGCATTACATGTAGGACATACAAGCATATTATCCTTTCAGAACATACTAGAGTCTTGGTGGCAGCAGCTGGAATAATGATCCCCAAGCATATTTATTTTGGCAATGCATAAACAAAATCATTATAGCTGTGTGAAACAGGGATTTATCAAAAGAAACTGGCTTTGTTCAGTCAATGCACAGATAGCTATGGGATATGTTATCCGGAAACCCGTCATGCAGAAAACTTCAGATTACAGAAAGGTCATCTCCCATAGACTAGATAGATTTATCCAAATAATCCAAATTTTTAAAAAATGATTTCCTTTTTCTCTGTAATAATAAAACAATACCTTGTACTTGATCCAAACTAAGATATAATTAATCCTTATTGGAAGCAAAATAAACCATCCTATTGGGTTTAATTAATGTTTACATAATTTTCTAGTAGACTTAAAGGAACAGTAACATCGAAAAATAAAAGAGTTTTAAAGTAATAAAAATATAATGCAGTGTTGCCCTGCACTGGTAAAACTGGTGCTTCAGAAACACTACTATTGTTTATATAAATAAGCTGCTGTGTAGCAATGGGGGCAGCCATTCAAAGGAGAAAAAACTCAGGTTACACAGCAGATACGCTCTGTAGAACATAATGGTGTTATCTGTTATCCACTATTTAACCTGTGCCATATAGCCTTTTTTCAATTTTCTCTATTGCTACACAGCAGCTTGTTTATATGAACTATAGTAGAGTTTCTGAAGCAAACACATCAGTTTTACCAGTGCAGGGCAACAGTACATGATTTTTTTAAACCACTTTCCTTTTTTTTGTGTTACTATTCCTTTACTCTATACAGATACAAATTACAGAAAGATACGTTATCCAGAAAACCCCCCGAGCATTCTGGATAACAGGTCCCATACCTGTATATTTTTTTCTAAAAGCCCAAATACCATTTCCATGAGTTTGAGTGCTCACAGCTGATGAAGTCTGTTCATATGACAGTTTTATACTTCATGTAGTAGTCAGAACAGTCCAAGCACTTTGTAAAAAAGTGACTGTTCCTCTAAACTCTAACCCAACCTCTATACATTCTGAAATTTTGAACATCATGTATCTTAGCAGGCATAACAGCTTAATAAAGTACCTGGTTTGGCCTATATAATTTCTGTGCTATCTGCCATTTATGCCATACGCCAACCTCGACAGTCTACCCTCATAATTTAAGTCTTCCATTCCTCTAACCAGTTTAGTTGCACTTCTCTGCACTCTCTCCAGCTCATTTATATCCCTCTTGAGGGCTGGAGCCCAAAACTGCACTGCATACTCCAGATGAGGCCTCTCCAGGGACCTATAAAGAGGCATAATTATGTTTTCATTCCTTGAGTTAATTTCCTTTGTTATGCAAGACAGAACTTTATTTGCTTTATGACTATGAAGATTTTCATTCATCCAGGTCATGGTATATCTAGTATAGGTAAATCTAAAAACAACTCGATTTGCTGAGTAATCAATGAAGACGTTTCACTACTCATCCGAGCAGCATCTTCAGTTCAACTGACTGGTGTGGGAAGTTCTCGGCATATAAACTCTTCCACTAATTTATTTGCTTTAGTAGCCACAGAATGACACTGTCCAGAATTAGACAACTTGTTATCTACAAAAAACCCCAGATGCGTCTCAGTTAAGGAACACCCCAACACACTGCCATTTAGTGTATAACTTATATTTATATTATTTTTAGCCAAAGTGCATAACCTTGCATTCATCAACATTGAACCTCATTTTCCAGTTTACGGCCCATTTTTCCAATGTAGTCAAATCACTCTGCAAAATGAATGCATCTTGCATGGAACTTATAGTTCTGCACAATTTAATATAATCTGCAAAAATAGAAACAGTACTTTCAATGCCCACCTCCAGGTCATTAATAAACAAGGACCAAGTACAGAGCCCTGCGGTACTCCACTAACAACACTGGTCCAATTAGAAAATGTTCCATTTACCACCACTCTTTGTAACTCATTATAGCCATTTCTCTATCCAAGTACAAATACTATGTTCCAGGCCATTATTCCTTAATTTAACCAGTAACCTTCTGTATGGTACTTTATCAAATGCTTTAGCAAAGTCTAAGTAGATTACAACCACTGCCTTCACAGAGTCAAGTTCCTGTTGACCCCCTCATAAAAGGCAAATTAAAATAGTCTGGCAAGATCTGTTTCGCATAAAAACATAATGGCACAAACTCATAGTTTTATTATTTGCAGTGAAGTCAAGTATCTTATCCCTTAAAATTTCTTCAAAAAGTTTTCCTACTACTGACATCAGACTAACCGGCCTATAGTGTTGAGCCTGAGAATGGGATCACTTTTTGAATAGCGGTACCACATTAGCAATTCACCAGTTTCTCTGCACCATGCTAGGCTCCTGAAAAATTAAAGGTGAATTCAACCCTTTAGCAAAAAAAACCCTACCCCTCATGTAGACCCCCCTCCCCCCAGCATAACTGCCCCCGGGGAAATGCTCCTAACTTTTTACTTACCTCTCGGTGCAGATTCAGGCATCGGAGTTTACCACAGCCATCTTCCGGGTCTCCGTGTCTTTTTCCAGCGCTTCGGCAATTTCCGTCCATTTCGGAGCATGCACAGTTGTTACAAACTTGTAAATTGCTCCAACTGCGCATGCGCCGATTCGCCGGTCTCCCTCTCAGTTTACCGAAGATGGCTGCGGTGAACTCCTATGCCTAAATCTGCACCGAGGGGTAAGTAAAAGTTAGGGGCATTTCCCTGGGGGGGGGCAGTTAGGCTGGGGGGGAGGGTTTTTTTTTTTTTTTGCTAAAGGGTTGAATTCTTCTATTAAGTAAAAAAGTTTGGCAATCACAGTGCTAAGCCCAGTACCCTGGGATCCCAGATTGTTTATCTTTACATGTTCTAGTTCTCTTTTGAATTTCGTTGTGTGTGAACCATGCATCATTAGTTGTATTACTAGAATTGGGACTATTATGACGGAAACATTCATTAACTGGTTCCTCATTTGTGTAGACAGATGAAAAATAGCAGAAAATAGCAGGTTTTTTTTCCTCTGTTCTCATCAACCAGCTGACCCCCCCCCCCCCCCTTTGATATTAAGGGTCCCATCTCTTCCTGCTTCATTTTTATACTATTTACACATTTAAAAATGAATTGGGATTCTTTTTAATCCCTGCTGCAATACCCCTTTCCTTCTCAATTTTAGTTTTTTTGCATGATTTATTGGCCCCCTTGTAACTGATAAATGTTTCGGCTGTGCCAGCTAACTTGAATGCCATTAAAAGCATATATTGTCTTACCAATCTCAACACCAATACTTCTATCGAACCATAAAGGTTTTGTTTTGCGAGGAGGTTCCTTGCTTAAAAGGGGAATATACTGACATGTATATTTATTAAGCAGCATTTTAAAGCATTTTAAAAGTTTAACCCTGTGAAAACCCTTTCCCAGTTAATATGTTGCCTAGATGCACTTATACTGGCAAAGTTTGCACGTCTAAAATTTGTTTTCGTTTCTCCCTTATAGAGTGGTCTCTGCAACATTATCTCAATGGAGACCATGTTATGATCACTATTCCCTAATTGCTCACCCACACAAATGCTAGAGAATAGAGATGAGTTCAGTATTTTTAGTTTTTTCAAGATCCAAAAGAAAGTTATTCCTAGTAGGTTCTTGAACGAGCTGCAATAAAAAGTTGTCATTCAGCATTTTTACAAACCTACTAGCTTTTTCTGTCTTGGCAACCCCATTACCCCAGTCAATGTCTGGATAATTGACGTCACCCATAATAAAAACTCAACCTAGTTGTGAAGCCGCTTCTATTTGTAAAAGTAGCTGGGCTTCATTCTAGTCACTTATACAAGGTGGTTTGTAGAATATACCAATGATAATTTTCTTTTTAACCTTTTGTCCATTTGCTTTGCTTTGAGCAATTTCTTTTTTTAATTTACATGGAAAGGGGAACTGAATGATTAGAGTGAGTGCAGCTGCAGGGAGCCAATGAGACATATTGCTACTTAGCATAGCAGTTATTTTAGTAGTTCACATTTCCTAAAATGTTTTTGTCGTAGAAAAATATATGGTGGTCCATTCAAAAAATTATTACTAGTCATAAAGGAGAAAATAAAACAGCACAGTTTTGTCATGTAGGAAATCAATTGTTTCTGATCTCTACTAACTAGCCACTAGATGGCAGAGTAAAAAAATACAGGATAACCAGCTTATAAAGATTTGTTTTTTTCCTGACACCTGACATTGTGGGGGTTAGGAATTTAATATAATACACTTTCATGCATTATTATGTTCTTATTAGAAATCAGTCAGACATGGTACACCCAAAAAAATCAGCACAAGTGACAATATATGATAGAGCAGATAAAACAGCTAGCTATAAGAAACCATGACATGTCTGTTGTATTGATGCAGTGACATCACAACACAATTGCATCTAATCTTATTACACCACATGCAATTAATATAACATCTTGCATGACTTCATAAGGGCCACAATGGACTGGTTCACAAATGCCACAGTGGAAGACTAGCCAGTGGCATGTTAGTTAGTCCTCACATTGTAGAAGAATAAAATGCCATCCGATCACAGGCAAAGCCATCAATAATTGGGTGAAGATTGCACACTCAAGATGTATAAGAAAATAATTTATTACATCAAAAAACAAAATTACAAAAGCATAGGCCGTATGCGTTTCGACCAAACAGGTCTTCATCAGGGGAAAAGAAAAACAAAATAAATCAAAAAAGGCAGAAAGTATCTATCCTCTTACCAAATTCTTTCTGCCTTTTTTGATTTATTTTGTTTTTCTTTGCCCCTGATGAAGACCTGTTTGATCGAAACGCGTAGGGCCTATGCTTTGGGGCCATTTTTGTAATTTTGTTTTTTGATGTAATAAATTATTTTCTTACACATCTTGAGTGTGCAATCTTCACTTTTTTCATTGTATTCTGGATACCTTTAACTCTCCTAGGGAGTCCCGTAAGTACTGCACCTCACATAAATGTTTTGGGTGTGCACCTTCTAATTGTTTTCTTCTGTTATCAATTATTGGGCACACCATTTTTTTAGCCCCAAATTCTTGCAAAATAATAACTACTGTGCAGACCTACTGCATATTAAAAAGTGGTTTATTATAAGACCAATGGACTCATTTCCAACCTGGATTGTTTTTGCATTCAACTGATGACCCTCCTCTTTGTGAAACACCAGCATGTTGGGCAGCCTTCCCACCACTATAGCTCCTGCTAACTGTACCCTTTTTCAGAGTCAATAAAATCACCTTCTGTAGTCATGGAAGTTTAAATACTGAAACAATTTTATACATGATCCTAAGGCTGAAGGATGATCATTTCTTCATAAACTCTCAAGCCGCACTTGGAAGCAGCTTTTGATATTCCCTAATTTATATTTGTTAACTTTATTTTGAGTTACCATAAACTGCTGAAAGTGTTCTACTGTAACAATTGGCAAACCAATCTCCCTAAACATAGTTATTTTGGAGCGGCTACCTGAATTAGCTCCCTGTGTTCTGTACAAACTAATTCCATAGTAAAACAATATCTGTCCTATGGATTGAGTTCCAATACGTGTGACTCACTGCAAATGAAAGTGCACAGAACCGTACTTAAATGCCATGGAAACAGATCTATTTTTTGCTGGAAGCATATGTGCAGGGAACACTTCAGTTAGTCTTATAAGATACATTTGTATGGGATATAAATTGTGTATGTGAAGCCCTTTTGGGAACCAAATTCCTTCAGTGGTAGGTTGAAGTCAAAAGTAATTAATTAATATTGAAAAGTCAATGATTAAATCAAAAAGCATTCCAAAAAATATCATGAAGAGCAACTGCTTGTTTCCTTGTTTCTACGTAAATTCACTAATAGGGATGTAGCGAACGGCGGAAAAAATGTTCGCGAACATATTCGCAAACTTGCGTCAAAAATGCGAACGGTTCGCGAACGTCGCGAACCCCATAGACTTCAATGGGAAGGCGAATTTTAAAAGCTAGAAAAGACATTTCTGGCCAGAAAAATGATTTTAAAGTTGTTTAAAGGGTGCAACGACCTGGACAGTGGCATGCCAGAGGGGGATCAAGGGCAAAAATGTATCTGAAAAATACATTGTTGACACAGCGCTGCGTTTTGTTCTGTAAAGGGCAGAAATCACACTACGTCACTCAGGTGATGTTTCTGGACACGGAATGTGAAAAAGCTCACACAGCTAGGTGGCACTTGGTTAAAGACTGGGCAAACAATGCCTGCAAGGGCAACGTATACAGTAGTGGGTACGGAATATATTATTGCTGCTGTAAAAACATCACTCAGGTGATGTTTACGGACACGGAATTATTATTGTTATTTAGACAGAATGTGAAAAAGCTCACACAGCTAGGTGGCACTTGCATACCTCCCAACTGTCCCTCTTTTGACCACTCAACCCCCTGTCCCTCTTTTGTACTGGAAAGTCCCTCTTTTCTCTGCACTGAACAGCCAGAAAAAAAACAGTTTCTAACTTAATTAGCTTTTGGCAGAGAGCTCAGAACAGCTAACAGGTGCAAATAAGATACTTTGTAACAATTTTGACTCTGGTTGGTGCTGGTGAACTACTAGGAGGAGCAGCACACCAGTCCCTCTTTTCTCTGAACTGAACAGCCAGAAAAAAAACAGTTTCTAACTTAATTAGCTTTTGGCAGAGAGCTCAGAACAGCTAACAGGTGCAAATAAGATACTTTGTAACAATTTTGACTCTGGTTGGTGCTGGTAGTCGTGAACTACTAGGAGGAGCAGCACACCAGTCCCACTCCCCAACACAGCTAGACTAATAGCACTGGGCTCTTACAGTAGCAAAGTAAAAAAAACAAAAAAGAAAATAAAAGCAGTCCTTACAAGGACTATTGGGTTACAGGCAGCAGTCAGCAGATGAGAGATCAGCAGCAGGACAGCTGCCCACAGCAGCTACAAACAGAGCACTGCAGTAGAAGGTAGATTACTAGCCAGCAAAGCTACCTAACCTAAAATGTCCCTCAAATCCCTGCAGAGTTCTGTCCCTACAATACAGAGCAGTATCAAGTAGATTACTAGCCAGCAAAGTTACTATCAACTGTCCCTCAAATCACTAACAGCTCTCTCCCT
This sequence comes from Xenopus laevis, assembly GCF_017654675.1. Classification (NCBI taxonomy): domain Eukaryota; kingdom Metazoa; phylum Chordata; class Amphibia; order Anura; family Pipidae; genus Xenopus; species Xenopus laevis. The sequence continues at coordinate 149,036,975 of NC_054373.1, forward strand.
ACACTAGCTCTTCCAAGCACACACAGGCAGAATGAAAAAACGCTGCAGGGCTTCAGTTTATATATGGAAGGGGAGTGGTCCAGGGGGTGTGGGGGTGGTCCAGGAGGGAGAGCTTCCTGATTGGCTGCCATGTATCTGCTGGTCTGGGATGAGAGGTCAAAAATAAGCGCCAGCTAAGGCGAACCCAAATTGGCGAACGTCGCGCGACGTTCGCGAACATTCGGCGGACGCGAACAGTCCATGTTCGCGCGAATTAGTTCGCGGGCGAACAGTCCGCGACATCCCTATTCACTAAAGCACAAATAGGCTAACGCTAGCGCAAATTCGCCAGTGTGACGTAATTTAGTTACTTCACCGATTTACTAACGGGCGCTGGCGTAAATTTGCTAGAGAAGTGGACCTACTCTAGCGCTACTTTGCACCCTTATGCCACGTGAAGTTGTGCTATGACGAAGGGACGTAACTACGCTGATTCACTAACCCGCTCGTTTTACTGAGCGTTACCTCTTGCGCCAGACTTGCCTTCGCCACCTCAGACCAGGCGAAGTGCAATAGAGTAGATAGGAGTTGCTCAAAATTGAGTTGAAAATTATTCTAAGTCCCAAAAAACACTGGCGTCTTTTCCTTTTTTAAGGGTGATAGGCTGAAAAAGATCGTACATTTTTTTGGGGGCACCCCCCCTTCCCCCCTACATTTCCTAACATGTGGCACCTAAACTATACAGTGGGCACATGTGTAGGGCAAAATAACAACTCTATTTAATTTTATGAAGCTTTCCCAGGCTAGTGTAGTGTAATGTATTTGCTGCTACATATACATCTATTGTACTTTAACTTGGTGCCATATGCAAATTAGGTATCGCTAGTGTAACTTCGCTACCTTTCGCCTCCCTGAACGCAACTTCGGATTTTAGTGAATTAGCAGCGCCCTGGCGAAGTGCGGCGAAGGCCCCTAGGGGTTTATTTCCAGACGAAAGTGCAAACAGTACTTCTGTCTGAGGTTTGGCTGCACTCTGAACCTTGCACCAGATAAGTAGAGGGCTCACCTGCAGCCTGTGCCTACCAGCGTTACCTAACTTATCTACCCCAAAGATGCGGAAGTAAGGATACAGGTAATGAGGGAGACAGGGGCTTAATTACCGGGGTGTGATTGCACCTGGACATGCACCCCTCTAGACGCTAACACCACTGCAAATCTGCACTGAAAACTGTGTCGGAGAGGCTGTTCTGCTATTGAGCAGGGACACCTGAATGCCTTCCCCACGGCCATTATACGCAGCACTCTATTCTTGAAAGGAGCACAGAGACATGTGGCACTTTATCAAACATGCAAGACAGGGCAAAAAGTGCAAAAACCTGACCGATTGAGCCTGTTTTTGCACGTTGTAAATTACTCCTTGTGCTTTTAAGAGTATATGAAAGTTAGGGATGCACCGTATCCATAGTTTTTGGATTTGGTTGAACACGGCATGCCCACACAAAAGATTTGGCCTAATATAAAACTGAATCCCAACCATAGTTTGGACAAAATAGTCACACAGATAAAAATTGTCCGTTGATTTTCAGCATTTTGCAAATTACTCGGGACAGAATCGCCCATCACTACTTGTGACATCTTCATTCCATGTCCATGACAGTCAAACAAAGTCAACTCTCTACTTGTGTCACCTATTCATGATGAACAGATATACAGGATATGACTAGAATGTAAGCAGTGGAGTAGTATTTAGCATTTGACCTTACCTGTCCACAAAATCACTTGAAAACACCTGAAAATGCTGCATAGTCACAGTGGGGGGGGAGACACAATGGTGTGATGGTGATCAACCTATTATAACTCTCTCTCTCTCTGTATACAGCAGCAAAACCTCAATCAGTTTAAAGCCACAAACCAATGGAAACCAAATCTGAGCATTTTCTTTAGTTGGCATGAAAGCATTTAATATACAGGAAGTATTAGTAATAGTGAAGCTAACTAATTTAAGGTTCTCTGCAATGGACCTCTATCCATTTGCTACCATCGCAAATATTTGAGCCAATATAAAATATTTTGTTTCCACTATAAACACAAATGTACCATATCCCATATCTACAATATGTGCCTATAAAGGAGGCATACTACACTACACAAGTATTCTTAGGTTGGATGACGATTGCTTCTGAGGTTACCACTGAATAATGGTCACACTGTGTGAGTTTAATAGAGAATGAGCCTGGAGCCAGTAGGAGCTAAGGCCAACCATACAGAGATTGACTCAACTACTATAAACCAATGGGCCATAGACCTTCCACTTGAATGGAGAGTGATAGGGAATGTCTTACTTTTACACTACCTTGCTTCATATGCACCATTTGCACCTATGCAAATTACATTTTAATTTTGGCCAGACCCACTAAAATTTAATGGTATCACAGAATTGGCCACTGTAGGCACATCTGCCAACCTTAAGTGTTGAACAGACATAGGTGTTGGTAGATGTTTCAAGGGTGTAGGGCTTTTTGAAAACATCTACCTGGCTCAAAAGGCCAGACATGACATAAAAGGGGCTACTTAGAAAAGATTTTGGAAACGGCACAAGAAAAGTTTATCCCTAAATTCTATACAAGTTAATATTGAGCTGTGGAGTTCATCTAAAGTTGTACTGAAATTTGTTAATATGCTCTGTTGTCTACCACCTCATATTATCTTGCTGAATAGACTCACAAATGAATTTGTGAGAAGGGTGGAGTGAGTTATTTCCATACAATCTCTAATTCAACCAATCCATGATGACTTGTATTATATGGTTCCAGGATGACCGAATTGTTAGACAATCTCTAAGTGGCTGCTTAATTGCTTAAGCTTAAAACCAAACAAGACAAACTGTATTATAATTCAAAGTGTGGATGTTTACTAAAGAAGATTTTGAATTTTAGATTATAAATGGAGAAGATTTGGCATCTTTAACTCAAGACTTTAAATTATATTTTAGGCCCTACTCCTGCAGAAGCAAGGATCTGTAGTGTGAAAGTTGAATGTCTCCCAAAGTACACATAGAGCAAGAGTGTGTTGTAAATTTTGTGCAAGCTCAGTGTCCACTTTTATATGATCATGGAACTCAAAAGTGACTTCTAATATCCTCATATTTTACAACAGGGGTACATTATTTATTATAATAAACAAGTTTCAGTGAGTCATGGGACAGAAACAACATCACCAAGCACCGATTATAGTTGATGACATTACTAAGCCAATGAGGATATAATTTACAGGTTATTCATGGCTTGTTTGTACTGTAAGGATATAGTTTACAGAATATTCATGGTTCTTGAGTATTCTAAATGTTTTATTTTCAGTATTGGTCTAAAGTGGCTATTACTTGATGTATCACTCTATTCTTGAGTAAAATGAATGGGAATTATTGGCAGCAGGGTGCTGTACTGTTTGAGCCATGAAGTTGATTGGTTAATTAAAAATGTTGTCATGCAACAGCATGAGATTTTGTGGGACGCTACAAAATCTGATCCCCATGGCTGTAATGCAAGTTGGATCAGATAAAGGGCGAGATTCAAATTGATGAGAAAAACTTTGCCAATTCAATTCCAGATTTCTCTTACAGGCAGATGCAATTCATTGAGGAAAACTTATCAATTCAGCAAGAAAAAGTTTTCTTCAGTTTTATCAAGTCACGGAGAAGATTCAATTCGAGGATAAAAAACTTTTCTCCAAATTCAGTTCCAGCTTTTTCCCATAGACTTTCATAGAGTTTCCAGGTGATAAACAGTGATATGTTTTTCTGAATTGAATTACATCTCAAATTGAATCTTGTCCATGACTTTTCACATGATAAACCATTCATAAATCATTGAATTGAATCTGGCCCTTTCTCACATGAAAATGCTGTTGGGAAAAAAAACTGTAACTGAATTTGGAGAAAAGTTTTTTCCTCCTCAAATTAATTCTCACTCAAAGGCTCAAAGCATTTTCTCATGGATTGGGGTCAAAGTCGTATGGTATGTTTTCAATGTATATCAATGAGAGAAAAAAAGTCTTTCAGTCTCCATCAGATTAGCTCTTGTTGGCTGCAGATGCAGCGATGTTGCGTTGAAGGTCAAATCTCCCTACTTGCCCTATCATTCCATTTATATTTTGACCTGTGCAACTGCATCCCACTTGTAGGATTCAATCTGTCAATTTGAACTATCCTACACACTCTCCCATGTAATTTAGCCCTTAGAACCTTGAAAGCTTGCACTTTTCCATCTGCTCAGCCAATAAAGGCTTTCACCCAGGCTTTTATTTCCTAGTTATTCTTGAGGGTGGCTGAAATTTGAATGAGTAATACTGAAACATAGCAACGCTGATGTACCTAGATCCTGTGATTGGTTTCCCCTTCTGTGTGAAATCCAAGATTATTTCTGGGTTTAAATAACAGAGATACAAGTGATACCCAGATATTTCATTTGTTATTGCATTTAAAAAAATCAACCAAAAGGCTCGGCAATTGAGCTCATCTGGCTCCCTCCCCAGCAGCTCTTTCCTGTGCCAGACTGGGGTGGTTTCTAGAGAGGCACGCTCACTGTAACAAATTCTAGACAACTTTCATAATGATGCAACGTTGTTTTCTAGTCTAACCACTTAGCTGCTTCTACTGCTGGAAAGGGGAAGTGGAACGGCACACGTAGAAGTTAAAGTTAGAAATACTGCTGATGTGAAAATGTTCTACTCTGAAGCGGCTTCTTCCCACTATTACTATATAAACATTAACCACTCGCATCAGAAATAGCAAGTGCATTTGATTAACATAGCCTGACATTCTATGCTGTATAATTACGTAATATTAGGATTTAGGCAACTAAACAGTGGCTGACTGCTAATGCTTTTTGAACAAATGAAACAGTCCAGAGATCAGAGATGAGAAAGCAGAGCAGCACTTTACTGTATATGAAGCTGATTCTCAAGGGTGATTTCTTCGCCTTGTTTCGCTGCGGAATTGACGCCCATAGACTTGTATGGCGTCAAAGACGTGCATCAAAAAAAAAGACGAGTGTCAAAAAAAAATTTGCCGCGCAACATTTTTTTGACACCCATAGACCTTAATTGGCGAAACGAAACGGGTCAAATTCGTCCATCCCTACTTGTGAGCAACATTCAGATGTAAAGAGAGCTTGGGAGCAACACAAGCATGAAAAAAGGTTCCTGGGTGGTACAAAATAAGGGCTGTGATTAGCCATTTGGTAGCCCCTATGAGGACTGACAGCCTACAAGAGGCAGTACACCTGGTTTTTATTCAACCAAAATTCGCCTGCCTCCAAACCAAGAATTCAAAAATAAGCATCGGCTTTTAGGGCACTGGAATCAAGAACCAAGGGGTTGCTGAGCAACATGTTGCAGTCCACTGGTTGGGGATCACTGTGTTAGTGTATGTAGGAGCATGTTGTAGCTTTAAAGGGGATTTCAACTCAAAAACAGTTCTTTGTATAACGAAAGAAAACCTAATAATCAATTACAATTGCAATTGAAAGCAGTGTCTGTCTGTCTCTTTCTGTTCCCTTGTTCTGACTCTTGATCTGTAGCAGAAGTTGTTTTTCTTTTGTATCATTTTTCAGGAATCAGAACCAGTATTGCAAAGAGTATAAACAGCCAGACAGATTCTGCGTTCAGTATCAATTACATATACAAATACATTTAATATTAATGAAACACTTTCATGTGCATGTTCGGTTCTGAACAGCCCCATTTGATTCCAGACAGCAGACAGGTACATCTAGTTTCAGAACAGGAAGCCAAGGCCATCACAATGGAAAAATTTACTTATTTTATGTATTACGATATTGGGTGGTCTGAATTCAAATGCAGCCAATAGCAGATGCTTGCATGGGCTTATGGACAATTGGGCATCACTACTAAAAACACAATTCATGCAAACTGTTGGTGCAACTCTGTAGACACTCTAAATAAATACAGCTATTGTAATGGGGCTACCACAGCATTCAGGCCTTCTTTAGTTGTGGGGTGGGGGGTGTCCAGGGGAAAAAGCAGTTTGTAGGGTTTCAATATTTATATAAAAATGAAAAAATATGTCCAACCAAGGCATTTGGATATCTGTTTGGAGTGAGTGTTGTACTTTAAGGTGGTGGTTTACCTTAAAGTTAACTTTTAATATGATATAGAATGGTTAATTCTAAGCAACGCTTCAACTGGCCTTCATTTTTATCTTTTTTATGGTTTTTGAATTATTTGACTTCTTTCCAGCTTTCAAATGGGGGGTCTCTGACCCCATCTTAAAACAAATGCTCTGTAAGGCTACACATTTATTGTTATTGTTACTTTTTGTTATTCATTTTTCTACTCAGGCCTCTCCTATACGTATTCCGATTCTCTATTTCATAGCAATGCATGGTTGCTAGGGTTATTTGGACCCTAGCAACTGGATTGCTGAAATTGCAAGCTGGAGAGCTGCTGAATAAAAGGTAAAATAAATAAAAAAACACAAATAATAAAATATCACTCTATACACCATGCTTAAAGGAGAAGGAAAGTCGTTAACCACTTGGGGGTGCCAAATGTTAGACACCCCCAAGTGAATATATTTACTTACCTGAAACCCCGGGCTGTGCTTCTATCAGCAGAAAACTGCACCTGCCCGGGGTTATTCCAGCGAGCTTCTCTTCCGGCTTCTTCTGTCTTCAAATTTCCCGGGCAGACGCATGCGCAGTAGAATGAAAAGCCGAATTTTTGGTTAAAGTTCAGCTTTTCACTCTAATGCACAGCCGTGAGAAGACAGAAGAAGCCGGAAGAGGATCGCTCCATGGTGCTCAATGGTATAACCTTGGCCTGTACAGTTTTCTGCTGATAGGAGCACCGGCCCAGGGTTTCAGGTAAGTAAATACATTCACTTGGGGATGCCTAACTTTGGGACTGGCAATCTGTGGGTTCTGGCAAATGCCAGAGGGGCTGCTATAAGGTGCCATAGAAAGTCAGTATTTAGTGGGCCGGTGGGGGCTGTTTGGGCCTCTGTGTGGGCTAATTGGGCCTCTGTGTACCTAAAATGGCAGGGCCTATTTTAATTCTCAGTCCGCACCTGCTTGGGGGAGCCTAACATTTGGCACCCCCAAGTGCTAAACGACTTTCCTTCTCCTTTAAAGTTAATTTAAACGTGAACAACCCCTTTAAATAATAGTGAAAGGGCTGTATGTCAGGCAGCACAGTCACAAAGTGTTACTATCCTATTCTTGCTGTCCTATAATTGATAGCATGCTTCCCACTGAGAACTGTGCAAGTTCTGCAAGGCCCCACTATGTGCAGGGTCCAGAGCAATTGTCCACCCTCCTAAAGTGCCTATATTTTAATCTGGAATATACAGAAGCAGCTTCTCCTACAGTTTATCTGTTCTGTTATTATAATGCAGAGTTCAGCTGCTGCTAAATGCAGAGGTATACAGATATTTATACATATATACAGGTAGTTCGTTGTTAAAGTAGTCAAGACCCCTTCTAAATGATGTGATTATCCCATGTTATTTTTGATCTTGATCACATTCATTTCATTTTTTTTTCTTTGCCTGCAGCCCTGAACCGGAGAATAAAAAGTACATTGAATGTGTTCAATCTCTCTAGGATTCTGTGCACTGCCTCCCCCACACATTCTTCCTGTCAGTCAGTAAGATAATTACAGAGTGCCGGCTCTGATTGTGGCTTCTGTGCTTCTTGTGTTGAAGGGAGTTCTAGCCCCCGCACATGTGACTCATCCGCCACTTTAGCACTGCTGGAGTTGTGTTACCCTGAAACCAATCCTTCCTATTGGATTAATCCTAATAAAGGCATTGATGCCCGACCCACAGTAAATGGATATGATTCATAATTCATCTTCCAGGAAAGTAACAAAAACTGTCCTTCAAACAATTCTAGCTGACAGATAAACTAGTTGGTAAATAAAATAAAAATGGTTTCAGTTTTTTTCAAGTTCAAACTGTGTGCTGCAGAGGTGGCAGAACTCCAAACTGCCAGAATTCCTCCTGGAACACAAGCCTATAGCTAGGGTACATAGATAGCACATAGTGCATAGAAGTGCAATAACTGCATTTAAATGTTCCCAATGATTGTTATTCGACACCCTTACCCCCCAGGTCATTTTGATTTTACAGTGATGTGGTACCCTCATTTACAGCATTATAAAACACAAAAGCCAAATATATCTGGTAAAATCCTTATAAATAGTTCTAAGTGATGTCACCAATTATAATTCATGGTCAATGATCTAGTTTGTGTCACATAACACATTGAAACGTGGGTAGTAGTATTATTATTCTTTATTCATATAGCACCAACATATTCTGCAGGTCTGCATCATTCATATCAGTCCCTACCCCGGTTGAGCTTACAATCTAAGGTCCCTATCACATATACTCACACTACTGTCACTTTTATCAGGAGCCAGTTAAGCTGCTTGTATGTTTTTGGAGTACCCAGAGGAAGCCCAAGCTGACACTGGGAGTACACACGGGGGGGAAATTCACTAAAGGGCGAAGTGACTAATATTAGCGAAAATTCGCAGATTTACTAACGGGCGCAGACGTAAATTCGCTAGTGCACGAGAAAGACTGTAGCACTACTTCGCACTATTTGCAGGCCAATTTCCGCTCTGGGGAATGGATGTAACTCCGTAAATTCACTAAGATGCGGATTTTAATGAACGTTACCTCTTGCGCCAGACTTGCCTTCGCCACCTCAGACCAGGCGAAGTGCAATAGAGTAGATAGTTGTTCCTCAAAAAATAGTTGAAAAAAACACTGACAACTTTTCAGTTTTAGGCTGCAAAAGATCGTAATTTTTTTTAGGGTATCCGGCTTACCCGGCTTCCCCCCTACATTTCCTTACATATGGCACATAAACTATACACTGGGCTCATGTGTAGGGCTTTATAACAACTTTATTTTCTTTTATTAAGCTTCCCTGGGCTTGTGTAGTGTAATGTATTTGCTGCAACATATACGTCCATTAAAATTTAACTTGCCTCCGTATGCAAATTAGCCAACGCTAGCCCAACTTCACCTTTGTTCGGCGCCCTGGACGCAACTTTTGCATTTTAGTGAATTAGCGTTGTCCTGGTGTGCCGATGTGAGTGAAGCCGTCGCTGGCGAATTTCCGCAGGTTAGTGAATTTGCCCCACAGACTCCTTGCAGATAGTTCCCTGGCTGAAACCTAGAACCCCAGTGCTGCTAGACACCAGTCTTGTACCTCTCTTGTAAAATATGGGTATTAGTGATGGGTGAATTTATCCGCCAGGCCTGGATTTGCAGCGAATTTCTGCACTTCGCTGACTGTGAATGTTTTCATGAAACTGCTGCGAAAATTTGTTGTGGAAAAATTTGCTGCAACAAGAAAAATAGTTGTGCATCAAAATAATTTTGACACCCACTGACTTTAATGCATTTGGACAAAAGAGTCGCGTGCATAAACATTGTTGCGCGTCAAAATAATTTTGGAAGCCAATTGACTTTAATGCATTTGGACAAAAGAGTCGTGCGCATAAAAATTGTCTCTCAAATCACTGTTTCCAAAAGCAAGTTCTCTGAAATGACAATTTAACTCCAAAGGGCAGCAAACCCTTATAATCACAAAGTGGAGTAAGGCTTTTGTGTGTTTGACAGTTCTGCCTTGTCTTACACTGGGACAGATTCAATTTAATGAGAAAAGGGTTAACCACGTGAAAAGTCATGGACGAGATTCAATTTGAGATGCAATATATAATTCAGAAAAACATATCTCACTGTTTATAACGGGAAAAAGTTTATAGTAAAAAACTGGGACTGAATTTGGAGAAAAGTTTTTTTCTCCTTGAATTGAATCTCATCAATGACTTTTCGTATGATAAATCATGATCACTTTTTCTCACTCAAATGAATCTGGTCCATTGTTTCTCTTAGCCTAAGGGCAGAGAATTGCTTTACTACAAAACATTATGGGGTAAAGGGCATGATTGTGAATCAGCAGATTCTGGTGGAAATTAGGATTTTACGCCAATTGAATTCCAAATGTATCTTTACAGCATTTATTGAATTCCCTCCACTTACTGCTTTCAGCTGCAATATGCAGTTTCCCAACTCCTATAGACCATAGAGGTTTCATGCTGCCTATAAACTCTGTGGTGCTACAGTACTTGTTGCAGGAAGTGCACATCATCAGAACAGGGCTCAGCTAGGCAGGCAATGCCACTACTCTACAATTAATAGCACATAGTCTGACAGTTATAGTAAAACAAGAAGGGGGTGGGGAAAAAACCCTGGCTGTCAGGTGACTTGTCAGGAAACCAACACACAATAGCTATCAAAATGAGCCAGACTGAGAATAACTGGAATATCCAGCAGTAAATCAAAGTAACCCCTCTTGTAACATATAAGAATATTTTAAGTTACTGAGCAGTTCCATGGAGTCTTCTAATATCCTCATATTTTGCAACAGCTTTGTTTTTTATAAAACAAAACAACTTTGTTTTTTATATTACACAAGTTTCAGTGAGTCATGTGATAGAAATGATATCACTAAGCTCTGATTGTAAACAATGACATCACTAAGCACCGTTTATAAGGATATCATTTACAGGATATTCATGGCTCTTGTGTATTATATACATATACCGTACATGATATATTTGTGAAGTGCATATATTTTACTTTTATCGTTGGTTACGGCAGCCTGTTTAATCTGGTTTCCTTCCGGCCTTGCTCCTAACCACACGGGGATGATCGTGATTACCTTCCTGCTGATGTCCCCTCCTCCCTCTGTGGATAGAGCCCCCCCCCCAGACTGTGCAGATAATTTACAGAAAGATCATCTCCAATAGACTACATTTTAATCAAATAATTATGATTTCCTTTTTCTCTATAATAACAAAGCAATACATTGTCTTTGATCCCAACGACAATATAATTAATCCTTTTGATTAATTCTATTGGGTTTCATTAATGTTTAAGTATTTTTTTAGAAGATCTAAGGTATGGAGATCCAAATTATAGAAAGATCCCATATCCGGAAAACCCCAGGTCCTGTGCATTCTGCATAATAGTCCCATATTGTACATGCAGAGAATATATTTTTATGTGCAGGCCAAACACATAGAGATTTATCAAGGGTCGAATTTAGAGTTTATGGGAGTTTATAGAAACTCCCATAAACTCAATTTTCAAGTTAAAAACAGCTTGAATTTTTTTTAAAAAAAAAATCACATTTTTTAAATTCGGGTGAATGGGATCGACCTGCAAACTCGAATCTAATTTGATTCAAGGTTTTTTCCTGAAAAAAACTTGATTTTCAGGATGCCACCAAACAACTCCAAATTGATTCCTGGACGTCCCCCATAGGCTAAAACAGCAATTCAGCAGGTTTAAAATGGTGAATAGTTGAATTTGAATTCTTAAAGGGCCAGTACATGATAAATGTAAAAATTCGAATTCAAATCTAATCTACCGGTAATTTAACTAATTTTAACTATTCCCTAGTCGAAATACACTAAAATAAACACATACATTTGAATTTTTAAATTCGAAAATCAAATTTTCACTTCAACCCTTGATATAAATCTGCCCCATACTGTAGGAACTGTGCCAAATAGAGGGCTTCATGCATAGATTTCAGGTAATGCCACCATTGCACTTTTAATTGGAGGAAATGCCTTTTTGGAGCTGTGTCAAATGTTTCTACAATGTGGTAGAAATTTAAAAAACTGGATTTAAGCAAAAATTGGAGTGAAATTTTTGTTATTGCCAAACTAAGGTCTGGTTTTTTGCACCACCCTACACTATGATTTGGTAAATGTTTGGTAAAGTCTGATATAGTGTTATTCACGGACGGGTGCCAATTTGTTAGGCACCCATTAACCTTGGATCCCGAATTAGCACTCCTGCTGCTGAAAATTGTGCAATTCCACTGACCATGTTTTACCAGCGTTCACTGGTTCTGTGTGAGTGCAGTCGCCCTTTCAGGTTACTAGATTATTTGAAAAAGCAAGGACACATAATAAATGCAACATGCTGGGCTACACTAATTGGAAAGTCATTGCGAGAAAAAGTAATTAGAGAAACTCTACTATTAGGAATTTCTTGTCTGACTTTCATAATCTTACATTCAAAGCTATTCTTAGGATACACCCCCACTCGGCCCTTACATTATACTCGCCACCATCTATCCATGATGCATGAATAAAACTTTTTCTGTATGGCCTCTATGGTTTTAAAGCCGATTTCTGAATCATCAAATAACCCATGTCATTATGGTAATAACGATCCATTATTGGATATTTTAAGCCAAATTCCTAAACATTAAATACAGTCTTAAAAGGTCCAGTGAATCACAGTCACTCTAATAACATAGGGTTGGCTGATATGTCTTAAAACGACTCTATAGGGATTAGACAGATAAAAACACAGATTGTTGGGAAATGAATGTTGTGTATTTGCAGCTAATGAGCTGAAAGTCTGGTATTGACAAAAGTACCTACGTATTCCAGATTACGCACAAAATACTGACCAATACAGGTACAGGTAAAGAGGGCGGTGCTCTCCTTAGGCTTACAATTAGAGTCCCCTAGTGGTTCATGAAAGTCTCTGGAGGACAGCATCTCTGATAGATATCTGGGCAATTTTGGGGCAGGTATAGGTCAGGTAGGTAGTCAGGAGGGTAGCAAAAAGCTGCTGACTTGGTCTGGAGAGGCCAAATTGGCAGCTTTTATCAGCAAATGTATGCACAGTAGGAAGTACATTTACTTTGCACATTTTATGCAAAACCAGATTGTTAGATAGACTACGGTGCTCCTTCTATAAAATGGCCCAAAAGTGACATAAAATACAGAGATTTTCTGGATGTTGGGATCATCTGTATAGAAATCATAGAGCCCACTTGCTATTGCTACACACAAGCAAATAAAGATATTATCCAATGTAGCTGCAGAGTCCCATGTGCATAATGTATAGATAAGGAGCATCCTTGGATACCCCCACAAGAAGAGAGGGTGTGGATCAATGCACATTCCTCGTCCCCCTGTTTTTTAAAAAAAAAATTTAGTCTGATCAAATATATACATTTTCAAAAACTCTGGTTTTTAGTTACAAAGGTAATGATCATTAAATGACCTAGCTATCATATCACATTAAGGTAAACCCCATATGATGGTCCTAACTAGTTACCTCAAGTAAATATTATATATTGAAGGAATTGTTCAGTGTCAAAATAAAAACTTGGTAAATAGATAGGGTATGATAAATAAAAATGTATTCAATATAGTTAGTTAACCAAAAATGTAATGTATAAATGCTGGAGTAACTGGATGTCTAACTTAATAGCCAGAACACTACTTTCTGCTTTTCAGCTTTTTTATTGGTTAGCAGGCAGTAATCAATCAGTGACATGATATTGAATCTGACCTGCATGCTAAGGATCAAAAGCAAATTAACTGAACAATTTTGTCCCATGTGGCCCGCCTTCAAGTCACTGACCAACTAAGAGTTAGAGAGATGTAAAGAGGAAGTAGTGTTCTGTTATGTTAGACATCCAGTTACTCCAGCCTTTATACATTACATTTTTGGCTAGCTATCTAGATTGTTTTTTTTTTTTATTTTGCACAGCCTATCTGTTTACCCAGTTTTTATTTTAACACTGAACTATTCCTTTGTTTGTGCAGAATCCAGCTCTGTGCAGCAAGCAATATAACAAATGTTGCTGTCTGGGACTCATTTATACACAAGGAGAGAGTTAATATCATTCTTCTAGATTTAATATTAGGACACACCAGAATTATTGGCCACTGTTGTTTTAGTAGCAGGCTCATAGTCAAAACTTTAAACATAATTCAGAACCCTGGTTGCAGTATATATACATTTTGGCCCCCAGAAGTCAGTAGGTCTCTTGGTCCAGGTATTGCTGACCTAGAACTACTGCTAGAACCCTCTAACATTTGCTTAACAACACCTGGAGGGCCATAGAATGAACATCCGTGAATTAGATTTCCTCTATATGTACTACTTTCTCTCAGCAGCGAGAGATTCCAAAACACTCTGATGGAAGCTAACAGGGTAGAGAAAGGGAGTCCTTAACAGATAAAAAATGAATAAAAAATGAAATAAAAATTGTCTCTCAAATCACTGTTTCCAAAAGCAAGTTCTCTGAAATGACAATTTAACTCCAAAGGGCAGCAAACCCTTATAATCACAAAGTGGAGTAAGGCTTTTGTGTGTTTGACAGTTCTGCCTTGTCTTACACTGGGACAGATTCAATTTAATGAGAAAAGGGTTAACCACGTGAAAAGTCATGGACGAGATTCAATTTGAGATGCAATATATAATTCAGAAAAACATATCTCACTGTTTATAACGGGAAAAAGTTTATAGTAAAAAACTGGGACTGAATTTGGAGAAAAGTTTTTTTCTCCTTGAATTGAATCTCATCAATGACTTTTCGTATGATAAATCATGATCACTTTTTCTCACTCAAATGAATCTGGTCCATTGTTTCTCTTAGCCTAAGGGCAGAGAATTGCTTTACTACAAAACATTATGGGGTAAAGGGCATGATTGTGAATCAGCAGATTCTGGTGGAAATTAGGATTTTACGCCAATTGAATTCCAAATGTATCTTTACAGCATTTATTGAATTCCCTCCACTTACTGCTTTCAGCTGCAATATGCAGTTTCCCAACTCCTATAGACCATAGAGGTTTCATGCTGCCTATAAACTCTGTGGTGCTACAGTACTTGTTGCAGGAAGTGCACATCATCAGAACAGGGCTCAGCTAGGCAGGCAATGCCACTACTCTACAATTAATAGCACATAGTCTGACAGTTATAGTAAAACAAGAAGGGGGTGGGGAAAAAACCCTGGCTGTCAGGTGACTTGTCAGGAAACCAACACACAATAGCTATCAAAATGAGCCAGACTGAGAATAACTGGAATATCCAGCAGTAAATCAAAGTAACCCCTCTTGTAACATATAAGAATATTTTAAGTTACTGAGCAGTTCCATGGAGTCTTCTAATATCCTCATATTTTGCAACAGCTTTGTTTTTTATAAAACAAAACAACTTTGTTTTTATATTACACAAGTTTCAGTGAGTCATGTGATAGAAATGATATCACTAAGCTCTGATTGTAAACAATGACATCACTAAGCACCGTTTATAAGGATATCATTTACAGGATATTCATGGCTCTTGTGTATTATATACATATACCGTACATGATATATTTGTGAAGTGCATATATTTTACTTTTATCGTTGGTTACGGCAGCCTGTTTAATCTGGTTTCCTTCCGGCCTTGCTCCTAACCACACGGGGATGATCGTGATTACCTTCCTGCTGATGTCCCCTCCTCCCTCTGTGGATAGAGCCCCCCCCCCCAGACTGTGCAGATAATTTACAGAAAGATCATCTCCAATAGACTACATTTTAATCAAATAATTATGATTTCCTTTTTCTCTATAATAACAAAGCAATACATTGTCTTTGATCCCAACGACAATATAATTAATCCTTTTGATTAATTCTATTGGGTTTCATTAATGTTTAAGTATTTTTTTAGAAGATCTAAGGTATGGAGATCCAAATTATAGAAAGATCCCATATCCGGAAAACCCCAGGTCCTGTGCATTCTGCATAATAGTCCCATATTGTACATGCAGAGAATATATTTTTATGTGCAGGCCAAACACATAGAGATTTATCAAGGGTCGAATTTAGAGTTTATGGGAGTTTATAGAAACTCCCATAAACTCAATTTTCAAGTTAAAAACAGCTTGAATTTTTTTTTAAAAAAAAATCACATTTTTTAAATTCGGGTGAATGGGATCGACCTGCAAACTCGAATCTAATTTGATTCAAGGTTTTTTCCTGAAAAAAACTTGATTTTCAGGATGCCACCAAACAACTCCAAATTGATTCCTGGACGTCCCCCATAGGCTAAAACAGCAATTCAGCAGGTTTAAAATGGTGAATAGTTGAATTTGAATTCTTAAAGGGCCAGTACATGATAAATGTAAAAATTCGAATTCAAATCTAATCTACCGGTAATTTAACTAATTTTAACTATTCCCTAGTCGAAATACACTAAAATAAACACATACATTTGAATTTTTAAATTCGAAAATCAAATTTTCACTTCAACCCTTGATATAAATCTGCCCCATACTGAAGGAACTGTGCCAAATAGAGGGCTTCATGCATAGATTTCAGGTAATGCCACCATTGCACTTTTAATTGGAGGAAATGCCTTTTTGGAGCTGTGTCAAATGTTTCTACAATGTGGTAGAAATTTAAAAAACTGGATTTAAGCAAAAATTGGAGTGAAATTTTTGTTATTGCCAAACTAAGGTCTGGTTTTTTGCACCACCCTACACTATGATTTGGTAAATGTTTGGTAAAGTCTGATATAGTGTTATTCACGGACGGGTGCCAATTTGTTAGGCACCCATTAACCTTGGATCCCGAATTAGCACTCCTGCTGCTGAAAATTGTGCAATTCCACTGACCATGTTTTACCAGCGTTCACTGGTTCTGTGTGAGTGCAGTCGCCCTTTCAGGTTACTAGATTATTTGAAAAACCAAGGACACATAATAAATGCAACTTGCTGGGCTGCACTAATTGGAAAGTCATTGCGAGAAAAAGTAATTAGAGAAACTCTACTATTAGGAATTTCTTGTCTGACTTTCATAATCTTACATTCAAAGCTATTCTTAGGATACACCCCCACTCGGCCCTTACATTATACTCGCCACCATCTATCCATGATGCATGAATAAAACTTTTTCTGTATGGCCTCTATGGTTTTAAAGCCGATTTCTGAATCATCAAATAACCCATGTCATTATGGTAATAACGATCCATTATTGGATATTTTAAGCCAAATTCCTAAACATTAAATACAGTCTTAAAAGGTCCAGTGAATCACAGTCACTCTAATAACATAGGGTTGGCTGATATGTCTTAAAACGACTCTATAGGGATTAGACAGATAAAAACACAGATTGTTGGGAAATGAATGTTGTGTATTTGCAGCTAATGAGCTGAAAGTCTGGTATTGACAAAAGTACCTACGTATTCCAGATTACGCACAAAATACTGACCAATACAGGTACAGGTAAAGAGGGCGGTGCTCTCCTTAGGCTTACAATTAGAGTCCCCTAGTGGTTCATGAAAGTCTCTGGAGGACAGCATCTCTGATAGATATCTGGGCAATTTTGGGGCAGGTATAGGTCAGGTAGGTAGTCAGGAGGGTAGCAAAAAGCTGCTGACTTGGTCTGGAGAGGCCAAATTGGCAGCTTTTATCAGCAAATGTATGCACAGTAGGAAGTACATTTACTTTGCACATTTTATGCAAAACCAGATTGTTAGATAGACTACGGTGCTCCTTCTATAAAATGGCCCAAAAGTGACATAAAATACAGAGATTTTCTGGATGTTGGGATCATCTGTATAGAAATCATAGAGCCCACTTGCTATTGCTACACACAAGCAAATAAAGATATTATCCAATGTAGCTGCAGAGTCCCATGTGCATAATGTATAGATAAGGAGCATCCTTGGATACCCCCACAAGAAGAGAGGGTGTGGATCAATGCACATTCCTCGTCCCCCTGTTTTTTAAAAAAAAATTTAGTCTGATCAAATATATACATTTTCAAAAACTCTGGTTTTTAGTTACAAAGGTAATGATCATTAAATGACCTAGCTATCATATCACATTAAGGTAAACCCCATATGATGGTCCTAACTAGTTACCTCAAGTAAATATTATATATTGAAGGAATTGTTCAGTGTCAAAATAAAAACTTGGTAAATAGATAGGGTATGATAAATAAAAATGTATTCAATATAGTTAGTTAACCAAAAATGTAATGTATAAATGCTGGAGTAACTGGATGTCTAACTTAATAGCCAGAACACTACTTTCTGCTTTTCAGCTTTTTTATTGGTTAGCAGGCAGTAATCAATCAGTGACATGATATTGAATCTGACCTGCATGCTAAGGATCAAAAGCAAATTAACTGAACAATTTTGTCCCATGTGGCCCGCCTTCAAGTCACTGACCAACTAAGAGTTAGAGAGATGTAAAGAGGAAGTAGTGTTCTGTTATGTTAGACATCCAGTTACTCCAGCCTTTATACATTACATTTTTGGCTAGCTATCTAGATTGTTTTTTTTTTTTATTTTGCACAGCCTATCTGTTTACCCAGTTTTTATTTTAACACTGAACTATTCCTTTGTTTGTGCAGAATCCAGCTCTGTGCAGCAAGCAATATAACAAATGTTGCTGTCTGGGACTCATTTATACACAAGGAGAGAGTTAATATCATTCTTCTAGATTTAATATTAGGACACACCAGAATTATTGGCCACTGTTGTTTTAGTAGCAGGCTCATAGTCAAAACTTTAAACATAATTCAGAACCCTGGTTGCAGTATATATACATTTTGGCCCCCAGAAGTCAGTAGGTAGCTCTTGGTCCAGGTATTGCTGACCTAGAACTACTGCTAGAACCCTCTAACATTTGCTTAACAACACCTGGAGGGCCATAGAATGAACATCCGTGAATTAGATTTCCTCTATATGTACTACTTTCTCTCAGCAGCGAGAGATTCCAAAACACTCTGATGGAAGCTAACAGGGTAGAGAAAGGGAGTCCTTAACAGATAAAAAATGAATAGTCAAGAAGTATACCAGACTACAGTGGCACAAAATAATAGTCCAAAATTCAACAGCAAATATATTTTAACAAATGGTATTTAGGGTATAGTATTCATTTAACTCCAGAATGAAGTTTTCTAAGAACCTTAAATATGGAAGCATTGACAGAACAATTTAATACATAGATGTTATGTGCACATTGCACTTGGCTTAGTTGACACCATCTGCTCTCCCCAATTAATCATTTCATTAGAATACAAGCACAACACAATGTACCAGGCATAAAACAACACAGAACCAAAGATGCTGCTAAGTGCAGAATACCATGCAAAGTAGCTTAAATACTTGGCATATCCTTATAAATAATATAATTATTGACTTAACCTACCATGCACCCACGAGATAAAACGCCTGAATATGTAATAATAGTAATACTTAGTTACTTAGCTATTATTTAGTTATATATAACTTGCTTCTGCTTCCTTCTTATCCCACCCCTACAATTTCTTCTTTCTCCCACTAATAAAGCTCTACTTTGGCTCTACAGGGCCAGGAGCCTCCTTCCTCTTATTTCTTTAAAAAGTAGCCCTTAATCTTTAATGCATCTGCACCTTTGTATTTATTTTTATTTATTATTGTACTGACCCCCGTTTGTTCTATTAATTTATTGTTCTACTGTACAGTGTTGCATACATAAGAAGCATTATATAAATACAAATATACATACATAAAACATACAGAACCCCCAGAATTACAAAATTTGTTATTAAAGGATATGTTCAGTGTAAAATAAAAAAAAATAGATAGGCTGTAAAAAAAAGTTTTCAATAAATTGTGAGCCAAAAATGTATTCTATACAGTCTGGAGTGAATTTGAAGGGGGGCCACATGGTAGAGTTCTGCAGCAAGTTGGGTACCCAATGTGTGGGTGGTCTGCGGGTAACTTGTAGCTGCAGTTGGACTTTCAAGGGGGAAAGATTTACGTGATATCACTTGCAATTTTTGTGACGTTACTTCTGGACTGCGTGGTGCTGTGGGAGAGGGTTGGGTGGAACTCCACGGGGATGAGAAAGTGGGTAATTAGGTCCGGGTCAGGCTTAGGATAAGGGGGTATAGGATGGGTTTTGGTCTAAAAAAACAGACCTGTACAGGTCTCTACCACATGGCACGTAACTGTTATTTTGCTGAGCACACAGGTCAGGATGAAAAGCAAACTAACAGAACAGTTATGTCCCATGTAGTAGTGTGCGGGTCGAGAAATTCTGGACCCCCACCTGACCCTAACCTGTCCCCTCCCAATCTGCACCCGGCCTGGCATTCCCCCTCTATTTATAGACCCCCCCCACGGTGAAAAAGGCGGTGCAAGTTGGCAGTGCTAGGTCGTGGGCGGGGAGAGTGGGAGAAGAGCCGGACCCGGACCCGCCCGACCCGAAAATTTTGTGCATGCCCGACCCCATGGGTCCTGCGGGTTTTGGGCAGGCACACACATCACTAGTCCCATGGTGTCCCCCACCCTTCAAGTCACTAACTGACTAACAGAGATGCAAAGAAGGAAGTTGTGTTCCGGCTATAGGGGTACACATTCTCTTCAGTCTTTTCAACCTTTATCAACCTTTGTCATAGACTGCAGACGCTGTAAGAAGCAGAATGTGTTCTAGTGTGAATTGGACCTATGGGAAAATAATAGAGGTGAGGAGAGGAGAATTGTCCTAGAGTGGTGCCCACTGGGGTTTGGGCCCACCAGGAGATTCCCTGATATCCAATGCAGGCTAGTCTGACCTTGATTACTGGTACAGGTTAATAGGAAGCTATCTTCATAAATACATGCTAGGAGCATGGCAACAGCTTCAGTCTGACAGCAATATAATGTAATACCATGTACTGTACTCATTAACATAACATCAATGTCTGCCCTCTTTCTGACATTCTTTGAGTACCACAGTACTCAGTGCTGTATTGACAGAATACTCTTGAGGCCCATTTTTTAGGAACAGGCTTTACGAAGCAGTTAAAAGAATGATAATTAGTTTTTGTTTTGTGTTTATAGTTATGGCTAAGAATGAAAGTCATGCTGCTTCACTAGATAATAAGTTGCCTTCACCTGCCGAGATACTATTTCTGTGGGTGCACTTGACTAAGAAGGATTAAGCAGGCGGCAATGTGTTGATGTCACAACAACCACAAACCTAGAATTCTGTCACCCATCACACGCAAGAAACCTTCTACTGAGCAGGAAGTCTCATGCTAGCGATTCAGGGTATTTCTTCCTCTAAGTATATATGTATTAAACACTTTTCAGAAATATAAGGACACTGCAATCTGGGGTTTTTATATCTGCACTTCTATTTTGTGGATTACTAAATGGCTGTAAAAAAACATTTGTATTGGGAAACATTAAAAATTGTTTCCATAGAAATGGGACAAACCGGGCTTCTCCTGGTTCGGACGTATCAGCATTGTTAAAATGAATATACTTCCTCGTTTTCTATATCTGTTCCAGACGATCCCATTCCAGATACCCAGACCGTTTTTCAAGGAGCTACACTCTCTCATTTCTCAGTTTATTTGGAAGCATCAGAAAGCTAGACAGAAATTTGATTCCCTTACTCAACCGAAAGAAGCAGGGGGTGTAGGTTTGCCGGACTTTTGGGCGTATTACAAAGCCGCGGTCTTGCAACGGATGATAGACTTAACGCAGCCTACGACCCTTAAATTATGGCCACTTGTGGCACAAGATGGCTATGAATATCCACTGGCCATACACATGTGGCTGCCCAAACCTAGCCGTTGCAAACCAACATTTCCGAATCCAGTTATCAAGGAAATTGCCAACACTTGGGACGCATTGAAATATAAAAAATGCCTTCTTAATCCACACTCCAGGTTAACCCCGATATTGTACAATAAGGACTTTCCTCCAGGATTACTGCCCATACATTTTAAGCACTGGACACGAACGGAAACTTTATGGGCTTTTCAACTGCTCGATGGCAGATCCATCAAACCGTTAGCGGATATCTTGCCCCCAGAAAAGATTACACCGCTCGAGAGATTGGGATTGCATCAAATTCGGCATTTCCTAGATACTGGAATGATAACTGACACCACAGGATCCGACGATACCTTGTTTGAACAATTGTTCGTCAGAACTGAACACACCCCACATGCAATTGCACTAATTTATAAACTGTTGCTAAGTCGCCCCTCTACACCGGCAAATGATTTCAAACGTAAGTGGGAAAGAGAACTGCAACGCACCTTTACTGACTCGGAATGGCAGACCGTTGTCACAAACTCCTATAGATCTACTATATGTGCCAGGCTACAGGAAAACAACTATAAATTGCTTTCGCAATGGTATAGGGTGCCAAGCATACTATCTAAAATATTTCCAACTGTTCCTGACACCTGTTGGAGATGCGGTCAATCCAATGGAACTCTTAGCCATATTATGTGGCATTGCCCCAACTTACAACCGTACTGGACTCAAATAAAACAGTTACTGCCCAAATTCACTGATATGGCAATACCGGATTCGGCGTCATTTTTCTTGTTGCATTGCAACTAAATGTCTCCCGCACGTTATCGCAAATCGCTCATCTCAACTTTAATTACAGTAGCTAAATCCTTGATACCTTTATTTTGGAAATCTAAAACAATCCCTACGCTTAAGGACTGGGCGCTTAAAGTAAACGAAATTTACCAATTTGAACACTACAAGACAGAGACGAGTAATCCGCAATGCCTGGAAAACTTGACACAGAAATGGTTTTACTGGCTCCAGTTCACCGAATCGCAGGAATACCGGACCCTTTCTTCCTGAAACGGCCACTATTGGTCCATTGCTTACAAGAGACCCCTGATATTCAATTGATATTCAATTGATATTCAATTGATCTTCAATTGCTACCTCATTGATATAAGATCACGACACTCAGTTAATACATTATGCTTATCACCGTACCCTCTCTGTGCGTACCCCTCCACACGCCGAATTGCTACTATATACAGGACTGTAGATGTGCCCAACATAGTTTTTTTTTTTCTTTTTTTGTTTTTGTTTTTCTTGTTCAATGGTTTCTTACACACAAAGTACGACTACGTGATATGTAACCTGCTGGTATCTTGTTATACTCTTTATTTTGCGATACTGTATGCTCAAACAATGCATCTTCTACTTGAATTCTTTATTGCAGGAATCTCATGCCATTGTACTTTTTGTATTTTGCAAAACACGTAAATAAAGAATTTAAAAAAAAAAAAAAAAAATTGTTTCCATTTGCACTGACAGGTATCTTTCCTAGTAGACATGAGACTATATCTGCTTCCTTCCTCTATAAGATCTTAGCTTTACACAAGATGACTCACAAAAGAGAAGCAGAACTGTCGCTATTGGGGGGCTTCTAGTGTCCCCTCTTGCTAAATAATAAATCTGTTACATTCAGACACATTAGAGTCAAAAGAAGACCCTGCATATGTAGAGGAACAATGGGGCAAATTCACTAAGATGCGAAGTTGTGCCAGGCGCAACTTCGCCGCACTTCGCCACGCTTCGCCAGGCGTAGTTTCGCCAGGGCTCCGCAAATTCACTAAAATCCGAAGTTGCGCACAGGGGTAGCGTAAGGTTGCGAAGTTGCGCTAGCGTTGATTCGCTATATAAAGCGAAGTTGCGCTAGCGAAGGCTAATTTGCATACGGCGTGAAATTCAAATTTCAATGGAGGAACACGTATCTGCACTACAAATGCCTAGAAAACCTTCAAATCAGCAAATAAAAATGTTATTTTGCCCTACACATGTGCCCACTGTCTAGGTAAGTTGCCATGAGTCAGGAAATGTAGGGGGGAGGAAGGGGAGCCCCAAAAAATTTTCGATCTTTTTCAGCCTATCAGCCATCATGTAGAAAACACGCCAGCGTTTATTGGGACTTAGAAAAAAAATTGACTTTTTTTTAAACAATCCCTATCTACTCTATTGCGCTTCGCCAGGTCTGAGGTGGCGAAGGAAGTCTAGCGTAAAAGGTAGCGTTCAGTACACTGCGCAAGTTAGTGAATTTGCGTAGTTTCGTCGCTAGCGAAGATTCGCCTGGCGTAAGGTTGCGAAGTAACACTAGCGAAACTACACCAGCGTTCGTTAGTGAATTTGCGCAGTAGTGAAAATGCCAAACGCTAGCGAATTAACGCTAGCGTTCGGCGCTTCGCGCCTTAGTGAATTTGCCCCAATGTGTGGTGCTTGGAAAACATGTTGGACCAAACTGGTTTTGAGATATAGGTATAGTAAATCCTCATATGACAAATGGACAGTGCTAAGGGTTATATTAGTGGATGCATGTCAGTGGTACCATCACTGGTACATAATTAACTGTACAGGTATGGGACCTATTATGCAGAATCTGGGGTTTTCCGGATAACAGATCTTTCTGTAATTTGAATCTTCATACCTTTATTCTACTAGAAAATCATGTAAATATGAAATAATCATGTAAATATTAAATAAACCCAATAAGGATTAATTATATCTTAGTTTGGATCAAGTAAAAGCTACTGTTTTATTACTACTGAGTAAAAGGAAATAATTTTTAAAAATCTGAATTATTTGATTATAATGGAGTCTATGGGAGAAAGCCTTTCCGTAATTCGGAACTTTCTGTATCATGGGTTTCCGGATAACGGATCCCATACCTGTACAACCCAGACACATGCCTTTATTCCTATAACTAAGTTCTAAATGGCTGTGGCTCATGTCTGCAATAACCATTTTACCTCTAGCCAATACTCCACATGATCACATCAAAATGACTGGAGTTCCACTTGGAAGTACAGGTGTAGGAACCCTTATACCTTATCCGATATCCAGAAAGCTCTGAATTACAGAATGGGTGTCTCCCATAGACTCCATTTTATCCAAATAATCCAAATTTTTAAAAATGATTTCCCTTTTCTCTGTAATAATAAAACTGTAGCTTGTACTTCCTTATTGGAAGCAAAACCAGACTATTGGGTTTATTTAATGTTTAAATGAATTTCTAGTAGACTTAAGCCATGAAGACCCAATTTACAGAAAGATCCTTTATCCGGAAACCCCCAGGTCCCAAGCATTCTGGATAAAAGGTCCCATACCTTTATCACCCTTTGTATCTGATAAGTACATGCAGGTTGTACAAAAGTTTTCTAGTATTCTGCCTATTTCTTCTTTAGCTGATCAGACATGACAACAGGGTAGTATTATACACACTCTATTCATTATTCTATTTTCCAACAGGGTTCCTGTTGCTGCTATCTGCTGCCTGTGGGTACCACAATGTGCCTAAATAGACACAAAATGTTGCAACCTTAGAGGTGAGCAAATCAGGTGAAAGTGAGTTCAGATGTGGCAAGTACCATTTATGTTAGTTCTGAATCAATCAAAGTACAAATCCAAAGCTGAATAGACTTTTGCTGATGCTCATAGGGCAAATCAAGTGGCTCATCATTATTTGTCACGTCTTATGAAACCAATTAGACATTACAAAGTTTCAAAAAGAAGCACTGTGGATTAAAAAACTCAACTGCCTGTATCCAGCAGGTATGACTGACCAATGGAGTATAGAATGCTTCTCATAAGTCTGTATGCTAACTAACCTCAATTATCACTTTTTCAGTGAGAAAATGGTGATGCTGCCTTATAGTTTGAATTAGAATAGAAATACGAATCTCTACAGTATCTGAACTTCACAGTGGTAAGATATATTGGGCTGTATTGCTATATAGGAAGGTACTGTATAAGGTTTTCACTTTTGTGCTAAATTATCGATTTATAAAACATGATTTTTTTAAAAAACAGAAGGTTTTGCAGTCAATTGGACTCTTTTGTAGGCATCTAGCAATACAAGGGGGCAAGTGTACTTTTATGGACTTGGTATTAGATTAAAAATGAACTCATGATCACTATGGACAGTATGGACTAATATGTGATTTCACAGTTCACTTTTTGTGAGGTCAGGCTAAAAAAAAAATCCCCTTTGCAGTGACCTCACTTTTCAATTAGCTTTCAACCTATCACGTCAAGGGGGTGGAGTTATATGGATATATGTTTTTTGTGTAATATGTGCACTGTTTAACACTTGACAAAGAGTCACTTTGCTCTAAACATGTTGTGTTAATAAACCTTGCAGCACAGTTTCTGCGGTTTCTGAGCCTGTTTTCCACAATTTTAAACGTTTCCATTGGCATGCACTTCAATTGGGACAGAAGCAGTTGTACAGGCATCCAACATGCAACTGGTACAAACTTCTTCTTTCTTTATGAAGCCAATCTAGTCATCACAGCACATCTTTACCAACAACACTAACATTCACTCTACCAACATCTCAAAATCTAATACTTTAGCAAATAATAATCAGCTTCAGGCCCGGACTGGCAATCTGTGGGTTCTGGCAAATGCCAGAGGGGCTGCTATAAGTTGCCATAGAAAGTCAGTATTTAGTGGGCTGGTGGGCTGTTTGGGCCTATTTTAATTCTCAGTCCGGACCTGATCAGCTTTAATAATATTATCCTTATTGCAGGTTTGGTTTAGTATCTGAATGTTGTCTCCACATCAGGCCAAGGCTGGCAATCTGTCAATTTTGGCAAATGCCAGTGGGGCTGCCATAAATAGTCCCTATTTATTGAGCCTGTAGGTGGCTGTTTGGGTCTCTCTGTAATTGAAATACCAGGATCTCCTTTTAATCTCAGTCTGGACCTGCTCCATGTTATACAAAGGGAACTCCATTGAGTCCTTTCTTCACTGAGATATTCCATACTATGTGCTATTTACTCAAAGTCTATCCATGACTTTCCTCGCATTATTACAGTTATTATTAACTACATTTCATTATATAGAAGTAGGTTAGAGAAAACCTTTAAAACCTTAAATAAGAAAGAGTTGACAACAGCCGGTGGGCTGAAGGTAGGGGCAAGCATATTGCAGTATATGAATGTGCATCTTGTGAGCCTTAGCTGTTACTAAACTACTCCCAGACAATTCAAGCAACATTTTCCAGAGGTGCAGTAAGGTGTAACCAGAGAGTCATTATGTAAATAGTTTACATGACTAAATAGGGCAGGGCTGTCCAACTAGAGGGCCACGGGCCAGAAGCGGCCCTCCAAAGGATTTTATGGTTCCCTGTTTGCTTTAAAGCTCCATAGACTTCACTTTATGACATCATCATTTCAATTCAATCCAGCCCTCGAACATGAAATGAGAAATAATTGGTCCACTACATGCAATAAATTGTACTTTTTAGGGAGGTTTTCAGAATGTTCTTTGATGATATTTACATCCATTTAAATCCAATATTCACCATCTCTTGTAAATATATTTTCAAACTGGGTATTAGAGAGCCAACACCATATCCTTTTATTTACAATTTCAGTTCACTCTGGCATCCTCATAGGCAACATAAACACTGAGATGATGTTCCGTTAATATTCAAAAGAGTGGTTAATGTAATGCTTGTCTTATTTTCTTTTTAACCGTTTTAAAACATTACATAAGAGGACATTCTCGAAAAGCGGAGAATGTTTTTTTTTCCATAAAAAGCATCAGCACACTAGAGGACACCATTTAGACTAAAAGAACAGAACCAGTGTTATACTGGGCCAGCAGGACACCATGAAAAAAACACTGCCCCCTCCCAGAAATTGCTGGCGCCCCCCCCCTTGCCAATTTAGTTTATATATGTGAGCATATAAATAGGTCACTATATAGGTTATAAAAAAAGTATATATATGTGTGTGTGTGTGTGCACTGGGGATCATTTGGAGGGGTTGAACTTGATGGACTTTGGTCCTTTTTTTGAACCCAACGTAACTATTTAACTAAGAAATTATGAAACATTGAACCATCTATTCCCCAGAAGAGTCTGAAACGTTTTGACTGCATAAGCAAACAATACCGCAGGATTTGAGGATGTGGTGTAGCAGTTAGTACTGCTGTCTGTGGACTTATCTCCAACTTCAGTATTTAGCCAGCGTTTCCTTAAAGGCATTAGCACCCTATCAACTGTAAGAAGTTCAATTATCGTTTAAATATCTCAAGGGGGGGGCATTGTTTGGGTCCTATTTGGTTGGGTAGAGCCTGTATTATAAAAAAAGGCATTAGGTCAAGAAAAATCCAGTGTGAATGTGTTTAAGAGGATCTACAGAGATAAAACACATGCCAAAGCAAAACACAAAATTCTAGTCTTCAAATCTTGTAGAACTACATCTCCCACAAAAGTGGATGAGGATGATGGCAGAAGAGTGAGCCCAGAGCATAGCAGACAGGGTCTCCATCCAATATGCAAACAAGAACACTAGCCTGCAGCCATATTGCTTCTTGTGGGATGCAAATTGTACATCTATATATCATGGATGCAAGTTGCACATCTAATTTAGTATGGAGGGGGCTGCCATTAGAAATCTATGGAGTATCCCTTACCTCTCAAGCTCTGCAGGGAGGAGAGTATGCTGGTTTTCAGCTGCTCTTCGCTCACTTGCTCTGTTAGTTTGAGCAGCCTAGTGAGCTGAGCCTTGGCCACCTCATGCCTCTTCACTTCACCTCGGATGGCTGCTGACATTTGCTGCTTCCCCGAACTAATCTTGAGACTTCCATGAATCCCATCTCTGCCTCTGTAAAGCTCCCCGCTCATCCCCTGTCTCGGGCTCCTTACAGCATATCCAGTAAAACAAAATCATTAAGAAAAAGTGCAGACCAAAAACTTGTTCATTGCAACATGTTCGTCACTGCTTACTATACTCAATCACAGTCTCCTTCTGTAGGACTTTCCCTTAAGCGTAATCTCCTTCTGTAGGACTTTCCCTTAGGCTTTTTGCAGTCTTTATCTTGCAGGTTTGTCTTCTGGCAGTATTTAGCTTTTCTTCCCTTCAGTTTGCCTTTCTCCTCTTTGGCTGCTTGTTGAAGTTCTCTTCAGTTTTCTGTCTGACTTTTCTCTTTCACTCTTTCACACTGTGCATCTGTGTGTTCACGTGTGCACTTCCTGGACTCAAAGTTTCAGATCTGTTTGTGTCCCTCCCAGACTTGTTCACCCAACGTCTCAAACTTGCTTATTGCCTTTCAGCCTACTTGCTTGCTGCTCAGGTGCCTAGATGTCTGCTACTTTCCCACGTAAATAGATTTATCCACAGGGACAAAAAGACAAGCATTACAGTGTTTTAAAATAAAGTTGATGTGTATGGTATAGAGACGTCTTTCCACGCGTATAGAAAATGACAGGAAGTAGTTAACCACTACATTAACCCAGTTTGAATACAAATGTATATCTTGTCTTGCAAATAACCCATCTTTTGATTATTCATGCTCAATAATTCTTAATCAGAAAAAAACCTGTGCTGTTTTATACCATGGGAGAAAAGCTGCTGGTTTCATTACAATTCTCAGCTGGTAACTGTAAATGATGCTGGGTGTTATAGTTCAAAAGCTGGTTTTCAAAGAACCCATCAGTCCCTTGAAAGAAAAAAGCTGTCATCGTTTTTAAGAGGTTTCCAATAATGCATACACCAAAGAAATTAATGGAACATGAATTATGTGTCTAGCTCATAAATTTGCCACCCACACACATGTTCAGCAATTGTCTATGGGAATTATGTAGTTATACAGGGTGTGCACCTACATAAATGTTCGTTCACATGGAATCAACAAACTTCCAGTTGTTGAAATATCAACCAGCTTCTAAGGGGCAAGCCACAGGTCTCTGGGCTTCAAAACGGAGTGCAAAGGCCTGCAAACATTATACAAGAGAAGAACAAGGTGTGGAAATGGCCGTGTGCCGCCTTTTTTTGCACTTTGCATACTGCATTCTGATTTGTAAGTGACCCCCGACAAAGTGTACTCAGGATCTGTAACCCATCTGTAACCATACCACTAATGAGCACGTAACATTTACTGGTCACTTGATAAAGCACATATCTTATTGGTTTTCATGGCTGCATTTATGTGTAGGTATGTGCTGTATGTATGTATAACTTTATTTATAATGCACTACAAGGATATGCAGCGATAGTCATAAGATGTACAAAGTATACACAAGGAGAACGTTGAATACAAAAAGTATAAAATATCCAGATACTTAATGCTGTGATGTATGAGACACAGAAGGAAGGAGGTTCTTGCCCAGTGGAGCTCACAGTAAACTCTGTGAGGCTCATTTATAAAGACTGGGAAAATTTGCACCTGGGCAGTAACCCATGGCAACCAGTCAAATGTTTGCTGTCATTGTTCGACCTGCAACTGGCTGAAAAAAGCCAGTCACTGACTAGTTATATCTAGCTATGGGTTACTGCCCATGGGCTAATTTGCCCAGTTTTTATAAATGAGACCCGTTTTAATGCAGAGATGGGTTTCTCTTTGAAAATCATCATTCTCAGTATCTAGTGATAAGTGAAACTGGTCATTTCCTCAAAACATTTGTGAAACCGTGGAAAAATTTGCAAAACGGCAACATTTTGCCAAATGCACTGGAGTCACTGGCTATTTTTTACTGCATTTTTTTATGTTACAAATGTATTAGAGTAATTGGGTATTTTTTCTTGCACCCAATACAGTAGATTAGTTAATGGGTTTTTTTTTACGCCAAATGCACTGGAGTAAGGGGTGTTTTTCTCACCCCTGTGTTTTTCTCACATTGTGTTTTTTCTGACATGAAACAAAACGAGTTACAACATTCTAGTGATGATATATCTATAGCAACACAAATGCGAATTTCTCTGTATTAGGGAATCTGAAGCAGATGAAAAAAATCCCTGATGTCTTATTAATGGATGAACACTCCACCAGTATGCAGCCAGTTTTACTAACTGGTGGGAATTTGCACATGCTTTTACACAATCCCAGCTTGCATGCATTAACAACTTAGTGTTTTCCAATTTCATGCATTTTTAATTGTTTAGAATGAATACCCATTGCAATACATAGATCAATGATATCTTGCTGAGTGTAAGGGAGAGGTTTCCTGGAAAAGATCTTTCCAAGAAAGATAGTTTGTTTCAATGTACACGTGTAGAGCTGAATCGTCAGATATACAGTGTCGGACTGGGACACCGGGATACCAGGAAAAGTCCCGGTGGGCCAAGGTGTCAGTGGGCTCTCATGCTGCTAAACATTTGACCTATTTCATGGCCATTACATATTTCTATGAGAACAAAGAGGCTAAATAGATGGGAAAAATAGAGTATAGTATGTAAAGCAAAGAGACAAGGAGAATAAAGGTTGAGTGAGGCGAAGAAGAAAAATAATACTAAAAGTGGGCCCCTGGTCTAAGATGAATTGATGGGCCCCCGGTCAAAGGTTTTTGGGTGGACCCCTGGTGTCCCAGTCCGACACTGGATATACATATAGAAACAATAGAATTCTACCTGTATCTGACGATTCAGTACTAACAATGGATGATGTTTGGGTGACTTCAAAGGTACCAGATCCAAATTTTCCGTCCAGCCCAATCGACGAGCCGACTGATATCTAAGTCTTCTGCCAATATCGGTCGGCTCTTTTTCCACCATACACACACCAAATATCGCACGAAATTGTTTTTGTACGATATTATCTGTGCCTCTACGGCCACCTTTATATTACATATGGGGGATAAACTCCATTGTATACAAATAATCCACATTTTTAAGAATTATCTCCTTTTTCTCTGTAGTTGTAAAACGGCACCTTGTACAAAGATATAATTAGTACAAGGTGCCTGACACAGAGGAGGGAACAATACTTCATACCTTATGGTCGTGCCCCAAATTACATCCCTATTGGGTGAACATACAGGCTCGTATTACTAAGATGCTGGGGTTTGAGATACCATTGGATCCCCAATGGTTCTTATTAGGTATGGACCCCCCAACTCCACTTACCAGACCCGCCCGATTGATGCTTCAAAAATTACTATTCCTGGCCAGAAAGATTATTACGCAGAACTGAAAAGTGTCTGATCCCCCCATATACCAAATATGGCTTAAGGCAGTCCAGGACTTGCAAAAATTGGAGGACCTCATAGCTAGGCGCAAGGGTTCCTCTAACCTTAATATGAAAATATGGCAGTTGTGGATTTTAGAAAATGAATAAGAGCTCAA
Source organism: Xenopus laevis (assembly GCF_017654675.1). NCBI lineage: Eukaryota > Metazoa > Chordata > Amphibia > Anura > Pipidae > Xenopus > Xenopus laevis. The sequence continues at coordinate 149,068,709 of NC_054373.1, forward strand.
TAGCTGTTCTCCCCAATCAATGCTGGGATGGGAACAGCTAGAAAGGGTAATCCCGATCACTGACCATAAGTTGCTGCAGGATATTACAAATAGGGTCACGCAAAAGTTAACTACACCCTATTGAATAAAGTACAATCAGCTGATGGGTAGATTGAAATTTATGCTTAGACGGAAATATTGTAACATACTTATACAGGATTCAAATCACTTGTCGTTTCTTCTGTAATCAATGGATGTACTTGAATAGTTGTATTTACTATGATACATTACTGCTCCGACTCTGTTGAATATATGGTGATGCCAATCTGCGCATTGGCGAATTGTTTAAGTATGCTGAAATGTTCCCTGTCATGTGTCTTGTTTCAATAAACATCACTTGAACCAAAAAAAAAGATATGATTATTCTTTATTGGAGGCAAAACAATCCCATTGGGTTTAATGTGCACATTTTTTTTGTAGACTTAAAGGGATACTGTCATGGGAAAAAAACATTTTTTCAAAATGAATCAGTTAATAGTGCTGCTCCAGCAGAATTCTGCACTGAAATCCATTTCTCAAAAGAGCAAACTGATTTTTTTATATTCAATTTTGAAAACTGACATGGGGCTAGACATTTTATCAATTTCCCAGCTGCCCCAAGTCATGTGACTTGTGCTCTGATAAACTTCAATCACACTTTACTGCTGTACTGCAAGTTGGAGTGATATCACCCCCCTCCCTTTTCCCCCCCAGCAGCCAAACAAAAGAACAATGGGAAGGTAACCAGATAACAGCTCCCTAACACAAGATAACAGCTGCCTCGTAGATCTAAGAACAACACTCAATAGTAAAAACCCATGTCTCACTGAGACACATTCAGTTACATTGAGAAGGAAAAACAGCAGCCTGCCAGAAAGCATTTCTCTCCTAAAGTGCAGGCACAAGTCACATGACCAGGGGCAGCTGGGAAATTGACAAAATGTCTAGCCCCATGTCAGATTTCAAAATTGAATATAAAAAAATCTGTTTGCTCTTTTGAGAAATGGATTTCAGAGCAGAATTCTGCTGGAGCAGCACTATTAACTGATTCATTTTGAAAAAAATTTTTTTTCCCATGACAGTATCCCTTTAAGGTATGAGGATCCAAATTATGGAAAGATCCGTTATCCCAAAAACCCCAGGTCCCGAGCATTTTGGATAACAGGCCCCATACCTGTACTTGTTTTGTGCATGTAGATTATGTAGTGCAACATGCCCTATATAGGCAGAGAGTTGACAAGCAGCGACCCACATCTGTAGTTTTCTATATAACCCCATTCCTCCCCTCTTGTTGAGTTATTTGTAAAATTCACAGTTATCATGAAAAAAAACACAGTGCCCCTGGTACCATGTGGACCTGAGATAACCCTTTCATAAGGAGTAGGTTAACTGTCTAGGTGCCAGGACTGTCAGAATGATGCCTTCTCTTGTATTCACGAATACTAAGTTACCTCCCGATAGATGTTTAGGCAAGCTGCACTGCTAGCCTCTACACAAGACAAAGCATAACCTTCTATCTATGATAATGTGCTTTATGCTGAATAAGAGCCGATTACAATGCTGATTGCTGCTAAGTAGGAGCGGCTTTGAAAGACAAATGTGTGTTGACCTGTTTAAAGTTGTATAACAGCCTGTGTGAAATGAGTGAGGGAGATGTAAGCGACCTCAGGCTGAGACACGTTGGTAATTTTATTGTTTCAAATCTTTGTTTTAAGAAACCTCGCCTTATTATTTGCACTGTATGTGGGAGGAAAATATTAAAAGGTGTATATTTAATTGTATCCCTCCTGCTTTGTCTCCTGAAACTTTTATGAAGATGCAATAGGTTCTGCCAGTGTTTTCAGCTTTGGCCACAGCCTTTCTTCTCACCTCCCATAGTATTCTCACAGGAAATAATAGAACAGCAAACCAAAAAGTGTAACTGAGTGATTGGTTAGTAATCACAATGAAGAGGAGATTAGAAAAGATACAGATCGGTTTCTGTAACGACAGGTTAAAGTGGATTTGACCCTGCAGCTTTCAAGAGCAGATTTATTATCAGGTAAAACTAGTTTTGCAGGCACAGGGTTCTGATGTTATCAGTGACAGAGTATAAGGGTTAGTTCACACGAGGAGATTTGGGGAGATTTTGTCGTCTGTCGACTAATCACCTCTTTTTCTGGACGACAATCTCCCCAAACTGCCTCCGCGTGTCTTCCTGTCCGATATAATGAAAAGTCGCCTGCGCTAAAGCACCCGCATCGCTGTGTTTTTCGAAGCCGCCTGAAGTTGACTCATGAGGAAACTTCGGGCGACTTTGGAAAACGAAGCGCCGTGTGTGCTTTAGCGCAAGCGACTTTTCATTATAGCAGACAGGAAGACACGCGGAGGCAGTTCGGGAGATTGTCGCCCAGAAGCAGAGGCGATTAGTCGCCAGGCGACAAAATCTCCCAGAATCTCCTTGTGTGAACTAACCCTAACGCGGCCAAGTGATAATGGGACACTACCTGATGACTTCACAAGTAGTAATTGGGGAATTTTTACATTTTCCTTAATCCTTATCCAATGATATGGCAAACAAAAGCAAACCTCAACAAATCTGCTCTATCTATCCAGGTAAGTGTTAGCATAGGGTGCAGGGACTACGGTTCTCTGACACCCTGAGTTAAGCAAATATAAAGATTTCAGCGGAACACTGGCTGTGAGATTAAAGGATCAGTAACCTTAAGTTCCAGCACTGATATTTGTGTAAGGTAAGTCAAGCATTCAGCTTTACAAGAAGGTCTGAGAGTTGTCTCTCATTTAAAACTGTTTTATTTTTTCCATTTGCTTTCAGTTAGTCAGTTGGTGTCCCATTTCAAATGCTTTCTGTGACTTTTCATTAGTTAATATTCACTGACAAAGAGGAAAGCAGATCGCACAAGGTAAATGGTTTCCAGCAGGCTTAGGAAAGTCAGAACAGAAAATGTAGAATAAATGTTGCAGGTGCATCTAAATGTGTGTGCGTTTGTGTTTATGTGATAAGAGGATGATTTAACATAGTAAGATATATTATTTATTGAAGGGTGCAGTTACGTGTAAAGTAAAGAGGCAGACAAGCTAATGCACGTCCCATTTATCTGCATTTGAAACCAATCACTGGCTCCAACCAAGTTCAGTGTGCTACCCCACCAATTGCTTCAAAATCATCATGTTAGATATCTTGCTTAAGCTGGCCATAGACGCAACAATCCGATTTTCGGACCGTGTGTGGAGAGTCCCGACATTTTTCGTCCGACGGAGATCGGTCGTTTGGTCGATCGGACAGGTTAAGCTAGCCATAGACGCAACGATCCGATTGTACGAATCGTGGATTTGTCTGATTTTCGGACCGTGTGTGGAGAGTCCCGACATTTTTCGTCCGGAAGAGATCGGTCGTTTGGTCAATGGGACAGGTTCGAAAATTTCTGTCGGCTGCCGATAATATCTCTGCGTGTATTACCGATCGTACGATTTTCAGTGGGAGACTGTCACTAGCTTTGGTCGGTAATAACTTTTGAACGATTGTTGTCAGGGGCAGAACATCGGCTCATCTGTTCTTTTTACTATTTTACTATTTATTTGATCTGAATGGTTAGTTGCAGGTCGGGAGATGGGAAAGTCCGATCGTACGTTTATTCGTACGATCGGATCTTTGCGTCTATGGCCAGCTTTAGAAAATTTCTGTCGCCTGCCAATAATATCTCTGCATGCATTGCCGATCGTACGATTTTCAGTGGGAGACTGTCACTAGCTTTGTCAGACATAACTCGATTGCTGTCAGAGGTAGTACATTGGCTGATCTGTTCTTTTACTACTTTATTTGATCGGAATGGTAAGACTTTGATCTAAATTGTTAGTGGTGGGTTGGGAGATGGGAAAGTCCGATCGTACGTTGATTCGTACGATCTGATCTTTGCGTCTATGGTCAGCTTAAGATAATCTTTTGCATTCCCTGTTTCTCCCATGCACACTGGCTATGGACTTCCTAACTACTTTACTGAGGATGATATGGGCTTCCTCTCATGTCCACTGCTTTGATTTAGGGCTACCAACAGGTCAAGTTTATTGAAGGTTCTGGCCTCCTGATAGGTCAGTGACCTTGAGTGTTTGGCATCTGACTTTTACCAAACCTTTGTATTTGTTTATTTCTTCTGCTCAACCAAGTCTGCTTGGCCTCTGGCTCTCATCAGACCTAATATGCATCTCTAGAATTCATGTGTTCCAGATGCTTATTTTTCTCCCTCTGTTTTGGTGACTAACCAGCTTTTCTTTAAAGAAAAAACCCTTCATATTGTATGCCTGCTTTACACATATAATGACTTTTATGATTGACTCAGGTCTCCTAGTCAACATCTTCAATCAGTAGATGTGTTAAAAAAACAATGCATTTTACTTGCATTTAGTGCCCTTTACTTTTTTTATCTGCATATATTTATTCTACCAATTTTCAGAAGCAGTGGAAGGTCTTGCTCCTTCTGTTGATGAAGTTAAATGAAATCTCTTCTGTAGACTCCAATCAAATGATATCCCCTGTGGCCAAATTATAATGATGAATGATAGAATGCATGCTTACCAACTAGTAAGATTTGAGTGGAGCACCTCTCAGACATGAGCTACCCTTTTAATCAGCAAGAAAAGTCAAACGTCATTTTAAAAAAAAGTTAAAAACCTTATTTCCTGAGCAAAAAAGAACTGTTTAAGTTAAAAACCATTTTTCCTGAGCAAAAAAGTTGCTTTAAAAATCAGAAACTATATATCGTTACTATATAGCAAGCAGACTGGAAGCTATGGTCAACTCGCACATGCATTCGGGAGAACCATGGAAGGAAATAGAAAATTATTGTGCAGCCCCTTTAAATCTAGCTCACCTTTTCTGGATACCTAAGAAAACCAGGAACACCCTCCCGGATCTCATGCCTACTTCGCGACAGGCACTAGACCTATGGGACAAAATAGCATTCAAAATGAATCTTAGCTCACCCACCTCTAGACATATGACAATCTTCAACAACAAAGATTTCCTGCCGGGGTGTACCCCCACAGACTTTATACCCTGGATAAGGGCAAATATGCTTACCCTAACTGCCTTTTTAGCTGACGGAAAGGTTGTTTCATTTCAACAATGCAAAGAAAAACATGATATCCCAAACAAACAATTCTTTCGATATCTACAAATCAGACATTTCGTGGAATCGAAATCCAACACCCAGACAAATCAATCCCTTTCATATTTTGAAAACTTATGTTACAGACAATCCCTTCCTAATCATCTAATTTCACTACTGTACGCCCATTTGGCGATTAATACCACTACCATACAACAGCCTTACATGTCCAGATGGGAGGAGGATCTTGGCATCAATATCTCGGAAAAGACCTGGGCAAACATTTGGGATACTGCTAGAAGGACTTCTACTTGTGCAGTCTCTTGTGAAAGGGCTTACAAAATTATTTTCAGATGGTACTATACCCCCTCTCGTATCAGTAAACTGAGTGGTGACCCAAATCTCTCATTCTGCTTTAGGGGCTGTGGGGAAACGGGTTCCTTCTTACACACATGGTGGACCTGTACAGTAGCCCAAACATTCTGGAATACAGTAGCAACCCTGCTCTCCGAGGTCCTACATTGCACCATACCAGCAACTCCTCACTCATTCTTGTTAGGCATGAAAATAAGAGCCTTACACTCAAAACAGTCTCGCAAACTAGCCACCCACATTCTCACGGCAGCGAGGTCATTATTGGCAGCACACTGGAAAAAACCACACATACCAGGACTACAGATGCTAATCACAAAAGTGAATTGGATCAGAGCAATGGAGTCAATCAGAGACCACCTACTGGAGCGGAGCTACGAAGGAGAGCTGGAGTGGCTTCCGTGGACCCATTATTTGGAAAACACTCAGTTGAGACCTGGTAATCTCCCCTAGGGCGCCCTATACATAGAGCGTATTTTTCTCCGTCTTAGTAGTCACTATGGAACCTGAACTAAAACTTGTACCCTTACCCTTCTTTCTTCTTTCCTCCTAAACCCACCCTCTTCCCCTACTGGTTTGACATACGAGCTAAACTGCTGCACATTATTCTACCATTGTGCGCATTACTAAATCATATACATCTTGATGTCTAAATGCATACCACTGTACACTTGTGACAGACAATGTGACATTGTGCTATTCTTGTTTGTACTGTGCTTTCAGTATTATGACTGTTTGACCTATCTTTCTTTGAAAATCAATAAAATGTTCAAATGGAAAAAAAAAAAAAAAAAAATCAGAAACTAGACTGTGCTTTGTAAAAAATGCCTGAACTGCCTATACATAAGTACAGGTATAGAATTTGTTATATGGAAAGGCCATCTCCCATAGACTCCATTTTAATCAAATAATTAAAATTTTCAAAATGATTTTCTTTTTCTCTGTATTAATAAACTAGTACCTTGTACTTGATCCAAACTACATTTTAATTAATCCTTTGAAAGGCAAAACATTTCTCTTGGGTTTATGTTGTGTTAATGATGATTTTGTAGCAGATGTAAGGTATGAAGAGCTAAATTACAGTAAAGATCCCTTACCTGAAAAAACCCAGGTCCTGAGCCATCTGGATAACAGGTCCCATACATGTATATATTGTATGGCCAACAAGGCAACAATGTGAGATACACCAACCTGCCATGTGGAGTAAATAAATGGGCAGACATCATTCTTGCCATAGCTGCAGCTTTAATTTGACAATAAAAATTTCACTAAATGGGGTAAGAAGAAGCCACGAATCTCTTTCCATTTCCATAGGTAGAGTTGGCCCAAGTGTAGGTTTGAATTTTGAAAATGGAGCCACCCATCTTTACTGAGCACCTTGAATTAAAACACAGTTGAAGGTTAGTGATAGAAAGGAAAAGGAATAATGAGTCTGAATCTGGGATAGTTTTACTTCAAAATAAAACTACCCAATTTCTACATGTCTGATCCTCATGGTATCTTTTAGAAGAGGTCATCATTCATTTCAACCCCTGGTCAGTTAGAAAATCAACATAGGAATCCTTAGTAATTAAGTACAAGAGAATGAAAGCCTAAAAATAATATGGTTAGAAAAGAATATGGTTATACACCTTCTATTGTGATTTCCCTTTGTATATATACTATATTTTGTAAGTTAATATCTAAGCTCAGTTAAGGGACAGCAGTAAAGAGCTTGTGTTATGTTCTGTAAATGAGCAAAAATGAAGATGGGTCGCTGCTGGGGAAATAATCAGAAGCACACAAATATACAAAGGGTGTAGGATTCCTGACCTTTAGTTCCCCTTTAAACAATATTTCTCTTCACTGCTATTTTTAGTACACCCAGTATTGTTGCCCTTTCCATGATCTATTAAACTTAAAATTGTCAATAAGTGTCTTTTATCTTCATATATGACAAAAAAGGTAAAATGGCTTGTTTACGAAAGCAGTGCAGTGTAAAAAAAAATTCTGACACAAATGTTTTTACCCACAATGCAGTGTTTCCCCCCAGAATTTCAGATTCTGTCATAATCAGAATCTACAAAAATGGGGGTGTGTGGAAGCACTCTAAAGGCTAAGTTATAGTATGCGGCTTTTAAGGGAGAGGAATTGTCCAAGCCAACACCCATTTTTAAAAGTATAGGGCCACATTCATTTAAAGGGGTGGGTATGGAGCATACTGGCGGGGGAGGATAGATCCTTCATACTGAAACCAAGGTTCAACAGACACTGATTACAGATAATGTTACTATGCAGAGAAGTAAGACTTTTTATACTATGGCCAGAGGCAAACAAGTTAGGGACCACCATATGGGGTTTACCTTGACGTAGTATGGTGGCTTTTCAACTTTATGATAACTTTGTAACTAAAAACCCCTGTTTTGTAAACTTACTTTTGAGACAGGGGACCAGGGAATGTGCCTTTAAGTGCTTCCACCCCCCCCCCATTCTTGTACATAATCAGAATCTTTGGGGGGCAATGCCCCAAGGGAGCCTTGTACTGCACCCTTGCACAATTGTACTCTGAATACTGTGCAATGGCAAACATGCACCCACTGCAAGTAACTATGGCATAGCTATTTGCCTAAAGTACCCACCACGGTACCAAAGCCTCTCAATCCTTGTAGGTTTCAAATTGCGTTTGAGCATCCCTTGTCTGGCACCTCAGGCTACTAGGCTTGGTTCCCAGCACAAGAATTTTCAAATGAGGTGGTCAACCTGATGCCATTGTTAGTGCAGACAGTGTAATTGTGCACTCTATGTTACAAGATTTTGTTTTTTTTTAATCTTGTAGTAAGTAGACAACTTTTTGCTGTGCATGGTGAAGTGCCAACTGGTTTCATAGCTTGCTTCATGGTAAGAGCAGAACTAACTATTTCCCCATATGACTAATGAGGTCCTCAGCTGTTCTTTCCCTCCTTTTTATACCTTTCTGGGGCTTCTCAATTCTCTAGTTTACAACTTTTATGAGATTTTATTTAGTGTAGTCCTTGTATGGCTTTTTTACCATTTGAGGTCAAAACATGGGAGCTGTATCAGCCATAAAAATATAGAGAATAGCTTTCAAATTTGGCCTGTTACCCTTACATTTGGCTTATATGAGTTTTTACAAGAGTAAATAGGCATTCTCCCCAAATCTGAAATGGTGTTTAAGCTGGGCCACCCAACCCACTCATCAGGGTCCCTTAAGATGGGGGCAAACATACAGCTTAGAACCCACTATTCTAGTGGCTGGACATGGAATTACATTGACTATATTACACTACTCTATCCCAATCTAGTGCCAAACATGAACAATACATTATAATACAAGTTTCACCTCGTTACAGGTAGCTTAGGCAAAATGTCATCTATATTTTCACTGCAAAAGGAAAAGTTCCTTCATAAATTATAAGATACTTACAGGCTATCAGGGCGGGTAACGTAACACAAGGTGTACATAGCAATATCAAACTCAGGACTACTGCCAACAAAGAAAGATCCAATAGTTTTTAGGTAAGTACTCCATTTCAACTGAAAAGCATAAATATCTGGATAGCCTTTCCACTAGGTAAAACACACAGAAAATTCAAATTAAAAGCTGAAGAAAGTATTGATAAAAACACAGGGACAGGGTCCTATTTATATACTGCAATTAACCATTTTTGGCAAAACAAAACTTCCCATCTGTAATGAACTGAAAATTGTTCTGATGTTGCTCTGCTCAGAAAAGAGATCAGAACCTCAGATGACCTTTCAGGTGTCTTTCCTGAGCAGTGCAACTTTAGTTCTCTGTTTTCCTTCTGAATTTTAATCGTTCTGACTGTTCTGTCAAAGAAACTGACCAGCAGGCCATGCTGTTGTTACAAAATACATTTTAATTGCAGTTGTATAAACAGTTTGATAGGAGAATGAATGCAAATTTAAAAAGCACACAACATTTTTTTCATTCATGTTTTAAGGTTTACTTATCCTTTAACAAATGGAAAGTTTTCCCATAGACTTGCAATCATTGCTATACTTGTATTTATTAGGGAAGCTTTCATTTCTGAAATGCCACTAAATATTAAATTACTGCCACTAAATCATAACCCACCACAGGAATGAACTGAATTCAAATGAGTGAAGCAGAAGAATAATCTCTAATTAGGCACATATGCCAAGGCAGAAAAACCCAGATTATTAAAGCACATTCTTGAATGTCACTATTTAGTAAACTAAATAGTGATAAGGTTTGAGGTGTGGAGAATCCATACAGAATGATGGCTCCTGATGCCTTACATTATTGTATTGGGGTCCTGAATTCACTTCTGGCCTAGGCTAGGCTAGGAAATCAACTTTGGCTCCCTCACACCCTCCGATAAATATCAAGACGATACCTGATGTACAAAGGTAGAGGATCGGCCGCCTCACAAGCAGTATAGCAGAAAGAATCCCAAGGCACACAGGTTCAATGCAAGCAAGCTGCCTTGCATGTTTATTGCGAAGTGCAACGTTTCGGGGTAACGCCCTTTCTCAAGCATGGGAGAAAGGGGCGTGACCCCGAAACATTGCACTTCACAATAAACACGCAAGGCAGCTTGCTTGCATTGACCCTGTGTGCCTTGGGATTGTTTCTGCTAGGCTAGGCTAGGCACTATCTGTGGGTTTGTATGTTCTCCCCAGGTCTGAGTGAGTTTTAAAAAACTGTATCAATACTAAAAAAATTATCCAGTTTCAATTGTCAATAAATAAATATAGGTGAGCTAAAATTGTCTGATTTTTCATTCACATTTCCAGAGCAGATTTATTGGATTTTCCACAAAAATATAAAATGTGATGATATGTTGCCACCCTGTGGTGAGACGTTGAATGACAAGCACACAATGAATTTGGGTAACCATTAAATGGGAGTACTTCACAACACTTCACATTAGGCAGGCACCAATCCGGAACATCCAACGAAAATAGATTCCAAGAGCCAAAAATTATATATAAAATATAATACTTTATTTTACATCACATCTAAAAGAGAAGAATAACGCCATTTAGATGTGATGCAAAATAAAGTATTATATTTTATATATCATTTTTGGCATCTACTTTCGTTGGATGTTCCGGATTGGTGCCAGCCTAATGTGAAGTGTTGTGAAGTACTCCCCTATGCTGAAGGTCTGGGGCATGTGCACCCGGACCCAACTGGGAAAGCGGTAAGCTTATCCTAATGACATATTAAGACTTATGCCTCTTGTGAAACTATTTGGACTTCTTGTAACCATTAAATGGCACCTATTACAAGCAAAGGGTTTCCCCCACTGGAGGTGGGGGCTGCTAGAGCCAGCACTCAAAGTAGGGGAAACAATACTATTTTGCTCTATTAGGCTACAATTTGCCTATGACAGGTGCCCTTTATATATATATATATATATATATATATATATATATATATATATATATATATATATATCTATCTCTCCTAGGTATGCGCAAAATCACTTTGGTCAGATACTAAATCCTCCACAAGAGATTTAGATGAACTGGAGTAGGCAGAGGAGGCAAATGACTAGGGGGTAATGCTGGGAGGGGCGCTAGCAGGCCCGGACTGGCAATCTATTCTGGCAAATGCCAGAGAGGCTGCTGTATGGTCCAATTGAAAGTTACCATATAGTGGGCTGGTAGGGGGCTGTTTGGGCCTCTGTGTACTTGGAATGGCAGGGCCTATTTTGACTCCCAGTCCAGGCCTGGGCGCTAGGCACATACCTCTTCTGTCTGCTGACCCCTAGTTCAGGGTCCTGGAGGATTACTGGCTGGGTTTTGCTGTGTAACAGCCTTCATTGTCATGTGTAGTATGGAAGTATGGAGGTGCAATGGTTAGCACTGCTTTCTATGTTCAATTCTAGCCAGAGTTAGTTTAAATATTTTCCCTGTGATATATATGTGATGCCACCCACTCTGCTCCATATTACTGGAAACCATGGACCCCTTTTTGCCCTAATAGTAGTCCACCACTGCACGCTGTATAGCTAATACTTACTACTCCATCAGCGCTGTAGCTCAGGTAGTTGACTTGGCCAGATTTCTCCAGCAGATAGAGCTTCACCCAGTTGTGAAGCCCTGATACCTTTCCCTTGTGGATTTCACCTGTTTAAACAAATCCCAAGGTTACTAAAGTTTTTTCAGCAATAAATCATCATTAGTTAGAATCAAGTACAAGGCACTAGTTACAATTATTATAGAGACAAAGGAAACATGGAGACTATGGGTGTTCTTGCCTCCTTATTACTCTCCTGTCCCACCAAGGCTTATGTAAAAAAGTATAATTTTGATATGGTGAAGTTAATCAATTCGGCAGCAGTTAGTACCTACTCACCATGGAAAACATGTTCAAATCCAGAAGAATCCAAGGGGCCACTCGTACGGGTGTATAGACCAAACCACATAGCCTTAAGATCAGTCTTAAAGCTGGCAGCTGAGCTGTAGTACCCTGTCCAAAAACAAATCAGTAGGTGTCGTCTATTCAGCTTCAAATAGCAAATTACTACACAATGAATAAGCTTTATAAAGTTACAGAGCATCACAGAGAGCAACATATATTTATTGTATATACCATTTTTTCTATTTGACAAAAATGTGTGATGTGAGATAGCGAGATATGGAAATATGTCTTCCTGTAGGGAAGCCTTATTTATTGATTGGTATTTATATAGCACTGACACATTTATGTTTTTTCTCTTATTTTTTTTCCCCACATGGAAAAAACTATTCTTTGTCAAACGTGCTAATTTCACTGCGAATCAATATCAGGTGTACTAATTTGCTCACCCTGCTTGTCAGTTTAAGGTGGAGTTTATTGGGAGGAGGGAGGTGTTCCCCATCAATTGGATAGGCATGCCTTGGTGGAAGTTGGCTTCTTCCTACTGGCCAGGCATATTGGGTGGGTCTATAAAATGGAGAGATCCCAGGCTTAGCCTTAGGCTGGTGGAGGATGAATGGTGAGGTATATTGAGGACTTGTTCGTTAGACAGCAGAGTCAGGCTTAGGCTGGCTAGAAGTAATAGTACCTCAAATCCTACCTCAATTGTAGGGATTCAAGAAGACTCTGGGATATAGAGATCCCAAAGAGGAATAGCACATTGAGAGTCCTGTACTTTGGGATTAGTAACCTGTGAATATAACTGCTACTTGTAATTCCTGGTGCCCAGTGCAGGGCCATGCCAGGTGTGCACCCATGGCAAGCTGGCTGGCCACCTCGTCCTCCTCCTCACATGCATGAACAAAAGCGCACACAGAACCACTGGCACCCATGCCACAGAAGATCTGTAAAGTGTAAGTAATAATTAGCTTAAAATCCTTTTGCTCCAGTGCTTCAGTGAGGACCCACTTGAGAAAGTTCTCTGTAACCAACCAAAAGTGGAGGGCTAAAAACAGATCCCTTCCACAATTATAAGCCACATTCACTGTTATACTAACGCTCGCCCACCAACACTTTTTGGTTTCACCCACTTTAAAGCAAAGCCATTTTGCTATTTCTTTGTTGGTATTTCCTTCTAAACAGTCTAATAACGTTTGAATAGTGTGCATAGATTTACCTAACTAAGTGGCCTGCGGGGAACCCAAAATGAAAATTGGGCATATGACTTTTCCTGGCTGTCAATTCAACTTCTGCAAACACAGAACCATGCCTGTGTATTGTGTGTCATAACAAAACACAACCCCAGCATATTCTAAATTTCCTCATATTTAATATATATATAAATATATCACTATTTGTCAACCTGCTACCCTTCTGCCTTCATTTTCTTTTTTTGGTTTCCCACCATTTCCTTCTTCTCTCCTGTTCTCTATAACCCTCTCTGATGCCTCTACCTTCTTCATCTGTATAACACTTTTCCATCTCTTCCCTACTTCTTTTCCATCAAACTTATAAATATACTTATTTTAAATGAACAGTTATGTTTTTCTATGCTCTAATATTTCTGTTGCCACTGTTTATGGTCATTAAAAGAAGGGAAGTGTGATTTAAAATGGTGCAAGAAGGGGGTGCAAACTTTTTTTTTATCAAAATCTGAATTTTTCTGATTATTTTAATACAAAACGTAAACTAGAATTCATGATTGGACCTTATTTATTATTATTAAAAAAGCAAAATTTTTCGGATAGGGGACGAACATGAAAAAGATCGTCAGAAAATACGAATTGTATGATTTTTTCAGAGTTTTTTCCTGAATCACTTGATTTTTTTGTGCTTTTTCCTGAAAAGCCCAACTATTTCAGATTTTTGTCCGAAAAGTCTGAAATAGTTGTATTTTCAGGCTAATTCCAGAGCAGGTCACAGAAACTTCCAAATAGGATAGGGACCTTTCCCATTGACAACCTTGGTAGGTATGCCAGATTTTTAGATTCGGACTTTCATTAGCCACACCTTTGGTTGCGGATATAATTCTTTAGACATGTAAATTGAAACTTGTTGATATAGGAGGTTCAACAGCCAGTATGCTACACTGACATATCCCTTATAGCAAGAATGTCTCCTGTGTTATTGTGAGTAGCAGAAACTTCACAGCCAGAAAGCATAGCATCAGAAACACTACATCTTCTATATGCTCTTTTAACTTGTGCTTTTTATCCCTTTTCATTTCATTTGCAAGCAGAAGTGGGGAGGAGCAAAAGAAAGCTCCAGTATTACAATAAAAAAGTTCAGAACGTTCAAAAAATTTGCATCCCACCCAAGGGGATGCTATTTCATAGTAAAAAAAGAAGTGGAGGAAGAAGAAGCAGTAACCTGGTCTATCACATATAGGGGCAGATTTACAAAATTCGAGTGAAGAATTCGAATGTAAAAAACTTCGAATTTCGAAGTATTTTTTGGGTACTTCGACCATCGAATTGGTTAAATTCGTTCGAATTCGAACGATTCGAACGATTCGAAGTAAAAATCGTTCGACTATTCGACCATTCGATAATCGAAGTACTGTCTCTTTAAAAAATACTTCGACCACCTACTTCGGTAGATAAAACCTACCGAAGTCAATGTTAGCCTATGGGGAAGGTCCCCATAGGCTTGCCTGTGATTTTTTGATTGAAGGATTTTCCTTCGATCGTTGGATTCAAATCCTTCGAATCGTTCGATCGCAGGATTTGCGCAAAATCGTTCGACTTCGATATTCGAAGTCGAACGATTTTAGTTCCCAGTCGAATATCGAGGGTTAATTAACCCTCGATATTCGACTATTGATGAATCGGCCCCATAGAGTATTATATGCAATATAGATGGGAAAATGCCACATTGTGCCCCAACTGAAATATCTGGTTTGGAGAGGAGGTGTTCTTAACCCATCTTTTGACATTTCTATTCCAAAACGTAATGTTTAAAGAGCAAATGAATGTACTTCCAAAAGAAGAGAACCTGTAAAAAAGTGTAGATCGATTTTCATTGCCTGCATTACCTTTAGAGATGAAGAAGTTAGATAGTTTGGTGATGATTGAGGTTTTGAAGATCTCGTCTAGAAAAGCATTTTGCTCATTTACTTCAGTCGTAGGCACAGATTCTGCACTTCCTGTTTTCTGGGCATAATTATCAAGCAAATTCACAAGCCGGGCAAAGGTTGGGCGGGCAAACAGTTTGGCTTCATTCACATAACGAAATAACCTATAAGAAAGGAAAAAACATGCATACATTTAGAATAAGCTAGATGCAAAGTAGCATGTTAAGTGCAAAGTAAGTGTTAAATTAAGAACACATGCTGGTTCCTATATTTATTCCTAACCTATCATACTCCAGCTGTTGCTCCTCTGCCTTTCCTCAACAATGTAGTTGGTGCACAGCCCTCTAGGGAGATGGCCCTCCCCTGGATCCAGTGGAACAAAAAAAAACGAGGTAGTGGCGCACAGTGGCAAATGCAACCAGGGGATTACCCCTTACTGTGTCAATACAAAATCACAATGTTAGGGGGCCCCTTTTTCAGGTGATTAATCACATTTTTCACTTCTTTTATAGTTCAGATTTGGTTTGGCAAGGCCCTTGGATTCAGCCAAATCCTGCAAAGAAAGGGTCGGATTTGGTTGAATCCCAGAATCCCTAGTTCCAGCAGCAGAGTAAACAGCAAGTCTGCTGAATAAGCACAAACAATGGGAAAGGCACAGTTTAGGAGGATTCATTCTAAGGCAAAGGACAGATGGGGCATTGGCTCCGCTGCTTTCAGGCTGAGAGAAGAGAATCTGCTCCGCACCCTATCTCCATTTATTTGAATAAGATCTGAGAGCAGGTCAGTCTGAAAACCTTTATGTTTACGATACTAAGGGGGGGGGATGTAATTAAATTTGCAAGGTGCAAAACTTTGCGAATAAAAATTTGCTTGTCGCAATCTTGGTTAGGCTTTTATTGCATTGTGAATCTCAATTGCGCACTGGGAACCTTTAACACCTGCTCTGGAGTTTCGTTTAATATTTTGTTGCAAGAAAAAGTTTGGCAAACAGGAAAGGTGCCATATATATATAACTCTGCAAAAAAAAAAGTAGAGTGGAACCATGCATGATGCACAGAATCCTAGGGGCAGATGTATCAAGGGTCCAAGTGAAAATTCGTTTGTTTTTTTTTGTGAAATTCGACGATTAAATGGGAACCCCGGCTTCCAAACGGCTTCCAAAATTTGATAAAGAGGCCCACATAACAAAGAAACCCCTAATATACCAATCACAGTTACCTGTTTCTTATGAATAAATGCCATTTTCTATGCTGAAATCCAGTTCTTCTCTTTCTGCATCATTTGAAATCCTGGCAGGGAAGGAGGGACTAAAACACTGATGTTACAAATTGTAACAACTTATCCACAGTAACAGTAGTCAGCCAGCTCAGCAAAGTAGTCAGACAGGTCAGCACAAGATCAGTGGGCTAGGCTTAGGGAACTGTTCCAAACCATTAAAAATAATGAAAAGTCTGCATATTTTTTAATTGATGTATATTGCAAAGTAGTTTGAAATTATGTTTAATTTTCAAAAAGCTTAAGTTATGTTTGTGTGGAATTCCCCTTTAAAATTTGATTCGAGTTTTTTAAAAAAAACTTGAAATTTATCATGTACTGGCCCTTTAAGAATTCAAATTCGACTATTCGCCACCTTAAAATTGCCCAATTGCTGTTTAAGCCTATGGGGGACATCCTGGGATAAATTTGGAGTTGTTTGCTGCCTTCCTGAAAATCGAGTTTTTTTCAGAGAAAAAAGTTGATTTGACTTCAAGTCTTCTGTCGATCCCATTCACTCGAGTTTGAAAAATTTAAATTTTTTAATAAATTGCAGTTAGTCAAATTTTCGGTAAAAAATACTCCCATGAACTCTAAATTCGACCCTTGATAAATATGCCCCCTAATGTGCAACCACAACCCTGAGGTTATATGTGTGTAGTGCATTTATTTATTTCATCCACACTATGGGGCCCATTTACTTAGCTCGAGTGAAGGAATAGAATAAAAAATACTTCGAATTTCGAAGTATCTTTTTGGCTACTTCGACCATCGAATTGGCTACTTCGACCTTCGACTACGACTTCGAATCAAACTAAAAATCGTTTGACTATTCGACCATTCGATAGTCGAAGTACTGTCTCTTTAAAAAAAACTTCGACCACCTACTTCGCACCTAAAACTTACCGAGCATCAATGTTAGCCTATGGGGAAGGTCCCCATAGGCTTTCCTAGCTTCTTTTGATCGAAGGAAAATCGTTAGATCGATGGATTAAAATCCTTCGAATCGTTCGATTCGAAGGATTTAATCGCTCGCTCTAACGATTTTTCCTTCGATCGTACGAACGAAGTCGAAGGATATTTGAAGACGAAGGATTTTACTTTGACGGTCGAATATCGAGGGTTAATTAACCCTCGATATTCGACCAATAGCTGTGTGTTGCTTGTAGCAGCTGGTCAACTCCAGAGTGTAGGCAAGTGTGCGTGGTTCCATTGGAGTATTTACCCTTGACCGTTTTTAAAAACGCAACATAAAAACACCACGTGTGACCTCACCTTAAGACATATACAGCACATTAGCCTTCATTTTGTATATACAGTTAGTTAATGCTTAGCACATCTAACACAAAAAAGTAAACAAAGTCAAGAGCCAAGAGCTGATGTAAAATAGGAGAAGATTTGCTAAAACATCAGACACCATGATAAAACAAGCCAGAAGAAATCGTTAGGTTTAAAAAAAAAAAAAAAATATATATATATATATATATATATATATATATATATATATATATATATATATATATTACATGTAAGATTTATTCAGTATCAACATAATCTTTCTATTGTTAAAAAAGTTATACTTTGTAGTGTGTAATAGTGCAATGACTTCTTTGAGTAGCTAGCATCCCTCCACACATCTGCTAGGCACATGTACTGTTAATAATACATACAGTATAATAACACAGACAGTTCATTAACCCTGAAGAGAAATTAGCAATCAAAAAACAGCAATTAGAATAAAGGTATACTTGCCGACGTAGTTTTAAATAGTAGTCAAAGTCAAGATGTCAAGTGTATTATTAAACTCTTTAACCTGGACTTTTCTACAACCTGTTTATACAGTATAGGAAGCAAATCTTCAAATGGATTGCTCACCTTTGAGATAACTTTTAGTATGATGTAGAGTGATATTCTGAGACAATTTGCAATTGGTTTTCATTATTTGTGTTTTAGTTGTGTGGATATTTAGCTTTTTATTCAGCAGCTCTCTAGTTGCATTTTCAGCAATTTGGTTGCTGGGGTCTAAAAGGACTTGAAATAAAAAGTTCAGTACCAATAAATTTGTTGCTTTACACATTTGTTTTTGTTTTTTTAGATAGGGTCAGTGACCCCCAATTTGACAGCTGGAAAGTTTTAGAAGATAACAGAAAATAATTCAAAAACTATAAAAAATAAATAAATAAATGATGAAGACCAATTGAAATATTCATTCAATTTGGCCATTCTGTAACATAGCAGAAATTAACTAAAGGTGAACCACCCCTTTAAAGCAGAACATTGATGTAAAATAGATAAAAACACCCACACTGTTGCTCTGAGGAGCAAAAGAACTGTTTGTGAAGGGAAGCATTGCAATTGGAGTCCCACAATGGCCATTTGGCACAGGCAGGCCCGGACTGGCAATCTGTGGGTTCTTGCAAATGCCAGATGGGCTGCTATAAAGTCCCATAGAAAGTCAGTATTTAGTGGGCTGGTGGGGGCTGATCGGGCCTCTGTGTACCTAAAATGCCAGGGCCAATTTTAATCCTCAGTCCGGACCTGGGCACAGGGGTATTAGAAACTACTTTTTACACCACTACACTTTTATACTCTTTAGCCAACCGAAACCAGAAAAATAACATTCAGAGCTAAAAATTTTGAAAAAGAAAATATCAATAAGTAACTTACTTTTGGTTGGCATAGTCAGTTCCTGTGCTAGTCTGGGAGCTGGAGGCTTTGTATTGCAGATTCAGGGTTATGTCCCCACTAGCAGCCTTGTTTGTATCAGCTGCATAGAACTGCTCAGCCAGACTCTGAATTTCAGCATCTGTAGCAGAAGCACGGACATCCTTCCCTGTAGAGAAAGAAACAAGCAGAAATATAAAGAATGGTGGAGTTGTGCAACTTCCCTGTATTTAACAACAAAGCAAATCTCTTCCAGTTTACATAGCTGTCCTAGATATTTACTCCACGTTCCGACTGGTTTTGTTCTCACATTTGCTCTGTCAGCTACAGTTTCTTTCTCGCTCACTTACACAAAAGACCTCAAACACAAGGTTAGCAAGGGAACTCTGTAATGTAGCTTTGTCATTAGGAATCATACATAAAGTAACACAATAAATACAAGATATGTATCAATGGGTCTCCCACTATAAATACCAGGAATCCTAATTAAGTGAATAAAAAAGTTGATAACCTTGAAAGCTTTAGCAACGCGTTCAAGGCAAAGCAGCAGTATTTATCACAAACCACAAAATATCCCATGATATCATAAATATTAGAAAACAATCTCACTGGGTTCGGGCAGGATGCTGGCTCCAGAAATTAGAGAGGGCAGAAGGCACAAGAAAACAAGGTAGACCATCATTATGTCAAGCAGACAGTTCCCTTTTCCAATGTTTTCACTGCAGTTTTAAGTGGTTTTTAAAGCTTCTCTGTGGAGTGACATCATGTGGGCGACTCACACAGACTCCTCCTACACTTGCATTATATGCCACAATTTTAGTAGACTGCACAATTTCATAAAACAACATTCCCTCTTGTTACAACTATATGTAGTAAAGTATTACTTTATTATATATATTTATAAAGTTCCAACATATTCTTTACTACTGTACAACAGAAGGGTGTATATTGACACATACAAAGTCTATACAATTGGCAGAGTGACATGGCTCAAGAAGAGCAGTTGGTGAGGTGTGTGGTGTGGATCTATTATGGAGTGGAGTAGTGACAATCTCTGGAGGAGAAGGCCAATCAACAGAATTTAGCCTGGGGACTGTGGGTTATGAGACCTAAATGTTCTATGTTCCCTGTCTGTTACTCCTTCAACCTAACTTGTCAAACTACATCCATGAAACCTACTAAACAAATAACCAGACTGCAAACAGATTTTTGTGGAAAATGTTAAGAGGGAGCAAAGGTCACAGATTTATTAAACAATATTTAGAAGTCTCCATCACTAAAATGCAGCCCAGTTCACATCAAATGCAAATTTAAAAATAATCTTCCAAGGATGAGCCCAGAGCCCACTGCCCAGCGTTCCCTGGTTTCTTCGTTCTCAACAAGTCCTGTGGTGGTCCATGGCATCTGCTAGCCTGGGCATAGCCCCACCCTCTGGCGCTTTCTCCATCCAGCTGCATTCCACCAATAACAAAGAGGGGACTACCATCAACAAACTAATTTTTTCCTACCCCATCACCTATGCCTTTCAAAACTGTTAGCTGTGCCTCTGGACCCAACACCTACTCAACACTGCCTTGCAAGTTAGCATTACATATATCTAAAGCAATGTCAGACAAGTGTACTCCATCTGGCTTGTACAAACCTACACAATCAAATTTTATTTCCGAGTGACTGATTGATTTACCCCACAGGTGAAAGAAAATTGTAACGCTGACATGTTCATTTTCTTCCTTACTTTTTCAATGGACCTAGCCCCCCTCCAAGTCTGTCTTGGGATCATATTTGACCAAACACATTTTACCTGTGGCCATAAGACTAACCATCGAAATACCTTGTCAAATATACAGTCAAGAGCTTTCCGTGTCGTGAGTTCATTCCCTGCTGCATAAAATACTATTACATCGGGGTTAGGGTACGTCATAGCTACCTCAACCACTAATGCTGGCATGTCTTGCCATCTTAAAGGAGAAGGAAAGTAGTTTACCACTTGGGGTGCAAAATGTTAGGCACCACAAAGTGAATGTATTTACACGGGCCAGTGCTCCTATCAGTGCTCCGGGCCGGACTTATTCCAGCGAGCACCACGGAGCGATTATCTTCCAGCTTCTTCTTTCTTCTAATTTCCCGGGGCAGACGCATGTGCAGTAGAATGTAAAAGCCAACTTTTTAGTTAAAATCCAATCAGTAACCTGTTATCCAGAAAGCTTGGGACCTGTGGTTTTCCTGCTAATGGATCTTTCTGTAATATGGATCTTTATACCTTAAGTCTACTAGAAAATAGTGCAAACATTAAATAACCCCAATAGGCTGGTTTTGCATCCAATACAGTTTAATTATATCTAAGTTTAGTACAAGGTATTGTTTTATTATTACAGAGAAAAAGGGTGTCTATGGGAGATGGCCTTTCTGTAATGCGGAGCTTTCTAGATAACGCGTTTCAGGATAACGGATCCCATACCTGTACCTGTATGTTTGTATTTACCTTTCATTCTTATTCAAAGTTAAAGTGATACACTGATCGATTATATAAATCAGCTTAAAACACAATCCAGTGCAAAATCTACTCTCCTGCAGGTTATGAAGCCCCCAACAATATGTAACCTTTCACATTCATTGTTTTACATGCGGCAATTTCAACGATTGTCAAGGTACGTTTGTTGAGCACGTCTTCGTCCGCAGGAGAGAATTCCTACCAGGAATGAAGCACCCTTGCCACTTCTGGACTGGGAGTCGAAATAGGCTCTGGCATTACAAGTACAGAGAGGCCCAATCAGCTCCCCACCAGCCCACTAAACATTGACTTTCTATGGCATCTTATGGCAGCACTTCTGGCATTTGCCAGAACCCACAGATTGCCAATCCAGGCCTGCCCGTGTCACAAGGCCCGCACAGTGCTCTTTCTCAGGCAGAGAAACAACCCCTCCACTCATACTTGTGGCCATCTGTGTCTGTCAGCTCCCTGTATCTTTGCCTGGAACAAGTTACTCCGGATGAAGACATACAACTGAGCTGATGCCAGTGGATCGGCTGATTCTCGGCCCGTACTTATATGAAAACGGAGAATCAGCTCCATGTTGCAGTAGTACAGTCCTGGAGTCCTGCAATTTTTTCCTACACACAAAGTCCATTGCCTGAATAACTTTGGCCTGTGTTCACTGCTTTTTGAGGCAAATCTGATCATCAGTCCTGTTCTAACCTAAGCTAATGTTTATATTTGGCCAAATTATTACAGCGCTTGTGCAAAGTGCAAACAGCTGTTCTAAATTGCCATGCTTTTACACACAATGCACCATAGTTTCCCAGATTTACACCTATTATATCCACTGCATACACAGGCACAACAATTTGCATCAGTTTAGTGAATTGTGTACATATGAACAATACTTGTCCCTACTACATGCCCTTTAATTGCATGAGATTAAACTAGTGCAACATGTAAGTGTTTGCAAATGCAAAGTACAAAAGCAGCTCTGTATTTACTACCTGGTCAAGACAAGTGTTATGCACAGAGCTTTAGTGCACCAGATCATGTGCCTAGCCCCTCATACACCAAAGTAGGCACAACCAGTAAATATAAGCACGCACAAAATGAACTGGCAATAACAGGGCTGCATTAGTACAGAAAGATATATACAGTCCAGCTCCACTCTAAATAACATTCATTTGTTATGTTGCCAGATAAGTCTGTCAGAAACACCTGTATCAGAACTGGAATGTCAGGGGAACTGATATTAGTGTTTAAAGATACTATTAGGTTATTGATTTATGGCACAGGCTGCAGGTTCCTGAATAACCACTGATGTAACAAATACACAGTCATTCTTCAGGAGAATTAAGAGAATTAAGGAACTTTCATTGCATTATTCTGCCACCATTTTCAGGGTTCCCTTATTAATGATAGGGCTGCAGCTGGAGCACTAGGGAATGCAATATTTAACGTGCCATAGAGTAAAACATACATACATGCATACATACATACATACAGTACATGTACCTATACAGTCCTATCTATACAATTAATATATATATATATGTATATATATATACCGGCATGTAGTTGCAACATTTCATGCCCTGGATGCGGGCCTTCTTCAGGAATCTAAAAATACTGTACAAACAAAGTGCTCTATTCAAACATCAATTGGCACCAGTGCCAATTGTTATGGGTGGGAGTGACCCCTTTTAGTGACGTCATACTACATGTATTAACATTTGTGAACCCACACCAAATTTCGAAAAATTTGATAATTTCAGGTGACTGCCTATTAGTGGCTATGGGAGAGTTCTTGAGCAGGTACCCGACGCGGGGACACTTATTTTTTAACGCACCAAATGGACAGTGGTCCGCTCACATCTAGGGGTCCACAGACAGAGATTGATTTTTTTGTCAGAACATTAAGTGGCAGCACGTAAATACACGTAGTATGACGTCACTGAAAGGGGTCACTCCCAGCCATGACGACAGCTCTTTAAACAGAGCACTTTGTACAGTATTTTTAGATTCCTGAAGAAGTCCCGCATCCATGGGGCCGAAATGTTGAATAAACCTTTTCTTTTTTTGCGCTATTATGAAAGACCTGTGAGTGTGGCTATTGGTTCATTATACATATGTGATTTAAACCAGCACCCAGGCTGAATATATATATATATATATATATATATATATATATATATATATATATATATATATACAGGTGCATGGATATCATATTGCTCTGTATTTTAACTTTAAGGATCAGAACTTTTTGGAACTTCAGCGGTGTCCAACAATAACTCATTATATGCTAATGCCTTTATGGCGAAGCTTGAAGATCAGACAAATACAAGAGGTCCTCTGCACTCAACCCATTATCAATATATTTAGGACATGTCCTAAATATATTGATAATGGATTGAATGCAGAGGACCTCATGTATTTGTCTGTATGTATTTTGTGGTCACATCCTCATTGCACCCCCGCTTAATGGTTTTAAAATTAGTGGTGAGCACAACTTTCCATTGTTTGTTGAGGCTTGAAGATCAGCACATACCTGTATTTTACAATGAAAAGTACACCAAACAATGTTTGGTCTGGTAAAAATGCATTAACCATATGGTGGGTTGATGTTGAATCCATGTTGATCTTCCATAAAAGCTTGGATGGCATACGTCCTTCTATTTCCTTTACATTATCACATAATGTCCAACAAATTCAGTTTTTGGTGCATTGGTAGATAAAAATCAAGGAGGCATGCAGCAGAGATTAAAGTGACAGAAATTTTGACAAAGGAGTTACCCAGAACATGTTATAGAGCAGGAATGTCCAAAGTGCGGCCCAGGGGCCAAACGTGGCCCATCTTCACATTTACGCCATCCCTCAGCCTCCATCATGAAATTAATAATAATGAGGCCCGCCAGCACAGTGCAATCAGGAATCGCCTAGCTGCAATATTTGGGCACATGATTAGTGAAATGATCTGCCACTTGGTCTATACTGCTGCCTGTGTGCTGAAGAAGTTAGCAATAGACACGTACTGGCACTGAGTGACGCGCTGCTCTCTCATACTTCTTTAGGGCTGAAGGTGTCCATAGACGTACAGATTTTCCAACCACTGCTTTATAATTTGAAGTTAAATAAGTAATGTGATGTTGCGTCACTATATTCTTTAATCTGTTTCCTGATTGAAACATATAGAGCGCCATTTTATCAAGGATGTGTAAGGTACCTGTAACTGCAGCGTGTTCTCGGCGTTTGCCGTCCGCGCGTGCGTCTTTGCGCGGGCGCGCATCCGTTCATTCGGACGCGCGCGCGTCGCGATGGACGCAGGCGCGTTAACGCTGCGTCATTACGTTTTGGCGCCAAACTTGTCCCTATAAATAGACGTCAGCAAGAGCAAACAGTGCTTGGTGATTTCCCTTGCTTGTACTCGTTTTTGGTGTCTCCTGATTACCCTTGGATTTGCTTTTCTTGTTACCGACCTCGGCCTGACTTTGGACTTCGATTCTCTTCTGCCTGCCTACCGACCTTCCGCCTGATTATCGATACGACTATCTTCTGCCTACCTCTGACCTCGGCCTGTCCCTGACTACGTACTACTTGCTGCCTGCCTATTGACCCTTTGCCTGATATTCGACCACGCTTTTGTAACTTGCACTCGTCTCATCGTGTCAAACCCTGCGAGCTGTACACTAACAGCAGTTTTAACTGCTCTTCCTACTTAAGTCTCCAAAAGAGCCTGATAGAATGTTTGTCACATTACAGTTAAAGGAAAACTATACCCCCAAAATGAATACTTAAGCAACAGATAGTTTATATCAAATTGAATGACATATTAAAGAATCTTACCAAACTGGAATATACATTTACATAAATATTGCCCTTTTACATCTCTTGCCTTGAACCACCATTTCGTGACTCTATCTGTGCTGCCTCAGAGATCACCTGACCAGAAATACTACAACACTAACTGTAACAGGAAGAAGTGAGGAAGCAAAAGGCAGAACTCTGTCTGTTAATTGGCTCATGTGACCTTACATGTGGTTTGTATGTGTGCACAGTGAATCGTACGATCTCAGGGGGCGGCCCTTATTTTTTAAAATGGCAATTTTCTATTTATGATTACCCAATGGCACATACTACTAAAAAAGTATATTATTATGATAATGGTTCATTTACATGAAGCAGGGTTTTACACATGAGCTGTTTTACTCAGTATCTTTTAATAGAGACCTACATTGTTTGGGGGGTATAGTTTTCCTTTAACAAGGTCAAAGTAAATTAGACCAGGGAAACATGTTTTATAACACTGTATTTCTTGCTGCAGGAACATGGGACACTACATGTATGGGATCCTTTATCAGGAAACCCATCATCCAAAAAGCTCACAATGGAAGGCCATCTCCCATAGGGTCCATTTTAAGCAAACTATTCTAATTTTTAAAAAAGATTTAATTTTTCTCTAAAATAATAAAACAGAACCTTGTTCTGGTAAAATAATCCTAGAGGGTTTTAATATTTTAATGTTTTTTTAGAAAAAGGTATGGTAATTCAAATTACAGAAAAATCCCTTATCTTGAAAACTCCATGTCCCAAGCACGCTAGATAATAGACCCTTTACCTGTCCAAAGTTCAGAACGATACACATTGGTGTGGCAGGATATTTGACTGATGGTCTGCCATCTGGCACTACTTCTCCTATCCATTTAGGTTAACCAAATCAGTAATGCTTAACCTTTATCTGTTGGGACTCAGGTTGAGTGTGGATTTTGGCTTCACAACCCAAACATCAGTTATAAACCTAATTACTGTTTTTAACTTTAATTATGTTGAAATAAATCATCAAGGTGTCACCTATCTATTGGCCCTGAGCTACTGGTTAGGAATTCATGCTATTGTAACGCTAACTTGGGCTATACAGACCAAAAAGAGTTAATGTCCAGCTAGTGAGAGGAGCATAGGTTACATGTGACTCAGGCAAGGGCCTTCTCTAAGTGGAAGATTTCAGGAATAGTGTAGTTTAACTACAACTATCAGTCTACTTTGCAATAAAATAGGAAAAGATGGACTCCAGGAGATTCTTATGATTAAACAAAAGAGTAACAGTTTATTTGTTCAAGACAAATGGCCTCACGTTTACTTTCATTCATATGAGGTATATGCAAATGATATTAGCAGTACTGAGAAAGGATGATACAGGAATGTGACTCCCATAGGCATTGTAGTAAAGTAGTAATAGGAATCCCAGGCAGATGTACCTTGCAGTGGTCCAGATTCCACCCAGCGGAGTGGTCAGGGAGAAGGAATCTAGCCTGATGCCCTATCCACTATGGTCCCTGCACTAAAGACAATCTAGGAGCCTTGGGAAGCTACTCCCTGCTACAGATCCTTGAAGGAGTATAAAGCTGCTCTTGCTGTCTGTATTCTCTAACTTACCCTCCTAGAAACTTTCAAAGGAAAAGATAAGGATTTTGGAAATTCACTCCCTTTGCCGTTTCGAAAGCATTCTCCAACCGGTAGAAATATACAAATACAAAAACCTATGAAACAGCCCTTCTCAAAGAAGCTCAGGGATAGACAAGAGAAAATTGAAATGTAGGGAAAAGAATACATTTCTAACATAGTGTAGTAGGTTAGTTTGCTTTTCACCACCCTTCTGTGTGGAATTGCTTTTATCTACACATTCACGTGAATAGCCAGCTCTTTCATTCAGCAAGATCTGGTGACACTCGTTTTTATCCTTCTGTGATCTGCCACCAAAACTAGTTGGGTACTTACAGACGTTGTATATAGATTGGAGCATATCAGCTATTAATATCGTCCAAGTTCCACTCCGGATTAACTAGGAGAGATGCGCTTCTAATAGAGTAAAATCGCTTTAATATACATAGAAGAGTTTTAAAAGTTACACTCACATAAAACCAGATAAAAGGCGATTATCAGTCTTTCCAGACGCTAGTGCAGTTGTCCAGTTTACTTGTTTCTAGCTAACCTCGTTCACGGGGATCCCTGGTACTCCCACTAGAGGTACTGGTCCCTCTAGGGCAGGGGTCCCCAAACTTTTTCACCTGTGAGCAACATTCTGATGTAAAAAGAGTTGGGGAGCAACACAAGCACGAAAAATGTTCCTGGGATGCCAAATAAGGGCTGTTATTAGCTATTGGTGGCCCCTATGTGGACTGGTAGCCTACAGGAGACTCTGTTTGGCAGTATATCTGTTTTTTATACAACACAAATTTGCCTCCAAGCCTGGAATTCAAAAATAAGCACCTGCTTTGAAGCCACTGGGAGCAACATAAAAGGGGTTGGAGAGCAACATGTTGCTCACAAGCTACTGGTTGGGGATCACTGCTCTAGGGCAATGGCTTTACCTGGCCTTGTTGGACCCGGGCTCAATGGAAACAACCAGTCGATCAGGACACCAGAAGCCAAAGAGGAAGATCCACCCATTTCCCCCACTATGAAGTGTGGTAGAAAGTGGTCACTACACCTCTTGGCTAATAACTGGATAGGACAAAGTATAACTAGATAAATGGGCTTTTGCCCAACAACTAGGGAAAAGGAGGAAGGGAATTAAAGCCATAGGGGCATTTTAACCCTATGGGTCCCTATTATTCAAGCTGGCCATTCACTTATAAATATATCTACACAGGACTACCCATTTTACTCAAAGAAATAGTGATACATAAACCTTGCATCATCCATAGCTTTAACATTTATCTTATGCAAGGCCTTCCATCAGCATATTCGTTTTTCAGCCTTACACTCTGAACTCTAGTTTGAAGTAGAAAGAAGATTCCTTGGATAGGATGGACAGGAGAACTCTATGGGGCAAATTTACTAACCTCCGAAAATTTGCCATTGACGGCTTTGCCAGGTGTAGATTCGCCAGGAAACGCTAATTCACTAAAATCCGAAGTTGCGTCCAGGGCGCCAAACGATGGCGAAGTTACGATAGCGTTACTGCGCCAAGCAAAGTGAAGTTGCGCTAACATTGCCTAATTTGCATACGGTGGGAAGTTAAAGTTCAATAGATTTATATGTTGCAGCAAATACATTACATTACACAAGCCCAGGAAACCTTAATAAAATAAAATAGAGTTGTTATATTGCCCTACACATGAGCCCAGTGTATAGTTTATGTGCCATATGTTAGGAAATGTAGGGGGGAAGCTGGTTACCCCAAAAAATGTTAACGCTGTTTTGCAGCCTATCACCCTGAAAAAAGAAAAGGAGGTCAGCGTTTTTTGGGACCTTTTCAACATTTTTCAACTAAAATTTGAGGAAGTTCTATCTACTCTATTGCACTTTGCTGGTCTGAGGTGGTGAAGGCAAGTCTGGCGTAAGAGGTAACGTTCAGTAAAATCCACATCTTAGTGAATTTGCACAGTTACGTCCTTTTGCCAGACGGCAACTTTGCCTGACGAATGAGTGCGAATGAGCGCCAGCGTCAGTCTCTTTCGATAGCGAAGTTACGCCTGCACCTGCTAGTAAATCGGCAAAGTACCGAAATGATGTCAGGTTGGCGAATCTGCTTGTTTGATGACCCCTTTAGTGTATGGCCACCTTAAGCCATAGTCATTCCGTTTCTTGCTTATTTAGAACTGCTAGCTCTGGGACTACTAACTTATGATTTTTGATAAACTTAGTAATACCTTTTCTAACACATCTTTAAATGTCTTAACAGCACCTGTTCTGCCTCAGCACCTCCCATATGCACAGTCAACACCACTGGCAATGTTGCAGACTTCAGGCAGGCTTCAGTGACTTTGGCAGCCAGGTTGTGGCATATTGTATATTCTGGCCTTTTTTCACCCCACAGACTCAGGGTAGAACTCTCTACCTCTCTACCTAACATATTTATATTAGTTAGTATTTATTCATACCATTTTGCCACAAAATCCTAAATAACTTTTTATAAATCTATAATATACAGTAATGCATTGTATTCCCACATAAATAACTACACTTAGCAGAACTGGCCTAGTTAATTGTGTAATTTTTATAGATTAAACAATTTTAAATGCATATAAATGTAGCAAATAGTTAAGCATTTTGGTGTTTATGCAGTAATAGCATATAATGATTATGTGTGTTTATTGGGAGGTTGGAAGTGATGTGCAGGTCCAGATTTGTGGAGAGACTACCAAGGCCCGGGCCTAGGGCGGCATGCTGCCCAACCACACCCGCATTGGTTCAGAAACAAGGAGATATAATATTTTTTTTAAATCTCCCATGCACAAATCCCCATTGCTCCGGGCCCCAATGATGAAAATTTGAACTATAATTTGAGCGAATAAAAGGGAGCAGACAGGGGCAACGAACGACAGTGGGCCTAGGGGTGTCCAGTATGTAAATCCGGCCGTGGTGATGTGTTGATCCAAATTCCAGCTAGAAGCTGAGTGCATCAGCTTCCCTTATCCCCTATTTATCACCCACTTGATGGTATTCTAATATTTAAAGAGCAAAAAACAAGTTAGAGTTCCTTTACATCAGCAAGTACAGTTGTGCTCACCACAATTTATCCCGCAGCTGGTTGTGCTGCCTTCCTTCCGAAGTGAGAGCTGCTATGCCTATTGACGCAGGGGAACATTAAAGCTACCTCTCGCTCATAACCAGCCAGTAGCTCCAGGGTTCTCTTTGTGCTCAGTGTCAATAGGGGCGAAAAATTAAGATTGCACTTGAAATTGCAATTGCTGGATGTAAATAAGCCATGTTACCTTCAGAAATTATAAACTCAGATTGAGCCCTCCACATATATAAGGGTGGATGGTCTGAAAGAACAATATGAGATGCATAGAGCAAGAGATGCATTGGGTGTTTGCTAATGTTAATGGCATATGTTTTAAACCAGCAGGCAGGCAGATGCCTCATATAACAGTACAATATTGCACATTGTACATTTCATTTAATATACAGTAGTTCATTACATACTGCTTCAGCAATCCTGGCAATTTACAGTATCTACTAAATAAATGGAACTGCTCCATATAACTCCCACTAAATTAAATAAATTCAGCGAGGCAGTGGATTTAAACATCCTCACTAATTCCCACAATTGGGATACACTCAAATGTTTGCAGGACACCCACGGATGCATATTTATTTAACACATCATTGTTCAGCTAGCATAATTGCGATGTCCCCTATACCTTATATATAAATAAACCAATAACACGCTGTATTATGCCCTGGCACTCCAGGGCATAATGGGCTAAAATGTTTATGATTATGCTTTATATTTATTGTTCAGAAAGGCCCCTTCAGTTTTGCTCACTGATTATGGTTCTATCATTTGGATGTCTGTAGATCTACTATAGTAGAGTATTTTAATTTATGTTAAAACATGAGTAGTATGCTGTGTATCTGCTTTAACAATGTTGTAGCCTATAGCGTATAAGGAATCATATCAAAACAAGAAATCTGCCTAAAAAACTGCCACCTTGTGTTCATATTCTATTTCAAGTATAACAATAACATTCCAGAAATAATAATATTTTCTGTTTTTTGAATGCTCAGGCAGGCTTAATAACATTATTTATAAATGACATCACATTTATAATACTCCATATAATGTGTGCATGGTAGAAATCTCCAGTAGTCACTTCATTCAAGGAAAGCTTAGCAAAGGACTTCAGTTTCACAGGAAAAATGCACTCCTAAAATTGCATTCCAGGGATTCTG
The DNA here is from genome assembly GCF_017654675.1 of Xenopus laevis. NCBI lineage: Eukaryota > Metazoa > Chordata > Amphibia > Anura > Pipidae > Xenopus > Xenopus laevis. The sequence goes on from NC_054373.1 coordinate 149,099,746, forward strand.
AAATCATGCATACTAGATTAGCAATGGTTTATTTACTAACCTTAAAATGGAACCTCCTTTTCTCTAATCTGAATGGATGCACTTGTGCTTATTGGAAGGACCTACAGGTGAAAAAAAAAAAACATCAGAGAGCTTATTGTATGGTCCCCTTGTATAGTTATACAGAGGAATCACTTCCCTCTTCTACTGTAGCATAAACAACCCCGACTTTCCTCACAACTGAGACCTTCGATTCCCTTTACCAACCTAGTAGGTATTCTTTGGATCTTTCCTTTTTTATTATTTCATTATTATCCTTTTTAAAAATTGCAGGTCAAAACTGCATTGCATTTTTACATGGCATCTTAACTGTGCTTTGTAAAGTAATGTGAATCTATACCCCTTTTAATACAGGCTGATTGGCATTGCTTGCTACAGCTAAATGTATTATCCACAAGAAACCCTTCTCCATCAAGGATGTGTCTAACAACTTAATCCCATTTGGGCTGTAAATGGTTTGCATATTTTAACATCCCAGGCTCATTACCTTATATTTGTCAGCACTGACAAATGTTAGCTGCCCAGTTTACCAGTTTGTCAAGATCCTGCTGCAATGATGCCACATCCAGGATGGAACGATTCGAAGGATTTGAATCCAACGATCGAAGGAAAATCCTTCGATCAAAAAATCACAGGCAAGCCTATGGGGACCTTCCCCATAGGCTAACATTGACTTCGGTAGGTTTTATCTACCGAAGTAGGTGGTCGAAGTATTTTTTAAAGAGACAGTACTTCGATTATCGAATGGTCGAATAGTCGAACGATTTTTACTTCGAATCGTTCGAATCGTTCGAATTCGATCGAATTCGATCGACTTTAACCAATTCGATGGTCGAAGTACCCAAAAAATACTTCGAAATTCGAAGTTTTTTTAATTCGAATCCTTCACTCGAGCTTCATGAATCGGCCCCCAAATGTATCCATATTTTATTTTTAAAAAAACATAACCCAAATTAATTGGATTGTGGGAAAACTCAATAAAATCGAGCAAAAACCTGAATCCCTGTAATTTTTCAGGCTTTTTTCCTGAATCACTCGATTTTTTTGATTTTTTTTCCCGAAAACTCAGTAAAAGTCGGATTTTCAGGCTAAACCCAGCACAGACCACGATAATGGTGCCTGTCCCATTGACTTATACAGCACATCGACAGGGTCTGGGATGGTGGATTTTTGCATTGCAGCAGATAAATTTGAGGTTTAGTAAATAACCCCCACAATGTCTAATAGCAGGCAGTTGCTAAAGGCTTCAACTTAAAATGGAAAGAGATTATTTGTGTAAGAACAACACCATGCCAGGAACGACAAACGGCAGCCTTTCCTATACTGATCTATAGGAAAGAGTTGTTTTTTTATATTTGTGCTACTGTCCCCAGAAGAAGTTATATCACTGCAAAAACAGGGGATTACCTCCTCTTTGGCTGATGTAATGGAAAAGTGAATGATGCCAGGGAGCCTGATGCTGGCCACCTCAAAAAGGTACCAAGAAGAGTAGACAATAGTTTGATAGGGTTAGATTTGTGAATCCCACAGTAGTCAGTGAGCGTTAGCATACCTCCAAACTGTCCCGTTTTTACAGGGACAGTCCCTCTTTTGACAGCTCAACCTGCAGTCCCTCATTTGTACTGAAAAGTCATGTTTTTCTCTGTACTGAACAGCCAGAAAAAGAAACAATGTTTGTAACTTAATTGGCTTTTGGCGGAGAGCCCAGAACAGCCACAGAAGCTGATAAGATACTTTTGTAACAATTTCAAGATAAGCAAATAAGTAATTGTAACAATATAAGATAAAAGGTCCCTTGGGAGAAGTTAGACTCACAGCTTAAAGGGCAATTCACCTTCATTATCAAAACTGTAATAACTGAAAAAAAACACAGAAATATGTTCAAACTTTCATAACCTGCCAAATTTTGTAAAACGAACATGGTAATTAGGGGGTGTGGTCACGAAAATGGGCGTGGTCAAAAACGTTGCCGTGCGGGCAATTTTTTTGACCATGCATATTTTCCAAAACGTTGGGAGGTATGCATTAGCGGTAAGTTAATTAGTTTGCAGTCGATCAGTTAATCCTCCAATGAGGAGTGGGGGAGGGACCAGTGTCCTAGCGATACCTCGCCCAGATAGGGACCCAGTGGAGTGGGGCTAGGTTAAGTAGGGCCTAGGGCCTCAAAAGCAATTTGACTCCTGTGCTGAAAGTCTGTGAGGTACAGTTTTCCTTTAGCAGAAGGGGCAAGGAGGTTAGGCAGCAGGCTGGGAACTAGTGGCCTGGGAAACCATATTCTATTTCACATTTATCGCTGGGGAATTTGTGTGATAAGTATCCTTGTAGAAGCTGGACTGGTAACTGTAAACAAAGTGTTCCTGCGTTCATTGGTAAAGTTGTGTGAACCTCTAGTTTATTCAATTCTAAATTGCGTACTGCAAGTCCCCTGTGCTGTAATGGTGGTGTATATACTGTTTGGCCAAGTATTGCAAGGAGGTACAATGCACCACATTACAACCTGCTAATTCAGGGATGGGCGAATTTGACCCGTTTCGCTTCGCCAAAAATTCGCCGCCGGCGAAATGTCGCAGACGCCCATTAAAGTCTATGGGCGTGAAAAAATTTTTGTCGCGCGGCGAAACTGTTTTGACGCGCGTCTTTTCTTTTTGACGCACGCTGCCATACGAGTCTATGGGCGTCATTTTTTCGGCGAAACGAGGCGAAAAAATTCGCCCATCCGCTGCTATTGGTTTAACCAGGTTTCTGTGCTGTATCACTCTGTGCAAAATATTTCCATATTCTAGCGACATAAATACAGTAGAAGCCCTACAACTGTTAGTATATATAGAGAGAGAAAACAGAACATGAGCTGCACTCTCAGGACTTAAACAATAATAAATATTGATTTATTTAAAGTTAATGACCAACGTTTTGGCCTCCTCCAAAGCCTTTCTCAAGGTACAGAAAATGGTAAAATACGTGCTTTAAATACATGTAATGGCGGGTTAAAGACAGCAACACCCTTAATGACGTACAATTTCCGTCAATGCCCAGCGACTATCATTTACATAAATAACATTAGCTGTTTCCTATGTACATTACCCACACTAAAGATGGAACCATCAATTACTTATACCCCTATATGACACTTCACAGTTAATCATTATCGTGATCTTAATAAAAAGGTTAAAAAGTTTAAAAACAAAGCAAGATTGTAACACATTTGTTTCATCAAGTTAATAATATGCTAAGGGACAGATTTACATATGGTCGAATATCGAGGGTTAATTAACCCTCGATATTCGACTTCCGAATGTAAATCCTTCGACTTCGAATATCAAAGGATTTTTTCACAACGATTTTTCTACGACCAAAAAAACATAGGAAAGCCTATGGGGACCTTCCCCATTGCACCTAACAATGCACCTCGGTAGGTTTTAGGTGGCGAAGTAGGGGGTTGAAGTTTTTTTAAAGAGACAGTACTTCGACTATCGAATGGTCGAATATTCGAACAATTTTTAGTTCGAAACGTTCGTTTCAAAGTAGTAGTTGAAGTAGCCAATTCGATGCTCGAAGTAGCCAAAAAAACATTCGAAATTCGAAGTTTTTTTTATTCTATTCCTTCACTTGAACTGAGTAAATGTGCCCCCAAGTGTTACTAAGTGTCTTCTGTTTTCTCTGTGGATTCCCTGACTGTGTGTATTATGATAAATAATATACTGCGCTATTGTAAACTATTAAAAATTATCTTGGAATTCCATGACCTGCATAAAATCTTTGGCCTTGTGCCTTTATACAATCACAGAACTCCTCTGTATTTTATAATATCCTTATATTTTACTGAGGGGGCTCATTATTTACTATATACAGTGCTTTGTGATGTCATTGGCTTTGAGCCTCATGCCTTAATTTATGGAAATCTTCAGCGACGGGTCAGTAACCTGATATTTTACAATAAGGGTGCACGTACATTATAACACACTTTTTGATGGCCATGCACCAATGACTGCGTCAAGACAGCATTTCATATGTTTTAAACCACAACATTGAAAAAAGATGACCAATTGCAAATTTTCCCATATTATTTAATTAGAAGACTGAAGGGGGAATTCAATTCACCAGGTATTGTGTGAGATTTTATTAAATCCAATTTCAAAGAATACGCTTGCTTAATTTAATTGCAATCCCTTTGAAATCAGTGCAGTGCAGCAATTTGGATTACAATTGGTACTCTTTATTCTATCAATAATCTGATAACCTTTCTATTGGCACCAATTAAAAAAAGCTCGAAGAGAAAACAGGAACTTCATTAGCTCAAACAACAGCAGGGAGTGGCTGAGAGTACCAACATGGCCGCCATCGTCGCGCGCGCTTTTATACAACCTCACGCCACGATTTGCATTACCCCTTCCGCAAAAGAGAGTGTGTAGCCCAGCCAATGAACATTCAGAAATCGCCCACACTCAACCAATCGGAATAATGTGGTGACGTCAGAGGCTAGCGGGGCTGAAAGCTTTAGAAAAAAAAATCCCGAAAGCTGAGCGAGCTGGGAAGACCGGGTTGACCCGGTGGTGGGAGAAAGATGGTTTGCGGGGGTTTCACGTGTTCCAAAAATGCGCTGTGTGCGCTCAATGTGGTGTACATGGTAAGTACTCAGACCGACAAATGACTTTTAGGACGGTCTCCCTCTGGCAGCCTTTATCTATTGCCCTTTCTTCCCTCAGTGTAAATTGATACACCCCTCCCTAGTGGACTTTACCCCCGTCGACTTCCTGCCCCTTTGTCCTCTTGCCTTTTGTGTTAGAAACGCTTGTCCCCTCCGTGTATGTGTGTGTTCTCATTGGTGATTGTAAAGCCTGTGTCATTCTTTAGCCTCAGCCCTGCCAGGATGCCAGAGAATGTAATGTCCGCTATGTGCAGTTTCCTTCCTGTTATTTAGTCTCCACTGACACGTGACTTAAAGCATTATGTTAATGAAACCTGAAGTACAAAATAAATACTAAATGCCATACGTAATATTAAAATAGTAGCCTGATTAGGAAAATAGACAATTCTTATATATGTCACTTGGTTTAATCCAGATTTTAGGATGATCAGGAAATGCAGGAACACGTGACTGTGTGACGTCATCCCTGATGTTGGGCAGAGGTGGATGTTTGTACTCTTGGTGATCCTTTCATTAAGACCCCCCATAAACCTGTGCTTACATATTATAATATGCATTTCATCCACTGTATTTGCTTTATACTACTTTTATAGACCATTTATCTCTTTACATACACTTTCCTTTGTATGTCATACATCAGCTCTCATTGTATATCAGTCAATGCCTAAAATGACATGTCATGTAGAAAGTTCTGCTATACAAGCGTTTAAAATACAGCAGAACCCCCATTTTACATTTTTTAGGGGACAAGAAAAGATTAGTGTAAAATCAGGAAAATTATGCATTCTGTATTGATGGGACCACAAAAACTGTATAAAATGAGGGAGGAAATAAGGTTTTTTTTTACTTTAACTTTAAAGGGATCCTGTCATCGGAAAACATGTTTTTTTCAAAATGCATCAGTTAATAGTGCTACTCCCAGCAGAATTCTACACTGAAATCCATTTCTCAAAAGAGCAAATAGATTTTTTTTTTATATTCAATTTTGAAATCTGACCTGGGGCTAGACATTTTGTCAATTTCCCAGCTGCCCCTGGTCATGTGACTTGTGCCTGCACTTTAGGAGAGAAATGCTTTCTGGTAGGCTGCTGTTATTCTTTATCAATGTAACTGAATGTGTCTCAGTGGGACATGGGTTTTTACTATTGAGTGCTGTTCTGAGATCTACCAGACAGCTGTTATCTTGTGTTAGGGAGCTGTTATCTGGTTACCTTCCCATTGTTCTTTTGTTTGGCTGCTGGGGGGGGAGGGGGGTGATATCACTCCAACTTGCAGTACAGCAGTAAAGTGTCATTGAAGTTTATCAGAGCACATGACTTGGGGCAGCTGGGAAATTTTGTGGACACTGTTATTAAGACAAGCCTTGCATCATCTCAGAATCTTGTTTGTGCACCAGAATGGGGGACCCCATGTCCATCCCCATGCCCTGGCTACACAATTAAATGGTAAAGAGAACAGGGGAATGTGGGGAGAGCAGCAATGTCTAAAAAGTGCTGAATGGAAAGTGAAAGTAATTGTCTACCTCGCCTCTATGCCCAGGGCATTGAGGAGGGGCAGACAATATTTTATTGACAGCTGAGATGTTTAAATGAGCTTACAACAGCTATGAATGCTTTAATAAAATATAGAAATTTTATTTCATGTTTCATTTGAAAAGGACATTTATTATACAGCTTTTTGTGTCTGGGTGACAAGTCCACTTTAAGCATAGTACAGTTTCTGAGGGATAGATCCGCAGATGGAAAAGGGTAGAGTGTGACTGGTCCTTTAAGTATAGTGTAGAACAGGGATCCTCAACCTTTACCCATGAGCTGCATTCAAATGTAAAAAGAGTTGGGGTGCAATACAAGCATGGAAAAAGTCAACGGAGTTGCCAAATAAGGGCTGTGATTGGTAGCACCTATGTGGACTGGCAGCCTACACGAGACTCTGGTTGGCAGTACACCTGTGTTTTTATGTAACCAAAACTTGCCTTCAAGCCTGGAAGTCAAAAATAAGCACCTGCTTTGAGGCCACTGGGAGCAACATTGAAGGGATTGAAGAGCAACATATTGCTCACGAGCCACTGGTTGGGGATCACTGATGTAGAGATTGATATTCTGACACAATATGCTGTTGATTTTTGTTATTTGCATTTTTTGAGATATTTAGCTTTTTACTCGGCGGATCTCCAGTTTGCAATTTCAGCAATCTAGATGCTACAGTCTGAATTACCTTAGCAACCATGCACTGATTTGAATAATAGAATGAAATATGAACAGGAGAGGCCCTGAATAGAAAGATGTGTTCTTAAAAAGTAGTGATAATAAAACATTTTTTTTAAATGGGGTAAGTGACCCCCATTTGAAAGCTAGAAAAAGACAAAAGAGCCAGGCAAATAACTCAAAAACTATATGATAGAAATAATTAAGATCAATTGTGAAGTTGCTAGAAATTGGACATTCTATAACATATTAAAATGTTAGCCCAAAGGTGAACCACCTCTTTAGAGATCCTGCTGAATTACTCCTGGGCCTTTAGTAGCAGACAGTACTTATAGCACATTGATTTGTTTGGCTGACATTGGAGACTGATGTGACCCAGTGTAGTAAACCGTTCCATGCAGGCTTGGTCCTCTGTAAACAAGTGAATCCCAGAGCTGCAGTGCTTATCTGTACAGGATACCATGACGGGTACCTTAGATTGTAAGCTCCATTAGGGCAGGGACTGATGTGAATGATGAATAATCTCTGTAAAGTGCTGCGTGAATGTGTCAGTGCCATATAAACACTGTGACTAGGAGATACATTAGCAAACTTTGAGTAGCCTTCATTTGTGTCAAACAAAGATTTAAAATGCAGTGTTTGCAAGTTTTGGCTGACACAATGGTTTGGAATTCTAGTTACACCGAGCAACATCAATATGTGCTTTATTCAGTCTGGGTGTAATGACTCTGCAAATCTAAAGTGGGAGGAAAAGGGGTAAAAGAAAGCTGGATCTCATAATAATTCACTGTTTAAATTTTAACTATACAGCAGAAGTGGGTCATTATTTCAATTCTGTTAAAGACCATGATGCCCAGTGTTGTATCAGTATGTCACCCCATAGTCCGTCTGACAAGCCCTGGATAAAATGCAAAAAAAAGCAGCAATTTTATACTGTTTTTATATTATTGTGTCCATTTTGTTTCTTCTCTCTTTCCTAGCTGGTGGGTGTGCTGTTGATTATCGTCGCAGCATGGGGTAAAGGCTTTGGAATCGTCTCCAGTATACACATCATTGGCGGAGTGATTGCCATTGGAGTTTTCCTTCTACTCATCGCTATCATTGGTTTGATTGGGGCCGTCAGTCATCACCAAGTGATGCTCTTTATTGTATCCTTTGTGCTGTGTGTTAAGTGACCAAGTGAAGGGCAGAGAGTGAGAGTCTCCACTGGAATATCCAGCAAGTCAGTCAAAACCTGTATCTCCTTTATGCCTCAGGTTTTCTAAAGTGTATTACCTGCTCCACAGAATGTTAGTGTTCTGGATTTGCTAAATGTCTCTGATTATTTTAATAAATGATCACTTTGTTTGTATAATCAATAATAAGCGATTTCCTTAACACGTTACCCAGTATATGGTTGTTTTGATTCTGGTCTTTATATTTCAGTTTATTGTCTCATGTTCATGTTTAGCGATGAATAGATCACAGCAGGTAAGTGTTTTGGCTGCTAAATCAGTTTTGCTTGTTAGAGCTCAAACCATTGTCAATGTCACCCAATGAAAAGTTTAGTCATATGTATCTCTACTGGATCTGCTTAAAGTGGACAAAAACCTGCAAAACAAATGACATTTACTTAAAGATGTCATTTGAGCACAGTCAGCTTATTTAGAAACCATCCAAATTGATCTGATTTAGCCAGATTTTTCCCTGTCTGGGATATAGCTGGCTTTCACTCTTTGATAACTATGTCTCAGGTGAGAGAGGAGTGTGGGAGAGCAGGGCATAACTAAGAAGAAGGAGAGAAAAATCCATATTCAGTGGAACTTTGCTCAAGATGTGTTTGCATTTTTTGAGTGTGAATTGCATCATTTCTAATGTGCATTTATTTGGTGCTAGTCCGTTGCATGGGGTAAGTGTAACATGAAAAGGGAGCCCTGAAATGCACAACTGCTTGAGCCAGCCTCCCTTGCATCTGTGCACCCGATTATTTGCCTCTTCTTCTGCTAGAGTTAAAGTGTATTGTGAATGGTACTTGAACAACCACAATTTTACACTTGTGTTACCAAGACCTCATGAGTATAAAATTGTTTAATACAATCCGCTCCATCAGCAGGTGTACACTACAAATGGTGGCAGCAGATAAATGTCCTTCAATACCTGTAACATTTATAGCCTGTTCTAAGAATGACACAAACATCTTTCCTTTGGCTGCTAATAATCAAGAAATGCTAAGCCCCTAGTCGGTACAAAGCTCAGTCTGTGTTGTCAGACGCTTCTTTGGAGAGTTGCTTGCAAGTGGCTTTGTGCGTAAACACTGTCTGCTTTCAGATACCCACACGAATAAGTATATTGTAGTCTTCTCCCCCCCCAAAAGTCTAGAGAATAAGAAAAGTATGCCTAGCCTTTATTTATATATATATATATATATATATATATATATATATATATATATATATATATATATATATATATATATATATATATATATATATATATATATATATAGTAAAAGAGAGCCAAATGGCCACTACTATATCAAGTATTATAGTAATGATGCGTAATTCTTCTGATACTGTGAATGCATGGTTCTTGCTAGCATCCCACCATTCAGTGGGATTAAACTACTGAGGCATAAAGAGATGAATAAACAGTAGAAAATAGGGTTTTTAATCCAGGAATGTCTCTGATCAGAGTTCCTCTAGGTGGTGAGTTAGGAGTTGTTTTTGAGGAGCAGATGGTGGGCCACAGGTTGGATGTGTATGAATTCTGCACACACCTTGTGACAACACAGTTGAAGGATGCTGGGAGATGTAGTCAAGCAACATCTGGGTGACCCAAGGTTCTGGAACAGGTCCTTTTATGGCATATGCCAAGGACTTCTTGGAAAATTTCCTGAAAGGGGATGGTCACCTTCCAACATGTTTTTGTAGTTCAGTTTCAGATAGTTCACCAGAAAGTTCACTTTCTATTTGTGACCATTTTTCTAATATTGAAGATTACATTTTCATTTTTCACCTTCCTTTGTCTTTCTGAAGCAGCTCTTTTGTCAACATTAGTTGATAAATTAGTTCTCTTTGACCCCGCTGAGCAGAATCCCTGTAGTGATGTGCGGGCTGGCCTGGGACCTGCTGGTAGGACGGTTTCGAGCCGGCAGCCACAAAAAAAATCTTAGGGTGCTCCCTTCCCTTCTCCCCACCTGCAACCTCATAATTCTGGCTTCTGGCCCAGTAATTTATAGACTCGTCTGCCCTGCCCCTTTCGTGACATCATCGTGGGCGGGCGTGGGTCTATACATAGAGGGGACGGAGCGGGCTGGGTGATTGGGGGAGTGCGGGTCCAGAAAAACTCGACTGCACATCACAAAATCTCGGTTTCATTAAAGGCAGCTGTTATAATTGATACAATATTTGATAATATTCCACATTTACTGCTGAGAAATGTATCAACTAATGTAACAGTTGTAACAGTTCAGAATGGAAATCAATTGGAAAAAGTCTTTATTTCTGGTGAATAATCAAAAAACAAGAACTGAAACAAGTGTTTAAAAGGTGAACAACCCTTTGAAATACAATAATCTTACAAAAAATAAAACCAATCCCACCTAATAGTGTGTGTGCTGTTTCTGTACATGGTATAGATGATTAATAGGGGAGGGCAGGAATAATGGAGAGAATTAACGAGTGCATTTTTATTAGCTACTTCGGAATCAAGTTAAATGACCTTGAGTAATTAATTTTAATTTTCCTGTGCAGGAGTATTTACTGAATACAACATGGAACCGGATGAGCAATGAGACAAGACTGAATCTAGAAAAAACATTGGATTGCTGTGGCTTTTTAAACACTACAGAGGGCAGGGATGAGTTTAAACAGGATGTTGCTCTCTGCATTCAGGTATTTCCTTATGTAAAGATCTGGCATCAAAACATTTTGCTACTTACTCTTTGGCAGTGCTGTTCATTCAAGGCATGACTTGCTCATGCAGCGGTTTGAATGCCAGCCAATCCCCATCAGTTTTACTGCCTAGTGGTACATACAGCAGGAGAGTGACAAGAATGAGTAGGGACATGAGAGAAAAAAGCACAAGTATAATGTCAAACAAATAAAAAGTTGGGGGAAGGATTTTTTGAAGAACTGTACGCAGGGTGGGGAATGGGGCAAATACTTTATTGACAAACAAAGGTTTTCTGACATCCTGCGGTTTGGCAGAAAGTAATCATTGATAGCTGAATTGATTGTTTGTCTTACAATTGGAACAAAATAAGTGCACCCTGTTTTAAGTCTGTGCCATTTATCACTGTAAAGGAATGCTTACTTTGCTTAATTGTAATGGGAAATTTATAATTTCAGGTACATGATGTACACTTAACATAGGGGTGTTTATGCAGGTTTTCTGTATGTAGCTGCAAATGAATGATACACAGGTGAAAAAAAAAATGTGACCTGCACCTGATTTGAATCATCTTGGGATAGTATCACCTATATCTATTTTATATAGAGCAGGATGTTCTTTGGCCAGTCATGCCAAAGGGAGTCCAGTCCCACATTTATAGAAATCATTGTACAAATCTTAGGACTCACATCAGTTCAAAGCTACATACAGTTGAAGGTCTTGAAGGAGCTCAGGATGATTTGTTGAAATTTTCCAACCTGCCCAAGCAAATCTGACAGAGCTCATTCTCTAAAGGAAATTCATATAATAAAGGTTAATGGTTGACTCCTATCTTGTGCAGGTCTGTTCAGACCCTCACAAATGCCCGAGCTGTGGGGATAAAATGTTAAATCATGCAGATGAAGCACTGAAAATCCTGGGAGGCGTTGGACTTTTCTTCAGTTTTACAGAGGTAACTTTCCTTCTAGATTTACTTTTAGACCAAAGTTTATTTTTAATATATTAATCTGAAACAATGTCTTTTTATAATAGCTACAACATTTCTGTGAATTTGGGAGTTGCTGACTGCAGACATGTCATGCGAAAAATGAATATATAAGGGATTACAGTAGAAATGTATGGATCAGTGAACCCCTGCAATATTGTGTTTATGCTACAAGTCTTTCTGTTTCTACTGTCAATACCAGTTGCAAAAGTTTCCATATGTTTGATGTGAATAGTTTGCTACTATTACAGCACTAAAGCTGGCCATACATAGGGAGATCTCTCCCAGATGTACCCACCTTGACGGGTGATATCAAGGTATATTGTGCTGATCTGATTGTGGGCCCTAGGGCCCAACGATCGGATCACAACGAGGGCCGAACCTATGCGGTCCTCGATCCAACGGGATTTTTAAACAGATGACAATCAGGGAAGTCGGAGGGCCCCCATACACTGCCCAATAAGCTGCTGATTTAATATGTCGCCAATTAATATCTGTCTGTGTATGGAGGAGGCCCTTACTCAATTTAATGAATTCCTGTTTTATTTTGTGAAATATAATTTAGCTTTTAAAAAATTAAAAAAAAAAAAAAAGGTTAAAATAGAAAGATTTATTTATTGATAACTTATTTTCTGGTCTGTCTCTTTAACAGATTCTCGGTGTGTGGCTTGCTTTCCGCTATAGGAATCAGAAGGATCCCCGTGCAAACCCCAGTGCTTTTCTATAGTACTCTTTCTATTTTTGCTTCCTGACTCGTCAATCATGTAGTTTCTTCTCCTGTATCAGCCTCATTCCTTTGCAGATCACTTCTCCCCTATGGGCAACATGTTCCGTCATGCAAGGACATGTGATGGGGAGAAGCAGACCCCTGGCTAAACCTCAAGAAATTGGAGCTTCCTTCAAGAATGCAATCGGATCACATTTGCAAGTGTTCATGAATTAAATAGACGTTGTGCATGGGTGTGGGGTCTTAAAAGGACATTTAAAAAACGCAGTAGTTTTTAATATTTTAAAATGCAAACTGCAATCTATATGGAATGCTGAGTCCTTCACAAGATGTGAAACAAGGGGTCACTTTTTCTTTGCTATTCTTTTAAAGAGCGGATTGGATGATGGGCCAGTGTACATATACATATATTTATATATACAAGAATACAGGCCTATTGTTCTTGAGATGATGTTTTTTTTTAAATAATACAGTTTAAAGGGGAACTCCACACAAACAACATGATTTCAAGCAACTTTGCAATATACATCAATTAAAAATATGCAGACTTTTCATGATTTTTAATGGTTTGGAACAGTTCCCTAAGCCTAGCCCCCTGCTGATCTATCTGACTACTTTGCTGAGCTGGCTGACTACTGTTACTTTGTATCAACAACCAGCTATCCTTAGCCTGCATCCTCCAAACCCCACAATTCCCTGCACATGTGATTTCAATAAGGAAAGGAACATCATAGTGCAATGCATTGTGGGTTTGTAGTTCCTGCATGTTGTCTGTAAGCTGTGGAGAAGTTGTTACAATTTGCAACATCAGTGTTTAGTCCCTCCTTCCCTGCCAGGATTTCAAATGATGCAGAAAGAGAAGAAATGTTAACTATACTTTTGAAGAAACGGGTAACTGTGATGCGTATATTAGGGGTTTCTGTGCTATGTGGGCCTCTTTATCAAAGTTTTGTTTGGAAGCGGAGTTCCCCTTTAAGTAGTGGCAAAAGAAGAGTGAAGGCATTAGGTCAATAAACAGAAGAAGTGGGTTATGGCTTCCCTGACTGCTTTAAGTATTTTAAGTTACCTGGTAAGATTATGGACTATAAAATGTGTCGCTTGACAGTTCTTTTCCACTGGTATTCAATGAATTATTGCTGCAATGCTTCATGTGGTGACAATCTGCAGCATTGTCCTTTTGTGACAGAAATGTTGCTGATGATATAGGCCTATACAGAAACGGACAAGTGACCCAATTTAAAGGGATTGAAAAGTTGCCCCATTCTTTGTAACAATAACGTGTATGTGAAAATGTGATCTACTGCAACATGGAACTATGACTTATTAAAGAGAAACTCTGAAGCAAAGTGAGGCAGTTGTCATTAACACTCAGTGCTGCTGTGCTACAGTATATGAGGAAGGTGGGCTCATTTCAGTTGCAGAACAGTGTTGTCTTGTTTGTAGGTTTCTTTTCTGTTAGTTTCAGCATATGGGAAAACTGACACTAATAATTACAGACACTGCTGCTGATTTACATACATAGGTGCTAATGTGCATCCATCAGCAACACTGATATGTGAAATGTAGCACCTATGCTTGTAAGTTATCCCTGCTGTTTAAATAATAAGTTGTTAAATGGGTAGCCCTTGATGTTCACTTTAAAGCTGTGGCCATAGGTAGATGAATATAGATAAATATATATAATGTTTCAGAAGGACCCGCACACCATTTTCTTGTGAAACAACTGTGCTTTATTTAATGCATATCCGACGTTTCTGCCCCCACTAGGGCCTTTCTCAAGGATGCTTGAGAAAGGCCCTAATGCAGCCCGAAACGTCGGATATGCATTAAATAAAGCACAGTTGTTTGACAAGAAAATGGAGTGAGGGTCCTTCTGAAACATTATATGAAGCAATTTTGACCCTTGAACCCAGGAATATCTATAATCTGGCAAGAGTGCATACACTGGACTTTAAATAAATAAATATATATATGTATATGTTGCAACATGTGGACCCGTGTATGGGGCCCTTGGAGGGTCCTACCTCATTGATAGTAAACTATTTAGGCAGAAATGTATCGGGCAGGTTTGAAAATCCCATTAGGCAGGAGCAAATCTGCATGTTCATACGACCCTAATTATCATATATCATTATTGGCTTAACATTTTGGATTATTCTGATTTGACCCACCGTGTTGGTGTCCAAGTCAGGTAAAGATCACTTGTTTGCTGACCTCACCAAACGAGCAGATATATGGCCAGCTTTATGTAAAGCCGTCCAGCTGAAGGCCTTGGCTCCAGATCAAAGTGCGTGCAGACATTTTTATGCCTCTTGCCATGCTTTCCTTCTCAATAAACAGTACTATTTGTTTCTCTTGCAGTATCCAAGTATTTAGTAATGCCAGCATGCACTAGGTCTTAAAATAGGGGGCACCAAATGGATAATGTTGGCCAGCCATGAAAGAAATTCTTTGATTGTCTGCTTGTTTGGAAGCATTCGTCATGTCTGTGCAGGTTGTTATCACTAGGTCTCATGAATGATTTTGCAGAACTGATCCCTATCCCTTTGACTAAATGCTGTTACATGCCCATTCCTTTAGTTAGGAAATTTCAATACAACTGATTTGACCCTGTCGCAGTGTCTTAATAATTGCCCTATGAAAAGATGTACTCCAATAAAGTGTTCCGATTTTGGTATGTTTGTGATCATTTGGTTGCTTGAACCAATTGTATGTAGCTGTGACCAGTAGAGGCGCAATATCACCAATTCCACGCTCTTTCTATCTCTGGCTTTTACCACTACATTGTGTTTCCTTTAGTTTTTTTGTCCTATTATCTAATTTAAATCTAATTTAAATTATCCAGTGTAATATTGTTTGTTTCAGGTAACATCTTTGTAATTCGACCATAGTTCTCTAAGTATGAAATACTAGTGATTCTGCCAAGATTCTACTATCTTTATAAACAAGCATTATCCAGACCAAAACATTATTTTATTGAATGAATTTTTTTCTTATTTTGTAAACTCTCACCCCTGCTTCACCTCATATCAGACAGGTTCCACCCCAGTACATAATATTTTAGTGGATGTCACAAGCTAAATGCCTGTATCTGAGACCACCTTCTTGCCAATGACAACCCAGGAAAGACCATTGAGGTAAGTTTACACAACTATCTAGTTTTTATTCCCAGTATTTTCCAGAGTTCTGTCTCTTCCCTTGAAACTAAAACTAGATTGTATATTGATGTTTTTATTGTAAGATCCTTATGACTTTAGATTATTATTAGTATCCTGACAATCATAATATGTTTACTGCAGCAAAAGGTAATTGAGTAAAGATCTATATAAATCTTTAATTTTCATGCCAATGCTCCTGTACACAACTCTCCAGAACATACCATGTATGGCCAGAGATATGAAAGACTTTAGCTGGCTTTAGCTATTGAGGTGGCTTTTGGAAACGCTAAGCTTTCTCCCTAAAGAGGTTGCACTGTCTTGAGATCAGATGTGGAGTTTATGTGGGATCTTGAATAGCAGTCTGGCACTAACCACCAATGGCAATCCTTGATTCTGATGATCTTCGCAATTATCCCTGTTACTAGAAACTACAAACACTGCTGAAATATAGTTTTTTGCATGACACTTGTATATTTCTAGTTCTCCGAAGTTTTTTTTCTTTATTTGGACGCAAAAGAAGCATAGCAGTATAGCCAGCCCTTAATTTAGAGGCACGTTTATCAAAGGTTGAATTTCAAAATCATGTGAGTTTTTAAAAACTCCCATAAATTCAAAATTTATTTAAAAAAAATCAAATTTTTCAAACTTGGATGAATTAAATCGACCTGAAAACTCAAATAACAGGAAGGCTGCAAACAACTCCAAATTGATCCCTGGACGTCTCCCATTGACTTAAACAGCAATTCAGCAGGTTTTAGGTGGCGAATAGATTATTCTACATAAAGCTTTACACAAGCTTTTGTCTGCCTCTATGCAATCCTTAGCAATCAATAAAAATAGAATCCTTACAGGGTTCTAGCTTGATGCTGTCTATTGCATGTCTCGAATGAGAGAGAGTATTAAAGGGCAACAATGTAAGCTTCGAAGGCAACTTGATTTTAATTTGCCCAGAGTAGATTTGGAAAAACAAATTAAGAATACCAAAGACTCTAAATGTATGAGCGACAAGGTGGAAAACTGTGGCGATTTGCAAATCATGTTAACACTATATTTAGTGCAAATAGTACAAAGAAAACATCCAATGTTGAAACTTAGAAATGTTATCGTTTTCAGAAAATGGACTGGACAACATAACTATGGGAAAGGTGTGTAGTGCTAAAAAGAGTGGATCTCAGAGTGGCTGGGTCTCTAAGAAGTAAAGATGGGGAGGGGTACGCTATCACTCCAACACAAATATTGCAACATCCACATACACTTGCAAAGATTTGGGGATTTCATCATCTAAAGCCTACCACTCCATGTTGGTGAACATTATAATTATGTTGGTGAGCAGTTATATTATGTTTGTGAGCAACATTATTAACACAGTTCTGCATGCATTCTCCAGGTTTTTGTCTATGCATTCACATATAAGCATCCATATAGTCCCTGTGCCTACATCTTGGCACCCATGCACATACCCCATCCATGATGAGCGCTTTCCTGAGGCCTAATTTTATACGCAGACCTATATAATATATAAAAAAGTGTAACTGCAGCACCTAACGGACACTATGTAGCAGAAGCACATGTTGAACTGATATTGGAGTAGTATAGTATTACTGCAGTATTTGCCAGAGGTAGTAGATGGCAGATGTTAACTGCTATAAGGTCCCAATTATGCTTATCCCTTCCAGTGCTGTTAATTCACTCTCCTTAGTACTCACTAAAATGTCCCCAAATACCACCGGCCCAGCTGATCTTTGGCCACTGGATTTTCTGCACAAATTCCAAGAATGCTTCTAAAAGCTGTGTACCTAACCCCCCCCCCCGATGGTTAGAGTCCGGATGAGACAAGTTACAGTACTGATAGCAATTGCTGAATATTTGCAGAGGCAGTTATACTCCTCACATCCCTAAACCTTTATATCACGGCCTATCAAAGTCTGACTTTCCACTTTCTCCATCTCTCATCATTTATACAACCTTCGTTTTGACCAACCCCTGGCTGTATTTCTACAGAACTACTGTATGCTATGACCCCTTACCTCTCTTGAATCCCTACAATTAGATTTTTTTACCTGTGTGCATTTTATCTCCTTGCCTCTCTGCTTTGCCTTAATTTTAGGTTGCAATTTTCCTTTTGGCTTTCCTATTTGTTCCTTAGTGGCTCCATGCTCCAGTTGGATTTTGCACCCAATAAAAGCAGGACTGTTACAGATATCTACATTCCAACCATAGCAAATTCTTCTGATCTCTAATGAGACTAAAGGCATGAAACAACTGCAGCTGTGTTCAAATTGTTCATCCATGCATTCTGCATTAAGTACAGATGACTGCAAAACGAAAGATAGTGCAAATAATACTATAGATTTGCTTTATTTGCCATTGCTATTTTAACTGCAAGGAATAGAAATTCCAAGGGCAATGTTAAACATTAAGAATTCCCTTGGCCACTACAATAGACAGAATTATATGCACCATCATGTCTAGCCTTAGTAATGGAGAAGCCTGGGGCTAAATATGTGTTCAGCACAATCATATATAATCCATCTTCTCTTCAGCTATTATTAAAGTACAGTTCCATTCAGTTGTTGAGGGATGTTGGGAGTTTTGTAAGTAGCTGGGGGTTGCAGTTAGGAGAGAGCCCTTGTATGCCTAATATTTCCAATTCTGTTTTCTTAAAGTTAACACTGAAAGAGATGTCACTATTGGAATGGAATTCATATAAAAAGAGTATTGTAACTTAAATTTAACTATTTATTAAAATGTTATTACTTTACTAGTGATTATTAGGAAGATTTGATAATTAAAATAAGGCAGTTACATTTGTATGATATTGTCAGTATTTTCATCATCAGTTTTAGGGGCAAAGATAGAAGGGGGCAGTACAGAAGAACCAGCATGCTATGGGGCAGCCAAACTGCTCCCCGATGGGGCACTAAATACTTACCTCCATATGCAATAAAAGGCACTGTTTTCCCAGGTGCAGTAACCCATAGCAGCTAATAAGATGCTTGCTTTTAATAGATGACTAGTAAGTGCTTCATGCTGATTGGTTGCTATAGGTTAATAGACTATGGCAAAAGTAGAGGTAATTTACTATACCTCTATACTAGCTTAACTAGCCATCTTGGATCTAGCACTGCCTAATGTAAATAGTGCTTAATTCATAGGGCATTCCTCTGGTATCTATGCTGTCAAAAGGAGTTTAGAAGCCTGCTGTGATTAAAAAATGCCTTTTTTATTTTTAGTTTGTTGCATATCTCATTAAGTGACTGACCAGGATTTGTTATATTATTTTCCTCTAGCAGCAAATTTAGGCAAAACGAAAAGGAGAATGGAGGGCGTGTGGCCAGTTAGTGGAAGGATGTAGTAATCTTGGTGGAAGAGAATCAGGGCATGGATAGAATTTGAGCATTGCATGAGAGAAGAAGGGAACGCGTGACTGTGGTGTTGATGTGATTAGAGCCAAATTGAATTCAGAGGCCCAGTACTAAATCAGTTGGTTTAATGAGCATGCCATCAGTAGTAAAATTAAAGGTGAGATTAGGGTCAGGTTTCGGTGGATAGATGATTAAATCTAATTTGAATCTAAAAAGAGAACATGTTTGAATAACCTTGTGACACTAATCTAATAATCACTAAGGGACGCCTAAACCCCCATTTCAGTGGAAGACAAGAATATCAGGCCCATAAAGAACATCCAAACAATGAGTATAAATGCACAATACTGTACATCTAAATAACCACGCTAAACAAGTGATTTGAATAACAACTTGCTTATTTTAGGTTTGGCTAATCTTGTTCCTGTATGCCCATTTTTGCTTCTTGTTCTATTTTTTAAATAGTTCAGACAAAGGACTTTTTTTCTTATTATTTTTTTAACTCAAGTCTTCAGTCTCTTTATAAATATATATATATATATATATATATATATATATATATATATATATATATATATATATATATATATATGATATCAAAACAGGGGGGTTGTGGGAGCGCTTTAAAGTATATATATATATATATATATATATATATATATATAAATGCTATTGCATATGTACCCAAAACAGGGGTTATTTTGTTACAAAGTTATGATCATAAAATTGATAAGCCACCATACCACATCAAGGTAAACCCCGAATGGCGGTCCCTAGCATTACCTGTAATCGGGGTTTACCTTGACGTGGTATGGTGGCTTATCAATTTTATGATCATAACTTTGTAACAAAATAACCCCTGTTTTGGGTACATATGCAATAGCATTTATTATACTTATATATATACTTTAAAGCCTTTAGAGTGCTCCCACAACCCTCCTGTTTTGATATTATATATATATATGTATATACAGTATATGGACTGACTCCTGCCAGCTTTGTACCCCCTGGAATATCATTTAGGCATATCAAAAAGGGTTTTTTACTTGTATAATGTACAGTTCTACAGTAACCATCGCTCTGTTTTTCATCCCAAGTATCGGCCCACAAGATTGAGCTTCAGCAATAATTTTGGATGCTGCAGATTTAGCAAAATGCTGTTTTCCTGATAATCACACCCAAATATACCAGGCCATGCATTATGCTGGCTTTTTGACAGGTAGTTACAGGAGGACTATGAGATGAGATACAGAAGGTAGAGCAGATCAGTAAGAGAACAATGGAGCATTATAGATACCTGAAAATGCCAGCTGACATAGAGAGCTTGGAAACGAGCTTTTGGATTTAAATGTACATTATTTAATAAAAGTGTTTGCACTCTAATATCCTGGTGACATTCCTGAAAAGTAGTTTTGTGCTTAGAAAATTAGGGAAACCCCACAAGAGGGCACTGCTGCAGCATCCGCATATACTAGATCCAAGGATAGAAAAACCTCTTGTAATTGATGGGTATAGGTGTGTGCTTGTGTTTAAGCAGTGGCAGGTGAATGAAAGAGACAGACATAGATAGATAGATAAGACATGACAGATTTAATCGCTTTCAGCAGATGGCACATTGATAAGTATCTACTCTGAGACAGTCAAAGTTTTCATCCTCCCCAAGAATCTGTATTTATGGCATTTCCCTTGCCTCTAGCCATCTTTCTATGGGTATGACAGCACAAAGTGAAGCCACTGTAATCATTTTCATGTTATATTCCTGATATTGTCTTGGCATATGCCTCTGAACTCAGTATCAAATGCATTTCACATTGGACGTGACAGGTCCTGTCTGAAAGAAAGAGAGTAGACATATACTCACCTCAGATCCTTCGCTTCTGTTCCAAATACTGATTATTTTAGCTTTAATTATTCAATATTACTATAAAATTAATTTATCACGAGAGGGCAAAGTGCATATAATACACAAAGTGCTATTTTCCAGGACTCATCACTAATGATGAGTCAAACTGCCCCGTTTCAATGAAAAATTCTTAAAACAGTGGAAAAATGTGTGTTTTCTGACGACAAATGCATTGGAGTGGAGTGCTGTTTCTCTTGCCAAATGCATTCGAATCAACACGCATATTTTCTTGCACTTTTTATTGAGCTAAAAGAATTTGCTTCAATGGGGGGTTTTCTCACCCCCTATACGTTCGCATTAGCGGCAATGAGTGTTTTTTCTTGCACCAAATGCATTAGAATAAACTGTGTTTTATTCTCCACACTAAATGCATTACAGTTAATGGTAATTTTCTCAGCACCAAAGAGTCAATGATGTTTTTCCCTGCGCCAAATGCTTTGAGTCAATGTTTTCTTTCTCCACTCCAAATGCAATACAGTGAATGGTGATTTTCTCAGCACCAAATGCATTAGCCTCATTGGGTGTTTTTCTTTGTGCCAAATTCATTAGAGTCAATGGTGTTTTTTTTTCTTGCATAACATGCATTAGTCAGTGGCGGTTAATTTTTGAGTCAATTTCCTTCTTTTTGTTTCCATTTCTTGCACCTTTTCTCAATTTTTTTTTCCCCGTAAAAAAGACATGATTTTTTTTCTGACAAAACAAAATGCATGGCAACATTTTATCAATGACTTGGAAAAATGTTTACTGCTCGCGAAACAGCAAGTTCCGCTACGAAAAAAATCTTTTCATCCTCTTGTAATACAAAAAGTTGGGCTGACCTTAGCATGCAGCAGCAACAGCATCTGCTGCATGAAAAGTTGGTGCAACAAAGTGGTCACTTGTGAAGCCCTCTAATTTTTGAGCCATTTAGCACATGCAAGGCTGGAACCCCTGGGTACACTAGGAGCCACTGCTCCCTCTAACGCTGTCATGTCCATGCATGCAAATTTTGAAGCCAGCACACACAACAAATTGTCTGCACAAGAAATTTTGTGGGAAAACATTTTGTATTCACTCTGACCTGAGCACACCGTATTTAAAAATGCACAGAATTTTTTTGCGTACAAAGCCTAGAATGAATTAGTTGAAGAATTTCTAGGATCATGGGAACTACTTTCCTTTTGCCCGTGGCAATAGAATGCATTTACTGGTTACCTGTTTCAAAATGAAGATCTAACGAGTCATTTAGGAACTTGGCTCATGGTGCAATATTAGGAGTCAAAGTGACATTTTTTTATCCATAATAGAGTACGTTTTCCCCAGAATTCCAGAATAATTGCAGATGCACTTAAAGTTGCAATGATCACAACTTGCATGGGATTCACCAATATGAATACAAATCAGTGCCTGTTGTAATTCTGCAATTCTTGTACATAAGACAAGATAACCATTTTCCTATTGAAATGCATTTTTTCTCAAAAGCTGAGTTTATTCGGTTATAAGATCTAAAACATTTCCTTCCTTCAAGGACATACATTTTTTACAACAAGCACAAATCCCTGATTTTCCCATTATGTTGTATTCAGCAGTTTCTACAGTGCAGCTATTATTCAAGATCTAATTAACCCCACACACTTCAAAACTTTCATAATTAGCAGCACATTATGAAATGTAGAACTCAAATGTTCTGGAGAAAAAAGACGACAGCAGGAAAGAGAAGAAACGATGGCAAATCAGTCAGATCTACAAATACAAATGGAGTATTTTGTTAGAGATGGGAAGCTGTCGATGGGATCAATTAGCCGGTCTCATAATGTCGGAGCCCTCCCCTACAGGAGTTCTTTAAGTAAGAATTACTGTATATAGTGAATAAAGTACCCCCTCTTGTAAAATATAAGGATATTATAAGTTACCGAGGAGTTTCATGACCATATAAAAACATGAGGCAGAAGGCCGAGTGCTTTTATACAGGTCATGGAACTCCGAGGTAAATTCTAATCTCCTCATATTTTACAACAGGGGGTACTATTTTTATTATAATACACACATTTTGGTGAGTCATGTGACAGAAATGACATCAGAACTCACCGTTTATAAGGATATAATTTACAGGATATTCATGGCTTTTGTGTATTATATATATATATATATATATATATATATATATATATATATATATATATATATATAATACACAAAAGCCATGAATATCCTGTAAATTATATCCTTATAAACGGTGAGTTTTGATGTCATCAGTTATAAACGGTGAGTTCTGATGTCATTTCTGTCACATGACTCATTGAAATTTGTGTATTATAATAAATAAAGTACCCCCAGTTGTAAAATATGAGGATATTAGAAGTTACCTCAGAGTTTCATGACCTGTATAAAAACACTCGGCCTTCGGCCTCGTGTTTTTATATGGTCATGAAACTCCTCGGTAACTTATAATATCGTTATATTTTACAAGAGGGGGTACTTTATTCACTATATATATATATATATATATATATATATATATATATATATATATATATATATATATATATAATATATATATAATAATCACAAACCGCACTCCAAGGACTTCAAATAAACACAAAAAGAAGTTTATTTCAACGTTTCAGCTCCTCTACTCGAGCCGTCTTCAGGAAGTGGTTCGAGTAGAGGAGCTGAAACGTTGAAATAAACTTTTTTGGGTTTATTTGAAGTACTTGGAGTGCGGTTTGTGATTATTGATATTGTATGACATTTTTTAACCTGCACCTAGACATTGATGTTTTTGTGGTTTGAGTGCACTCATTTTGGAGAAACTATATATATATATATATATATATATATATATATATATATATATATATATATATAAATAATATATATATATATATATAATGTATATATATATATATATATATATATATATATATATATATAATATCAAAACAGGGGGGTTGTGGGAGCACTCTAAAGGCTTTAAAGTATATATAAGTATAATAAATGCTATTGCATATGTACCCAAAACAGGGGTTATTTTGTTACAAAGTTATGATCATAAAATTGATAAGCCACCATAGTACGTCAAGGTAAACCCCGAATGGCGGTCCCTAACTTGTTTTATATTTAATGTGCATTTTAGCATTACCTGTAATCAATGTCCGTTGAACGCTGTTTTTCACTAAGGGCTAAATCCTCCCCAGCCAGCAATCAGGCTTTTAAAGGAGAGATATTCCCAAAACAAACGCCCAATTTTGTTTACCCAGCTTCCCCCCTACATTTCCTAACATATGGCACATAAACTATACACTGGGCTCATGTGTAGGGCAATATAACAACTCAATTTTATTAACATTTCCCATGGTTGTGTAATGTATTGGCTGCAACATATCAGTCCATTGAACTTTAACTTCCTGCCATATGCAAATAGGCAACGCTAGCGCAACTTCGCTTCGCTTGCTGCAGTAACGCTAGCGCTACTTCACCAGCGTTCGTCGCCCTGGAAGCAACTTTGGATTTTAGTGAATTAGCGTTGTCCTGGCGGATCTACGACTGAGCGAAGCCGTTGCTGTCGAATTTTTGGAGGTTAGTGAATTTGCCCTGAAGCTTGTATCAGGGGCCATGCAGAAGACATAGCTGGGCCCAAGCCCAAGGTTCTGCATAATTTAAGTTAAGTGCAGTTGATGTGCCTCATCATTCTTAAAGGGGTGGCTCACCTTTAAGTTAACTTTTAGTATGTTGAAGAATGGCTAACTCTAAGCAACATTTTAATTATCCTTCATTTATTATTGAGTTTTTTAATTATTTGCTGCCTTCTCTCCTCTACTATAATCCCCCCGACACACATCAAAATTCATTCTTTGGTGGAGAGCAATTGAGCAATTATGCTATAGTTTGAGCTACAATGAATTAAAGCAAAAAGTTCACCTTTAAAGAAACTTTAGTATGTTATAGATGGGCCCAGTCTAACCAACTCTTCATTATTACCTTCCTGTTTTGAGGTTTTCTGGCCTACAACTGAACATGCTGTCCAAGGAACCTTCATTTATTCTTATTTTGTATTGCTTATCTTTCTATTTCGATTCTCTCCTGTTTTTCTTCTGTTCTGATTTCCCAACTCCTCGTGGGTCACAAGGGTGATTAAATCCTTGCAGACAGCTATCATTTTGCTTCATTTTTGTTTCTTGTTTTCAAGATGTGAGAAGTTTTTTTAAACTGGAAATATAATGAATGAAGCAACAGTGCCATGTGCTCTTTTTTTCAGCTGACTAGTTACAGTTGGCTGAAAATTAATTTTGTGTAAAAAGGAAGGTCTTGTGATGTTTCTCTGCTTAAAAAATGAACTGAGTGAGCCGAGAAGAATCATCTGGTCAGTTATACATACTGTCAGTAAAATGTGCTCTCTTTTCCATAGTGCACTGGGATCCACACCACTGCCAGTGGGCTAGCAGGGTATAATATTGTGAATGCCAGGAATTTCAGCATCCTTTTCAACCTTACCCATATATTTAAGTGTTTCCAAGGAACCAAAAGCTCTAATTAGGTTTTGTAATAATGAAAAAAAAAAAAAAACAGGGATTATGTGTAGCCAAATTATCTTCTGCTTCAGTTTGCTGATCTTTTTCCATGATGTTACAGCTTCACTATACATTATAGAAGGAACTAAAGGGAGTAGTCGCAGCAGCTCCTGCCTGACCTTGGGGAGGATTAAACCCATAGGTTACATGTTAAGCTCTACAAGATTTTGATTAGAGGTTGAGTCCATTTACTGTAAATCTCCTATACTACACACTGAGCCCAATAGATTTGTCTCGTGGACTGCTGTAATGAACTAATCAATCCAGCCCTCTCTGTGCATTTGTGTATAATAATGTTAGTCGCATTGGAGCACAGAGCATAGTTGAGAGCGCTGAAGTGATACTTTCAGTTGTGACCTTTAACAAGTGATCTGAGGAGTTTAACAAAGGATTTGAACAAGAGAAGCTCAGGAACCATCTGCCCATTACTTGATTACATGGTTTCACTGACCCAGCCTCAATCGCTCAATCAGTGTGTGTATTTCTCATTGCCCTTATCTGCTATTTTTTGCAATACATCGCAAGATTCACTCTTTCAGGTAAGGCACAGTATTTAAAGGCACACCTTTCATTACATAACATTACTTCGGCAATCAAAACGAAGATGCACTAGTGTTCAATTATGCCTAGTGCAACTTCGTTTGAGGTCTTCGCTCAGGCTAATTTGCATACGGCGGGAAATTATAAAGTTTAATGGACGTATATGTTTCAGCAAAAACATTACACAAGTCCAGGGAACCTTAATAAATAAAATAGAGTTGTTACAATGCCCTACACATGAGCCCACTGTATAGTTACTGTTCCATATGTTAGAAAATGTATGGGGAACCCCATACATACGACTTTTGCAGGCTAAAAATGAAAAAGACGCCAGCGTTTTTTGAGACTTGGAAACTTTTTCCACTAAAAATATGATGTAAGTAACAGAAGATTGAGGAAGATCTATGCACTCCATTGCACTTCGCCTGGTCTGAGCTGACGAAGGCAAGTCTGGTGAAAGAGGTAACGTTCAGTAAAATGCGCATCTTAGTGAATTTGCGGAATAATGTCCATTCGCCAGAGTGAAAATTTACCTGGTGATAGAGTGCAAATGACTGTTAGCATCTGTCTCTTTCGATAGCGAAGTTACACCTGTGCCCGTTAGTAAATTGGCGAAGTGTGTGAAAGCGGTAACGCTGGCGAATCGTCGCCAGCGTTAGTCACTTCGCCCTTTAGTAAATCTGCCCCCAAGTGTTTAAGAGCAACAGACAGTATTTACTAAACACCTGTTTGAGTTCTCTCTTTACCACTTTATAAATATGGCCCTAGAAATCCTAGGGAGCTGTAAAAATTCCCCTTTTGATAAACATGTCTGTCAGATACACGCCTGTCTTCAGGATGATGCGGCTCTTTGACTGCGTTCAAGTGACATCACAATGTGTGCGTCGTGACGCCGGTGCAGGGGATTCGCTGGGTGCAGCATATTGACACGGTCGACCCTACTTTTTTCGGCGCAGAGTTTCTTCCAGTGCTGGGACATCGTTTTTCCTAGCTACACTTGAGTATGTGATTTTCTGATTATACTGAACTTAGGTTTGACCTTGCTATTGCCTATCTAACAACGCTCCTGTTTAACCCTTGGAACCCTGCTTGATCTTGATTTCCTGTTGCCAAACTGCTTGCCTATTTGACTACACTTCTGTGTTAACCCTTGGAACCCTGCTTGAACTTGATTTCCTCTTGCCAACCTCTGCTTGCTATATTGACTACGCCTCTGTGTTAACCCTCGGAACCCTGCTTGGATTTGACTTCCTGTTGCCGAACTTTGCTTGTTACTGATTACGCTTTTCGCCTTGACCTCTGTTACTTGTTTGGACTTTTGATTACCGTTGCCGACCCAGTTTGCCTAAACCGACTACGCTCCAGTTCCAACCTTGGCAACCTTCTTCCTGTGAGTAACTGCTGTCAACTTGACTCCATCTGACCCTTCAGTGTTATTGAGTGAAGCGGCTAATTGTATCACCTGCGCTGTTCGTCATATCTGCTGACTATTCTCCAACATTTGCCTGCGGCTGATGCTGATGCTAAGGTGACTGCTGTACCAGTATCCTGTGACGACTTCTCTGCTCTCCGCTACTTCCACAAGCTAACTCTACGTCTCCCTGTATTCTGACAGCCATAAGACCTGCTACTCCACAGGTCGGCGTATCCTTCCAGGAATCACAGGCTCCCATACCTCACCTTCACTAGTCTCCCTCTGTACCCAGTCGAGGGTGCACTGGTGGGGGAGCTGTAAGGGTTGTCTTTCTCAACATCAGTGGTCCTTCCCAGTTCGGTAAGTCTGACAATGCCCCTTGGTTTATGGCCTGGGAGTAAGACATATCTCATATGGGAATATCTGGCTTAGAGAAAGGTTGGACTGTCTTTTGCATCCCTTGTATGGTTCTGTTTGCAATGCCAAAGACATATTCAACACTGTGCATCAGTAGAAACGGGTTTAAAGGATGAGTAAACCTTAAAAATATGAAAAATAAGTGAATATAAAACTAATGAGGATGATACTTTAAGCAGTTTTTGCAATGTACATTACTTATTTTTAAGGTTTACTTATCCTTTAAGGGAACAAATGGGTTTAAGGGTTAGTCTTGTTTGAATTCATGTTGTGAGTTTTAAAATTAATGAATATTAATATTAATTCATAAAAATGAATTTATCTACGTCAGTAGCTGTCCAGCCTGTGACCCTCCAGATGGTCCAGGTAATGCACAGAATTGTAATTCAGCAGGATCTGTGGGAATATGTTTTGAAGTGTCACAGTGAGGTGAGGTGGAAGATTTTGACAACCACTTGAATCTGCTGCCTGTCCAGTCATAAGTGGAGCTGATCAGCCAAACATTCTTTGGACTGGAAAGCAAGAGAGAGGAAGGTGGGGAGGCAAGCAGGGGGAAAGGTGTTGGGGCGAGATGACTTTTTGGCCTAGGAGCACATCAGGTTTAAATCCAGCGATGCTCTAGATCAGTGATCCCCAAGCAGTAGCTCATGAGCTCACCATGTTGCTCACTAACCCTTGAATGTTGCTCTCAGTGGCCTCAAAGCAGGTGCCTATTTTTGAATTCCAGGCTTGGATGCAAGTTTTAATTGCATAAAATCTAAGTATACTGCCAAGTAGGGTCTTCTGTAGGCTGTCAGTGCACATAGGGGCTAACAAATGGCCAATCACAGCCCTTATTTAGCACCGCAAGGGACTTTTTCATGCTTGTGTCGCTCCCCAACTCTTTTTACATTCGAATGTGGCCCGTGGGTAAAAAAGGTTGGGGACCCCTGCTCTAGAGTGACACAGATTGCCCAACTATACTATAGGAACTAACATGATGAAGCTTAGCCTTGATGGACAATGAATTTGATAAAATAGATTACGCTGGAGTTCCTACAGAAATGATTAGCTTTAAAGAAGCAAATTCTAAAACCCTTTTCATTGTTTTCATGTGCTCCTTTAATGTCAGCATGCCAGAGCTTTCCCAGGCATTACAAAAGGAATAAAAATCCCCAGAAACCCCCCTTATATCTCTTGTTTCAGCAGTGACAACTCTATAAAATGCTTCTCTGTTTTGCGCATAGCTTGCAATACAATTCTTCAGGCAAATTAGCTTTAAACTATGCTGAAAAATGACACTTCGTTAACAAACATCCCCTTGTTCCCTGTCCTTATCAGTAGACTCAGAGAACACTCATTGAGAAGCCTCTTCCTGACATCTCCATCTGAGCTGGCTGCTGGAGTGTGCCCGAGCCTGCGTTACAAGCTGTGTGAGTGCTGCTGTGTGACAGACTCGGCTTGTGGAGAGGGAGAGAGAAGGAGCACTAATGGATTCAGATTTCATATCCATGCAAGTAAGCTGAGAACCCTGTTGCCAGCAATCCTGCTATGACTCACCTGCTGCTATAATAATGTAATATTTAAAGCAGGGATGAGTCTTATTTGCTGTCACTAAACACCACAAACACATGCAGACATTACAGCTGTAGCTGCTGCAAACCTAAACAGTGTGATCTCACCAGTACTACTGTGTATACATTATATATATATATATATATATATATATATATATATATATATATATATATATATATATATATATTTACTCCAATCGCCGCACACCTTCTCCTAATCATATAATAGTGCATGTGTCTAACCACGACCACTGCCTTAAGCGGTATAATTTATAAAAGATAGAATAAATACAGAGCACCCAATATTCTCATGTAGTGAAACGATATTACATCAAGTACATTGGCAAGTCATTACCCCATCAGCAACGATTCAGATTATTTTTTTACTCCTTTATCAAGCCAGGGATAAAGTAATACACTAAACACAGAGTAACCCACTATTAAATGTTCAAACAGGAACTACTTCCACACATAGGAACTGAAATCACTATTTGTATCTTGCCAACCACCAAACTTCAATATGTTAAAGGAGAAGGAAAGGCTAAAATTAAGTATGCTTTATGAGAAAGGTCTATATAAATACACCAGTAAACCCTCAAAGAAGTGCTGCTTTGAGTCCTCTGTCAGAAGAATCACAGCATTTCTTTCCTTCTATTGTGTACACATGGGCTTCTGTATCAGACTTCCTGTTTTCAGCATAAACCTCCGGGGCTAGGGCTTGAGCATGCTCAGTTTGCTCCTCTCTCCATCTCCTTTCTCCACTCCTTGCTGTAATCTGAGCCCAGAGCTATGAGTGAGCAGGGAGAGACTCAGGCAGGAAGTGATGTCACATCAAGCAATTATGGCAGCTTCTATCCTAAACAGAGAGAGCTTCTAGAGCTGTTAACTCAAGTATGCAGAATAAATAAAGTGTTATAGTTTGCACTATTATGGCTAATCTATTGGCAATAAACTGCTTCGGTAGCTTTCCTTTTCCTTTAAAGCAGTAATTCTTGAAGAGGATTTCCTTTATTGCCTGGAATAATTCACCAACCACTGTTTGGCATGGTGTAAATTTATCAATGACATTTTTGTTATCTGTCGGAGGAGACACTTGTTCTCTGTCGCGGTTCCAGGACTAGATTTTTCTACACAACATTATTCTACCGATCTAAACATTAGTGAAGTTTTATCCCTTCACTTGTGAAGAAGTCAATCTCTGTAAGCCCCACCCCTCAGCCTGCAATTGGCACCTGCATAGATGGGCCTATTGTACTGCGCATGTGCCGATCACAGAGGATCAAGATACCCCCCACCCCTCAACTCTGCCACCAATGTATCAGAAGTATATGGCGACATGCTGGGGAGGTTTTTTAATTTTATTTTATTTATGATATAGGCACCTACAGGCCTCTCCCTAAAGCTGCCACCCTAGACACAGGCCCTCAGGTGCCTATATTGTAAATAAAACCATGTTTGGCATAATTTTGGGAGGATTTAAGTGATTGCCTTGTACAAGTATCGCCCCTTTATTTGTTTTTCATCTGAACAATTTATGGTGGAGGAAGAAAGGAGCCCATTATGTTTCCTTGCATTGACCCTGCAGATTATCAGAGGAAAGGGTTAAAAATGGAACCAGACCTTGTTGGCACTGTGTAATTATCATGAAATGACTAAAATAAATTGTAGATGATAGATTAGTGTATATTAGTATTAGGGTGCCGCTGGTACATTGGATAATGACCTACACTCTATTGCATTGACTGTCCCTGGAGCTGTCCAACGTGACTTCTAAAAGACTCCATAAATGGAACAAATGCAATAACATCCTCACAACAAAATAGATAACGTAACACAGTCACCATATGGAAAATTATTCTATTACCCACAAGCACAGCTCACCATCTGGCTCATTGCAGCTAAACTCTGTTGAAAAACAAGAGGAAAAAAGCAATTCCTTATCCCACTCAATACAAGACAGACAGGATGGGTTGCGAGGTGAACAGTTCTGCTGTTCCTGGCCGCTCTGATGCCAAATGCACTGTAGCCAGATAGGATGTGTTCCTCGAGGACTCATATTTTTAAAGCTGATACATCCACCTTGCTTAAGCTGTTGTAGGAACCAACACTAGAAAAGTGTCATTAACTTGTCTTTCCATGTTGTTTAGTTATCATTAGTTTAAAAATCAATTTCCCACCGGTGCAAACACCCAAGTGTAGCCTGGAGTTTATGTCCCTGTCGTTTCCTTTGGAACTCACCAGTACATTAGATCTCCGGTTAGAGAGAGAGTTAATTGGCAGGTCTGTCACGGCTCCAACTGCTGAACTCGACAATTCAATCAATTGGTGACAAGGGGATTCAATCCATTGCTGAGACAACAGCTTGTGCGAGTATGTCACCCGGGGAAGGGTCGAAGGCGTACCATCGATTTTCTTTCTAATAAATAACAGTCATGGTGACTGAAAGATCTGCTCCTGTCTCACAGGGTGGGCAGGCCATGACATCATTAAGGGAATGACTGGAAATGTATAGATAGAGTGCAGGGAATATATCAAGAGGATGGGTGGAGGCAGACTATGACTTAGAAGGGATGCTGGGAGTTGTAGACTGGCTATAGTTTAGTTGTAGCTAATGGGAGGGCTAGTTTAGAGGAATAATGTGATAGGTTGCCTATTACTCCTTGAAAAAATAAAACTAGGGGATATGTGATTTTATCCCCAGTTTGTAACACTTTCCCTACTGTCAGAAAAATGTTCCTCAAAGAGCAGTGGCGGATTAAAAGGATGTGAGGCCCCTAGGCTACACTTTCCTCAGGTCCCCCTTTTAGGCTACTCCCACTTCCAAAAATTTTGAAATATTCATGAAGTAATCACGGTCACAGGTGCACCTGGAGGCACAAGGGACCCATGATCTAGCTCTTTTTTTTCAATTATTATTTATATTTTCTGTCACTGGAGCTTACCGAACACAATGCATCTTAGAGAGCTCAGGCGCACACCACTAGTGATGTGCAAATCTGTCCCGTTTCACTTCGCTGAAAAATTTGCGAAACAATTTGCGGAAAAATTTTGCAAAACGCAATGAAGTCAATGGGCATTTTTTCACGCAATCAATTTTTATGCGCGATCATTTTTATTGTTGTAATGCATGAAAGTCAATTGGCGTTTTTTCTTATGGTGGACTTTTGTTATAATGCATTAAAGTCAATGGGTGTTTCTTTTCTTATGGTAACTTCCAAATGCATTAAAGTCTGGGACCATTTTTCCATGGCAAATTTTCGCCGCAGAAAAAAAGAAATTTGGAATTTCGCCGCAAATTCATGGCAGTCAAATAAATTTGCTCATCATTACACACCTCTAGATAACCAGTTACGCTTGTGGGCACATTAAATATGTTAGAATATAACCTTTAATTAAATTACTTAAGGGCTCTTACAGACGAGCGTTTGAAGCTGCGCTCCTCTGCGTTCTGTTTTTATGCGTTCAGCCGCAGGGGAGCGCATTCAGTTTTTTTCAATGGGGCTGTACTCACACAGGCGCATGTAGGCGCCGAATGCAGGTTGAGACGCAACATGCTGCATTTTTCCTGCGTTCGGTGCCTTTGTGGGTACAGCCCCATTGAAAAAAACTGAATGCGTCTACTCCTGCGCTCCCCTGCGGCTGAACGCATAAAACGTAAGAGCCCTAAAAGATACAAAACATACAATTCACTACAAACAGCCTTTGTGAGTAGTGTTGGACAATCTTCATAAAAAACACATCGATTAAAAACACATAGAGTGGACAGGTGATGTAATTAGTCTTTAACAGCCAGCCACACTTCAGTTAATGACAAGTAGCCAGATAGTAACACTGATTATTAAAGGGTGTTGAACTATAACTCTCCCAGCCGCACTTTCAGTAGAAGTATCTAAACAATGTCTTAGACTAGCAACATGGGAGTATTTGCCCACCCTCCAAGTTCTTTCTCCTGGTGGACTAATAATTATACAACGGTGACCTTTGAAGTGTGTCAACTGACTCTAGCTTCAATTAAATTCACAAACTCCATCCACCAACCTCCCTTCCATTCAGCCCCAAGTGAATTCTATCTATCTGCGTAGGGACTGAGTGAGAGATAGTCACCCACTGTCCACCCAACGCGTTTCACCGTTCTCACGGCTTCTTCAGGGGCATAAGTTATGCTAGTTCACCAGGAGAAAGAACTAGGAGGGTGGGCAAATACTCCCATGTTGCTAGTCTATAACATTGTTTAGATACTTCTACTGAAAGTGTGGCTGGGAGAGTTATAGTTCAACACCCTTTAATAACCAGTGTCACTATCTGGCTACTTGTCATTAACTGAAGTGTGGCTGGCTGTTAAAGACTAATTACATCACCTGTCCACTCTATGTGTTTTTAATCGATGTGTTTTTTATGGACATTGTCCAACACTACTCACAAAGGCTGTTTGTAGTGAATTGTATGTTTATAGAGCAGCGTATCTTTTAAGTAATTTAATTAAAGGTTATATTTTAACATATGTAATGTGTCCACAAGCTGAACTGGTTATCTGGGGGTTAATCTTAAAGGGCATGTAAAAAAATTAAATCCCATTTTTACTTTCTTTAATGAAAAAGAAACCTATCTCAAATATACTTTAATTAATAATTGTGTACCGTTTTTATAAGAAACCTGACTGTATGCAGTGAAATTCTCCCTTCATTTACTGCTGTGGATAGGAATTATCAGATGGTCCCTAACTGCTGAGCAGGGAAACAATCATACTTATGAACAAATACAAGAGTCCTCTGCACTCAACCCATTATCAATATATTTAAGACAGAGACATTTTGTGCATACTGCTACTGAAAAATGCCTTACCCTTTAAACAAAACAGGGATTGTTTGTCCATATATTGCAATATATTTAAGCTGGCCAACTACGTCAAAGTCATCCCATATCTGGAAGTTTTACTTTGAAAGCAGCAAGTAAGTTGCAGGCAAAACTTAGTCCCTTTGTAAAATGTATAATGAAGCAATAGAATTCTTAATGAATCAGATGAAAATTAAGCGTAGGACTGGCCAGATATGGGATGACTTTGACGTAGTTGGCCAGCTTAAATATATTGCAATATATGGACAAACAATCCCTGTTTTGTTTAAAGGGTAAGGCATTTTTTAGTAACAGTATGCACAAAATGTCGCTGTCTTAAATATAGTGATAATGGGTTGAGTGCAGAGGACTCTTTTATTTGTCTATATGTATTTTGTGGACACAGCCTCATTGCACCCCCGCCTAATGGTTTTAAAAAATAGTGGTGAGCACAACTTTCCCTTGTTTGTTATAGTTCATACTTATGAACAGCAGGGGGAGCCTCCGCCTTACTTCCCAGCCATGCAGAACTCAAGCAGCTTTGTTTACGACGATCCCTAAGCAGCCCAGACCACACTGAGCATGTGCATAGTCTTAGTCTTGCAAAGATGTTTAACAAAGTTACAAGATGGTGACCCCCTGTAGCCAACTTTGAAAGCATAAATTATTTGTTTGATTAGGCTTGTGGTGCAGTAAGTTCATGTTTATATTTAGTATACAAAATACAGCTTTCTAGCCTTATTCCATTTTAGACTTTACATGCCCTTTAAGCTAATGCATTGGCAACAGTGCATGTGGCTACAGAGGGCCTCAATTGTTATATGGTTGTTTTCATTTAATTAACCTGCGGTTTCTGACACAATAATAAAATTCTCATGCTCTCTTGTTGTTGATTCATTACACACCTCCCATACACGTCTTGCCTTATCTGGCTGCCTAATCTTCAGAAGGTACCCTTCAACCATCCTGACCGGCCAGGGCAGCACAGATGAAAATACATTATTTTAAGGAAAGAAAATAAAAATAGCAAAGGTATAGGACCTGTTATCCAAAATGCTCGGGACCTGGGGTTTTCCGGAAAATGGATCTTTCTGTAATTTGGATCTTCATACCTTAAGTGTACTAGAAAATCATTTAAACATTAAATAAAACCAATAGACTGGTTTTGCTTCCAATAAGGATTAATTATATCTTAGCTGGGATCAAGTACACCTTACTGTTTTATTACTACAGAAAAAAGGGAATAATCTTTAAAAATTTTGATTATTTGTATAATAATCTGGATCTGTAATTCGGAGCTTTCTGGATAACGGGTTTCCGGATAACAGATCCCATACCTGTAATTGAAAAAAGCTATATGGGCCCCAATCACTCTTGGCCCCTAGGCTATAACCTAGGGTAGCCTTTTCTTTAATCCACCCCTGCCTAAGAACAACAACATTGCCCTAATTTGCTGCCTGCATAAAATCGTAGGTGGCAAAACGTCCAAAAATACCTTTCCATTGCTGGTAATGTAAATAGCTGCGGGTATGTCTGTATAATTGAGCAAAAATCCCTGCTGAAGCCTTTTCCTATGATTGCACGATTATGCTGACATGCCCGCTGTGATTTACATTGAATTGGAAATGTATTTTCAGGGGTTTCTGCTGCCCGCGATTTAATGAAATCTAGACTGATAAATGTGTTGATTCATCAAAATGTGTCTGACTGTTCTATGGGATGTTAGAAACTATTCAGACAATTCTCATACTATGGGGCCTATTTACTATCATTTTGTCTTTTTGTTGCTTCCTTTGATGCCAATTTACTCATCTCCCTGACAGTCGTCCTGGTGCAAAATCATATATTCTGTGCATCACATGAATTTCCAATAGAAAGCCATTGAATGAAGAAATCTGCAGCAGCTTTACACAGCTATTTTAATACAATGCCAGAAGAGAAATGCTGCCATTAAAGCGATACCAACAAATTCCTATAAAAATCATAGTCCCCAGCCCCACGAACCTGCGTGAACCCAACCTTCCAACACTGATAAAAGATCTTCGTTTCAGTGACGCTGGGCTGTGGGCGGAGCGATCCTTCCATAGGCTGAAGTCCTGTTTTCATTCGTAATTAGCCTATGGAAGGATAGCTCCACCCCCAGCCCAGCGTCAATGAAACAGAAACGAAGATCTTTTATCAGTGTCGGAAGGTTGGGTTCACGCAGGTTCGCGGGCTGTGAGCGGTTTATTGGGGAACTATTGCGGATGCAGCACATACTTGATACTGACACGTTCCTATGATTTTTATAGGAACGTGACGGTATCGATTTAATAACAAGAAACAAGATAAGCTGGACATTTCAGTAATTCCACATATATATATATATAATTCAACTTCAAGTGGGTTATTTATCAAATGCAGCATGTTGCGTCTCAACCTGCGTTCGGCGCCTACACGCGCCTGTGTGAGTACAGCCCCATTGGAAAAAACATAATGCGTCTATTTCTGCGCTCCCCTGCGGCTGAACGCTGAAAAACGGAACGCAGGGGAGCGCAGCTTCGAACCGCTCGTCAGTAAGAGCCCTTAGAGTGCACGCAATGCTCAGTCTTTTGTGACATTAACATATCTGTTCCCTGACATAATTCCATGCACACTTTTTCTTTTCTTTTTTTTGCAATATTTCTGCCTTTATGAAACAATAGAATTCAATTCCTTTAACCTCAAGAACACTTTCTGGCAAAAATACCATTGTGGGAAGTGGGTAAATACTTGCAAAATTAAAATGAGCAAAATTCATTGTAAAGTCATAGAATTTTGCAAAATGTTTGCGGAACATTAGCAAAAAAAATTCATACTGAAACGCCTGGGAAAAATGCCATTTAAAGTTACGAGGTTTCAACCTTTGATAAATCTGATCTCTGGCTACAAATAACTGGTAGGCACTATGCAATGATTCTTTTGATGTAACTCATTCACGCATGCCAGCAGATCTTAAAATACAGGTATCAGTATGGCTAAGTACAACCTAACTAAACAGAATAACAACATTTCTTTCCTGACTTACTTTCTGTACTTATCATAAGTTGTTGTAGCTAAAAGAGCTGCTGCTGATCCCATTTTCTGGGAGGACCTAAAAAATGTTCCTTTTTGCCCATGTGCTCAAATGAGACATTATTAAATTCAGGGCTCAAAGAGGACATTATTAAATTAGAGAGGGTCCAGAGAAGGGCAACTAAGCCGGTAAAAGGTATGGAAAATACTGGCCAAGTTGGGGGTTGTTCATGCTGGAAAAGAAGTGCTTAAAGGGGTGGTTCACCTTCAAGTTAACTTTTAGTATGTTATAGAATGGCCAATTCTAAGCAACTTTTCAGTTGGACTTCATTTTTAATATTTTACAGTTTTTAAATTATTTGCCTATTTTTTCTGACTCTTTTCAGTTTTCAAACGGGGGTCACTGACCCCATCTAAAAACAAAAGCTCTGTAATGCTACAAATGTTGTTAGCGCTACTTTTTATTACTAATTTCTATTCAGACCTCTCCTATTCATATTCCAGTCTCTTATTCAAATAAGTGCACGGTTGCTAAGGTAATTTGGAACCTAGTAACCAGAGTGCTGAAACCGCAAACTGGAGAGCTGCTAAATAAAAAGCTAAATAACTCAAAAACCTCAAATAATAAAAAAAT
This sequence comes from Xenopus laevis, assembly GCF_017654675.1. NCBI lineage: Eukaryota > Metazoa > Chordata > Amphibia > Anura > Pipidae > Xenopus > Xenopus laevis. The sequence goes on from NC_054373.1 coordinate 149,137,619, forward strand.
GAAAATTAATAGCAAATTGTCTCAGAATATCACTCTCTACATCATACTAAAAGTTCATTTAAAGATGAAGAACCCCTTAAAGGGGTGATATGATAATTATGTATAAATATATAAGGGGATCATATAATAATCTCTCTAATACTTTATTTTCCAGTAGGTCTTTCCAGCTTACGCAAGGTCACCCATTCCGATTAAAAGAAAGAAGGCTTTTCCGAAGGGTTTTTTTTCCCAGTGAGAGTTGTGAAGATGTGGAACTCTCTCCCTGAATCAGTTGTACAGGCTGATACATTAGATAGCTTTAAAGGAGAACTAAACCCCCCTAGTAACAACAGCCCCCCTTAACTACCTTCCATCACCCCCCTCACCTCACCCGCACTGTGTATTAGACAGAAAGGTACCATTGAAACAAAAACCTGAGCCTAAAATCAGACTAGTGCATCTTCTACCCATTCACATTCTTTTGGGTCTCTCTTCTTTGGGACACGCATGCACAGAAGGAAAGTGAGAAGGAAGAGAAGCTGCAGTGGGATGCTTAATAACCTTCTATACAAATATAAGCAGCACATTGTTACTAAATTACCCCCACAGTCTTGCCTGGCAGAGCTTTCATTGTCATGCTCTTCTCTAACTTCTTCTTGTGTATGAGGCACAAATGCATGTTGACTTAGTTGTGGAAAGGATGGTAAAATGCCAATGTAATGTGCAAGTGATAAAAGTCCCATGAATGGAAAAACTCTCAAAAAATAGAAATACCAGCTATGGGTGTGTATCTGGAACTGTGTAGAGACCTCAATTGCAATATTTATAATTAAGGGTGAGGTTCACCATCAAGCTAACTTTTAGTATGGTATAGAATGTCTAATTCTAAGCATCTTTTCAGTTAGTTAATTTTTTTCTTAATTATAGTTTTTAATTATTTGCCTTATGCTACTAACTCTTTCCAGCTTTTTCATGGGGGTCAATGACCCCATCTAAAAAACAAATGTTCTATAAAGCTACAAATTTTTTTGTTATTGCTACTTTTTATTATTCAGCTTTCTATTCAGTCCCTTTCCTATTCATAGTTTGTTGAAATTGCGAACTGGAGAGGTGCTGATTAAATAGCTAAATAACTTAAAAACCACAAATAATTAAACATGAAAACCAATTGTAAATTGTCTCAGAATATCACTTTCTAGCCCATACTAAAGTTAATTTAAAGGTAAACAACCACTTTAAATAGACGGATTTAAAAAAAATGTATTTGTCTCTTTAAGGAAATAGGGGGGCACTGAATCCAAGATTCTGGTTGGGATTCTGCTTAAACCAAAGTGATTCGGCAAAATCCAATGTGTTCCTTCATAGAGAATGTGAACCGTAAGTCACGTGACTGTTATGCTATGAATGACTGAATGCAACAATGTTTTGTTCGCAAGTGATGCCATTTTTTTACTTCCTCAAATCCGCAAATGCAAATTAAGATCCGTATTCAGTCTGGTATTTGACCCATTCATTTGTGGAGGATTCAGTATCTGACTGAATCCAAAAAAACTAAGATTAAGTTCACGTGCATCTCTTATATGAATCAATTTCCCAATAGATAATTGTTTGATATGTCTTATATATGTGGTCTCATGCTTTGGCTATTTACCAATTGACCCTGAAGGAAACCTCCTAAAGGACAGGCTGCCTGGCAATATGCACAAGGCTTTCCCACTCCACAATACAGGGTCAAATGACTCTCAGCAGTAAAGATCACTTTCTGGCATTTTGCTTCCTTTTGTAAATGGTAATATTGATATTTCCAATATTACTATTTACTCTTTCCCTGGTTGTCTTTCTAAATTTAGCCCATCTAAGAAGAGTAAATACTAATATCTGCAAGACCATCTACAAAGTTTAGTTTATTTGCTTACTTTTCTGGCTTATTTTTCAAATGTTTTTTCTTTTTAAAATGATTTAAATATTTAAGTATTGAGAATGATAAAAAAAAATATAGAGAATAATGTATCCCCTATAGTAAAATAGGGGGATATCAAGAGTTCATTATTTTTCCTTATAATAAAACTGGTCACACACATAAGTCATCTAGAGGCTTTGATTATTTGGCTTCATTTGGCTTTGTAACTAGTGATGGGCGACTTTGTCCCATTTGGCGGAAAAATTTTCAGCGAAAAGTTAGTGAAACGCCGCCGGCATCTCGTTTTGGAAAAAAACAGCAAATTTTTGCCGGTGAATTTTTTCGCCCGCAGCGAAACGCAGGAATTTGGTGCAAATAATTCGACCATCACTATTTGTAAATGGAAAGGCAAATTGTACCATTTTGATCATCTAGTCCAAGGACCATTCCCATAATATTCATTTTCTAGGTCAGATAATGACCCCACACATTTATAAATGAGGGAATTCAATCTAACATTGCCAAACCTGTTTTCAACTGTTTTAAGATGGTTGTAGCAATGGCAAATAAAATGATATTCATATAAATAGGAATTTGATTCAAGGGATGCAAATATAAAGCTTCCAAACAATGATTTTCTCCAAAGGCAAAAATGTTGAGTATTGCAAAAATTTACAGAAAAAAAGGTCATTAGAGAAATGTAAACGGTTCAAAAAACAGTCCAAAATAAGCACACAGATAAACTAAATGCAAGATCCTAATAGAGTAAACTCTATTTATTAGGGGGTGCACTGACCAGAACCTGATAACATTTATGGCAAAATATCCAAAAGTGCCTTATATGTTTCACGCTGTACCAAATAGCAAATACGTGCTAGGGACAGCAAGAAACATGTTGTGTTGTAATAGCTACAATAAATATTTTTGCATTTTACAAGTCCTTTGGCGTGTCTACCACAACTGATATCCAGTTCTTCTATGCAGATAACTAGTAAAGAAAAGATCATGAAATATGTAGAATCTTCTTACATTGTGATTGGCCAGGTTCACAGAGGGACCCCTATATGCAGCGTGGATTATACAGTTGAAGATGTTGCATATCCATTTAATACTGTAATAATGAAACTAGCCTTGTTCCTAAACATGCCACCCTTTGTGTGCTGTGGGACATAACAATAAACTGCAGCAATGAATGAAAAAGTGATACTATCCCATCTTCCACAGGACAAAATCATATCCACAGCACCATTTGATTAAAAAAATATATAAATTTTATTTAGCCAAATCAAGGCTGTGAGTGAGTACTATATTGACAGTTTGATGTTTTTTGGATTAAATAATCCTCATACACAATTGATTACATCTTCTTTCTTGCTTTACCTTCCATACCTTAGCCAGCATCCAGATCATAAGCTTCTAGGCAGCAGTCATTGCTGAAACGGTTCTGTTATTCATTACTCCAACTGCCTGTGATTAATCAGTACATCTAAAGGATCCAGAAAGTAATTAGCCATGTTCACCATTCAATTTAAAAAAGAGACTTAATTAATAGAAGCTGTCCCATAATGCAACAACTGGATTTCATCAACCAAAGCCACCTTGTTTTTGAGTCTGTTCCTATTTTCAGTGAGGCTGACCGGAGCAGCCTGATAGAAACAGCAACTGCTACAAAACTGTAATGGAAAATAAAGAGGGGTACAGTGGTAAAATGAAATCTAAAGAAACTATGCTCACTTCTGATGGATATGATGTCTTGCTTTTATGCTGGAGTCTCGCATGTCCCTTCTTCACATTGTATACATGGTTAACATGGATTTCTATATGGACTTGCTAGTGATGAGCGAAAATGTTCACAGAGTTTCGCCGCAAGACTTCAATGGGTGAAAAAAATTGGCATCAAAAAAACTTGACACTATTAGACTTTAATGCATTTTGGCGAATTGTTGCAGTTTCGCAAATTTTTAGCAAAGCGGGTCATCACTACTTGACACTCTCACTAAAATATTCTTTCTGTGATTAGTCTGTAGTGTAAAAAAGGGGAGTAATTTGACAATGTAGCAGTATAGGATGAATAAGCAGTTTAAAGAGGTTGGTGCACCATTACCCCCATAGGAGGTTGTAAAGAGGCACCTTAACAAAATAGATCCTCTCCAATGGAAGCTTCTCAGACAAGAAAATAGTCCCTTTTCAGACTTTGGTCTCTACAATCAGGTGGGTGGCATCTGGGGAGGTCTAATTCCACACAACTTTTCCATGGTGGAGCTGCCCTGTGCCACAATCTCCTATAAATTGGCTGTGATAGAGCTGATTATTACCACTTCCTTTTACATTGTTCAAAGATTCCTTGATCCCTGACTTCTTTAAAGGATAATTAAACCTTAAAAATAAGTGAATGTAAAATAGATGAGGGGGCTATTCTAAGCACTTTTGTTCCAACAGCACCACCTGCTGTTTCTGAAAAGTCTGACCACCAAGTAGTCAAAGAAGTTGTCAGGAGAAAGAAAGAGGCTGCTCTGATGTTCTTCTGCTTAGGAAAGATTTGAGAAAGGTTTCTAATTGTTTACCTAAGCACATTCCTAGGAACATCTGAGCAGCCTTTTTCTTTCTCCTGACAACTTTCCTGACTACTTGGTGGTCAGATTGGTTGGAAACTGACCAGCAGGTGGCGCTGTTGTAACAAAATTCATTCATGTTAACAGTACATGTATCCCTTAATATCTTGGAATAAAAAAATAAATAATGCATGTAAATTGCAAAAGTGCTTTGAATAGCATTCTCATCAATTTTTCATTCACTTATTTTTAAGGTTTACTTATCCTTTAAGGTAGTTGGTTACCTTAGGGCTCAGAGCTTGATAGTGGGCCCTTATTCTTCAGGCTTCCAGCACACCAAACCCTGGTACTAGGTGGAGAGCAAAGAGGTTTAGCTCTGAGTAAATGGGGAATATTTCCCTCTTACAGGACATAAATTACAGACCCTGAATTTCCTGAGCAGTTGGGGAAATTAACCATTTAGGTCATCCTGCTTGGGATCAAGTGCTGATTAGCAACTCACAATTCTTATTCACATAATTAGAAGCCAGAAACCTAGAATCTATGTAGCTGTAGCTATGTAACTTTCCTGACAGTGACATAGACAGTCTCTATTTATTGGGCCAGTTGGGTGGAGCTGTTTCTACCACTGTGTATTGTGTTGGGGCCTATTTTACATTTAAGTCCAGACCTGATCAATTAATCAAGCCTATCCTGCACTTTCCAATGTGCTGGCCACAGCAAAACCTGCTGGTCAGGCGGGTTCAGGCCAACATCCACACAACATTTGTGTGTGGGTTTGGGCAGAACTTCACCATGCGCCCACCTGACCTGCAACCTTACTATGTTGCTATGTATAGACTGTGTGCTCCACAACCTTATGTCACATCAGAGACGCAGGACTATAAATACCGAGGCTTGCAGGGTTAGGGTCGGGTGCAGGTAACAAATGGCTTATTACGGTCACTACTTCCTAGACTTCAATTTTTTATGGGCTATATTTTCACGGGCAGTGTCGGACTGGACCACCGGGATACCAGGAAAACTCCCGGTGGGCCCAGTTTTCAGGGAGCCCTTGTGCTGCTAAATATTTAGCCTATTTCATGGTTATTTCTATGAGAACTAAGAGGCTAAATAGATGGAATAATAGATTATAGTATGTAAAGAATAGACACTAGGAGAATAGAGGTTGAGTGAGGAGAGAAATAATAATAGTACTGAGAGTGGGTCCCTGGTGTATGGTTCTTTGGTGGGCCCGGCCCCTGGTTTAAGTTTTTTGGGTGGGCCCCTCGTGTCCCAGTCCAACACAGTCCACTGACCCCTCAAAAGCTTACAGGAAATTGTGGGCAAGATAGACAAGATGGCAACAGTAATGTGAGGTGGTGATATGAGCATTTTCATTGTAGTTGCCCAGCCTACAGCCATTTGTCGTTGAAATGCAACTCCCGGCACCCACTCTCAGTTGATTGGGGAGTGCTAGGAATTGTACAGCAGCTCAAAGACCATAGGTCGGACATTTTTCTCTGCATACCACGGCCATTAAAAATTGGCCTTTTTATTACACATGTGGAAATAACAAGATGCGTCATGTTTCTATCCCCACAATTATGGGAATCTTCCTACAGAGACCTGTGACGCAGACATCGCAGCCCTTAATGTTTATTTATTTCAGGATGAAGATATTCTCGAAAGTGCCCAGCTACACTAGTTAGTCATTTCTGATTTTAGATAGGTGATGGTGATGTTACAGAAACCACGTATTTATTGGAAATGATTATAGTACAAGGCAAACATTTAAGAGCCATAATTGGGCTGCGACAGAGAGTGCAGATGGAATGCATTAAGGAGCCAGAGGCCTGATGACCTATGAGTCTGTGTTTAGCTTCACCGCTTACTAATGGCTTCTATCGCCCACATTACTCCAAGCCAAGCTGCATAATGGATGTATGGTAGCTTGTTAGGTAGGTGTTAATTACTTAAACACAATTAGGCAATTTCCTGTTTTTTTTCTTCAGTGATTTTGAATTTTAATACTTCTTTCATATTTATGCAGTGTATTATACTGTGTGTTGTATATTCCTGAATGCAATATCATCTATATCATGTGCATATGTGCATTCAGCTTGAAGCTTTCTGGTCATAAAACACAGGGATCTGCCCGGTGGAATAATGCAGGGGCCAGAACTTAAAGGGGTTGTTCACAGTTAAGTTAACGTTTAGTACAGTATAAAATGGTCTGTTCCTAGCAACTTTGCAGTTGGTCTTCATAATTTATTCTTCATAGATTTTGAGTTATTGGCCTTCCTCTTCTACCTCTTTCCAGCTTTCAAATGGGGGTTACTGACCCTGGCAGCCAAAAACCTATTGCTCTTTGAAGCTGCAATTTTATTGTTATTGTTGCTTTTTATTACATATCTTCCTATTCAGACCCCCTGCTATCCTTATTCCAGTCTCCCGCTTAAACTACTGCCTGGTTGCTAGGGAAAATCAAACTATAGTAACCATATTGTTGCTGAAATACCAAACTGGAGAGCTGCTGAACAAAAAAGCATAAAAGTTAATAAATGAAGACCAATTGCAAATAGTCTCAGAATATCACTGTCTACATCATACTAAAAGTTAATCTAAATTTGAACGACCCCTTTTCTGCCATTGAAAGGATCACAAACACTTCAGAGTCAGCTCATTTGTTTCCCCCAACCTTAAGTAACAGGTGCACGTCCATCCTCCACCAGGAACAGCGTAATAGAAATTTTCTGTACAGCACCTTGTAGTATAAAAATGCCTTTATTCAATTTTTCATGGCAGAATCTGGTCAGCAACGTTTCAGGCCTGAATATGGACTTTTTTCAAGCTCACTTAACACTGATTAGATTAGCTCTTTTATAGACAAAATTTCGCCACCTACTGGCTACAAATTGACATAAAGATACAAATGTAGTCATTAAGTGCATTATCTGAAATGTTGACACAATTTTGTTACAATGTCATTAAATTCATACAAAACTTCTTGACCCTGTATAAAATACAATCGTAGCACTGATTCCAACATATCTGAAAGACATAATAATTAAAAACAAATTAAAACCAAGATATTTAACGAAAAATAGCTTGGAGATCGTATTCTCTATTTAGCCCTTGTGGGGCAACCTTCTTATCCAAATTGCCTCTTTCCTCAGTAATATTTATAAAATATCTTAATATTTTAAAATATCAAGTGGTGGATCATGTGCCTACCCTCAGACGAGGGGGGGACCGGGTTGAAATATTACTGAGGAAAGAGGCAATTTGGATAAGACACTTGTCCCATTTCTAACATACAGGTATGGGACCTGTTATACAGAATGCTCTGGATTTGGGATTTGGAACCAAATAAGGGATCTTTCCATAATTTCGATTTTCTTACTTTAAAGGGGTCATTTACTAAAATTCTATTTTATCTCATTATTTTAATAAAAAAAAAGCTTGACAAAACTCCCATCCACGATTTTGCCTTGTCTCGAAAAATTTGAGGGTTTTTTTCCACGAAAAATTCGAGTTTTTGCCCCAAAAAGCCTGACTACAAAAATATGAGTTTTAGTAAATAACCCCCTAATTCTACTAAAAAAATCATTAAGCATTAATTAAACCCAACAGGATTGTTTTGCCTCCAATAAGGATACATTTTTATCTTAATTGGGATCAAGTACAAGGTACTATTTTATTATTACAGAGTAAGAAAAACATGTTATAAAAATTTGAATCATTTGATTAAAATGGAGTCTATGGGAGATGCCCTTCCTGTAATTCAGAGCTTTCTGAATAACAGGTTTCCAGATAATGGATCTTATACCTGTATTTCATGTATGTTTTAGGTTAACTTCCCTCTGCCAGTATCCTGTTTTTTGTATGAACATTCTCAAGCAGGGGGCTTCTTTCCACGGCTCTGTTTCGGTGATATTTATTTCGCAGAAATGATTGTACCATATAAATAAACATTATTCGCTCTCCTCCATAGCAAGGACTGCTCTGCCTTAGTACACTTTTCCTAGAGAGACAGTATTTAGGCTTTACACATTTCCATTATGCCTGTAGTGAATAATTTATACTTGCTTAAAAAAAGACATTTTACTGGAAGCATTAGTATATTTTAGGAAACAGTCTGATTTCCAACTTCTAAGGTCACCGTTATTATCTGTGTATAAGAAATCATTTCCCTTTCCTAGATACTTAGCTTCAAATGTTCTGCGACCATGATGACTTTTGAGACCGCCATCTAACGACCTATTTACCAATTAATGAACAATTCTTCCAATTTAGCTAAGGACAGATATCTGATGTATGGGATGCCCACCTACTGGCACACGTGTGAATTGTTTTCCTAAACATGTGGCTGCCCCAAATGTACGGAGTTCTATTTGGTGCCCATTTCCGATAGCAATGGGTGTTGGGCAGTTTATGACCATAATTTTCTCTGGATAAAATGCAGAGACATAAATAGAATTACCATCCAATAATAGAACAGGAAACATTTTGCAACAATTTCTGATATTTTATTTTCAAATTCATGTCGCCTTGTGTCCTCTGCACTTAAGACATTCAGAGGTTTAGGAGCAGTGGGAACTGTAGTCGATCTTTCTCCAATCCACCTTGCAGACTTCTCTGGAAAGAGGGATGCTGTAAACCTTAGATTTCAGCCCTACCATTGCTTTAGGGATAGCAGCCCCCATCTCTACTCCCTGCTATAGGTACATGCTTGAGCTTTATTTCCCTGCCAATCAGATCTTGGCAGGGAAATAAGCTAATTCACAAATAGAATTTGTGCAGCGCTATATTTCTCTCCCTATAAGGGAGGAGAAATCTAGCAACGCATGATGGATCACCCGATCACCTTTTCTGAAGCGGAGCACAAGTGGAGTATTGGTAAGCAGGACAATCAGAAATCACAGGGCCCCATATGACAAAATTTCCTGGGACCCCTGGGCTGCACCCACCGCAAGCACCAACTACAGGTCCGCCCTCTGCAGCTCTCAGAAAGATGGGGGGCTAGGCTAATCAAGTAAGTGTGGCGTGGCCGGGCCCCCTTACCCATCATTGGTAAGTTATTTCTTAATAAAGACTTTGCAATTTTAAAGTTAAATATGTCTTGGTGTTTTTTTTTTGTTATATACAAACTAATTTTTAATACATTTTTGCATCCTGTACAATCAAGGGCTGCTGTTATACAGTCACTTTATAGTGGGCTTGTGGGGGCTGTTTGGGCCTCTATGTACTTGAAATACCAGGGCCTATTTTAACTCCCAGACCTGATAGAACCAACATCAGTACTCATATGGTCACCTATACAGGACTAGCCAGTTGTACATTATGGTGTGCAATGATGTAACAAGCAGGGAGCAGACCATTTAACCTGTGACCCCTGCCCCCCACTACTATCCAGCAATCCCATGTCCATTTCCCACACTTTCATTGGAGTAGTTGGGCCTGTAGCCCACAGGTCCCAAGTTCCACCACTGATGCTATGGTTAATCATTTTGGTTCTTTTTGCTGCAAATAAAACTGGATGGTCAGACAGTCAGACTGCCTCAAGGCGGCAGCAGCATAACCCAGAGTGGCAGTCTTACACTTGGCTGGTTGCTATACTGGTATTATACTGGTATCCAACTGGTACTATTTGGGTGCTTGAAATGCTAGGGCCTATTTTGATTCCCAGTTCAGACCTGGGTACTAGTACATATTGTGTCTGAGTGGGGCAGTTTGGGCATGAGTCCTCAGTCAGAAATGATACAACCCCTCCACCGGCAAAAAGAAAGGTAGGACAGCTAGAAATAAACATCAGAGAGAAAGTGCCTGGCACTGAGTGCTGGGGTTATTATTTGTTGCTCCACTCAATTTCTCCACCCTAATGCCCCTCCAGCTGTTGTTGCTCCGACTCCCAGCAGCAACGACCCCTCCCCTCCATCCCACAACTGCCGGAGAAGCACAGCAGCAGCAGGTCGTCAGGTAGACTAGTAACTAGCCACTGCTCTCTTTCACATCTCCCGCCCCTCACACCACGCCAGGACCCCTGACAACCCCCCTCCGCGCTGTTGCAGATGCGCAGCACCAACACCGACCATTGCCCCCCAGCAGCACATCTCTCTCTCCCCCTATACTCATGTTTTATTTAACTTGCCACCACACCGGAAGCACAAGCCATATTTATCCAGCCCTTAGTTCCTAGCCTTCCATTCCCTGCTGCTCCCAGTGCAATAAAAACACACGCCTCTATGGCTGCTCATTAGCTCTCAGTGTATGGGGACTGCAGCACTCCGACACAAAAGACAATGAATGGTAAGAAACTGATGTCTGTATTCATATATGTGTGTACTGAAAATATTCTATATGCACAGATGTATGCTGAATGACAGAAGGAGGCTGAGGCTTCCCCATGCAAAAGAGCTGACTTTGTATTTCATTTTATTTGTGTGTATTGCATATGTGTGTAATGTGTGTGTGTGTGTGTTGCATGTGTGTGTGTTGCATGTTTGTTTATTGCATGTGTGTATATTGCATGTGTGTGTTGCATTCTATTTGCGTATATTGCATGTGTGTATATATTGTATATGTTGCATGGGTGTGTGTTGCATGTGTGTATATATTGTGTGTGTGTGTGTGTTGCATGTGTAGATTTTGTGTGTTTATTGCATCTGTGTATATTGCATATGTGCATTGCATGTGTGTGTTGCATTCTATGTGTGTATATTGCATGTGTGTATATTGTATATGTTGTATGTGTGTATATTGTGTGTGTGTGGGGGTGTGCTGCATGTGTGTGTATTGCATGTGTGTTTATTGCCTGTGTGTATATTGCATGTGTGTGTTGCATTCTACTTGTGTATATTGGCATGAGTGTATATGTTGCGTGTGTTTGTGTGTGTTGCATGTGTGTATATTGTGTGTGTTTATTGCATGTGTGTATATTGCATATGCGCATTGCATGTGTGTGTTGCATTCTATGTGTGTATATTGTGTGTGTATATTGTATATGTTGTATGTGTGTGTTTTGCATGTGTGTATATTATGTGTGTTGCATTCTATGTGTGTATATTGTGTGTGTGTGTTACATGTGTGGATATTGTGTGTGTGTATAGTGTATGTGTGTGTTTTTTACATTGCATGTGTATATTGTGTGTGTAGCGTGTGTGTATTGCATGTGTGTGTATTGCATGAGTGTGTTGCATGCGTGTATATTGCATGTGTGTATATTGTATGAGTGTGTTGCATGTGTGTGTATTGCATGAGTGTGTTGCATGAGTGTGTTGCATGAGTGTGTTGCATGTGTGTATATTGCATGTGTGTATATTGCATGAGTGTGTTGCATGTGTGTGTTGCATGTGTGTGTATTGCATGTGTGTATATTGCATGTGTGTTGCATGTGTGTATATTGCATGTGTGTATATTGCATGAGTGTGTTGCATGTGTGTATATTGCATGTGTGTTGCATGTGTGTATATTGCATGTGTGTATATTGCATGAGTGTGTTGCATGTGTGTATATTGCATGTGTGTATATTGCATGAGTGTGTTGCATGTGTGTATATTGCATGTGTGTATATTGCATGAGTGTGTTGCATGTGTGTATATTGCATGTGTGTATATTGCATGAGTGTGTTGCATGTGTGTGTTGCATGTGTGTGTATTGCATGTGTGTATATTGCATGTGTGTTGCATGTGTGTATATTGCATGTGTGTATATTGCATGAGTGTGTTGCATGTGTGTATATTGCATGTGTGTTGCATGTGTGTATATTGCATGTGTGTATATTGCATGTGTGTATATTGCATGAGTGTGTTGCATGTGTGTGTATTGCATGTGTGTATATTGCATGAGTGTGTTGCATGTGTGTATATTGCATGTGTGTATATTGCATGAGTGTGTTGCATGTGTGTATATTGCATGTGTGTGTATTGCATGTGTGTACATTGTATGAGTGTGTTGCAGTGCATCTCCCGGTGTAACCCCCATGGCTGGCTGTGCTTGTTTGCAGAGAGGAGGCTGCCCATGTGGCTGCAGGAGGAGGAGGAGGAGGAGGAGGCAGGTGCTTGTGATGCGGCTCCCAGACCCGAGCTCAGTGGATGGGGAGAGGCAGCAGGAGGCTGGGGATGTTGCTGAGACAATAGAGGAGCCCTGTGTGTTCTTCTTGCTTCCGACGAGGGAGAGAGCGGAGGAAGCGGAGGGGGAGATAGAGGGGTCGCCAGGCTGGACATAACGGCGCATTTATATCTCGACGTGTTCCCGCCCCGCTGGATTATACACAACATTTCTACTGCTTTCAGCGATCCTCGGGGGCAGCAGATTGGGTCCCATCTCGCTGATTGATTGGTGTAGACGCCTCGTTTCTGGGTGTTTTTGTTCGTGTAACGCTGGGGTTATTGGGGGCTGGAGGGATGTCCGGGGAGACTGCTGGTCCCTCACATGAGCCCGAGCTGTGCGTGTAACATAAGCCTCTGTGATGCCTCTCTGATGCCTCTCTCCCAGTCTCTCCCAGTCTCTCCCTTTATGTCACATTTGCCACTTGCTCCGTGACTCCGACCCCATCTCCGCCGCTGCACATTCGTGGCCTGGACCCTGCGCTCCCACATTATAAGGGTCACCGGGGGACCGAGTGTTTTCGTGGGCCGCAGTTGTGCGCTGAGATAATAAGCCCATGCAGCGCGACCCCCTCCCCGGCACAAGCACTGGGCCATTTCCACCGGGCCACTGGGGAGCTGAACCCATGTCTCTCCCCCCGGCTCCTGTCACTCTGAGCAGCCACAGGGCCCCGGGGCCACCCGCCGGTGAATGATGTTTAAGTACCGGCTCCGCATGTTCTTCAATGAACTGAAGCTTCTGGTATTAACTCGATCCGGGACAAGCGAACCGGAGCCGGACCAGGCCATGCGTGGACTCGGGGTCGGTGGCTGTGGATGGCCGCCCTTTGCCGACTGCTCCTCCCGAGACGACGACGAGGAATATTATGGGGCCGACCCGAGATCCCGCGGCCTGGGACTGGAGGAGAAGGACGGAAGGATCGGGGCTGCGCTGGACGCTGTGTCCCTGGGCAGCAGCATTGACAGTGGCATGAGGAGCCCCCAGTGCAGGATCTGCTTCCAGGGCCCAGAGCAGGTAAGAGCCGGCTGTCCTGCTGCTCATGTTACTGCTGCTCATTTTACTGCTGGGACTGGGGGAGCTGCTGTGTCACCTGAGGTAAAGGGTCTGCTGGAGTTCATCATAATGTGAGACAAGTGCACGGGGGACCCTGTTGCCCACCCACCTCCGGCTGCTCACCTGCAAATTGCTACATTTGTCTGGGAGTGGGATCTGACAGTGATGCTGGATTGTTACTGAGATGTGACCTGGGGTGTGTCCAGGAATCCATAATGCTGGATCATTGTTTGTGTACACTGGCTGCCTGGAGGAGCTGCATTCACCTCAATCCCAGGCATCTATGTTGTAGCAATCAGGGGCCAAACACTCAGTGAATCCTACATTATAATGGTGGGCATGTCTGCAGGTAGGGTTGCCTCCTTTTCTGGAAAAAAATACCAGCCATCCTATATTTTTATGGGTTTTCCCTATTAATAACATTGTCACCAAGCAGCATTTTTACTGACCAGGCTGGTAACATACTAACCCTATCTGCAGGGCAATCTTGTTCCATTATACACTTGCCCTGGAGTCTCTCAGACCTGAGCAAATGTTCCTGTAGCCACCACAGGCCACAAACTGTAATGTTGGCTAATGTCCATGTCCTGGCACTACACTGGGCACACAGGGCTGTAGGTCTGGGTGAAGAATGTGCTTTGGGCCCTCTGTGTGGAAAGATAAAAAGAAACAATTTATTGCTGTCAGTGCTGTGATGTTGCGATGTGTATGACTGAAGTGACTATTGACAGTGTGACTGTACAACAAAGGCTCTCGCCCAGGACAATGCCTTCAGCTTGCGTTTAATACCCATCTAGTCACTTGTGATTTGACTGTTTGACGTGCAGGGGGAAAGCTTTGCCTTCTTTGTTTTCAGCCTGTTCAGTCCTGTAAAGCAATAGCAGTGGGTTTAAGACTTGGATTTATTAGAATTCACATGTGAGCGCCAGAGTCACAGAGTTTGTGCCATGTCTCTAAATTGACACCTTTTGGCCTTTGGCTGGAGTTGGGATTTTGTGCGGTGTAGTTCAACAACAATGTGAGGGAAGAAGCTTGGCCACTCAGTGTTGGGCTGGGCCCACCATAGAACCTAAGCCAAGAGTGTGAGTTCCTCTGAAAATAAATCCATAGAACCTCACATTTAGGAACCGCTTTCACAGCAATTATATATAAGTAGTGCCAGAAAATAAGAATGGGCCTCTGTTAGCCCACCAGGATATCCTTTGGTATTTAAAGGGTTGGTTCACCTTTAAGTTAACTTTTAGTATGTTATGGAATGGAAAATTCTAATCAACTTTTCATTTGGTCTTCATTATTTATTTTTTTATGCTTTTTTAATTATTTATCTTTTACTTCTGATTTTTTTCCAGCTTTCAAATGGGGGTCACTGACCCCTTCTAAAACAAATGCTCTGTAAAGCTTCACATTTTTTGTTCTTGGTACTTTTTATTACCCATCTTTCTATTCAGGTCTCTCCTGTTCATACTCCAGTCTCTTATTCAAAAGAATGCATGGTTGCTAGGGTGACCCTAGCAACCAAATTGCTGAAACTGCAAACTGGAGAGCTGCTGAATAAAAAGCTAAATAACTCAAAACACAAATAATAAAAAATGAGGACCAATTGCAACTTGTCTCAGAATATCACTCGCAACATCATACTAAAAGTTAATTCAAAGGTGAACAACCCCTTTAATATACTGCTAGGCCAGTCTGACTGTCTGTGGCTAAACAAACAATATAATACTGTATTAGATTGGGGGTATTTATTTGCAACACAATGACCTGGTCAATGACCACTGGTCAACGAGTGGTCCTGATAGGTTTCCCTGTCTCGTGCTGTATTCTGCTGGTCCTATACTCACTGTGTCTGCCATGCTCTGCCTTCCCTATACTCCCTGTGAGTGCCATACTCTGCCTTCCGTATGTTCCCTGTGCTCTATACTCTGCTTGCCCTATGCTCCGTGTGTTCTCTACTCTGCCAGTCCTATGCTCCCTGCGTGTGCCATACTCTGCCTGCTCTATGCTCCCTGTGCTCTATATTCTGCCTGCCCTATGATCTCCATGTGTGTGCCATACTCTGCCTGCCCTATGCTCCTTGCGTGTGCCATACTCTGCCTGCCCTATGCTCCCTGTGCTCCATACTCTGCCTGTCCTATGCTCCCTGAGTGTACCATACTCTGCCTGCCCTATGCTTCCTGTGTTCCATACTCTGCCTGTCCTATGCTCCCTGTGCTCCATACTCTGCCTGCCCTCTGCTCCATGTGTGTGTGCCATACTCTGCCTGCCCTATGCTCCCTGTGCTCAATACTCTGCCTGTCTTATGCTCCCTGTGCTCCATACTCTGCCTGTCCTATACTCCCTGTGTCTGCCATACTCTGTCTTCCATATACTCCATGTATGTTCAATACACTGCCTTCCCTATGTGCCATGTGCACCATACTCTGCCTGTCCTATGCTGCTTGTGTGTGCCATACTCTGTCTGCCCTATGCTCCTTGTGTGTGCCATGCTCTGTCTGCCCTATGTTCCTTGTGTGTGCCATACTCTGCCTGTCCTATGCTCCTTGTGGTGCCCTACTCTGCCTTCCCTATACTCCCTGTGTGTGTCATACTCTGCCTTCCTAATACTCCCTGTGTGTGTGTCATACTCTGCCTTCCCTATACTCCCTGTGTGCCATACTCTGCCTTCCTAATACTCCCTTTGTGTGCCATACTCTGCCTGCCCTATGCTCCTTGTGTGTGCCATACTCAGCCTTCCCTATACTTTCTGTGTGTGCCATACTCTGTCTTGCCTACACTACCTGTGGGATATGAGCCTGGTAGGGTTTGTTTGTATTTGGAAATTGTTGTTAGGGCCCCTATGGTGTTTAATCATGTGCTGGGGTGCGGTGCTGTGTTATCCACAGGGGAAGAGGCGGAATATGGATTTAAGCTTTTTATTCATCAACTCTCCAGTTTGCAATTTCAGCAATCTGGTTGCTAGGGTCCAAATTACCCTAGCGACCATGCATTGATTTGAATAAGAGACTGTGATTAGCAATAACAATACATTTGTAACCTTACAGAACATTTGCTTTTTAGTCAGTCAAAAGAAAGAGGCAAATAAAACAAAACTATAAAAAATAAATAATGTAGACCAATTGAAAAGTTGCTTAGAATTGGACATTCTATAACATATCCACCCCTTATATACAAACACAGTGCAAGTCTTTTGATTCCTTTGTATTTGCTACAAATGAGCATGTTAGATTTTCTACTTTAATGTTCTGTAATATTGCTGTTACTGCCAAGTGTAGCTATTTGTTACATCCTTTAAAAAAGCAATGGAAATTAAATCACTCCTTGTCCTTAGACATAAGAGATTCAGGTATGGGATCTGTTATCCAGAATGCTTGGGTCCTGGGGTTTGCTCGATAAGGCATCTTTCCGTAATTTGGATCTCCATACCTTAAAGGGGACCCGCCAACCAAAAAAATTATTCCAAATCCTATTTTATCATGTTAGTCAAGCAAAATGAACTTTAATTACACTATATAAATTATTTGAATCTTGTTTCCTTCAGTCTGGGGATTCATAATTATAGCAAGCAGACGGGCCATTTTGTGGACACTGTTATTAAGACAAGCCTTGTATCATCTCAGAGTCTTGTTTGTGCACCAGAATGGGGGACCTGATGTCCATCCCCATGTCCTGGTTACATAATTAAATGGTAAAGAGAATGGGAAATGTGGGGAGAGCAGTGACATCTAGGAAGTGCTGAATGAAAAAGTGAAAGTAATTGCCTGCCCCGCCTCTATGCCTAAGACATAGAGGAGGGGCAGGCAATATTTGATTGACAGCTGAGATTTTTAAATGAGTTTACAACAGCTATGAATGCTTTAATAAAAAAAAGAATTTGGATTTCATGTTTAATTTGAAAAGGACTTTTATTATATGGCTTTTTATGTCTGGGTGACAGATCCACTTTCAGTCTACTAAAAAATCATTTAAAAATCATTTAAACATTAATAGAATTGTTTTGCCTCCAGTAAAGCTGGCCATACACGGAGAGATCAGCTTAAGCTCAAGGTGGGCAAATCGGGGAGAGATCTGCTCGTTTGGCTACTTCGCCAAACGAGCAGATCTCTCCCCGATATGCCCACCTTGAGGTCCCAGCGATTGGATCATAACGACAGGTATACCGGCGGTCGGATCGGGGGACCACATCACAACAGATGCGGCACACGATCCATCTGGAATTTTTACCCTGCCAGATTCAGGCAGAGACTCTAAACTATTACAATTTTGCAACATTTACTGGATACATTTCTCAGCAGCATCTCTGGAGTATTAGCAACTATTGTATCAATTCTAACAGCTGTCTGTAATGAAACCCAGAGATTCTGCTCAGCAGAGACAAAAATAAGAAATGTATCAACTAAATGTATCAATTTAGAACAGTTTACAGGGTCAGCGACCCCCCCCCCTCCAGAGCTGCTTTAAGGTGAAAAATTATACTTTACACTTCAATATTAGAAAAACAGTGACAAATAGATAATAGAAAGTAATTGGAAAAAGTCGTTATGTCTGGTGATCTATTTGAAAACAACTAGTTGTTTGAAGGTGAACAACCCCTTTAAAGGGCAATTCACTTGCGACACATTTAGTTATATTGAGTAGGAGAAACAACAGCCTGCCAGAAAGCAGTTCCATCCTAAAATGCTGGCTCTTTCTGAAAGCACATGACCAGGCAGAATGACCTGAGATGGCTGACTACACACCAATATTACTAACTAAAAGAAAATACTCTTGCTGGTTCAGGAATGACATTTTATATTGTAGAGTGAATTATCTGCAGTGTAAATAGGGTTGCCACCTTTTGCAACAGGGGAGACCGGCAGGGGGGCGAGGTGTGACATCAGGGGGCGGGACCATGAAGTAGGTGGGAGTGTCTGTGACATCAAGGGACAGGGCTATGACACACCGATCGTCAATTGGCCCATCGCCGTGTCAATCAAGGGAGTCCTGCCCGGTTTCCCTTATTTGGAAAACCGGGCAGGAAATTTTGACCCGAGCAGCCCTTCAAAATACCGGGCTGACAGGTGGCAACCTAAATGTAAACAGTGAAACTTAGAAAAATAACACCATAAAAATCATAACAGCATCCCTTTAAGGTTGTTGTTCCTTAACTAGTTAAAGGAGTAGGTAATGTTCAGGGTGTTATACAGTATATGTTGCAGTAATCAGTGGCTGTTTGCTGCATTTGCATTGGAAATTTTATTTGGCCTTGTGTCTGCCATGTCGTCTGAGGTTGAACATTCCAATATGTGTTTTGTATTGTTTTAACCTCAGGCTTTGTGTTTGGGAGTTACTATTAGGATGTGCTGTATGATGCCAACAATGAATTTTTCTGTGAGCTAACTACTCTGAGTCTTTCTAGAGACCAGTTATGTTGCCTTGGACTTAGATGGTCTTACACTTTAAAATGTGAATCTTGCTCACAATGAATATAACTATATAAGTCATAAATAAAACTTAGTAGAAGGCAGCATAATATAAAAGTTCTGGCAGATGACAAGAAAGAAAAGGATTGCTCTTTTGTTGCTGTCGTCAGATTCACAGGACACATACTATTTCTGCTTCTTTTGAAACCCACGAATATCCAAGTTTGGTAAAAAAATTTTGTACCATTTTATTGGTATGTGTATGGCACTTTGGACAAAGGTAACCCTGTATTGTTCTTAGATTCAATGGGGCAAATTCACTAAAGTGCAAAGCGGCTAATGCTAGCGCAAATTTGCCAGCGTGACGTAATTTCCTTACTTCGCCGATTTACTAACGGGTGCTGGCTTAAATTCGCTAGAGAAGTGGACCTACTCTAGCGCTACTTCGCACCCTTATGCCAGGCAAAGTTGCACTATGGCAAAGGGACAAACTACGCTGATTCACTAACTTGCGCATTTTACTGAACGTTACCTCATGTGCCAAACTGGCCTTCGCCACCCCAGACCAGGCAAAGTGCAATAGAGTAGATAGGGATTGCTTCAAAAAAAGTCCCAAAAAAACACTGGCGTCTTTTCCTTTTTTAAGGGTGATAGGCTGAAAAAGATCGTAAATTGTTTTGGGGGTACCCTCCTTCCCCCCTACATTTCCTAACATATGGCACCTAAACTATACAGTGGGCACATGAATAGGGCAAAATAACAACTCTATTTTATTTTATGAAGCTTTCCCAGGCTTGTGTAGTGTAATGTATTTGCTGCTACATATACGTCCATTGTACTTTAACTTGGCGTCGTATCCAAATTAGGCATCGCTAGCGTAACTTCGCTTTGCTTGATGAATTAACGCTAGTGCAACTTCGCTACCGTTTGCTCCCTGAGCGCAACTTCTGATTTTAGTGAATTATCGGTGCCCTGGTGAAACTTCGTCTGGCGAAGTCCGGCGAAGCCTGCGCTAGCGCAACTCCACAGGATAGTGAATTTGCCCCAATGTCTGTAGATACTTAACCTAAATGACATGGAAGCAGATCTGCTGTTACATTTGGTAGGCCTTAAAGGAGAACTAGACCCTAAAAATGAATATGACTAAAAATGTGCACCAGCCTAAAGTTTCAGTTTCTCAATAGCAGCAATGATCCAGGACTTCAAACCAGTCACAGGGGGTCACCATCTTGGAAAGTGTCTGTGACACTCACATGCTCAGTGGGCTCTAAACAGCTGTTGAGAAGCTAAGCTTAGGGGTTGTCGCAAATTATAAAGCAGAAAATGAGTTTGGGCTGTAATATAAGCTGATGCTACAGGGCTGATTATTAAATTCTGTTGCTAGTTGCACTGGTTTCTGTGCTGACATGTAGTAATTATCTGTATTAATTACTAATCAGCCTTATATTGTGACATTTCTATTCTATGTGTACTGTATATTGTGAGTGGGTCCCTAAGCTCAGTAACTGACGGCAGCACAGAGCATGTGCAGTGAATCAGCAGAAAAGAAGATGGGAGCTACTGGGGCATCTTCAGAGACACTTTACTGCTAAAGGTCTGTGGTTGCCTTAGGCTAGTAAAGAAGTCCAAAATATAATGTTCAACATTTCTAGACTATTTTCTTTAGTTAAAGGGGAACTATTGCAAAAATGAAAAATGAATACTGTATAGGCTTCATCATGCTGAAGTAAGAAACTTTCTAAATGCAATTAATTAAAAATTCTGCATAGTTTCAAAAATAATCAATTTTATTTTCACTATTCCTCTCTCAGCATCTGTTTCTCTTCATTCTGTATTCATGAGCAGTTGGGCATCAGATAGTCAGACAGTTAAATCCAATATATCTTATAGGGGGGCTTCCTTTTTTTAGCAGATGTCTCATTCAGTTAACTGATTCCAGTTCAAACAAAATCTAAAACATAACTGCCTTTTGTACAAATCCTGCATGTAGAGAGACATGATTATCTCTGGTGATTTTAATAGAGTGCGCTCTAATACATCTTCTAAGGAAGGCCCCCCCCCCCCATAAGATATATTGGATCTAACTGTCAATGAATATCTGACACCCAACTGCTGCATGAAGAGAGAATGAAGAGAAACAGATGCTGAGAGAGGGATAGTGAAGATAGTTCCCCTTTTTAGCTTTAGTTCCCCTTTAAACTACACAGGTCTATTAAGCCAATCCTTGGTTTGAAGGCTGGATCATAGCAGAACCGTTCACACACCGACCAATGCAATCGTTTTCCAACCACACTTTAACCTGACAAATCAAATGTCTGAGCAAAGTAGTTATAAAAAATCATTTTGGGTCCAAAATGGAATGATCTATGCCAATTTAGCTGAAAACTCACTGAGCTTGTCTGTCTTATTGCGCCTTCTGTCACCAGCTCATTTAAGCATCTGTACCTAAAAAATTCTTATGAGCATTTACTTTGCTTCTTTTGCAAGACAGTTATACATTTATTTGATAAATCTACCCGTTTTATGTCAAAACCTAAATATTTTATTCGTTCAATACCAAAATTTAGAATCCTATTGATGCTCACCGTGCCTCGGTAATATATGAGTATATCAGTTGATAGCAGCTGTTAATTATTCACTATGTTGTAGATAGGAGTGAAAAGGAGGTTGGACGTTTTATGGTTGTTGAGATTGGATTCAAGACATAGAACAAGCTTGTAATTGGCTGAGATGTAGGCAGTAAAGATGGCTGGTTTGTGTTTCGAGGAAATACAGAGTAGCACCCAAATGATCCCTTATTATTAATTACATTCTATGAACCACAAATGATTGGAAATAGAATTTTTGTCATCTTAAAAATGACACAAAAATCTTTAAGAAGTCTGATAGCCCACAGGGTAAAAATGTTTATTGATTCTGGGAAATGACCAATATTATGCCAGATTCAATTAAACACCAATAAACACAACATTATGCTTCCGTGAATCAACCATTCCCAGCAGCAGAAATTGAAATCAGTTGCACTATAACTCCCACAAAGGTGAAGCTCAGAAAGATTTAGGGGCACATTTACTTAGGGTCGAATATCGAGGGTTAATTAACTCTTGATATTCGACTGTTGAAGTTAAATCCTTTGACTTCGAATATCGAAGTCGAAGGATTTACCGCAATTCGCAATTTCTGTTCGAAGGAAAAATCGTTAGAATCTAATCAAACAATTTTCTTTCGATCAAAAATTTGTTAGAAAGCCTATGGGGACCTTCCCCATAGGCTAACATTGATGTTCGGTAGGTTTTACTTGGCGAAGTAGGGGGTCTTTTTTTTTAAAGAGACAGTACTTTGACTATCGAATGGTCGAATAGTCGAAGTTGTAGTCGAAGGTCGAAGTAGCCAATTCGATGGTCGAAGTAGCCCAAAAAAACGTTCGAAATTCGAAGTATTTTTTCTTCTATTCCTTCACATGAGCTAAGTAAATGTGCCCATAAGTGTCCGCAGAATACACAATACTGCGCTAAGAAGTCCATTACGTTTAGGTCACGTGGTCATTTATTGCAACACTTTCATTGTAATGTTTGGAATTGTTGTAGCACAACTCCCAATACAATTAAAGGAGATCACCACCAATCTGGATTGTGATTTTTGTTGCAGCAACAGATGGAGGTCTGCTGTCTGGATGAGGCCCTCCAATAGATTTTTTACTGCCTAAACTCTACAGTTGAAACATAGTGAGATGCTGTTGAAAGTGTATTTTTAGCCTTGAAACAATGGGCACAGATTAGACTAACATGTTGGGAACAATGTAAAGATTACTGTCTCTGCTCTACTAATGATTATGGAGATAATTTCCCTCGGAATTAATAACGTTTTTATCTATCTTATCTTTATATATTACTAGTAAGTTTTACTATTTGCTCAGTGATGCTGCATTTTCACTATATCAGACGAGGCATTTTTTGGAGAACCATGACGCTCGCTCTAATTATAAAGGTTCTAAATATGTTGGCATTATTTACACTGCAGAAGAGGCCCTTAAGAAAGGGAGGTATGATTGTTATGAGTAAATATAATAGAGGGCCATACAACTGATTTAATAATATTTAATTGGGATTCCTGAAATCACCAAAAAATTAAGCAAAAAGGAAATACTCAAGAAAATACCACAAAAATAAAAAAACAATCTACAAGGAAAGGGAGGGGTAACCGCCAAAAGAACATAGAGGATATAAAGAAACAACTGTGCATACAGAACAATATAATACAAAATAATACAAAAAAATGTGTGACTAATATATAATAAGCAGGTATTGTGTCTATCTTTAAATTTGTTCCGTTATGCCATTCAGCTCCGGGAAAATGTTATGCCCTATTCTGACTCCAATTGCTGAGATAATGGCTGAATCCCCGTGAGACCTCCCTGCTGGGCCTGTATGGAGCTGTAACAACCACTGAGGGCAACCTTTGCCAGATAGCTGAACTCACCAGACACTTGTAGTCCACAAAGCTGCTTTATTTGAGGTGGATAAACAATGTAGCAGTGGATGTATAAGTGCTGCAGGTCAAAAAGAATATTTCCTTCCTAACCTCTGAGCTGTAGCTCCTCACTCATGGAAGGCAGGAACACAAGAGGAAGATGGGAGGAACTGATGTCACACATAAGGAAGGAATAGGAGGAGGGTTTACAAACAAGGAAATACAGAGCTTGCAATACAGCCTTGGTCAGCAGGTGGCAGCATAACAATGGGTATGCATATAAACATAAGCAATTAAACATATATATTTTAACCCTGATAACTTTAACTGCTGAGGCAGCACACTCCCCGTCTGGTATTTTTAGATACCACTATATAATAATAAACATTATGGCAATTATGAAAAGGCAAAATAAACATTGAGAAGTTTTGCTTGAAGATCTTTCCTGTGATCTGAAAAACAAAGAGGAAAACAGGCATCCAATGCAATAAACATGGCATTGTAAAATAAACCAATGTCCTTAGTAGGTTCTCCTGTTAAAATCCATGGGAGTCTCTGGTGTTGAAGCAAATCAGAGTTCAATCCCCAAAGGGTAAGATGAGTACAAGTTAAGTAATGGGCCAATTGAAAGTCTCTGTGGCACCATCCTTAGCATTTTTTGTGACAAGGGTGGAAACTTCAGGATGAATCTCAAAGTCTCTGTCTGGATCCAAGATACTGAAGATATCTGCAGAAGTTGTAGATTCTGAGTGATCCTTGATGTAGACCACAACCGCTATGGCCTCAGTAGATGCATCTGAGAAAACATGGCTCTCTTTCTCCTTGTTGGCAGCAAGAGAATTTGAAGTATAGCACCTAGGTATGTGAAGCTCTTCCAGGGCCTTTAAAGAATGCTTCCATGACTCCCACTTTGATTGCTTTTCAATTGGTAAGGGAGTATCCCAGTCCTTAACAGTCTCTGATAGCTGTCTTAGCAAGGATTTACCTTGTATGGTGATGGGTGCTACAAACCCCAGAGGGTCATACAGGCTGTTCACTATTGATAAGACACCACGTCTGGTAAATGGCTTATCTGCCACGGTAACCTGGAAGCCAAATGTGTCATGCAATAAGTCCCATCTTAAGCCAAGGCTTCTCTGAATGGGTGGCTCATCTGTTCCCAAATTTAAGTCTTTAAATTCTGTGGCATGATCATCAGAATGGAAGGCTTTCATTACAGCTGTACTGTTTGAAGCAATCTTGTGGAGTCTGAGGTTAGCCTCAGAAAGCATACACTGTGTCCTTCTGAGTAAGTCAATAGCCTCTTGGTCTGTTGGTAAAGATTTAAGGCCGTCATCCACGTAGAAGTCTCTCTCCACAAAGTGTTGAGCATCTGCACCATACTCACATTTACCTTCACAAGCAGTCCTTCTTAGACCATATGTAGCAACAGCAGGTGATGGACTGTTACCGAAGACATGCACTTTCATGCGGTATTCCATTACTTCGCTGTTGATGTCATTGTTACGGTGCCAGAGGAATCTGAGAAAGTTTCTGTGGTCCTCTCGTACGATAAAACAATGGAACATCTGCTGGATATCTGCTGTGATTGCAACTGGCTCCCTTCTGAACCTCATAAGTACTCCTACAAGGTTGTTAGTTAGGTTGGGACCAGTGAGAAGAACATCATTGAGAGAAGTACCTTGATATTTGGCACTGGAGTCGAATACCACCCTGATTTGTTTTGGTTTGCGTGGGTGATACACTCCAAAGGAAGGTAGGTACCAGCATTCATCGTGTTCTTGTAGTGGTGGGGCTGGTTCAGCATGATCATTGTCAAATATTTTCTTCATAAAGGCAATAAAATGTTCTTTCATTTCAGGCTTGCTTTTAAGGGTTCTCTGCAATGAGGCAAATCTGGACATGGCTTGCTCATGATTGTTTGGAAGTTTGATTCTTGTAGAGCGGAATGGCAAGGGTGCAACCCAACTGTTAGAGTTGTCTTTAAAGAATTCAGTGTCCATAATTTTTATGAACTCCTTGTCCTCAATGGAAGGTGCAATTTTGTTATCATCACTTGTAGTATGAAACACTGTATCCCCAAAGTTGTCATCACAGAAGATGGGAGTGACACTGGATACTGGGATCATATACTTAGGATTCTCCTTTACCTCAAAATGATGTGGGCATGGTGTGAAGTGAGTTGCTTGTCCACTTTGCAATACATGAGTTTTAAAGGAGTCAACTTCAGATGGCCTGTGCATTTTGTCTAGACAAACATCGCCCACTATTACCCAGCCTAGGTCAAGTCTTTGCGCATAGGGAGCATCATGAGGACCATTGCACTGTTGCCGTACCTTATGGACTCTAAGAATGTCTCTTCCCAACAAGAGCAGGATTTCAGCATCCTTTTCAATGGCAGGAATCTGACTGGCGAGGTGCCTTAAGTGGGGTTGGTGGCATGCAGCTTCTGGTGTGGGAATCTCTTCCCTGTTATTAGGTATCTCATCACATTCAATTAGTGTAGGTAAAGGCAGATGAATGTTACCTTTAATTGAGGAGATAATGTACCCAGTAGCCCTCCTGCCCAGAGTCTCTATATGACCAGCACAGGTATTGAGTGTATAGGGTTCTGCATCTCCCTTGATGTTGAAAATCTCAAAGAACTGCGGTCTTGCCAAAGATCTGTTGCTTTGGTCATCAAGCATAGCATAAGTCTTTATTGCTTTCTCTGGTCGACCTTCAGGATATACCCGGACTAGGCATACCTTGGCACAGCATTTGGGACTATAGCCTTCTCCACAGACTTCGGTACATGAAGTTGAAATCTTTGTTGAAGCAGGAACACATCCTTGTTCCTCCCCGCCATGATTTGAGATGGGGGTTGGAGACTGTGGACTATCAGGAAGAGGTGTTGGATGCATTGCCGCAATATGCTTGTCACTGCTGCACTCAGTGCACTTAATAACAGTCTTGCAATCCTTAGCAAAATGATCTGAGGAGGCACAGCACTTATAGCAGACCCCAAACTTCTGGAGAAGCTCCTTGCGCTCCTCTAAAGACCTTGCCCTGAACCCACGACATTTCTTAAGTGGATGTGGTTTCCTGTGAATTGGACACTGACGGTTAGGATCCTCGGTTTTCCCAGCAGAAGTTTTGTCAGCTAAAGAATTTGTAGCAGGAGGGATGTCTGTCTTTCTCACAGACACAGTGCCACGCAAGTCTCTGTGTTTAGTAGCTGTGTTGTCATGCCGTGCAGATGATGAGGCAGAAAGGTTGGGTTCACTAAAGCTGAAGCTTGGATCATTTTTGACCCAGGCATAGTCGCTGATGAATTTGCAGAAGTATGAAAATGGAGGGAAGGATACATTATATTGTTTCTTGTACTTTGAGCCCACTGTGGCCCACTTCTCTTGCAGCCCATATGGTAGCTTCAATACTACTGGGTTCACCCCATGAGCAGTATCCAAGTAGCTGAGTCCTGAGAGACGAGGGTCTGCCTTAGCTAACTCCAGCTCCATCAGAAGGTCACTGAGTTCTTGCAGCTTGTGATTGTCTTTGTTGGTTATTTTTGGGAAAGATTGTAGTCTCTTAAACAAGGCACTTTCTATGGCTTCAGAGCTACCATAGGTTTGTTCAAGTCTTCCCCAAGCAGCAGCAAGACCTGCATCTGGGTAGTCAACATGCACAGCTCTTAGTCTCTTAACACGATCTGCAGACTCTGGACCTAGCCATTTGATGAGTAAATCAAGTTCCTCTTTGGCTGTGAGGTTGAGGTCAGCAATTGCAGCTTTAAACGTAGATCTCCAGGCTCTATAATTCTCAGGACAGCCATCAAACCTTGAGAGACTAACGTTAATGAGCTCACGACGTATCATATACCTGGCAAAGTCAGACAGGTCTGATCTCTCACTCTTTGGTGCCTGGGTAACTTGTGGAACCTGGGGGTTGTATAAGCTTCCCGGTGTATAAAGGTGAGATGAACCAGGATAAAATGAAGTGGCGTAAGCATTCAGCAGTGGTTTGGTCTCTAAGGCACTTGCTGGCTCTAGTTTAAACTGAGGTTTGTCACTGGAATTCACCTGAGAGATGGTAGGGGGTATCATCTCATGCTGAGTGACTACGTCTGTGTGGTTGGTCTGTCGCTGTGTCAGCAGTGGCAGCTCCATGGTTTGGGTACTGTAAGGTACAGCAGTGTTAGTAGTAACAGGTAAAAGAGACTGACCTGTGTTATGAGTTGCAGGAGTTATCCTTGGATTTTGTAAGATTGATTGGTTTTCATTAAATGCATCCTGGTTTAATACATATTTACTTGTGCGTTCAATAGGATCTTCAGACTCTGCTGGAATAGGGCAGTCTTGTTCATGTGATTCTCCCAGTGCTTGCTCAAAGACCTTTAACCTTGCAATAGCTGCTGCTTTTTCCTTTTCCATTTGAAGAATTTCTAATTCGGCTTCCATTTCTGCCCTTTTTCGTGCAGCTTCTGCTTGCTTTCTTGCAACTTCTGCTGCTGCCTCTGATTGCTGGCGTGCAGCTTCTGCCGCTGCTTCTGCTTGGTGGCGTGCAACTTCTGCTTGCTGCTTTGCAACTTCTGCTGCTGCCTCTGATTGCTGGCGTGCAACTTCTGCTTGCTGCTTTGCAACTTCTGCTTTAAGTTTAACCTCTCTTTTAGCATAGGAAATTTGCACCTTAACTGCTTCTGCATTAGCACGGGCTTCTATAAGCTTGTCACTTAGTGTGGATTTCCTAGAATGAGAGGTCTTGGAAGATCTTGATGTGAGCCGTGATGATGTGGATCTGTGAGACCTAGTCTCTTGCAGGTGTGTAATCTTGAGCTCTGCCTTATCCTTAGTGCTTTGCACCAAAAGGACTCTTTCTTGGTCTAAGGCTTCGGATCTGGTTAGCTCTGCTGAGGATTCCTCTATATTAGTGTCCTTTAAGAAGGTAGTATATTTAGCAGACAGCCGCTGATAACGTTCATAGTTAGCAGATAAGCGATTTATACAGTCTCTTAAATCGGCTGCGTCATTGTTAGAATGTGAAAGAACAGACATGCATTGCACAGTTCTATCCCATAGTTCTGATAAATTGCTTGAAAACTCATCCCTTGTAATCTCATAATTTTCTCTGGATTTTTGAGATGGTTTTATTATGCGCTTGGGCCTGACGCTTTGCTCTGCAGTATATATGGGGTTTTCTCCCTGGATGTCTGTGAGCTCTGGTGCATGGTGCACTTGCTTAGCTTCAGTTGAAAATGAATGCACAGAGCCTTGCTGAGACATTTTGCACTTTTGCTGAAAATGGTTACTGTCTCTTTAAGAAAGTTACAGCAGTGGCAGAAGTGTGGGGCAAACTGCAGCAGTGTTATAGCAGGACCCTGAGAGCAGTATATACAGCAGCTTGAGCAGCACAATAACACAATCCAATTGCATAAAACAGTCCTGAACATTCACTGGGAACAGCATGTGCTTGTAGAACCATGTGCTTGCAGGGAGTTGTTAGACTGCATTAATCTTGGCTGCAGATTGAATATAAATGACTTGCCAGTGAGTGGAGACTTGATGGAACATACAGTGTGACATCAGGTTATAGAATTACTATTCTTTTTGACTATTCTGACTCCAATTGCTGAGATAATGGCTGAATCCCCGTGAGACCTCCCTGCTGGGCCTGTATGGAGCTGTAACAACCACTGAGGGCAACCTTTGCCAGATAGCTGAACTCACCAGACACTTGTAGTCCACAAAGCTGCTTTATTTGAGGTGGATAAACAATGTAGCAGTGGATGTATAAGTGCTGCAGGTCAAAAAGAATATTTCCTTCCTAACCTCTGAGCTGTAGCTCCTCACTCATGGAAGGCAGGAACACAAGAGGAAGATGGGAGGAACTGATGTCACACATAAGGAAGGAATAGGAGGAGGGTTTACAAACAAGGAAATACAGAGCTTGCAATACAGCCTTGGTCAGCAGGTGGCAGCATAACAATGGGTATGCATATAAACATAAGCAATTAAACATATATATTTTAACCCTGATAACTTTAACTGCTGAGGCAGCACATGCCCTCTATTGTTGAGCTTTGCTGTCATTAATTCGTACTTGGCATTTTGAATTTCTGCTATCTGTTGGTTTGTATTAGGTGGCTGGGGTCGTTGTCAGATTCTGGCAATTAAAGACTGGGCTGCAAAAATAATCTGATGGATTATTGTAATAAATGTATATGATTTCAAATCATTTATAATCCCTAATAGAGCTAATGCTGGTATACTCAAACAGGTTCCCTTTATAATTGTAAGATTCTGTTCACATTTTCTGTAGAGAGCCATACAATTAATCTTAACCACCAGAAAATATTACCAGAATACAGAAAGGCATCATTTCATATTAGAGGTTTCATTCTTTAGACCCATGGCACCCAGACTGAACAATGCCAATCGGAGTAGTGCCCATACATGTCCTTGCAGTCTGTCATTTACATTAATTCATGAAGGTTTTCTGTCTTAATACAGTTTTTAAATGAGGCCTTCAAGGACTATGGTACATGTGGCCTTTTGAATGCCATATTTTTACCATGGTCAAAACGTGGCATGAGAATGAAAATGCCTCCTGATACACTGAATAAGAGTAGCGTAAAAGAGAATTTTACAACCATGTCCAATTAAAATCAAGGCAAGAATTTCTGTAATCCAAGTTCCCTATAATTGTAGGCAGTATCAAGTCATGGTGCTTTGATGGTGCTTAAGACCGAGTTAAGAAAAATGGATTACTAGGCCATTGCTGCACAGAGCATTTTGTGTGCTGGTGGCTGCTGACAGAAAACAGCAGAAAGAAAGCATCCCTATCAACCTATCCTCACCTCTGACGTTAGCAAATTGAAGTGCCCAGGCTGGGACACACTAACCTGCTACAGGTGACCACAGCCCATGAAGTTAAAGGGATACTGTCATGGGAAAAAAAATCAGTTAATAGTGCTGCTCCGGCAGAATTCTGCACTGAAATCCATTTCTCAAAAGAGCAAACAGATTTTTTTATATTCAATTTTGAAATCTGACATGGGGCTAGACATATTGTCAATTTCCCAGCTGCCCCAAGTCATGTGACTTGTGCTCTGATACATTTTCAATCACTCTTTAACTGCTGTACTGCAAGTTGGAGTGATATCACCCCCTCCCCCCCCCCAGCAGCCAAACAAAAGAACAATGGGTAGGTAACCAGATAGCAGCTCCCTAAGATAACAGCTGCCTGGTAGATAACAGCTGCCTGGTAGATCTAAGATAACAGCTGCCTGGTAGATCTAAGAACAACACTCAATAGTAAAAACCCTTGTCCCACTGAGACACATTCAGTTACATTGAGAAGGAAAAACAGCAGCCTGCCAGAAAGCATTTTTCTCCTAAAGTGCAGGCACAAGTCACATGACCAGGGGCAGCTGGGCAATTGACAGAATGTCTAGCCCCATGTCAGATTTCAAAATTGAATATAAAAATATCTGTTTGCTTTTTTGAGAAATGGATTTCAGTGCAGAATTCTGCTGGAGTAGAACTATTTACTGATGTGTTTTGAAAAAAAAAACATGTTTTCCGATGACAGGATCCCTTTAAGGGCCAAATACATTCTGGTGTCCTATTGTCTCTGCTCCATTATGTTATTCTAGACAGTTTTCGGCATGCACATATTTTCAGGTTGAGTAGTAATTTCAATGACAGACGCATGGGGGAAGCGGGTATTTTCACCACCCCTCATAAGTGTTACATGAGCTCCCTGTCATAATTTACTCCTTCACCCAAAAGTTATATGGCCATAAAAGGAGACCAAGAGCAGCAGTATTATAAATATACCCCCATATGTAATTAAAGGCACCAAGTTTGCTAAGAAGCAGTAGACGATAGCAACCAATAAGATGTTTGCTTTTAAACAGGTGACCAATAAATGCTACCTGCTGATTGGTGGCTATGTAGTGCATTTTATTACATAACCCCAAGAGTATCAAATATAATGGACATTAAATAATGTAAACTCTTTCCATACAGCTTAACTCTCCTGTAACATCTATTAACTGAGCTGATCCTCTTTGTGCTTTGGCCATTTACCTATCTCAGTTACTATTTATGAACTTATTTTCTAAAGTGTATCCTGCATTAAGGATTTATAAAAGGGGGAAAATGAAACTTTCCTCCCAGGCATATACTGTATGATCCATTTAATGGTGGTCAGTTCTGCTTTTAAATCTAGGGCTTACAATAACTCCCAAATTCTTTCCATTAGGAAGTGTCCTAAAACATAATATATATTTAATGTATACAGTATCAGGCAAGCTCATGTTTAATTGCCAAAGGTAAAACAAATCTATCATTTCTTTTCCAACCCCCCCCCCAATTATATTCAGAGCTCTTTGTAGAACATCACATCCTGGCTTAACTTTATTACTCTGCATATATTAGAGTTTTTAAAAAAACATGCAGACATTACTTTCAGTAGCAGTACCAAATTGTTAGCCTTCATCTATTCTATTTATTACATTATAGTGCTTCTACAGATTTTTGGTTAGGCAAAGGTGCAGAGAGCAGCCATGTTATTGATACAAGTGCTGTATATGAGTTTTTGTGACCTTTAGTGCTCTGGGGTCCTATGATTGCAGTAATCTTAATACAGGTAAGGGATCCGTTATCTGGAAACCCATTATCCTGAAAACTACAAACTGTAGAAAGGCCATTTTCCATAGACTCCATTTTATCCAAATGTTTAAAAATTATTTCCCTTTTCTATGTAGTAGTAAAAAAGTAGCTTCATACTTATCGGAAGTAAAACCAGCCTATTGAATTTAGGGGCAAATGTATCAAGGGTCGAATATCGAGGGTTAATTAAACCTCGATATTCGACTGGGGAATTAAAATCCTTCGACTTCGAATATCGAAGTCGAAGGATTTTGCGCAAATAGTTCGATCGAAGGAATAATCGTTCGATCGAACGATTAAATCCTTCAAATCGAACGATTCGAAGGATTTTAATCCATCGATTGAAGGATTATCCTTCGACCAAAAAAAGATAGCCAAGCCTATGGGGACCTTCCCCATAGGCTAACATTGACTTCGGTAGCTTTTAGGTGGCGAACTAGGGGGTTGAAGTTTTTTCTGTAAGAGGCAGTACTTCGACTATCGAATGGTCGAATAGTCGAACGATTTTTAGTTCGAATCGTTCGATTCGAAGTCGTAGTCGAAGGTCGAAGTAGCCCATTCGATGGTCGAAGTAGCCAAAAAAACACTTCGAAATTCGAAGTTTTTTTTCTTCTATTCCTTCACTCGAGTAAGTGTGCCCCTTAAGGTATGACTATTAAAATTACGGAAAGATCCATTATCCGGAAAACCCCAGGTTTATGTGACACAATATCCAGAAGCCACACATTTGTATAAGAAAGTGGTCTATTCTCTGTTTTTTTACTTATCGAGGTTTATCCTTATGCCCGTGCCATAAAATGCATATAAGGCCAAAATATCGTTTTGCATAAATTATGTAAATCTGACATGCCTAAATGATCAAACTTGTATTATACTTACCTACATATACTGTACTATGAGCAGCAAATAAATTGAAGTTGAGCTTTACCTTAAAGGGATCCTGTCATCAGAAAACATGTTTTTTTCAAAACGCATCAGTTAATAGTGCTACTCCAGCAGAATTCTGCACTGAAATAGATTTCTCTAAAGTGCAAACAGATTTTTTTATATATAATTTTGAAATCTGACATGGGGCTAGACATTTTGTCAATTTCCCAGCTGCCCCTGGTTATGTGACTGGTGCCTGCACTTTAGGAGAGAAATGCTTTCTGGCAGGCTGTTGTTTTTCCTTCTCAATGTAACTGAAGGGTAGAGGTTTTGGGGTTTAGTTCTCCTTTAAGGATTATGGCTCATCTTCTGGAACATTAGAATATTGAGTTAATGTATGGGTAAATCTAGTTTCTGAAAATTGATCTGTCAGTTTAGTCACTTAAGTTGCTCAACCTCTTGGTTTTGTGCTGATAGTATTAAATTGAAAGGCTTGTATGATCCCTAGACAGTAAGAAAGATCTTTTGTAAACATCTGTTGGAAATCATCCTGGAGTTTTAGTATAGAGTTATTTAATGAAGGTTGAAAAAAAAGACACATGTCCATCAAATTAAACTTTTTTTTTTTATTAACTACCTATCTGCCAGTTGATCCAGAGGAAGGCAAAAAACCCATCTGAAGCCTCTCAAATTTGCCTCAGAGGGAGAAAAAATCCTCCTGACTCCAAAATGGCAATCGGACTAGTCCCTGGATCAACTTGGACTATGAGCTATCTCCCATAACCCTGTATTCCCTTACTTGCTAAAAAGCCATCCAACCCCTTCTGATTGGAGCAGAAGTTTTTATAGTAGTTTTAAGAAGGGCAACTTTATTCCTTTTAGAGGTTAGATTATTTTTAGATTTTATTAAAACATTATATTATTAGGGTTTTAATTTTTTCTGGATATACTACCAGCCTTCCTATGTCTGTTACCTCCCTTCCTTATTAATAACATTGGTACCATGGTTAATATTTATCCACTAGGTTGGTGAAACACTAGCTATGTGACAACTGTGTATATCATGAGTTTTCTATCTATCCAGGGGGACCTGGTTTCACAATTGATTTATAGTTGTAAGACTTGTGTCTCAGTAATCAAATAAATTGTTTTCTCTGTATTGAAGAATTACAGGTTACGCTCCCAATATATAAAATCTTCACCCTGTTTCCAGATGGATGAAAATCCACGAGACAACAGATTTGAACTATACACGTATGAGATCAATTATCTGAAACCCGTTATCCAGAAAGCTCTGAATTACAGAAAGGCTGTTTCCCAAAGACTCCATTTTAATAAATAATC
Source organism: Xenopus laevis (assembly GCF_017654675.1). Taxonomy (NCBI): domain Eukaryota; kingdom Metazoa; phylum Chordata; class Amphibia; order Anura; family Pipidae; genus Xenopus; species Xenopus laevis. The sequence goes on from NC_054373.1 coordinate 149,171,928, forward strand.
CAAATAAATAATCGAAAGGTTTAAAATTTATTTTCATTTTTCTCTGTAATAATAAAACCGTAGCTTGTACTTGATCCAAACTAATATATAATTAATCCTTATTGAAAGCAAAATCAGCCTATTGGGTTTATTTAATGTTTACATAATTTTTTAGTAGACTTAAGGTATGGAGATCAAAATTACAGCAGAATGCATTATCTTGAAAACCCCAGGTCCCGGGCATTCTGGATAACAGGTCCCATACCTGTAGTTGGAAACCATGTAAATAGTTAGTGACCACATCCTAAAAATGCTGAATAAAACAGAATTTTATCACTTATTTTATATCTTAAAACTGCAGTTAGCTCAGTATTTTTTTCCCTAGGCAGTTTAAAAAACTTTAGGTAAGCTAAGTATGACTCAGGGATGGTATCATCATAAGGTTTTATCAGTTGCAAGTTATTAATATAACAGGCTTAAAAATGATATCACAAAATCATACTACGCTTATGGCTATTTAGATAAGACTGATAAGCAAGACACACCAATAAGTGTATATAGACGTGAGCATAAATTGAGTACTAAAATATTTGTCTGTGACAAGATAAAACACAAATGTGAATGTTCAAAATATTTTGGGCAGCTTATGCTTTTATATGGTCTACATTACAGGAGCAAATTAGCAGTTGCAAAGAGAAGCCACAATTGACCTGTTGGGAGAAATTAGATGACTTCCATATGTCCCTTTATCCAGTTACTTGATTGGTTGTAACTGCAGTAGCACCCCCTATTTAAGGTTTTTCAGGAATCCAGAAAAAGTGTAACATCAGAAAAATTATTTCAAGGAAACTTCCAAAATGCAATTCTTTAGTGCATTAGTGACAAGGATTAAGCAGTAAAACATTTGGAAGACCTCTCTGAAAGTCCGATGCACAGCTATTACAGTGAGAAATTTTAGATGGTGGAGGTGCAAGACATTCACAGAGGACAAGCATTCATTTTTAGTAAGACGAGGACAATATTTGAGTAGCAAAATGTTTTAAAATCAGATGTAAAATCAGGGGAAAGCACCTATAGGAATGTATTCAAATTGGTGAGATCATAAAAAGATGTCATATGCGGAAAATTAAATTCGAAGTTTCACTGCATTAATTATACATAATAAAGTCATGCATCTTTTTGACTGGTCCATGTCCTCTCTATTAAACATGGACCAAATTCTCATGTGTTATTACCAAACTTAAGTTTGCATACAATAAATATATTTTCTGATTTATTTGATTCAAAACCTATTTGGATATCTTGTCAGGCATCTGCCCTTGCAATTGTATGGGTTGTATACATCACCTACCGCCTGTGGCTCATAAATCTAAGATTAAGTTATTATAGAGCTGGCCATGTGAAATACTAAATTAAATATCTGACTCATATTGTTGAGAATTGTGTTGAATGCTTTATTACACAGTGCATAAAGCAGAAACTTGCCTAGAGGCTCCTAAGGGTCGTCTGTCAGTTTTCCATTGCTACTAATATTTTACATTTAAGCAGTCACACTTCTGGCTTTAGATTCCACAGACATTATCATACGAATCTATGGCAGAATTAATGAAATAAGTAGTGTAAAAAATTAGGAATAAAGAGCATAGGGCTAGTAACACCAGAACAGCATTGCATAAATACAATTTTAAATTAATCTGTAATGTAAAAAATCATACTTTTAATGGAAATTCTTTGTTATTTGGGGGTTTGCTTTTTTGCCTCTAGTCTAAATGATTGAGTCAAACAGAATCTCTATTCAAAATAACATCGGTTCAAAAAGAACCATCGGTTCAAAAAGAACCATCGGTTCAAAAAGAACCATCGGTTCTGGTTCAGATCTGTTGACTGGTCACCTTTTTCTTTAAAGCTAGCAATATACAGGTAGATCTACTGATTTGGCAGATGAGTTTGGGGAAGGAAAGAGAAAGGATGGAAAGAGAGAGGGGAGTGACTGGGAAGTAGTATGTATTAGTGAATGGATCTGGTGGGCGAATTCAAGCCATGGAGTCTAGATATTTGTCAAATTTACTCAGGCATCCTCTGGGGAGATAAGTGAGCTTGTACAGTTCCATCTGTGAGTTTATTAAGAGAATCCATGTTTTGAGTTATGGAGGTGGTGGAACCATCCAGTGCAGGGCCACCGTCTTTTTGGCATACAATAAGAGCAGTTTCATTAGGTGTCTAGCATATACTGTGGCCACTGGGGAGTCAACAGACCTCATAGGAATGTGCCACGGCTTAGTACCTGTGGGAGAGCCAATTCTACGGCCATAACATTTGGGTTTATCACATTAACCACTGGTCTAATCATTGTTAAACATTAGGGGGCGTGTTCAGAGCCATTGGGAGAGATATCTACTCCCTTGATGGGATTTTTACAGCCTTCCTGGCCAAAATATGGCAATCCCAGATCAAATATTGGTAAGAGCAGATCCCAAATCTGTTTTGTTTGTCCATGTCTTATATTTATAGTTTAATTGGTTATTGGGTATTGGTTATTTTATAGTGTTAGAATTGTTATTTTTCTGTCCCCTATACTTGGTATCACTGGATCATTTTGTATAAAAAACAGTCTCACCATTTATGCCATGTAGACTACATGGGTTAAAATGTTAAAAAAGGACTTTTATTATTTAAGGTTCCTAAGATATTCCCTTCCCAGTGATCTCAGTCACCATCTTGGAAATGCTTCCATCTACACCCTACCCGACATTACATACTTGTAGGGCATTAGAGGGTCGCAAAGACAAGCAGGCCTCCCTCTCGACCCATTGCTTTGATATAACTTTATATAGATATATATTATTTGAAAAAATGTATAATTATGTCCGTCATAGTGACGAAATACGCAAATGAAAAATTACAATATATTTCAAAAGGGACTTTGCAGTGTCCACTTTATAACTTTCTCTTTCTTCCAGGTGAATGTAGCATAAAGCTAAAAAAGCATGTGCCTTCTGATGTTTTGTTGGTTTATCTATTCATTCCGGCTCTCTATTTTGAAATTCAGTCTGTAGTGTATTAAAATTTCATTATATGCACACTCCGACCTGACTTGTCTAGTCTAGTACCAGCACTGCCTTCTCCTTTGCAGTTCATCTAGGTTTCAGCTGTGTTTCTGCCGTTTATTTCTATGCTATTGGCATAAACAGGCACCGCTGCAAAAAAAGCCCTTAAGCAGTCCATACCCACGCCTACTGACTCTCTCCCTGGTCTGGCTTTTGTGCGCTCAACCTCATAGTTACAGATACAGGGAATTATGTCTTTAGAAAACAGCAGGCTGATGCTTGGGGCAAAAATTAGCAGTGCTGATATAAGCAGACTGTACTGAAGCGTTGAGTATTGAATTTAACAAACAAACCATGTAATTCCTTAGCCCGCTTCCCAGTTCTCTTAATTGTAACTCTTTCTGCTCCTGCTCAACAACTTGAGCTATTCGGTAATGACATAATACTCTAGTTTGGAGGTAAATGTTCATTTTCTGCATGCAAGACTTCAGCAAATGCATGGAATTGTCACCTGCAATAAGATTTGTCTGTAATTTTTCCCTATGCAATCTGCAATCTAAAGATAAGATTGTAAACTGTCCATGCTAATTAGCCATTGTCATACGATTACACTTCCTTCATATAAGTGACAATTATTGCATACATACAATCATATGGAATGGGTACATTTTCAGAACGATATATATTTTTTCAGAATACAGTGTTTTGGTTGATGAAGTCAACACATCAATTTTTCAGTTATGTAAAAGTAGTTAAAGGGTTTCCTTGAACAAAAATGAAAACTTATTCTTACACTTTCCAGTATCGTTTAACTCCAAATTATTAATGTTTTAGGCAGTATGTATCTGGTTTACATTCTATGGACTCCTAGTTCTGACTCCATCCGCAACATCCGCAAAGCCAGCTAGACCTGGAGGAGATCTGGCTCCAAATAACCAGTAACAGACTGAAAAATGAATAGGAGTGGGTCTGAATAGAATTAAACGTCATGCAAAAACAATCTCACTACAATTAAAAAAAAATGTAACCTCAGAATGAATCTATTTGCTTAGTTGGTGAGAATTACTGACTCTGGTAACTAGATGACATGTAATAAATTTAAGATACCAAAAGAGGAACTAAGGGTTTATTTCCTTCATCCTATACAGGTGTTTGCACAGCCCTGCCAAGTCTTCTTGGGTCAGGAGGAAACCTTTTTACTTACATGCCAATTGGTTTCAGAGACTGACAGGCTGTTCCATCATCTTCAGTGCTCTGCCATTTGCTAATTAGACTTGTAACAGTAGATCGTTCACAGTAACCTTAGTATAGGGAGGCTGTTGGGTTTCACATCCATCTCTGCAATATCCAGGAATCAAATAACAGTAGGATGAGAGTGGGGGCTGGTGTGTCTTTTTTTAGTTGATGATAAAATCATTATATGTTATTCAGGAAATACATACTTGCATTTCCAAAAAAAGTGTTAGGGCTAAAGCTGGTGAGGGGGTGGGGGGAGAACTATATAATTAGATTCTCCTCAAAATAATAATAATAATAATACTATTAATGTAGAATTGAAAAAGTTCTTAGCATTGCGTTTGTCTTCTTCAGTATATTTCAGCATTCCTCTAGAAGTGGGAAAGGCCTATAGGATCATGAAGCAAATGTTAGAAAAGGCTTATAATGAGAAAAAAAGAGGACTATCCAACCTATGGCCCCTCAAGCTGCTGCTGAAATACAAATAGCAGCATCTGTCATGGTTTATCGGTGAGTGCTGAGAGTTGAAATTTACCAGCAACACTGATACAACATGTCACTATCAAGATCTTACACTCATGTTGCCATCTTGCCCTACTATATCTTCACCTTCCTTATCCAACTGGTGCTTTCTGTAATTCACCGCTCTTTAGATCCACTTTAAAGCTATCAGTCTAAATCAGGGTCTTATAGATCCAATAACTCTAATCTATCACTCAGCATATGTTACATTTATAGAAATGTTGCAGGAGTCCATGTTCGTGCTGTCTGCTGCTGGTATAGTATAGCCCCTGTCCTGGACCTTTAGTTGATCAGCTATGAACAGCCTGTAAATTATATCTTTCTAAACTGTGCTTAGTGATGTCATCAGTTACAATTAGTCCTGAGTGATGCCATTTCTGTCACATGACTCAATAAAATTTGTGTATTATAATAAATAATTGACCCCCTATTGTGAAATATGAGGATATTAGAAGTCTCCTCTGAGTTCCATGGCCTGTATAAAAGAGATTGGTCTTTGTTCTCGTGCTTTTATATGGTCATGGAACTCCTTGGTGACTTATAATATCCTTATTTTACAATAGGGGCTATATTATTCACTGTATCTTCCTCTAAATATGTTACCCACTTCTGTCTCTCGTCCTCCTTTTGCCTACTTTATTTCACCTCCACTTGTCTTGCCAAGTCACCATTAAAGAGAATAGCCAGGTTTCATCTTACTTCCTTCGAGCATCTTTCCATTTAACATACTGTATACACTGCAGTGCTGGAGAATACTTCATAACAAAAAAAAATGACAATTATCAGCAATAATATAGACATTGGTGATTGTCGCATTCAAGGGATGGTTCATCTGTGGCTGCGTTGCTTTAACTGCCAAATCCCTCTTCTCTGTTGTTAGCAAAATTCCATTAAGCGTGTAATCTGCCTTTGGGGTTTCATGCCCTAAATGCATTACTTAGCATTTGTAGCATTAAATTTATGATCACTGTTTCTTATCTGTTTCTCAAAACTGTCATTGGTTCTTTGTATTAGCAGGAAGAGCAGCCCTCATCCAATTCTTTGTGTCTCCGGCAGAAATACACAGATTGCCTCCTAGCCCAGTAGCAGCATTACCTGATGAGTAAATGAAAGAGGACAGCTATCAGCCCTGATCCCTGGGGTACCCCACAAGTGTCAGTTCCTCCTTGTGAAGGCATGCCAATGATTAAGGCATTAAGATGATACTTGCTTATTTTGAAATCCAATCCTTTCACTAAGCTAATTCTCAAGTGATACAGTTTATACGTCAGTGGTGTATTGTGTATAATGCTTACTGAAACCAAAAACAGCAGTACCCTCGATTTAACTATTCTTTCACATTAGTTGCTCAGTCAGAAACAGCAACTGTATTTGAGTTAAATGGGGTAAATGCGTTTTGTTTTATGGGGACTTTTTTTATCGTAGTTCCTCTATAATATTATGATGTAAGTCTTTGTATAATACAAGCAAATAAAGCGAAGGCCTATTTTCATGTTGAGATACTAAACAACCAAATTGGCAGTTTCAGAAACATTTATTGGTTACCAATAATTTTAAATGAGAAAAGTTTCAAACTACACCGTATGACAATAGGTGCACCAAGTACCAAATGGTCCCCATGCTCTGCCCTCCTTATATTATTTTATCAGAGGAGGTATTTTATGTCATTAACATATGCAATTCATTCATGTACAGATATACAAGGTCATAATATAGATTTATACCAGTGGTTCACTGCAGGCTGGTGCACAGGTCTGGACTCCCTTAGGCCCTTTAGAATTTGCAACAGCTTCCAGGCTCAGGTACAAAATACAGAGTGCACAAACTAAAAAGGAGTCCCTGGAATTGAGAACACCTGGCTTGAGGAGGTGTTACTTCCAGTGTTCTGTTTGTGTGTTGCACCCACACATAACTTGAACCTAATGAATATGACAAAAGCTTACCACCGTCTGCACTGGTAGCTTTGTAGCACACACTGACCATTACACCGAAATTCTACTGCAAACACTGCATATTGGCTTTGCAATTGGTCTGTGTACTGTATATGCAACTTGCATTTATGTTCAGCGGTGGATTTAAAAATCAGTGGGACAGGTTTGAAAATCCAGTTAGATAAGAACTAAGCAGGTCCGGGCCAAGTAGTTTTTGTGCCCTAGAAAATACTACCCAAACACAAATTAAAGGCTGCTAAAATACTCACGCTTTACCCCTGTCTAACCTGTGACCGTAAACAGGGAGTCCCACATTCAATTGTTAAAAGAGTTGGGGAGCAACATAAGCTCTAACAACATTTCTGGGTGATGCCAAATGACGGCTGTTATTGGCTATTAAGCAGCCCCTGTGTAGACTGTCAGCCTACAGAAGGCTCTGTTTGGCAGTACCTCTGGTTTTTATGTAACCAAAACTTGCCTCCAAGCCTGAAATTCAAAAATAAGCACCTGTTTTGACGCACTGGAAGCAACATCCATGGGGTTGGTGAGAAACATGTTGCTCGGGAGAGACTGGTTGGACTACATCCATAAACCATTCTGCTCACACATCTATTTCCCTCCACTGCTGCCTCCTATTGTCTGCTGTTCACTAAACAGTAGTCACATGCACAACCTCTAATGCTTACCCCTAGTTTCATCCCTGTATCAAACTGTTGATGTGGTCCTGTCCAGAAGGCTTGCCATAGTAAAAACTATAGATTTTTATTGTGATTACAATTGCCAAAACTACATGAACACAGGGAAGAGACTTAGGGTCAGGGCACACAGGCAGATTCAGGGAGATTAGTCGCCCAGCGACAAATCTCCTCTTTTTCGGGGCGACTAATCTCCCCCCGAACTGCCTCCCCTGCTTTCCCGCTGGCTTAAATGTCAATTGTCGGCCGGATGGTACTCTGCGCAATTCATTTTCCGAAGTCGCACAAAGTTTCCTTGTGAGGCCATTTCGGGCGACTTCAGAAAACAAATCGCGCTGAGTGCCACCCCGCAGGTGATTTACATTTTAGCCAGCGGGAAGGCAGTTTGGGGAGATTAGTCACCCCGAAGAAGAGGAGATTTAAGAGGAGACTAATCTCCCTGCAACTTTCCAATATACATTTAAAAAATTATAATTTCCATAAATATCATTTCTGTTGAAAACCGTGTCTGCCAGGTTGTTTATATTCTTTATATATATCTATATAATACACAAAAGCTATGAATATCCTGTAAATTATATCCTTATAAACGGTGAGTTCTGATGTCATCAGTTATAAACGGTGAGTTCTGATGTAATTTCTGTCACATGACTCACTGAAATTTGTGTATTATAATAAATAAAGTACCCCCAGTTGTAAAATATGAGGATATTGGAAGTTACCTCGGAGTTCCATGACCTGTATAAAAACACTCGGCCTTCGGCCTCGTGTTTTTATATGGTCATGAAACTCCTCGGTAACTTATAATATCCTTATATTTTACAAGAGGGGGTACTTTATTCACTATATACAGTATATTCTTACTCCTGAACAATGTAGCAGAAATTGGCTGATTGACAAGAGATGACATGACATTTGCTACAGTGTTTTAAGAAATCAGAAAACAGAAAAAGATACACAAATACTGCCTTCAGTTGCAAGTACATGTTCGGGTATGGGATCTATTATCCAGAAACCTGTTATCCAGAAAGCTCCCATAGACTCACAAAATAATCCAAATTTTCTGTAGTAATAGAACGATCTCTTGTACTTGACCCAAACTAAGATTTCATTAATCCTAATTGGAAGCAAAACCAGCCTATTGGGTTTATTTAATGTTTACATGATTTTCTAGTACGAAGATCTGAATTACAGAAGGATTCATTATCCAGAAAACCCCCAGGTCAAGGTAATTCTGGATAACAGGTCCCATATCTGTACAAAGAACTTTAAAACCATTAAACTTTTGTGATTTGTTTATCATGGGAAGTTGCTTATAATTATGAAGTCTTACACATTACATAATAAAATAATGGAATTATTATTCCTCACTTTGGTTTGTCTGCAGCATTGGGGCACTGGGAGGTAGTATTTGATTCTTACCATTGCTCTAAGCTTTTCATTAGTGCATAAACACTTTGGTAAGTAAGAGAGCTGTAACACACATTAACCTTCACTCCGTCTCCCTCCCCTACAGTGTGCCTCCCATATCAGCCAATGATTCATTCTCCATATGTGACAGATTGAGTCAATGGCAGGAATAGTTGTCGCTATGTTGTTAACCTTTTCACAGCTAAACAAATAACCACGGCTTTTTGATGAAGGGCCAAGATTACTACACAGGGAAGCAAATTATACAGTGATAATGAGATCTCCTAAAAACTGGGAAAGGAAAAAAGAGCAGTACATTATGATACCAACCTAACATGTGCCGGATAGCGGTGTTTATGTGGCACTGGTATAAACAGGACATTTTTTGAGTTTTCTGTAGGGACCAAATATTTTACCTGTGCGGGTTTTGGCAGCTGAGGGGTTAACTGCTATGAACACACTGGGTTGTTTTTTTCCCAGCTGTAAACTAATCATATATTGAAATTCATTCAAATGAACATTTAATGAGGAAATTATAGGTTTACAAGGCTTTTAGTAGGCAGCCTGATTTCAACTTTGTGGTATTTTAGTCTCAATAATTCTCATCTGCTAGAGGCAGACAGTGGGAATCTTTAACACATTAAGGGCTATCTCCAGTGCTTATAAAAGTATGAGACTTTGCTGGAGTACATCTGTACACTAGTTTCTCCAATAGATACACTCATCAGTGACTTTGCTAGTATTTATGTGGCAATGTATGGATCAGTAATTACAAATCAGTACACTCTATTTAATACTGTACCATTAATTCACAATTTCTATCTATTTGCTAGCAGTCATGTTCCGTCTTTAGCCCTCCACGAATCTCCTTATAATATACAGCATATCATTGTAATACATAAGAGCCATGAATATCCTGCAAATGATCTTATGATCAATGATAAACACAGTGCTTAATAATGTCATCAATTAAAGTCAGTGCTTAGTGATGTCATTTGTGTTACGTGATTCACTGAAGCTCGAGTATTATATAAAATAATGTACCCCCTGATGTAATATATGTATAAAGATATTGGATGTCAACTTCCGTGATCTGTATTATATGGTCATGGAACTCCTTGGTGGCTTATAATCAGTGCTCTAGGCAAACCAGCCAATTATGTTGCCCCCTCTACATGCGCGCGCACAAACAAGCTCTTGCACATGTGCAGACCAGCGCACATACGGGAGATGGATGCGCATGCATGGAGTAGTGCAAGCAACTGGAATTGGTTGGGGCAATCCGGGCCTGGCGCCCCTCCAACTTTGCACCCTAGGCACGTGCCTCTTCTGCCTATCCCTAATTTTGGCCCTGCTTCTGCTTATAATATCCTTATATTTTGCAAAAGGGTCATTGTTCTTTGTATAAATGAGGCTTAGTGATGTCACTTGTTATGCAAATATTGTACCCCACTACAGGTATGGGACCTGTTATCCAGAATGCTCTGGGTTTTCCTTGTAAGGGATCTTTCCATAATTTGGATCTCCAAGGTTGGGGTTTTTTTCTCTGGAAAAAAGGTGCTTGCGAGGGGACATGATTACACTTTACAAGTACATTAGAGAACATTATAGACAAATAGCAGGGGACCTTTTTACCCATAAAGTGGATCAATGTACCAGAGGCCACCCCTTTAGACTAGAAGAAAAGAACTTTCATTTGAAGCAACGTAGGGGGTTCTTCACAGTCAGGACAGTGAGGTTGTGGAATGCACTGCCGGGTGATGTTGTGATGCTGATTCAGTTAATGCCTTTAAGAATAGCTTGGACGATTTTTTGGAGAGACATAATATCAAAGGCTATTGTGATACTAAACTCTATAGTTAGTATAGGTATGGGTATATAGAATTTAATTAAAAGTAGGGAGGGGTGTGTGTATGGATGCTGGGTTTTCATTTGGAGGGGTTGAACTTGATGGACTTTGCCTTTTTTCAACCCAATTTAACTATGTAACTATGTAACTATATGTCTACTAAGAAAATGATTTAGACATTAACGGGGTTATTTACTTAAGATAAGAATACATCAACTGTAACAAATAGGAATGGAATGTGAGCCAGACAACATCCCATTCTCATTGTAACAAGCAAACTAGTTCAGGCAACTGTTGCAACAGTGTATCTAAAACATAATTTCTAATCTTAGTTGCAATAAAAACCTCTCCAGCACAGCCAACAAAGACTCACAGCATATTCAAATCATAGCTGTGCAGGACCATGTCCCTAAAATAACATTTAATTAAAAACTAGTGCATAGAGTGGATAGGTGGTGGATATTCTGGATTAGTCAGTAAAAGATTCTAATATCAGTGATGCTAATCTAGCGTTATGTGGGTTCGTAGTACAGCTCCGGTCACCATTGGTGCCCACCCTTGCACCCCTCCCTTCTCAGACACCCTGCCTAGCTATGTTGGGAAGAGTGGGAGCTATCCACGCCACCTTCCACCTACGCCGCCTTACGCGTTTCGCTGCCTAGCAGCTTCGTCAGAGGCATAAGTGCTGGTCGTGCTCCACTTTCAAATGGGCAAATATCCATTGCGCCTCACATTGTATTAACTTTCTATTGATATCCCCAATTCTGGTTGTAGATTTGATGTGTTCCACACCAGTGAATTTTATCACTGATGTGTTGCCATTATGGAATTGATTAATGTGAATGGCTACTGAGGTGTTTCTTTTATGTAGCACATCAACTATATGCTCCAACGCTCTACGTCTAAACTCCCTTTTTGTTTTTCCGACGTAGTTTTTGCCACATTCACAATTCATTATGTATATGATAAGTTATTAATATAATAGGCGACTTTAGTGCTGAACATGAGGAAATTAAATTAATCCTCAAAAAACATTGGCACTTTTTAGAACAGGATGAGGATCTCAAAAAGGTGTTAGGTGAAAGACCGTCACCTTTAGGCGTAGTAAGAATCTGAAAGATAAATTAACTCAGAGCCATTATAGTAGCACAACAAAATCAACTTGGCTGACCAATAAAACTAAAGCGTGCCCCTGGATAAATAAAACAAACAAGGTAGATCCGATATTAAAGAATACACTATCAAACATTTTATAAACTGTAAGACAACAGGGGTCATATACATTATGAATTGTGAATGTGGCAAAAACTACGTCGGAAAAACAAAAAGGGATTTTAGATGTAGAGTGTTGGAGCATATAGGTGATGTGCTACATAAAAGAAACACCTCAGTAGCCAATCACATTAATCAATTCCATAATGGCAACACATCAGGGATAAAATTCACTGGTGTGGAATACATCAAATCTACAACCAGAAATGGGGAAAGTTATTACAATGTGAGGCGCAATGGATATACTGGTTAAGAAGTAAAGCCCCTAACGGATTAAATGAAGGATTTACCTTCACACCTTTTCTTTAATGGAAATTTACAGGCATCAATTTCAGGGGTGGGGATAACCTTTTTTCACGTTTCGAATATTAAACATGTACCATACTGCTATGTAAAATACATAATAACTGTATTTAAATATTATAAAAGTTAATCTCCATTTTTTAATATGTATTCCACTACTTCCAGGGCATAGATTACGCTCATACTAAATTACTGACAATTAATTGTCACTTTGACGATTTGGGCACTAGTAAAGGGCGATCCTATTTAATAGCAAGGCATTCCACATAGCACCATAACTAAGTACATGCCAGCATTGAAATACATGAAGTACTGCCAAAGTGCATGCAATGCTGGGGAATGAAGCAGGTGACACGCTCTTCCGCCAACACTGTGAAAGACTGACGGTGGCTAACCAGAAGTGACGTCCGACCCACATCCGAAATCAAGTGGCACGAAGACGCCAACATTTGCCCATTTAAGATGGAAAGTGGAGTGTGGCCAGCACTTATGCCCCTGACGAAGCTGCTAGGCAGCGAAACGCGTAGGGGGGCGTAGGTGGAAGGTGGCGTGGATAGCTCCACTCTTCCCAACATAGCTAGGCAGGGTGTCTGAGAAGGGAGGGGTGCAAGGGTGGGTACCAATGGTGACCGGAGCTGTACTACGAACCCTCATAACGCTAGATTAGCATCACTGATACTAGAATCTTTTACTAACTAATCCAGAATATCCACCACCTATCCACTCTATGCACTAGTTTTTAATTAAATGTAATTTTAGGGACATGGTCCTGCACAGCTATGATTTGAATATGCTGTGAGTCTTTGTTGGCTGTGCTGGAGAGGTTTTTATTGCAACTAAGATTAAAAGTTATGTTTTAGATACACTGTTGCAACAGTTGCCTGAACTAGTTTGCTTGTTACAATGAGAATGGGATGTTGTCTGGCTCACATTCCATTCCTATTTGTTACAGTTGATGTATTCTTATCTTATATAGTTTTATTGCTAACTTGTGGGCAAACTGCTGCTGCAAAACAGGTTCTGCTCCAAACTTACACTATATGGTTATTTACTGAACTCAGAATGCAAAAATCACATAAAATTCATGATTTTTATAAAATCTGACTTTTAAAAAATCACGTTTTTTTCGGAATTTATTAAACCCCGAGGACGGAAAAGTCTGAATCTGAAAATCCAGCATCTCGGACCTGTCAAGGTTGCACATAAGTCAATGGGAGAAGTCCCAATGATTTTTTGATGTGCGCTGGGTTTAATGCAATACCCAGTAGTTTTCAGAGTTTTCGGGTGAAAATTCCGAAAAAAACATGAAAATCTTGAAAATCGGATGAAAAATCTTATAAATCAGATATACAAACCGAAAAATCTTGAAAATCTGATTTTTTTCCCGCAAAGCAAATTTTCGGGAAAATGTAATAATAAATAAGCATAAAAAACCTGAGCAGATTTGATGGGAGTTTGTAGCAGAAAATATTGAGAAATATTGAAAAATAACCCCCTAAGTAAACCTAAAATGATTGTTTTGCTTCCAATACGGATTCATTATATGTTAGTTCAAGTATCAAGATCAAGTACAAGGAACTGTTTCATTATTACAGAGAAAAAGGAAATCATTTTTTTTTTTAATTTCAATCATTTTATTAAAATGGAGTCTAATAGGGGTATATTTATCAAAGAGTGAAGTTAGAGATCGTCACAGTCCTCTAGAATGAAATTCCGCCACTCTCCATCCATTTCTATGGGATTTTCAATGGTGTATTAATCAAAGTATGAACTTTCACCCATTGATAAATACTCTTTTAAAAATCCCATAAAAATGGAGAGTGGCAGAATTTCACTCTAGAGGACTTTGATGATCTCTAACTTCACTCTTTGATAAATGGGAGATACCTTTCCTTTCGACCTTTCTGGGGTAATGGGTTTCTATATAATGCATCCCATACCTGTACCTTAAAATTTAAGATTAGATCTCTTATAAAAGTACTTGGCCTGCAAACTCTTTACTCTTATATGGTCATGGAACTTTGATATCCTTATGTTATACATTAGCAGCTACATTTTACCTGGTTTATTTTTTTTTTAAACCTGTTACTGTTGATAAAGATTATAAAGAATTCTTGAAAATAATATTCAGAGCCACAAGGTAAATATTCATAGCTTCCTGATATCCCCGTGTCCTTCTGTATATGCCAGTTCTTTGTGTTTCGCAGGTAGGATGAAGCATCTGCTTCCTTTTAATAAAAGCCTCACATGCCAGATGTCTCCATACATAGGAAACACAAGCACATCTGTTTCTCTGCCTTGACCCCTCACCGTGCTTTAGAATGTGGATTTTTTCTTGTTTTGGGGTGGAAAATACACACTCTAATAAACACTTCCCCGCTGAGCCAGTTGATTAATACAGTTTGTAGTCATCATGTAGTAACCATTGAAAGATGAAGAAAAAATATATACAATGGTGACTTTGTTATCAAAGACCTGTAGAGATACATAAAGCTACAAAAACATGCCAAGATTTCATGTTATTTCACCACTTTTATATTTATTTCATGTTTACATTATTTTCTGGTAGACTTAGGGGCACATTTATCAAGAGTCGAAGTGAATCCGAGGGAATTTTCTAAGTTAAAAAAATCGAAATTCAAAGTAATTTTTTGAATACTTCGACCATCAAATAGGATACTACGACTTCAAATTTACTTCAACCTCGATTTAGAAGTAAAAATCGTTCAACTATTCGACCATTTGATAATCGAAGTACTGTCTCTTTAAAAAAAACTTCGACTTCAATATTTCGCCAACTTAAACCTGCCGAAGTGCTATGTTAGCCTATGGGGACCTTCCAGAGCAATTTTCTAAGTTTTTTATATTCAAAGGAAAACCGTACGATCGTATGATAAAATCGTTTGAATCGTACGATTCGACCGATCAGAATACGATCATACGATGAATAAAATCCTCCCACTTCGAATTCGAATGTCGGAGGATTCTATTCGATGGTCAAATTTCGAAGTATTTTCCACTTCATAATTTGACCCTTGATAAATCTGCCCCTTAAGGTATGAAGATCCAACGGAAAGATCCAAGTTCCCAGCCATTCTGGTTAACAGGTCCCATACCTGTAGTAATCTCTATGCCTTTGTTGGTCAGTATCTTTGTTTAATCTACATTTTTATGCATACGCCATCTTTTGTACAGCACTGTGGAATATGTTGGTGCTTAATAAATATTTTTAATTGTAATTTATACAAAATGCTTGACCCACCACCAAAGTTTTGCATAAGGTTCATGGCACAGGCAACATATTCTCGCCCTCGTCTCTCAGCTTTCAGAGAACGGACTGAATCCATCTGAGGAGCATGTGATTCGTTTTAATGGAAGCCCACTGGTGACAGGCATTTCCCAGGCATATTTTCTGGCCTTAATCTGCTTGTCCATTAAAACTAATAACAAGCCTTGTTGGGAGATTTTGGCACCTCTCTTTTGGTGGAGTATATGTTGCATGGACCATGAGCATAACATTTGCATGACCAGTCTCAGCTGACCCCTCACTAGTACTGGATGTTTTTAAGCCCACCTTGTTCCACCCACTGCCCAGTCCTGAATCTAAGAGCTATAAATAACAGTTTCAGTGCGGGGTGGGGAAGAGAGGATGAGCAGCACTCGGGATCAGTCAATTTTTTCAGTTTCTTGGCCCTGGCTACAGCAAACAGATCAGCAAAGGCTTCTGGATAATCAATTACTTGACTGTAGACATTCAGGTACATAATAACTAATTTTTTTTCTGATTTGCAAGTGTGATTTGCAAGTGTGATTTGCAAGTGTGATTTGCAAGTGTGATTTGCAAGTGTGATTTGCAAGTGTGATAGCTGACTGGGAGGCCTACTGTGTTTTCTTGAAGCCAATGTTAATGGCAGATGATATCTTCGTAATTTTATTTTAAAAAAAATTCTGTTATGATCAGATCATGAGCAATTTGACCTCACACTTGGATGGCCAGCTTTTCCTGGTCTGGTAGATCTGGCCTAGAGTTTGAATAGTGAGATAACACTGATGGCGCAGTGAGACGGCAGCTTTAAAAAATATATAAAGACAGAGCTTATCAACAAGCAGAATCAGACTTAGACTGAATATTTTTTATTGGGACCCCTCACATGCCATATTCATGTATTGTCTGCCTTGAACAGACAAGTTAGCTGATTTGGTTTATTCTGGGCCAAATGACCCATCCACCAATCTGCAAACTCATGAGGCCTATGTACAGGAAACATAAATATGTTTCATCTTTGTACCCTCCTATAACTCTTTGTGGATCCGCTCAGTAATTCAGGTGTATTTGTCCTACAATCTCGGGCTGACTCCTTCTGCTATTTCCAGGGCAGTCAGATTTTAGAAGAGACATAACAGTAACCTCTGACCTTGAAACAGAAGACAACGTATAGAAAACTGATAAACCTATGTTCATCGGGAAAAATCTCAAACTTTTTTCTTTTTTAAATATTCTTAGTTACTTCAAACTTCTTGAATGGAAAAAAGTGCTAACCAAACAAAAAGTTATAAATAATTGATTGCAATATTTTTTATTGCCTATGAACACAATTTGCAGCCAAAGTCAATCATGAGGTTGCATGTTTGATGGCCCTCTTCTTTTGTTCTGCCTTGGATCAATTAAGAGTTAAACTCTGTATTTTCCCGAAGGCATTCAACCCATTTTTAAAACAAATCTATATGTCTGCTAGCACAAACACTTCAGAGAGAGAATTCAACATCTTCACAGTATTCTCCTATAATGTATTCTGCTCCGATGCTGCCCTAGGCACCGGACCTCTTCGAACCCGATGGTGCACACGTTAGCGGAAGTCACAACGTACCATAAATGCTTGTGACGTCACTTTCCGATACCCACTAAAGTCCGTGTACAAGGAATTTCTGGTGCAGGATTGGGATCTGTTATCCAGAATGCGTGAGACCTGGAGTTTTTCAGGTGAAGGGTCTTTTTGTTATTTGGATCTCCATACATTAAGTCTATTAAAAAAATAATTTAAACACAATAAGGAATAATTATATATTAATTGGGATCAACTACAACATACCATTTTATTACTACTCAGAAAAAGGAAATTGTTTTAAAGAAAAATTTAATTATCTAATTAAAATGCAGATAGCGTTTTTCTGGATAATGGATCCCATACCTGTATCCCATGCTTGAGAATCAGTTTTGTACAATGCAAAACCACTTCAGTCTTTCCACACATAAACAAGGCATTCAGTCATCTGTATATATGAGGCTGGGGATGATAATGCTGATTTTCCATTTTTTGAGTGAGCCTTGGGAAAGGGATACTTATAGCACGACAGATAAATGAAACTGGTAGTTGCTATTCCCAAACTCTAATTTGCTTATCTTCAGGGCATTGATCAATGGCAAAGTCTAACAAGTTTTTTATTTTCATTTAAACTTTTTGTTTCAGTGATCTGCTAATTTACAGTTTATAACTGTAGACTCTGACTGTGATATGGACATCTCTGGCCTTCTTCTTTCAAGGGATTATGATCAAGCTAATTGCGTATTTTACATGCTGCAGAGCTCTGCCATTGATCTGATTTTCTCTGTTTGTCATTGTACAGCAAAGGCCTTATTTTCTGTCTCTTCTGGCCAGGGTTTGACACTTAATGATTCTTTAGATTCTCTTAATTCAGTGTTGAGACCTGAATGTATTACTTCTTAAATATCTTTCATTGATAATCCTTTATTAGCTGTTAATAGAATGCCAAATCTTTTGTCTTGTTAGACTTATGAATATTCCAGCCAAGCTTTTGTCACCAAATGCTCAACTCAAAGGCCAAAGAATCAGGATATAAATTGATATGAACGCATGTAATTGTAACTAGTTGCTGTCTATTATTTAAAATAATTCAGCAAAAAGTCAGTGTATAAGCCATATCATGTGTTAAATTGTGAACTTTATATTTGTTTGTCTGAAAATATATGTGTGTGTGTGTGTGTATATATAGTCAAATACAAGAGTCCTCTGCACTCAACCCATTATCAATATATTTAAGACAGAGACATTTTATGCAGGTAAAACTTAGTCCCTTTGTAAAATGTATAATGAAGCAATAGAATTCTTAATGAATCAGATGAAAATTGAGCATAGGACTGGCCAGATATGGGATGACTTTGACGTAGTTGACCAGCTTAAATATATTGCAATATATGGACAAACAATCCCTGTTTTGTTTAAAGGGTAAGGCATTTTTTAGTAGCAGTATGCACAAAATGTCTCTGTCTTAAATATATTGATAATGGGTTGAGTGCAGAGGACTCTTGTATTTGACTGTATGTATTTTGTGGTCACAGCCTCATTGCACCCCCGCCTAAATAAAATACTGGTGAGCACAACTTTCCCTTGTTTTGTATATATATATATATATATATATATATACATATACAGTATATATATATATATATATATATATATATATATATATATATATATATATATATATATATAAATACATACATATTTTTAGGAATTGGAATTCAGCTATACTGTACACAGTTAAAGGGAATTAAAAGAAAACACAGCCTTTCTGCTTCTGTTGCCTGAGGCGAACAGAGAAATGCTACCTTCCCTTCAAAGAACAGAGCTCCACCATCCACTGGAAAGATACACATTTTATTGGGAACTTAGAATATTAAACTAGAAGGAAAACACACTCCTGCCACTACTCTGTGCTGAGAAGCAATTTAAAGAAATGAAAAACTAGAAAACAGTAAAATATAGAACCGATCTACTGTCCTATTTTTAAATAAATCTTATTACATTGGCCCCTAACTTATCTGAGATCTGAGCTCATATAGTGAGTGTGCTTGTGCTTTGTCCATGGGGGTTTTTACAGCGATGTTACAGTTAGATCTAATCTGAGGTTATGAGTTTAGGCTGCTTTAGTACTGTGGCATAACAAGGAGAATTCTACTAAATTCTGCTACATGGAATGAAGCAGCCAATTATTTGGAGACTAATCATCAACTCTAGAAAATACATACTTGTGCACATGCATTCAAAAATAAGAATACAATGGAAGATAAAGACCTATTTGCACTTTCGCTTTTGCACGGAATTACAGAATGCCAACCATTTAACCTACAGTATACTGTACATCAACTGGCAGCAGAAAGGTGGCCCTTTAGCAGGTATAGACAACAAGTGGCCCTCCAGATGTTGTTCATCTGCAACTTATTATTCAATTCCAAAGGCTGTAAGTGGTGCTGGTAACTGAACTATACCACAATGCCCCTGAAAGAGAATACAGTTCTGTGTATGGAGTTTCCCCCTTGAGTCTCCCTGACTTGGATGGATTCTGTTCTCAAGTTAGCCTTGGTAACTAGTACCCTGGCCTTGAGGGCAGAGCCACCTGCTTAGCTATAAGAGCAGTTCTTTGTTTTTCTGTGCTGTGGAGCGATATCTATTTGTTCCCCCACCGGTAACTCTCTTTTTACTAGTCTATAAAAACTCTATAAAAAGGTTGCTAGACCTGGACAAACCTTTATTACACTGGTGAACACAGTGGAAACCCCACGCAGGCATGAGAAAAAAAAAATACACGTTCTTTGCAGATGCCCTGGTCGGAATCAAACCCGAAAACCCTCAGTACCCCAGAACTAAGAAGCAGCAAAACTGAAGATTGTTAGCCCCATTATAGAGGTATACATCACTAGGACGCTTAGTCAATGAAAAAAACTATTAAAAAGGCCCCTATTCACTTTGAGAGTGCTTGTCTAATATGTGTTCGGTCTTTGCTTTATCTGGGATGTATTGATTATCCATTCCATTATAAATAATCATTGCTTTTTGTATTCATGGAGATTTATAAATATGTTTGGAAAGGTCGCTGTGATGATCAGAGACATTAAGCTGCACTTCTGAGGTATTAAAAATAAGGAAGATAATAAACATGCTGCTTCACCATTAACTTGGAAAGACAGTGTTTTCCACAACATTGAACATATTGAATTCCACATTAAATTAACAACACTCATTTAAATCCAGTCGTTTCTCTTTCACGAGTTAGTGAAATGCTCAGGCTTACATGGGCTGAAGATCTGACTTCTACACCATTTCTCCTGAATGCTCAGTGCAATGTGAAGTCCATTTAAATGACAATGCTTAGAGGAGATTCTTCATCATTATGTAACATAATAAAAACAGAATCCATGCGTGTTTGTAAGTTCCTAGATGTTCCAAGTTTGCTCCCTTTCCAATGAGTATGCACTTGCTTTTATCCCTAACCACCCACAAACCATTAGTGTATACTCACAACCATAAAACTTTTTTGGGGGAGTCGTTTACAATGAAGGCAAAGTTTATATAGGATCCCCCCAGCTGTTCCCCCTTTTCCAGCTATGATTCCCTAACTAAACAATGACAGGCATAGGTTTATTTATGGTGAGAACTGAAGGGGACATGGGAAGCAGATTTTAATGTAACTCCAGGAATTTAATGTAACTCCAACTACTCCCCTACTTACTGGGTGAACTATAAAAAAAAGTTTGCAGCTTTTCCACGAAAATTAGCCAATCACATGTTTCTGTTCCAGAAAACTCAACTGAATTGCAGAAAAAAAACTCGATTGTTGACTTGCTGTTGACTTCTATGACATCTCAGCAAGTGGCATAATTTAGAATTTAAAGGGTTTGTTAACCTTTGCGTTAACTTTTAGTATGATGTTGAAAGTGATATTCTGAGCCAATTTGGATTCGGTTTTAATGTTTTATTATTTGTGGTTTTTGAGTTATTTAGCTTTTTATTCAGCAGCTCTCAAGTTTGCAATTTCAGCAATCTGGTTGCTAGGGTCCAAATTACTCTAGCAACCAGGCATTGATTTGAATAAGAGACTGGAATATGAATAGGAGAGGCCTGAATAGAAAGACGAGTAATAAAAAAGACACTTGTGGCCTTACAAAGCATTTGTTTTTAGATGGGGTCAGTGACTCCCAGCTGGAAAGAGTCAGAAGACGAAGGCAAATAATTCAAAAACTATAAATAATGAAGACCAATTGAAAAGTTGCTTAGAATTGGAAACATACTAAAAGTTAACTTAAAGGTGAACCACCCCTTTAAATCTTGACAAATTGCTTTAAAAACACAATATTATTTTTTCTCTGCAGTTTTGCATGAATGTAAAGTCGCTGTTGTTTTAAAAACTCCTCATTAAAAGCTACAGTTTAAAGGAACAGTAAAACCAAAAAATTAAAGCACTCTAAAGTAATGAAAATATAATGAACTGTTCTGCTGCACTGGTAAAACTGGTGTATTTGCTTCAAAAAGTCTGCTATAGTTTATATAAATAAGCTATGTAGCCATGGGGGCAGCCATTCAAAGCTGAAAAAGGAGAAAAGGCACAGGATATGCAGTAGATAACAGATAAGCCCTGTAGCATGCAATTGTATTCTTTAGAACTTATCTGTTATCTACTCTGTATCCTGTGCTTGAATGGTTGCTCCCATGGCTACACAGCAGCTTGTTTATATAAACTATAGTTGTTTTTCTGAAGCTAAAATACCTGTTTTGCCAGTGCAGGGCACCAGTGCATTATATTGTCTTTCCATTAAAACACATACATTTTTTGGTGTTAAAGACAGATTATTTAGCACTTTTGCTTTATTTTGTTAAATAACTCCTCTGTTGTTAAATCACTTTTTTGTTTCCCCCCATTTTACAGTCCCAAAACTTGTTGGAGATTTAATCAAACTCCAGTCCCCGGATAATGTAATTTAAATTTGACTGTGTTTCAGGCAGGCTACTGCTGTAGTGTATTGGCCAAGTTCATATTAGTGGAGGTTGACTTTAAAGCCCTTAACCTTTTTGCTCAATAGAATCTTCAGAAAAGTGGGTCTGATTGCCAGTATACTAGTCCTCACAGTCAGGGTACGACTGGGCCAGATGGGCACCTTTAAAAAGACCCTCCGGCCCAGACCTGTTCTCTGCCCGAATCTGTCACCGCTGAACCCAACCTCCCATTCCTGCCCCAGTGGCTGAAAGAAAAAAGGTGCCCAGGACAGCAGCCCTGGTGGACCCCAGCCCTCCCCCCCCCCAGTCTGACCCTGCTCATAGTGATGAATCAAAGGCAATGCACAGTACAGGTATGGGATCTGTTATGAGGAAACATGTTATGCAGAGAGCTCCAAATTACAGGAAGGCTGTCTCCCATAGACTCCAAAGTAACATATAATAATCCTTATTGGAAGCAAATTTAATGTTTACATGATTTTTTTTTTTTAAATGATGCTGATGCAAATTGCAGATTTCTGGATAACAGGTTCCATACTTGTACCGTACTATGTCACACTCTAACTAATTCCTCAATCATAGGGTCTCTTTCCCTGACATCTACTGAGATGATCTCCTTACCTCAAGCTCCTACTGAGTTAACATTCACAGCTTGCACAGACTGGAGGCCCTTCTACAAGGCATACCTACACTAGTGGGCAGATTTATCAAGGGTCGAAGTGAAAATTTGAATTTTCAAGTTTTTTTGTGGCCAAAACGGTCAAATTTCGACTAGGGAATTATTAAAATTCGATTCGAGTTTTTTTAAAAAATTCAAATTCGATTTTCGAGATTTATCATACACTGGCCCTTTAAGAACTTGAATTCGACTGTGCACCACCTAAAACCTGCCGAATTGCTGTTTTCGTCAATGGAAGATGTCCTGGATTTTGGAGTTGTTTGTAGCCTTCCTGACATTCAAGTTTTTTTCGGAGAAAAAATTCGATTCGAGTTTTCAGGTCAATCCTATTCACCCGAGTTTTGAAAATTCCATTTTTTTTAAAAAAAAAAAAACTCCCATAAATTCGAAATTCGACCCTTTGATAAATCTGCCCCTAGGTGGTGACTCACAGAAGGGACAGAATTAACCCTTAAATGCCCAACTCTAAATCAATTTGATTTAGAGTTGAAAAGCCTTCATTTTTTAAAGCTGAAATATGATTCACATGACAAATCTGCAGAGCTGTACACCCACCTGCCATATGGTTTTCAGTTCTAGGGAGAATAGCACAATTCCGTATTCTGTTATGACTTCATTATACCGTTTAATGATTATAGGATAATTATCATGCATTAAAGGCAAAGATGCACACGCTCAGTACCAACTGACCCACTGGCTTACTAATAAATGTCTTATGTGCCACTACCACTTATGAGGGAATTTTAGGGTGAACATACACACAAAGGTTTTTGGGCTTTCCAACCTGTGTGCTGACAGAGAAGTGGTTGCCATTGTAGTTAAAGGCATTAAGCTACTCATTAGTTGGTGTCACACCATGTTGGTGTCACACCATGTCACACCATGTTGTCACACCATCTTAGTGTAAATTGTAGATGAAATGGGGTAACTCCAACCCTTTTACTGCAGGTATGTCACTCATTGCACTAAAGGGGTTCTTCACATTTAATTTAACTTTTAGTATGATGTAGATAGGTAGGTTATATTCGGGGACTATTTTCAGTTGGCATTCATTTTTCATTATTTGTGGTTTTTGAGTCATTAAAGGGATACTTTCATGGGAAAAAATGTTTTTTTTTCAAAATGAATCAGTTAATAGTGCTGCTCCGGCAGAATTCTGCACTGAAATACATTTCTCAAAAGAGCAAACAGATTTTTTTTATATTAAATTTTGAGATCTAACATGGGGCTAGACATATTGTCAATTTCCCAGCTGCCCCAAGTCATGTGACTTGTGCTCTGATAAACTTCAATTACTCTTTACTGCTGTACTGCAAGTTGGAGTGATATCACCCCCCTCCCTTTTCCCCCCCAGCAGCCAAACAAAAGAACAATGGGAAGGTAACCAGATAACAGCTCCCTAACACAAGATAACAGCTGCCTGGTAGATCTAAGAAGAACACTCAATAGTAAAAACCCATGTCCCACTGAGAAACATTCAGTTACATTGATAAGGAAAAACAACAGCCTGCCAGAAAGCATTTCTCTTCTAAAGTGCAGGCACAAGTCACATGACATGGGGCAGCTGGGAAATTGACAAAATGTCTAGCCCCATGTCAGATTTCAAAATTGAATATAAAAAAATCTGTTTGCTCTTTTGAGAAATGGATTTCAGTGCAGAATTCTGCTGGAGTAGCACTATTAACTGATGAGTTTTGAAAAAAAACATGTTTTCCGGTGACAGGATCCCTTTAAGCTTTTTATTGAACAGCTCTCCAGTTTGCAATTTCAGCAATCTTGTTGCTAGGGTCCAAATATACCTAGCAACCTGTATTCTGCTTTGTACCAAATGGAAAACAGTAAAGGGGCTTTTAAAACAAATATATTTCAGAGATAATATTATAAATGATGTGTTTAGTCATTCGTCCAACTACATCTAGACTGTGGGGGTGTCTTATCCTTTTGTCGCTGAATCATAGAAGGGAACAATACCATTATTTCCTATATAACGTTACAGAAAGGCAGTAACTTCTCTCTGTCACAAGGTTCTGTTTTAAAAGGATGAGAAGGACTTACATGCATTGTAAAAATGTTGCCATATAAACAGAAAGGTAACTTCTTATTATCTGAAGAGCTGGAAATAATGCAATGATTTAAAAAAATTTTTTAAAGTTGAGCGTTTGCATTGCCATTGCCAACAGCCGTGTCTCACTTTGCCCTGTCTTTCAGCTATTATTCTCTGTCTGCACAGGTCTTCACATAAAAGATGTTTATTAATTACAGGTTCAAAGCTTTGCTTTGTATTCTTTTTGCTCGTTGCTAATGACTGAAAATTGCTGAAATCTCCACTGAGTATGTGCTGGGGCAGCAAATCAGCCAGACTCTGTCACTCTTCTAATTCTTTCTGATGTGATGCTGTGGAAATCATGGATTCATTCTACAGCACTTTGTGTACTGTGGTTAACTTTTGGGTACAGGCCACACGAGCAGATTCGGGGAGATTAGTTGCCCCATCGACAAATCTCCTCTTCTTCGGGGCAACAATCTCCCCGAACTGCCTTACCCCTGCCCACATGCGGCACTTCGTTTTCCAAAGTCGCCTGAAGTTGCCTCATGAGGAAACTTCGGGCGACTTCAGAATACGAAGCACCACGTGTGCCTTCCGCCAGGCGATTTTCATTTTAACCGGCAGAGGGCAGGGGATTGGCAGTTCAGGGAGATTGTCGCCCCGAAGAAAAGGAGATTTGTCGCTGGGGCGACTAATCTCCACAAATCTGCTCTTGTGGCCAGACCCTTAAGTGGGAGTACATTGATAGATTCAAAGACTGCACCTGATATATGAAATCAAATAAATCTCAGTTTATTAATGTCCCTGTCTCTGGTGTTTGTCTGGCAGCTCAGTAATTCAGGTGCAGACTCTGAACTGCTACAGTTTTGCAACATTTCTCAGCAGCATCTCTGGAGCATTAGCAAGTATTGTATCAATTCTTACAGCTGCCTGTAATGAAACCCAGAGATTCTGCTTAGAAGGGACAAAGATAAGAAATGTACCAACTAAATGTATCAATTTAGAACAGTTTACAGGGTCGGCGACCCTCCCCCCAGAGCTGCTTTAGAAGGTAAAAAATTACATTTTACATTTTAGAAAAAGTCATAGAAAGTAATTGGAAAAATTCTTTATTTCTGGTGAACTATCTGAAAAAAAGTGTTGAAAGGTGAACATCCCCTTTAAGGACAAGGAAAGGTAATACATTGAGGGGAGCTAATATATAAGGCTTCCCCCCACGCAAATAAATCTTCAGAGAGGCGCCAGCGCGCACAGCTAGCCCTCTTGAGTACCCAGTTCCCTGCCTGCTCTCAGGTAGGATGATGGAGTCTACTTTTTATATAATTACGCCACTAATATTAGGCACCACCCAGATAATTCACAGTAACTTTTTTCCCTGAACTGGCACTTCTGTTCAAAAAAGAATTGCACCTGTCTGGGGATCTTTCCTAACTAGTGCTATCATTTCAGTGTATTCAAAATTTTTCTAGGCTTGCGCATGTGCAGTATAGTAGCTGGGTAAGGAAGATCTCTGAATGGGTAGCAGGGAATAAGGTTATTAAAGTGTATTAATCTTTCCTTGTCGTTTTATTGTGTATTCTCATAAAAAATGTTCTGCATGCATCACAGTTTGTTTTATTTGATGGGTACAAAACTTAGGTGATTGTGCACAAGTACACAGTGTGTTGCCCAGATACAGTTTATATGCCTGTGAATACAGAGGTTCTATCTTTAATAACAATGTCCAGTTGTGTCCTGTATCCAATTTGCAGAGAAGTATTCTAGAACTCAGACTTACAAGAGCTATTTCATTCTGTGTATTTGGATGGATTCCTTTGGCCTCTCTGAATTATTATCCTGCCTTCTCTGTGTATCAGTATATACAGTACACTCCTGCTGCATTGTATCTGTCAATGATGCACATGGCTGGACAATTTCCAGCCACTTGCTGCAGGAATTTTTTAAAAAAAACAGAGATATTTTAGGATATATGGCAGTAGGAAGTCCTGCGTTCTGAATGGATACATGTAAGATATCTTCTGTACATTGCATCTTCCTCTAGTAGTATATACTTATCCCCACCCCTGCAACATCTAGCTCTGCCTCACTAGCCTAGTCCACTCTCATTAGCTTTCCTTTCATGTGCTGCAATATGGTTCCACGTCGAGCAAGTTAACCCCTCCCTTGCCACAAACAAAGCAAATCACTTGCATGATGATGGAAGAAAATGACTGTATGCTATCTATCTATCAAGGTCTTTATTAGGAGAGGTGACTCTTTAGCACCAATTATCACAACCACAAACTTGCTATTAAGAAGTAAAACTTCCCATGAATAAACATGAAATCCTATTGAAACATAACATTGTTCCTTTTACCACAGAATAATTGTTGCAACATGTGCCAGATGTATCAGTTGAGGCTACTACTAGTGATGGGCGAATCTGTCCCATTTCACTTCGCAAAGGAATGTGCCCTAAGGCGACAATTTTCTCAATTTTCATCTCATTCATTAAGAATTCTATTGCTTCATTATACATTTTACACAGAGACTAAGTTTTACCTGCAACTTACTTGCTGCTTTCAAGGTTAAAACTCTCAAACATGGCTGCCCATTTATTGGCCACCACTGGGATCACCTGACTATAGCTGGGAAGGGTGGGAGCTACAACACTGAGCTAATCACTGCTTCTTTAAGAATTCTATTGCTTCATTATATATTTTACACAGGGACCTGCAACTTACTTGCTGATTTTACCCCCTGGAAAATTTTAACAAATGTATATTGGAAAATTGCTTAGAGTAATGTTTTCCTTTATTTAGCAAATCGTTATTTTTGGGTTGACTTGCCCTTTAAATTAGGGTTGCACCAAATCCACTATTTGGGATTCGGCCGAATCCCGAATCCTTGGTGAAAGATTCGGCCGAATACCGAACCAAATCCAAATCCTAATTTGCATATGCAAATTAGGGACTGGAAAGGAAAAAGTGGGGAAAAAAAAGTCACGTTATTTCCCTACATGCCCCTAATTAACATATGCAAATTAGGATTCGGATTCGGTTCGGCCAGGAAGAAGGATTTGGCCGAATCCGAATCCTGCTGAAAAATACAGAATCCTGGCCGAATCCCGAACTGAATCCTGGATTCGGTGCATCCCTACTTTAAATACAGTTTCTTTTAGTGTAGGAAAAATTTAGTTTTTTTGCACAAAACAAAACTGTCTTAGATGTTCTAAGTTCTTCATGGTTCCCAGCAACCATCATTGTCTACAAATTTACCTAAATTTATTTTAGGAGCTACATCTCCAGAGGGCCTTGTATCAAGATTTATTTTTAAATTCTAGATTGTATGCTGTACTGGGCAGGCACCTACTTACTCTTGTAACTTAGGCGCAGATTTATCAAGGGTCGAATTTCAAAGTGCAAAAAACTTCGAAATTCGACCATCGAATAGGCTAGTCCGACATTCGAAGTCGAATTCGAAGGATTTTTAAGATCATACGATAGTAGTATGATCGTACGATCGTACTACGATCGTACTTCAAATCGAACGATACAAACTATTTAATCGTACGATCATACGATTTTACAAAAAAATCCTTCGACTTCTCAAAACTTAGCCAAATACTGGCTATATGTTCTAGGAGGTCCCCATAGGCTAACATAGAATTCAGCAGGTTTCAGGTGGCGAAGTGTCAAAGTCAAAGTCTTTTAAAGAGACAGTACTTCGATTAGCGAATAGTCGAGCAGTCGAAGCATTTTCACTTGGAATCGAAGTCAAAGTCAAATTTGGCCTATTCGATGGTCGAAGTACCCGAAATTACTTTGAATATTCACTTTAAATTCACTTCGACCCTTAGTAAATGTGCCCACTAATTAAGTACTGTAATTGTATTTATTTCATTTTTGTATTGTCCTCTGCATGTTGTATTAGTGTGTCATTCTAATGTACAGCTCGGCATGCACAAAATATACATACATATACATATACTGCATCAATAGCTGGCTGATTTTTGTCCAGACATTCTTTGGACAGACTGATCAACATCCACTGTACCTGAGCCAATAACCTGTTAATTCAGTATGGAGGAGCTGAGTTAGCAGTTTCTATACAATAATGAATTACCTGTTGCCTCTTCTGTATCGAATCCCCTAACTTTACAATAAGTAACACCTCTCTATGCTGATTTCAAAATCCTTGTCCTTTAATCTTAATGGATGTTCTCTTGTTACCTGTGCCTTAGGGAGGAAAATGGCCACATACATTTTTATACTGGAGTACTAATGCATTTGTTCATGTCCATCATATACCTTCTACTAATTAAAAAACTCTAATACTCCTTGTTAATTAAATATCATTAGTTCTCTTAATTAATCTTGTTGCCCTACTGATAACCTCCTGTGTCTGATTTATAGCTTGGTACCCATAGCTACAAAGGATGATGGGAGGGGGTCCTTTACTCAAGGACCAGTCTAAATAGTGAAGTATTTAAAAGCACAATGCTTGCAAGCAAATATCTATTTATACAGCCTAACATTATCTTAGCCTTTGCACCAGCTGCTTGCACCATAACGTAAAAAAAAAAATTTGATTTGTTCATCCAGAAAAGAAAATTCTGGGCAATAATTATTAAAAAAAAATGTAAATGTTAGAGAAAAAGGAAATAATTTTTTACAATTTGGATTATTTGGATAAAATAGAGTCTATGGGAAATACCCCTAATTTGGAGTTTTCTGGATAACGGGTCCCATAACTGTATATGTATATATATATAGATAGATAGATAGATATATATATATATATATATATATATATATATATATATATATATATATATATATATATATATAATAGAGGCTTTTATTTTTCATTGTTCTATTCAGAGTCATTTGGCTCTCCCCTCCCCCCTTAATTTTTTGAGCCCAATGCACAGTGCCACCTTCCCAACTCTGTCACTCCTGCTAATTAAAAGTCCACAGTCTCCTGTATTTCCCAAGTGTAAAGTTACACAGCATGGTTGGTGGCTGCATCACTACTGGTCCTGGTCTCCCTTACAATGACTACCAACCAGGAGTATTTGCTCTAAGGATGAAGACACACAGAGCTACTAGCAGCAACTACTTGTGACGTCAGTAGAGACTATCAGGGGAATGTAATAAAAGTCGCAAAGAGCAAAACAATTCGCACCAATAAGACTAAAAATCCACATCTCGCAATGTAATATTGTTCCTTAAACTGTTATTGCATTGCGAATTTTAATTGCGCATTGCGACTTTTAATTGCGCATTGCGAATTTTAATTGCGCACTCATAAGAAGAGCTTGAAAGTGTCGTAATCTTTTGGAGCAAACATAACGACTTTTTCAGTAAGAAGTTTTATTACATTGACTGCGCATTGGCGCAAACTATAAAATTCGCACACGGTCTTTCACTGTCGGAAGTGGTCGCTAAACAGTTTCCGGGCTCGCAAAAGCTATATTAAATTCGCACAAAGCAAAATTTGTTCGCGCAAAGGCATAACTTTTCGCATTGCGAATAGTTTTTCCGTTAGCGATTTTTATTACATTCCCCCGTATCAGGGGAATGTAATAAAAGTCGCAAAGAGCAAAACAATTCGCACCAATAAGACTTAAAATCCACATATCACACTGTAATATTGTTCCTTAAACTGTTATTGCATTGCGAATTTTAATTGCGCATTGCGAATTTTAATTGCGCACTCATAAGAAGTGCTTGAAGGTGTCGTAATCTTTTGGAGCAAACATAACGACTTTTTCAGTAAGAAGTTTTATTACATTGACTGCGCATTGGTGCAAACTATAAAATTCGCAAACTGTCTTCATTGTCGGAAGTGGTCGCTAAACAGTTTCCGGGCTTGCAAAAGCTATATTAAATTCGCACAAAGCAAAATTTGTTCGCGCAAAGGCATAACTTTTCGCATTGCGAATAGTTTTTCCGTTAGCGATTTTTATTACATTCCCCCGCAAGTATGTTTTAGCAGAGGCAATTCTCAGTATTGTCCGTGGCAGGTTATTTTTTTGGCATTTTGTAGCCACAAGAAGTATCTGCTACTAGTCGCTGTGTGCCTTCACCTAAAAGCCAAGTTCCAGTGCAGAATTTGCCTGTATTCACTATGGTTTAGTGTATTTTTTTTTTTTACATAAACAAAGTTCCACTTTAAATGCATTTAAATGTGATATATTTATTTTATTTTTTGGTCTTACTGGTTGTGTAATCCTCTCCATTACCGATTTACTTTTTCAAAGTAAGATAAGCTTTACATTTATTAACATGAAATCCCATCTGCATTTTCCCTCCCCCCCCCCCCTCTAAAGTGCAAGAGGACATTAGGGGAAAAATATCCACAATTTCAAACCTTTGCACAAAGGTTAATATTATTTTATTTTTGGAATGCATAAATACTGACAGGCAAGAGAAATAGGTGAGATGGATAGGCATACTTGCTGATATATACCTGTGAAAGTAGCTCAGCTGTTAAATATGGAGAATTTTCTGTAGATCCTGTGCTGGGTGAAAAGGGCAGCAGCATGGCATCAAATGATAGCAGTAGAAAGGCAGACAATTTTAAGCAGAACTATTTCCTTGACAAGGGGGAGAAATATATAGAACTGCAGCATCAATAGAACTAGGAAATCTATTAGAAAGCTATAAACTACAGTGTTATCTGAGAAGTATTTCCAACACATGAACAGGGGGAGTACTTCACCGTAATAGAGTCCAATACTATGTTTAAGAAGTTTTGTAATAAGTATCTGTTTTAAAATTCAGGACACACCTGGTAGATGACATATCTGGAGGGATAAAGGTCTTTGGAAAAGTGATTCCCAGCATCTATCATGGAGTCCGCAGCAATAAACCCCTACCGATAATGAAATATCACTATTGCAAATTGCGAGGAGGTGTTTGACAGGAGTCACAATAAATCCTCCTTTGAGAAGAAATTGTCAGGCATTTCATGGCCATCAGAAACCAACAGCTTTAATGAGAGAAATATTGATGGTTCAGAATGGACTCAAAGGAGATAAATAAAATGTTCCTTTGTGGAAATGCTCACATATTAACAAGCTGTTTGTTAATATCAGGGCTACTTGCCAATGGTAATAGGGTATAGGGGAAGGATGGTGTTGGGACCAGAATCGAAATATCTAGCATTGAGATCAGTGATAATAGAAAGCATTAAGCTGGCCATAGATGTAAAGATTTTCAAAAGATCTTTTCGTTATCGTGAGACCACGATCATCTCGAAACGATCATTTACATGTACAATTTGTCCATTAACTAAAAAGACCATTTCAGGTGATATTGCCAGGAAAACTGAGGGTAGCTGCCTGCTTGGCCCTGCAAACATAGATAGATTTCACTGGGACCGATACATTTTTTTTAACCTGGCCGATCAATTTTTGTTTTCTGACAGATGTCGGACGAAAAATCGCAAGATGCACGATCGTTCAATTCCCACTAACTTCACGATAATTTGACGGATTGCACTGAAATCCATTGTTCACCACCGAAAGATCTTTGCGCCTATGGGGACCTTTAGTGTATAATTAGGCTTAGAACCTCAATGCAAGAGTTATATACAAATATGCCTCCTTAATCAACACTAAAAGAACACATAAAACAAAAATCTGTCATGAACCAACCTTTGTGATGATTCAGCTCTGGGAGATAGGTATTTCCAGAGGTCAGCAATGATCATTAGTCCTTTGGCGTTCCTCTGGGATAAATGGGAATTCACCCTGCAGAAGTCATTAGTTAGAGTCTTACTCAATGGGCTACAGCCAAAGAAATATGAAATATGTTGCCAGTAGTGTCTTCTGAGACTTTGCAGTTGTGGACTTTCTTAACTAGGATGCTACTGCCAGCGTCGGACTGCTCATCAGGGGCCCACCGGGGCTGGGACCCCAAGGGCCCTCCTGGCAGCCACCGGGTCTTCCCTCCCAACTTCCAAACTCCCCCCCACCATGCATACACATACCATACAGTATGTATATTTTTTTTTTCACAGGGGGAGGCAGATCGTTGGAGCTTGCCAGGGCCGGGGTCCTCCAGGTCTCTTCCCAGTAACACGTTGGCCCAATTGACCCTGGCTACTGACCTACAGCTGCTAGGTGGACCAAGCTTCCTCTTATCCCCTACCTCATGGAATCTATTGTTCTATAATCAGCCTGTGGTGGTGAGGCATTGTCAGCAAAACAGGGTTTTATATGTTAGTGACATTAACACATGGCATCAAGTTAGGGCTTTCTTTGCATACAGCATTTTTATGCGCAACTGACTTTGACATCAGTAGTAGCCAGAACTACCTGTAGGTCCCATGATTCAATTCTAGGTTTCTTAGAGACTTTCAGCATCTTGCATTCTTCTCTCTGTGGCTGAACTTACTGGGACTGAGTGGAATGATCAGTGATCTTTTTAAACCCTTTCCCAGACCCATAAGCATCTATAGGCATCTTTCTAAAGGCATCAGAGAGCTCTTTTTATCTAGGCATGGTGATTCCACACAGTTGAACATCAATGAGCAAAGCAAACTAAGTGCCTGAGGTTTAAGGCAGGTTCGTCTAAAAAATTGTCTAATCATTTGCATCTGACCTGGTTCATGTGATTCTAATTTTTAAATATCCGAGGAAGTGATAACTGTAGGGATGTACTTAATTTTTCCACATGTGAAATTTACATTTTTGTTTATTTAAATTACACCATTGACCGCAAAATATAAACTATATTTGTTATATCACTTTAATCTCTAAATATTGTTGAAATGAAAATCAAATATCTGCATAAAAAATCAAACATTGTCATGTGCTCATATTTTCACATGACTTTATATGAACATAGAAAGCTACACAGCAAAATTGGTATAAGTTAGTGACATTAACACATGGCATCAAGTTAGGGCTTTCTTTGCATACTGCATTTTTATGCGCAACTGACTTGTATCTAATAATTTGATGGCAAACACCTTTTCCAATACCACAAGCATCATCACAGTGGAAGTGGCGTTCCAACCCATACAGATGTTAGGAAAATGACATCTCCAGGGCAGATGATGATATGCGGCTGCATTCTTAAATTGTGTGCAAGTTGTGGTGCACAATTATTGCTGGAAATCTGGTTAAAACAATGTATTGCATTGTTGGTAAAACATGAGAATCTCTGTCTGTTTTTATGCTTCAGAAGTCAATGTTTTAAGTGTGAAGTTTATGCTACATTTGCTGCTATAACCGCCCTTATAAGTCCACAAAATAAAAAAGTCCTTGTTCATATAAAAAACTTTGATGAATTGTTTATTACAGAAATGTAACAGAACGTGTTTCGGACCTGAAGGATGAGTTAATCTGGAACATGATGTGCTACAGTTCCTCAATAAACCATTGAGCAGTTTTTAAAAAAAAAAAATGTACAAGGCCTTCCAGACAAGTTCTGTTTTGTAGACATAAAATGTTTAAAATGCTTGAGAGTGCCTGAATCTCTGTGGTTAAGGTCCATCATTTAAATAGATAATGCTACTGTGTTGGCATTTGCAATAAGCTTTGGTTAGCTTCTACGTTTCTGGCAGTTTTCCCTAGATGTTGCTTTATTGATGGTGGAATTTCATTCCACGAAAAAGATGGGGAGAGTACCTGGGCTTTTCCTAGAGGAGTATTACCCTTTACCACCATTTATTAAGTGTAGATGGTGTTTGATTCCATTCAGTTAAAGGGACATTATAATAGTGATGCTGAGCATTGACTGATGTAGAGTGATCAGGCGTGTCTCGCGGGTAGCGTTCCTGTTCATCCCACAGGTAGGTTCTTGCACTCCCATCTCAGCAAACCAAACTGTGTATGGAACTTATTTCTGCACAGGGGCAGTACATCCTGGGATAGGAAAGAATGCAATTGGAATCTGAAGAGTTTGCTTTCAAAGGAACCTGAGACCCTAACCTGAACCATAGAAAACCCATTTCTCTGATACCACCAAACTTTACAGGTGGTTTTATGCCTTCAGTAAGGCATTCCTCTATACCCAAGCTAGCCAGACGCTGAAGTTTCAATTTACGATTTTACACATTTACAACTCATTTTAACTCTGCCAACGTCATGTATTGGCAAACTTTACTCCACTCACGTATATTGTACATGACGATGCTACAGTATGCTTGTGTGTTACTCCTTGCCTAAACAACACATAGGAGCAGATTTACTAAGGGTTGAAATGAAATTTCGAAGTTAAAAACTTCGAATTTTGAACTATTTCTTGGGTAGTTTGACCATCGAATAGCCCTAAATTCGACTTTGATTCAAAGTAAAAAAGTTTGACTTCGAAAATTGAAGTACTGTCTCTTTAAAAAAGTTTGACTTCGACACTTCGCCATCTTAAAACTGCCGAATTGCTATGTTAGCCTATGGGGACCTCCTACAACCTTTAGAAGTCGAAGGAAAATTGTTCGATAGATCGATGAAATCGTTCCATTCGAAGGACTTCACCGTACGATCGATTTTCGTTTGACCGAATTTGGCCAAATTCGATTGAAAAAACTTCAACTTCGACATTCGAAGTCGAAGTAATCCAATTCGATGGTCGAATTTCGAAGTATTTTCCACTTCGAAATTCGACCCTTGATAAATATGCCCCATATTGTTATGCTCCCAACAAATCCTTCTTGTTCTGTTGTTCATCACATAGACTCTGTAGTGAATATTCCCTGCATTTATGTACTACACAGTTTTGCACTGTGGGTCCCATCCTGTGAGCTTGTTTGGTTACAACTGCCTGTTGAACTGTTACTGCTTCTAGATATTACATTATTCATTTTTAATCATCAAACTTGACCAGGCAGCTCTGGGTAGAGACTGTAAGGTTGCTTCTTATGATGGTGCCATTTTAGGTAAATTATCAAGTAAAAAGCTTTTCAGTACATTCTACTGTCAAACGTAGCTCATAGACGGCCCAGAGGAAGACAAAGAAATCCCATTTAAAGCCTCGTCAGTAGGCCTGAGAGGGGGACAAATATTCCTCCTTGACTCTAAAAGGGCAGTCCAGCCAATCCATGGATCAATTTTGTACTAAGAATTCATTTTCTTAACTTTGTATTTTTCTACTTTCTTACAAGGCATCAATCCTTGTTTGATACTATCTGATGTATCTTCCAGTGCAAGCACTGCGGGGAGAGAGGTCCACAACTTCATAGGAATTTCTAATCGGAATGAATGTAGTTTGAAGTATTGGACAGTTTATTATATGGTCATCTTGTATATTTGTACTTATTTATCATACTCCCTGTTAAGCACCTCCAGTATAACCTATGCCAATTTGGCCACCTTTCCTCATAGCTGAGACCTTCCATAGTTCTTATCAGCTTAGACAGTTTGATTTGTTATTCATTATTCTATTATTATCCCTTTTAAGCACTGGTGACAAAAGCTGCACTTAATTGGCTAGAAGGAACCGTACCAGTACTTTGTAAAGGGAAGAATCCATTGTAACATAAATACAGAAACTAAGTCTGAGACTGTGCTGTGTTTCTTTTGCATACTGCATTCCCAAATTATCCCTACCACTCAGCTTAACTGAAGAAGCCACTTGGATGAGTGGTGAAACATTTTTAAGAGACACTTTACTTTATAATGGTGTCACTTTTAATCTCACGGTCAGTTAGTTAGTTGAATCATGTAGGGAGTCAAGTTGTGGGTGCAGATCAAGTTTGATTACTCTTATTTTTCCCGGGCCCATGCAGGTCTCTGTTGGGAATGTCTTTCTTTTAAACAGATAGATAAGCAGACAGATAGATACTGATCCTGCTTGGAGTTGAACCAGTGACCTGGTGTTTTCTCACTGTCTGCATTACCTGACAGCTAAGGTCCTGGTTCACTGCTTTTGCTTTCCTTGTAATTGTAAGTAGGCATGTCTTGTTTCACCTAGACCCTTGCCTGTCCTTGATTGTTCCTGTATTGCTCCCTGGACAACCTTTGCCTGTGTCTGAGCATTCTTCCAGATCCTGAATTTGTACTGTGTTTACTGATTGGTTTGACCCCGGCCTGTGTCCTTGACTACGCTTCTGATTCCTAATTCCGTACTGTATTGTGTGGTTGGTTTTTGACCCCGGCCTGCTTAGCTCTAACCCCATCCCTCCTGTCACACATTATTCCCTTGTCTTCCCATAACTCTTGCCTTGGTTCTCTCACATTAAGACCTGACGGCATCTGAGTAGCGGAGGGTTTATCCCGTGAAAATGGTGGTTGTTATAGGTGGAAGCATGAGCTGTGACTGAAACCTTGGCATCTGTCCTGGAATTTGGGACACCAAACTTGATAGATAATGTAGGTAGACAGATTATAAGCATATAATTGAAATGTAATTGGCCAAACTGTACTCATCAGATCTGCCTCTTGACCATATCACCGAGGAACCACTGTCATGCTGTTGGCCATACAGTTTTTGATTTTATGACAAGTAGAGCTAAGAGACTAGCCTTTCTGTTAGAGTTTGGGATTATTAAAGGCAAATATATATTTCAATATATACAGTACTGTGTTAACAAGCATAAGTGTAACTTTGCACAATTGCATATATAGCAATCATTAGCTTTTATTTGGTTAATTGCACTAGGCAAATAAAAGCTAATTACAGATAAGTTACCACACCTATGTCATGGACTGTTTAACCAATGTTGTTCTTCAATAAATCAGTCTAATCTGAGCCAATATTTTTGTTATAGAGAGGCTTCTAGTAGCCACATTGCCCTATGAATAGTAAAATACTTCCTTGACTTTACCAAACAGTCAATTTTGAACACCTTTTAGACAATGGAGTGTTCAAGTGTTTTACTAAAGGGAAAATACTAATATTTATTAAGGAAAAATAACTCAAGCAAAATAAAAATATTTAAAGTATTTAAAAATATTTACATTTTAAAAAATATTTTAAAATATTTTTAATTTCATTTAATGTCACTAATATACAGACTACTTTGCGGCAGAGTTTTTGGTCGGGGTTCATTACATCATGACGGAGTTAAACTATATAAAACTATATAGTCACCCTACTAAAGTCTGTTTTGCCTTCAGGCTGGCACTCATTCCATTGCTTTGGGCCCTTAGGGGACACATTGTAAAGACTAATCTATATTTTCCAGTATGAAGTCCAATAAAATATTTTGAAAGATTTCGCACAAGACATTTTCACCAGGCCAAATGCGTATGCTGTCATTTTAATGGTATTTATTAATATTTTTCTACTATAAATCTTCTTGGCTTATCTTCTTCTGTTGGCTGTGCATTTTTAGCCTATTTGGTATGGGTATTTGAATTTGTCTAAATTACATGTCAACCTGTATATCCAGTATTGTTTTGTTTTTCCATTCTATCAATCCTCTTATTGTATTTATATTCACAGAAAGACCCATAGCTTTGATTGCATGATATCCGAGTCTACTGCTTTCTTCTCTGTACATTTTCAGCTGGGAGATTTTGATATATAGCACCATGAATATTTAATTTTAGGTGCAGAAAAAAACACCATTCATCAACTCAATAAGAATTGTCAGACAAAACACAATATGATGGTATTCCGTTTTTATTCTCATATTGGTCAGTTGATGTGTATGAATTTATGTTTATTAACAGTTGTACATGTAGGTGGATTTATTTTAATTGAAAAAACTGGATCAACAAGGTCCACTTTTCTGCAGGACAGTGATGCATCAGTGGTTCAAAAACTGTAGGTTTATTTTAAAATAGAATAAGACTGAAATAGGTAATATAATAAATATATAATACACAAGAACCATGAAATTCCCTGTAAATTGTCTCTGACTATAAATTGGGCTTAGTGATGTCATTGGATAGTGATGTAGTTTTTGTGAGTCATTGAAGCTTGTGTATTATAATAAATAATGTATCCCCCCTGTTGTAAAATATGAGGATATTAGGGGGCCCATTTACTTAGTTCGAGTGAAGGAATAGAGGAAAAATAGTTTGAATTTCGAATGTTTTTTTTGGCTACTTCGACCATCGAATGGGCTACTTCGACCTTCGACTACGACCTTCGACTTCGAATCGAACGATTCGAACTAAAAATCGTTTGACTATTCGACTATTCGATAGTCGAAGTACTGTCTCTTTAAAACATTCTTCGACCCCCTAGTTCGCTACCTAAAACCTACCGAGGCCAATGTTAGCCTATGGGGAAGGTCCCCATAGGCTTTCCAAGGTTTTTTTGATCGAAGGAATTTAGTTCGATCGATGGATTAAAATCCTTCGAATCGTTCGATTTAATCGTTCCATCGAACGAATTGTGCTAAATCCTTCGACTTCGATATTCAAAGTCGAAGGATTTCAATTCGGCAGTTGAATATCGAGGGTTAATTAACCCTCGATATTCGACCCTAGGTAAATTTGCCCCTAGAAGTCAACTCGGGGGTTGTGGGGTATGTAATAAAAGTAAATAACAGAAAAAAATATGCACAATATGAAAAATTCTTCTTCTTAGCAAGCAATTTTACCTTTGTGCACATTTAAAATGTATAAAATTATCTGAATGATATGTCACTTTTAAAGAGACCTTAACAATGAGCTATGCTTGCAGATTTATAGTTTGCAATATAATAACTGTCTGCAAAATGCTAATTTTTGTTCTTATTTATGCAATTTTTTTTTCTTGTTAAGACGTTTATTATGTTTCCCCAAAGACTGGTGACATGTTTAGCATTACAAAATACAGATGCAGAATGTTGTACAGGTATCACTATCCATTTATAACCATGTATGGAATGAAGTTATTGACTGAAACATATACTGTACGCCCCCTTGTACCCTATTTGTCCATGTTCATTCATATTTGTATGATGAGGGATTTCAGCATGACAAAATGTTTTAATTTCATAACAAATAAACTGCAGCAAAAATAAAATAGTCTAAGAATACCAACAAGGCAAACTGACAATTCTAATTGATTTTTATCATAGAAGTATGGCCCACCAGATGATTTGACCATCACACAGTGCTCTCCACAGATGCAATATAAAATGCAATCTTGCAGCAGACGCTAGTGGCAACAGAAATAGATTATTTTTGTGAGTGCTCAAATCTGTTTTCCAAGCAATCCAGTTCTGCCACCACCATCTGCCATAGGCAGAACAATTCCCATTATCTTGATTGTGAAGCTCTAAAAGAGAGGGAAGGGACTTTTGGCCACCACCACAGGTATCTCCAACAACTGCCTGGTGTGCTAGTGGCCTTAATGAACTGTCCATTAAATTGTTTTGTGGAATACATACAGTATATACTGAAGATGTAAATATGTGTCTAAATTTAGTTAAAGTTCATTTTGCTTGACTAACATTATAAAATAGCATTTGGAATAATTTATGTGGGTGACAGGTCACCTTTAACCTTTTAAATGCCACAGATCGTAGAATCTACGTTCTGTGGCAAAGGTACTTGAAATGCCACAGAACGTAGATTCTACGTTCTGCAGCATTTCCTGGTTCAGGAGCGGAGGAGCGGCTGTTAGAGCCGTTCGCTCCGTTCCTGCTCGATCCCCTGCCCCTAGGCAACGAGCAGAGCAGGGGATCGAGTGGCCCCTGGGGCGCGATCGCCCAGGGGCCCAAAAACAGCAGCAGGCACGTGTTACTTACGTGTCCTGCTGCTGCAGCCTGCACCGGATCGACGATCTCCGCCCCCACAGCACACAGACAGGAACCACGAGGCAGATGTCTTCCAGAGGCTCTTCCTGATCGCCTGCAACAGTCTCCAGCGACTCTTTCAGGTTAGTGCAACAATTACACACACAAACACACCAACACACACTTATTACAGTAATACACACTTAGATTCACACTTACACACACTTACACATACATTTTTGGGGATTGGGGGGGTCACTTACACTCACTGCACTTACACACATGTGCACACGCACACACGCGCACATAACATGTAATTTACCATTTGTACACACGCACACGCACATACATGGCATTGTGGCTTTTTTTTTTTTTTTCTTATCGCATCGTTTCTTTTTTTGGCTGAAAAAAATGTTTTATTGCCATTACGCATAGCGTATTCGCTAACCGTACTGTGCAATACCTTTTGTATGTTATTTCGGTGATTATATTGCAATTTTGGGTATTTTGGTGCATTTTTAGCCATTTTATTGAATTTTTAGCCATTTTATTGCATTTTCAGCTCTGCATATGTTGTGTTCACTTGTTTCTAGCCGTAGAACCTGTTTGGCCCATCTAAAATATTCAAACTGTGATTCTGACGGCCGATAACACTAGTCTGGAAAAAAAACATTGATTTTTGTGGTTTTATTGGATTTTTTTGCATTTCACCCTTTACTGCCTTATTTTGTTTTGCCTTGTAAATTTTATCTACTATATATCCATTTGGGGGTCTCTGTGCGCCACATAGTTTGGTATATCTATGCATATTGGGCATCAAAGTGTTCAGTAGACCTCTGGCGTTCATATTTAGGATGTTTTATGCTGATACGTTACGAAATGTGGGGCATATAATGGGGTAAAATTCAAGCTTTCTGACAATTTTCAGAAATTTGATAAAAACCGTTATGTTCAGCATTGCTTTGCAGTTTGGCAGTTTGCAGTAGAAACACTTATTTACCCATATTGGATTCGTCAGAATGTGTACTTTCTGAAAATATATGGTTTTCTGGGGTCTCTGTACTGTTAGGGGGGTCTAATGTCGCATAATACACACACCAGGTGCTTATATTGCAGCAGCCAGCGCGTCAGCTGTGAAAATGTATATACACTATTGTCATTTGGGGGTCTCTGTGCGCCACATAGTTTGGTATATCTATGCATATTGGGCATCAAAGTGTTCAGTAGACCTCTGGCGTTCATATTTAGGATGTTTTATGCTGATACGTTACGAAATGTGGGGCATATAATGGGGTCAAATTCAATCTTTCTGACAATTTTCAGAAATTTGATAAAAACCGTTATGTTCAGCATTGCTTTGCAGTTTGGCAGTTTGCAGTAGAAACACATATTTACCCATATTGGATTCGTCAGAATGTGTACTTTCTGAAAATATATGGCTTTCTGGGGTCTCTGTACTGTTAGGTGGTCTAATGTCGCATATTACACACACCAGGTGCTTATATTGCAGCTGCCAGTGCGTCAGCCGTGAAAATGTATATACACTATTGTCATTTGGGGGTCTCTGTGCGCCACATAGTTTGGTATATCTATGCATACTGGGCATCAAAGTGTTCAGTAGACCCCTGGCGTTCATATTTAGGATGTTTTATGCTGATAAGTTACGAAATGTGGGGCATATAATGGGGTAAAATTCAAGCTTTGTGACGATTTTCAGAAATTTGATAAAAACCGTTACGTTCAGCATTGCTTTGCAGTTTGGCAGTTTGTAGTAGGAACACATATTTACCCATATTGGATTCGTCAGAATGTGTACTTTCTGAAAATATATGGTTTTCTGGGGTCTCTGTACTGTTAGGGGGGTCTAATGTCGCATAATACACACACCAGGTGCTCATATTACAGCAGCCAGCGCGCGTCAGCCGTGAAAATGTATATACACTATTGTCATTTGGGGGTCTCTGTGCGCCACATAGTTTGGTTTATCTATGCAAATTGGGCATCAAAGTGTTTAGTAGACCCCTGGCGTTCATATTTAGGATGTTTTATGCTGATAAGTTACGAAATGTGGGGCATATAATGGGGTAAAATTCAAGCTTTGTGACAATTTTCAGAAATTTGATAAAAACCTTTATGTTCAGCATTGCTTTGCAGTTTGGCAGTTTGCAGTAGAAACACTTATTTACCCATATTGGATTCGTCAGAATGTGTACTTTCTGAAAATATATGGTTTTCTGGGGTCTCTGTACTGTTAGGTGGTCTAATGTCGCATAATACACACACCGAGTGGTTATATTGCAGCAGCCAGCGCGTCAGCCGTGAAAATGTCTATACATATTGT
The DNA here is from genome assembly GCF_017654675.1 of Xenopus laevis. Taxonomy (NCBI): domain Eukaryota; kingdom Metazoa; phylum Chordata; class Amphibia; order Anura; family Pipidae; genus Xenopus; species Xenopus laevis. Next base: position 149,214,636 of record NC_054373.1, read on the forward strand.
CATTTGGGGGTCTCTGTGCGCCACATAGTTTGGTATATCTATGCATATTGGGCATCAAACTGTTTAGTAGACCCCTATGTTTATATTTAGGATGCTTTATGCTGGTAATGATACATGGACAATACGATGCTGGAAAGTTGAAGCTTTGAGGCAATTTCCAGATATTTCACCAAAACCGCCAAATTTGGCAAAGCCTTGCGACTCAGTAGTTTGGAGCAGAAAGGCATGGGTACCCATTTTAGATTCCGTAGAATGTGTACTTTCCAAAATATATGGGTTTGGGGGGTAAACATATATTTCTGTGTTTTTACCCCGCAAAAATGCAGTCAATGTGTTGATTTTTCATTAGCTGATATATTATTCAAATTGCAGGTGAGTGATTGCTCACCAAAGTTAATCACATCTCAAAGGAGATAATTAACTGATTAAAATACAACTGTCACTTAAATTAAAGTGCACTTAAATATGGAGTGTGAGAATTGTCTGAACAGAAACCAGGTCTGGGGATACTGAGCAAAGTACCCCATCTATTGCCCACTGGTCAGCAAATTCTTTCAACCGACCAGTAAACACTGCTTGGGTGTACTCTGCTCGGATGCGGGAACGCACCAACACTCGGAACAAGACCTCTGCTGGCAGAGGATTCCCACCTTCCAAACACTGCTTTCTAGATTTATGGATGACTAATTTAGCTAAAGCCAGGAGCAAGTTGGAGAGAAGGTCTTTCTCTTTATTGTCCCGGGATACTGGGCGTCCAAAATATAAACATGAGGGGAAAAGTGTAACCAGAACTGCAGGTAAAGCTTCCTCAAAAGAGCCAATAGAGGTTGCAGTCTGGCACACGTAAAATAAGCATGAAACACAGACTCTCCTTTGCCACAGAATGGACAAGCAGCTGGGGAGTCTGTAAAACGAGCTAAATACTCTCCTGTGCTCAATGCACCATGCAGCACTTTCCAACTCAAGTCTCCAGTTGGTCTAGGCACCATACTGGAATAAAGAGCTCGCCACTGAGGTCTTTCACCCTCATTAAGCACACGTCTCCAGATGGTATCATATCGGGAGATGAGGGCAAGGAAGTGTACAGTGTGAAGCATTAGAGAGTACAACAGCTTTCTTGTTATATCATGAAAGCGTGTCAATGGAAAATTCTCCAACTGGCTCAAGTTGGGGGAAGGAGGTGCTTGGGGGGATTGACGGGTTTTAGGTGCTATTATTATGTCTGGAGGTGAGGAGTTCCAAGGTGGACGTGGCTCTCCAGCATGTAAAACCCCATCAATGAAGGTGTGAGAATCAGGAGAGATTGTGTCCTTGATTTCCTTGAGAAGACGGTGTGGAACCCTAGTGGTGAGGAATCCCATGCGTTGCATAACTGCTTGAGAGTCCACCCAATCTGATTTCTCAAAATCCAGGAGATCTCCAACTCTGGTTAACCGAGCCTGGCAAAGGCGACGTCGGATGCTGATGGATTCTAACATCCTAGTCTTAAAAGATGGATTGTAAAGTAGGGGCTCATTTAGAATGTCTTCCCCTTCAGTGGCTCCTTGCCTTAACACGGATACCATGCTCCAGGTTTTTAGCTGTCTTGGTAGTAAGCCGGCAGGGTTGAAAGGTTTCTTAGGAAACCCTCAGGTTCAATTATAAACAATTGCCGGTCATATCCCATATTTCGTACCTGGCGATAAAAACTCGATGCTAGAGTACACCACTGTGGAGAAGGATCTGCATACAAGTATCTCTGTATTTGCTGGAGACGGAAGGTGTGCACTTGAGAACGTATACACACGACTCCCTGCCCTCCCTCTTTCAACGGGAGGCTTGAGACACCTGCAGAAACCCAATGCTTTCCTATCCAGAGAAAGTCCAGTAACCTTCTCTGGATCTTAGCAATGAATTCTTGGGTTGGGCTAAGACATATCAGCCGGTACCAGATCTGAGAGGCCACCAGCTGATTAATCACCAAAGCTCTCCCCCTCATAGAAAGTACTTTAGCAAAACCCTTCCACTTTCCAAGGCGCGTTAGAACACACTCCTCAAGTTCAATGAAATTCTGTGAGACAGGATACTCTTCAGCTGATAGGTAGACGCCTAAATATTTAATGATTTTACTCTCCCACGAGATGTCACGAAAAGCAGGAGGCAGGAAATCTACCTTTAGAGAACCCTCCAGAAGGCCTGAGCTCTTGGACCAGTTGATCCGGGCAGATGAGGCAGCAGCGTAGACTTCTTGACACTCTTGTGCCCGCTCAAGATCAACTAGGTCCTGGGCCACAAGAATTACATCATCAGCGTAGGCTGAGAGAACCACCCTCATGTCAGGTTCTTTGAGCACCAGTCCCGTGAGCCTTTTCCTTAAGAGACACAGGAAGGGCTCAATGGCCAGCGAGTACAGTTGTCCCGACAAGGGGCATCCTTGCCGAACTCCTCGTCCAAAGGCCAGAGGTGCAGTCAGAGACCAGTTGATTTTAACTAAACACTCTGCAGAGGCATACATTGTTTTCAGGTAGCCCACAAACTGTGGGCCAAAGCTATAGGCTTGCAGAGTGCCTATAAGATATTGGTGATCCACCCTGTCAAATGCCTTCTCTTGATCCAGAGAGAGAAAAGCAAGAGATAGACCAGTCCTTCTCGCAAAATGTAGTAAGTCTCGGATTAAAAAGACATTATCAAAAATTGTCCGACCGGGGACTGTATAGGACTGGTCAGGATGAATCACCTCTGCCAGCACAGATTTGAGCCTAAGTGAGATAGCTTTGGCCACGATCTTATAGTCTGTGCTAAGCAGAGAGACTGGTCTCCAGTTCTTAATAAGACGGAGATCCCCCTTCTTAGGAAGTAGTGATAAAACTGCTCGACGACACGAAAGTGGCAACTCACCTTTCTTGAAGGCCTCAGTTAGGACCCTATGGAAATCAGGGCCCAGAGTATCCCAAAAGAACTGGAAGAACTCTATGGTCAGTCCGTCAAGCCCAGGAGATTTATTGTGGGGCATTAAACGGAGTGCTTGAGAGAGTTCATCTAGAGTGATTGGTGTTTCCAACCTCTCTTTTCTCCTCTCACTGACCACTGGAAGCCCATCCCATAGTTCCTCACAGGCATCTGGAGAGATGGGATCTGGAGAAAAAAGGTTTTGATAGAAGGACCGGGCTCTGTCCCGGATAGCCTCCGGATCCTCAAGGGGGGTTCCATCCTCCGCAAAAAGGCATGTGATTTGTTTTCGGTTCCCCTTCTTCTTCTCCAGAGCATAGAAGAATCGGGAACCACGATCCATATCACAAAGTAACTGCATCCGGCTTCGCACAAAGGCACCAAGAGCCTGTCGTTGTTCCATGTTACGCAGCGCTTCTTTCCTTTCTAGATATTCACACTGAAGGGCTTGGTCTTCAGAGCCTGATAGCCTTTGCTTAAGATCAAGCACCTCCCCATTCAGTGCCTCAATCTCTGCATTGCGCTGCCCGCTCACACTTTTGGTATACTCTTGACACAAGAGCTTTAGGTGAACCTTGCCTACATCCCACCACTGGTTCAATGTGGCAAATTCATCCTGAAAGGCCCTCCAGCCTCTCCATGTATCCCGGACTGACTTTGCAAAACCCTCATCTTCTAATAAACTGTTGTTAAAGTGCCAGTAAGCAGCTTTTGGCAGAGATGGTGCGATTGACATTCTCAGGGATACACAATTGTGGTCTGAGAATGGTGCCAATCTAATGGTGCTCGACTGGGCTCGTGACATGAGATGGCTCGATATATATATCCTATCAATCCGGGATTGAGAAACATGACCATCTCTCACCCTGACATAGGTAAAGGCAACCGTCTCTGGGTTCTGTTCTCTCCAGACATCAACCAAGGAGAAATGAGCAATTAGTTCTCGCAAAATGGACTCAGACGAGTCTCTTTTCTTGGGTACATTGCGATCTCGAGCATCAAGGGTGTAATTAAAATCACCCCCTATAATCAAGGCTTCATCAGAGTCAATTGTCTCCATGTAGGCTGACAAACTTTCAAAGAACCGTGCCCTCTCTGGTCCGGTAGTAGGAGCATACACATTCATTAGATTATATGTTCTACCTGACTCCCGGACCCGAAGATGCAATATACGGCCAGGGATGACAGAGGTAGCACTCAGGACCTCTGGCTGGAAGGAATCTGAGAAAAGGGTCACCACCCCGCATGATGTCCAAGTGAGGTGATTAAAAAAGACCCTTCCCTTCCACTCCAGATTCCAGCTTGCTTCAAGCTCTGGAGTGGTGTGGGTCTCTTGGAGGAAACTCACAGAGTACCCTCCTTGACGAAGAAAGGAGAGTACCTGAAACATTCGGAAAGGATTCCGACAGCCATTAGTATTAAGTGTGCTTATACTCAAGGCCATTACTGAGTCTTAGGAAGTGCTTTAACCTTCATCAAGGTCTGATGAGACAAACATTTTTTGTGAAACTTCATTATACGGAGATATTCCGCTGTTCCATAGTTCTTGGCCTCTTTTATGACCTTAATGTATTGTCTCACAGAATTGATAACTAAAGGCAAATCATGCCACTTCTCCAGAGCCATGTGCATCTTCTTCTCTAATTTTACACCAAGGGTGCTCTCAAGAAACTTTTTGAGTTCCTCAGCAGGGATGATTGGGGTAGAAGGATTTGCCACTCCTATGTCAACCTCCTCTTCGATGTTCCCCTCATCCATGAGCTCTTCCTGGCTAAGGGATTGATAATCTCCCCTCTCCACTAGAGCTTTGAGAATCTCTCCACAAGTTGTTACAGGAAAAGTATCAGAATCACTTTTCTGGAGACCCTGCAATGGCTCAGGTGTTCCCTCAACTTCACTTGAAACACATTTGGAAGTGTTTGACACAGGAGCAACAGAACTAATTAGCTCCCCAGCAACAGGTAGAGCTTTGGAGGCTCGATGGTTAGCCTCTGCCCTCTCTACTACCTCCTGTGCTTTCTGGATGGCAATAACATTTGGGTCAGTTGAAGACAAGGGAGGAGAGATTTTAGCATGAACAGTAGAGGTTGTCTGGCTACCCTCCTCCGTATTTACAACTCCACCCTCACCATCCTTCCCAGCAGTTTTATCTGCAGGGTCCTGTATGGGGGTTAGCCCAATATTCTCCCCCTCCTGGAGTGAAATACCCTGAGGCACTAAAAACTGAGGCTGGTTGCAGTTGCCAAATCTCAGCACTTCAGGAACACTGACTGCCCACTCTGCAGGAGTCTCATTAGGTGTCTCTTTACACTCCAAGGGAAGATCTTCCAAATGATTTTGAGGCAGATACTGCACCCCTGACTCTGTGGGGAAACCAACACTGCCATGTTCAAGGCCATGCAGACCATTAACCTCATTATTCCCCACCTGGTCTGGAGGCAAGAGTGCATGGTCTGACACCGGTTGATCGTGACCAACAGTTGGGCCAGACAATGTCACCACATGAGGAGCAGAAGTTTTGCTGCCCTTTTTACCCTTGGATGGGGGTGCCCCATCATTAACCACTGATGCCCATTCCTCAGGTACCAGCCAGTTTGATTTAAATTTCCTCTTTTTCTTGGCATCTGAAGAGGAAAGGCCACTATCTGCCCCAACCCCAACAGGTGTTGCAATCATGGGTACCCCCACACCTTCAGGGGTGCCCATAACAGGGGTACACTTTTTTGTGGTAGGAACAACTGTGACCCTGGGGGAAGCTTTGACATGTTTTCCCTCCTTCTCTTTTGCCGCAATTGTAAGACATGCTGCAGCCTTAGATGTCTTCAGTGAAGAAGGAGGAGGTTTGGATGTTGTAGAGGTGGGTTGTGTAACAGCCACCTTGAGGTTCTTTAGTGAAGGAGATATCCCCTTTGAGGACCCTGCTGAAATAGTCCCAGCAGGATAAGATGTTTTATTTGAGGCACTGGGAGCAGGAACAGGGGCTGTGGTCTTAATTTGCCCTTTGGGGCAACTCTGGCGAGTGTGCCCCAGGTTCTTGCAAAGGAAGCACCTCACTTCCTCTGTGCTGTAAAAAATTTTATACAGCACCCCTTCAAATGGAACCCCGAAAGACCCCTCAATAGTGTCTTGCCCCCGAGGTAAAAGTAGTTGCACCTGCCTTTTAAAGGAAAGGACGTGCCTCAGTCTGCTCTCCTTACATCCCAGGGGAATTCTAGACATATTTGATTTTAACTCCCCAAGGGCTTGCAGGTGGGGGTACAATAAGTGGTCTTGCAGGAAGGGGGGCACATTAGATAAAACCACCCTTGTGCCCAATCCTTCTAGGGGTTCTACAGGGACATAACTCCCTCCCACTGTGATACCCCTCTGTACCAGAGTATGCACTGCAGTTAGAGTACGGGCAAAGATTATGGCTTTCCCATACATTTTACTTGCTGCCACTACTGCAGAGTGGCCCACCACTTCAGCTGCAGCCTTTATATAAGCCTCTATGCCATGAGTGCTTGACATTAGGCATCTGACCCCATGCTTCCTTGTAAGCTTCTCTACCCCAGCAGTGACTTGGCCAGGGTTGCTGCCAGTAGCTACCGCGTGTGCAAATGTTTTAGCAGGGGTCACATTGGCTGCAGCAGCAGAAGTAGAGGCAATGGGGCTTTTTGACATGGGCTCTGACTGGTGTTTCCTTGCAGAGCTACAGCTGGGTTTTTCAGGTCCTTTTGCTTTAGAACCAAGAGATGTTTTTTTATAACTTTCCTTTTTATTCCCTCCCATTATTTTACACAACACCACACAAAAAGAAAGCTTTATACTATTGATTAACAAAAAAGTAAGTTTTAAGTTGAGAAGCTGTGGCAGGGAGAGGGTTAATGTGAGCAGGTGCCTGGGAGCTGCACTGCTGCTGCTGGAAAAGATTTTATATTTATACTTATATTAAATCCTTCTCCCTTTAGCTTTCTCTCCTCACAGAACTGAGTGCAAAATCAAAATATCCACTCAATCTGTACAAAATTAAACAATTTGTGCTGAAACAAGAGAAAAATGCAAATGAAACTGACACCCAGGTGCGGGGGAGGGGTAGGGGATCTAACAGTGAGTTTGTAGCCCAGAGCAAGTGAAAGGAACTGGGCTAGGAATCACTCACCTTCAGGGTCAAAAGAAAAATCGATTTTTAGTAAAGAAAATCAACTCAAAACTTCCCAAATTTCACCCACCAAGTGGACAACACATTCACACACCAAGTGATAACAAAAAATCCTGTCTCAAACAGGAATTTCAATGCTTAATTCAGCACTAAACAGAGAGCTTTCTCCTGTGTGTTGATCTTTCATTAGCTGAAGTTACTCACGGGACTGTTTGTATGCGCTAACTTCATTTTGGGGCCTCTAAATGCCAGATACTTTGGTAAACTTATGAACAATGGCCACCAAAATGTTCAGAGGAACCCTGGCAATCATATTTAGGGTGCTTTTTCTTAGTACGTAATGACACATGGGTGATATGGTGCTGGGAAGTTGAAGCTTTGAGGCAATTTTCAGATATTTCACCAAAACCGACAATTGTGGGAAAGCCTTGCGACTCAGTAGTTTGGAGCAGAAAGGCATGGGTACCCATTTTAGATTCTGTAGAATGTGTACTTTCCAAAAATATATGGGTTTTGGGGGGTAAACATATATTTCTGTGTTTTTACCCCACAAAAATGCAGTCAATGTGTTGATTTTTCATTAGCTGAAGTTACCCACGGGACTGTTTGTATGCGCTAACTTCATTTTGGGGCCTCTAAATGCCAGACACTTTGGTAAACTTATGAACAATGGCCACCAAAATGTTCAGAGGAACCCTGGCAATCATATTTAGGGTGCTTTTTCTTAGTACGTAATGACACATGGGTGATATGGTGCTGGGAAGTTGAAGCTTTGAGGCAATTTTCAGATATTTCACCAAAACCGACAACTTTGGGAAAGCCTTGCGACTCAGTAGTTTGGAGCAGAAAGGCATGGGTACCCATTTTAGATTCAGTAGAATGTGTACTTTCCAAAAATATATGGGTTTGGGGGGTAAACATATATTTCTGTGTTTTTACCCCACAAAAATGCAGTCAATGTGTTGATTTTTCATTAGATGAAGTTACCCACAGGACTATTTGTATGCGCTAACTTCATTTTGAGGCCTCTAAATGCCAGATACTTTGGTAAACCTATGAACAATGGCCACCAAATTGTTTGGAGGAACCCTGGCAATCATATTTAGGGTGCTTTTTTTTGGTGCGTAACGATACATGGGTGATATGGTGCTGGGAAGTTGAAGCTTTGAGGCAATTATCAGATATTTCACCAAAACCGACAATTTTGGGAAAGCCTTGCGACTCAGTAGTTTGGAGCAGAAAGGCATGGGTACCCATTTTAGATTCGGTAGAATGTGTACTTTCCAAAAATATATGGGTTTTGGGGGGTAAACATATATTTCTGTGTTTTTACCCCACAAAAATGCAGTCAATGTGTTGATCTTTCATTAGCTGAAGTTACCCACGGGACTGTTTGTATGCGCTAACTTCATTTTGGGGCCTCTAAATGCCAGATACTTTGGTAAACTTATGAACAATGACCACCAAAATGTTCAGAGGAACCCTGGCAATCATATTTAGGGTGCTTTTTCTTAGTACGTAATGACACATGGGTGATATGGTGCTGGGAAGTTGAAGCTTTGAGGCAATTTTCAGATATTTCACCAAAACCGACAACTTTGGGAAAGCCTTGCGACTCAGTAGTTTGGAGCAGAAAGGCATGGGTACCCATTTTAGATTCAGTAGAATGTGTACTTTCCAAAAATATATGGGTTTGGGGGGTAAACATATATTTCTGTGTTTTTACCCCACAAAAATGCAGTCAATGTGTTGATTTTTCATTAGATGAAGTTACCCACAGGACTATTTGTATGCGCTAACTTCATTTTGAGGCCTCTAAATGCCAGATACTTTGGTAAACCTATGAACAATGGCCACCAAATTGTTTGGAGGAACCCTTGCAATCATATTTAGGGTGCTTTTTTTTTGGTGCGTAACGATACATGGGTGATATGGTGCTGGGAAGTTGAAGCTTTGAGGCAATTTTCAGATATTTCACCAAAACCGACAATTTTGGGAAAGCCTTGCGACTCAGTAGTTTGGAGCAGAAAGGCATGGGTACCCATTTTAGATTCGGTAGAATGTGTACTTTCCAAAAATATATGGGTTTTGGGGGGTAAACATATATTTCTGTGTTTTTACCCCACAAAAATGCAGTCAATGTGTTGATCTTTCATTAGCTGAAGTTACCCACGGGACTGTTTGTATGCGCTAACTTCATTTTGGGGCCTCTAAATGCCAGATACTTTGGTAAACTTATGAACAATGACCACCAAAATGTTCAGAGGAACCCTGGCAATCATATTTAGGGTGCTTTTTCTTAGTACGTAATGACACATGGGTGATATGGTGCTGGGAAGTTGAAGCTTTGAGGCAATTTTCAGATATTTCACCAAAACCGACAACTTTGGGAAAGCCTTGCGACTCAGTAGTTTGGAGCAGAAAGGCATGGGTACCCATTTTAGATTCAGTAGAATGTGTACTTTCCAAAAATATATGGGTTTGGGGGGTAAACATATATTTCTGTGTTTTTACCCCACAAAAATGCAGTCAATGTGTTGATTTTTCATTAGATGAAGTTACCCACAGGACTATTTGTATGCGCTAACTTCATTTTGAGGCCTCTAAATGCCAGATACTTTGGTAAACCTATGAACAATGGCCACCAAATTGTTTGGAGGAACCCTTGCAATCATATTTAGGGTGCTTTTTTTTTGGTGCGTAACGATACATGGGTGATATGGTGCTGGGAAGTTGAAGCTTTGAGGCAATTTTCAGATATTTCACCAAAACCGACAATTTTGGGAAAGCCTTGCGACTCAGTAGTTTGGAGCAGAAAGGCATGGGTACCCATTTTAGATTCGGTAGAATGTGTACTTTCCAAAAATATATGGGTTTTGGGGGTAAACATATATTTCTGTGTTTTTACCCCACAAAAATGCAGTCAATGTGTTGATCTTTCATTAGCTGAAGTTACCCACGGGACTGTTTGTATGCGCTAACTTCATTTTGGGGCCTCTAAATGCCAGATACTTTGGTAAACTTATGAACAATGACCACCAAAATGTTCAGAGGAACCCTGGCAATCATATTTAGGGTGCTTTTTCTTAGTACGTAATGATACATGGGCGATATGGTGCTGGGAAGTTGAAGGTTTGAGGCAATTTTCAGATATTTCACCAAAACCGACAATTTTGGGAAAGCCTTGCGACTCAGTAGTTTGGAGCAGAAAGGCATGGGTACCCATTTTAGATTCAGTAGAATGTGTACTTTCCAAAAATATATGGGTTTGGGGGGTAAACATATATTTCTGTGTTTTTACCCCACAAAAAATGCAGTCAATGTGTTGATTTCTCAGTAGCTGAAGTAAAGTCCTGATCAATTTGGATGTGCTAACTTCATATTGGTGTCTCTAAATGCCAGATACTTTGGTAAACCTATGCATAATGGGTATCAAACTGTTCAGTGGACCCCTGGCAATCATATTTCAGGTGCTTTTTCTTGGTACCTAATATAGTTTGGGATATGCGGAGCAGCAAAATAAAACCTTTGAAATGATTTTTCAGAATTTTGAATTTTTTTTGAAAAACTGCTATTTTCAGACAAGCTTTTATGTTTGGTAGTTGGGAGTAGAGAGACATAGTTACCCATTTTGTAATCGGCAGAATGTGTACTTTTCAAAAATGTATGGTTTTCTGGGGTAAACCTACGGTTTCAGGATTTTTTGCCTTGGAATCTAAAGCATGCTGTTTTCTGCCTTAGTGCTTTCAAAATTCGGTAATATACTGCCGGGAGTTTTTGCTGTACAGAAATCCTAAATCTCCCTAAAACTATACATATCTGGTATTGGCACGTTCGAGAGACATAAGGCTTTCCAAATCAGTTGGATTTTCATCCCTAAAATGAAATATTTTTCTGGTATAAATTGATATACGATGAAAAATGGTAATTTTTCTTTTTTTTTGGTATTTAGCACTATAAATTTTTTTGCACAGGTGGAAATACATGAAAACTCAGGCAGATTTAGAAAGCTCAGTTTCTACCGAAAAAAACAATGTATAGTTTTCCTAGGTAAACTATAGGTTTCCCCTCAGAAAATGCCCCTAAAGTGAGAGAGCACAAAATGTTTCAAAAACGGCTGGCATTTTGCGTAACCAAAATGTGAAATTCTGCTGGCACTTAAAGGGTTAATGAACTTTTACCTATTGTTTTAATCGCAAATAATTTTGGGGGCAGATTTACTCGAGAGCGAATATTCGCCAGCGACCGAATTGCACCCATCGCTACACTTTGCCAGGAGAAAATTTGCTTAGACAACGCTAATTCACTGGAATGCGGAGTTTTGTCGTGGGCGCTGTACGATGGCAAAGTTTCGCTAGTGTTACTTCGCCAATGCAAGCAATTGAAAGCGAAAATGCGCTGGCATTCATTTCTGCCTAGCACAAATTTGCTAGAGGTCTTGCGCTCAGGTTAATTTGCATACTGCTGGGAAATTTAAAGCTGAATGGATGTATATGTTGCAGCAAATACATTACATACACAAGTCCAGGGAACATTAATAAAGAAATGTTGTTGTTATAATGCCCTACACATGAGTCCACTGTTTAGTGAATGTTCCATATGTTAGAAAATGTATGGGGGCACTCGGTCACCCAAAAAAATTTTAAGGACTTCTGCAGGCTCACTCTGAAAACAGGAAGAGACGCCAGCGTTTTTTTGGACTTTTTCCACTAAAAAATATGATGTAAGTAACAGAAGATTGAGGAAGATCTATGCACTCCAGTGCACTTCGCCTGGTCTGAGCTGACGAAGGCAATTCTGGCGAAAGAGGTAGCGTTCAGTAAAATCCACTTTTTATTGAATTTGCGGAGTAACGTCCATTCAACAGAGCGAATTGGCCCCTGGCGATAGACCTCTATGTAATTGAAATGCCAGGACCTATTTTGAATCCCAGTCCAGACCTGCTTGTAAGGTGATACTGTAGCTTCTAATTAGTTGCTCTGCAATTTAAACGGGAACGCCTCCTAAACATAACTTAAGCTTTTTGAAAAGTAAACATAATTTTAAGCAACTTTGCAATATACATCAGTTAAAAAATATGTAGACTTTTAATGGTTTCTGACAGTTCCCTAAGTCTAGCCCCTGCTCGTCTGATGATCTTTCTGACTACTTTGCTGAGCTGGCTGACTACTGTTACTTTGTATCAGCAGCCATCTGTCCTCAGCCTGCATCCTCTAAACCCCACAATTTCCTGTACACGTGATTTCAATAAGGAACAGAACATCATAGTGCAATGCATTGTGGGTTATGCATGCTGTCTGTAAGCTGTGGAGGAGTAGTTACAATTTGTAACATCAGTGTTTTAGTCCTTCCCTGCCAGGATTTCAAATGATGCAGAAAAAGAGAACTGTTAACCAGCAGGATTGCAGCATAGAAAATGGCATTTAGTCACACTTTTTGAAGAAACAGGTACAGTAACTGTGATGAGTATACAGTATTAGTGGTTTCTGTGTTAAGTGGGCCTCTTTATCAAATTTTGATTTGGAAGCCAGAGTTCCCCATTAAGTTTTACAGTATTGCTGATGACAAAATTAAGTCACTTAGCAAAAGTTAAGAGATGCATTTTGAAAAAATATGTTGCTTGTTTCCTTAAAGGGATACTGTCATGGGAAAAAATTTTTTTTCAAAATGAATCAGTTAATAGCGCTGCTCCAGCAGAATTCTGCACTGAAATCCATTTCTCAAAAGAGCAAACAGAATTTTTTTATATTCAATTTTGAAATCTGACATGGGGCTAGACATTTTGTCAATTACCCAGCTGCCCCTGGTCATGTGACTTGTGCCTGCACTTTAGGAGAGAAATGCTTTCTGGCAGGCTGCTGTTTTTCCTTCTCAATGTAACTGAATGTGTCTCAGTGGGACATGGGTTTTTACTATTGAGTGCTGTTCTTAGATCTACCAGGCAGCTGTTATCTTGTGTTAGGGAGCTGTTATCTGGTTACCTTCCCATTGTTCTTTTGTTTGGCTACTGGGGGGGGGGTGAAAGGGAGGGGTGATATCACTCCAACTTGTAGTACAGCAGTAAAGAGTGATTGAAGTTTATCAGAGCACAAGTCACATGACTTCGGGCAGCTGGGAAATTGACAATATGTCTAGCCCCATGTCAGATTTCAAAATTGAATATAAAAAAATCTGTTTGCTCTTTTGAGAAATGGATTTCAGTGCAGAATTCTGCTGGAGCAGCACTATTAACGGATTCATTTTGAAAAAAATGTTTTTTCCCATGACAGTATCCCTTTAAATCATAGCAAGTACTATGATTTAAGGAAATTCTCTATCAAAAATGATAAAACCGAGGGCAGATATAATTGTCAGATTAGACACATTGTTTACATCATGTGTGGCAAAAATGTATTATGTTAAAAGGAAGATTTACTGAGCATTAATCCCATATAAAAATACCGTAGGTGGAATAAAGAGTGTAAACAAAAGTGAGGAACAAATCTATTAGCTTTACTCTAAGAATTTAATTCTCAGTTTCGTGATTTGAAAGCCTTAGTCATTGACCCTGTGCTTTCACTTTATATTGTTTTGCTCCAAAATGTTTACAGAATGTTCTGAAGGACATCACTTGATATCCTTGAGCAAGAAAGTTGCGTATTTCAACAACAATATGTCCAGAAGGCCTTGTCTAGTCTGATAGTCTAAACTACCAGCCCTCAGCTTTGTTTTGAAGACATGAGAAGATTACGGCAAGAAGATAATTGCAATAAGCTGTAACTGGGCAGTGTATGGACCTGCTGCACCTAGATATATATATATATATATATATATATATATATATATATATATATATATATATATATATATATATATATATACTGTATCATTTAAAGGAATACTATAGGGGTCACACAGGATAAATGAAAAATATTAATGGTATAAATGCTATTTAGTGGCTTCTATAATTTTAGGATAGACACCTGTTCCAAATTTGGACCATTGATTACACTTTTTTGAAAATAAAGAAATAGCTGCACTATTTTTCTTAGCCCAAAGAGACAAAGGGCTAAAAGACTAGTGGCAAAATACCGGAGTACCTCCAGTTCTCTGTGTCATGCTCAGATTAGCCTCAAAGGATTCTATAATGTGACAGAAAGTGATCTCCTGTAACTGTCACTAGATTGAGTTCCCTTTGAATTTTCAGATTTTTCCTGCCGAGGCAAAACACTGACAAAGGGATTCTGTCATGGGAAAACATGTTTTTATTCAAAATGAATCAGTTGATAGTGCTGCTCCAGCAGAATTCTGCACTGAAATCATTTTTTTCAAAAGAGTGAACAGATTTTTTTATATTTAATTTTGAAATGTAACATGGTGCTAGACATGTTGTTAGTTTGCCATGTGCCTGTAGCCATGTGACTTGTGCTCTGATAAACGTCAGTCACTCTTTACTGCTGCACTGCAAGTTCCCTTCCCTTGTTAAATATGAGAACAGCATTCAATAGTAAAAAGTCCCACTGCGACTGCTTCAGTTACATTGAGTAGGATAAACAATAGCTTAACTGAAAGTAGTTCTGGGTCTTTCTAAGAGTAAATGACCAGGCAAAATGAACTGAGATGGCTGTCTACACACCAATAACTAAAACAAGATATACTTTTTGGTACCGGAATACAATTTTATATGGTACAGTGAGTTATTTGCAGTGTAAACAATTTAATTTAGAAATTAAAACTACACCGTAAAATTGATGACAGTATCCCTTTAATATGGTGGCAGCTGTCTAAATGTTGTGTCCATTTGTAACATTAGATAGGGTTGTGGCCTATGGGGGAATGAAGGAAGTATGATCAGACATTAAAGGGGCAACTGAAGTGGAAATGAAAGAAGAATATAAAAATAATATGTTATGTATATATTATATATGAGTAGTGAAAAGAAATAATGAGCAGACTTTATACAGAAGGAGTAATGAGACAAGGGCACAGAAAATGAAATCGCTAAAGGAGGCAAAAGTGTAGACACTGGAAAAGGAGAAATAAGAGATAATATAAAGATAACAAAGGAGGTGAGAAAGCAACAAGAAAAAGGTATTTGGGGCTAGGAAAGGAAGTGATGTGTGCAAAAGAGGCTTCTTCGGTTCAACCGAGTGGTAGGAAATTCCCTGACTTTTAAACCCTTAGGGCAGGTATCATTTTTTAATGTGTCTGACTGGAAATGTGAATTGTTGTGAAACCACCAGGGTAAAGATGTCAAGGCAGCAAAGTATGTTGCTCACAAGCGGTTTTGCAGGCCATATCCTCTGTTCAGGGATGGTTTTTTCAGTTGGGCATAAATGGCCTACTTCATACCAATGTCAAACCATCTGTCTTCTCGGCCCAAAATATCCACATTGCAGTCTTTATAGTAGTGCCCCTTTCCCTTTAGATGTATATAGAATGCTGATTCTTGTCCTGAGGAATTAGCCCTCCTATGTAGTGTCGCACTGGGATGCCTGGGGCCCACCAGAAAACCTATGGCCCACTCTCCAAACGATTTTTCCTTCTTTTGTCATTCACTTTCTTTATTCTTTTAACCACTTCTCCTCAAATATTATCCTCAGTCTCCTCCTCAATTTCTTCTCTTTATTCTTATTTAGAAATGGGGCCATTGCTGTTGTATAGGCATACAAGGCAAACAGTTGGGTGAGCAGAAGGGCCCATTGACACTTGGGCCCAACGGGAGTTTTCCTGGTATCCCTGTGAGCCAGTCAGACACTATGTCAGGCCATTCTCTTACTGAGAAAAAATAGACAAGAAGAGATTCTTAACAGAAGATTATGGATATAGGGAAGCAGGAGTTGACGTTAACAGTGCTCACTGCTCATTGTATAATAAATGGAGTACCAGTTCCCATTGTCTTATATAATGTGATTAAGGGGCTAGTACCTACTATCTCTCACTGTATAATGTGCTTAGCATGCCAATCCCGACTGCTGTCTCAGTGTGATGTGCGGGCATACCTGTACCCACTAGAATAAGATGGTAAGGATAAGGGTGCCCATTATGTATCATAGATGGATGTAGATGAAATTATGAAGATGAAGATGGATGTAGATGTAGATGAACATGGGTTTGGCCAATCTCTGCCTTAAAGGACCAGTAACATCAAAAAATTCAATTGCTTTAAAGTAATAAAAATATAATGCAGTGTTGCCCTGCACTAGTAAAACTGCTGTGTTTGCTTCAGAAACATTACTATTGTTTATATAAATAAGCTGCTGTGTAGCCATGGGGGCAGGCATTCAAAGGAGAAAAGGCTCAAGTTACACAACAGATAGCAGATAAGCTCTGTAGAACATAATGCTATCTGTTATCCATTATTTATCCTGTGCCATATAGCCGTTTTTCAATTTCCGCCATTGCTACACAGCAGCTTGTTTATATGAACTATAGTAGTGTTTCTGAAGCAAACACATCAGTTATACCAGTGCAGGGTAACAGTACATGATAGTTTCATTACTTTAAAACACTTTCAGTTTTTTGTGTTACTGTTCCTTTAAAGGAATTGTTCAGTATAAAAATAAAAACTGGGTAAATAAATAGGCTGTGCAAATGTATCTAATATAGTTAGTTAGCCAAAAATTTAATGTATACAGGCTGGAGTGACTAGAACAGAACACTACTTCCTGCTTTGCAGCTCTCTAGGTTTCCACTGATTGGTTACTAGGCAGTAACCAATCAGTGACTTGAGGGGGTGGGGGCACATGGCCCATTACTGTTGGTTTTGAATCTGAGCTGAATGCTGAGGATCAATTACAAATTCACTGAACAGTTATGTACCATGTGGCCCCCCTTCAAGTCGCTGACTAACTCAGAGTTAGAGAGCTGAAAAGCAGGACGTTGGTTTCTGGCTCTTATATTAGACATCCAGTCAGTCCAGCCTTTATAGATTCAATTTTTGCCTAACTATATTAGAATTTTTTTTTATTTTGCACAGCCTATCTATTTACCCAGTTTTTATTTTTACACTGAACTGTTCCTTTAATATTAATGCCCTGACATGTCAATATAACCACTACAAGCCCACTACAAGTTGAAGCCAAACAACCTCCGTAATAGTTGAAGACACGAGAACATTATTTTTTTCTGTATTGATGTATAGTTTGAGGCTATTGATTGTAAAGTTTGATGAGCTGCACTTGGCCTCCCTTTAAATGGAGCTGCAGATGTGGAAACGGCATTGTGATATTAATGTGAGAATAGCACTTTGGCTTTATACTTAGATTGCCCTTGACCTGACCATTCCTTAATTGGTTTTGGTTACAGCCTGTTCGATCACCTCCAGTTCCATTCTCGTAATTATATTGATTCTTTACAATAAGCTTTACAACAAGCTTAATAGCATTCCATCCCAATCTAGACTGGAATACTATAAACCTATTGATATGCATTTGTACGAAAAACTTTGGATATTAAGTCAGCCTCTTGTCCCTTGAAACAGGTCTAAACAGCTTGGTTAATAAAGCAGGCAGTAAAATACATTATAATCTGTTAGGCTTTCAGAATCCTGCAAAAGTGAACTGCAAACCAACACATTATTATTAAACTAGGCTGTTAACCTCTGAATAGGAGGCACCTCAAACCAACATCTATGAATTTAATTTCAATCATTTAGAAAGCTGGAAATTGGACTTAAAAGCTTTGCGCAGTCAACCATTGCTGGGTCTCAGGGCACCAGTTTGGTCATCAGAATGAGTAATGAGGGTCTCACTCATAATATATGTAATTGATTGCAGTCGTCCGTGGGAAGTAAAAAGAAATGAGACGGTTAAGAAATCATAAGGGGACATTGTCTATGTCAAGAACTGTTGTGCAGATTGAATGTCTTCAAGCATTTGGCACTTTTTTCCCTTTATTTTATACAGAATTATCATATCTATAATTTTCTTTTGCACATAAAGTATTAATAATGTAAAGCATCTTAGTCTAAAGTGAAAGTCTAGCATTGGACCTTGATCAGTACTTCATATGCCTGTATTTGCTACCCGCCCTTTCTTATCAATATGGCATTCTTTATCCAGCTTGATGCTGATTTTCATTACAGGTATGGGACCTGTTATCCATGGGACCTGGGGTTTTCTAGATAATAGATCTTTCCGAAATTTAGATCTTCATACCTTAAGTCTACTAGAAAATCATGTAAATATTAAATAAAGCCAATAGACTGATTGTGCTTCCAATAAGGATTAATTATATCTTAGTTTGGATCAAGTACAAGGTACAGTTTTATTGACACAGAGAAAAAGGAAACCGTTTTTAAAAATCTGGATTATTCTGATAAAATACGGCTTTCTGTAATTCTGAGCTTTCTGGATAACTGGTTCCAGTTAAAGGATCCCATAACTATATTAGAATCTCTAGCACAATCAGTTTTTTTGTGAAATAATATGGTGAATGTTACCAGGAATTAGAGTTGCCATCTAGCTAGTTTTTTATTGGCCTGGTTAGGAAAATTATTTCTTTGATGACAATGCTATTAATGAGGAGCAGTGCCAAATCTACTGAAAACAAACTTTCATTGTCTGCTATGACATTGCCTGGAAATGCTTGTTCAAGTTCTTGTCAGGTGCATGTTATATGAAAGCTTTGTAGTTCCCTTTTACAATGTGATAAAATACCTGACAAGTGTAAGAGCCTTTAATTATTATTGTCATAGCAGTCAATAGAGAATTCCGCATTTTTTTTTTTTGCCGGGTCAGATTCAGGAACAAACAGGATTCAGGAACAAGAAAACACGAGGCGTTTGGGCTAATAAACCAGCACAGGGTGTAGGGGGGGACAGGCTTAAGTAGTGCTTAAAGGAACAGTAACATAAAAAAAAATTAAAAAAAATTTGTTAGTATAGATCGGAAAAAAAAAACACCAAGACAAACTAAAATTTAAAATAGCAAAGCCTTTATTAAGAAATAACTTACAGAAACTCCACTTCCGGTCCTCTTCAGAAAAGGCGACAGGGCGACCATCCATTCTGCGGCACTTGATTTCTCCATCCTGGCTATTCTACTGACAGCATGTCCCCCGAGAAGCCCAACCTCATCTGTCCATTCACAACTTTGGGGGAAGCGTGGCTGCCGGTTTGCTCGTGAAGAAAATCAACTTTCTAACTTTCCAAAGATCGCATCCAGCCGAATGAGGACACAGGAAGGTGACACTTCATCCGACTCTCCCTGCATTCCACTTTTCAAAGTTGCACTTGTAGAAAGTTTAGAGGGAACCTTGAAAGCAATAGACAGGGGAAGCCCAGCCAAGTACCCAGCATGCACTGGCTTGCACTTCCAGGTCACTGCCAATACTCAATACCCAAGCTGAGCTCAAGGTGTTACTGGCCCCTGCACTGGTCACACGGGAGAAAGACTGCTGCGCTTGCACAATGCACATCGACTCTTTACAGCCACAGATGATTCTGTGGACTCTGTAGACACTGGAATTGTCTGGGGACTGCCAGCTGGAATTCGAGTTGTAGTTCTGCAACAGCTAATGACCCACAAGTGGAATGTCCCATGGTTAAGCAGGTTTGCAAGGGAGAAACACAGAGTCTTCATGGCTCTCACTAAATGTTCTTATCAGCAGTAATGACCGTGTAACCGAGCACCAGCTGAAGCACAAATCCATAGTACGAGTTGAGGATATGCTTGTGAGTCTGAGGCTTTCACCCAATCCTGCTGCCCTTTCCCTGCTCTATGTACTGATCCCAGAAGCAATATCACAGCTCACTGTACTGTACCTTATAAGCTCTAGCGAGCATGGCCCTGGCTACTCATCCATTTCCATTGCAGTGCGCTATAGTTCATGGCCACTGTAGAATCTATGAGCATATTTATTAGAGTAACAATACACAAAGTTCACAGACATACAATGCAGCAGCCATTACATGGTACCCCAACAAAGTATAACTTCCTTTCCTTGCCAAACTCACATATTGCCAAGTATAGTAACACTTTCCCCTTACTGTGCTTTCTTTGGAGATTGTAAATTCACTAAATCAAGTGATCTCTGCTTACTGCAAATGCTGCTCTGTAGAGCAGGGCGGAAGGGAACATGTTTGCCTCTGATGTAGGGGTCAACTTTACACTGACTCTCTACTTTGCTGTCAGCTTCGCTCTTTTGCTCTAATGCTGGCTTACAAGATATTTGCTACTTCGTAGCTTATATTAAACCAATTCACATGCTCATGAAAAACAGTCACTGTACATTGGACTTGTATGGAGGGCAGCTGCAGAACATATACAATTATACAAAAGCAGGACAAGGCAGATCTAGCACGTTGTATGTGTGTGTGTGTATAAGTGTGCTTGTGGGTTTGTGTGCAGGGTTTTTTATATGTATGGTGGGGTATGTGTACACAGGTATGCACGTGTTAGTGTATGGTTTTTGTGGTTGTGTGTGTGTCAAACCTACAACCGCTGTGCCCTTTACAAATACTGAAAATCCATGCCTTATTTTATACATCAGCAAACTGGTAAGATCATCCTCAGAAGCAGATAGTTTGCCGGCTTGCTGTCCCTGAAATGCGTCTCACATCTCTCCGCAAACAATCTGCTTCAAAGATTGCTGGTATCGGTTTATTTTGCTGCTGAAAGAAATGTCTAGGCTGTATTGCTCTCATTGTGAATAATATATTTAATATTACAGTTTAGTTTGTGATTGTGATTACAGTTTAGATCAGGGGTAGACAACCCGCGGCTCCGGAGCCTCATGCGGCTCTTCATCCTGCTTGCTGCGGCTGTCTTGCAGCTTTGCCTGTCATGACTGAGAATTAAAATAGGCCCTGGCATTTCAGGTACACAGAGGCCCAATCAGCCCACACCAGCCCACAAAATACTGACTTTCTATGGCACCTTATAGTAGCCCCTCTGGCATTTGCCAGAACCCACAGATTGCCCCTGCACTGCACCTGCTGGTGGCTTCTTGAGTGTGAGACCGGGAAGCCACCAGCAGGTGCGAGGGCTGTATAGACGTCTCAGGAGTGACAGGCAAGACCGAGCTATAGCAAGGTGATTCATCATGGTCCTTACAGCGGTCACACACTTAAGACAAGAAAGGGAAGATCAGAAACAGAAGTCACATTAAACAGATGAGAAGACTAACATTTAATAGGGCTATTCAGTGTTTAATTTATTTCAAAGTAGGCCTACACATACACACTGCACTTCTGTTTGTTGTATTCTGTTGTTGTAACAGTTAAAATTAAAAAAAGGTTAAAACTTTTAAAAGTTTATAAACTGTGTTATGTTTTGCGGCTCCAGACTATTTTTTTTTAGTGGACGAGGGGTGCAAAATGGCTCTTTTGATAGTAAAGGTTGCTGACCCCTGGTTTAGATTGTTTGCGGAGAGATGTGAGACGCCTTTCAGGGAGAGCCGGATGAAGCGCCACCTTCCTGTGTCCTCATTCGGCTGGATGTGAATTTTGGAAAATTGCGAGTGACATGGCTGCAGGGGGCACAATGTGAATCAGGGGCAGTCACGCTTCCGCAACCGGGGCTTCGAGGCCGCCAGAGCCCAGCACAGTCTCTTTGCCTCCGCCGCGGAGGGGGGCTTTGCAGGAGCCCACGTTGACACGACGGGCCGGCAGCCACACTTCCCCCAATGTTGTGAACGGACAGATGAGGCTTGGCTTCTTGGGGGACACGCTGTCAGTAGAATAGCCAGGATGGAGAAATTAAGTGCCGCAGAATGGATGGTCGCCCTGTCGCCTTTTCTGAAGAGGACCGGAAGTGGAGTTCTGTAAGTTATTTCTTAATAAAGGCTTTGCTATTTTAAATTTTAATTTGTCTTGGTGGTTCTTTTTTCGATCTATACTAACTCATTTTTTTAAGTCATTGCCCTCAGCTGGATATAGGTTGTGCACTAAGACTGGCTGACCAGGAGGCAGCAAAGCCACAGTCATCTTAGAGCCATGCCAACATCCCAATGCCTCCTGTGGCTCCAGCAGGAGGGGCAGTGTTTGGAACACAACAGGTCCCTGGTTCAAAACCAGGCAGTTCCTTACACAGGGGGGAACTTGATTACTCAAATTGATTGAGTTTTCAAATGCAAACCACTGTAAAAAAAACTAGAATCATGAAGGCTAAAAGCATCTTTCAATTGATTATTACTTGACCTTGTCAGGTTTTAGCTGGAGAATTTTCGGATGTGAGCTTTTTGCGGCTTGAGGGCATTAAAAATCTCAAAAACTGAAACTACCCTCGAAAACTCTTGTTTTATCGGAAAAACACAACTTGACCTTTGATAAATAACCCCCATAATTCGTGGGTCGTCTAACATATTGGCTACCACAGTGAATTAAAGTTTTCTTTAAACCTATGAATTATAACTGATGTGCAAAAATCTTTGTGCAGTAATGTGGACACAAGGAAGCCTATGCTTTATACCAGGCATTAAATAAGTTTACTGTGCTGTGTGCAACCAGATTCTATTAATTGTGCATTACCTTGATTATGTTAAAGGGGTAGGTCACTTTTAAGTTAACTTTAAGTATGTTACAGAATGGCTAATTCTAAACAACTTTTCAATTGGCCTTTGTTATTTATTTTTAATCAGGTTTGAATTATTTACCTTTCTCTTCTGACACTTTCCTGCTTTCAAATGGGGATCACTGACCCCATCTAAAAAAATAAATGCTCTGTAAGGCTACATATTTATTGCTATGGCTACTTTTTATTACTCATATTTCTATTCAGGCCTCTCTTATTCATATTCTAGTCTCTCAATCAAATCAATGCATGGTTGCTTGGGTAATTTGGACCCTAGCAACCAGATTGCTGAAATTGCAAACTGGAGAGCTGCTAAATAAAAAGCTAAATAGCTCAAAAATCACAAATAATAAAAATGAAAATTAATTGCAAATTGTCTCAGAATATCACTCTCAACATCATACTAAAAGTTAACTCAAAGGTGAACAACCCCTTTAAGAAATAAAAACAAAACATATTGAAAATAACTGCCTGCATAGCACACTGACATATACAGTAATTAAAGAAAGTTGAAAATGAAAATTCTTGGTCTTATGTATTTAGCTTAAGTGAATAAATGTGTTCCCTCCTCATTACATTTGGTATCTGCTTGAAGTTTTGCACAGGTAACAACTGCATGCCCCCAAGATGGCAGCAAGATGGAAATGCGCTCTGAGCTGCATTGTGTTGTCAAAGATATTAATGGCAGAACAGGAACACGCCAGGGGCTAAACAGAACCCTCAGAGGTATCATGCTGTAGGGAAACATGAAAGATTTTGAAAAGTAATGCACCTGGAATTGAGGACTTGGCTTTCAGACAGCGTTCCACAGATGCAGCTCCATTCAGTTTCATGTGAAATTATCCAGAGCCTCGTGGATCTGTACTGCTTGAAATTATTAGTTTTTAATTGCAGCTACTCAGCACAAATTCCAAATAAGGGCAAATGTTGCCTGCTAGGATACATGCAGAATAAATCCCAGCCTTAGAGATTCCATTCAATAAAGATTCAATCAAGGTTGTTCATTACCAGCAAAATAATTCTTGCAGCTGAATGACGTTTCGTTGGCATTTTAGGAACCATTTCACAAAATTTTAAATGGTGTAAAAAATGCCATATGAATTTATTTAATACTGAATGACAGGGCTAAGGGCTGCCAGATTCAGCTGCCAGCTTGTAGTCGACTGTTTAGTTCTAATTGCCTTTGCCAACTGCACTTGTACAGCTTAACACTTCTGTTCTTAAATAAACCCTTATAGTTAAGATTTAAGATAGTTAGTGTGAAAATCTCTTCTTAACACTATCCCACATGTGCAATAAAAGACACTATTTTTGCCCAGGTGCAGTAACCTATAACAACCAATAGAATGTTTACTTTTAAATACAGTAGGAGATTAGTGAATGATTCCTGTTGGTGGGTTTGGGTTGCTAAGGGTATTAGGCCAGTAGCAAACTTGCATGTTTTATTATGTCACCATGAATATCCTCTTGACAAAAGGCAAAGACAATATTTCCAACTCATTATTGGATTGCATTAGCAGAAGAGCAGAAAGTAGGCAGAACATTTAAATACTGTATTAATTAATTTAATAATGCCTCTCTTCAAATCTGACCTAAGGGATGAGTTAGTTACACTCCGGTTTGGTTACACTTTTTATTTCATACCTCGAATCTACCAAATTCACTTTCATTTACACCACACTTCACCAATATGCCCAAGCTCCCTGGTAAGCACCACGATTGACTGAATCGCAAAACTTAACCCATTATGTAATAAAAGGCATAACGTTTGCTCATGAGCAATAACCAGTACCAACCAATGGTTTTTGCTTTTAAACATTTAACCAGTAAATGCTACCTTCTGATTGGCTGCTATAGATGATAAGAAGTGTAGCAAACATAACCCCATTTGTGTTTTGCAAATTTTATTGCAAAGTTTTAATGTATGATAGAAAAAGTAATGACATCTAGCATTCTTTGGGACAACTTAATTGCAGCTGTATTTTTCCATGGTTCAGTTGTTTCCATCCTCCTTCCAAGATAGTGGGAATTGCAAAGAAAGTGGACTGATAATGGAGGAAACCTGTGGCTCCTATTTGAGGGGTATAAATTAAAGTAGTGATGTCCAATCTGTGGCCTTGCTACTGTTGTCTAAAACTTTCCGCATTCTACCGAAAGATAAATATTATAATATACCCCTTATTGTTTTATCTATATTGCCTTCTGATGGTGAAGGGTTCAATGTATATAAGGACAGTTTGTATTTTGTTGGTACACTCTATTGTACTGTCATTATCCCTCTCCTCTTTGTCTCATGTCTTCCCTGTCCTTGGTCCTGAAATGAATGGGGAAATGGCCCTGTGCTTACTAATAGCTCACTAAGTACATCTCAGTTTCAGCATAACACGTGCTCTTGATCAGGCATTGTGACTATAGCATGTAGGGCTGAGCTGTTCTGTCTGGCCCCCTGTTGTCTTCTGTCCTTGCTTCACCTACTCCTTTTATGGGATGCTTTAGGCATTTTATAACTGTCTTATTGCTGAGGCAGAGCACAGGCTCTGCTTTCTATTTCTGTGTATTAGCTTGCTTAATATCAACACCATTTCCCCAGTGGGTACAGCACAAACACATTCTTAGGTTCATGGCATTAATTGGTACAGGATATATTTGCAGTCTTTTTCTAGTGATTTTACCACTGTTTCATTATGTTTTTCCTCCAAACAAAAGTATTAGATTTTATAATAAACATGTGTTTCATATCCAACCTCTGTAATGCTCATAGTCCCACACCCCACCTTTGTTTACAGTCATATGAGAAGGTTTGGGAACCCCTCTTAATTCTTTGGAGTTTTGTTTATCATTGGCTGCGCTTTCAAAGTAGCAACTTCCTTTTAATATATAACATGCCTTATGGAAACAGTAGTAGTTCAGCAGTAACATAAAGTTTATTTGATTAACAGAAAATATGCAATATGCATCATAACAAAATTAGACAGGTGCATATATTTAGGCACCCCAACAGTGATATTACATCAATACTTAGATGAGCCTCCTTTTGCAAATGTAACAGCCTCTAGACGCCTCCTATAGCCTTTGATGAGTGTCTGGATTCCGAATGGCGGTATTTTTGACCATTCGTCCATACAAAATCTCTCTAGTTCAGTTAAATTTGATGGCTGCAGAGCATGGACAGCCTGCTTCAAATCATCCCATAGATTTTCCATGATATTCAAGTCGGGGAACTGTGATGGCCATTCCAGAATATTGTACTTCTGCCTCTGCATAAATGCCTTTGTGTGTTTAGGGTCATTGTCTTGTTGGAATATCTAACCCCTGCGTAACTTCAACTTTGTGACTGATGCTTCAATATTATCCTGAAGAATTTGTTGATATTCGGTTGAATTCATCTGACCCTCGAGTTTAACAAGGGCCCCAGTCCCTGAACTAGTCACACAGCCCCACATTATGATGGAACCTCCACCAAATTTGACAGTAGGTAGCAAGTGTTTTTCTTGGAATGTGGTGTTCTTCTTCTGCCATGCAAAGTGCTTTTTGTTATGACCAAATAACTAAATTTTTGTCTCATCAGTCCAAAGCACTTTGTTCCAAAATTACTGTGGCTTGTCTAAATGAGATTTTGCATACAACAAGCGACTCTGTTTGTGGCGTGAGTGCTGAAAGGGCTTCTTTCTCATTACCCTGCCATACAGATGTTCTTTGTGTAAATTGCACTGAATTGTAGAACAATGTACAGATACACCATCTGCAGCAAGATGTTCTTGCAGGTCTTTGGAGGTGATCTTTGGGTTGTCTGTAACCATTCTCACAATCCTCCATATGCCGCTCCTGTATTTTTCTTGGCCTGCCAGACCTGGGTTTTACAGCAACTGATTACATTCCTTACAGTTGAAACTGACAGTTTAAACCTCTGAGATAGATTTTTGTAGCCTTCCGGAAAACCATGAGACCGAGCAATCTTTTGAGAGTTGCTTTAAGGATCCCATGCTGTCACTCTTCAGAGGAGAGTCAAACAGAAGCACAACTTGCAATTGGCCACCTTAAATACAATTTTTCATGATTGGACATGATTGGACCTGCCTATGACATTCAAGGTTTAAGGAGCTAATCCAACCAATTGGGTGTTGCCAGTAATAAGTATTGAGCAGTTCGTATTAGCAAAATTACAAAGTTGCCCACATTTTTGCACATTTGATTTAATTTCATACAACTGAATACTGCTTCAATAAAAAAAATCTTTGTTCAGAAAACACCCCAGTACTCATGAAAGACATGCCACTGTTATGTTTTTTGTTGAAAGTGGAGTAAATTATTATGCAGGCTGATAGGGGTTTACAAACTTTTTCATATGACTGTATTCCTAAAAATGTTTGGAGAACAATAAGTTTCTATAAATGTTTAAAGAGATTGTTCTTCTAAACATAATGCAGAAAAAAATGAGCTTGCGCTGCCTCCTCTTACATAGGGATGTAGCGAACTGTTCGCCGGCGAACTAGTTCGCGCGAACTTCGACTGTTCGCGTCCGCCGAATGTTCGCGAACGTCGCGCGACGTTCGCCAATATGTGTTCGCGTTCGATTCGAACAAAAATCGTTCGACCATTCGACCATTCGATTCCTTCGACCGCTAAAATCGAAGGATTTTCGTTCGAATCGAACGATCAAAGCCATTCGATTGAATGAAATCATTCGATCGAATGGTTTCGATCGTTCGATTCGAACGAAAATCCTTCGATCGAACGATTAAAATCCTTCGATCGTTCGATTAAAATCCTTCGATCGTTCGAATCGAACGATTTTGCGGATGTTCGAAGTTCGCGAACTGTTCGCGAACTGTTCGCATTTTTGCCGGTGTTCGCGAACGGCGTTCGCGAACACATAAACGGCAGTTCGCTACATCCCTACTCTTACACTGAGGGATCAGTATAGTAAAGACAGAGGTCCACAATATATATATATATATATATATATATATATATATATATATATATATATATATATATATATATATATGTAGTAGATTATAGCCCATTAGCTGTAGCTGAACCAGTGGTGTAACTTTACAAAGTTACAAACAAAAAGCACTCGCACACCCTGCCTCTCCTGTCCAAAGATAAGTCTGGGGCTTGGTAATAGAGGAATCGGCCTCCTTGCAATCAGAAAACGTAAAAAGTTACTGGCATACACAGCTGCATCAAGCAGGGCTAACCCTTGCGTGTTTATTGTGAAATGCAACAAAGCATTTCACATTAAACACGCATAGGTTGTCCCTGCTTGATGCAGCTCTGTGTGCCAGTAACTTTTTCTGTAACTATAAAGGATACATACCCCGCAGGGGAGGGGGGGAGTTTAGCGGCTAGGAAGTGGCAGATTGTTTTGTGTGTGGGGGGTGCTAAGTGGAATTACTAGAAATTTTAGTTTTTCAGCATCTAATCTGCAACATAATTATACAGTTACATTTTCTGGGCTATTTGTCTAGTCAGGGCACATTTCCTTTAAAGCCACTGGGTCAGTTTTAGGGGTGTAAAATATGGAGATGACTTATAACAGTGATTCTTAAAATATAGGCTCAGAACTTCTGAATTAAATTAAGTAGGGGAAAAGCTGGACTTGAATATTGTGCAGCAGTTCCATAAAGGAAGGATTATTAAGAAGGGGAAATCAAATACAGCATTTGCTGAGCACAGGAGTAGGCCAAGTCATTACCTTACTTAAAGGAGAAGGAAAGGCTAAAATTAAGTAAGCTTTATTAGAAAGGTCTATATAAATACACCAGTAAACCCTCAAAGTAATGCTGCTATGAGTCATCTGTCAAAAGAAACACCACATTTCTTTCTTTCTATTGTGTACACATGGGCTTCTGTATCAGACTTCCTTTTTTCAGCTTAAACCCTCTAGGGCATGGCCTTGAGCATGCTCAGTTTGCTCCTCTCCCCATCCCTCCTCCCCTCCCTGCTGTAATCTGAGCCCAGAGCTATGAGTGAGCAGGAAGAGACTCAGGCAGGGAGTGATGTCACACCAAGCCAATATGGCAGTTGCTATCCCAAACAAACAGAGAACACTTCAAGAGCTGTTTACTCAAGTATGGTAAAGCATTCTGCAGAATAAATATAGTGTTATTGCTTGCACTATTGTGGCTAATATATTGGCAATAAACTGTTTCAGTAGCTTTCCTTCTCCTTTAAGGCAGGTTTTTACTTTTGCCACCTAATGATGCTTCCGTTCTGCAGCAGGGCCTACATTTCTAAAAGTACAAAATTAAACATGGGGCTGAAATCAGAGCAACATTTTTCAGATCATAATTTTAGGGAATTATTATTTTGGCGGTTGTTTTTATGTCTGCTGTTTTCAGTGAGTTTTCTTATTGGAGTGGTTTTAATTGTGTATCACTCATCATCAAAATTCCAACACTAATTGCATGCCCTCATACAATTGTCGCTTTGGGATAAATCAGTAGGAGGTGGCGGAGAGAAGTTAAGTGATGAAAATAGCATTCTGTTGTGAGATGTGTTCAGTCTGAGATTTCTGCACATGACTTCATTTAATGGTCCAGATATGTCACAAGGTCCAGAATGACAACCAATTCCCTTTGGTTAATGATCTGTATCAAAAAAGATAGTGCTTCATTACCACTCTTCTAATAAATAAATTAGGGAAACAGGATTTTGCTTGCAAGCGTTCTGGATCAAGCATCTTTTCTTGCCTAGTGGTATAAAGCTCACTATATATACCAGACAGGGAGATTACTGTTAAGGACTACCTGCAAGGAATAATAAAGCTCAACTGGCTGGGAAGGTGATGTTTACATTTGCGTGACATTATTCTCTTAATGAGGAAAAAAAATCCCAAAGTTAACACGAGTTCATATAAAGGGTAACTTAAACACTTTTTTAATAAATAAAAATAATGTATCCGGTATGCTACATTTTCAAAGGGCAATTTATATGACAGTGGTTCAATGCTGATAGCTGTCAAACCCATGCTGCACAGCACCACCTTACTGATAATACTTTGTAGTAGTTGTAGGGTAAATTTACTGACAATCAGATATGATATGATATAATAGCTTGTCATGCACAAGCACAGAAACAGACAGGGTAATAGTTGCACTCAGTGGTAATACTTCTACAAGTATTCAGCATTCAAGGTTGCTTCACAAGATTCTAATCTACCCTGAGCAGGGGTGTAACCATAGAACAAGCAGATCCTGCGACTGTAGGGGGGCCCAGGAGGTATAGGGGCCCCATGAGGCTCTAATTCATATGCAATTTCGATAAATATTGGTAAAAAAAGATCAACCTCTAGACATTTTGGGGGACATTAAAATAATTTGCTGTGGGGCTCAAGGATATCTAGTTATGCCACTGACTGTGAGATATACCCAGTATACTGACTTCTATTTTTCTTACTAGAGCCTCTGACTGCTTTACTAGATATCCTAATCTAGTTCCTACTTATAGACCAACCTCCATGGAGGAGCTAATCTTTACATGAGCTAGTCCTCCTTCTTATAGTACTTTGTTGTTTTTGAATTCTGGCACCAAAATTTTACAGACCTGTGCAGGCTATCACTCTGAATAAAGGAAAAGACGCCAGCGTTTTTTGGGACTTAGAAAATGTTTGCACTAAAAATTGAGGAAGTCCTATCACTCCATTGCACTTCGCCTGGTCTGAGCTGGGGAAGGCAAGTCTGGCAAATGTGGCAACGATCAGTAAAATCTACATCTTAGTGAATTTGTGGAGTTACATCCATTCGCCAGAACGAAAATTCGCCTGGCATTAGAGTGCGAAGCAACGCTAGCATGTATGTCCTTTGCTAGCGAAGTGACACCTGCACCCGTTACGAAATCGGCAAAGTCCCTGCGGGCAGTAACGCTAGCCAATTGACGCTAGCGTTAGCCACTTCACCCTTTAGGAAATCTGCCCCTATGTGTTTACAGCTTGACAGGTTGGCAGCAAAACACTTGCAGTTGCCCTGTAGACTTAAACAATTAATTATTGGTGCTCCAGATACTCACAATGTAGCACAATGACTAATGTGACACAAGGTGTGCTCCGTTGGTGGTTTTTGGCTAGTGCCAGTCTGTGAACATAGTTAAAGCAATGAATGGGATCTGCCCATTACTGCTCGGTTTTTTTCTTGATTTCATTACTGCTCATGTCTCTTTTTCTGGCATAGTTTATTATAGAAACGGAAATGATACATCATTTGTCGACACTATCACAGAGTAAGAACATTTTTTATGAATCTGACACGTGTATCCTACAAATTGAATTTGCCTCAGACATTATGTCTGTAGCAATTTTATTCGCATCATTTGGCAGTGTACATTATAGAATATATTTACATTTTGCCTGTATGAGAGCCTCATACATATCAGTGTGATGTGCAATTTGACTGTTGAAAAGAGTGATTTAGTGTCACTACAGTGTGTCTGTGTTGCTGGCAAGGGAAAAACTGGTTGCGTGTGGCCTGTGCAGTCAGAATCCATTTTTCTCTGTTACTATAACAGTGTAGTCACAGGGGAGAGGAAGTGGCTGGGCTGAGTGGATGACAAAACTCCTCCTCTCTCATTTCTCATTGGTCCTCACGGCAGGGCAAAGTGTTGTTGCTATGGGTATAAGGGGGAGAAGCTGATGTTTGACAACTGGGTTGCTGTGTGTCACTAAGAGCTGCTGACATGCCTGAGGCCTAATAGAACTACTGTGTAAATGCTGTGGAGGCTGTGGCAGTGTATTTGATTACGTGTTTGTATTAATAGGTTGGGGCTTCCGACCAGTGTGATGTGCCCACGCTGTGCATTTGATGGGTGTAATTAGACTGCCGGGTCAAGTGATTCACTAAGAGCAACAGTGATTTGCTACCCATGAAAAGAAGATGGTGACCTTACTTTGCCTGTGATGCACCCTGGGATACAGTGGATGCTGATGGAAACCTGATTACTCCAGTGCATGTCAGGGGGTCGCAGCACTAATTAGTTACCAGAGCCAAGTGCTTTCACAGCCAGTCGCTCTGCTGCGCTCCCTTTTCCTCTCAGCTGAAAGCACTGCTCATAAATATGCTCCGTTATGGGCTGATGTGAAGCGGGAATTCGTTTTATTTTTTTGGTTTGTTGTGGGAAAAGCTTTGAATCATCTGTTTAAGAAGTGATGTGAATTTTACTTTCATGATTACTACAGAGAAGGTTCTCTGAATATAGAAAAACTAATGCTCACACCACCCAGAGCAAGTGCTGAGCTTTATATAGAATTACAGGCATTCAGTCTGCCCATCTTGCCCTCTGAAAACCAAAGGACGGGAAACTTTGGATTCCCTTTGTATGTATATATTTATTCATATAGCGCCTGTTGTATGATGTACAAACAGGGGTCAATGCAATAATAAACACAACAAATTACAGTTGCATTAAAGAATAAGAAGCGTCAAAGAGACAAACGAGGTTCCTGCCCCATAGAGCTTACAATCTAAGTGTAAAATGTTCTTATGCTCAAGGCATTTGGCCTGGCACATTTTGAATCCATTAATACATAGAAAAAATAAAAAGGGAATTCACCTCTCGGTCTCTGGAGACCTATGCAGCGCATTGCTAAGAATTATCATGTTAATTAATTAAATAAAAAATTTTCAGCTTTCCAGATAACAAGTTTCCCATGCCTTATGAAAGAAAGCATTCTTGTTGCCTTTATATTTTGATATTTTTTTCTATATATTGCATATACAATGCACATGTAAAAGGACACCTTTCATCCAAAAAATGTTTCCCCCACTGCAGGTGCGGGCTAATACAGCCCAGAAACTACCTACTGGTGCAGGTGGATTAGCGCGAGGGGGGAGGCATTTTTTTGGGAAAAACAATTGTTTCTTCCAACCAAAAAGCTGTCTCTGCTAAAGTATACACAAAGGGTATATGTGGGAGTACTCCAAGGCCAAATAAAAATACAAAAGATATGCAGCCTATCTGGCCAGGCTATATACAAACATACAAAAAGGAAAAAATTGATAAAAACACATTCCCTGGTCCGCTGTTTCACAAGTGAATTTAGTATCTAAGCCAGGGATCCCCAACCTTTTGAACATGTGAGCAACATTCAGAAGTACAAAGAGTTGGGGAGCAACACTGGCATGAAAAATGTTCTTGGGGTGCCAAATAAGTCCTTTGATTGGCTTTGGTAGCCCCTATGTGGATTGCCAACCTACATTGAGGCTCTGTTTGGCAGTGCAACTGATTTTTAAACAACCAAAACTTGCCTCCAAGCCTGGAATTAAAAAATAAGCACCTGCTTTGAGGCCACTGGGAGCAACATCCAAGGGGTTGGAAAGGAACATGTTGCTCACGAGCTACTGGTTGGGGATCACTGATCTAAGCTAATGCATGTATTTTGCAAAACAGGGGCTTTTAGTCACAAAATTATGATCATAAAATTGATAAGCCGCCATACCACGTCAAGGTAAACCCCATATGGTGGTCCTAACTTACCTCTGGTCAAGTTTTTTCTGGTTTGGCATATCCCTGTATAACTGCATGTCTTGGGGTCAGTGTCTCCAGACCAAGGCATCAGCTTAAATGGGCTTGATCCTCCCCCATGCCAGTAGCATTTTATAAGGGTAGAGGTTTGCCAATACCAAAGCATTGATTTTTTTACACAGGCTTGTTCCTTCCGCCCCGTTTAAGGCTTGTAAAATAGAGTGATTTCCCAGACCAGCACCAAAGTACTGATCTAACTGGGTATGATCCTCTCCTATGCCACAGCATTTATAGGGGTAAGGTTTCCCTGATCTAAGAGCTGTCTGTACTAGCCCATACTTCTGGTGGGGGAATCAATTTTTGGTTCATCTATTAAGATGAAAATGAACCATTAAAACTGCAGCTATAATTGTTCATCACCATTATATATATAGAAATCCACTGCTGGCGCTATATAAATAAATTATTATAATAATATAGCAATAGGTCATTGCACATTAGACACATTGCAGATTTCTCTCACTCCATGGAGTACATGAGACACACAGGGTAAGAGGTAGGAGAGTCTCGAAGGGATGCATTACAATTTTGCTCGCTTTGTCCATGTAGTTCATTATTATTTCAAGTGACTGTGCCAAGTTGCCTCTTTTAGAACAGAGAGAGAGTTACTTTCAAATCTGGGAGGCACAATTAGAATATTTACTCCTATGTAGTCCAGTTAACAGTGTAGCAGTGAGCATATTTTTCTGCATAACAATTATATAACACTGGAGATTTTTGGGGTCCGACTTTATCTGACTCACAAAATCATGTCATGCAACTGTAAGCAGCAGCTGAAGATTTTGTAGAGTCCTACAGATAAAGTCTGAACCAGGCCCAGACTGAGAATTAAAATAGGGCCTCGCATTTCAGGTACACAGAGGCCCAATCAGCCCACACAGAGGCCCAAACAGCCCCCACCAGCCCACTAAATACTGACTTTCTATGGCACCTTATAGCAGCCCCTCTGGCATTTGCCAGAACCCACAGATTGCCAGTCCGGGCCTGGTCTGAACAGATAATGTTGGATGGTATATTTATGTATGCATCTACATCCAACAGTCAATGTTATTAAAGTAAGAAAAAACAGCAGTTGGACTCCATCAGACTTTATGTTGTCGGATGAAAATACAGCGCTCAGCATTCCCTTCTGACAGTCCTGTGGTGACGGAGGACAACTTTTCATGTAGTTTACAAATCAGATTTTTATATCCGTTCCATTATTTTGAGGCTTGTGCAACTACATCCAGCATGTGGGATATGCAATCTATCCATATGACTCAATCCTACAAAATCCCCCATGTAGTTTAGCTCAAACATCACCTAACAATCAGAGAATGAACTCGTATAACTAACAACTGCATTGTGACTTCCCTGGGACAGTGCTACAGTGTGAGCTCTCATTGGCTATATGTGCTTAGGTGATGTGGTTTCAATTCAAACATACCCCTCACATGATTCTGTTTGTGGGGAGGTGGAATTATTTTAAAAAATAAGTTATTTGATAATGTCTCTTCAACTAATATGTAAGTTCAGGGTGCTTTGCACATTACAGTTTTATTCTAGTTTTTTTGCATTCCAAACCTATTAAGCTTTTTAATAGCAGCTCATATAATGGATTGTGTTACAACAGTGCTGCCTACTGATCAGTTTTACTGCCTGTACAGTCGGAGAAACAGGAAAGATAAACATGCAGAGAGATAACAGAGCACTGTTCTAATGTTGCTCTGCTCAGGAAAGACATAAGATAGGCCCCATGAAGTTTCTGATCCAGAACGTTTCTGTGGTTTCCTTTTCGGAACATAGATCTTGCCAACTGTACATTCAGAGCTGCTGACCGGCAAATTGCACTTTTGTTACGAAATTAATTATATTAGCAATTAAGACAACCTAATCGCTTTGAAACAAACATTCCCAGTTTCTTGTGTACTTCATGGAAAGTAAGAGAAATCAGCAGTGTTTTTGATGTGATCTGACCTATTGCCATACCATCATCATCAATATCATACGTATATATATATATTATATGTTTTTTTATTTATTTCCACCATTGGGGAAAAGGTAACCAATTTGAGCTACTGGGGGGTACTAGATTGCCACAGCACTAGACTAGTATAAGCAGCAAACCATTGATTGATTGCTATGGGTAATTGTGGAGTGAGCTTTGCCCCATTAATAAAAAAAACATATTCTGATTAACTTTTCATCTCTGATTGTATTGGGAATATTATATTAAGTGAAAGCTCTTTTTTTTTCATTCCAAAGCTAAGCACAGGTTCTGTAATTCACTTTAAGGCTGGATGACAGTTCCTAGATTCAGCTCCATTTGTGAATGCCGCCTCTCTGATTTAATTGTAATGCAGTGTGCATTTTCTGTTTTCAGTGTTTTGTTCATGGCGTGCGAGCTCTGCCTTGTACAGTGCAGTCTGTATGGTGTTAATGGCATGGGAGAAAAGTGACAGTGAAATACTGAATCTGTTATTGGAGAAAAACAGTAGCCGATAGAAACGGTTTGCTGATGGTTCTTGAGAGCATTACGTTCCCAAGGGGTAGTCTGAAAGTGCAAGACATTCTGGCGGAATGGTCCATTTGTTTTTACACTGGAGTTGGAGAATGGCAGCACAATTAGATTGCAGACTGTATCTGCTGAAGTTTATGAAAGGTTGTGAAATTGTGTTTTCATAACAGATAAGTACATCCGTCAGCTCTCTAGGTACAAAATGCTTGATCGCGATGTTTGTCTCTGTTTAGAGTGCATGTTAATACTACTTTGGTTCACTCCATAATGTTTCCATTTAATTAGTAATGGGTACAGTATAATAGAATAAGTGCTGAGCTAATTTAGCTTGCATATAAATGTTAATTAGCAATCAGATTAGGAGAATCAATTATGTTATTTGGGAATACATTCACGTTGCGTATGTTCTGTGCAACTGCAGCTGAAGTTATTACGAGCATCGATAGCAGGGATGGGCAACCTTTGGCACTGCAGCTGTTGTGTATGGATCAAGCAGCAACCCGCTTTGTCTTATACTGGGCTGACTATACAATGTCCCAGAAATTATGAGCTTTATTAGAATACAACTATGTCGCCACACAAGGCAGTTTATGTAGCCAAGAAACAGTATTAGGATAATAAAATTTCATAAAAGGGCCACATCTGGCCAGTTTCAACAATCCGATTTGGAATCATCGTTGTCATTGTTTCACACCTGTAAGCAATCTATTCTCAATCTTTCACACTCGCGTAACAGTCAAAAATAAGTGTACCAATACATGTTAAGCCGAACAGAGTTTACATGAAAGGCAGGCTTTATTCGTGTCCGTATTAACTGAATACTAATAGAAAATCATATTGTCTCAACTGGGTTGTGCCTTACAGAAGTTACCATGGAAACCAAGACTATACATATTCAAATCCAACTTAATATGTATGTACGCACTGAACATCTTTTCTAGGATATGGGGCATGAAGCAATGAAAGCAAATATACCAAAAAAAAACTAAATAAAAAAATGGAAAACATAAAACTAAATAAGCTAATAGCAGAAAAAAAAACCATTAGAGCTAATGTAATGAGGAGCAGATAAGACATTGATAATTCATAGTAGATGATACACGTATGGGATCCGTTATCTGGAAACCCATTATCCAGACGGCTCCAGATTACAGAAAGGCCGTCTGCCATAGACTCCATTTTATCCTTATTCTCTGTAATAATAAAGCAGTACCTTGTACTTGATCCAAGTAAGATAAAATGAATCCTTATTGGTGGCAAAAACAGTCTATTGTGTTCATTTAATGTTTACAAGGTTTTCTAATAGACAAAGTATTGAGATCCAAATTACATTAAGATTCTTTATCCAGAAACCCCCAGGTCCTGAGAATTCTGGATAACAGGTCTCATACCTGTAAATATTTTGGAGAAAGATTTTCATCATTTTATAGAAACAAATAATGAGTGTATTCTTTAATTAGAATGTGAGCGTTCCTATTATTGTGGTGCAGGACACTGTACATTACTAAAGCTAAAGGTGAATATTATCGCTCCAATAAAGGTTCATACACACACTGGAACCTTAGCTTACCTGAAACTGATTAACTGTTCATGAAGTTCTTAGAATCGAGTTACATGGAAACCTTAGCTGTTACAGTTTTGCTAGCCTCATCATTTCCATAGCACAGCCTAACAGATACCTTTCTGTTGTGATGAAAACGAATCGATCGTCACCATTGTTACCCATTCAGAGAAACTTCTCACCATCTATTTAAGATCAGAGTCTAGCATTTAATCCTTAAATACGTCAGACAGATAAATACAATAAAAAATGTTATTGTAATTAGCCCATTAGGCAGTGGCATTTATAACGTATCCATCTTATGTGCTGTAGGCAACACCCCTATATTACACTCCAAATTAAAATGGCAATTTATTATCTTATTGGCTTGTAGACCATTCACAATTATTGTTGCCTGGCATAATGACTTTAAATACACCATGGGTACTTTTGTTCATATATGGCATGTGTTCTCTTGTGTTCAGTAAATGTTCTTATCCCCACAACTTTGTGTACTTTAGGTATATAAATTGTATTTTTGATGCCCATATAACTACATTATTCCCTTTTCAGCCTTGGTCAACTTTATCACTTGTTTTCAGTTTGTCATTATTTCACTCTTAAAAATAATGTTATGCTGGCTCTGATAGATTTCCATATAAATACTACAAATCATTTTCATGTAGTCTTTCATACTTGTATACTTGTATGGCACTCCTATACCAAATATAACTCTGTCTTCATATCTCTCGCTAATTCCTAAAATTGGGAAAGATCGCTCCTTATGCACTAATCACTGGCCAATAGCCCTCCTTAATTTAGACTAGAAATTATTTTTCAAAATGTTGTCCCTATCTTACCTAAGATGATCTACAGTGACCAAGTGGGATTTATCATGGGTTGGCAGGCAGGGGACAACACTAGGTGCATCTTATAGAAATAATTAATAGGTCAAAGACTACTGCTGTTATTCTTAGCCTGGATGATGAAAAGTTGCTTGATAGGCTCAATTGGCCCTATTACTCCTTTAGCACATTTAAACCTGATTGGCCCAGACATATCAGCTTTACACAATGACTATAGCAATCCCACAACCTCCCTTAAACTTCCATGACAAGCAGGCAAACCAATTAGCATTTCAAACGGGACAAGGCAGGGGTGTACCATTAAAGGTATTCAAAGATGTACAAGCACTCTTCCATAACTTTATATGGGGACAGAAAAGCCACCGCATAGTCAAATCAGTTATAACCACCATAGCTTAAATCCAGGGGCCTTGGAGTTCCACAACTCCAAAAATACTATGAATCGACTCAACTAAGGCAGATTCTACCTGTCTACTTTCTCCCCAGCTACAAGTTGAAGTCAAATAGAAAATGTAATGTCTGGGGAATTGGGAATAAACCCTTATATTTGGTAGGCTAATCTAAAGACTGGCGACCTAAAAAACTTGCCATCTACTATACTTACCCTAGAGACGAGAATAAATTAAAACATAAACACAACTTGCTGTCTCAGTGGCCTTTAAATACTAGCTATCTCAGTAATCCCAATTTATCTCTTGGCATACCTCTCTCTTTTCAGAAGAGATGGGCATTAACAGGCTTCTATACAGTGAGAGATTTTTTGTATACGAAAACTCGCTTTCCACTACTTTTTCTGACAATAAAGGAAAAGGCCCCCCAAACTAACCTTCACCTTTTTGAATATTTTCAGCTCAGAGACTTTTTAAAAGCCTATGCTGCTACTGCTGCTAACTGAGCTCAGCCACAACCTTTGAATATTTGGCTAAAGAAGGCCTTTTTTGTGGATCTCCCAGATCTACAAGCTCCTTACAGAACCTGTGGCAAATACTCCACATAAACACTTATATATGACCAAATGGGAAAATTCCAGGAAAATGGTTACCTGCATCAGACAAAAAGAGAATATTTATAAGATTATTTTGTTCTGATATTATACCCCAGAGAGGTTACATAAGCTCTTCCCAGATCACCCCCCTATATGCTGATGAAACTGTTGAATGATCGGGTCTCAATTACATATCTTTTGGGATTGCCCAGCATTGCAGCCACTTTGGGCTGAAGTTAACAATCTTATTGATCAAATGCTGGCATGCCTGTCCTGGCTGGCATTACTGGTAAACCTATACACACTGTACACAAACCGAGCCAAACACTGGTTAACACGTATGGCAGTAGCAATCAATTAGAAGACCCCAAACATTCCTACTATACAAGAGATAATTAAAAGAGTAAATGCTGATAGAGAATTTGAAGCAAATATAGCTTTTTTAGAGAACAAGGTACCACACCACTTAGATATATGGGGAATTAGGGGTTATGGTTCCTGATCTCCTGATGTATCCCTTCCTACCAGTACCTAGGACTCAACCTACACCAGAAATACCATCCATATTAATATAGGGAAATATAAATCCTTACAGCCCCAATATTTGTTTTTTTCTTATATTTATATGTTTATTTCTGCTTTTTCTTTCTTACAATTGAGAACCATACAGGAATGCAGCCCGATAGACATTCCAGTTTAGTTGTATATTTATTATTATCATTATCAATTTGCTTTCTGTTATATTTGAGATTTTGTGCAAGAATTCTTTAATAACAGTATTTCCTTTCTTCACCTACTTTGTTACTATTCTTATTCTATCCCATACTATGTTGTATAACTCTTTTACTTGTTAAAATCCAATAAAACATAAATTACCAAAAAAGAAAACAATGTCATGGCTAGGCTTTAAAGGGGTAGTTCACCTTTAAGGTAACTTTTATTATATTATAAACTAACCAATTCTAAGCAACTTTTCAATTGGTTTTTGTCACGAACACGGTACTTCCAACCGCACGTGACTTTAGGTGTGGCTATCAGGGGTCACTCACTCAGTCTCTCACCCACCTTGCACACAGGTTAGACTAACACAAAAGCACCCCAAACACCAACCAACACCCACAAAACTCATTCGCTGCCACCATCTATCATTCACAGGCGATAGAAACCTAATGTGACTATTCCCCTGTTCTCTCTAACAGGTAATAACTCACAATACACCAATTCATTAACACTCTCTCAGTATAGTCAGTTAGTTCCAACTGACTCAACAAGTACTTCAGCATGCAGAGGGTTAAGGCTCACAGTTACACTCTTTCAGGCTAGGTTCGTTTAGAGCATCAAAGACAATCTTATTAAATTCTCTTTAATATTATAAAAGGTATAACAGTGCAAAATACAAAAAGATGTTACAAAAGAGACATACAATTACAAACAGTTGTAAAATAAAAGGGAAAACATGGAAAACCTATACTTAACGCCAAAGATATAGAATTCTTGGTCCTGGAGGCAAGGGGAAACAAACGGGATAACTTCCAATCGCAATTGGTCCTCCAAAGTAAATCCAAAGTTTAGTCAGAAGAGCTGACTATTTATTAGTGATTTCAGGGCATCAGGTAACTGCACACTCCCCCCTCCCTCAGGAATGTAAGGGGCGTGGCCTAGCAGGACACGGATTGAGTTTTTTATGACCTCCTGTGAGTAGGAACTGGACCAAGAATATAATGACCATAACTCCTTATTGGAACATAGGAGAGAGATGATATTATATTCATTGGTTATTAATTCCATCAGGGATTCCATAGATACTAAACATCAATACTGTGTGACCTGCCCCTGCCCAGATATCCATATCTAATACACAGAGTACCAAACCTAGTCATGTTTGGACTTGTTGGAAAGATGAAATTGCCTCAAACCCATCATCAAGTTTTTATACTGTTGGTACAACAGGTCTGGGTTCTGAAAGGATAAATATATTTAAGGATACATTATATGCGACCTTCACTTCACCTTTGAGGGTCTTGCTGGGAACTTTAAGTTCTCACTCCTTGGGCTTCCCCCTCCCCATGGAATGGCTCTTATCAGCCAGGGCATGGAGGAGGGCATTACAGCTCTGACCCCTCTGACCATAGTGAAAAGAGGCCTGTTATGTGTCTGATTTAGATGTTGGCAGAAATATTTCTCATGATACCTTGGCCTGTTTTATTAACTATTACAGGCCTGTATCATGACAGTTTTCATTATTTATTTTTTATATTTTTATAGTTGTCTTTTTCTTCTGATTCTTTGCAGCTTTCAAATGGGTGTCGCTGTCCCCTTCTAAAAAACGATGCTCTGTAAGGCTACAAATGTATTGTTATTGCTACTTTTTATTACTGATCCTTCTATTCAGACTCTCTCCCCTATTCCTATTCCAGTCTCTTATTCAAATCAATGCATGGTTGCTAGGGTAATTTGGTCCCTAGTTACCAGATTGCTTAAAATGCAAATTGAAAAGCGGCTGAATAAAAATCTTAATAACTCAAAAACCTTCAATAATAAAAAGTGAAAACCAGCTGCAAATTATCTCAGAATATCACTCTCTACATCATACTAAAAGTTATCTCAAAGGTGAACATCCCCTTTAAGAACTGTACATATATTGTGATATGGACTTGCCAAGCATAGTTTAGTGTGGAGGAGACACACTGACAATATTCTTGTACTATGACGGGATGACATTGACTCCCTACAGCAGTTTCATGACTGAATAAGATGCATCCCTCTATCACTTTGCCACTTTCATTTGTTCTTCATAGCATACATTTTCTTGATGTAACTGTTTTGATTTAAGTCCAGGATGGCCATTTGTAAACTTCTCTATAAATAAAATCCACAGATCGTAATCAAATTTTACCCTACAATAGTCAGCATCCACCTCATGCTACGGGAAGTACGGGAACATATAATATGTCAGAAGTTTCATGAGGGAGTTTATCCAGAAATGGTTATTTGGCAAGCTCTTGCTTATTTGGTAGAATCTGCTCCCAAACTTTAAATTTGTGGGTCCTGGTGCACGTACCCTCTCACAAGTATTGATTGAAGTACAACACCACAAGTCTTTTCTATAAATAAAAATGCCTTCATTGGAACACTGGCAGGACCTGGATAAGCAACGTTTCAGGCTACACAGAGCCTTTTTTCAAGTTTACCAGACACTTCAACAATACAGCTTTTTATATAGAAACATATTGCGCCATCTACTGACTTCTTATTACAAATATGTTACAATTTCCAACAGGTTTGCTACAATGTCACAAGTAGATATTCCTTTTTAACTCTTAAATGGTTAAACCATCACAAGTTTGCCCTAGTTCTAAACATCTGTAAGACACAAATTTAAAAAAAAATTAAAAACAATTAAACCCGGAAAATAGCTTGTAGATCGTATTCCCTATTTAATCCCTGGGGTGTGAGGGGTTCTAGTCTTCTAATCCACATGGCTTCTTTCTTAAGCAGCCCTTTGGTCCGGTTATTTGGCAAGCTCAACATACTGTAGGATAGGACCAAACATCCTTGTGAGTGGATTAAACAGTCAGGTTGCATACCCGTAGGAGGAGACTAAAGGTGGCCATACATGTAACAATTATGATCTTTCCTGCAAGCATTGGCTCTTACAAACGTTGAGAGTTGAATTGTCACATAAACAGGTAGAAACAATAGAATTCTACGTCTATCCCCTGGCCAATCTTAACCAATCGACGAGTCGGCCAATATCCAAGTCTTTTTCCAATTTTGGCTGGCTTGTCTACCTTTGTTTTATATGATAATATCTGTGCGTGTATGGCCACCTTAACA
Source organism: Xenopus laevis (assembly GCF_017654675.1). Classification (NCBI taxonomy): domain Eukaryota; kingdom Metazoa; phylum Chordata; class Amphibia; order Anura; family Pipidae; genus Xenopus; species Xenopus laevis. The sequence continues at coordinate 149,257,445 of NC_054373.1, forward strand.
CCTGAAAACAGCAACAACCTTGTAAGCATGTTTGGTTGATGTTTGTGATCATGTACGGGCTCTGTGGGCTGTATCTACTATACATGCACAAATCGTTTAAGGTATTTTTTGCCCTTAAATTATGTGTAACATAATTAACAGTAATAGTAAGCATGTAGCATAGATTTTCTAAAATAAACTTAATATGTAGGTTTGGTTGTTATTCATTTGGTAAAAATGTAGTAATATACTGTATGCTGACCTTCTGTCTGTAGGCAGGATTTAGAATCTACAGATTATTAAAAGTGCAGTTTGAAAGGCAAACAACAGATAGAGATCTATTTAAGACTCGGCTGAATGTTGAAAGCTTTACCCAGACTTATAATCAAGCAGCATGCCAGCCAATGTACAAAGCTAGAAAATGTATAGAATGCTCATTAGTGGGATAGCGGTGCAGCTGGTTCTCCACAGGGACTAAGTAGCAGGGTCCAGTCCTTACTCAAGTGCATATTTGTGTCATGTGCAGCTGGAGCCCAATCCCCAATTAAACACAAACCTTAACTTGCGCCCAACCTCCGTTGAGACAAAAGGCATATCTGCAGATTCACATTCTGATTCAACTGACTGAATCCTAACTATTTCATTAAGTGCAAGGGCTAAAAAAAGGAAATCCACAGGTCAAACAGAGAATGTTGTACCGATCTGAATTAGCTCTATTCACCTGTAGGATACATGTTGGCTGAACACATTCAAAGACAAAACATTTCTGAATACATTACATGGTTAACAACTTTAATCCAAAGGAGGAGCGATTAAATCACTTGTATGCTAAAAGATTGTAAAAGCATACTAGTATATATAAAAACCTTGCAGCCCTCCAGATGTGTGGGTTATAACACCTAGAGGGTTATTTATTAAAATCCGAAAATAAAAAAACCATGACCAAACTCTAATACCCGATTTGACCTTATTTGTTATTAAAAAAGTACAAGCTGGATAAAATCGAGTGAAAACCCCAATCATACGTTTTTTAGTAGTTTTTTTTTTTCCGAATCACTCGATTTTTTTCAGGCTTCTTCCCGAAAAGCCAGAATTTTTCAACAAATGTACAAAATGCCCGAAAAGATCGGATTTTCAGCTAATTCCAGCGCAAACCACAGAAAAATCAAAATAGGATAGGGACCTTTCCCATTGACGTACACACAACCTCGCAAGTCTGAGATGGAGGATTTTCAGATTTTGGTTTTTGCTGCATCGGGCTTTAATAAGTCTTGAAAAAATCGAATTATAAAAAAACAAAAAATTAACAATTCGAGTTTCGCCCCAAAATGCCCAACCGGAGTTTAATAAAAAAACTCCCCCTAATATCTGAGGATGCCAGGCACGTAAAAAACTGGAGGGATAATGGTTTATCACCTCTGTACTGCTCGGAGCAGGATAATGGAGTTTAGGAAAATTGACTCAGTGCTTTTTGATTGGTTGCCATGGGTTACTGCCCATGGGCAAATTTGCCCAGTGTTGATAAATGACCTCCAGTGTGTCTTGAACTCTGTTATGGGCAATAGATCGTAAAGTAACATAAAATGGAATCATTGTGCACAGATTGCATCAAAAACATGTAAATCTCAGATGTGTGTGTCGCACAATTTCTAATATGAAGCCTGAATAGATAAGTGGTCATAACTGATGCCATTCTGGCCATTGTTTTGTTTACTTCTGTGCTAGTAAACAATATCACATGCAGTTTTAGGTCTATGAAGGTATAACATACTTTAAAAATACAATTTTAAATTCTATAACATGAGGATTATATATGCACCAAAAACAAAATCAGAACTGTATTCCTCTTGGTGTATGTCTGCCCTACTAAACATTATTTTAAAAAGATCACACTCCCACAACAGAAACCCAGATTGCCAATGACTTACTCATTGTAATAGGGTGTAACGTTCACAACTAGGAACTGTTGTGACCGAGGATAGCCACTCCAAGGGGAGTGGATATGGTGGACGCCCAGGGGTGTAGCCATAGGTAATAGTAGGCAAAAACATGATGGTGATGAAGTTATAGCAGGTTTATTGCAGACGGAACACAGAAACACAAAAGGCAGGAACAAGCAGAATGGCTGATCGAGGAATCCACATGGTGAGGGAAAAAAGGGGAACACAGGAACAAAAGTACTCACTCAGGAAACAAGGTAACAAGGTTTTCAGGAACAAGACAAACAAGGTTTTCAAGGTTCAGGTTCAGATTCAGGTTCAGGTTCAGATTCAGATTCAGATTCAGATTCAAAATAGCAGGTCAGGAACAAACAGGATACAATCAATGACTCAGCACTGAGCAAAGCTCAGGGCGGGGTTTATAAAGGGAAGGTGATTAGGAAATGGGAAACACATGAGGGTAAACGAGGTGGGTGGAAAACAGACTGTGAATGGCAGATAACAGAAAACAATACACACCAAAGTTCAGAATCAGCCCTGAGAGCCCCCAGTGGCTCATCAGGTAAGTGCTGCAATGAGCAGAACAGCACCACCAGAGTTCAAGTCCCAGGCTGATCCTGACATTACCCCCCCCTTGAGGATCGACCTCCGGGCGATCCCAGGATCAAATGGTCCCCCATCCATTTTAGTCCAAACCCTGGGGAAATGGGCCGAAGCCTCGCCAGAAACGAGAACAGGAGCTTCTTGAGGATTGGAAAACAAAACAAAGAAATTGCTGGGGTCAGGAGCCAGAACAGGAACATTGGCAGAATTAGGAGCCAAGATATCACAGCCAGAGTCGGAAACCAGGACATGAAGACAGACAAAATCAATACAGGCACCCATTACAGGTGGCGGACAAGGAGCTTGGACACCCATCACGGGTGGCAGACCAGGAGTTTGGACACCCATCACGGGTGGCGGATCAGGAATACAGGCACCCATCACGGGTGGCGGATCAGGAGTTCGGACACCCATCACGGGTGGCGGATCAGGAGTTTGGACACCCATCACGGGTGGCAGACCAGGAATACAGGCACCCATCACGGGTGGCGGATCAGGAGTTTGGACACCCATCACGGGTGGCGGACCAGGAGCACGGGCACCCATCACAGGTGGCGGACCAAGAGCACAGGCACCCATCACAGGTGGCGGACCAGGAGCACAGGCACCCATCACAGGTGGCGGACCAGGAGCACAGGCACCCATCACAGGTGGCGGACCAGGAGCACAGGCACCCATCACAGGTGGCGGACCAGGAGCACAGGCACCCATCACAGGTGGCGGACCAGGAGCACAGGCACCCGTTAGAAATAGGAAGAGGCAAGCCAGGACAGCAATACCAACACCTACAGCAATAGACCTGATAGAGACAGGATTAACCGCCCTACCAGGTCCAGTAGCAGGGAAAGTGGCACTATCCAGGGCAGGCAGGTCCTCAGGCCCGGAGGCCAGGGCAAACAGGTCCTCAGGCCCGGAGGCCAGGGCAAACAGGTCCTCAGGCCCGGAGGCCAGGGCAAACAGGTCCTCAGGCCCGGAGGCCAGGGCAAACAGGTCCTCAGGCCCGGAGGCCAGGGCAAACAGGTCCTCAGGCCCGGAGGCCAGGGCAAACAGGTCCTCAGGCCCGGAGGCCAGGGCAAACAGGTCCTCAGGCCCGGAGGCCAGGGCAAACCGTACAGAAACTGGCTCGGGAAGAAGCAGTCTTCTGCGAGCTGACACGGGAACGGAGTCTGGCTGGGCTGCTGGCACGGAGACTGGAACCGTCTGGGCTGCAGGCACGGAGACTGGAACCGTCTGGGCTGCAGGCACGGAGACTGGAACCGTCTGGGCTGCAGGCACGGAGACTGGAACCGTCTGGGCTGCAGGCACGGAGGCTGGAACCGGCTGGGCTGCAGGCACGGAGGCTGGAACCGGCTGGGCTGCAGGCACGGAGGCTGGAACCGGCTGGGCTGCAGGCACGGAGGCTGGAACCGGCTGGGCTGCAGGCACGGAGGCTGGAACCGGCTGGGCTGCAGGCACGGAGGCTGGAACCGGCTGGGCTGCAGGCACGGAGGCTGGAACCGGCTGGGCTGCAGGCACGGAGGCTGGAACCGGCTGGGCTGCAGGCACGGAGGCTGGAACCGGCTGGGCTGCAGGCACGGAGGCTGGAACCGGCTGGGCTGCAGGCACGGAGGCTGGAACCGGCTGGGCTGCAGGCACGGAGGCTGGAACCGGCTGGGCTGCAGGCACGGAGGCTGGAACCGGCTGGGCTGCAGGCACGGAGGCTGGAACCGGCTGGGCTGCAGGCACGGAGGCTGGAACCGGCTGGGCTGCAGGCACGGAGGCTGGAACCGGCTGGGCTGCAGGCACGGAGGCTGGAACCGGCTGGGCTGCAGGCACGGAGGCTGGAACCGGCTGGGCTGCAGGCACGGAGGCTGGAACCGGCTGGGCTGCAGGCACGGAGGCTGGAACCGGCTGGGCTGCAGGCACGGAGGCTGGAACCGGCTGGGCTGCAGGCACGGAGGCTGGAACCGGCTGGGCTGCAGGCACGGAGGCTGGAACCGGCTGGGCTGCAGGCACGGAGGCTGGAACCGGCTGGGCTGCAGGCACGGAGGCTGGAACCGGCTGGGCTGCAGGCACGGAGGCTGGAACCGGCTGGGCTGCAGGCAGCTTTCGGGGAGCCGGCACAGGCAGCTTTCGGGGAGCCGGCACAGGCAGCTTTCGGGGAGCCGGCACAGGCAGCTTTCGGGGAGCCGGCACAGGCAGCTTTCGGGGAGCCGGCACAGGCAGCTTTCGGGGAACCGGCACAGGAACAAGGTCTGGCTGGGAAGCCGGCACAGGAGCAAGGACTGGCTGGGAAGCCGGCACAGGAGCAAGGACTGGCTGGGAAGCCGGCACAGGAGCAAGGACTGGCTGGGAAGCCGGCACAGGAGCAAGGACTGGCTGGGAAGCCGGCACAGGAGCAAGGACTGGCTGGGAAGCCGGCACAGGAGCAAGGACTGGCTGGGAAGCCGGCACAGGAGCAAGGACTGGCTGGGAAGCCGGCACAGGAGCAAGGACTGGCTGGGAAGCCGGCACAGGAGCAAGGACTGGCTGGGAAGCCGGCACAGGAGCAAGGACTGGCTGGGAAGCCGGCACAGGAGCAAGGACTGGCTGGGAAGCCGGCACAGGAGAGAGGACTGACTGGAGAGCCGGCACCAAAGCTGGAGACTGGAGAGCCGGCACCAAAGCTGGAGACTGGAGAGCCGGCACCAAAGCTGGAGACTGGAGAGCCGGCACCAAAGCTGGAGACTGGAGAGCCGGCACCAAAGCTGGAGACTGGAGAGCCGGCACCAAAGCTGGAGACTGGAGAGCCGGCACCAAAGCTGGAGACTGGAGAGCCGGCACCAAAGCTGGAGACTGGAGAGCCGGCACCAAAGCTGGAGGCTGGCGAGCCGGCACACGAGCTGGAGACTGGAGAGGGTGCTGGGAAACTGTAGAAAAACTAATAAACTGGGGTTCAGGTCTGAGAGAAAAAGAGGGTGACCTGGGTTTGGCAGCTGCCACAGGAGCAGAAGGTTGTGGAGGAGACAAGGGCCCAAAAACTGGAAGTGGCCGATCTGACACAGGCCAGATAGCGGTTTGTAGTTCATCTTCATCCGAGTCTAGATCCTCCCAGTCCTCATCGAAGGCTGAATCCTCCCACTCATCATCGGAGACAAAATCCTGCCAGACATCATCAGTGAAATGGATGGCGTCTTCTGCCTTACCCTCTCCATCCCAAGGGAGTTGCAGTTTAACAACAGAGTCAGAAGGCATGGAGGGCTTTCCCAAAGGCTTCCTGTAGTTGGGCTGAGTCATTCTGTAACGTTCACAACTAGGAACTGTTGTGACCGAGGATAGCCACTCCAAGGGGAGTGGATATGGTGGACGCCCAGGGGTGTAGCCATAGGTAATAGTAGGCAAAAACATGATGGTGATGAAGTTATAGCAGGTTTATTGCAGACGGAACACAGAAACACAAAAGGCAGGAACAAGCAGAATGGCTGATCGAGGAATCCACATGGTGAGGGAAAAAAGGGGAACACAGGAACAAAAGTACTCACTCAGGAAACAAGGTAACAAGGTTTTCAGGAACAAGACAAACAAGGTTTTCAAGGTTCAGGTTCAGATTCAGGTTCAGGTTCAGGTTCAGATTCAGATTCAGATTCAGATTCAGATTCAGATTCAGATTCAAAATAGCAGGTCAGGAACAAACAGGATACAATCAATGACTCAGCACTGAGCAAAGCTCAGGGCGGGGTTTATAAAGGGAAGGTGATTAGGAAATGGGAAACACATGAGGGTAAACGAGGTGGGTGGAAAACAGACTGTGAATGGCAGATAACAGAAAACAATACACACCAAAGTTCAGAATCAGCCCTGAGAGCCCCCAGTGGCTCATCAGGTAAGTGCTGCAATGAGCAGAACAGCACCACCAGAGTTCAAGTCCCGGGCTGATCCTGACATAGGGGTAATCACTGTAATTATACGTTTAATCGACGTTTGACTCATCAGTTCTGATTGGCCAGTTTATGCATGGCTTGCCCAATGACAATCATACTATTTGTTAAATAGAATATTTCATTAGGAGACTCATTGTTATAATAAATTTATATAAATAACAGGAGACGTATCAGCACCTTCCAGCACCAAGAGAGGAAGTTGTAGGAATTCTCACAGCAATAGCCAAGGCAGTGGGAATAGAGTATAATGATGTACAGGTCCTGTACTATTGGGACCTGTTATCCAGAATAACAGAGTTTTTCGGATAACAGATCCGTCCGTAATTTGGCTCTTCATACCTTAAATCTACTTGAAAATCATGTAAACAATAAAATAAACCCAATAGGCTGGTTTTGCTTCCAATAAGCATTAATTATATCTTAGTTTGGACCAAGTACAGGGTACTATATAATTATTATTACAGAGAAAAGGAAAAACATTTTTAAAAATGTTGCTTATCTTGATAAAATGGAGTCTATAGGAGACAACCTGTCCACAATTCGGAGCTTTCTGTATAACGGGTATCAACAGGAGATGGGTTTTGTTAAAGAATTGCCGTAAGTGATATCATTTTCGGTGTTTAAATCTTGAAAAGGCTGAATATTTGAACTAAATCAGTTAGCCGAATAAAGGCATCACGTTACCACAGTAAATCCTCTTATGTTTTTGTTTTTTTTTAGATAACTACTGAACACTGAGGGGCCGATTCACTAAATTCGAGTGAAGGATCCGAAGTAAAAAAACTTCGAATTTCTAAAGTTTTTTTGGGCTACTTCGACCATCGAATGGGCTACTTCGACCTTCGACTACGACTTCGAATCGAAGGATTCGTAGTAAAAATCGTTAGACTATTCGACCATTCGATAGTCGAAGTACTGTCTCTTTAAAAAAAACTTCGACCCCCTAGTTCGGCAGATAAAAACTACTGAAGTCAATGTTAGCCTATGGGGAAGGTCCCCATAGGCTTGCCTAAGTTTTTTTGATCGAAGGATATTCCTTCGATCGTTGGATTAAAATCCTTCGAATCGTTCGATTCGAAGGATTTTATCGTTCGATCTAAGGAATAATCCTTCGAACGTACGATCGCAGAATTTGCGCTAAATCCTTCGACTTTGATATTCGAAGTCGAAGGATTTCAATTCCTAGTCGAATATCGAGGGTTAATTAACCCTCGATATTCGACCCATAGTGAATCAGCCCCTTATTGTTGTAATGGTTTAAATTTAAAACTGAAAAGGCTATGTAGTAAAGCAACAGAAACATAAAGGTATAAAAAAAAAGGTGACCAGTGAGCTTTCTATTTATTCTTACCTTCTTGTATAGACAGTAGATAGCCCCATGGAAAGCAGGGGCATGTGTAATATGTATACATTTAGGGGGGTATCTACTAAAATCCGAATTTATCTCATATTTTATTAAAATAAAACTTGACAAAACTCCAATGCCGATTTTAGCTTATTTATTAATGAAAAAAACTCAATTTGATCTGATCACGGAAAAACTCGATAAAACCAAACGTAAACTAAATTGCTCAAATTTTTCAAGCATTTTCACCAACCGCTTTAATTTTTCGAGTTTTTGCCCAAAAACCCTGAAAAAAACGGATTTTCCCACAGACCACAAAACTTCAAATTGAGATAGGTGCCTCTCCAGTTGACTTATACAGGACCTCGACAGGTCTGAGATGGCGGATTTTCAGATTCTGGATTCTTGCACCATTGGGGTTAAATGAATCTTGAAAAATTTGAGGGGTTTTTTTTTCGTCTAAAAATTCGAGTTTTCTATTGAAAAAAACTTGAGTTTTCAAGATTTGAACATTCAGATTTTAATAAATAACCCCCAAAATGCAATTGTTGAAATTTATTATTGCATGTATATTGTTGCAATTTATGAGACTGCCCTTGGTCTAGCAAAGGAAAATGAGAACAAACATACATTAATATAGAATGTAACCTTCAGTATACTTTGATGCATATCTCCTCAATAGTGATGGGCGAATTTATTCGCCAGGCGCGAATTCGCTGCGAATTTGCGCGATTCGCCGCCAGCGAATAAATTCGCGAAACGCCCATGAAAATTCGTGGATCAAAAACGAGACGCCAGCGCCGTTTCGTTAATTTTTCGCCGTTTCGCAAATTTCGCGCGAAATTCACGAATTTTTCGGCGAAGCGAAACGGCGCAAATTCGCCCATCACTACTCCTCAATTAAGGACACTGGCTACTGCTATATAGTGAGCATTCATGCACTGAAAGTGGTAATGTGATTTAAGGGCAAGCATATATCCAAAGGAAGGTCCTTTTGGGTAGATTAAAGAGTTGATTTCTAGGATCATGTCAGGATAGCTACACTTCATTGTTACTACCTAAGAAAAACATATGGCAGGGCAACCCTCTATCCAGTACTGTTTTGGGTATACCTCAATTAAGCATAGATATTCTCCTACATTTAGGAAAGTTATAATCCTACTTCACTCAGTCTTTTGCAGTAATGTAATCTTTAGATCATACTTTTGCTTAGTCTTGAAACTGAAATGGAGTTTTGGGATATATGGTTACCAGGGCCGCCATCAGGGGGGCACAGCGGGTACAGCTGTACCGGGCCCGGCAGTCTTGAAAGTGTGAAGGGGGGCCCGGCCGCTCTACACTACCTGGATTGCAGGGCCCTTCAAAAGAAGCAGCCGGAAAAGAGTTAACAGGCACGACTCCGCTGCCATCTCTGCAGCACAGGTCTCACAGCATTTCTGCCTGCCTGTGTGAGACGGCACACTGACCAATAGCAGCGGAGGTGTGTCACAAACCTGCCTCTTCCCACTTGCTTACTCAACCAGGCGCTTATTGGATAGTTTCTCCGTTTGATCCCGTGCCTCCTCGTCAATGACAGGTCGAATGCTAGTGAGGGAACGTCACTGCTAGCAGTCATCTTAAAACAGGTCTTTTTTTTTTTTTTAACCCCTAACCACCAATGTTTTTTGTGTTACTTTTATGAGGCACCATGGACACCAATGTTTTTTTTTAAACTTAAGGGGGGCCCTGGCCAGCAATGTTTTTTTTTTTAACTTATAGGGGGCACTGGCCACTTTTTCTCTTTACTTGTGGAAGGGGGGCTAGCCACCAATTTTTTTTTTAACTTGTAGGGACATGCTAACCACAAATGGCTTTTTATAACTTGTTTTTTATAACTTGTTTAGGGGGGGTATTTTAGCTATGATGAATGTGTGGCTTTTTTTAATGTGATGTGGGTGGGATCTGGGGTGGGGCTTTGGGTCATGCTGGGGCGGGGACAAGGGGGCCCAGAATATTTTGTTGTACGGGGCCCCGTGTTTTCTGATGGCAGCCCTGATGGTTACATTTGGCACCAAGTAAAACCTACAGTGCAAAATAGTTCACAATTGTAAAGATACCAGTGTAACACCCTCTTGGCCACCCCCCTGGGGCCAAGGTTGTGCCGTGTTACCAAATACCAGTGCAGGTCTTGAGTCCCCTTTGCAAGGTGAAAGGGTACTGGGAAATTCTTCTCTTGGCAGTGCCTCCACCTAATGGGAAACCTGGAATACACCTGCAGTGGCCCCATTGTGAAAACAGTAATACACACACAATGCTGTATAACAATATCAACTTTATGCAGAATTAAAGCAACGTAAACATTCAGTTTAATCATATTCATTCCACATAGCATGACCCACTACCCTACCCACCCTGGCACCTCCTTGCCAGGCAAAGTCCCGCACTACTCCTTTGGCAGACAAAGAGTCTCAGTTTCTTTTCTTCAAAGAGCACAATTGTTCCCAGGTAGCGCTAGCTGCACAAACACCTTTCCCGCTGGACAAGGTATTTGCTCCCACGTGGCAGGCTCACACAGAGCTGGAACAGGCATCCACATGATGACATCCTCAAAGGCTCCAAGCTTTCCTAGCCGAACACACAACTTGCTTTATCCTCCGCAGCTGAACTATAGCACCCCAGCACTGTCTATAGCGCAAGCACACAAAGTCCAGGTTTTGCATTTAGGAGCTTTAGACCCTCCTGGTCTAGCTCCCAGGCTTGGGGCTTCCGCACCCCAGCCATCCAGGGGTTCCTGCCCCCTACATCTTTGCAATAGTATCTGTCCAACTTCTCTCAGTGAAAGTGAAAATAGGAATGGCTGTGAGCACATGGCTCTCCTATATATCCAAGGTGGTGCAGCAGCAACACCTTGTGACACCCTCCGGTATCTGCCAGACATGCTGCACAGGGACAAGGGCTCGAGCCCCTCCCAAGACTGTAGGAGACCCTGTAGCTGCACAGGCAGGGGATTTCCACCACATGGTTCAGACTGTAGGTGAATTAACCCTATGGTTCCCTACATTGTTATTTGTTTTTTTACATGTTTATGAAGTAAGAGTTGATGTTTTGCCTTATTTATGCTTATATTGGGTGGAGCATTAACTGACAGGCAAGAGGTGTTATTGTGTTGACTGAAAGTCAACAGTGCCCAAATCCAGAATGAAAAAAGAGAAGTGATACTCTTATGCCTTGCATGAAAACTGCATCTACATGGCATTGTAGAACAGTTAATATATTGTGGGGTACCTATGTTTGTTTGTTTGCTTGCTTTCTTGATTTTTAAACAACCGTGCCACCTTGTTCACCAAATTGTCATCAGTTTGACATGTATGAATAAGTGCTACTGGGCCTAACTGTAACTAAACCCTAGGCTTGTCTATATCATTTATCACCTGTGTAGCTTTAAACAATAACTGTTGAATAAAACCTTCATAACAGTCTCCTTTTGCATGCGTTTGGGCATTTTAGAAAACGTTAGTGGTGGTACGTGGTACTCTTTATTATTACCAAAAGCGCTCAAAATACAAGTACTTTGTAGAAACAGTTCTTCAGATTTCAGTTTCAAGAAGATCAAAATAAAAATTAATGGATGTCTATCATTGAATGGACACTAAAATAGATCAGAAAGACAAGTTGCTTTCACGTGAAGAAAGAACACTTGAAAAATGACAGGTCTCCATCTTCCTTACCAACACGCACTGAAGCTTTTTCATGTATTCTGTTTTTGTTGATTCCCTTTATCAGCCAGCAGGAAGGTTTTGAACACCATTTGTTATGAACTCTCTCTATTACTGTCTATAGCAGAGAGAAGACAAAAGAGGTAGTAATCATATTAGTCTCTCTGGCCGCTGTCATTTGGACACCAAATGTGCAAACGCCAAGGCATATATGTTCATTTAATTAAAAAGCAGAAAAATAGAAATTCATTGATATACATTTTTTTGCTTCTGTGTTCTTTCATATGATATGTTCTTTGGCTGTTCATGATTTTTGAAGCTGGCATACATTACCAAAAGCATGTTTGAAAATGCAAAAAAATCTGCTTCCTAAAATATATATTTCTCTGCCTTTAGGGTGAACTGTTGAGCCCATGTCGCTGTGCCGGTTCGGTACGCTGCACACATCAGCCCTGCCTAATACGCTGGATAAGTGAAAGAGGGTCCTGGAGCTGTGAATTGTGTTATTTCAAATACCATGTTTTAGCCATTAGTACTAAGAACCCCCTCCAGGTAAGTAAACAGCGATACTTTCTAGTAGTATAGAAATACTTGCATGCATTTTATTTTTTCATGCCCTGTTTCATAAGCATTTAAAATGCCATTTCACAACTAACTTCTGATATTGAATATTCTGATATTCTAAGGCCACTTCTACTCAGTACAGCATTTGTAACATAAAACTACAAATGTCTTTTGCAGGCCTATGAAAAATGCATACAATTTATTTGTTATTTACCATACTGTACTATACTAGAAATTATTATAATGCTTAGTTGATTTGGCACAGTCTGTTGGAACACATATGTTGTTTGCATGAGGATTAGGGATGTAGCGAACCGCCGCCGATGTGTTCGCGAACGCCGTTCGCGAACACCGGCATAATTTGCGAACTGTTCGCGAACTGTTCGCGAACTTCGATCATCCGAAAATCGTTCGATTCGAACGATCGAAGGATTTTAATCGTTCGATCGAACGATTTTCGTTCGAATCGAACGAAAATCGTTCGATTTTAGCGATCGAATGGTCGAATGGGCGACCGATTTTGACGCGAACGCCTATTGGCGAACGTCGCGCGACGTTCGCGAACTTGCGGCGGACGCGAACAGTCGAAGTTCGCGCGAACTAGTTCGCCGGCGAACAGTTCGCTACATCCCTAATGAGGATATGATGTAATGCAGCCATACACGCAAAGCTTTGGTGGCTTCGCAAAACGAGTGGATCTGTCCCTGATATCCGGCCGATCTGATCATAGGGCCCAACGCCACCGATGCAGGTGGTTCATCTACGAACCAATGCAGTCTCTGATCCAATGGGATTTCTAATCCTGCCGAAATGATATCCGGATGATTTTTGGCAAGATAACAGTTGGGGAAGCACATCGGAGGGTCCAATGCACTGTATAATAAGCTGCGATTTGGTCTGTCAGCAGCATTTATTGGCCTGAGTATGGTCACCTTTAGACAGTAGGCTCTCTGAGACTATTTACCTCATAAAACCTAATACCTGGAACTAAGCCACTAAGCAGCCCTTCCCTTATTAGCAAGAAGTAGGTCCAAGAGCCACAGATTAGTAAAATAATAGTAGTTTGGAATGCTTGGGCCTGAGTTTTTACTAGGGATGCACCAAATCCACTATTTTGGATTCAGCTGAATCCTTCGCGAAAGATTTGTTGAATACTGAACCAAGTCCGAATCCTAATTTGCATATGCAAATTAGGGGTGGGAAGGGGAAAACATTTTTTGCTTCCTTGTTTTGTGACAAAAAGTCATGTGATTTCCCTCCCCATCCCTAATTTGCTCCTGGATTCGGTGCATCCCTAGTTTTTACAGATAAGGGAACTTTATGTATTTTAGTTCACCACACCTTGTCTGCTAAAACTCATTTAATAAATCCATTGGGATTGTTTGCAACCAATATGGATTCATGCAATTTTTTAGGTTCAAATATATGATATAGGTATGGGATCTCTTATATGGAAAGACTAGTCAGATTTATGAGAAAGCCATTTCCCATAGAGTCCATTTTGAACAAATAATTCTATTTTTTTTTAAATTATTTCCCTTTTCTTGGTAATAATAAAACAGTAGTTTGTATTTGATTGTAACTAAGCTGCATGGATCCATATTGGAGGCAAAACAATTGTTAAATATAATCAACATTGTAAACAAACACTCCCCTTTGGAAAGCTTGCCAGCCAGCACAAATCTACTACATGTTATAATGGCCAAACTCTCCAGCCTATGGTTATTATCTACTGACTAATGCTCTAGGACAGGGATCCCCAACCTTTTGAACCCATGAGCAACATTCAGAAGTAAAAGGAGTTGGGGAGCAACACAAGCATAAAAAATGTTCCTGGGGTGCCAAATAAGGGCTGTGATTGGCCATTTGGTAGTCCCTATGTGGATTGTCAACCTACATTGAGGCTCTGTTTGGCAGTGCACCTGGTTTTTGTACAACCAAAACTTGCCTCCAAGCCTGGAATTCCAAAATAAGCTCCTGCTTTGAGGCCACTGGGAGCAACATCCAAGGGGTTGGAGAGCAACATGTTGCTCACGAGCTACTTGTTGGGGATCACTGCTCTAGGAGGTCAAAGCAGTTATCAGCAGCACACCGTAGATTTGCATTTCAAACAGGGCATTTTCAAGCCCTGATTGAAATGCTTTGACACAATAAATTTCACGTTTGTGCAAATCTACGGTGTGCTGCTGATAACTGCTTTGACTGGATTATCTGACCCTGAAGCAGGCATTGGGTCCTTCAGTATAGCACCTGGTACCGCAAAGGTATTTATTCAGGGTTTTAAGCTCTCCACCTCTGTTACTGCATAATACTCTAGCTAGGATGTGGGATGGTGATGTCCTAGAGCAGGAAATGGGACCTGGATGTGCTGGCAGGAGGGACTGGTGTGGATTGAGGGCATAAATTGTTGGGTTGGGGTGTAGCTTTGCAGAGGCAGGGGGAAGGATGGGGAACTCCAAATTTTTCTAGCTAAGCAACAGATGCAGGACTGGGGAATGTTTTTCAATGTTCAATAGTAAAACTAAGAGTTATTAATTATATTAACATCTTTCAAAGTATTTTGGTGATGTTACAGACTCTCTTAAAGTGCACCTGTCAATGGAAATTTGTTTTCCCCACCAGAGGTGTAGACTAGCTGTTTACAAGATGGCACACTAAGGGTTTTTTTTATCAAAGGTCTGTGAGCTTTTTTATACCTCGAATGAACTCACAATTCTCACTAATACACAATAATTAAACTGAAATGAGTGAATTCAGTTTGAAAACCCCAAAAACTTGAATTAATCGAGTTTTTTCAAAAAAAAAAAAACTTGAATCGTTTGAATTAATTGAGTTTTTGAGCGAAACCCACGGAAAAAACCCGAACATCATGAATGCATAATCAATCATCAACATCTTCAAGTGCTTGAAGGGACCTCTGCCATTGACTTTTACATGACCTCGACTGGTTCAAGCCATTTCCGTTTGGGGTATAATACATTTAGAAAAATTCTGTTTTTTTTTTTTAAAACTGAAACTGCAAATTTGAGTTATGACTGAAAAATACCCCTGAAAACTCGAATTTGTCTGGTAGAAACCAACCTGACCTTTGATAAATAACCCACTAAATTTTCATGCTTTTGTCTCAGAATGGCTATCCGCATCAGGAGCTCCTACAGCCTAGCACTATGGGAGGAGGGCAGTTTTTTGGAAATATTTTATTGTTTCCCCCTCTGGTTGGGAAAACAATTTCCCACTGATAGATATCCTTTGAGATTCCATGGCAAGTTATAAAAAAGTGGTTTATTAAAAAATAGTTATTATTTCCGTAAAAAAAATGAAAACAGGTTGCCTTGAGTAGTTTCCACAAAACATATTATCATACTGACACGGTACTTCATAATTATTACTGATGTGATGTTGTGTGATAAATTCCCTACTGGAGGATTTGCCAACTGGACAACTGAATAAGCTTTTCACGCAAATTTAATTTAAATTGTTAAGAGAAATGTGACTGTGATTTCAAAAAGCTTTTGGAAATACTTTTTAGATCTGGAGATGGAATCTTTCTGCCAGGAAGGAGTTAAGAGAGATTTTTCAAAGAAGACTCAAAGTCAACCAAAGTCCTTCATAAGAAACAATGCTTTGGGAGTATATTTAATCAAAGACTGAAGAGACCGTTCCACACAAAAGAATACTCCAAAAGCCTATACAAGTTAAAAGGGTTGTTGAGTTCTCTTCTGGGGAATTTTGTGCTGAATTGGCTCTTCACCCTTTGAAAAATATACCCTGTGGTAACTCTTGGTTTTTACGATAAAAATATGCCTCGAGGAAAGACAAATTCATACAACAGCAATAGAATATTTTCATTAATTGAAATGGAGCTCCAGCTTCGGCACGTGAGTATTAAAGAAAACTGCAAGCACCATGCCGCTGGCAGCTGCAAGGTTTTTTGATTAAAGCAGCAATAGTTTGAGGTGGTCGGTATAGAAAGCCTACAGCTCAAGGCCTGTAAAATCAATTCTGTGAAGATCAAAACAATCCAATGGCAGCTGTCCTCTTTAAGGATGGTTAAACCTCCAACACATTCTTAGATATTTTGCCTCCTTTCTGCATCCTGGATAGAATCTTCCTAGTAAACTTAAGGTATGAAGATCCAAATTACGGAAATATCCGTTATATGGAAAACCCCAGGTCCCGAGCATTATGGATAATAGGTCCCATACCTGTACCTATAATACAGAAGATATTCTTGAATTATCAAATATTAACAATTATGCTGAGTGTCCCCAAGTGGCAAGCAGATTAACAATGTAGTAGAAAGGGGAAATATTTTCCACACAATCAGAAAAAGCAACTAAATATTTCAGTACTATTATTATTGGTTAATAATAGCTAAAATGAAAAAGAAATAAGAGGCACTAGAACACAACTTGTAGTCACAAAAACTCACCAATGCAGACAGGGTGGTACAGCCCAGACCCTTAGCTTGAGGGGGACAAACTAAAATAATATGAAGAAAAATGTGTATACGCACTCTGGAGGACCACAAACAGGCCATCAAAAAGTGTAAAAAGGTTAAAAAGTCTTTAATCATACCATATGGAACAGCAGCCTTCCAAATTACAGAACAGCAGCCTATGATTATGTGCCATGAGCTGTTGTTAATTATGGTATAAATACTTCTTTTTTTTACCTTTCATCACCTTTGTCATTGCCTATTTGTGAACTTCCAGTGTGCCTATACCCATTTTTCTTCATCTTTGTAGTAAAAGGTGCAGCATTTGCTACAGGGCTACTTACCAATTGTAATCAACATGTTGGTTGTTATGGGTTACTGGACCTTGGTAAAAATTTGTGCCTTTTATTACATGTGGGGGATACTGTTTTAGACTAAAGATGGCAGCATTTTTATTACCATGACAACTAGTGATGGGCAAATTTGGGGTGAAACGGCGAAAAATTCACGAAACTGTTTTTTTTATGCCGGCATAAAAATTATCACGATAGTTTCGCGAATGAATTCGCCGTGAATTTGCGCCTGGCGAATAAATTCGCCCATCACTAATGACAACATGGGTAACATGGTATACAATAGAGTATTTCAGTGTGGAAGTACATAAAACGGTCTGAACCTTTGAGGCTCTTCTTCACAAAAATAGAGTAGAACTAACAAAGGGATACGCACCCCCAAATAAAAAAGAATGGAATGGTAGAAAAGGACCACGACACTGTATATGTTTCAAGTCAGTTTCAAGTCTTACCTATTATTGATAACCAATATGTCTTTAGTGCAAGGTCATTTTGAGAAGTATTAACTGACTTGATACATTTTGCCTATACGTTGTCTTGCTTAACCTTCGTTACTAACTTATTTCCTGAGACTTTACGCCTGACAGTTATCACTTCCATAAAACACAAGGAAGGACATACTACTCCCATGGGAAAAAATTTTTATGAAAGATTATGTCCCTGCTGGGTGACTAACCAGGATTTGGTTTACCTTTACATGAATTTTTAGTATGTTATAGAATGGCCAGTTCTGAAGCAACTTTTCAATTGGCCTTCATTTTTTCTTTTTAGTTTTCAAATTATTTGCCGCCTTCTTCTGACTCTTTCCAGCTTTCAAATGGGGGTCTCTGACCCCCATCTAAAAAACAAATACGCTGTAAGACTACAAATTAGGGATGCACCGAATCCAGGATTCAGTCTCGGGATTCTGCCAGGATTCAGCCTTCTGCCTGTCCGAACCGAATCCGAATCCTAATTTGCATATGCAAATTAGGGACAGGGAGGGAAATCGCGTGACATTTTGTCACAAAACAAGGAAGTAAAAAATGTTTTCCCCTTCCCACCACAAATTTGCATATGCAAATTAGAATTCGGATTCGGTTCGGTATTCGGCTGAATCTATCACAAAGGATTCGGGGGTTCGGCCGAATACAAAATGTGGATTCGGTGCATCCCTACTACAAATGTATTGTTATGGCTACTTTTTATTACTCATCTTTCTATTCAGGCCCTCTCTTATTCACATTTCAGCCCCTTTTTTTATCATTGCTAGGGTAATTTGAAACCTAGCAACCAGATAACCGAGATTTCTAAATAAAAAGATAAATAATTAAAAAAAAAACACAAATAATAAAAAATGAAAAACAATTGCAAATTGTCTCAGAATATCACACTCTACATTAGGGATCCCCAACCTTTTGAACCTGTGAGCAACATTCAGAAGTAAAAGGAGTTGGGGAGCAACGCTAGCATGAAAAATGTTCTTGGGGTGCCAAATAAGGGCTGTGATTGGCCATTTGGTAGCCCCTATGTGGATTGTCAACCTACATTGAGGCTCTGTTTGGCAGTACAACTGGATTTTATACAACCAAAACTTGCCTCCAAGCCTGGAATTAAAAAATAATCACCTGCTTTGAGGCCACTGGGAGCAACATCCAAGGGGTTGGAGAGCAACATGTTGCTCACGAGCTACTGGTTGGGGATCACTGTTAAATCTACATCATACTAATAGTTAATTTAAAGGTGACCAAACCCCTTTAAAAAGAAATAGTTATGTTTCTGGCACCTTTTTCACATGCAAGAGATGTATTTGTGCATAAAACCCATTAGTACAGGCAACAAGGAGGGCATTTGTCAGTTAGAAGTATATATCAGGCCAAGAGGATGACACAGCATGAACATCTTATAGGCAGCACTATGACTCCATGTTTTGCTAACAGCCTCTCATGGGCAGTGTGGATGCCTTGTGCACATTGGAATTTAATTTAGCTGCCTGCTTAAAAATATCTCCACTTAGTTCAAGAGGACACCACACTAGTCTATTTTTATATATGCCATTTGCTAACATTTCCTAAAATCCTTGATTGATTAATTCCTCCATAATGAGCAAGCAGGCCTAAATGATTTGTTCCTGTTCTGCCTAAGGTAAACCTTATCGACTGGTCCTTAGTGATTTAAGAGCCTGTCATAGAAAGAGATAAGGGGGGAAAGGCAGCCAATGGTACTGGCGTTAAATAATTATAGTACATCATTTCTTGAATCAGAACCAGGATTATCTCAGCTAAAATGTTCTAAGACTGTGAGTCAGCTGACATCTGAAATATTTTACCGTGTACATTCTGTAGCCAAAGTGCATGCTATGTATTCAGCTGCTGACTCATCGTCTATGAATGTCTGTTCCATTAAAAGGCTCCAGAGTTAATCTAAGGAAAAGAAAACAACAACAACATTATTCTCAGCTAAACCTGCAACGTAAAATAATTATGCCAGATAGGTTTAGGCCTCATGGATGTGTTGGTAAATGTCATTAATGTGATAAGGTTTGGGACAAAACAAATATCGTGGGGTCCTAATATTTATGAAACTTTGGCTTAAATGGGTTGTTCGCCTTTCAGTTTTAGAATGACGTAAGGCAGTGACCCCCAACCAGTAGCTTGTGAGTAACATGTTGCTCCCCAACCCCTTGGATGTTTCTCCCAGTGTCCTCAAAGCAGGTGCTTATTTTTCAATTCCAGGCTTGGATGAAACTTTTGGTTGCATAAAAAACAGTTTTATTGCCAAATAGAGCTTTCTGTAGGCTGCCAGTCCACATAAGGGCTGCCAAATAGCCAATCACAGCCCTTTGTTGGCATCCTCATCCTATTTTCATGCTTTCATGTTGTTCCCCAACCCTTCTTACTTTTGAATGTGGCTCATGGGTGAAAAAGATTGGGGATCCCTGACGTAAGGCGAGATATTCTGATCCAATTTGCAATAGATTTTCATTTTTTTTAGTTGTTTATTATTCAGCAGCTCCAGTTTGTAATTTCAGCAATCCTGTTGCTAGGATGACCATAGTAACCAATGATTGGTTTGAATAAGGCACTGGAAAATGATTAGGAGAGGCCTGAATAGAAAGTAAGTTGGAAAGAATCAGAAGAAATAAGAAATAATTAAAAAATGAATACATAAATAAGAAAATAAGAAATAATGAAGAAAGGTTGAACAGTTAAACTTGGTGGACGTGTGTCTTTTTTCAACCTAATTTACTTTGTATGTTACTATGTAAGAACAATTGAAAAGTTACTTAGAACTGACCATTCTATAACATACTTAAAGTTAACTTAAAGGAATTGTTCAGTATAAAAATAAAAACTGTGTATAATAAAAAATGTTCTGATATAGTTAGTGGGACAAATATGTAATGTAGAAAGTCTGGAGTGACTGGATGTGTAACATAATAGCCAGAACACTACTTCCTGCTTTGCAGCTCTCTTGCTTTCCACTACCAGTCAGTAACCAATTAGAGACTTAAGGGTGGGCCACATGGGTCATAACTGTTGCTTTTGAATATGAGCTGCATACTAAGGATCAGTTGCAAACTCATTGAACAGTTATGTCTATGTGGGCCCCCTTAAAATCACTGACTAACTCAGAGTTAGAGAGCTGAAAAGCAGGAAGTTGTGTTCTGTTATGTTAGACATCCAGTCACTCCAGCCTTTATACATTACATTTCCAATTTTTATTTTTATACTGAACTGTTCCTTTAAAGGGGGACCACCCCTTTAAGCTGTTGTCATACTAAAGTAACCAACACCCCCTCTAGCCCTACTGCCACTATGATCTTCTACTCCACTCTATTCCGACTTACAACTCTGTGGTGCCTTTTTATTTGCTGGGCTTTAGGCAGTCATCCCTTTTTATACCTTAAAGAAAGGATCTGATTTGCCGTCAGAAAAGCCAATTTCAATAGCCATTTGTATGTTGTGATGACCATGTCACAGTTTTATTTGCATTAACATATGTTACATCAAAATAGTGTGAAAAGCTGTGGGAACTGCACATACGCTGTTATTATATTCAGTGTAGCCAGTAAGAGATGTAAGGAAGATGGAAGTAAGAATCTATTTGCTACATATAACGGTCTTACTGATTCATATATAATAATGTAATTTCTAGACTTTCAAACATTATTGTAGGATAAGGATGCTGGGGACCCATTTATAAAAATATTTGATTTTTCAGATACATTCACCATCTGTATTACTGTCACCTCATTACTGCACTCTTATATGCACTCTTTTTTTCATACCCACATTCTCTTCATTTAGGGGGTTATTTATCAAAGTTCAAGTTTATCTCAATATTTTCTGCTACAAACTCCAATCAAATCCGCTCAGGTTCTTTACGTTTATTTATTATTAAATTTCCCGAAAATTTGCTTTGCAGGAAAAAATCTGATTTTCACAATCTTTTCGGATTTTCCATCCGATTTTCACAATCTTTTCAGATTTTCCATCCGATTTTCACAGTCTTTTTGGATTTTTCACCCGAAAACTCAGATTTTCGCCCAAAAACTTCGGGGTATTGCACGAAACCCAGCACACATCAATAAATCATTGGGACTTCTCCCATTGTCTTATATGCAATCTCGACAGGTCTGAGATGCCGGATTTTCTGACTTTTCTATCCTCGGGGTTTAATAAATTCCAAAAATTCGTGATTTTTTTAAAAGTCCGATTTAGTAAAAAAAAAAATCACAAATTTTTAGTGATTTTTGCATTCGGAGTTTAAGGGATACTGTCATGGGAGAACATGTTTTTCCAAAACACATCAGTTAATAGTGCTACTACAGCAAAATTCTGCACTGAAATCCATTTCTCAAAAGAGCAAACAGATTTTTTTATATTCAATTTTGAAATCTGACATGGGGCTAAACATTTTCTCAGTTTCCCAGCTGCCCCTGGTCATGTGACTTGTGCCTGCACTTTAGGATGGAACTACTTTATGGCAGGCTGTTATTTCTCCTACTTAATATAACTGAATCAGTCTCAGTGAGACTTGGCTTTTATTATTGAGTGCTATTCTTAGATCTTCCATGGAGCTGTTATCTTGTGTTAGGGAGCTGCTATCTCGTTACCTTTCCATTGTTCTGTTTTTAGGCTGCTGGGAGGGGGAAGGGAGGGGGTGATATCACTCCAACTTGCAGTACAGCAGTAAAGAGTGATTTAAGTTTATCAGAGCACAAGTCACATGACTGGGGCAGCTAGGAAATTTACAATATGTCTAGCCCCATGTCAGATTTCAAAATTGAATATAAGAAAATCTGTTTGCTCTTTTGAAAAAATGGATTTCAGTGTAGAATTCTGCTGGAGCAGCACTATTAACTGATGTGTTTTGAAAAAAACATGTTTTCCCATGACAGTATCCCTTTAGTAAATAAATAATGCGTTTCTAGTTTACTCTTTTTTTCTTTCATCTCAGTATCCTTATCTGGATTTTAATTTTGCTGTGGACTTTTATTTAATTGCTCTTTATCATATGTTCTCTTTCTTCTCTTATTCTGTTCAAGTTTGCCATTGTTCTTTGTCTAGTTTGCACTCTTCTCTCGTTCCTCATTTCAGAAAAACATAGTTCACGTTTTCTCCTGGGGATAAGTAAGAATGGGTCAAAACACTTTCCAAATATTTCAATGCTTGAAATTGTCACATGTGTAAAAAAAAGTACTGGTATGGGACCTGTTATCCAGAATACTCGGGACCTGGGGTTTCCGGATAACGGATCTTTCCGTAATTTGGGTCTTCATGCCTTAAGTCTACTAGAAATTCATTTAAACATTAATTAAACCCAATAGGCTGGTTTTGCTTCCAATAAGGATTAATTATATCTTAGTTGGGATCAAGTACAAGGTGCTGTTTTATTATTACAGAGAAAAAGGAAATCTTTTTTAAAAAATTAGATTAATGGAGTCTATGGGAGACAGCCATTCCGTAATTCGGAGCTTTCTGGATATCGGGTTTCCAGATAAAGGATCCTATACCTGTACCTTGTTGGTGAATATTCACACACAGTAACCCACATGATCTGTGGGAGTGTTTCGGATCAGTTAGAAAGGTTTAGTTCATTTGCTTCATTTTGCCGCTACCCTCTCTGAATGCTTGGAATTAGTATGTGTTCCAGAGTTAAAACCTTTTGTAATGGTTTATTCTATCATCTCTAATTGCATGGTTATGGTTTATTAACTCCACTGGGGGAGAAATGTTTTGTATATTACATCATGTTTATTACTATAAATTGAGAAGGTTATGACATGATTTGTTTTTTTCCCTGTGCATAGGGTGCAAGAACAAAGCAAATGCGTATTTTTCCTTCATTAAAAGCCTGATAATTTCACATCGTATCATTTTAACTTGTTCAAAGGGAAAACAGCGATGGCCTTTTTGTCTCTGTGCGGTGCCGTAATTGACAGACTGATTTTGTAGGTGAATTAGCAAGCACAAAACCTTTTCACACTCAGTTGAATAGCTTAATCACCGAAAGTTTATTATTTCCAAAGGGAAGCAGATTCACAAAATGACAAATTAACAAAAAAAAAAAAAAAGGTTTTGTTATAAATGTTAACCCTAAGAGGTACATAAGAAGATTGACTCGCATAAATATGTAATAACAACATTTAGGCCACTCTGGTATTAGGCGTTAAAAATGTGCTCCGAATTACAGGAAGGCCATAGACTCCATTATAATCAATTTCAATTTTTAAAAATTATTTAATTTTTTCTCTGTAATAATAAAACAGAACATTGTACTTGATCCGAACTAAGATATAATTAATCCTTATTGGAGGCCATACAATCATAATGGGTTCATTTAGTATTTAAATGATAGGTCTATATTCATGCCCGAATTTGTGGCAAGGCCACATTTTTGGGGGTGGCATGCCGCCAAGCCGACCTCGCGGCCTAGGGGCGCCCGCCAAGCAAATCCAGCGCTGTCTATATTTGCTTTTCATCTGGAAACTGTAGGAACGTGACAGAGAAATAAAGGCTGTTTACACCTTCCTATTCTATGCTAATGTGGGAATTTGCCATTGCAAAAGCTAAGGGATGTATTTGTTAACATCATCAGTAATGTTACCTACTGTATATAAACCAATCAGCAATTAGATGTCAAAAGTCACCTACAAGTTAGAAAACAAAAAAGCAAAGGTCTGATGGGTTGCTATGGCTGAGGTCTGTCTTCTGCGTTAATAAATATGTTCCTAAATGTATTTGTTTACCCTTTTGTAGTGTTTTTCTGAATATAATTGCTCCACAAACAGGGAAATGAATATGTAAATTAGAAAAAAAAAATAGTCGCCACAAATTCCAGTAATTTATACAACCAGAAATTCACTTATTCACTTATATTACAGTCATGCTAGCACATTGGACAAAGAATGGCACACCTTCTTACTACATACAGTATCATATATACGGGTATCGGGTCTGTTATCCGGAAACCCATTATCCAGAAAGCTCCGAATTACGGAAATGCCGTCTCCCATAGACTCCATTTTATACAGATAATCCAAATTTTTAAAAATGATTCCCTTTTTCTCTGTAATATTAAAACAGAATCACGTACTTTATCCAAACTAAGATATAATTAATCTTTAGTGGAAGATAAACCAGCCAATTGGGTTTATTTAATGTTTTAATGCTTATCTAGTAGACTTAAGGAATGGAGATCCAAATACAAAATCAAAAAAAGATCTGTTACGTGGAAAACCCCAAGTCCTGTACACTTTGGAACAGGTCCCATACCTGTATCTGAAAAAAAGTAGTTGCCATTATAGAGGTTCCTCTACCCTTTTTTCCCTACGGAGGAAATTAGTATTATTATTATGTTTCATTTTGTTTTTGTTGGCTCCGGCATGAACACACTCTGCAAATTTCAGCTTGAAATGCAAAGTCTCACATTTATTGGTCAAAATACTCCGAATGCGTTTGCAATTGGGCCAACACAAGGCTTCCGGGCGCTAACAAAGAAAAGAATTTTGCTAGCGGTGAGGAGCTGAAAATGGTCTGCTGATTTCAGCAGGCTGATTTCGGCACCAACTGGCCCTAGCCTACGTTTTGGCCAGATTTTCTTTCTGGGCAGCAAAGGTTTCCTCCTGGTTTATCTACCATGTAGATCTAATTTGTGCAGCCTTTTTTAATGGTAGACTCGTACAATTTGTCATCAGTAGTGGTGAGAACTACTTGTAGGTCCTGTAAATCCTTGCTTTCTTGACAGTTTTTTCAGTATCTTGTGTTCTTCTCTCAGGCTGAACCTGCCGGGACTGCTGGGCAAGTTGGCAGTTGTTTGAAATCTTCTCCACTAATAGATGATCTTCTGGACAGAGACATGATTGATGTCCAATGGTTTGGTGATTTTTTCAAATCCATTGCCAGACTCATAGACATCTATAATTTCAGTGCTCAGGGCTCTTTCAATCTAGGAATGGTAATGCCACACACTTCAGCAAAAAAGAGCAAGTCCAGCTAAATGCCTGATATTTCATTAACACAGGGTTCCTTTCAAGATCCGCTCTAAAGATGTTGTAATCATTTGTACCTGATCTGGTGCACCTGACTCTCATTATAGTAATTGGCAGTGACAAATATAGGGGTGGACCTACTTTTTCCACCTGCACAATTTGCATTTATATTTTAATGATTAACTAATGATAAATGTACTTACTGTATGAGTTCACATTACTATACACGAAAAAAGGCAAAGCTTCCTTTTTGAAATTTGAAAATCAAACATAGCATACTTTTAACATATATGTTGCTTATTTCTTGGTAGGCATGTATGATTTTGTCAGTGTTAAATCTTTAATGTTCAGACATAATCTATTCCTTTTTTCTTGCAGTGGCAAGCTATATCATTGACTGTGATCGAGAAGGTCCAGATTGCGGCTATAATCCTGGGCTCCCTTTTCCTTATAGCTAGTATCTCCTGGTTAATTTGGTCCTCCCTCAGTCCTTCAGCAAAATGGCAGCGACAGGATTTACTTTTTCAAATCTGCTATGGGATGTATGGCTTCATGGACATTGTCTGTATAGGTGAGAAAAACAAATTACACTCTTAGTGATGTTTCTTTTTCCAGCTAGATGCTTTTTTATTATAAATGTTGTCTTGAAAATATCTAATTTAAGAAAGTAGTTTCCGTAATTACAGGGAAAAAAAGTGTTTTTTGTAAGGCATTTTGAGTCTTAGGTACTTGAACCACATACTTACTGGACATTTAAACATCTCTCTCAACTCCTTGAGCAGGCAAAATGCATGCATTCATCCTCCTGTTGCTCACATACATGTGTCCACCTATTTATTGCTACTTGCTACTAAAGGATAAGGTAGATTTTCCCTTTAATGGCTATTGGATTCAGTAGCAACCAGATAATGGTGGTGTTGCCGAACATTCCACTGGGCTCAGACTGATCGGAATGATTTATAGTGGGCGTTTTCCACCCAGGGGGTCAGGTGAGCAAATTGTGCCACAGTATAGTACAATTATATGTCATATTAGATGAAGGCCACCTTTTGTTTTGGATAAAATTAGCTTGTCTAATTTAATCCTGAGCTTTAAATGGGTCCATACTAATTGATTCAGTGTGGCTTTCATTCATATGTCTTGCAGGGCAGAAATTAGCATAGAGAAGATGAGCATCTTTTAAAGGAATTGCTCAGTGTAAAAAAGTTTTCAGATCTCTATAAAATCTAATGAATCTAATCTATAAAGGCTGGAGTGACCAGATTTCTAAAATAATAGCCAGAACCCTAATTCCTGCACCTCTCTGATTGGTTACCAGTCAGTAACCAATCAGTGACGTGGGGTGCACATGGGTTATAACAGTTTGATTCTGAATCTGAGCTGAATGCTAAGGATCAAAATCAAACTCACTGATCATTTATGTCGCATGTTGCCCCCTTCAAGTCGCTAACTAAGAATTAGAGAGCTGCAAAGCTGGAAGTTGGGTTCTGGCTATTATATTAGACATCTGGCAACTCCACCCTTTATACATTACATTTATGGTCAAATAACTATATTAGGAACATTTTTTATTTTGCACAGCCTATCTATTTACCCAGTTTTTATTTTTACACTGAACTGTTCCTTTAAAGATGCATTTTGCCTATAGGACCAATTGGGATGTAAATGCATGCTTTATTTTTATGCAACATCCAGACAGTAATAGCAGTTAACCTTGATGAAATATATTTTTGCATCGTAAAGTTTATAACTCCTTTACTGTCCGTATTTATATTTATATTTATATAGCACCAGCAAGTTACACAGCGCTTTACAATGCAAGGGTTTAAAAATAATTTAGCAAACAAGGGTCATCCCAGAGTTCCATGACCTGCACAAAAGCATTCGGCCTTAGCCTTGTGCCTTTATATGGTCAAGGATTCTTCAGTGACTTATAGTATCCTTTTGTTCTATCATAGGGGGTACATTATTCCCTGCTTAAATATTAGTAATGTAATCAGTTGTTTAGAAATGTGGTTTGCGCCACAACTCATTAAAGCATGTTTATTATAAAGAATAATATATCCCTATTAATGTTCTTGTGCATAATCATGTAAAAGTACATTTTATTATCTATCTTTGCATTGATATCTTTAATAAAAATTTGAAAAAAAAGAATAATATATCCCTTGCTGTAAAATCTGAGGATATTGGAAGTCACCACAGAATTTATAATATAAAAGGCCTCTTGTTTTTATATGGTTGTGAAACATATTGGGAAACATCTATATTTTCAATTAATGAACAGAGTACTAAAGGTTTTCCTTATCTAAGTAAAAATAACAAATAAAAAAAACAAACAAATACAAAAAGTATTGTAGAAGTGATACCTATAAAGGCTAACAATAAAAATACATTGCAAGCTTTCGGAGGACCAAGGCCCCTTCGTCAGGCAAAATACAAATGAAAGCTAGAAAGGCACAGCATATATATTGTTAGATCAGTGAAAGGTATTCATGGGCAATAAATTAGGACGTTACAGATAGACAGAGATCAATTGTAGAGATAATACAATGAATTGGGTGGGTTGTAAATAGTCCAGGAGTCTGGATCCAGTCAGGTAAGTTATAGTGTTACATGAAACCTGACCCTAAATTAAGGCCCTGTCTTAATGTGTTAAATAACTCCATACATTTGAATTCATAAATCTTCCTTTCCCGTTCAGTTTTAAAGTTCCCTTTTAGAATTAAGACTGTGATTTTGACTGCAGAAGTGTTGCCCCACTGGTGTATCACATGATTTGATGTTGATTGTATGTCTGTGATGGTTCATCCTTGTGCGGAATTTTTGTCCTGTTTCACCAATGAATATGCCTCCTGTAGAGCACCTAGTACATCTAATCAAGTATACCACATTGGATGAAGCACACGAATAGTGGTCCACAATGGTGTAGACTTTTTGTGTATTCGGAATAACAACTTGCACAGGATGTATTTGCAGGTTTCACATCTGTTGCTGTTGCAGGGAAATGTACCTGCTTTAGTTGTTTTAGGAAGCGCACTTCTGACAATCATTTTCCTCACATTAGGTGGTTGGAAAACTTTTGTTAATCAGGGATACAATCCGCAGGTTATTGATGATCAAATCCACAGAGCAACTCAAATACCCAGAGACACACTCTTGGATTACAAAGAAAAGACAGAGAACACCAGGGTACCTATTGTACTTACCTACAACCCACAACTGTACATTATTAGAAAAATAGCCAGAAACCTGCAACCCATGCTCCATACAGATACCTGACTAAAACAAATATTCCCGGAACTACCTCTCTTGTCTTATCGACAACCACCTAATGTGAGGAAAATGATTGTCAGAAGTGCTCTTCCTAAAACAACTAAAGCAGGTACATTTCCAGTTTTTGTTTTGTCCTTATCTAAGTATTATCTAAGTAGGGCTATTTTTCTATAAATGTTGTGTTGTGGAGCCATATGTGTGTTTTTTTGCATGGAGCACATCACACTGACATAGTGTCACAGTGGGGACCTAAATGTTGTGAATGTTACAACGAGGCATCATTTTCAAGTGATATGTGCAACTGTTTCCATACCCAGGGGTAACACTTGTTTGCTATCCACTATTAGTCCATGTTTCTTACCACTGCGATTTTTTAGAGGAAAACTATACCCCTGAACAATGAAGGTCTCTATAAAAATACATTACATAAAACAGCTAATTTTTTATTTTTTTGCCTTTACATTCCCTTTAAGCAACATATTAAGTGGCATGTTAAAGAATATTACCTAACTGGAATATATATTTAAGTAAATATTGCCTGTTTACATCTTTTCCCTTTAGCCAGCATTTTATGTTATTCTCTGTGCTGCCTCAGAGATCACCTGACCAGAAATAATGCAACTCTAAGGGGCAGATTTACTAAGCTCGAGTGAAGAATTCGAATGAAAAAAAATTTGAATTTCGAAGTATTTTTTTTTTGGGTACTTTGACCATCGAATGGGTCAAATTCGATCGAATCAAATGATTCGAACGATTCGAAGTAAAAATCGTTCGACTATTCGAAAATTCGATAGTCGAAGTATTGTCTCTTTAAAAAATACTTTGACTTCATACTTCGCCACTTTCAACCTACTGAGCTGCAATGTTAGCCTATGGGGATGACCTTGTAGTGATTTGTATTGGATCTTATTTTTGCCAATACATCCCGTTTAATGTTTCCAACTCCAGCTGCAGGGACAAAGATCATGGAGCCAGATTATTAAACAGAGAATCTGGGTCTCTCATTGAAGGATTATTTTGCTGCAGCATTGGTTCTTACAGATAGGGTTGCCAGCTTTTCATAAATTTTCTACCGGCCGGTGGTGGGGGCGTGATGAAAAGGGGGGCGGGTCGTGACAAATAGGGGACAGGTCATGACGAAAAGGGGGTGGGCCGTGACGTAAAAGGTGGCGGAGCCACGTCACGGCAATGGCCAGAAGGAGGAGAACAGTTACGTTTCCAGCACATTGGGGGCCTGCCAAGGGGTTTTGTTAAGGGTATTACAAATTTACCGGCAACTACATTGCAGGTAAATTTGCAATATCGGCCTTGGCAGGTGTTTTATCGGCCGGTAAAATACTGGCTGGGTGGCAACCCTATCTGCAGAGTTGGAGAAAGAATGTATTCAAAAACTATAAAATCCACATTAGATTACATGGCAACACAGGACCCAGTGCAGTCTGCATATTTGGATTATTAATTAGTCTTGCTGTATCTTCTTCTATGGCAGATATTATTTAACTTGTGCTGTTTTGATAATTTATAACGATCCCTAAGCAGCCCAGATCATACTGAGCATGTACACAGTCTTGGTCTTGCAAAGGTGTTACAAGATCATGACCCCCTGTGACCAACTTTGAAAGCATAAATCATTTGTTTTATTAGGCTTCTGGTACAGTAAGTTCATGTTTATGTTTAGTATACAAAATACAGCATTTCTAGCCTTATTCTATTTTAGACTTTAGTTCCCCTTTAAGTATTCTTTTTGGGGGGTATAGTTTTTCTAAGATACTATTTTGTACTTGATGTTGATTAAGCTAGCATAAATCATTGTTGATGGCATAACAATGCTACCTTTTTAATAGCCTTGAGACATGGTGCTCCACTTATGGTAAATCCATATCTGATAGCGAATCTCACAAGCATTAGACAACAACAAATTGCATTATGACCTGTGAATGTCCTGGTCTTCCATAATACTTTTTTTTTCAATGCAAGTTTCATTTATTTTCAATTCTAACAAGCCACAGGTCCACTAAATGAACAGTTGTCATAGACATTTGTCTTGGGAATCCCAGCCCAGCAAAAGTACATTTGTCATGATAAAATATTGTCGGCTGTGGATAAAGATAAATGGACATGTTGTGATTGTTCTGATACTATAAATATCACCGGTGACTGCCCATGAAAATCTCTGGAAAATTGTGTGTTGCAAGTTGCAGCCTAAAACAGAGCACATTTACATTACTGGATTAAGATCGCTACAATTACCTGGTGATTGTTGGATTCTGGGACACAAGGTGCTATATTTAGCCTGGAGCAATTACATCCTGTTTCCATGTAACTGAAAACACTGGCACATTTACATTTAAAATCGACAAAAATTTTATGGAAACCCATATAGTTTAATAAATGCTCACACCTGTTGAGAACATATTGTTGAGAACATATTGCTTATAGCAAAAAAAAAAACCACATAAGTTTTGAAACTTTGTCTTGCCAAAGATCAGTAAAACTAAAACAAAAAAAAAAAACCCTGTAGGAAGCCAGAATAATATATTTTAAAGGCCAGATCTAAGCACCCTGGCAGGAGTAGATGGGTTTCAGCCAAAAGCTTAAATTAAACGCAGTATTAGAAGTAAATGATCTAAAAATGAGCAGTAAGATTAAAGGAGAACTAAACCCTACAACTGAATATGGTTAAATATGCCATATTTTACATACTAAACTTATTCAACCAGCCTAAAGTTTCAGCATCTCAATAGCAGCAATGATCCAGGACTTCAAACTTTTCACAGGGGGTCACCATCTTGGAAAGTGTCTGCAACACTCACATGCTCAGTGGGCTCTGAGCAGCTGTTGAGAAGCTAAGCTTAGGGGTCGTCGCAAATTCAAGCATTCAAGCAGAAAAAAAATATAAGCTGAAGGCTGATTATTAAATTCTAATGATAGTTGCACTGGTTTTTGAGCTGACATGTAGTAATTATTTGTTGTTAGTACTAATCAGCCTTATATTGTGACATTTATAGTCTGTATATACTGTATATTGTGAGTGGGTCCCTAAGCTCAGTAAGTGACAGCAGCACAGAGCATGTGCACTGAATCAGCAGAAAAGATGGGGAGCTGCTGGGGCATCTTTGGAGACACAGATCTTTACTGCTAAAGGGCTGTGGTTGCCTTGCGCTGGTACAGAAGTCCAAAACGTGGGGGCACATCTACTAATCTCAAAGTAAAATCCTTTGACTTCGAATATCGAAGTCGAAGGATTTACCGCAAGTACTTTGATCGAACGATCGAAGGATTTTAATCCATCAATCAAAGGATTTTCCTTAGTCGAAGGTCGTAGTAGCCTATTTGATGGTTCGAAGTACCCAAAAAAAAACCTTCGAAATTCGAAGTTTTTTTACTTCGAATCCTTCACTCGAGATTAGTAAATGTGCCCCATAATGCACAACATTTCTAGTTACTTCTTTACTTAGGCCTTAGTTCTCCTTTAAGAGATCTGACAATGAAGAAACACAGGGATAGATCATTAAATACGGGTATGGGATCTATCTCTGGAATGCTTAGGACCTAGGTTTTCTGAGTAAGGGATATTAACATAATTTGGATCAAGTGATACTGTATGTAGGAAGGAACAGTTACTTATATCTGACTGTGCCTATGGAGGCAGCATTCAAGGGGCAGCCCTTGAATGATTTTATGGTATAAAAAAACCTGCTGCAGGATACTTTCCCTTGAAATCAAGATGCAAATGTGGTTGGTAGGAGATACCTGGTGCCGAAAGAGCGACACCACGTTGCTTCATGATGTCACATCTGCTGACGTGACTGCGCATGCATAATCAGGTGCCGATGCAAAGCAAAGCGATCCACTAAGAGAACATTATGTTTTTCACATAAATGTACCTAAAATTCTTCCAAAAAATGTTTTTTTCTAAATTACAGTTCTTTTTCATTTTTAGCTTCTAGTGAATTTTTCAGTTGTGCCCAGCCATGTTTCATTTGCCCAGAAATCCTAAGCAGTGATTCACCAGTCAGATTGTAGTCTGCTAATGAGCAGCGATTCTTACAGAGAAGCCAACCATGAGCCTGCTGGGAATCTCTGTGCCTGATTCCATTCAGTCCCATTTAAAGATGTGGGTTCTTTCAACGCAGTCCACATCCTATAAAATTTATAGGGCCAAATCTGTAGTGATGACATAAACGGTGCCTGTTTTACTGCAGATATCCAAGCCATTCTGCTATAAATAGATCCGATGAAAAATCAATCATTTTATTTTGAGCAGCATTTATGGTCTGATATTTCCTATTAAAGCAGCACAATTCCCAGCAAGCTATAGGTTTGCCAAGCTACACATGAACAGGATTTATATGGTATGCTGTTCTGTCAGTCTACAGATATTGCAAAGCAGTTTTGCTGCCATTTGCGTGTCTAGTCCTCCGACATTTACAAATATTTCCATTGTGTCTTTATACAGCTCTGACAATACCCTGCCTTTCACTGAAGGTGCTGCTGAACAGATAAAATTAATTGTGGATGTGTCTAAATGGCAACACAAATCCTGAGTCAATTGTCCCTTACATATTGAAGAGAAAACCCTTATCTTCATGAAATACTTTTTATATGCAGCCCATATTTCACCCTCTACTGCTTTCCTGCCCTCCTTCTCTATAAAATCATCAGCCGCAACTACCAAAGCTCACAAACTTCATTTATTATGTATGTAGGCATTGGTGGTTTTATATAGACCCAATGAGTCAGCAGCACTCTCTATAGTTTCCAAGTATAGAGTTATATACAGGGATGGACTCTATTCCCCAGAAACCCATTATACAAAAAGCACCACATTACAGCATTGTTGAGTGATTTACTTTTCTTTCTCTTAATTAGGTAATACTTTGTACTTGATATTTACTAGCCTAAATCCACCTTGATTGCTAAACTCTTATTTTTTTTAATGTCTTTTACTAGCTTAAAGGCATGTTCAGACTTCTCTGATCAGGTGTGTTAAGTACAGGGCATCAGATGTTCCATGCAACTACTTGCATTTCATCAATAACACACTTATAGGGGGTGTCAATTCTGATGCCCATGGGCCACCCTTATGCAGGTCTAGGAAAGGTCCAAAATGTTCAATTCTATGTGTGGGGGGCACAAAGTGTAGCTAGGCACTGCATGGGTGCCACAGCATCAATCCTCTTGTATATTGTTTCTCCCTTATTTAATAAGCCAAAGTCTGTTTTGTCTCTGTAATTGACAAGTATTTTGATTGTCCATGATCACTCTTCCTATGTACCTAAAATACATTGTATTACAGCTTGTCACTGGGTTTATTATTGGGTTGTTTTTTTAACTTTCCTCATAAATCAGAGTACCTTTAGCTTCTACTCTCCTTCAACCTCTATTAGTTAAAATAATAGTTTGGACAGTGGGATTATGGTCTAAGGTTTTTGGTGGGCCCCTGGCATCAAAGTCTAACATAGACTGTGTTGTGCTCTAATGGATGCTTCACAATAGCAATAATGTATCTGAGTGTATGGAATAACAAAGTCTTGCATTTTAAAGGGCTGCAGTATAGTTTGGGAAATGGGCATTGCTGAAAAGCAACTCTGAGTGGGTATCAGAGTGTATAAATACTGAGATGTGCTGCTTGAATGAGAAGGTCTCCAGAGAGAGGTGCTGCAAGTCTGAAGAAATGATTAAGAAGCATTCGCTAGATATATAAAGAAGATGGTCATCAGTAGCGAGCAGAGCATAAATAGAAGTTTGATAACAGTTCAATGTAAGGGAGTGAAGACCATTGAGCTTTTTCTTATTGATTAAAAAAAAATTACACAGAGTCAGCACAGTAAATTTAATAATATCCATGATAATTGTCATGAACACTGCTGAAAAACTGTCCCTCCTAATGCCCACTGCACTTGCATCTGGGGCTCCCTTGTGTCTGAAGCAGGTCAGCATTATATCACTTAAACTAGCACTGGTGTGAACACAGCATTAAATACCCTTTCTTTGGAGTTTAGAAAGATAGTGATGGATTATGAGCAAGTGATTTGAGCCTTGTATGTACCAATTTGCTCATAATCCAATAATTGGGTGCAGTAACTGGAGTTCAGTTTGAAGAAAAAAAGGTAATAGTCCTGCTCTTGCAGCTTTCCAGGAGAAGCTGAAGCAATCGAATAATTCAGTGTGATCTAACATTCACATTTGTTTTAAACAAGCAGTAAGGTCTGGCTGATTTACACTTAAAATGGTCCCGCCATGTTCTGCCCGTGTACCCAAATGATTTCATTTCAGAGACAGAGATGCTCGAGCAAAACTTAAATCTCAGTTGCAGCATAAAAACTCTACAGTAATAGTTTTACCTAATTATTGCCTAATTATTCTCTGGAGATCCACACAGAAAAAGGCCTAGATTAAATTACATAAAATATTATATGCAGTCTTAGTACCATGGGTTTTGTGCAGACGTGAAAGCTTCTTTATATACAGTAACTCTGTGAATGGTTTTTTTTGTAAGCATTATTCCTCCTTTAAATGAGTAAAGTAGTTATAAGTATGATAGGTCCACTCCATTGAAGTTTCACTTAATACTCTTTAGTAATAAAATGTCAAAGAAGCAAAAAAAAAAGTTATTACAGCCACTATATAATATGAATACAGTTGTAATTTATGGTTGTAAAGCAATTTTCTGGTTAGCATGAAATTTTAATTAAGCGACGACTGTCCTATATGCGCTTTTATTTCACTTCCAGTAAAGTATCAGGAGAGCTTCTGTTTCCAAGGGATATATATTTGCAGTCGCTGTTTGAAGCAAATCTGGATGTAGTTTTAAAGGTTAAAAATACCCCCCTTTTTGACATGCAGACAAAGGCAAGAGGTCCTCAGCTCTAGTAGTCAAATTGCTAAGGACATGAAAGAGAGGGATTGTTTGTCCCTGTATTTCAATATATTCAAGCTGTCCTACTGCAACTTAAATATTAAATATTTAAATTTCTTTTTGGCACCTTTTTCACATAAGACTGATCGAATGAGCACGCCGCTTCCCTTTAAGAAAAACAAAGCCCAACTGTACACAGTATTAAATATACATTTATGTTGCCTTAATTTCTAAAGGTCTATTTGTATAACTTTCAAGTGCTATCTACGGAATCAGACAGTGAAAGAAAATGTACTAATGAATTTAAGAATTTATGGTTCAGCCACATATAAATACTGTAGGCTGTATAATCCTTTTCAGACATGTGATGTGGTTATTTGTTCATTTTGTACTCACTGAGATGCCATTGTTAGCCTTACAGTTGCAGCAACAAAAGATCTGTGCTCCAAGTTTTCAAACAACACTTCACAGTGAATGATAATCTGTAAAGGTTTGGGATTTAGAACACCTTTTATGTATTTGCCATTATTGTGTTTGCGAAAAAAATACCATTGCAGCAATAACTATAATACCACTGGATGGATTTATATTTGGACAAAAACAAAAGCTGATTAGTAACGACTGGGGTTCTTTTGTGTCTGGTTCTTTCCATTGCTTCCATCAATTTTTGGGATTAGTAAAGTTTATGATATCAGGCTTAATATATATATATATATATATAGAGAGAGAGAGATAGAGATAGAGAGAGAGAGAGAACGTGTCTTGGCTATCTATTACATTATTATATTGCTCCTCTTGTAGAATAATTTTTTGTTGCTGAAAAACTTGTTATTGAAACTAGGGTACAGGTATGGGACCTGTTATCCTTAAATCTACTAGAAAATCATATAAACATTAATTAAACCCAATATGCTGGTTTTGTTTCCAATAAGGATTAATTATATCTTAGTTGGGATCAAGTACAAGGTACTGTTTTATTATTACAGAGAGAAAGGAAATAATTTAAAAAAAATTTGGATTATTTGAATAAAATGTAGTCTATGGGAGATGGCCTTTCCATAATTTGGAGCTTTCTGGATAACAGGTTTCTGGATAATTGATCCCCTACCTGTATATATATTGAACCATAAAACATATGATGTGTGTTTTTATAAGGTACAGAGAGTGAGGGAAAACAAAATAAAATCTACACTTAGAGGCCAATTTACTAATGCTCGAGACTCTGGGATTTGCATTCAGTATCAGGAACTCATGTGTGGTTTCCGCATTCCAAATACCTCAACTTGATGCCAATTGTTTCTTTCCCGAGAAGGTTTTTCTGAAAAATAAAAGCTTGGCACCAAAACCTGCCACGCCACCTGCCACGTGAAAAAACAGCAGCAAGCCAATGTTTTCAGATGTGGAAATCATGCGCAGAGGCTTGAACATTAGTAAATTGGCCCCCGATTATAAAGTATTCATTTTACTGACCCATCTCTGAATGTAGTGGGAAATGTTAGTATGGGTCTTTGTGTATGATCCAGAAAGTGAAATGTGAGTTCACTGTAAAGGCAGCCTCAAGGTTGATTAGTAAGGACTGAGTTGGAAGTTAGTACTCAGGAACAGGCAGTTTGGGCAGGCACTGGAATAGGGAGGACTGACTATAAAGGGTCATTAGAAAGGTTTGGTCAAAGTCCAGTTACAGGTCAGGACTGGCAAAGTTCAATAAATAAAATAAAAAACCAAGGATTAAACACGAGTACAATAAGAGCAGTGTAAACAAACGAACGAGGTAGGAGGACCTACCGTTTGGCAAAGGCCTCTGTGACAGACTTTCAATAATTGATCTTCACATCACTCATGGCACATTCTATTTGCTCAGAGCTGGTTCTTCAGTCCCAACATGAGCTTTGTAATGTCACAGCACTGGCACAATGGTGACATTATCGCCCATATTTGATGCAGTGTAAGATGCATTAACACCGTATACCTTGAGTAATCTTTCTCTAGTAAACTTTTAAGGACGTCAGAGTCTGCGTATGAAAGCTTAGCAAAGTTATTGTAGCTGTAATTATCTCCAGTGCTGTGAGATTCCTTATCCAAGGTCAGATAACTCAGAGCATAGACGTTTGATGGGTGAGGTTACTGTTTCTCAACTGATATGTTGTATTTTTTTGGTGTTGTAGTTTGCCTAGTATGACCCAAGCAGTACTAGTAGAAGGGTAAAAATAGAAAAGGCAATATAAGCAGCCAGTTAATTTCCAAATCAGTTTCCAGTCTCATCAATGTGCTTAGAGTTGCGATAATAATTTAAAAATTCTGTAAGGTTTTTTTTTTATGCAACAAGAAGAAAATGTGAGGAACATACCAAAAGGACAAAGCAATCACACAAATTGCAATGACTCATTGTTACCATTGTTCTGGAAACACATTCATTGATGCATGGAAGTCATCCAGACATTGGTCATATCTGTTTATTTCTACTGCCACTGTAACCAATAGCCAAACAAGGCAGTGGGTTTTTTTTATTGTTTTTTTTTTTATGTGTTTGGGTCTTTCCTCATTGCAGTAGTACGGAGAAGGGTATAACATAGTTTAGGCTGCATCAACTTTTTGTATCAATGACATCAATGTGGAATGTTAACAGGAACAAGGTGAAGCAGAGCACACTCTAATAACTTCACAGAGAACGCCTGGTGCACAGGGTAGAGGTACGGCAGCCCCCAATATATAATAGAACGAGAAAAACTCTGGCACTCGAGGCAAGTGAAATGCAGGGTTCCCCCTTGCTTTTATTTCTTGTGCAGACGTGCAACGTTTCGGGGTGACCCCCATGCTTGATAAAGGGGGTCACCCCGAAATGTTGCACATCTGCACAAGAAATAAAAGCAAGGGGGAACCCTGCATTTCACTTGCCTCGAGTGCCAGAGTTTTTCTCGTTCTATCAATGTGGAATGTGCAATCAGATCCCTGCAATGTTCTCTTCAACTACTTTCTGCCATTAGTTTCATATCAATTGTCATCAATTGTGACACTACATCTTACAGAACAGTTTTGCACCAGTGAAAGTGCCATACGTAGTCTATATCTGAATCATACTGGCAGTTTTTGATATTTGGATGTGCCATTATTTGTTGGGTATGTGCATTTCTACTGTATCAATATATATAGATGCTGGCAGAGCTGTAAGAGTTGACAGTACAGTATTCTACAGGGTGAGTTTACTAATTTACATTAGTTCCTAATTGCACCAGCGTACTTGCATTAGCAACCAATCAGCATATATTTTTTCATCAGTTTCCTAGAAACTATGCATATGTCTACTGTAGGGGTTCTACAATAGGTAACATATAAATATTTTGTGCATGTGTACACCGTGAGTGTATAAGTCATCAATGTGTATGTATTTTGTATCTTGTGTATACACTGCTGTACGGTATACACTGTTCAGATGGGGCTAAGAAACTTTGGGGAGGAGTAAGTTCTGCCAACTCCCTATTACAAATGATTTAACAAAAGAATATTCATTAAAGGAGAAGAAAAGGCTACAATTAAGTAAGCTTTAACAGAAAGGTCTATATAAATACAGCAGTAAACCCTCAAAGTAATGCTACTCTGAGTCCTCTGTCAAAAGAAACACTGCATTTCTTTCCTTTTATTGTTTACACATGGGCTTCTGTATCAGACTTCTTGTCTTCAGCTTATACCTCCAGGGCTAGGGCTTGAGCATGCTCAGTTTGTTCCTCTCCCCCTCCCTCCTCCCATCCCTGCTGTAATCTGAGCTCAGAGCTGTAAGTGGGCAGGGAGAGACTCAGGCAGGAAGTGATGTCACACCAAGTTTATATGGCAGCTTCTATCCTAAACAAACAGAGACAGTGTGTGGAGTTTTTTACTCAGGTATGATAAAGCATTCTGCAGAATAAATATAGCATTCTAGCTTGCACTATTGTGGCTAATCTGTTGGCAATAAACTGTCTTGGAGCTTTCCATCTCCTTTAAAGGGATTGTTCACCTTTGAGTTAACTTTTAGCATGAGGAGTGATATTCTGAGACAATTTGCAATTGGTTTTCATTTTTTCATTATTTGTGATTTTTGAGTTATTTAGCTATTTATTCAGCAGGTCTACAATTTTCACTATATACAATCTGGTAGCTAGGGTCCAAATTACCCTAGCAACCATGTATTGATTTGAATAAGAAACTGGAATATGAATAGGAGAGGACCTTACTAGAAAGATGAGCAATAAAAGGTAGCAGTAGTTATAAGTGTGTAGCCTTACAAACCATTTGCTTTTTATATGGGGTCAGCAACACCCACCTGAAAGCAGGAAAGAGTCAGAGTCAGAAAAGGCAAAAACTATAAAAAATAAATAATGAAAACCAATGGAAGATTTCCTTAGAATTGGCCATTCTATTCATTCTATAACATACTAGAAGTTTACTTAAAGGTGAACCACCCCTATAAGAAGAGGCATTTGCTCATTGTGGTGCATGGTGTTAACCTGAGTTTAGAATAGTAATGCAACATATAGGCATATAGAAACAAATTATGGTAAGGTGATATCTTTGTTCCAGACCTCTCCATTATGATACAACGTTTTGTTTTTCTCGTTTCTGTGAAACAGGTTTAATTATCCACGAAGGATCGTCAGTATATCGAATCTTCAAGAGATGGCAGGCTGTCAATCAGCAATGGAAAGTTCTGAACTATGACAAAACAAAGGACCTTGGAGAACCTCTGGGTGGGACTTCAAAGCTGGGGGGAAGAAACTCACGGACGAACCATTCCTCTCACAATGATAGAGGACCTGGTCGGAGCCAGCGAGTTAGGACTATTTTGAACCATCACTGTGGTTATACGATTCTGCACATCCTTAGCCACCTGAGGCCTAATGAACGAAGTAACTCAAACTCTAACAGAGAGGTGGTGATGAGAGTGACAACAGTATGAGAAACTGTGTGTGGGAATGATTAAGAGAATGAGTCAACACTTTACTACTGATAACAGTTTGTTGTCAAATAGGGGGAAGAGCTTTGCTTTGATGTGGAACACAAGCAAAATGCGTTGGTTTCACCCAGTGAGCAGGCATTCTAATGCATTCTGGTCAACCTTCTTCTTATACCAAAAGCCCTGTTTTTTTTTATTTTTTTCGAAGTTGGGCCTTTTGTCAGCTAGTGCCATCCTGTGCATTTTTTCAATTGCAAAACCGCCCAACCTCAAGAAAAGCTGAAAACCTAACGGCTCCTTCAAGCATTGTAATTGTTTCCGAGAAATCCCACTTGAACCATTACGTTTTTGAATACGTTGAAAGCACAAGCCAGCGTTTTAACAGCAAAAATCACAATCTTAACGTTTTTACCTCAGATTTACCAAACACAACAGCAGCAGCACCACCACAAAAGTTGCAAATCAAGCAAACGAGAAATGCGGTAAATAAAATGATTTTCCAACAAGTCCATCTTGCCAGAATTGCAGAACCCGAATGGTAATCCTATGTGAGGGGGAAAAAAGACAATGATATGGTCCAGAAATTTCTAAGCGATGAATAGGTGCAATAAAACATATTTTTACGGCATAATGGGATCTTTGCAATAAGACGCTTGTACTTTTCCCCTGGTTTTACATTTTTCGCATGAGTAAATGTAATTTTTTTCCCCTCTTTTCTCCCTGCGGGAGGATAAAGAAAAATATTTATATGCAAATAGTCTCCAACTACATTTCTTTCTCTTCTTTCTATTTACATACTGGGAAGTGAAATTAAAGCATCAGGATTTCCCTATAATGTCTTGTATTCCCTTATGGTGTCATTTCACAGAGCAAGAGAAATACATGCCATCTTACCCTTTTATACACACTTGTACTGAAATGCTATGCACGTCACTCTCGCACATACAACGTCTTGGTTTCTTTAGATCTTCCACATGTGAAAGCCAAAGTCGCCGTAATGTTCAGTTTAAAAAGGGACGGTCAAGTTCATTGTAGAATTCAATTTAACCATGAAGGAAACATACTCCAGATATGCTTGGAGATTTTGAATTATTTGCCTTTTTTTCCAGCCTTTAGTTGGTAATGTAAGATGGTATGTGGAATGTAGATTATTTATTATAATTTATCTTTTATTTAAACACACTTTTATATATTCTAGTCCAGTGTTCCCCAACCAGTGGCGTCATGTTGCTCACCAACCCCTTGGATGTTGCTCCCAGTGGCCTCAAAGCAGGTGCTTATTATTGAATTATTGGATTGGAGGCAAGTTTTGGTTGTATACAAAACCTACTGCCAAATAGATCCTCCTGTTGGCTACCAGTCCACAAAAAGGCTACTAAATAGCCACTACAGCGCTTATTTGGCACCCCCTGGAACTATTTACTTGCTGG
This sequence comes from Xenopus laevis, assembly GCF_017654675.1. Lineage (NCBI taxonomy): Eukaryota > Metazoa > Chordata > Amphibia > Anura > Pipidae > Xenopus > Xenopus laevis. Next base: position 149,299,232 of record NC_054373.1, read on the forward strand.
TGTTGCTCCCCAACTCTTTTTACATTTAAATGTGGTTTGTTCACATGTTAAAAAGGTCTAGTCTGTCATGCAGAGTTCTGTCTGGCCCTTAGGAATGCATTTCGGTCCAGTGCTACCCTAGTCACCGGACCACCAACTGGCCACACCTGCGATGATTGGCACATGCATAGTCTGTACATGTGCTGATTGTGAAAAATAGGGGTACCCCTCTCTCAGCTCAACTACTGGATTTAGCTGCAAGCTGGCAGCAGACTGGGGGATTTTTTAATATATAATATAAATATTTTTAATTATAATATAGATATGTAGATGCCTGAATGCCACCCCTAAAGTTGGTACCCTATTCACGTGCCCTCATGCCCACAATCACGGATGGTTCTTAAAAGTGTCTTTATTCAAATTTTCATATAATCCCCCACATCAAAGCATGAGTGCTCCTAAATACCTTCTAATATTAATAAACATGAGGAGCACCCGGGGCTTGATTTTGTGATAAGTGAGTGCCAGTGTACTTTGAAACTATATATATATATATATATATATATATATATATATATATATATATATATATATATATATATATATATATATATATATATATATATATATATATATATACACAAAGTCCAAACTCTGGTGCACACATAACGAACGCTTCTGCCTAGGTGCTGCTTATGGTGAATCATAGATAGAGCAAAAAAACTGCACTCACAGGACTTTTAAAGGTGCAAAATCAAAAAAGAAATAAAGATCATTTTTTGATTTTGCACCTTTAAAAGTCCTGTGAGTGCGTTTTTTTTGCTATATATATATATATATATATATATATATATATATATACAGCTCTACAGGTTGCTAAAGGCAGTGGGGTTATTACAACATCTAATTTACAAACTGGAGCGTATATTATATAACTCAAAAGGTAAACAGCCCCTTTAATATGATGTGTTAATTTTTGGACATACCTCAGACTTTAGCTCTCTAATTTACTTGTATCAATGGTCAAGGGCTCTTTATTTTCCAATTTTCCTAGATTTATTCCAATTGCTTTTGGGATGAGAAAATATTTCCATTTTGCCACTAGTGTTCTAGTGTTTTCTATCACAACTAAAACATGTAAAGTCTTATAATTAACCCATTACTTGTTTTGTTTTACTTTGGTTTGGTCTTGATGACCTTATACAAGTATTTATGGACTGCTGAATTCAAATGCAGAGTGTTGTGTGCACCAAATATGTTTTTCTTTTCCCTTGTGTGTATCCTCCTTTTTTAATTTTCACATTTCATAATTTGAGCAGTCTATTGGACAGTGTATGGGGGCCCTCCAGCTCGCCAGTTATTAATTGGATAGGCCTAAAAACCCTGTCAGGGCAAGGACCTTGTCTGCTCATTGATTCAGTCATTGCCCTTCCTTAATTTCATTGTGATTTGATTGTTTGGCTTGAGGGCCCAGTGATAGGTTCAGCCTAAAATCACCTACTTTGAGGTGGGCATATCCACTCATCTGCCAAACAAGCCGATCTTTACATGAATAGCCACCTTTACTGACCCTGCAGTAACTCCAATAATCAGATAGCAGATTAAATTTCATGTCAGACAGAGGCAGAATAAAAAGTCAAATAATTCAAACAATGTACATATAAAAACCAACATTTTTAGTCAGTCTAAAACGTAGGAATAAAAAAAACATAAAATGAACCCAAAAAGAGTAATATCTGATCCAAATCTGGTAGAAATCATTACCTTTCCAAGTTACACATTTATACCTTAAACTGTATTGTAAATGTAAAACCTGAAGTAGTATTTTCATCCCGCCACCACAATGAATGACAATTATATTCATTCTTTAGATTAATAGTGCTTGTTGTGTGCACTATAGTTTTCTGGGCATCTGGTGCTAAATGTATTTTTGTATATAAACTTGTACAAGGAAAGGATCAAAACCCACAGGTTGAAAATTCTGCATGTAGAAGCTGCTGAATCCAAAGTGGATATGATACACATGTGACAATTACGGTAAGTTCTCAACATCAGGAACCACAGGATTTTATAGTCACGGCTTGTGAGCGGGGCACATATTACTGCTCAAGCAGACTCATAACTGAAGAAAAATTATTGGATGTTACTATGACCAAAGGCAAGGCTGGAAACCCAAAAAAGGTAAGGAGGCAAGCATGTTTCAAGCTGCAGAGAAAATAACCAAAAACAAGGTAATGCCAAGAGAGATTGTGCCAGTCTGAGGTTTAATAGTACCCTATACAAAATATGGCAGTGAGCACTACATAACAATTATATAGTGAATAAAGTAAACCCTCTTCTAAAATATAAGGATATGATAAGTTACAGAGGAGTTCCACAACCCTTATACAGGTCATGGAATTCCAAGGTAACTTCTATTATCCTCATATTTTGCAACAGGGGGTACTTTATTTATTATAATACACGGAGCTTAGTGATATCATTTCTGTCACATGACTCACTGAAATTTGTGTATTATAATAAATAAAGTACCCCCTGTTGCAAAATATGAGGATATTAGAAGTTACCTTGGAATTCCATGACCTGTATAAAGACACTTGTGCTTTTATATGGTCATGGAACTCTTCGGTAATATCCTTATATTTTACAATAGAGGGTACTTTATTCGCGATGTATATATATATGTGTGTGTGTGTGTGTATATATATATATATATATATATATATATATATATATATATATATATATATATATATATATATATATATATATATATATATAGTAATGCAAAGCAACAGCACTCCAAGGAATTTGCAACAAAAGATCAGTATCAAGCAAAAAAGGGTTGTTTATTCATTCCGAATATCTCCCCTTTGACTAGCACCAGGTTAATATTTATGGCTTATGGTGTGCGTCCCATATGAACTGTATATATATATATATATATATATATATATAATGTTCAGCCAATAACCGCACCCACAGGTCTTTCTCATGGTGAAAATAAACAATAGGGGGCACATTTACTGTTGTTCGAATATCAAGGGTTAATTAACCCTCGATATTCAACCCTCAAAGTAAAATCCTTCGACATCAAAGTCGAAGGATTTACCGCATTTCGTTCGAGAGCCAGCATTTAAGGAGAGAGCCACCTCCCCAAAAAATATAGTTTTTTTAAAACGAAACAAGCTGAAATTCCGCTCCTCGCCTTTCTTATTGGCTCGCTCTCCCAACCCCCACCTAATGGTGTCTTTGGAAGAGATCATGCTAAATAAAGAGAAAAGCAGGAATAGTCTGTCTCCCCCCAAAGGTAAGACTTTCTTTTTTTTCACTTAGGATAGGACTGACGCATGGACACTGCCTTGACAGTTGATTATGCATGCTTTGTACAAACTTTGTAACTAAAAGTGTCTTTTTTAAGATTTTTAAGTTACAGTTCAGTTGTGCAAGAATATTTTTTTAGGGGGTTATATGTTGATAGTGCTGGGGCTACCTTGTTTAGTATGTAAACTAAGCCTTGCCCATGTACACCCAATAAGAAAGGTGAGGAGCAGCATTTTAGCTTGTTTCGTTTTAAAAAACTGTTTGAGTTAGGAGCCGAAACGTCGTCGAAATAAATATGATTTGATTTTTTTCACCTTAAAAGACCTGGGGTGCGGTTTCTTTGCTATTTGGATGTATATTATATAACCTCCACCCAGGCGTTTGACATATTTTTGGAGTGCTGCTTTTGGATAGTGGACAAGAGTCCTCTGCACTCAACCCATTATCAATATATATATATATATTATATAAGACATTGAGACATTTTGTGCATACAGCTACTAAAAAATACCTTACCCTTTAAACAAAACAGGGATTGTTTGTCCATATATTGCAATATGTCTTCCCTTTCTGTGCAATAATATAGAGTCTACTATAATACGTAGCGTCTTTATAAAGAACCCAGAACATTGAAAAGCACTTCCAAATCATTATAGCTGTCATTATTTTAGTTCCACTTAGCAGTTCAATTCCCAGCATACACCTATAGTCACTAGAGCCAAATAAACCAATGCTTTTGCCTTTTCTTTTAATTAAAAAGCTAGTGTCTTAATTTTTTTTTTTTAATTAAAAACTGAATGTTGAGCAAAATTATTTATTTTTTTTACAGTCGCTCACTTCCGTCCTCTTGAATCGGCAAAATAAGTGAATTCAATATAATAATTTCCCTTTACAGTCTGAGTTTTTGATAAGATGGAGTTCATTATACATAGGATTTAACTTTGGGGGGGGGGTAATCTAGTTGACAGCTACTCCTCCTTTTGCTTTATCTATAAACAACCAATGATGTGATGGCAAGTAGAAAATGAAATATTATCACACACAACAAAATATTTTTTTGTGAAAGCAATAGACAGCAGGACACATGGTGCTATATGAGTGAAAGCATACTCAAGCTCCAATATACTTGTAATATTCTTTTTTTTTTTTTGTTTGTTTTCATGTTGTTTGTCTTGTAAGTTTTCTTCTTGCTCCAGCTGCTTCTTGTAGCTCATATTTTCATTTAAAATTCATACAAAGTTCTTTAATGAGGATTTTCTCTCACATGCTTGCACCCTCTACTCTAGTCTGCCCTTGCACCACTCTCCATTCTAGTCTGCCCTTGTACTAGCACTGCTCTTTACTCTGGTCAGTCCTTGCACTAGCACTAGCACAACTCTCTATTGTAGTCTGTCCTTGCACTTGCATTGCTCTTTACTCTGGTTGGCCCTTGCAATAGCACCACTCTCTATTCTAGTCTGTCCTTGCACTAGCACTGCTTTTTATTCTAGTCTGCCCTTGCACTAGCACTGCTCTTTTCTCTGGTCAGCCCTTTTCAGATTTGGACACAGGTGAGTGGCTGGCTGGTAGGGGGCTATGTGCTGACTATGAAGGGTAATACAGGAACGTGACTTGATGATACGCAGATGAAATGTTATGAAGAAAGATGATTTATTATAGATAGAAGAAAACAATGTAGCATCTTCAAAGCAAGGTTAACAAAATACAGAAGTCAGTTTACCAAGCAGTAGTCAGAGGCAGGCAACTAGCAAGTAGAGTCCGTTAAACAGGCCGGTCAGGCAGCAAACAAGGAAAGTCTGATAGGCAGGCCGTGGTCGGGGGGCAGGAGACAGAGAAGAAGTCCAGTTAACAGGCCAGGGTCAGAACCAGCAGGTCAATAGTAATCAGGCTAGGATCAAGAATGAGGGCACAGGAACAAGCCAAGGACTAGGAGCTCAGGAACCAGGAAGGTGAATTAATGAAGGAACAATACAGGAACCAGCCTGGGGACAAGGAGGAACAACAAAGTAATAGGCTGGATCAGGCTTGTGGGCTTCAATGATTGAGCAACTGGAAGTTGCAGGGATCACTAGCACCTCTCTCTACTCTGGTCTGCTCTTGTACTAGCACCTCTCTCTACTCTGGTCTGCTCTTGTACTAGCACCACTCTCTACTCTGGTCTACCTTGCACAGCACTCTCTACTCAGGTCTACCTTGCACAGCACTCTCTATTCTGGTCTACTCATGTACTAGCACCACTCTCTACTCTGGTCTACCTTGCACAGCACTCTCTACTCTGGTCTGCTCATGTACTAGCACCACTCTCTACTCTGGTCTACCTTGCACAGCACTCTCTACTCAGGTCTACCTTGCACAGCACTCTCTACTCTGGTCTGCTCATGTACTAGCACCACTCTCTACTCTGGTCTGCTCATGTACTAGCACCACACTCTACTCTGATTTGCCTTGCACTAGCAACACTCTCTACTCTGATCTGCCTTGCACTAGCACCGCTCTGGTCTTCCTTGCACTAGCACCGCTCTCTACTCTGGTCCATCTTGCACTAGCACCGCTCTCTTCCCCGGTCTGCCCTTGCACTAGCACCACTCACACATTGTATATGCTTACATTACCCTGCAGTTGCTCATAGGCAAACAGGGTATTTTGTATGCTTCTGCTGCCCTGATAAGCTGATAAATGTAACCTCACTTAAAAGAACAGTAATACCAAAAAATAAAAGTGTTTTAAAGGACTGACAATATAATGTACTGAACTGGTATGTTTTCTTCAGAAACACAACTATAGTTTATATAAACAAGCTGCGGTGTAACCATGGGGGCAGCCATTGGAGCACAGGATACAGAGTAGGTTACAGATAAGATCTGAAAGATCCCATTATATACAACAGGTCTTATCTGTTATCTCCTGTGTATACTGTGTTTTTCTCCTTTTTCAGCTTTGAATGGCTGTCCCCATGGCTACACAGCAGCTTGTTTATGGAAAATATTTCTGAAGCAAACACACCAGTTGTACCAAGGCAGCACAACATTACATTATACTTTCATTAAATTAGACTTTCATTTAATGGTGTTACCGTTCCTTTAATGTTTGCTATATTCCATAATGTAAGCATCATCGTGTTGTTAGTATTGTTTTAGCAACACTGAAATTATCACTTTAGGAAGGCAGCAGGAACTCAGACACAATGCTGCAGACTGATATTAACATACATGATATAACAGAATTGGTCGGAATGAGCATATCAACTAACATCCTCAGTATTAACATTGGGGCATTTGGGTGGGATAGAGCTGAATTCACCAGCAGATTGAGGAAGCCATTTGCTGTAAGGCTAATGGCAAGTGTGTTGGTTTCCCACTGGCATGTATAGCCAATCTGCTGCCTTCCGCTCCCTGAATGTATATGCATTGCCAAACGTGGGATCAGCTAGTCAGCACATGCACACAGAACAAATATCAGCACAAAAATTCATACATAAGCTTCTGCACTCAGAAATCCAGTATGTTTGCGTTGGTAGGCTGGAATTAAGGGTGGGCAATGTAAGCACATGCCTAGGGCACACTAGAGAGGGGGTACATTTCTGATTGGACCAGGGCTGGAACTAGGGGTAAGCAGAAGAGGCACCTGCCTATGGGGCAAAGATGTGGGGTGCCAGGGCAGGTACCTATTCAAAAGTTTACTTGGTAGCCGACCAGGTGCCTAGGGCAGCACAGCGCGGCCCTGGATTTTACAGATTAATGGGAATTGAGTGGTAGAGCATGGGGGTTTGGGGAGCAATGGCAACAACACTTGCATTCCTTGTGCTGCATGGATCTATATATATATATATATATATATATATATATATATATATATATATATATATATAAATGCTGCTATTAAGCATTCTCACACATGATACCTAATTGTAATTGATTCTCAATCATGCAGCATTTAATATTATGTCATATAAAGTCAGTGCATGTATGAGATCTGTTATCTGTAATACTTGGGACCTGACATTGCATTTAAGCATTAAATCAACCTATTATGGATTCATGCAGCTTGGTTACCATCAAGTACAAGTACTGTTTTATTATCACTGAGAAAATAATTATCGGCTTAAATTGGAGTCCTTCCTATAATAAGGAGCTTTCTGGATAATGAGTTTCTGGGTAAGCGATCCCATACCTATTTAAAATGCTGGACATCATGTTGGCTGCTTTAAACTGCAATTTTTCTCTTGAAATGTGGAATAACCTCATTCTTTGTTCCCTTGGGTCTCCCTGGCCATGTTGCAGTCACAGCCCAAACACCCCCTCTAATATTGCCCTTCAAACACATGGGGGTACATTTACTTAGCTCGAGTGAAGGACAGAATAAAAAATACTTCGAATTTCGAACGTTTTTTTCGACTTCAAATCGAACGATTCGAACTAATAATCGTTCGACTATTCGACCATTCGATAGTCGAAGTACTGTCTCTTTAAAAAAACTTCGACCACCTAAAACCTACCGAACATCAATGTTAGCCTATGGGGAAGGTCCCCATAGGCTTTCTAGCCAATTTGGGATCGAAGGAAAATCGTTCAATCGATGGATAAAAATCCTTTGAATCGTTCAATTCGAAGGATTTAATCGTTCCATCGAACGATTATTCCTTCGATTGTTCCATAGAACGAATAGTGCTAAATCCTTCGACTTCAATATTCAAAGTTGAAAGGATTTACCTTTTACGGTCGAATATCGAGGGTTAATTAACCCTCGATATTTGACCCTAAGTAAATGTGCCCCCTTGTGTAGCATTAAAACAGCCTGTACTGATACCCACAGTGTTGGTTTTGTACTGAGTGACAGTGGCTGCATCTCACAGTAGAAGAGATCATCCACTTAACTTGCATTTGGTAGGGAACCAAAACACAGGACTTTTCCATAACTGGATACAAGTGAAACACAATGGTAAAATATGATTGTAGCTGACCTGTGAATGTGCTGTAAAAGTGTAGTTCTAGTGTGATACAGAAATATGCCGCTGCAGTGAACCTGGCCCCTCTTAGACTATGGGAACTCCCTTCAACTCCCAACAAGAGCAATATAACATTTAACACTTTACACTCCAGTGGCCAGATTGGAAATAAACTGAGGTCTAGGTCTTTAGTGAAACACAGGAAGCCAAACTTTTATTGCAGAATTTGAACAGCACAATCTCTATACACGTTGAACGCAGACTGTGGAAAATCTTTCCACAATTCAACCTTTACACAATTCAACATATGTCAGATAATTTCCATCTTAATGGTAGGACAACTGGTCTTGGAGATCCTTTCGCCAGCACTGGAATCCTACATGGTATCTTGCTCCTTGGCAACTTTTCCTGCTCCTGAGCTCACCCATTGGTGTCCCTGAGGGTGCTAAACCCAACTAATCTCCTTTTTGGAGCGAATAGCAGCTCTATAAATAATCTGTCACAAACTTTTGCTCCTAAAGAACTATAACAAGAACTACTTTTGCTAAATTAAACTTGCCTTGAGTCTGATACCAGCTCAGACCAAATCATTTACCCACCTCCCAGCCAGGTGGGATCCAGGAAAAGAGCCCTGAGCACATGTGTGCTCTCCCTTTTATACGTTCAAACCCTGAATCACTACAACATCACTTTAATTACCCAGGGCAGAGACTTGCATCGGTCTGTTTTTTAAAGTGGACCTGTCACCCAGACATAAATGCTGTATAATAAAATACCTTTTCAAATTAAACATGACATCCACATTTTTTTTGTATAAAACATTCATAGCTGTTGTAAATTCATTGCAAAATCAAATATTGCCTCCCCCCACTATGTCTTAGGCATAGAGGCGAAGCAGGAAATTACTTTCACTTTCCATTCAGCACTTACTAGATGTCACTGCACTCACCACATTCCCCCTCTGTGTTTACCATTTAATTGTGTAGCCAGTGCATGGGGATGGACATCAGGTCCCACATTCTGGTGCATAAACAAGATTTTGAGATGATACAAGGCTTGTCTTAATAACAGTGTCCACAAAATGGCTCCTGCCTGCTTGCTATAATTATGAATTCCCAGACTGATGCAAACAAGATTCAAATAATTTATATTGTGTAATTACAGTTTATTTTGCTTAACTAACGTGATAAAATAGGAATTGGAATAATCTTTTCAGATGACAGGTCCCCTTTAAGACCCGCGCTCAGGCCAGATTGCCTTTCCGGACGTCTTTAGGCTGCGCCCCGCACTGCCCCCTCCCTGCGAGCAAGCACCGGAGCACTGGAAAGCTGCGCATCCCCAGTGCTCAGAAAGTAGGGATGCACCGAATCCAGTATTTGGTTTGGGATTCGGCTAGGATTCGGTCTTTTTCAGTAGGATTCGAATTCGGCCTAATCCTTGTACCTGGCTGAACCGAATCCTAATTTGTTTATGTAAATTAGGGGCAGGTAGGGAAATCACATGACTTTTTATCACAAAAGAAGATTTTTTTTCACTTTTTCCTTTCCTACCCCTAATTTACATATGCAAATTAGGGTTCGGATTAGGTTCAGTATTCGGCCAAATCTTTCACGAAGGATTCGGGGATTCGGCCAAATCCCAAATAGTGGATTCGGTGCATCCCTATCAGAAAGCGGCTGGGCAGCATGCCACTCCTCATATTTTACCTCCCTAGGCCCGGGTCTTTATGGCCTCACCACAAATCCGGGTCTGCCCGCGCTCATCCCATACATATCGCTTACCCTAAGCCAGACCCACTTACCCACCATGGATTTCCACCGGACCCACTCACACTCCCTGCACCAACCAGAAGTGACTGCACATTAACAGGAAGATATGCTACACTGATCAATTTTCTACATTAGGAAGCTTTCATTTTCATTTGTTACCCCTTGAATGGCTGCCTGTAGCCCACCCCACCTCAACCAATCCAGTACCTGCGGGCCAACCACACAGTGGGCACATGAAGTAAAAAATATGAAGAGAAAATATGATGCAATTTTACTAATTAAATGCAATAAATTCAAAGTTGCAATCTATGAAGGACACAACTAAATGAGCAGTGTAAATATAAGAGTTGCAAATGCTGAAATTCATAGTGAAGGTGCAAAGTAGAACTTGCCATTGAAAGGAGACACAGTAAAAGTGATGCCAAGGTCTCTAGAATAACCAGGGAAAGCTGTAGCACATAAACTGCAGTTTATCATTAAACTCTATTTTGTACAATGCGCAGTGTAATTGCCAAGGAACAAAAGGAAACTGTGCACGCAATCTTTAGAAAACTGAGTTTGGGAGACGGCAGTTCACAGTTAAATAGCACCAGTCACCTATTATTTTCAGTGAAGCGCCTGACAATGCTTGCACATCACATAATGACTGAGCCATGTGGCCTGACATCTAGAGATAATCGCTACCATGCTACTTGCCATTCAGGCAACATCTGAAAGAGCTGGAAAATTACATGACAACACACAGAGCTTGAAATTACACAACGCAGTTTGCCGTTATAACAAACAAGTCATCTAGAGGATCTGCATTGCAGATAGAAATTACTTTTCAAATACAGTAGAACAGAGCTGTAGAAAATGCCTGACCCAAAGGGCTTGCAATCATCCTCATTAAGCAGTCTGTCAGTGAGTCGCAGCATGCTGACGCAGATAAAAGCAAAGAATCTTGGGATTGCTGCCCTGCAACTGATTGCCATGTTGCTATGTGGTGCACTAAATACCAAACTTAAAATATTAAATACAAAGAAAAAAATTAGGCGGCAGCAAAAAAACACATGAACCTTTTTCTGCACTTTGCACCATACACTTTAATTAACTGCAACATGTTTCTGGCCTCCAGTCTGGAGCAATGCCAGTGCTGTATTCATGCAGGGTGGGCACCCCTATTCCAGCCTCTACGCATCCCCTAATTTGCACATTATTTAGACTCACAATTAGGGAGCCCTGGAGGCCACAGGCTGCCCAATATTTATCTGCTGTATCTAACCAGGGGTGGTCTTAAAGTGGGTGTTCACCTTTGAGTTAACTGTTAGTAAGATGTAGACAGTGATATTCTGAGAAAACTTGCAATTGGTTTGTGGTTTTAACATTTGTTTAGCTTTTTATTCAACCACTCTGCAGATTGCAATTTCAGCAATCTGGTTGCTGGGATCCAAATTACCCTAGCAACCATGTACTGCTTTGTATAAGAGACTGAGATATGAATACAAAGGTGAGTAATAACAAGTAACAATAACAATACATTTGTAGCTTTACAGAGCATTTGTTTTTACACGGGGTCAGTGACCCCTATTTGAAAGCTGTTAAAAGTCAGAAGAAAAAAGGCAAATTATGGAAAAACAATAAAAAATAGTGAAGACCAATTGCAAAGTTGCTTAGAATTAGCCATTCCATAACTTACTAAAAGTTAACTAAAAGGTGAACCGCCCCTTTACACAGCAGAGTTCTCTGTATATTATTTTTTTGTTTTGTGGCCTTTGACTGCCTTGTTTCACCAATGATCCCACAAATCTACTCTATTTTCCATCTCCACATTAAAAGAAATGTAGTACTGGAAAACAAGTGCATTCTTTGGAACATCTGAGGGCCCAAAGTTCTTAAAGAACATTGAGTATCCGAACTTAAAAATAACTTTTCAATATGTTTTATATTGGGTTTTAAGCGTCACACAATACTCACTTTTGCCTTTAATTCGAAATTCTAGCCTGTAAACTGTGCATAATCCTCCGGAACTGGCTGAACTCCAATGACTCATGGAAGTGTTTAGAAATAAATAGTTCCTATAGTGCCACCTTAAGGATAATAACAAGATGTTTTCTTTAATCGTGTTCCCAGCCACTTGATACAGACTGACATTCAAGTCAAGTCAATTGAAGCGATTCAAGTCGATGCCTTGAATTCAGCCCTGCAAATAATCTTCTAATAATCTCCTGCTGCCAGTGCTGTAGTTAAAATGGTTTTGTGTGTAAGCGTTCTGGATATCCGCTTAAAATCCTTAGCATAAGTTCAGTGGTGTACAGGTTCGGAACTAGGGGTAGACGAAGAGGCACGTGCCAAGGGCGCAACGAAGTGGGGGTGCCAAGCACGTACCCCCTGATCTGAACCCTTTCTCTCCCACCGGCACTCTGCTCTCTTCTCCCATCACAAATTGAAAAATTTCCCAGGCGCGCGCATGCACACTCGAGGCCCTGCCTGCAAGGGGGCAAAGTGGCAAAAAAAATCCTTCCTGACTCCAAGATGGCCCTCAGACCAGTCCCTGGATTGACTTGTACTATGAGCTATCTTTCATAACCCTTTATTTCCTTCACTTGCTAAAAAGCCATCCAACCCCTTCTTAAAGCTATCTAATGTATCAGCCTGTACAACTGAATTAGGGAAATAATTCCACAGCTTCAAAGCTCTCACTGTAAAAATATCCTTTATGAATATATAGACGTATGGTGCATGTATTCAACTATGGCGTGCATGGGTTTCCCATGGGCCTCCTAGATCCATGTCCCTTAAATGGTCGGCACCTGCAGGCAAAAGGAATATTTGGGGATCGATAGTTGGTGCTTGCTCAAGGCATTTGGTAAGTACACAATTGCTGCTATGCTATGTGCCTAGAGCTGAATGCTCTATTACAGAAATATTCACTATGTCCCCCTGACTGTGCATTGACTTTGTTATTGTGTTATTGTACATCACTGCATGCATCTTTTTCTCCATGCCATGTACTGATAGAATCTTTCATACAAAAGACAAGCAATCCATAGAAAAGGACAATTCTATGGAGGGAAGACCCCCTGCCTGCAGGACATCTCCCCACTTGGAATTGCCCTTGTCCTCTGGTTGCTTCTCTTTTGTACAACACTGTGAGGAGCCAATCAGGGGGGATAGGTTGCTTCTCTTTTGTATAAAAGACTCTATCAGTACATGGCACAAAGAATAGATGCATGCAGTGGTGAATAATAGCACTAAGCCAGTGCCAGTTTGATGACCAACAGAGTTATAAAAACATTGCTTTATCAGGCATTCAGCCATTTTTCCATGCTCCTTCAAGGACAACAAATTAGCATTCACACAATATCTCACCCAAATAAAATCATTATAAAAGCCTAATTCTCCTTGAAAACTGGCTTCCACGAGTGTATTAGAAAGCCAATATATAGTTCATTCTCCCCAAGTCCTATCCTAGCTGCCCATGCACATGCCCGTGCACACACGGAGGTTACAGTTCCACAAGTCTAGGTGCAACCAACTGGCAGTCATAAGAGCAGGTAATACAGGAGCATGAAAACTGAAGGTCAGTAGACCGTTTTTAATAGCAATGAGACAAATAAATAAAAAAATATTTATAGAGTTTTTTTAACTGATTTTTAAACTAGAACTGGAAATTAGTTTTGGTGGAAAGAGGACTTCAGTATTCAAGCTAAGCAGAGTTATTCCCTAAATCCTTTTAAGGTGGCCATACACAATCTGATGAGCTCTCGAAACAATCAGCTGATGGGCAGAAAGTATGAGGGGCCTCACACATTGCTCATGTTTTGTTCAGACCATTCCGCAAAGAGCACAAATAATTTCAAATGCAGGAAACAAGTACAATTCACCATACACTGATCGAAATGGGACATTAGCAACTGCTATGCATAGTACATTTCTATTTGTTGGGATCAGTGAGTCACTATACACAGGCCAGCTTTACTGTATGTTCTGATACACCCCTTCCTCTTCTGTTGTCACATTTCTTTCACTCCTTTCTTCCCTTGCTCCTACATTCTCTTTTTTATGTTCGTTTCCCCTTCACTCCATTTTTAACCCATCTATCCCCTTTCATTTTTGCTTACCTTTCCTCATTGTTTCTAGACACTAAGGGGGTTATTTATTAAAATTACATTTTTTGTCGTCAGGTTTTTGAGGGAAAAAAACCTCAAATTTTTCAACATTTATTATATTCCGATGCTGCAAAAAGCCAGAATCTGAAAATTCACCATCTCAAACCTGTCGAAGTCATGTATGCGGCCGCGATCCGACGGGATTTTTAACCCCATCTGATCGAGATCTGGCCGAATCGGGGAAGCCCCCATACACGGGCCAATAAACTGCCGACTCGGTCTGTCGGCAGCTTTTATCGGCCCGTGTATGGCCACCTTAAATTAGTGGGAGATGTCTCTATCCCAATTTGAAGATATCATGGTCTGTCCTGGATTTAACCGAATAATCTGCAAAATTTGGAGTTTTCAGGAAAAGAACTCAAAAAATCTAGCAATTCGGGAGAAGAGATTGAAAAAAATCATACTATTAATGTTTTCGCTCGATTTCATCTAGTTTCTTTCCCGATCCGATTTATTCTAGTTATTTTAATGATAAATAAGGCAAAAATTAGGATGGAAGTTTGATTGAGCTTTTTTTTATTAAAATAATGAGATAAAATTGGTTTTTGGTAAATAACCCCCTAAGTCTGGGTAATTCCCTTTGTTTCTGCATATCAGAGGTGGGCCAAGGAGTATCAGTGCCCAAGGCACCCCCACCCACCCTTTGCCCCTCTCAGTCCAAACACCATAGCACTGTGTGTTAGCTCTATATAATAGAAATAACAGTATTGGTAGTTTGTTGGAAACTACAATAAAAGAAATGGCGCAACTAACTCATAGGAGCACTACTCAATCTTATAAGTCAATTATGGGAGTAGGACATACTCACAGTTCGCCTCAGTCCCAAGGTGCATATGCAGAAAGTAGGAACCAAAAATGTAAGTTCCTCCAAGAATCAATGGGCAATAATTTAAAAAGTTCAAAAAAAAAAAATTAGGACATGTTGGGACAAGGCCTAATGCGTTTCGTGCCTATTCTGGCATTTACTCATAGGCTAAATGGCACACCCCTGTACAATGCTTAAATAGGGTTTGTAACCAATCAAGACATCACATATATTAACCAATCACAGTCAGCGAAGACAAAATGCATAGTAAAGGGCTAATTTACATGCACAATAATCAATTGCAATATACTCACACCAAAACCACAGGAAAACAACACTACGAAAAGAAATGGAATGGACTAACACCAAAAGCCATAAAGATTATAACCAAAATGAAAAATAAAAAATAAACAATTAGAAAAATTATACAACAAATAAATGGCAAAACTTAGAAAAATAATCAGCCTGTCTTATTATATTTGGTTCTCCAGTGGTAAATTGCTGGAAATTACAGGGAAGAATCCCAAGTGATTTCATTTGCCCATCCAAACCTCTATTTTTGTTGGTTCTAAATTCTGGCTTATTCACTTTAGATCTCCCCCTAGTGGTACCTAGCTGTAAAGTGTGGATTTCTGGTAGGGTGATTTCAGGGTATTAGCTACAACCAAAACATCTTTAAATTCAGCTGCTCACATTAGTCAGAATTATTTCATATTCAGATATACAAACTGTTACTGAGCATCTTTAATGGTTTGGGTTTTTTTTGGAATAATAAGCTGCTGTGATCATACAAGAAAATAGAAGTGAAGGAATTGTGACATGTGCTTACACAGCATCCACTGCATTTCAAGCTGTACTCAGTATTGGTTTAATACTTTCCCCCAGCCTTATGCGCTTTCAGATTTCATGCTATAGATCCAAGTTGATGGACAGATTCATAGTGCTGCATATATATCTATGAGAATCGTCTTTATCCAAAGAAAAGCTATTAAGTAACCTGGTGACTAAAGTCCTCTGCACTCATCTATATATCAAGGCAGTATCATTTAACTCTGTTTAATGTTATAGCCAATGAACCCTTAGACATCCTACAGTTGCCCTAACTCTTCCATTAAAAAAGTACAATATAAACCTCTGAATAATAATAATATATATATTAATTAGAAGAGTTCGTCCTCTACCCTAAATCTTGATCTCTTCATGCCAAACAGAGAGAAGCATTTTAATATATAGTAAGCAAATAAGAGTGACTCTGAACAAACATATGGGAAATGCAGCTAGATTGATAAACACAAACACCTAAGCATAAATTTACCATCATTGTGCAGTCTAGCCCTGCAAAATTCAATTATAGAAATGAAAGATGATGGGACTGACAGAGTGAGGTGAATTCTTGCAGCCCAAAGGAAGACTCGTCATTAACTATATAACAAAGATGGTGTCATTTGGGGTCTGATTCTGTTGGCTCTGTATCTTGGCTGCTGTAATTCTGGAAGCAAGACCTCTTCTGACTACGAGGATTCTCATCTGCCCTGTACTGCCTTTTATAATGTACATACGTCAGTATAAATGTCCATCTTGTGTATTTCCCTAGCAGCTTTAATTCTGATTAAATTGAATATTAATCAGCTTAAACAGCTTGGAGTTTCACCAACTTATATCCAATTACCACAGTTAGTCTTAGTTTACACATCTTATTTGATGCTTCAGGGTATCGAATAGACTTTAAAATGTTAGTTTTGATGTTTTCCTCTCTGCTCTGGTATTTCCCTGGAATAGAGGTAGATAGGCTATGACAGCCCCACAAGTGATGTCTCTATTAGAAGCCCCCCAATGTATAAGTATTTGTGGATCATGTTTGAATTCTGTTATACAGAGGCCAAGCTAAGTTTTAGATTCTATAGTTGACAGTACAACCAACAGTACAAAACACAGACCGGAGAGAATACACCAATGTTCCAATTAATAGAAGTCTGGCTGTATTTGTTTCCTAAAGGACTAATACAGAAATGGGGGAAAAAGGTAGCTTTTTCACTTGTTATTGTCATGGGAGATGTATCTTTTACAAGTGAGTTGAAGGAACAAAACTGCGGACCTTAGTCAGGAAGTGGGCCAAGTAAGTAAGGAAAAATGAGTTCCTTGTAACCACCAAATTACCTACAGAATTTACCACCCAACAGGGATAAGATAATTATATAAAGATTCTCATGAGAATATGACCTGACCATGTCATTCCCTTTGAGTCGGTTCTATCAAAACTGAAATTTCTAAAACACTGATCCTATTAGCCAGGCAAATTATTAATACACTCACCATATTATGTTGTCAAGATGCATCTCCTAGCAAGACTTGAGCTGGTCATGCACAGGCCAATAAAATCTGATAAATTAGTCACTCCACACAATAGGGACTGCCTGTTTCACACCAGGCTAGAAATCGTCCCATGGATGCCAGAAGTAGTATGATCTGATTGGACCAATCACTAAGTCATGTCACTTTCATCCAAGGAACATTTTCAAAATACATTGATTTGTCACCCAAGATGCCACCAATTATATCCAGCTACTCATTAAATCTAGGGATGCAACGAATCCAGGATTCGGTTCGGGATTCGGCCCAAATAGTGGATTCGGTGTATCCCTAATTAAATCACTTGCTAAGCTTCTACTGACCTACCCCACACCTCTTTATTCATTGCCTCTTAATATACTTGCATTCAAGCCTGTGCTAGAGCTGCATCCATGCTTCCAAGTACTCTCATGTGGCCTGACCAAGCGTTAGTATATATACCAAAACTTGTTAAATGCAGTACTCAGTGCCACATATCTCGCTTTGAGATGCTGATTTCTGATCTTGCCCAATCATACTGCAGGGCCGTCAGTCAACATCACAAACTCCATACAACAAAATTTTCTGGGCCCCCTGGACCCCACCCACACCGAGCCCCATATAAGTTAAAAACCCCATTTAAGTAAAAAAAAAATTGGTGCCAGGGCCCCCCATAAAAGTTTTTAAAAAATCATTGGTGGTCATGGCTCCCATAAGTTAAAAAAATGTTGGTTCCAGGGCCCCCCAAAAAAGTTTTTGGCGCTGGGGCCTCCTCTTATAAGTTAAAAATAAACTTTGGGGCCCCAGAGATTTTTTTTAAAAAAACATTGGTGGCAGGGGCATATAGAATATTAAAATAATACATTGGTGGCCAGGGGTTTAATAAAATTAAAAAAAAAACTCATTGGTATTCAGTAGAACTGAACTCATGGCTTCAGAACTTCAACTTCAGCTCCTTTCGTGGCTTCGGGACTTCAACTTCAGCTCCTTTCGTAGCTTTGGGTCTTTTCGCCACTTCGGGACTTCAACTTTGGCTCCTTTCCTGGCTTTGGGTCTTTTCGAGGCTTTGGGACTTCGGCTCTTCGGGACATCGTCGTTTTAGGACTACAGAAGATGTGGCACGGCTTCAGCGCAAGGGGGACCCAGCTATATATTAAGAGTAGCCCACATGCCCCCATGATGGTGGCCCTGCTCATACTACCTTCTCCTTTTAGACGTTATGCTCTTTGAAACAGAGGCCTCTTTTCCATCTGTATCAGTTGTACGTGTGTATGCAATCTTTATGTTTAATGTACTGTATATATCCATTTACAATATTATTGTTTTGTATTAACATGTATTCTGAAATACATGGACATGTTTGCAAATCAGATGCAAGATGCTGCTGGGAATTGTGTCACTTCTGGCTTGCAATATCTAAAGCATAACATTAGTGTGTGATTCTTTTGGCACAAATGTGCTGCACCTATTGAGGCCACCTTCTGTGGCTCAGGGAGGCATTGGTTCCAGGGTTTTGCAGCATCAGTAGAGAATTTAAAGCTACTCCATATTTGCTCCTTGCAAGTTAGATAATTATATTACCAGTGCACATTTCATCCCATGCATAATGGACTTCTGCTAACAAACAGTCACAACTGTAACACCCGTCACTGGTTTTGAGCACCGGCGCATAAGCGCAGGCACGCGTCAACTTAGGCGCCGGCGTTGAGGCGCCCGCGCACGTCAAATTGGAATGGACGCTCGCATACTTAGGAGCAATGACCTCTAATTTGGGCGCCTGGCTTCCTATTGGTCCCTGATGTGTCTTCCTCAGCCTGCTCCTGATTGGTTCCTGTTCCCTTAAATAACTTCTTCTTCCTCCTCACATTGCCCAAGCTGGCTTCAGTTCCTACTGTTCCTGCTATAGCCCTGGTTGTTCCAGTTTCCTGGTTTTGACCCTCTGCCTGTTTTCCTGACCTCTGAACCTTCGCTGCCTGAATCCAACCTCTGCCTGCATTTAACTACGCCTCAGCCTGATCCCTTGGTACTTCGCTTCTCTGAAACCCGTCTTCTGGAAACGACCTTTGCCTGCACTTGACTACGCCTTGCCTGATCCCTTGTTACTTCTCTCCTGGTAACTCGCCTGGCTTCTCTGCCACCTCGGCAGCAGAAAGCCCGGGGCCCCAAAAGGGCATCGGTGAATACCGGAGCCGTAGAGAGGTTCCTGTTACCATCAGTTCTCCTGGATCAGCTACCTTCCTCTGGGATCCGAGGTAAACAGATCGTTATAACAACAAAGGGTGAAGGGTTGTATAATAGTAATCTAATTATCTAACTCACAAGGACCAAACATGGAGTGGCTTCAGTTTCCCTGTTCCTGCTCAAGAAAACAAAAAAAAACATAGATTTGTTGTGATTAAAACAATAGGCAAAAAATATGTTCAGCCCAAGCCCTGTCCATTGAACTCATGTTGAACATGGGGGTATACTGCCCCTAAAATATGCTATAACAACATTCGGTTGACTATTTCAGTGCCTGGTTTGTGTGTCACAGAAGCTGTTTACATTTACTAGTCAGTTTCCAATTCTTAAGGGCTATAGTCATTCATCAGGGTGTTGTCCTGATTTATTGGCCTGAATTCATTTCATTGCCGACAATGCGTTATTGTAAAACAGTTACAAGCAAGAGATTTAGAAATGGAAAATTTCCAGTAGCTCAACACAAGACACTTTAATGTTCTTTATTGAGCTGCGCTTCTTAACAGCACTGTCAGTGCCCGGGAGATTACAGGAAGTTTATTCCCATGTACTTGTATATGAGGCGGCAAAAATCTTTCTTGAATATATAGCAGCATATCAGTTTTATTAGTGTTCTATCTCCTTGCTACATCAATAGGCATACTGTTCTCTCTACCAACACGGGCCTTGATAACCTACTTTTTTTTTTTTACAATGCAGATAACACAGGCAATAGCCATGGAGCCAGTCTTTGTGACAGATGATAAATCACTTGGATGCGCTTATGGCTTTAATGCGGACGTAGGAGTGCATGTTATGTGAGGTAGCTCTTAAATATTTATTAGGGTCATTAGAGAATACAAATACTGTGCTGGCTTTATTGACTTACAGAAGGGCATCGATTTCACTGTACGTTTAAAATACAGGTTTTTGTTAAATCAGTGCAAATGCAAATGGTATTCTTAGTTCAACCGCGGTAGGTCTCATTTATCATGGGGGTAAAAAATACAGTATATATAACAACTTAAAGTAGACAGTTAAAAGATGTTCACTTGGGGTAAAATGGATAATATATTGTTCCAGATATAGATCCCTGCTATGGGTGTCAAGGAGCATTTTCAATGAGACATGGCGCTGATTTTGGTGTAAAACCTTTCTAAACCCTTACATCAATATGATGTCACAATGCAGGATTTACAATGAGCTGCTAAAGAGATATCTAACCATACCATAAGGGTCGGACTGGGCCAGCAGGACACCGGGAAACAGAGACTGCTCCAACCTCCGTCTCAGACAACGGTCCAGGCCGCAAGCAGGAAAAAGCAGGGGGCCAGAGGGTGTTGTGCCTGGGGCGGGAAGGGGGCCTGAGAAGTCTAATGTACCCCAGTCTGACCCTGCATACCTTTGTCTTAGTCGGCCACCAGCCTGCAGTTTCAAATACTATTTCACTGTTAGGGTCAGGGACCCCAGCAACTAAAAAAACAGAATTACTGTGAGTCTGTATTGTCATGGGTTTCAACTAGGGATGCACCGAATCCACTATTTTGGATTCGGCCGAACCCCCGAATCCTTTGCGAAAGATTCGGCCAAATACTGAACCGAATCCGAGCCCTAATTTGCATATGCAAATTAGGGGTGGGAAGGGGAAAACCTTTTTTACTTCTTTGTTTTGTGACAAAAAGTCACTCGATTTCCCTCCTAGTCCTTCATTTGCATATTCGGATTCGGTTCTGTCGGGCAGAAGGATTCGGCTGAATCTGAATCCTGCTGAAAAAGGACAAATCCTGGCTGAATTCCAAACCGAATCCTGGATTCAGTGCATCCCTAGTTTTAATTACTGGAAGAGGTGACCAAGTGGCCCAAACTTAATCTGGCCATACACTTTGAGATCCAAACAAGCAAATCTCTGCTGGATATGGCTACTCATGACAACAACTGGATCATACTGCAGATCTGAAGATCAACGCGCCAACATGCTTCTCGCCTAACAAGATTTTTAAAACTATCACCTTTACTCCATTGAAGGTCCATTTATGACTGCAAGCGCAGTTGCAGGTCTGCAAAATTAGGTGTAGTCAGTTGTAGGAAAAGTCCCATCTGTTAAAAGTACTTGCATCAATATACACTCCTTGCACTTCCATATAATTGCGCTTGGAGTTGCTGAATTCCTCCTGCCTCCTATTCCAAATTTTGTACATCTGCACCTATTGATTCAGGGGATCCCTGGAGATACCATGCGATAGCTCCACATGCGTCAGTGGCTGCAGTGCAGTTGCACCGAAAGAATAGGCTTAAAGGGCAAGTCAACCCCAATATAACATATTGCCTAATAAAAGAAAACATAATTTTAAGTAACTTTCCAACATACATTTATTAAAAATAGTCAGTGCTAAAACAAATGATATTGAAAGCAGCATTTGCTTAACCCTGGTTGTTACTTTTTATATAATGTTGCAAAAGTCTTAGTTACCCAGCAAAGACAGGTCTGTTAAAGGGGACCTCTCACCCTAAAACATAATTCCAAATTATTTTCTATCATTTTATTTTAGCAAAATAAACATTACTCACACTATATTTTTATTTAAAATGTGTTTCCTTCAGTCTTGGAATTACACAATCATAGCAAGCAGGCAGGAGCCATTTTGTGGACACTGTTATTAAGACAAATTGTGTATCACCCCAAAATCTTGTGTAAGCACCAGAATGGGGGACTTAATGCCCATGTGCAGTGTCCTACACAATTATAGAGTATGAGGAGGGAGGGGGAATGTGGGGAGAGCAGTGACATGTAGAAAGTGCTGAATGGAAAGTGAAAGTAATTGACTGCCCCGCCTCTATGCCTCAGGAATAGAGACAGGACGGGTACTATTTGATTGACAGCTCAGATATTTAAGCACCTTTATAACAGGTAGGGATGCTTTAATTAAAAAAAAATTGGGTTCCATGTTTAATTTGCAAAGGGCTTTCATTATACACATTTTTATGTGTGGTTGACAGGTCCCCTTTAATCATCTGCCTTTTTAATTGTATCAACAGTCTGAGCCATCAGGGAAGAGAATAGACAGGGACAGACAAACACTGCTTTCACCAGCAATACATACTGTATACAAATAACCTAAACACTATAGAAAATGTGTAATGAATGTATATTGCAAAGTTGCTAAAAAATAGTGTTTTCTTGTATTAGGCAAATGTTCATTTTGGGGTTGCCTTGCCCTTTGAGAAACTGTATTCACTTCATTATTTTTATCTGTGGTATTTTCACAGTACTGTGAAAGAGAAATGATTCGGCATATTTCCTTCAATCAAACAGGTTGCATGTGATCTTCTAAATGTCCCTAGCTATGGCATAGAGTAAAAAAGGGGTTATATCTCTTCTTTTATTCAGACTTGAGGATTACTGTTAATTTCTTCATTGTTTATTGTTAGCATGCTATTCCTATCAGTTCCTGCCCTGCAGAGTTTATAGCCTATTTTTGGTGCCTGATGTGCGGGAAGATTAAGTGGAGTGCCCGAGGCTGTGAGAAGCTGACACACTTACACTCAGGTCCAGAACTGCAGTTACCTGGCTGAGCTGTTTCCCCCAGCTATTGTTAGTGGCAATACTCAGGAATTGCAGAGAAATGTCTGAAAAATTATTGCCTCTCTTACTGATATTTGTAACTGTAAAAAATTGTTTTTCTTCTGCTATGCATGATGGGTTATGTAGGTTTCCTTTCTGCCATGCTTCAACTCATGAATAACACAGTCAGATATGTCTAAAGGGCAAGCATTTGACATGTATTGTTACACCTTGGGGGAATTACTGTACCCCTTGAAAACGTATGTTACTCACTTGTGCATGTTCATGTATATCCCAACCAAACAGCTTTAAGCCTGCTTGTTTCTGTGCTGTGCCCTTTGCTATGTGTATCAGTTATCAAGGAATAACTTCCTAGTCAAAAATGTACATTAACGTGGTTATACTTCCCCTTATCTTTTTTTTCTCCAAAAAATACAAAAAATAGGGTAATATCATCCATTTAGTACCCATGAATTATACCCACACACCTACAATTTGTGTGCAATGTTAAAGCAGAAATAGTAATAGCACCAAATCAGTGCTTCAATCTCTCAACCCCTGTTCAACCCCTCAACTCAACCCCCGTTGGCCCATCTCTACGAAAAACTGTACTAAATGTATTCCCTGTATGTTCTATACACATATATACAGGATCTTCTACATCTACAGTTGCTAGCATAAAATCACGTTCCCATGTAATGCCTTTTAAAATATTCATAAAGGGTTCAGACGCATTGCGAGTTACTTAGTTACATAGTTAAGTTGAGTTGAAAAAAGACTAAAGTCCATCATATCAAGTTCAACCCCTCCAAATGAAACACAAAGCACATGCTCCCACTGACACCTCCATACACTCACAAACACTTTTTTGGATTCGGCGGAACCCCCGAATCCTTTGCGAAAGATTCGGCCGAATACCGAACCGAATTCGAATCCTAATTTGCATATGCACATTTTTTACTTCCTTGTTTTGTGACAAAAAGTCATGTGATTTCCCTCCTTTCCCTGCATATGCAAATTAGGATTCTGATTCGGTTTGGCCGGGCAGAAAGATTCGACCGATTTCGAATCCTACTTAAAAAGGCCGAATCCTGGCCAAATCCCGAACCAAATCCTGGATTCGGTGCATCCCTACAAACTATATATATACCAATATCTATATTTATTGTAGATTTTAGTATCACTATAGCCTTGGATATTATGTTTGTCCATGAAAACATCCTAGCCCCTGTTAAATGCCCTGTTAAAAAGGAGAACTAAAGCCTTACTCAAGAAGTAGGGTAGAAATGTTGTACATTATGTGTTGGGCTTCTGTACCAGCCCAAGCCCCAGTAGTTTCCCATCTTTTTTTCTGCTGATTCACTGCACATGCTCTGTGCTGCTGTCACTTACTGAGCTTAGGGACCGATGCAAAATATGCTGTATATATAGAATATAATTGTCACTAAACAAGGCTGATTAGTAATCAATACAGCTGATTACTACATAGCAGCACAAAAACTATTGCAACTAGCATCAGAATTTAATAATCAGCCCTGTAACATCAGCGTATATAACAGGACAAACTCATTTTCTGCTTGATAATTTGCAATGACCCCTAAGCTTAGCTTCTCAACAGCTGTTCAGAGCCCACTGAGCATGTGAGTGTCGCAGACACTTTCCAAGATGGTGACCCCCTGTGACAAGTTTGAAGTCCTGGATCATTGCTGCTATTGACAAGCTGAAACTTTAGGCTGGTGCAATAAGTTCAGCATATAAAATATGGCATTTTTATCCATATTCGTTTTTAGCATTTTCTTCTCTTTTAACGGAATTATCCCTCACAACATCACCCGGCAGTGCATTCCACAACCTCACTGTCCTCGCTGTGAAGAACCACTTATGCTGTCTAAAGAGGTGGCCTCTGATACTGTGATCCTTTTATTTGGAATAAAGGTCCCCTGCTATTTGTCTATAATATCCTCTAATGTACTTGTAAAGTGTAATCATGTCCCCTCGCAAGTTTCTTTTTTCCAGAAAAATCAACCCCAACCTTGACAGTCTACCCTCAAAATGTAAGCGGTATCAAAAGCTTTAGCAAAGTATATTACTTGCACTGCCATCCCAGAGTCGAGGTCCTTGCTCACCTTCTCATAAAAAGATATTAAATTAGTCTTTTGGCATCTTACTTAAGGTAAACAATAACAGCCTGTTAAATTTGTAACTAATCTCAATATTTGATATATACAAACGTTTCACTAAGTTAAACTTAATTTTCTTTCTCTATTCACTTTATTTTTCCTTTCTATTTAATGCATGTACTACTATACCACGGATTACTGTATTAGTAACAAGACATGAAAGATCCAGGAAATGTATAACATGCTATAAAAACGAATAAAAACAATTTTCATAAAAAAAAAAATTAGTCTGGTAAGATCTATTACGCATAAAACCATGCTGGCACAAACTCATTATTTGCAATGAAGTCCAGTATCTTATCCATTAATATCCCTTCGAAAAGCTTTTCTACCACTGACATCAGACTAACCAGCCTATAGTTTTGAGGCTGAGAACAGCATCCCTTTTAGAATAGCAACACCATATTAGCAATTTGCCAATCTCTCTGCACCATGCCAGAATGGCAATGAATCCATGAATCCTGAAAAATTAAGTAAAGAGGTTTGGCAATCACAGAACTAAGCTGACTAAGTACCCTGGGATGAATACCATCTGGTCCTGGACTTTTAGACCAATACCTATGCCTCCATCCAATGAAGCCTTGTAATCCAACAGAACAAATGTGGAAAGAACCGGTCATACACAGATAGATTACTGCAAATGTTTAAGCTTTTTTATTGACACACTACAGGGCCCATTTACTTAGTTCGAGTGAAGGAATAGAACAAAAAAAAATTCTAATTTTTTTTGGCTACTTCGATCATCGAATTGACTACTTCAACCTTCGACTACGACTTCGACTTCGAATCGAACGATTCGAACTAAAAATCGTTCGACTATTCAACCATTCGATAGTCGAAGCACTGTCTCTTTAAAAAAAACTTCGACCCCCTACTTCGCCACCTAAAACCTACCGAGGTGCCATGTTAGCCTATGGGGAAGGTCCCCATAGGCTTTCTATCTATTTTTAGGTTGAAGAAAAATCATTTGATCGATGGATTAAAATCCTTCGAATTGAACGATTCGAAGGATTTAATCGTTGGATCGAACGATTTTTCATTCGATCTAACTATTTGCGATAAATCCTTCGACTTCGATATTCAAAGTCGAAGGATTTATATCGGCAGTCGAATATCGAGGGTTAATTAACCCTCGATATTCGACCCTATGTAAATCTGCTCCTACATGTTTCGAGCGGAACTCGCAAAATAATACAAAATAACAGTTCAGAATATCTGCTTTATCCCTGTTCTTGTCAACCAACTGACCCCCCCCTGATATTAAGGGTTCCACCTCTACCTGCTTTATTTTCTTACTATTTACAGAATCTATTTTTTTTTAATTCTTTTTTTACACCTCGTTGCAATACCCTTTCCATCTTAATTTTAGCTTGTCTCAATTTTTGCATGATTAATTGGCCTCCTTGTACATTTCATCTAACGTGAATGTCTTAAAAGCAAGGCTTAAAGCCTCAGGCTTTAGCCTTACTTAATAGACTTGCTTAATAAAGTGAGAAGCCCAGTAAATATATTGCTCACACTTCGTTGTCTATAATTTTAGAAGCAGAATTAGTTTTATTTTTAAAATAACAGTGGAAACTAGGTAAATAAAAGTAGAATAAGGCCTGAGATTGTTATCTCATATCTATCAGTCCATCTGTATCGACTGTGATCCATCATATGGCAGTACTGTGAAGCCTTACTGCCTAGGATATAATGTATGTCTAATCAAGGATACAAGGACTTTGTCCTCCATCAATGGTGATGAGTTAATTCATCCAATATATTTTTATCCAAAATCAATTATTTCTTCTGATGTCTAGAGACAATTAGCACAAGTGAAAATTTGAAGGTTTCCATTATCAGATGAAAATGGTTCATTCTTCTCTAAGCTCAATATCAACCAACAAAGCCTTTGTTTTGTTTTTTTTAAGATATAGAAGTTATAATAAGGAGCTTCTCCTGCCAAGCTGTTGGGTAAAGCCATAAATGATCTTTTATCTAAATAGGAATGAAAATACAAAAACATGAAAGCGCCTGTGACTGCCACCATGCTCTTAGTCATTTGATGTCTTCTGTGTTTCTTAATCTTGTGAAAAATTAGGGGACCAGTGACCTTGGCTTCCCTAACATATTGCACCATAAATCACTCAGCTGACAGGCACTAACACAAACCTTTTTGCTCCTTTATTAGCGCTGGGTACAAAAACACAACAATAATCCTTTACACCAACTTTTACCTTTCAAATTAAATACGCCATGATAATGCAAACATGTTCGATGACAGACTGGTGCTAATTTGGAATGATGAAAATTTGCTTCCCAAAAGGTCAGACCGTGATTCATTGGTTTCAATAATATATGTGGAATATTTATATGGTTGGCTGGAGAACCAGGGTTTAGGTATCTGTAATATCTATTGAGAATATTTATTATAAGCTGGATAATTAAGTTGTGCTGTTATTTTCTTCTTAATCCTGTGTTCCAAAACATACAAATATTAGAAGCAACAGACAGCACTTGCGATTATACGGCTCATGGAAATCCAAGGTTACTTCTACTTCCCTTACATTTCATAGCACACAGGTTGGAATTGATTCATTATGCTGCATTTGTTGTTTATAAGAGATTAGAGGCCATATTTGTTATTCTGAGGCAGGTGCAAAGGGCATATGCAGGAGCATAAAGCATCTATTTTTTTGCACCTATGAGATTTCCATCTTGTGGCCAGATCCTTAAAGGGGATGTTCAATTTTGAGTTAACTTTTAGTATTATGCAAAGAGTTAAATTCTGAGACAATTTGCAATTGGTTTTCTTTTTTTATTATTTGTGTTTTTTGAGTTATTTAGCTTTTTTATTCAGCAGTTGCAATTTCAGCAGTCTGACTGCTGGGGTCCAAATTACCCTAGCAACCATGCACTGATTTGAATAGGAGATTGGAATATGAATAGTAGAGGGCCTGGATAGAAAGATGAGTAATAAATGTACCAATAACAAAACATTTGTAGCTTTACAGAGCATTGGTTGTTAGATGGGGTCAGTAACCCCCTTTTGAAAGCTGGAAAGAGTCAAAAGAAGCATAAAGGCAAATAATTAAAAAAATATAAAAAATAAATAATCAAGACCAATTGAAAAGTTAATCAGAATTATCCATTATATAGCATACTAAAAGTTAACTTAAAGATGAACCACCCCTTTAACACTTTGCACTCACCAATCGAAGCGTAAATGGTTGTAGCATTTTCCTGTTTGCAACACTATATGTCATTTACACAAGCAAGCTAGGGAGTGCCCGTGCAGGGAGGTATAGTTGTTGCCTGCCATAATTAAGTACCAGGCTTCCTTACACAAGGCGGAGAACGAATATATTGCCCCAGATGCAACTTGACAATTTTGCAGATCTTGGTCGTTTTGTATCTGTGCACAGGACAATAATAAATAAGCCCTCAAATGTTAAATTGGTGGTTATTGCTTAAGTCACTGCCTTTTACTTTCTCACACAGGCCTTCTGAGTTACAACTCCCTGTATTCCTCAGCAGGGCATGTATTACACAGGACTGAGGTAGGCCTGCGCTTTAGGAAAGGAAGATGGCTTTTCCACTCTCACTTTCCATTTCACAGATCTCTCAATAACCTGGGCACCAGTGGTGTTAAAACACTGTTAACTGTTTATTTACTGGGACTTCACACAGTCCCTCAGATGTTACACATTTCAAATAGTTCACAAAATTCAGTATTGTTATTTAAATGATATGAGCACAAGCAGGTTATTAGCTAAAGACAATTGTAGCACTCAATAACAGGGGACCATTCACTAGAGCACAAGGTCCTTATGGTGGTGCTCCTTTTGGGATCTCTTCATCCATGGGTTTATCTGTTTCAGTACCTACACTGGTTGGGATACCCAAGTCACTGAACCTTTCTGCTCTCATCACTGGAGCCTTTGGCTGCTCTGCTAACTACTCTCCGCCTTACTCTCAGTAAGCTAGGACAGAATCTAACCTCACACTGCACTGGCTAGTCCTAGCTTTCCAGAACATCTTCTACTACTGAGACCTCCTACTTCAGACATTTCAACACCATCCACCCCCTCTAGTTAATCAGCTCTGAAGAGGTTGGAATCCAAAGACTAAGAAACAGTAAAATAGTAGTAGGGGAAATTCTTTAGAGATTTTTCTCCATGTCGGAAAGTAGAATGGAAAAGGCAATGTTGAATACGACTGCTCTGTCTTTATAATGGGAGTTCGCCAGCCATGAACCTGGCGAAATACACTTAAGCGAAAAGGGTAGCGTTCGCACATTGATAAATTACCGGATTTTCAGTAGAGAATTTTCACTAGAGAATTTCACAAAAAATTAATTGGTGGAACGTTGCGAAGGTACTCTAGCGCTGAGGTTTTTCTCTTGTGAATTGAACTCTTCTTCGCCATATAGTAAATAGGCAATGTCGTTGCGAATTGTCTTTTTGCAGAATTTTCTCTACACATCCACAATTCGCCCTTTAATAAATGTGCCCCCAACTGTGAACAAGCCCTGCCCAGAGATTTTTCTTAAATAAGAGGATGACAAATCCCTACCCTCCTACATAAAACATACATACAATATATAATATAAAGTTTATTCTAAAGTTTTCTGTGCATTTAGTACTCATCTTGTAGGAGGTTTGTTAAAATCTGCCGTTTTTGCACTTTGTGTTGTTATACTAGGTGGGACACACATGTGTAGATGTCTGCCATGACACCAAGGAGAAATACATTTAGTGACATATTTAACAAGTCCTTTGCTTTGTATTGTGTACAACTGGATTACATTAGTTATGTTATAGGAATACAGGAATATCAAACTGTATTATGGAAATGATTGCAATGCTCGTATTATCAATAAGAATGGCTCATTGGGCTGCAGGAGCTGTAACAGGAAGCCACAGAATTAATGAATTAATTTAATTAAAATACTGTGAATCATGAGACATTTTTAACGTTATTTTTAATATTAATAAAATGCATTATTAATACCGTGTATAAAGTGGCTAGATATTCCGCAGCACTGTACAACAGAAGATGTGAAAATGAAACATACAGATTACAGAAAATACAGAAGGTATAGAGGGTCCTGCTCATCTGTTCATAATAATATGGAAATATGTCTTCTGTGTCAGTATACAGTAATAGAAGCTGAACCAAATTTAATGGTGTTGTTTTCTCAAACCGTGGTGCCTTTTGGAAATGCCTTTCTTTTTTTTCTTTCCTCTACCACACCTTACAATTGCCTTTTGATTTTGAACTTGTTGGATGTTGGATATACTAAACCCACCAATCACTGTAGTGACAAGCAGCAGTGTAACTATAGAGGAAACATACTCCGCATCAGCTGGCAGCCCAGAAACTATAGGGGACCCAGTGGGACTGATCGGCAGCTGCAATATATGTTCATATATATAAGAAATGTCTTCTTCCCAAAGTTTAGGGGCCCAATGATTTTGCTTTGGGGCCAATAACTAATCAGTAGTAGTTCATATATAGTAAAAGTCATTAATTTATGTGCCGAAAAATCAGTCAGTTTATTGCGGTAGGGGCAGTGGAATTTATCTTAAGATTGGGGGTCATTGTAGTATGGCCAAAGTTAAACCCTACTTTCCTCCCTGCCCCTGTTTCGTTGATCTGTCCTGTCATTGCTTAATACATAAGTTATTTCAATGAGAACTAAACCCTAAAAAGGAATGTGGCTAAAAATGCCATATTTTATATACTGAACTTATCACACAAGCCTATAGTTTTAGCTTTTCAAAAGCAGCAATGATCCAGGACTTCAAACTTGTCACAGGGGATCACCACCATGAAAATTGCATGTAGTTTGCACACATTTCAAACAGGCTACATTTTCTGATTAGGTTAGTACCCTGGCTAATTTGGATCATTACAGAGATTATACGAGGTCCTATAATTACTACTGAATACAAGCTGTAGGTGTATAGAATACTGACATATTGTGCCAAGCAAAAACACAGGGATGATGAATCAGCAAGGCAAGTGCCTAACACTAACTGACATTTCTTGTACAGTACAATATGTACTGCAGTGAAATCACTCTAATAACACTCTGCACTCAATCGTTCATACAGAAACATATAATTCCCATTTCATCCCAGAACAAAGATCAGATTTTTGACATTTCCTTGTATAAATGAATCCCTTGTTTTGAATGAATCATCTGTGCTTTAACAAGGAGTTCGGAACTCAGGCCTTAAGCATCCACTGCTTATATCTGCTGATCTAACTCGGAACTGCAGGAAACCATATTGGAACCTAATCAGAATCCATTGCATTTAACCAGTCATAACGGTTACAGTGAGCTAATGGATTTGACGTGACAACAGAGCCCATAAGGCACTTTAATAGCATAGAAGCTTCTGCTATAATCCACTATATACACTAGTGATCGTCTATTAATTTTGTACAAAAAATGACACTTTTAATAAGGTCTTTAAATGATTACATTTGATGCTAAGTGCACTTTTTTATAGGATGGCTGTCGCTATGTTTAAAGGGCATGTAAAGTCCAAAATAGGATACGGCTAGAAATGCTGTATTTTGTATACTAAACATAAATATGAACTTACTGCACCACAAACCTAATCAAACAAATAATTTATGCTTTCAAAGTTGGCCACAGGGGGTCACCATCTTGTAACTTTGTTAAACATCTTTGCAAGACTAAGACTGTGCACATGCTCAGTGTGGTCTGGGCTGCTTAGGGATCTTCATAAACAAAGCTTCTTGAGTTCTGCATGGCTGGGAAGTAAGGTGGGGGCTCCCCCTGCTGTTCATAAGTATGATTGTTTCCCTGCTCAGCAGTTAGGGACCATCTGACAATTCCTATTCACAGAAAAGTAAGAAAGTAAAAATGGGATTTTATTTTTTTGCCTTTACATGCCCTTTAATTCTCATAATGCAACATTTTTTCTCAGAATTCCAGCCTCCTTGTGAAAACGTACTAAGTTGCATCTGGCATAGTTCAGACCAATATAGATGCAAACGTAGTGACTGTTTGGTAAATTCCAAAGGTTCAAGACCCGATATTTAGGCCAGCACCATCAATTTTCGCTTAAAAAAGCCCTTATTCAGCACTTAGGGCATAACAGCAATGTTAAGCTTACTTGGCCACTTTGCCTGAAACTTTGCTGTAATGCCCTAAGTGCTGAATAAGGACTTTTTCAAGCAAAAAATTGAGGGTGCTGTCCTAAATATCAGATCTTGGGAAAGCCAGTTGAAGGTGGCCACTTGGGGAACGTGCACCTCATCAGACTCTGCCATATTCGTTCTGAATATTTGTATATTCTAAGTTCCAATGGTAGAATTGGTTCTGCCTGATTTACATTAGAATGGCATCATTTCCAGCTTCATATTAATTACAGCATTAGACTGTGAATCTCTTTGCCAAGTCTATGGCATCTTCTGAAGCAACTCACTAGTGGTTCCCTGAAACAAATACTGACCCATCCAGACAAGTGCTAATTCCAGGGTTCCTTTGTGTCTGTGTTCATCAGGGCAGGCTGGTCAGGTGCTGTGTCATTCCCTGCAAGTGCAAAAATAGTATATGTGCAAAAGTTACTTTTATGAATGTGTTAATGTGCATTTAATTTGTATCCATTTTAGAGGATTGCACGTGTGGTTACTTTCTTAAATGAGCCCTTTAGTTTCCCATGTATGATTTTATTTGCTTCCCTACATAACAAACACATTCTAACAGAGACGTCAAAGAAAGAAATGACTACTTACCCTGCAATATTCCAGCATGAGCTGGAGCATAAAGGAAAAAGCAGAAAGCCCATTATATTACAAAGCATATTGGGGTACTTTATTTCCAAATGATGCCCAAATGGGGCCCATTAAACAGTCATGATTTGACAATAGAAAGGGAATACAAGTAGATCCATATGAATCTCTTGCTTAATATTAATAAGACTGTGAGAGGTTGCTGATAGTTGCAGTTGTGTAACATCTGGAGAGCCTATACATTATCTCTACAAACTGAGACCAATTAATAAATAAATATGTCTGATTTTCTCTAAACGGAAACACACAGGCTCAATGTCAAACAGATGAACAGCTCGCGATTACCTCTGTTATTTTCCCCAAATTTTGCTGAATGTGTCCTGATTTTCTCTTAATTAGTAATTAGTTCTTTGAGGCGTGCATGGCAGTCTTCATTGTCTGCAGTGATCTGTAATGCCTCCAGATGGCAGTAGTGTCCCATGGCTTGAGTTGGACTCATTGCTGTCTAAAATAAATAAAGCGTTTTGTTGAGGTGGAAAAGTTTTGCAATAAAGGAATTATTTCATGACAACTGTCTGCAAATATTTATTTATTTAAGGGGCAAATGTAAACAGAATGTGTAGCATTAAAATAGCGCTGAATGATTCAGCAACAGGTCATCAGAAAATGAATTCACTAACCTATTCTTTAGCATGTTACATAATGACATATTGCATGGAAAAAGAAATCAGGTTATCTTCAGAGTGATCACTGACATTCAGCAAATGGAAATGTCTTGAATCAATTCAGCTTCAAAGGTTTCACAGTCAGCAGCACCCTTCACCTCCAAATAACTTTAATCTGATGCACGTCCAACGGTTTCCACCTTCAATCTGTTCAATCAGACCACATTAGTTATTGACGGCACTAGTCAATGGTTTCTTTTCTTAAAATGCCTTTATTAGGACATTGGCCCTGACCCCAAACAATTGGCGAATGGTGAATTGTTTGGGGTCAGAGCCCATGTCCTAATAAAGGCATTTTAAGAAAAGAAACCATTGACTGGTGCAGACAATAACTAATGTTGAATCAATTCAGCATCGCTCGAAGTTGGAGTTTTTATATTCTTTTTAGGTAACTGGTGCTTGTACCCAATCATGCCTAGGTTCAAAAATATTTCTAATATACACAGTGACTGCAGCACACTGGATATGTTGTGAAGTGCTCAAAAGTGATTTATTAGCACAAAAAGACATATATCAGGGGGCTAATTTATTACTAAGAATACATACTCGGCACATTGCATGTTGCCCCTATGCCATTCTCTTGTTGTGCTCAAATGCATGGCTAGTTTAGCTCATCACACAGGGAGCAACTCATAGCCTGTGGCACCAACAGTAGTTAGGAGTGAATCTGTCCTGTTGCCAGAAAATTTACAAAACCACAGGAAAAATCACGAAAATGTGAAAAATTTAACAAATGGCCATAGACATACAGTAGATATCTATGGGCATTTTTTCACTTCACCTTTTTATTCACTTTGGGGCTACCAATTTATTAAATGTCCCGTTGACTGTAGTGATCAGCGGATTGCATTGAAGTTAATGGGAAGGTGAAATTACATATGTTTTTTTCAGTTCTGGGGGTCTCCATTGACATCTGTAGTATCCAGGCCATAAATAATTAGATTTCTCTGTATTTTTTGACCATACTTTATATCAAACATTCCAACTATCCCGTTTTTCATGGGACAGCCCTGCAGTCCCAGATTGTTACTGAAATGTCTTGAGTTCCCCTTGATCTCCTGTACTGATGTCAGAAAAAGATACAAAGTTTCTGAAACTTAAGAACCCAGAACACGCTGCACTTGGATACTTTTGTAACAATTTAAGATCAGCAAAGATACAATTGTAACTAATAAGTGAAGCAGGACTCTTGGGAGAAGTGCGACTCACAGCTTTAAGGGCAATTCACCCGGAATATTGTAATAACACATAAAACATGTCCCTAAAACTCCCTGAAATAACCTGCCAAATTTTGTAATATGGACATGGTATTTAGGGCATGTGGTCATAAAATGGACATGGTAAAAAAAAAATTTGCTGTGCTACACGCCGCAGAACTTTTTTTTCCAACCTTCCATTTTTCAAATGTTGGGAGGTAAGTTTTTATTAAACATTAAAGGTGACTTTCGTTCCCTATTCCTCTCTATTGCCAAATGTTAGGTCTTAGTAAGATATTGAAATTTAGCATTTTTTAGCTGTATGAGAAGTTATACCGGTATGGGATCCATTATCTGTAAACCCATTGTCCAGCTCTGAATTACAGAAAGGCCGTCTTCCATAGACTCCAATTTATCCAAATAATCCAAATTTTTAAAAATGATTCCCTTTTTCTCTGTAATAATAAAACAGTACCTTGTACTTGATCCCAACTAAGATATAATTAATCCTTATTGGAAGCAAACCCAGCCAATTGGGTTTAATTAATATTTAAATGATTTTCTAGTGGATTTAAGAAATGAAGATTGAACATTCTGGATAACAGGTCCCATACCTTATATGTTTTCCCATGACATTCTCATTGTTATCAATTATGGCCCCTGACTCTATTTCTACAAATCCTGGGACTGGTCTGAAACTGGAATAATACTGGAAAACCCCAAAGAAAATCAGCCTTTTCATATTTATCTTTCCTTCTCTTATCATAAATGTCCGCCTATTTGAACATTGTGTTGGTATCTCTCAACATTCCTTCAGTCATAAATATATACACAGTCCATTTAGTTACAAGAGCTAATGTAAATTGAACCCATGCTGAAGCAGAAGTGTTGCGGAGCTGTCAATGTGTCATACCCAATGGTGGCACCCACACTTAAAGGACAGATATAAGTCCATAAGATGAATCAGTAGTAATTTATATAAAATAATAATATAAATGAATATAAGTATAACATTCTCACTGCATTTCCTGCAACCACATTTGCATAATGTTGCATTTAGTCTTCATCTGCCATAATGTTGCTCCTACAATTCTACTGAACTAACACTATAGTATGAGAAAGCACCCTCGACTATTTGGGACCTATTATCCAAAATGCTTGGGAATTCCGGACAAAGGCTCTTGTTGTAATTTGGCTCTTAAGTCTGCTAAATATGATTGTTTTGCCTCCAGTAAGTATAAATTGTACCCCAGTTGGCATCGGTACATGGTACTGTTTTATAATGACTGAGGAAAGGGATATCATTTTTAAAAATTTGAATTATTTGATTAAATGAAGTCTATGGGAGTTGACCTCCCCATAATTCAGAGCTTTCTGGATAATGAGTTTCCAGATAACTGATCCCATACCTGCATTTGCATTCAGAGGGCTGTTCCTGGGAATCTGGAAGCCGTTTTATATCTTTATATCAATTTGTGAACTTTGGTGTCAAATAAATCCTTTTATTTGGTGTCAAATAAAAGAATATAGCCACTGAGTTTCCTGGTCTGTCTCCATCCATTTTATACGTATTGACAACATTTAGGCTCCCAGATAGTGATGGGCGAATTTATTCGCCAGGCGCGAATTCGCGGCAAATTTGCTTGGTTCGCCGCCGGCAAATAAATTCGTGAAACGGCCACGAAAATTTGCTGATGAAAGTTCGCCGGCGTCCAAAAAAATGGACGCAGTTTCTCGAATTTCGCCGTTTTGCAATGCGAAACGGCGCAAACGCCCATCACTACTCCCAGAACAGGGTACAGGAGCAGAAACTTTGAATAAAATTATTCGGGGGTAGATACCACAACCTGTTGGAACAAGTGAATTAACCATTTTTGAACTTTTTATATTGTGAGAATTGGAATTCACTGAGAGACCCATGTGATACATTTTCACTTCATTTCTCTTGTCATATCAAGAAGCCGAGTGTTAGAGTTTTTTATACCTCGAATGAACGTGCAACTTGAATGGCATCTTTTTTAAGAATAAACTTGAATGAAAAAAAAATCGAATTTTGCAAGTTTGGGTCCCTAAACCCGAAAACTTGAATTGCTTGAATCATTCGAGTTTTCAAGCAAAACCCCCCGAAAAAAGCTTGAACATCAAACAGGCTGTTAACATGTCTCCTACATGACCTCAACAGGTTTTAGATGGTGTATTTTCAGATGCAAGCTATTTCCAAGGTCGGGGGAAAATAAATCTCATAAATTAGAGTTTTTTTTTTAAATGTGAGTTTTGATCAAAAAATACAACTCAAAAACTCAAATTTTTGTGGAAAACACAACTTGAACCTTAATAAATCTGCCCCTAGATGGCTTCATATTAATATATTTGTACCACTATTTCTACATATTCCAGTAGTACATTTTTTTTAACCAGTTTTTATTTTTTTTTCTGCAAAATCCAAGTCAACAGGTAACTGCACAAAAAATAATTTAAATGGGTGCCCAGGCGCTTTGCACATTGTTGATAAATGAGGCAGGCTGGCTGATAAAGTGGGGTTAGTGTTAATAAATGAGGTCAATTATTTGCAATTTTGCACCAGGGGTGCTTTTTTATTAGTGGGGTGCATGTTTTTTTCTTGCTTAAGGACAGGTGTGAGTTACCATATTTATTAGTTTATCTTGTGGAAAACCAAGACTGATATTCTGGGATTGGGTAAATCTAAATAATGGCCAGATTCAAATCAATGAGAAAACATTATTTTATGGTTTATCACATGAAAACTTATGGGTGAGTTTTCAAGGGATAAACGGTAAGATTAGTTTTTATCATTGAACTATGTCTGTCGCTATGGGAAAATCTTCACTTGAATTAGGAGATATGTCTTTCTCATCAATTTGAGTCTGATCCAATGTCTGTAAATCAAGAATCCATTGCAATTTACTTCTTTTCCATAAAGAACATTTCTAGGGGCAGAAAATGCAACTGAATTGTACAATGCCCTGTTGTGAAGAGGAATCTCATTTGGGATCTTATTTCGAAGGGGCAGAGATTTCTCTGTGGATTACAAGCACTAGGAGTGTTTACTAACATCTGAGATAAATATCACTGGTGAAGTTGCCCATCAGCAAGTACAGTGGTGTTACTAGAATGTGCCGGGCCCCCCATGCAAAAAAATTCAATCCCTATCCTCCCACCCACTTCCTGTCCCGCCTCTTCCCCCTCCACATCCTGCCTCCACCCCCTCCACATCCTGCCTCCACCCACTCCAGCCCCACTTATGTCCCAGATAAGAGTGTGGCTGGGGAGGAAGGGGTTTTTATTAGCTATAGAGGATCCTGGACCCCCCTGCGCCTGTGGGGTCTGATTCCTCTATAGTTACGCCACTGAGCAAGTAGATTTAAACACATAAAAGTACAGCCTCTTTAGTGTTGTTGCATATTGTAGTGTCTCAAAGGAATTTTGTAAGAGAATTCTGATATAAGGAACCTACGTAGTTGTATGATTGCAACGTGCAGTTTTACCACACTGTGACCACAGGTTCGCATGTGTGACGAGCAGAAGGAAGGAAGACTCGTAGACACTTGTGCAATGTTTCCTCATAGCAGCATTTCACAGGAAAATCATACTTTTATATTACATATTCATATTATTTCATGTTACAGAAAACGTGTATGTGCCATTGGGTAATCCTAAATAGAGAATTGCCATTTTAAGCAATAAGGCCCCTGGAATCCTAGGATTCATGGTGTACATAGGGTTGCTACCTTTTCTGGAATTTTTTCCTGGCCGTGGTGGAGGCGGGCACAAAAGGGGCGAACCATGATTCAAAAGAGGTCGGAGCCGTGGGGGGTCATGACGCAAAAAGGGGAGGATCCAAGTTGCGCGATGGCCAGAAGGCGAAGAAAAGGCAAGTTTGGAGCCAAGGGCTTTTGTAAGGGTATTACAAATTTACCGGCAATTACATTGCCGGTAAATTTGTAGTACTGGCCTCAGCCTTGGCCATCATACAATGGTGGATCAAGGTAAGAGATGTAATAGGACAATATTTACTGAAATATATATTCCAGTTTGGTAAGCTTCTTTAGTAGGCCATTTATTATGATATAAACTGATATAAATCAGTTGATTAAGTATTAATTATGTCCTTTAAAGACATCATTTGCTCAGTAATTGTTACATTTGAACACACAAAGAAGAGATTCCAGTAAGTAAAGAACAGGCTATATTTAAAGGATATGTAACCCTCACAACAAGCATATGTAAAATTGCTCTTCTGAGCACTTTGCAATTTATATTATTGTTTTTTTTTTCTAATGTCTCAAGATATTAGCACTTTTTATGATA
Source organism: Xenopus laevis (assembly GCF_017654675.1). NCBI lineage: Eukaryota > Metazoa > Chordata > Amphibia > Anura > Pipidae > Xenopus > Xenopus laevis. The sequence goes on from NC_054373.1 coordinate 149,338,497, forward strand.
CTATTATAATGATAGTATCCACCTGCTGTTTAATTTGGCATCATCTAATGTGTATTTGGTCAGCTCTAAGTAGGGATCAGCAAGATATTTCACCTAGTTTCGCTGAGAAAAATCGCCCATAGAGTAGACGCCCCAGACTATAATGGATAATTACAAAAATTGTGGCGTGGTGTAAAAAATTTCACACGGTTTGAAAAATTGTTGTGTTGAAGTCATTGACTTCAATGCGATTGGAGACATATTTGCCTTTTCGTGAATTATTGGTGAAGCGAATGGGTCAGATTCGCACATCACTAATTCTAAGCAGAGTAACATCATAAGACATTTCTCTGTTGAATAACCATTTAAAGGGTAAAAGGGTAAGGCATTTTTCAGTAGCAGTATGCACAAAATGTCTCTGTCTTAAATATATTGATAATGGGTTGAGTGCAGAGGACTCTTGTATTTGTATATATGTATTTTGTGGTCACAGCCTCATTGCACCCCCGCCTAATGGTTTTAAAAATTAGTGGTGAGCACAACTTTCCCTTGTTTGTTATAAGAATAACCATTTACAGCTGACTGTAGCTAATCTCCCAAACTAAGGGTAACACTATTGTTTCAACTTGATTACATTAATTTTGTTTCAATGCTTTACATTTCCTTTATTTTTATAGCACATAAAATGAAAGTCAACGTGCCATTACTAAAACAATACTCTGATATCAAAGGGCTGGATTATGTGAAATTTACTATTCAGCAGCTAAAACATGAACCTATATATGTCGTCCTTGTTTGGTGCCTTTTTTCTTGTTAGGAATGCATTATCTGAATCCAGACACCCCAGTGCATATCGCATGAAGGAAGAAAACTTCAGGACAATTATTTTCTGCTATGGAGTGTTCTGTTAAAATAAATGGATAAATCTAAAACCCTTGGTAACATTTAACTGAGCGGACATGACCATTACAGCTTGGTAACATTTTTGGAGGGTTTATTAATCCGCTACACTTTAAACCCATAGGCAGAAATGTAACAGCTCTCTACTGTAAAGCGGAGTTCTGTTCAAGTCCACAGGGATTGTAGGCAGACAAAACAAGGTCAGGGCAGGTAGCAGTCAGCTTGCTCTATGCAAGGGCTGCAAGCAGAGGCCAGGACAGGAGAACAGGATCAAATCATGACACAGGCCATGGTTCGACTTGCAGCAGAATCAAGAAAAGAAAAACTTGTAAGGGGTTTTAGCAGTGAGGAGAATGCACTGATTGGTTGCTAGGACCTTGTGTTGGTGAGGATGGGGGATAGTCGGGGATGAGTCCTAATTTACTAAGAACCACACTGCTGACAGTCAGAATCTAGAAGGTCTCTGATTCAAATCACTGCAGAGCCTCCTCTTGATTTGACAATCTTTGCCCCATCACTACCCAGATATTTTCTTGCCATTGCCCTTCAACAGAGCTTCCCAACATTTTTTTTACCTTCTGTTGCTCATAGTCACCACATCTCCCATTTGACTTTAACTTAATGTTGTCTTGAAATCACCCCATTATAAATGGAAATACAGTAGAACCCCCATTTTACGTTTTTCAGGGGACCAAAAAAAATGGTGTAAAAAGAACATGTAAAATCGGGGAAATTTATTATTTATAATATATAGGTGGGAACACAAAACGACAATGTAAGATGAGGGAAAACATCAAATCAGGGTGTAAAATGGGGGTTCTACTGTATCACCAAGGAAAGTTGTAAGAAGAACCCAATGCAAAGTTCCTTCATTAAATTATGCCCTTGAATTCAGGTTCTTTCTTAGAAATAATAATGGCTTAGAAGGAGATGATACAAACACCATTAAAAAGAAGAAGAAGCTGCCGATATGTGTAGAGAACAAGAAGTCTCCTCAGCTCTCAATAGATTTGCACACAGGTCTCACTGGTGAGGCTTATCTTTTTGTTTGAGAAACACTACTCTAGAGCTTACTCTTAGCTTACTATTTATATACAACAGGTATAGGATCCCTTATCCAGAAAGCCAATATCCAGAAAGCTCCAAATTACGGTATGGCTGTCTCCCATAGACTCCATTTTATCCAAATTTTGTAAAATGATTTCCTTTTTCTCTGTAATAATAAAACAGTATCTTATACATGATCCCAACTAAGATATACAGTAATTAATCCTTATTGGAAGCAAAACAAGCCTATTGGGTTTATTTAATGTTTAAATGAATCTCTAGTAGACTTAAGGCATGAAGACCCAAATTACGGAAACATCCGTTATCCGGAAAACCCCAGGTCCCGAGTATTCTGGGTAACAGGTCCCATACCTGTACTATCAGAAATAACAACAACATTTGGTCCAATTTCCAAACATATGTTTTAAATTGCACAAGTGCAGTTTCCCATAGCAGCCAGTAAGAAAGTACTTTTGAACTGTCTACTACTAGATGCAGAATAAAGGTAAAGGCCTAGTTGCTTGCTAATGGCCACTGCACTTATGTAATTTAAAAGCGATGGGGCTGATGTACAGTCAAATTTTGTTTTTTTCCCACGAATATATAAAAATGTGTGGATTTCCTATTTTTTTAACAGCTCCAAAAATGTGAGATTTATTAAGTGTAAACCCAGAAAAACCACTAAAAAGAAAACTTTGCCAGGTAAAAGTTGTCAAGGTCCTATAGAAGTTAATGGGGCATGCACTTATGTAATTTAAAAGCAATGGGGCTGATGTACAGTCAAATTTAGTTTTTTTCCCACGAATGTATAAAAATGTGTGGATTTCCTATTTTTTTAACAGCTCCAAAAATGTGAGATTTATTAAGTGTAAACCCAGAAAAAACACTAAAAAGAAAACTTTGCCAGGTAAAAGTTATCAAGGTCCTATAGAAGTTAATGGGGAATGCACTGATCCTATTGAACCGTTTTAAATCAATTTAGACTTTTAGAAGTTTTCAGATTTTTTTTGTTAGAAATTGTCAGAAAAACTCAAAGATTTTTTAGAGGTTTTAGAGGTATTTGTATTTTTTAGCACATCGTTCAGCATTATTTTCCGTCATGAGATTTGTGGTTTTAGAGCAAGTAAGTTTAGTTGTCATTTCCAAAAAAAATAAATAAATAAAATTCAGCCTTCAATAAATAGACCTCCACAGTTTGGAAATCAGTCCCCCTTTCTGTTTAGATCCAGATCAAGGTCATTAGAGAAGTCCATCATATGGGACGGATTGCTTCTATCGTGCATGGGGGGTTAGTTTATGCCTGCAAGAGGAGAATGTCGAAAAATGTATTATAAAGATGAAGGTTTTCAGAGCAAATAGTGATAAATGTGTGAAGCACAGTTCCACCAGTAAAAACAAACTGTACATTAAAGGGATACTGTCATGGGAAAAAATTTTTTTTCAAAATGAATCAGTTAATAGTGCTGCTCCAGCAGAATTCTGCACTGAAATCCATTTCTCAAAAGAGCAAACATATTTTTTTATATTCAATTTTGAAATCTGACAAGGGGCTAGACATATTGTCAAGTTCCCAGCTGCCCCAAGTCATGTGACTTTTGCTCTGATAAACTTCAATCACTCTTTACTGCTGTACTGCAAGTTGGAGTGATATCACCCCTTCCCTTTCCCCCCCCAGCAGCCAAACAAAAGAACAATGGGAAGGTAACCAGATAACAGCTCCCTAACACATTCAGTTACATTGAGAAGGAAAAACAGCAGCCTCCCAGAAAGCATTTCTCTCCTAAAGTGCAGGCACAAGTCACATGACCAGGGGCAGCTGGGAAATTGACAATATGTCTAGCCCCATATCAGATTTCAAAATTGAATATGAAAAAATCTGTTTGCTCTTTTGAGAAATGGATTTCAGTGCAGAATTCTGCTGGAGTAGCACTATTAACTGATGCGTTTTGAAAAAAACATGTTTTCCGTTGACAGGATCCCTTTAAACAGTCACAAAACAGCTCCAAACTATGCTTTTCTATTTATGAGCCGGAAACACTTGCAAAAAAATATGCTGTGATTCGGTGCCACTTGTTGGCGGATTTCTGCATGAAGTCCCTGCCAACTGCTCACTCTAGTAAATGCTTGGGGAGCGAATGAAATTCTCTGATTCTGTGCCACTTGTTGGCGGATTTCTGCATGAAGTAGTACAATGGGAGTAAATAAAGGACAGGGCAGTGACCCATTGAGCCTACCATTGCATGACAGCCAACTGGACTTCTGCCTACAAAAGTGACCTGTTGCTTCAGTACAGTCTTTTAATTACTTCCGTTTCATATCATTATGAAAGTTTGCTATTACTCAACTAACATCTAACATTATTGTGAAATGACCTTCTGTACTGTCACAGTTTTTTCAAGTAGTCCAGTGTTCAAAACAGCAAAATCCAATTTTGCCAAGCCAACAAGTATTATAAAGTGTGTATGGGGAAAAGCAAAACATTAGGGGAGCTATAATATGTAATATTATGTTAGAACAACTAAAACAACTGACAAACCTTTGCTCCCTGTAATATACTATAAATGTAATTGTGCTATCATTATTCTATATGGTGCTGAACACAAATGCAAACTTCCAAGGTGCCTCTGCAAGTTAACATGAAGCTGTCAGATGAATCGATACAAGAATCATACCAAGGAAGTTGGTGATTTAACAATGATGATGGTGATGATGATGAAGATGAACTTTCATTTAACGTAGAGGGAATTGCTAATGCTTTCCTGTGGCATGTAAGTGCATTATAAACAGATATTACAATTGGGTCTGTACAATCCCCTGCCTGTAAATGCATACAAAAGTAGAAAAAACCATGAAGCTTACTCAACAAGGTTAAAAAATCCCTAACCCAAAAAACACACAGTAACCGTAAAGTGAGGAGGGGCCCCTTCCAAGTATCCAAACGCCTACACAAGATCACAAGATACTGATTAGCTCAGGTACTTTATGCTTCAGCCTACACACTACTAAAGCAGAACACAAGTTCACAGAAAAAAACAATATTATGAAATGGTCAGTTTTTAAGAAAAGAGTATTTTTGAGGGTAACAGACCTCAAAGTGATAGATTTCTTAACCCAGTAACATTGTTCACCGGATCCACATTGTTCATAGGACTCAACTAATCCTAAAATAAGTAAGTAATCCTTAAATAAAAATTATTAATGCTCAACCAGTCAATAAATGAATAAGTGGGTCCTTGCCAGATTAAGAAGATATCATCAACGTATCTGCAAGTGTTGCAGTAATCTTTTCAACCTCCTAAACTAGATTATGGACATCATCATATATTTCACATACATTGTGTCCTATAATACTACAACATTGCAGTTCAGTCTTTGTGGTCCAGTTACCCTGCATTATGGACTATTAATCTAAAGAAACTCTAAATTAAGACTGACATGAAGAACCTTAACAAAATGAGTGTTCCTCCTTTAAATATAACCTATTTTAGGGAGTTCCTATTTTGTCTGTGTGACGAGTATAAACAGAAATTCTTTTGTATGAACATTAAAGGGATACAGAAAATTGCTGTTCTGTTGAAAGTCAACTACTAGAATGTGGCTGTATTTTCGGCCTTGCAATCAAGTATTTAGGGACATGCTTTGGCCAGCACAGACATTACGATTCAATTACAAATGCCCCTGCAAGTGTAGGTGCTCGAAAATGGGGAGAGGAGTGTGTACATTGACACATTAGCTTCTAATTGTGTCAATATGGAATTCTGCACAGTGCACTTACACATGGATGCTAATGCTTCTATTCCACCTTCTTCTAAATGGTGCCCAACTGCATCTACTAAAGCGAGGTAACCCTGGAGCTACGATTACCCTGGACATGAAATGCTGTTTCTCTCTCACTCCACAAGTGAAGCTACTCCCACACTGAAAATGCTAAATGCAACTTGTGCCCAATTGGCATCAAAACACAGGCATACGTTTTGATGCATGAGGAGCAATTGTAGCAACACAACTTGGAGTGGAGTCACAATTACACTTGGATTATGAGGGAAATGCTCCATTATGGGTAAAAATGAACCACATTATCTCACAAGACTATAATGAAGTAGGGGGTTTTGGAGGTTTGGATGCTCAGATAATGGTATCCTAAATGAGTTCACAGTCTGGTTCCAACAGATGGGGAGAACAAAAGCTAATAAAAAGTGAAGATCCCTTACCACATTAGGACATACCATAGGAGTGGAGAGAAAGGCAGAGAATATGGCACTTTTGTACTGTTCTGGCATAACTAATGGCCAGCCACAAGACAGGGTTTGATCAATATGTTTCTGTCAAATGAAAGCTTTGATAAAGAACAGTTACAGAACAACAGGGCAATTATCTATTCCATTGTTCCCCTGGCAAAAGAAAGTTTTCATTCAATTACTGCAGAAATAAAGATTAACCATTGTCTGTAATCAAGATGGTTATAACTGTCAGCTTGGGAATGGTAAGATCTGTAAGCTTTTACTCTGTTCTATAATGCTATGCCTCAGCCCCCTTACCCAAACATGTTTCCTACAATATCGCTACTTCTTTTTAAATGTGCTAGATCTTGTAAGTGATTTCCTTTATAACTGTATGTTAGGCTGCTGAGAGGTTTCATATTGCCCAACGTGTTCTTGACACATTCCATGGCTGTGAGAAATAAATATCATATGAGGAAGGCGGGGAGTGTTTAATAAATACTGAAGACAATAACGTAATAATATATTTCTATATACTGTCAATAGTTTTCTGCTTGCCGGGACAAGCATGTGACTAGGCAGTGCTATATAAATTCAAGTTCTTCTGGTTTCTGACACATAAGCGGCCCTGATTAAGTGGGTAGATCTAAACTCACAAAGGATGCCTTTTATGTAGTATGCCTTATTTATAAAAGATTCCTTTAAAAAAATGACATTTAAATCTTTGAAGCAATTTAAGGTGCAACTGCTTGCCAGAAATATTGTGAAATGTATTGAAACAATAAGATAAAGAATGCATGAAAGACATATTTCTACGATTTGTAACTGTGTGATTTCATCTACAGAAAGAGAAGGACATCATTTTACTAGTTGTGTGCTCACAATTGTAAAATTATTCAAAAATCTACTTTTCAAAAAGTCAATCAATTATTAGCAGAAAAAAATGTGCACAATGTGAACAATTTTTCCTTTGTGCACCATTAAATTATACTTTGCGACCACCTTGCGACTTCACCGTTTTTTTTTGCTCGAATAAAATACCATTTTAAAGCTGATCTTATTAGTGAGCAACACAGAACTAATGTTTGTATATGTAATACATTGCAGAGTCATTATTTTTATTCCTGCTATTTTGCGTTTTTTTTTAAAATTTCCATTAATGGTTTTTATTACATAGCAGCCTTATCCCCATATATAATAAAAGGCACTTATGTTGTCCAGTAAGATGTTTACTTTTAAACAGGTGATCAGTAAATGCTACCTGCTGATTGGTTGACATGGATTACTGCTCCTGGGCAAACTTAGTGCCTTTTAATACATACAGGGGAATGTAATTAAAGTCGCAAAGAGCAAAACAATTCGCACCAATAAGACTAAAAATCCACATCTCGCAATGTAATATTGTTCCTTAAACTGTTATTGCATTGCGAATTTTAATTGCGCATTGCGAATTTTAATTGCGCACTCATAAGAAGTGCTTGAAGGTGTCGTAATCTTTTGGAGCAAACATAACGACTTTTTCAGTAAGAAATTTTATTACATTGACTGCGCATTGGCGCAAACTATAAAATTTGCAAACGGTCTTTCACTGTCGGAAGTGGTCGCTAAACAGTTTCCGGGCTTGCAAAAGCTGTATTAAATTCGCACAAAGCAAAATTTGTTCGCGCAAAGACATGACTTTTCGCATTGCGAATAGTTTTTCCGTTAGCGATTTTTATTACATTCCCCCGATAGAGTTTTTAAAGGAACCTTTTTACTCCAGGTTATTTAACACGGAGCCTATGACATACGAAGTTTGTCAGGTGGTAAGAATTAAGCTTCTTGAAGGTGGTAAGAATTAAGCTTCTTTGTTTCATATCCAGAATTACTCAATGTTTTCTGAATTTTTGCTAGAAACCCCCCAGGCTAAACCCACCGAAGACCATGATACCTTAAATTTGGGATTGGTGCCTCTCCCACTGACTTATACAGGAACTTGACAGGTCTGGGATGGCGGCTTTTCAGATTTAGCCTTTTTTGCAACCTTAGGGTATAATAAATCATGAAAAATTCGAGTTTTGCCCCCCAAAAAGATCAACCAGAAAAATTGGAGGTTTAATAAATAACTGCCTTAAAGTTGAGCATAGAAGAAAGTAGTTCTGATTTTTTATTTACATGGCCTCAGGGGCATGCTATGTATAATGCTTCAATTGCACCAACGCTTTTGCGTTTTCTTATACTTTCTTTTATTTTTTTGTCTGCCTGTGAGGTTCTCAAAAAAATAATAAAGCAGAAACTATATTTTACTTTTAATATCTTTGCCTCTTTTATGGAGAAATACTCTGCAACATTCATAAATGTTTTAATTAATGGGTAGAAGTTAAGAAATTGATATTCAGGGCCAGAAATCATTGTGCCCCCCAGCCTGATTAAATAGGCAATTTCTCAATCTGCCACATGCTCTAGAACTAGTGATGGGCGAATTGGCGAAAAAATTTTGCGAAACGGCACCGGCGTCTCATTTTTGACTGGTACCCGTTTTTTTTTTTACACCGGCGTCCGTTTTTTTGACGCCGGTGTCCGGTTCACTGAATTCGCACCTGGCGAATAAATTCGCCCATCACTATCTAGAACACCTTCTCATCCATCCAGAGCCAACTCACTCCCAGTAAGCTCTGCCCCCTAACAGAACTCCTACCTACCATCCCCTGATATTAACCTTTTAGCTATTGAATAGGTTTCCCATGCATAAAAATGTATAATTGTGGTGGGATGGGACTGGGTTAGGTCAGTTGTTTCTTTTTTAGTATTTCCAGTAATTATATTTTAAAGGATTACCTTATCAGTTCAGTAAATCCTAAAAAGATGTAAAATAAATGATATAATTATGAAGCTCTGCTGTTGTCTACAAATTGGCAATTACTACAAATTTCACAGCACTCTAGACCTACGGTAACCCATTGAAGTCAACTGGGCAAAGTGTCTGTTAAGAGTTTTCTTTTAAAAAGATGTTATGATAATAAAAATGTTAGGGCAGCAAATGATTACCTGTAACACCCAAACTCGGTCTGATTCACTCATTCCAGAATTCTAGGGCTGAAATTTCTGGTAAGAGTAGTTCAACAATGTTGAAGTGCTGAGTATACATAAACTGCACAATAAAAGGGTTTGTAAAAGCAACACACTGGTTAATATTGTTCACCTGGGTGCCTATGCCAAAATGAACAGAAGTGTTGCCATGCTTTGATTCTCAACAGGAAATATCTAAATATTAACCATGGAGATAGTTGGCAGAAAATGTCACTCTTGACCGACATTGGCACACTCTTTTATTTCGGAGATTCTCATGAGCAGTCAGTGTTCCCTGGAATGCACATTGACATTAATTAAAGTCATGCCTTGTGGACTCTGAAAAGCACCAAAGAGTTGGGAATAGAGCTCAACAAATCATTTTGCCTGATTTTGTGTTATTAAAAGAATAACTTCCATACTTTATAACACTTCTGTTTCATTCTTTAGATAAAAATAGGTAAGTAGAGTTAAACATACATGTATGGCACCTGTTATCCAGAATGCTCTGGACCTGCTATTTTCAGATAAGAGTTCTTTTCATAACTTGGTACCCCATACTTTACGTCTGCTAAAAGAATATCATTTGGACGTTAAATAAACCCAATGGGTTTTACTTCCAATAAGGATTAATTACACCTTAGCTGGAATAACCTATCTTCTGTTTTATTATAACAGGGAAAAAGGAAATCATTCAAAATTCTAATTATTTGATTATAATGGAGTCTATGATAGATGGTATTCCAGTAGTCCAGAGCTTTCTGGATAATGAGATTCCAATCCTATACCTATACTTTATATGTAGTAAGGTCAAGAATGTATTGGGGCCATTGCTAAAAAAATTTATTGCATATTTGCTGTTCTAGTGGAAGGACTACTAAACTTTGCACCTCAGAAGGCCCAGCTTCATAACTTCCCTGGAACCATCATCTGCCTCTATAGATATCCCAATTCCCAATGCAGTAAGTGCATGTTGCTCTGACCCTGGGCACTGTATATATACAGTATTCTATACAGTATATATATATATATATATATCAGTTGAGTGGTTTGTGTTCTTTCCAGTGAATGAGCTAAAGTTTGCACTCTTTGCACATTTACTTAGTTCGAGTGAAGGATTAGAATAAAAAATACTTCGAATTTCGAAGTATTTTTTTGGCTACTTCGACCATCGAATTGGCTACTTCAACCTTCAACTACGACTTTGAATCGAACGATTCAAACTACAAATTGTTCGACTATTCGACCATTCGATAGTCGAAGTACTGTCTCTTTAAAAAAACTTTGACCACCTACTTCGCCACCTAAAACCTACCGAGCACCAATGTTAGCCTATGGGGAAGGTCCCCATAGGCTTTCCTAGCTTTTTTTGATCGAAGGAAAATCTTTCGATCGATGGATTAAAATCCTTCGAAACCTGTTATCCAGAAAGCCTTAAATTACAGAAAGGCCATCTACCACAGACTCAATGTTATCCTAATAATCCAAATTTTTAAAAATGATTTCTGGGTTAATTATAAACATTAAATTAACCTAATAGGCTGGTTTTGCTTCCAATAAGGATTAATTATATCTTAGTTGGGGGTCAAGTACAAAGTACTGTTATATTTTTGAATTGAATTATTTGTTTAAAATGTAGTCTATGGCAGATGGCCTTCCTGTAATTTGGAGCTTTCTTGATAATGGGTTTCAGGATAAAAGATCACATATATGTACTGGATTGTTGTTAGTTGGCACTGGATCCGGAGGTGACTTTCTTTTATGTGTTGCACGTAGTATTAAGGTTGCTAAGTGATCCCATTGGAGACTATGGGGCAAATTCACTAACCTCTGAAAATTCGCCAGTGACGGCTTCGCTCACAGCGCAACAGGCGTAGATTTGCCAGGACAACGCTAATTCACTAAAATCCGAAGTTGCGTCATGAGCGCCGAAAGCTGGCGAAGTTGAGCTAGCGTTGCCTCATTTGCATACGGCGGGAAGTTAAAGTTGAATGGACGCATATGTTGCAGCAAATAAATTAAAGTACACAAGCACGGAAACCTTAATAAAATAAAATAAAGTTGTTATATTGCCCTACACATGAGCCCAGTGTATAGTTTATGTGCCATATGTTAGGAAATAGTAGGGTGGAAGCCGGTGAAATGAATACATATACATGACTGACTGAGTTCAAGAGTACCTGTGAGATTTTAAATACTTTCCCCCAGCACTCTTTCATTGTAATGTTATTCTAACTAATTAAAATTAGGTTTTGCCATCAATTTATTCCAATCTAAAAAATAATTAGAATTATATATTATTTGCCACTTTGCAGCTTTTCGCACATTATACAACACAGACTAGTTCTTCCCTAGAGAGCAACATAACAGTGCTATCAGGTATGAAAAGAGAGGTATGTAAAACATTATTTGAAGTACAATATAATATAACTAAGGCATCCCCAGATACATTTTACCCATTTAGTATTAAATGGCCAAAATGAAATTTAGTACAGAGACAAGAGAAGAAGAAATATAAGGCAGCACGGACTGAACATGAGGAACTTAGGGGTGATTAATTTACAAAAAAACTTTCCAAGTGGTCTAAACTTACATTTTTATAATTACAACATACCAGTTCTAGTGAATATCTCCCCTTCTCAGCTGACATATCCCACAGATGACAACAATAAGTATTTATAGCAAACGTGTAGTTGCAGTTTCAGTTGTAAAACCCATATAGCTTGTGTAGTATGACTCTGCAGTAAAATAATCCCTGTATTATACGGTGCTTTTCCAAAAGGGAAATTGATCAGCCGAGTTTGTAGAAATAATGACAAATAAAAAGACAACACAGAGCTCTAGTTTCATACAGAAATCACACACCAAAGAGTGTTATATTTCATACAACTCACCGAATATAAAACCATACAGAACCCGGAAATCCTTAGATACCATGAATGGAAGAACTTGCCGCTCATGAGAACAAAACTGCTTCTCAATGTTACTAAAGTAGCTGAGAACACGTTTCATGCCAAACCAGGAACAGATCCAAGAAACAGCCGTCATCGGGGAATTTGCTCTGAACGTACAGTTGCTTAAAGGAGGAATAATACATCCAATTATGATGTTAAATAATTTGTATAACATATGGACATAGGTTATTCAATGTTAATGAACCTACTAGTGCATTATGCTCATTTTTGAAGATTAATTATAAATGAATTAATTAAATATAAATTTTTATCCCCCAGTAAAACCAGCACTCTGTATAATTCACTATTGCCTACAAAATCAGGGTGTATTTTTTTAGGGATGCACCGAATCCAGGATTCGGTTCAGGATTCAGCCAGGATTCAGCCTTTTTCAGCAGGATTCGGATTCCGCCGAATCCTTCTGCCTTCTGCCAAACCGAATCCTAATTTGCATATGCAAATTAGGGATGGGTAGGGAAATCCTTACCACCCCTATTTTGCATATGCAAATTAGCATTTGGATTCGGTTTGGTATTCGGCCGAATCTTTCACAAAGGATTCGCGGGTTCGGCCGAATCCAAAATAGTGAATTTGGTGCATCCCTACTTTTTCTTGCATATTCTATATGTGTCCTTTAAGGGGATTATGAGAGCATTTATAAACAGAGTGTTGTAACATAACAGCTAATATTATTTGAATGAATCCTTCTCAGAGTTGGAAGTGTCCTTATTTACTTGCCAATAAAACCATATAAGGTCTATCACTTTATCCACCTGCATTTGTTATAATACACCTTAATAAAAACTGTTGGCATGACATGAACTTATCTTCAAGGAATCATTTGCCTGTGCTTCCAGATTAATGGTCAGTGTAGAGCAGTGGTTCCCATTTTGTTGGCCTAACTCCCCTATAGGGGCTCAGAGTAGTAGCTGGGGGATACAGTTTAGAGGCCAGTTAGAGGGACATTTGGAGAAGGATGCATCCTACAATACTAGATAAGTCTGGGAAGCCAGCAAATTTTTGAAAAAAGACTTATGTATTCCCCAACTGGAGTACAGGCTCTATTAGCCAGCACCTCTGGTGGTGTAAAACAGAAAAGGGAGTGACTGATGCCCTTTAACCTGGTTATGAGACAAGTGGCCTTTCCCAAATGTTAAATCTCAGTGAGAGGCTTGAACACAACAGTTTTGAAGACAATTATACGAAAACTACTGGACCAGGTTGCGATATTCATGATTATTCCCAAATCAGGTTCCCAAAACTTTATGTCCTCAATAAAGTGAAAAAGCAATGCTAAAGTGAATATATTAGGGAACAGATACGCCAATGCAAAAACGATGCGGCTACATTGTTTATTTAACACGACATGTTTGGAGCTGTCGGCTCTCTCAAGTACTACACTTGTAACACTTAAAAAAGTACGAATGGAAAATAATACGATAATAAATACAAATACCTCTAAAACCCTCTATATATTAGAGTTATTCCTCGCAAAAATAATTTTTAAAAAAGGTCTGAAAATCAGTTATCTCAAACCTGCCGAGGTCATGTCGAAGTCAATGGCAGATTTCTCTTTTACAATTTGAAGTTATCGTAATCTGCGTTGGGTTTTCCGATAATCTGAAAAATTATAGGTTTTGGGTGATTAACCTGAAGAAATTAAGCAATTCGGCCATCAAATCTGAAAAAATTGTACAAATTTTTGCTCGATTTTTTTTTTTCCCAACCTGATTTTTTCAAGTTATTTTATTGATGAATAAGATAAAATCGTGGATGGGAGTTTGGTCAAGCTTGGTTTAATAAAAAGATGACATAAATTTGATTTTTTAGTAAACAACCCCCTGAACAATACAAGAAAAAATACAAATATCTCTAAAACCTCTAAAAATTTGAGTTTTTTGGACAATCACTAGAGGAAAAAATCAAAAAAGTACCAATAGAATCAGCGCAGTTCACATTGACTTTTATGGGACTTCGCCTGCTTTTACTTGGTGCCTCTTTGTATTACAGTTTTTCATGATTTTAAAAGGAAAATGGAAAAGTAAATCCAAATGTTAGTAAATCAGCCCCTTAATGTTATAGGAAACTATACAATCTTGTGTTGTAACAAAGAAACTTGTACAAAATGGAATTTTTACGTCACATAGTAAAAAGGGAGTTCGGAAAGTACAGGGTGTTGTATAATAAAGACAGTTGACAGCTGTAATAAAGACAGTGCAGTTTCCAGTCCATAATTCTTATATGTATACGTACAAGTAGGCGAAAATCAAAGCAGAAATTCAACAATTGAAGTGACAGTTTTGTCAGTTTCTGTATCACTAAAAGAAAACACTCCCTTGTGAACTTCTGCTTGTGAGATTCCTTGAAAGTTACAAATAAAATACTTGCGGCATGCCCAAAATATAGCAATATGTGCAGCCAAAATATACTACACATGACACAATAATATGTGAAGATAAAATTTAAAAAAATCCATTAAGGGGGTGATTTAGTAAAATCCGGATTTATCTCATAATTAAAATAAAAAAAGCTTGACCAAACTCCCATGCCCAATTTTGCCTTATTTAGTAATAAAATAACTCAAATAAATCAGATTGGTAAAAAACCTAATAAAACCGAGCAAAACCGCGAATCATACATTTTTTTAAACTTTTTTCCTGATTCACTTGTTTTTTTTCAGGTTTTTGCCAAAACCCCCAAATTTATCGGATTATAAAGCTAAACCCAGTGCAAACCACAATATCTTCAAATTGGGATAAGGACATCTCCCTCTCTCATCTCTTATACATGACCTTCTACTAGGGTTGCCACCTTGCCAGATTTGACTCGGACAGCCTGGTTTGTCTGGATCAAAACTGCCTCTACAGTTTTCTATATTAGGAAAACTGGGCAGGATTCCCTATGATTGATGCAGTGATCAGCCAATCACCAATTGCCACGTCATAGCCCTGCCCCTGTCATCACTACACCACCCCTGTTGCATCACAACCCTGCCCCATTATATCACGGCCCTGCCCCCTGTCCGGAGTTAGATGGGTCAAAAGACTCAACAGGTCTGAGATGGAGGATTTTCAGATTCTGGCTTTTTGCAGCATCGGGGTATTATAAATCTCAAAAAATTCTAGGTTTTTTTTTCCAAAAAGCCTGACCAGATAAATTTGAGTTTAGTAAATAACCCCCTAAATGGTTGTACAACAAAGACAGCACGGTATAAAAGCTAATTAATTTTATACTGATTATGTTCTACTGTTCGTTTCACAAATGAACATTCCAATTATGTTAAAATAAAAAAAAAATATTTATCCTCTATACCATGGGGCACATTTACTTAAGTGTGAATTTTCTCTTCATCTAACTTCACCAAAGTCACCTCAATTCACCAGGTGTATTTTCACAACACATCACATATTTACTAAAAATCGTAAGTTCACTTTTTAAAGAGAAATGTGGTGAATTTTCTCCTATCGTAAATTCTGTGAACATTTGCCAGTATATTTTCCCATACATTAATAGTCGGGAAAAATCTCTAAAGAATTTTCTCTACAGAATTTTCCCTATGGAGAAAATTAGCATGGAATGGGCAATGTTGATGGAGATTTAAAAGTGGCTGCTCTATCATTATCATGGAAGTTTGCCAGACTGAACCTGGAGAAATTTCTCTTGGTGAAAATATGTTCTTGTGCTCTCACTGGAGAAGGTTAACCCGGAGAAGAGAGGTGAATGTACGCCAATGCAAAGAGAATTTTAACCACTGCCAAAACCTGGTTTATTCTTCTTGGTGATGTTGAGGAAAATCTTCACTCCAAATTTTCACTTTCACCCATTAGTAAATGTGCCCCCTTAGGTTTTAATCATTGCTGCTATAAAATAAATAAAAGAGAAAACATTATTATGTATTGAAGAGTATATATTAGGCACCTACTGTATCTAGTACAGGTAGTAGGATTTTTTTATAGTCTCATGCATGATAAATGTAGCTGTCAGTAGGGAAACAGGATGCTGTGTGGTATAATGCACCCTAGCACATTCTGTCCACTGGCACTCCTTACATGCAAGCTAGGGGCACCCCCATAGCACCCACTTCTCTGCCTTCAGAATGCAGAATTGTTCAACACAGGTAGCTCCAAAAAGTGCTTTATTTTTTGTGTAGTAAATTGCTTTCTTTGTGTACTTGCATTGATTTCTTGATCTAATGCTAGAAGCCAGGGAGTATATCTTCATTTCATTTATATGACTATAATTAAACACAACCGTTGGTCCCAGAACTGCCTTTTGGTTGTTGGACTGGTGCCCTGTACATGATAATAATTATTACACTTGCCACAGACACATACAGACACAATTTAAATTATCAGGTCTAACACCTAAGACAGGACTTGATTATGGGTGAAAACTTGCTGAAAGCCTTTAGGGCTATGGAACTTGGGGCAGATCAAAGTGCTTTGCTCGACAGGCCTAAACAATATAATTACAGTCAGGTCTGGACAGGGATTCAAAATAGGCCCTGGCATTTCAAGTACGGTACACAGAGACCCAATCAGCCTGCCACCAGCCCAGTAAATAGTGACCGTCTTTGCAGATTTTCTTGGTAATCATTTTGACACTTTTTTGAGCAGTGTGAAATTTTTGAGCAATAATTATCGAATCCATGGGCAAGGTTTGAGCAATTACCATAAAAAAAACCTATAAGCAAATCTTGCCGGCTGCCAGTTGAGCTGGAAATCATGCAGGTTGCAAATTGCTCCATGCGTAAAAGGAATGCAATTAATGTACAATTGTTGTACTCTGTCTTGGTAAAGAATGAGTTACTGATATCTCTACTGCATGCAGATAATTCTTCCTAGACTTCCTTGCTGAACATTTTCTATAACCTGCTGTATTTGACATTAGTCCGGGGGTCCCCAAACTTTTTCACCCATCAGCAACACTCAGATATTAAAAGGGTTGGGGAGCAACGCAAGCATGAAAAATGTTCCTAGGTAGGCAAAACTTGCCTCCAAACCAGGAATTCTAAAATAAGCACGTGCTTTGAGGCAATATCCAAGGGGTTTTGAGCAATTTGTTGCTCACAAGTCACTGGTTGGGGATCACTGCAGTAGACCCAGAGTTATATTGTAAATTTAACTGAATCTGTATAATGACCCTTTGATAATTTGGCCTCCTCTTAGCTGCACAGACTTGTATATAACAAATAAGAGAATTTAAGTACATAAATACGTTTCTGTAAAACAAAACCAGAAAGTTCATTTGAGGCTATAGGAGCTCATAAGGATTTGCTAGACCTTTAAATTATGACTTAGCAGGTAAAACCTGATATGAAATATTTTGCATGAGATGTAAAATAAGGTAATCTCTCAGCAGACTTGCTAAAAGTAGATTATGGGCCCATACAGTCATATGAAAGGAGCTTTTACATTTATCAGTGTATACTGCATAATAATTTGTTGGAACGTATTGTATTTGCTCCCAGCACACAGGAATGGCAAGGTATTAAACAACCAAATGATAAGGTGTGGTCTCCAAATTTACCCATGCCTCAGGGAAGCTTCATACTTTTTATAGTTTCAGTGCGTCATTCTTGTAAATTGTACCCCATGTTTTCTTTTATTTTCACTGTATGACTGGAAAGGAAAACGTGGGCAGTAGGTGATGTAATATTCCTGTATTATCCTAAAAGAAAATGAGCAGCAGAAATAAATAACAAGTTTAAACTTGCGCTGCACTTTTTTTTAATCTCAATGGTTTCATTTGAATTATGACATATTCAAATGTTAGCATGTTGCTGGCTTATTTATTCACTATATATACTGTACAATTATGAAAATTCCATAACGTATACTATTTATCTAGACAAGAGCAAAATAAATATTATACAGGTGTGGGATTTGTTATCTGGAAACCCATTCTCCAGAAAGCTTTAAATTATGAAAAGGCCGCCTCTTCAATTTTTAGAGATTTATTATACAGGTACCTCGAAGCTGCAAAAAAGTCATAATCCAAAAATCTGCCATCTCAAACCTACCGAGGTCATTTACAGTATAAGTCAATGGCAGATGTCCCTTTTACAATTTGAAGATATTGTGATCTGAACTGGGCTTTGTCTGATAATCCGAAAAATTCAGGGTTTTTCGGGCAATAATCCCGAAAAAATTGAGCGATTCGACGTCAAAGCAGAAAAATCTGTACGATTTGGGTTTTCGCTTGATTTCATGGCGTTTTTTCCTGACCCGGCTTTTTCAAGTTATTTTATTGATAACTAAGATAAAATTGTAGGTGAGAGCTTGTTTTAGCTTGGTTTAATAATAAGTTTAAGAAGGTTATTTACTAAAATTTGAATTTATCTTCAATTTATTTATTTTATAATAATTATAATAAAAAATGCTCAACCAAACTCCTATGCTTGATTTTAGCTTATTTATTAATAAAAAAAACTTGATTTAATCGGATTGTGAAAAAATTCAATAAAATCGAGTCAAAACCGGAATAATATGAGTTTTTCAGGCTTTTTTCCAAAATCACTTGATTTTTTTGAGTTTTTGCCCGAAAAACCTGAACAGGTTGAATTTTCAGGCTAAAGCGACCAAAGAGCACAAATAATATGGGATAGATGCCTCTCCTCTTAACTTATACGGGACCTCGACTGGTCTGAGATGGCAGATTTTCGGATTCAGGTTTTTTGCAGCATCGGGGTATAATAAATTTAGTTTTTTTCCTCAAAAATTTTGAGTATTACCCCAAAAAGTCCAACCAAAAAAAAACTTTAGTAATCCCCCCTATTGATTTTATTGTAGACATAAGGCATGAATATTAAAATTATGGTAAAACCCCTTATACAGAAGACTCCAGGTCCCAAGCATTCTGCATGATAGATTCATATCTTTATATATTCCGTCCTTATCTGTGCACACTTGATTAGAAACCAGGATAGTATAATGCCAAGGTTTATAATCTATTAGTTGATGTTTAGGAGGTCATAAATAAATTGACTAAGACCAACTGGGAAGATTTCTAATTTAAAAGCATTAGACTTACACAGAAATGTGTGAGAAAACATATATGTAGATAAGTCATAATGATATTTGAACTTGGTTGTAGGTGGAACATTTTGGCCATGCAGTCTTTCTTAAGCACAGTAAAGCTTAAAAGGAGAAGTAAAGCATGAAGAAGTAACTAGCTATTGAGCTTACAGTACCAGCCCTAGAGTTAGTTCAGCACCCTTATAACAATAATTCCCCAGGTCTTCAAAGCTGCCCACAGGAGCTCCCCATCTTCTGATCTTGTTAGAACTTTTTGTAGTGGACATGCTTAGTGTTTCTAAGTTGCTGCTGAAAGCTTAGGGGTCATTAAAATTGATTGAAATATTAGCAGAAAGTGAGGCTGTATACACCATAGAAGCTGATGCTACAGGTCTTGATTAAAGGGGACCCATCACCCAAAAAAAAAAAAATATTCCAAATCCTATTTTATCATGTTAGTCAAGCAAAATTAACTTTAATTACACAATAAAAATAATTTGAATCTTGTTTCCATCAGTCTGGGGATTCATAATTATACTACGCAGGCAGGAGCCATTTTGTGGACACTGTTATTAAGACAAGCCTTGTACCGTCTCAGAATCTTGTTTGTGCACCATAATGGGGGACCCGATGTCCACCCCCATGCCCTGGTTACATAATTAAGAAATGGGGGAATGTGGGGAGAGCAGTGATATCTAGGAAGTGCTGAATGGAAAGTCAAAGTAATTGCTTGCCCCGCCTCTATGACTAAGGCATAGAGGAGGGGCAGGCAATATTTCATTGACAGCTGAGAGCAGCAACAGAGATTTTTAAATGAGCTTACAACAGCTATGGATGCTTTAATAAAAAAAAGAATTTGGATTTCGTGTTTAATTTGAAAAGGTCTTTTATTATACAGCTTTGTATGTTTGGGTGACAGGTCCAATTTAATAATCAACGCCGATTCAGAATTGCACTGGGTTCTCTGCTATTATGTTATGTGGAAAGTGTTGGACTGAACACCAGGGGCCCACCCAAAAACCTTAGACCCCATCTCACTCTCAGTACTCTTATTCTTCCTTTCCTCACTCAACCTCTATTCTCCAAGTCTCTTTTCTTTACATACTGTAATCTATTATTCCATCTATTTAGCTTCTTTGTTCTCATAGAAATAGGGAATGGCGATGAAATAGGCCAAATGTTTAGAAGCAGGAGGGCCCACTGATGCTTGGGCCCACCGGGAGTTTTCCTGGTATCCCCGTGGGCCAGTCAGATGTGGAAAATCTTCCAGGAAAAAAAATACAATATATGAGAGAAAATCATTTTTTTCTGTTCAACATTTCCTTTTTCTCTGTAATAATAAACAGTACCTTGTACTTGATCGTAGCTAACAGCAACTGTATATAAAGTTCAATTTTTTTTAGTAGATTGAGGGGCAGATTTACATAGGGTCGAATATCGAGGGTTAATTAACCCTCGATATTCGACTGCCGAAGTTAAATCCTTCGACTTTGAATATTGAAGTCGAAGGATTTACCGCAATTCGTTCGATCGAACGAAAAATCGAACAAATCCATCGCTCGAACGATTTTTCTTTAACCAAAATAATCTTACAAAGCCTATGGGGACCTTCCCCATAGGCTAACATTGAGGTTCGGTAGGTTTTAGATGGCGAAGTAGGGGGACGAAGTTCTTTTTAAAGAGACAGTACTTCAATTATCGAATGGTCGAATAGTCGAACGATGTTTAGTTTGAATCGTTCGATTCAAAGTTGTAGTCAAAGGTCTAAGTAGCCAATTCGATGGTCGAAGTAGCCAAAAAAATCATTCGAAATTCAAACTTTTTTTTATTCTATTCCTTCACTCGAACTAAGTATATGTGCCCCATAACGTATGAAGATTAAAATTATGGACAAAAACCTTATCCAGAAGACTCCAGGTCCCAAGCATTCTGGATAATAGATCCATATCGTTATATATTCTGTCCTTATATTTGTGCACCCATTATTGGAAACCAGGTTAGTTTATAATATATCAGTGCATTATTTGCTCAGTAGTATTTTGCAGTATAGGAGTATTTATTAAGAGGAAATTTTAGGAGTTTAGTAGAAGAATCCCAAACAAGAACAGCTGCCAGGCCTGATATCACATACAGTATATAATTAATATATCTTAATATGAGCGGTGAAACGTTTTAAAGGGAAAAAATTCTAAATGTTCAGTTGCCTTTGACTTAATTATCCTAGATACTTTATAACATGACCTGGTAAATGAGTACCTTCATAGACACATAGGGGCAGATTTACTAAGGGTCGAATATCGAGGGTTAATTAACCCTCGATATTCGACTAGGAACTAAAATCGTTCGACTTCGAATATCGAAGTAGAACGATTTAGCGCTAATCGTACGATCGTACGATCGAAGGATTATTCGTTCGATCGAACGATTAAATCCTTCGAATCGAACGATTCGAAAGGATTTTAATCCAACGATCGAAGGAATATCCTTCGATCAAAAAAACACAGGCAAGCCTATGGGGACCTTCCCCATAGGCTAACATTGAGTTCGGTAGCTTTTAGCTGCCGAACTAGGGGGTCGAAGTTTTTCTTAAAGAAACAGTACTTCGATTATCGAATGGTCGAATAGTCGAACGATTTTTAGTTCGAATCGTTCGATTCGAAGTCGAAGTAGTAGTCGAAGGTCGAAGTAGCCCATTCGATGGTCGAATAGCCAAAAAAACACTTCGAAATTCGAAGTTTTTTTAATTCGAATCCTTCACTCGAGCTTTGTAAATGTGCCCCATACTGTATAATTAAGTTGTTACAGGATGATCAGACTGAACCATTATTAGACCATAATATAAATTTCTCTCCAGACGTGCATTTGAAGGCAACTATTGGGGAATACTGTTTCCCCCCACCAGAGGTCTGTAGATAAAGCTTGCACTCAGTTCAGTGAAACAATACTGTTTTGGGGGAAAAAATGTTGGCAGCAAGTATTATACCATCCACACCTGGAGGAAGCTCCTGGAGTAGGTGGCTATGTTCTCCCAGCCAACTCATGAAAGTTGCTTAAAATACATAAATCATTTCATCCCCTATAAGCCATAACCATTGCTGACATGGATATATAATTAAACTTAAATGCATGTATTCTCCAGCATCAAAATATTGTCAGTAGAATGAAGAACTGAAGAGCTGACTTTCAATATGGCACAATCAGACAATGCCAACAATTAGTAAGGATCATTTCTATTCTGCTAGGCCTGCTCTGAGCATCTGGAAATGAAGATATTGTAAAGTGGGAATTGGTGGCAAGTAGGAAAGGGAACCCAGAGTATGTTACATGAAAATAGAATTTCTACAGTTAGAATTATCCACTGGGAAGTTCCAGACGGTATGATTGGATGCAATGCCAGCATAAAAAACCTCAGTTGATAACTTAACAAGGGTTTCCAAAGGTGTGTGAGCACAAACACACGAGTAACATCACCATGTGCAATGACTAGTGGAAACACTTTCTCTAAAGTGATGAATTACACTTCCTCATCTGATGGGAAACTATGCAACTATGTCAGGTGAATACTACCTACATGAATGAGTAATGTCTGTGTAAAGTAAACCCAAAGGATTTGGGAAGAACTAGAGCATGACCTATGAGTCAAGCACATCATTGTTTTTTTATTGACTATATTCTGGAAGGTATTTAATAGAGGAAGCAGACCCAGTTGGAGAGCTGATGTGCCTGCTGGGCCCCTTCAAAGATTTTTTTGCGCACTCTTTAATTAATTTAATATATGTTTCCAAGTTGTATTAAAGGGGTTGTTCACCTTCCAAACACTTTTTTCAATTCAATTGCTTTCAGATTGTTCACCAGAAATAAAGACTTTTTTCAATTGCTTTCCATTTTTTACCATTTTTCCAAAATCTAAGTTTAAAGTTTAATATTCCTGTTTCAGTCTGGCAGCTCAGTAATTCAGGAGCAGACTCTGAACGGTTACAATTTGCTACATTTAGTTGATACATTTCTCAGCAGCATCTCTGGAGTTTTAGCAACTGTTGTATCAATTCTAACAGCTGCCTGTAATGAAACCTAGAGATTCTGCTCAGCAGGGATGAAGATAACAAATGTATCAACTAAATCAATCAATTTAGAACAGTTTACAGAGTCGGCGACCCCTCCCCAGAGCTGCTTTAGAGGGTGAAAAATGAAACTTTACTCGCCAATATTAGAAAAATGGTCACAGACAGAAAATAGAAAATAATTGGAAAAAGTCTTTATTTATGGTGAGCTATCTGAAACCACCTGAACTGAAAAAAAGTGTTTGGAAGGTGATTAAGTAGACATACATTTAGGAAAAATATTTATATAGCCATTAATAAAGACACAAAGAAATGATTTACATGTAGAAATGTTCATATTTATTAGCTCAAGATAATAAATATATATTAAATACAAAAAAGTTATTTGATTCACAATATTCTCACATAACTTCAAAGTATGTGTCCCCAATGTATAAATACAAAATATTTCAAATACATAGTATTTAGGCTTAAATATGGAGATCAAAATATAAAACTCTTTGGTAAAAGGTCAATATATACATATAAATAAATACGCTTTAAATATATACAAATAGTTCCTCATTACTAAAATAAATTGCTGAATGGGAAGTAACCAAGTAAGGTCACACATTAAGATGTGCGTAGCTCTTGCTATTTCTAATTGATGTACAAGAAGATGATGGTGACTCACAAATACAAAATTATTACACCAGCATAATGAGTAAATTACAGACATTTTTAAGTGATTTGTTTCATGTCTCTTCCATTAGGCTTCTCCTTTTCTATACATTAAATAGACACTGTGAGCAAAGAGGTTGCTTGCTCCAATTCATTATTAGCTACACTGGTGGGTACACTATTATTTCATGTATTATGGGATTTACAAATATTTATCTTACAAAAGGAAAGGCAGGTGGGAGCCAGGCTTATTTTACTTTCTGGTGGATACAGAGATTGCTGAGTTAGGAAAAACACCAGTGACCAGTACTTGGATATCACACTCCAGGGCTCAGAGCCCTTTTTGACTTGTATCAAAGAAATGTGTGAATTTTCCTATTTGAGATTGAGATTTCTACCAATAAACCCAACTTTAGACCCTTCCCGTAACCAGGACCAAACTGGATTGTTCCATATTTCACATTAATTCTTGTGTTGACACAGGAGTCCTTTTTAATCCACGCTAAGCACTGGCTCAAGTCATCGCTCCAGAAACTGCAAGTTGATTTCTTTTTCTGGCACCAACAGAGTTCTAGTCATTGGCATGACAAGGCTGCCTGGCTGCTCAGGTTTAACTTCAAAGTGGTTAAGGATCTGCAATGAGAATGAACAAGGTGGTTATGGCTTCACCTGTACAGTAATTATAATGTGTTTCAGGTTAAGTCTTGAGGCATTTGCCATGAAAGAGCAAAGGGACCTTATAATAGACATCATTTTAAGAACCAACAATAACTCAATATGAAGAATGTAACAAAGGATATAACCAAGATAACTTGTGCAGGTCTATAGTATAATAATTATGGTGGATAAAGATTTGCTTAAGCTACATACAAACCTCCAACAACCCTGACCCTACACATTTCTATGATTCAATTGTTTAGTATTAGCACTTAATTAAGTCTCAAAATGTTGCTGTTGCCTTTTATGTAAAATAAAGGCCTTTTTTTTTTTAATTGTGTGCTGCCCATAATCGATAATGAGCCACATTAAATTCAGTGAGAAAAAGTTGTCTCCACTTCTATCACATGAAAAGTCATGGATGAGATTCAATTCGAGGAGAAAAAACTTTTCTCCAAATTCAGTTTGAGCTTCTTCCCATAGACTTCCATAGAGTTTTCAGGTGATAAACTGTGAGATTTTTCTGAATTGAATTGCATCTCCAATTGAATATCGTCCATGACATTTCTTATGATAAACCTTTATCTCACTGAATTGAATCTGGCCCAATGTCTGCTATTTGTCTCAAGAGTTTAAGGACCTTGGGGTATATGCACCCATTTTTGGCGTAAAAATGAGTGCTACGTTTTTCTCTATTTTTGTATTAGCACTCCCAACAAATACATATTTAGACCAATGCCTATGTAAACACTTACCCTTGCCAGGGCCAGGTAAACCTCTAGTTCAGCTATCCGTCTTCCAATGCAGCTCCTCTTGCCAAATCCAAATGGAAGAGAGGCATATGGGTGGTGAGTATCTTCTTTCTTTAGCCAGCGTTCAGGATGAAATTCATTGGGATTTGAGAAGACATTCTCATCTCTGGAGGTGGCATACTGACAAAGGGTGATAAGTGTCTAGAAAAGCAATAATCTGTGGTTAGTGTGTGCTAAGAATCAAATTGAATATATTGTATGTATGGAAGGCCTAACATGACTGCATGCCATTGCTTTGTTCCAAATATCAAAAACTAATGATCGTTACTAAATTCTTTTGAAACTTTATACAGGTATAGGATCTATTATCTGGAATTGGAACCTGGGGCTTACTGGATAAGGGATATTTCTGTAATTTGGATCTCCATACCTTATGCCTGCTAAAAATAATGTGAAAATTAAATAAATCCGATAGCATTGGAGGTTTCTCGCTAACTGGTTTCTGGACACGTGATTCCATAGCTGTACTATTCTACATGACTATGGTGGCTAGAATAAGAGAACACTGTGGTGCCTATAAAATATACTCACCTTCTTTGGAATTATATATTCTCCCACTTGAATATCTCTGTCTGCTACAACACGAGCATTGCCAGGAATAACAGGGTACAGTCTGACAAAAAATGAATAAGAAGATTCATTATTAAACTGTCTGCAAGGAAAAGGAAAGCATTGGTGCACAATATAATATATATCTATATCTATCTTACAATGAAAGTCTGAATGGGTTTATGAACTCTTACCTTAAGGCCTCTTTTACAACAGCTTTCAGTAAAGGCATTCTGGCAACATCGGCTGATGATGGGATTAGTTTGCCTTGCAGTATCTCCTTGACCTCACTGTACACAGCAGACTGGATTTCTGGATGATGGGCTAGCTCATAAAGACTCCAGGAAAGAGTACTTGAAATCTAGAGTAGAGATAAAATGATTGATTACATGGTGCCAATAAATGTGTGTAAATCTTGTCCAATCAAAAACAAGAATGCAATGAGTTTTATTTCTTTCTTTTGATGCAATGCAAATACTCATATCTCCTTGACCCTATGCTTTCATGTACAAATAAGTTTGTATTGGCAAACAGAGGTACACTAATTTTTGCTGCCAGGAATGTTGTGTAAGAACTGACTCTCTATAACAGGGGTGCCCAAAAGGTAGATCGGGATCTACCAGTAGACCTTTAGTTGGAGATCAGTAGATCTCAAGACACTGTCAACCAACAGCTTGTCCAAATCACCCTCCTGTTTCATGCTTTTCATTAAGATATTTATTTATGTTGAGGTTACATAAGAAATAGTTGTTTGTTAAATATGGCAAGATACATTTTCTCATCAATCAATATTGAAGTAATATTTTCCATGGAACAGAGTGCTAACAATGCTTTTATGGATGTAGATCATAATGGGACAACATCACTAAAAGTAGACCCAGCATTAGTTAAATACGGGCACTCCTGCTCTATAATTAAAAACCACTTGTCTATGATAGTCCCAACAGAACCTTTAAATCCCCACCGAAGGTTTAACATAACACTGGCTGCATTCAAGTAAAACAACTGTTCTGCCGTCACTTTGAGCCAAGAAAAGGTCTTACCGTGTCCACTCCAGCCAAGAGAAGTTCTGTGACATTGCCGTAAATGGACTTCATTGGAATTTTTTCCTGTGCCAGATAATAGGTGAGGTACTTCCCCTCCACTTTTTCACCTTGCGCTAATTTCTGTGCAACGTCCGCCATTCTTTTGTCAATGTGTCCTTTGGCTGAAAAGAAGGCAATTCACGGTGACATTAATATACTTCAGCCAGACAAATAATGGTCTATACAAACTATACTCCAATCTTAATCTCTGCAAACATCACTTTTTGTCTTACAACAGAAGCTCCAAAACGGTGAGGCTTCTCCTGTTACAACTGCCAAAGCAGCAAATAAGTAATGCAGCTTGAAGACCAATTATTTCCGGTATTGGGTCTTATGGTACTATATAACTGTGGATATTATTACCATGTTTTCATACATAACCATGGTATAAGGTAATGGGGGGATATGTGATAAAATTCATCCACAAAGCAAGGCTTTACATGCATGTATGATCCCTGAAGCCCAGCTAATGCATATACAATATAATTAATGTGAAATAATTATATACTGCTGTAGAAATGTTAACCTATGTAGTAGTATTAAACTAGCAATACTTTATGTACACTGCATCACTCTGCACTGAGAATACTGTGCTACTTTGTAGCTACATATAGGCCTTATCAATGCACACTTGAGACTTCTACTTCATTATTTGCCTAGTAAAGTTCAAAGACCATATAGCCGTAAGCCTGCAAAACTAGTCAGGCTGATGAAAACCCGCAGTGTCCTTCACAATATCTTTTAGAGGAAATCATTTATAGAGCTTGGAATGTTTGGTTTTCAAAGATGATGTAAAATGTACACATAACAAGAGTACTATAGTTTACACAGGCTTTCAAGGTACAGCAGAGGAAATGTTACATCATTTCAGTCCCGCCACCCATCAGTTAAACTTCATCTTGGAAAGACTACTTGCAAATCAAACTATAAACTGATATATTTATCATAACGCCAACTCTTCGAGCTACTTACCGAATGCAAACATGTAATCCCAGGATTCACAGAATTTTTGCCAGGGCTTTCGGAATATTTTGTGTAGAAATTTGGGCATAGCCATGGTAAGAAGAGTCATCACAAACATAGTGTTGATCGATTGAATGAACTTCTCTGTTTCTTTGGGTACAATGGGCTCTAAGCAGCCGATGCGGGACTCGAAAAGCACTGAGGAAATTCCTAGTCAGTGAAGAAAAAGGAGATGATTAGAATGGGGTTTTGAGAAACATCAAAATAACTATTCAGACTGAATAATCAGCTCACTACAAATATTCAACAAAACTTACCTTCCAGTCCAAACATGTAGAACTCCTTGGCTATATCTTTGACAACGTTGTTTTGGTTTTGGCTCCGCTGATATTTAAGTTTTTTTATGAGGTCTCCAACAACATCATTTAAAACATCAGTGTATGCTTCCACCTCCTTGGGCTTAAGCATATGTTTTCCCAAAATGCTGCGGAATTGCTGCCATTCTTCCCCTTCCCTGTACAAAGAAAAGTCACATTCATTAACACCCAATATTTTGTGTCACTGAAGCAGGAGAGTTTGTAACAATATAAACAATGATGTGATTTATGATCATAGATACATGGTCCTCAAGTAAACTGCATCAAATATACTGTTTACAATACAATATGAAGAATATATTTCTTATACTGGCCATACATGTTTTAAATGGCTTGATATCTGACCAAGTGGCCTTTGGTATAACCATTTGGATATTAGTGAAGTTCGGCCATACTCTTGAAAACCTATTTGCAAAGCAAGTTGGTTGAATCACACAGTGGTATGGAGACTGAGCGATGCAATTAATTTAAAGCATTTATTTGAAATCTTCAAGACATAATTCCACCTGCAACAATCTAGATATGCCAGATTCTGAAGGCACAAAGGTTTAAGCAAGTATCCTAGAGCAATCAAGAATGAATATAGTTTCTGGCAGTGTACATATAAATAAAATGGTACAGTTAATTGCTATGGTAAAAGCAACCAGCTTAGTAGAAAAACTCAAACACTTACGCTGTAAGGAGTCCAAATGAGTGTCCCCTGCACTGCCTGTAATCTTTCCATGACGAGAGATCTGAACGAATGGGGTGCTTCCCTTCTTGTCTAAGGACCTGCTCTATTAGTGATGCTTCTGCCACATGAACAGTCAGAATAGGTCCAAAGCTTGCCTTCCAGACTGGCCCAAATTTGGCTTTCCCTTCCAGCTGTACAAGAAACAAGACAGGAATATACACATATTACACATACACAATACAATATAATGAGTTGTGCTGTTATAGCTTATGGTGGAATATGCTATAAGCTGTGGTGCAGTAATTATAGTTTCAGGGTGATTATTCACTAAGATTTAATATTTTAGGTAAAAAATCCTTCAAATTCAAATAAAAAGCTTGTGTTCTATAAACTGTGTAGAAATCTCGGTTTACAATATATATATATGCATAATCTCCAATTTCCATTTGTCTCCAGCTATATGATTAAATGACCTGTTTGTATTACATGGGCTTAGTGGGAACCCAAGCAGCTTTCACAAGATAAAGAGAAGTTTCCACAACACAAACAGCATGAAGCTCAGCTGCTTTCAGATCTGCCTTCTAATTTCTCACTGGCCAAAATGATAAACATACTATCGACAATAATATCACCAAGCCTGCAGACATTTCTTTTTCCAGCAGCTGAACCATTGCATCAGAAAGTGAGCGAAGGATGGCAGTGTAAGCAGAGAAACACATGCTCTCAATAGAATCCAGTCTCTCATCATGGAACCCAACACCAGTCACTTCTGTGATTAGAGCTTGAGTTTTGCAACTCATCTGCTCCACAGAACGCTAGCAAATCTCTTACAGAACTCAGAACTTAACAGTGAGCAACAAAGGGATGTGTTACCTCTTAGACTCTCAAATATAATTGGAAAAATTACAACCCCATTGGGTTTATTTAATTCTTACATGATTTTAAGCAGATAAAAGGTATGGAAATCCATTTTACAGAAAAATCCCTTATCCTGGAAACCCCAGGTCCATTTATTCTGGATAATAGATACCATATCTGCACTGCAAAAAACAACTGCATGCCACAATTCTTTTACTATCCAGAAAAGAGCAATGTGTGCCGGAGAGGCAGAAACTAGGCTGACACAGCAATTTATTTTTTTTTTAGCAAAATCAGCAAAACGTTACAGCTAAAGTGAAAGGACTAACCTCCAAGCTCACTGTTATAGTGTACCGCTATTATATAATATCACTGTTATATTATATCACTATTGAACAGGACAATTTGCACAGAATTTTTTCAGCTTCATTAAGAACAAAAAATTGGCATTTTAGAATGTACTATTTATTATTAGATGGGTTGTTTTCTGGAGCAAAAAAATTACTTTTTCTGTTGGTTTTTTTTTTTCTCTTTTACATACACTGTCCATTAGCACAAACTTTAAATATGGGAACTCTTTTCACTAGCAGTTGAGGGGCCACAGGATCAAAAAACCCATATTAAGTAGGTGCAAAGGAAAAACTGTAAGGACTGGGAATATTTTTTTTTTTGCATGATTGCATGAATGATATTTATTACATTGTGCTACTGTATTTATTTACAAAGTGACTTTTCTGAAAGGGAACTTTTGTATCAAGGCAAGCAGAGCTTTATATTAATTTTATGATGACTTGGGCACACTCCTTGAATCTTAAATGAATAAACACTAATATGCAGACACATGGCCTGTGCAGTATGACCTACTGTATGCCAGTATATTTTATTAATCATAGAAAATGAAAGTAATCACTACTTGTATATATGTATTCATGTTTTAAATATCTCAGTGTTTAAAGCTTCAGCACCTAAAAGACAATGGGTAACTTTAGCTTGAATGAGTGTGCATTTCCATTTAAAAAGTGCCAATTTTGGGTCTGCAGTATATAAGTTTGTGTGAGAAAGAAGAAGCGCTACCATTACAAATCATCGTCTTGTACAGCGGCACACAAAGCCTTGTCCATTTACTCTGGTGCTGAAAGGCTCTGGCATCAGTTGTAGTTACAACACGTCACTTGCTCTATTTCCCAAGTTTCTTTTATACACTGATGTCATAAATATATATTACTAAACAGGATGAAAGAATGAATCAGCACAGGCTAGCCTTAGCCTAAAGCTAAGCTGAATTCCCGGGAACAATACCTATGTAATAACTAGAGACAGTTAAATAGCTTATAAGATGCAGGTAATAGATACATTGCTTTATTTAGAAATCCTGATCTTTGTGTAAAACTGACACTGCTAAGAAAAAAATAGCAGCTGGTGAGAGGTGTAATGTGACTTGCCCGGGCCCCCTGAGCAGTTATACTGCTGATAATAGCACAATGGGACATTTGGGGTGTTTCATCAGACATGTTTTTTGTAATACAGGTACGGGACATGTTATCCAGAATGTTCGGGACCTGGGGCTTTCCGTATAACGGGTCTTTCTGTAACTTGGATCTTTATGCCTTAAATCTACTAGAAAATCATGAAAACATTAAATAAGCGCAATGGGCTGGTTCTGTTTCCAATAAGTATTAATTATATCTTAGTTGGGATCAAGTACAAGATACTGTTTTATTATTACAGAGAAAAAGGGAACAACCTTTTAATAATCTGGATTATTCGGAGACAGCCTTTCCGTAATTTGGAACTTTCTGGATAATGGGTTTCCGGATAACGGATCTCATACCCATAGATATTGCTAGATTTTGGTTAAAAACTTTGCAGATTTAGAAGAAATTAGACAATGTATAATAAGGGACTAATGCTGATATGAAAATCTTTAGCAAGTTTAGAAATAACCTTCATGAGATGATACATAGTATTTACACACTCATAGTTATATACAGGTCTGATACCTATAGAATGTAAGCCCTGCGTCTAATATCTGTACACCCACTATAAATATAAGAATTGAATAAATCTGCAGAAGACAGAGCAGGACAAAGGCAATACAGGGGAAATGACTCATCTATTCTGCTTATTTTGTTTCTTTACCTGTTGTATTTATAATACTATTAATATGCCTTTTAAATGGTTCATGCTTTGCTGATACCGTATCTACTGGAAAGCGTCTCCGTGTATCGAGCAACCTTCCTGACAAATATTGAGAAATCTATGTGAAATCTGAATAAATAACGTGAGTGCGTAGAATTTGTTTTAATTAAAAATTCATTTTCACTTTTGAAATAAATAGAAAAGCTGCTACTGCCTACTTTGCAGTTTTAAGCACACAATTCCCAGAGTATTCACTGTGCTGTACAATGTTCACATGATACCTAATACAGACTCTGTACAGTATGGAAAGTAATGCAGAATACAGTAGATGTCTAATTTTGGTAACACATTGGGTAGCCCAGCTGGGATGCACTTAAATTTCAAGCTTGGATTGGTTACATGATTCCGACCCCGCGGGGATGAAACAGAGATGCCTTCAAACAGCGACAGGCAACCTCTGGGGCTGTTGCATCACCAGTATCCCTCTAGCTGCTCAGCTGATGAATAGCATTTTGCCCCTATAAATTGTACATACTAGCACTTTAAAGGGATTCTGTCATTTTCGTGGTGTCGTTTTTATTTCTAAATTTAACTGTTTACACTGCAAATAATTCACTCTTCAATATAACATTTTATTTCTAAACCAGCAATTTTTTTTTTAGTTGTAATATTGGTGTGTAGGAGCCATCTCAGGTCATTTTGCCTGGTCATGTGCTTTCAGAAAGAGCCAGCACTTTAGGATGGAACTGCTTTCTGGCAGGCTGTTGTTTCTCCTACTCAGTATAACTGAATGTGTCACAGTGGGACCTGGATTTTAC
The DNA here is from genome assembly GCF_017654675.1 of Xenopus laevis. Taxonomy (NCBI): domain Eukaryota; kingdom Metazoa; phylum Chordata; class Amphibia; order Anura; family Pipidae; genus Xenopus; species Xenopus laevis. The sequence continues at coordinate 149,371,313 of NC_054373.1, forward strand.
TATTGAGCGCTGTCTTATTTCTACCAGGCAGCTGTTATCTTATGTTAACTGCTATCTGGTTACCTTCCCATTGTTCATTGTCATTAGGCTGCTGGTGGGGGGGGGGGTGATGGGAGGGGGAGATATCACTCAAATTTGCAGTACAGCAGTAAAGAGTGACTGAATTTTATCAGAGCTCAAGTCACATGACTGGGGGCTCCTGGGAAACTGACAATATGTCTAGCCCCATGCCAGATTTCAAAATTAAATTTTAAAAAATCAGTTTTCTGATTTGAAAAAAGGATTTTAGTGCAGATGCTGGAGCAGCACTATTAACTAATGCATAAAAAAAAACATGTTTTCCCATTCACCTAAACTCACGGAAATTGCCAAAGCGCCGGTCTCCTTCTGAAGATTACCAAAGCGGCTGAAGATGGCGCCCGTGAACTCGGATGCCTGAATCTGCACCAAGGGGTAAGTAAAACTTATGGGGCATTTTCCTGGGGTAACACTTAGGCTGGGGGGAGGAGGGAGGTCTATGAAGGGTTGGGGGATAAAAGTTTTTCAAGTTTAGGGTTGAATTCTCCTTAAGATAAGTGCATGCAACAACTGTAATTCATGCAACCAGTGTGACATAATAAAAGGTGCCCAGATCTAGTAACCCATAGCGACCAATCAGATTTTAAAACATGTGACCATTAATGACTTGCTTGTTGGTTGATATGGGTTACAAGACCCATTCAGAGTATTCATGCTGATTTTGTTATTGGCACCCTCTGCTCTGTGTGACTAGAATAAGAGTGTAAATAGAATGAGAGTGTAAATAGAATGTGTAAATCTAATGGTACCTGTAGCTCGTGTAGCCGTGCCAGTCCCCTCCTGCAGAAGAGATCGGAGATGAAACTGACTGTGCTGGGTCCGGGCATCTCTGCCAATGACTTGTGCCGTTTGATGACTTTCTCGGAATTCTTGAGGACAGTGTCAGCCCAGAGCTCCTGGAGGCCTCGGAAGAGCGGGGAGGACCTGCTGCCGGTGCCCAGTTTGAGGGTCTGTGCCATGTTGCCCTGAGCTTAGAGGCAGGGGGCACCTGTGCGAGTAGTAGTAGCATCTTCCACACTTGTCAGCTGCCCTATTTATACGAACAACAATCATTCTCTGGGCAATGAGACTGAATGTGTAGCCATAAACCACGCCCCCTCCTTCTTCGTTCTCTCCCAATAGATTTCATCATCCCACGCGCGGAATTACTCCGCTTTCATTACGGTCATTTATTAATGAAAGGGCGTGGCCAGGCCGGGGAGCGAGGAACAGCTGCAGCGTGACCCAGTCAGGGAAACGGGGCGTGGCTTGGACGGCTGCCGATTGGGCGCCTTGTGCGTGTGTAGCGGAGTTGCCGAAGCCTGGTCACCACGTGCTCTGCTGCTGGGGGTACAGAGCAGGGGGCGGGGTCCTTCAGTCAGTGGGACGGCACATTGCGGACAATCGTGTGACAAGTTGGTAGCGCTGTCACGTGTCTTCTGTGCCTATTTCTTCATAGCGCCAGGAACTGGTATCTGCAGTGTATTGGGGCACATTCTATAATGCGGCAGCCTTGTGAGACGTACATATGAATAACCTGCCTCCTCTTCTTGCTCCTATATGTATCATATGGGTGTAAGGCTGAGATACTGTGCAGGGGTGTAACCACAGAGGAAGCAGAATAGGGGCCTTATGAGGCGCTAATTAATGAGCTTTCAACATATATTGGTAAAACAGGACAACCTCTGGATATTGTGGGGCCCAATAACATCTAGTTACGCCACTGATACTGTATGTATTAGTCCAACAGGCACTGGCCTACTGAGTGCAGCAGGTTACGCAAGGACTGAAAGTGACTGGCACCTGCCTGCCCCTGGTTCTATATACAGAACTGATACATCAGTGAAGCATCTGCAGAATTAGCTACTTTTATGTCTGAGCAATGGAACTTTTAAGATAACTCTTTCCCCAAATTGGTATCGCCATTTCCAATCAAAAGGAGTGTCAGACTGCGCCTAGCCCACTGCTACTGGGTCACTTCTTACAGATCTTGGCAGAGCACGATTTATATAGCGGGCACCCCTAGGCCCGCTGACATTGGTCGCCAGTGTCGGACTGGGCCGGCGGGACACCAGGAAAAAACCCGGTGGGCCCCGGCCCAGATCTTACTTAATTGGGCGGTGCGACCTCACTTTGTCGGGGGTCGCTTTACAATAGAATATATGCGCACAAAGGTAGTGCTGTGAGCGTGCGCACAAATGCGGCGCAGTGCGCATGCGCACTAGCTCAATGAAGCACGCTGGAGCGGCAGTGGGGCCCTGGGGCCAGGCCCGGACTGGCAATCTGTGGGTTCTGGCAAATGCCAGAGGGGCTGCTGTACGGCTCCATAGAAAGTTACCTTATAGTGGGCTGGTAGGGGTCTGTTTGGGCCTCTGTGTACTTGGAATTACAGGGCCTATATTAACTCCCAGTCCAGGCCTGCCTGGGGCAGTAGCCCCGGTGGGTCCCAAGTCCCCCGGTCCGACCCTGTTGGTCGCCCCCATCCCCTCCCTTTTATCGGTGCAAATTTTCATCATCTGGACTGGAGCAATGGGGATTGGCGCATGGGAAATTTAAAAAACTATTTTATCTCCTGCGCATCCCCAGTGTTTCTGAACCAATGTGTGTGTGGTTGGGCAGCATGCCGCCCCCTAAAATCCTGCTGTCCGCAGCCCTAGGCCTGGGCCTTGGTGGCCTTTCCACAAAATGTATTTGCACCTTCCCCATACAGTGTCAGGGGAGCCCACTCCAATCACAAGTGTTCCCCCTGCACACTGCATATTGTACTTTTACTCCTTGCAGACACAATAGAGCAGGATGGAAAAGGAGCCGGGACCCACTGCTTTTTTTCCCATGTCCCGCTGGACTAGTGCATGAATTTACCATGATCATTAATTGCAAAAAAATATATACATAGTCATAGTAAGAAGTTGCACTCTCAGGACTTAGCAGAACAAAGGCAGAAATTTTATTATCACTGCCCTCATAGGCACAACTAACGTTTCGGCTGATTCCAAAGCCTTTCTCTGAAACATTAGTTGTGCTTTTGAGGGCGCTGATAATGAAATCTTTTACTGAGCGTGCAACTTCTTACTATTACTAATACTACCCAGGGCCGCCATTAGTAATCACGGGGCCCCATACAACAAAGTTTTTGGGGCCAACCACAGCCTCCAAGCCAGCTCTAAAAAAGGTAACCCCCTCCCCCCACACACACAAGTTATAAAAAGCTATTGATGGTCAGGGCCCCCCTTACAAGTAAAAAAAAATTGGGGCCCAGCGAATATTTTTTAAAAAAAATAGGTGGCAGGGGCCAATAGAATATTAAAATAATACATTGGTGGCCAGGAGATTAATAAAAAATAAACTCATGGGTTCAGTACTTCAACTTCGGGTCATTTTGTCGCTTCAGGACTTAAATTTCGGCTGTTTTTGTGACTTCGGATCTTTTCGCCACTTCATGACTTAAATTTCGGCTGTTATTGTGACTTTGGGTTTTTTCGCCGCTTCGGGACTTTGGCTGCTTGTGTGACTTCGGGTCTTTTTGCCGCTTCGGGACTTCGGCTGTTTTTGTGACTCTCTTTGCCGCTTAGGCTGTTCGACTTTTCAGCGGTTCGGGAATTTGGAAGGGTGGCTATTGATGGTCAGGGCCCCCCTTACAAGTAAAAAAAAATTGGGGCCCAGCGAATATTTTTTTTAAAAAAAATAGGTGGCAGGGGCCTATAGAATATTAAAATAATACATTGGTGGCCAGGGGATTAATAAAAAATAAACTCATGGGTTCAGTACTTCAACTTCGGGTCATTTTGTCTCTTCAGGACTTAAATTTCGGCTGTTTTTGTGACTTCGGGTCTTTTCGCCACTTCATGACTTAAATATCGGCTGTTATTGTGACTTCGGGTCTTTTTGTCGCTTCGGGACTTCGGCTGTTTTTGTGACTCTCTTTGCCGCTTAGGCTGTTCGGCTTTTCAGCGGTTCGGGAATTCGGAAGGGCGGCGCGGCTTCGGCACTGTCAAGGGGGGGGGCGCGGCTATTTTGAAAAGTGCAGCACTGCTGGGCCCCCCTTCAGGCCTGGGCCCGGTACAGTTGTACCTCCTGTGCCCCCCTGATGGCAGCCCTGATACTAACTATTGTGTTGTTGACACCCAGGCAAAATATACCGAACAATCGTGAGTGCTGGTAATCTGTCTTCTATATGCATCAGGGCCGGAACTAGGGTAGGCAAAGTAGGCACGTGCCTAGGGCACAAAGCTTGGGGGGGCGCCAGGCACGTACCTTTCACTGCTGCCTACCCCAGTCCGGTCATCAGAGTCCTGTTCGTTGCTCCTGTTTGCCTGAATGTGTGCCTACGTGATGTGAGGGGTGACGCGTGGGTCAGCACGTATGCACGCACGCACATCGTGAGGTGAGGGGGTGATGCGATAGTTCAGCATGCATGCGCGCGCACTCACATATAGGAGGAGACGATGTGACCTGGTGTGCACGGCTGCCATGGCCCGGCCCTGATATATATACATATATACATATTTTATTTACACAGACATACCTGTTTCCTCAGATTGAAAAGAAACCAACCCTTCCCTCACCTTGGGCATTGTGAAGTAATTCAGCGATGAATAAACGTGGGAGCACTTACCGGTCAGAGTTCAGCTCCAGCGTGCTGCATATAGAGCACAAGAAAATGGAGCACCAAAGGAGCCGATTATTTGTCCGTTAAAAAATAGAAATTTATTAAAGAATCATTAAAAACAGTAAAGGCATGTCAGAACATATTGTAGGCTGCCTGCTCATTGTGAAGTAATTGATTCTGAGAATCAGAGAATCTGCTCCAGTCCATAAGGAAAGCAGAGGGATTACAAATTCCAGTATCAATTACTTCAAAGTGCAACAAGTGAGGGAGGAGTTGGATCACTCTGTGAGCCTAAAGGGGTTGGGTTACAAGAATCTAGTATACGACACAGCACCACTGAACGATGAAATTAAAAAAGCCTTTATTAAGAACATATGGCTTTTTATCTGCAACAATTGCAACGTTTCTGGCCTGCTCCCCTAAAGGGGTTAGGGGAAATGGTCTCTGCAAGCAGAGGAACACTATCATGGTTTCATATTTAGTCAGATACTGTTTATACATCTTTTTTTATTAAAGTCAAAAAGGTGAGTATATTTTCCCTTATCAGAGATGTTATAAGATAACTTGAATGCAAGCCCCTGCGACAGTTATTATTATTAACATGTATTTATAGAGCGCCAACATATTACGCCGCAATGTAAAGTAAATGTGTTTATACAACAAAATCACATGAATTACATACATAGAACATATGGAGTTACATTTATCACAACCAATAGCAGTACAAAAGGTGAGGAAGGCCCTGTGCAAAAGAGCTTACAATCTAAAGGGAAGGGAATAAGACACAAAGTGAGGGAGTGGGCAAGATTAGAATGAAGTGGGTGAAAGATGTAGTATTGTCTGTGGTATTGCATTTGGTAGTTAAGCAGAGTGAGGGTAGGCGTTTCAAGTCTGAAATCGGAAAGTTTGGGTGAAAGTCGGACAGACAGTGGAAGAGAAATCCAGAGGAGGGGTGCAGCCCTAGCAAAAGTCTTTGCAAAGTCTTGAATGCAAGCATGTGATGAGGTAATGAGAGAAGAGTTGAGTAGCAGGTCACTAGAGGAGCGAAGTAAGCAGTTGGGTAAGTATATAGAGATGAGTTCAGAGATGTAGGGAGGGGCAGAGTTATGAAGTGCTTTGAATGTCAGGTTCAATAATTTAAATTTTATTCTAAAAAGGTAACTGAAGCCAGTGCAATGATTGGCAGAGTGACATGGCAGAGGAGGAGCGGTTGCTGAGGTGTATGAGCCTGGAAGCAGTGTTCATTATGGACTGGAGAGGTGACAGTCTCTATCGGAAAAGGACAATTAAAAGAGAGTTACAGTAGTCTAGACATGATATGACAAGGGAGTGAATAAGAATTTTGGTGGCATCTTGGGTGATAAATGATCGTATTTTGGATATGTATGTTCCATTGTATTTCTAGTTTGCTTGCCAGGTATTCCTACTTATATGGTGGCTTGCCTAGTGAAACTACTTGTGAACTAGTAAATACATGTAAGGATTCAATTTGCTTCCATCTGATTTTGACGCAGTTTGTGGTTATAATCTTAAATGACAATTGTATTATAACCAATAAAGGAAATTACAGTGATTTGCTTCATTTGTATCCAGTGATGTTGCAAAGAGAGAAGAACAGCTCCATTGGCTAATCTTATTCCAGTTAACTAATTGACTTAGTTACAAGAAATCACAGTGTTTTTTTTTTGACTATTCTTGTTAAATGTGCATACAAGAGGGAGCATGCCTAGGCTAATTTATTACTATGGAAAATGCTAATGATCTCTCTAAAATTGCACCTATGTATTATCATGCATGCATCTGCAAGCGCATATCTCTCAAACAATGGCAGTTTTAATTACTCATTCATGAGCATGCAAATGTTGTGGGTTCTCCCTTTTTCCAGTTTTTTGGTCATGTTTTACAGGCTGGCACCTACAAAGTTGCATTTTCTTGAGAAAATGCTTGGCCTGACTAATGCCTTAAGGTCAGTTTCCAGAGTATTGTATCAATTCAAAACAAAACAGATATTATGAGGACTCACATTTGAGGGACATTTCCAGGATCTAAGGTTCACTGAAAAATGTGGCTATAGGAAGAGACAAAAAAAAAAGTGTGTTCCTTTCTTAGCTTAAAGGGGAACTATTGTGAATATGAAAATTTATTACAAGCTTTATCATACTGAAATAAGAAACTTTGTAAATATAACCAATTCAATATTCTGCATTGTTTCTAAAATAATCAAGTTTATCTTTACTATCCATCACTCAGCATTTGTTTCTTTTCATTCTGTCTTCATGCAGGAGTTGGGTGTCAGATGAATGTTCCAATATATCTGATATCTTTCCTAGCAGATGAATTAGAGCTCACTCAAATAACCCATTCCAATACAAACAAAATCGAACAAAATAACTGCCTTTTGCACAAATTCTGCATGTAGAGAGACAGGATTTCTCGTGATTTTAATAGAGTGAGCTCTAATACATCTTCTAGGAAAAAGGAGCCCCCCTGTAGGATTAATTGGATCTAACTGTCAATTATTATCTGACACCCAACTCCTGCATGAAGACAGAATGAAGAGAAAAAGATGCTGAGAGAGAAATAGTAAAGATAAACTTGATTGTTTCGGAAACAGTACAACATTTTTAATTGATTATATTTAGAATGTTTCTTATTTCAGTGTGCTGAAGCTTATATAAAATTTCGATTTTCACGATAGTAACCATTTAAGAAGTAGGTGAGGGGCAACAGCCATCACATGGAGACAGGAGGTAGAAACTAATAAGGGGCAGTTACTGATAAAGTCCTGAAGACTAATACTGATTACTGTTCATTGTGATGTAGATATCATTGTATGTTGAGATTTTGTATGTTCTTGATGACAGGAGGTAGGGGGCACAGACAGCCTTGTGTAGTTGAAATACAAACTTTAGTACATATAAAAAAAATCGTTTCTGCATGGAGAGTGACAGATGTTAAAAGATAGTTATAAGAGAAGCAGCTTTGGAAGGAGTCGACAAACCACTCCTTGGTGTACAAATACTACCATACCTGGAATTTCCAGAAGTCATTATCAATGTAATGTTTTATTCATAATGCACCGAAAGATGAAAAAAAAAAAAAACTGTTGCAGCTACAGACCACCAGAAATAGAAACCTTTACACTGTGGCATGTCGCAATATAACAATTATTATTATTAATAACCAATATTTCATATTCCACCGTGCTATACAATAGAGGGGTGTAGACAATATGATGAAACACATAACATACAGATATTGACTGATACAGGAGGTATAGAGGGTCAATAGAGCTTACAATCTAACCCATGTGAGTTATTGCACTGTAAATGATAAAATCTGTTCATGTTTGTTGCAAGGATACAATCAGCAGTGTGAACTTTCCCTTATTTATCTGCAATCTAAAGAACCCAGGAGGTCCGACTTAAACAGAAGAAGCCTCCCTTTAAGCACATTCACATGATTTTGTAAGAACAAATTATAAGATAAAGGAAAGATCCTGCCCAACGTAGTCTCTCTCAACAAAAATAAATGTACGTGCTGAAGATAATGTGTTGCAAATTAATAGTAAAAACATATGATGTAGTGGATTACACAACATATGAAAGATAAAATGTTATTAGTCATCATGCTTACGTTATTACAATAATTATTACAAGAAATAGGTTTAGTCCATGTAAATATAAAATGAGCTCCTTATACATTCTTATAATAAGGTGTGACTGTATGCTCTATATCAGTAGTAAAGTGTGGTTAAAATCGTAAAGATTTTTTGTTTTTAAACAAGAACAGGTTAGCGTGAGTTTAAAATTTTAGACAAACTATACAACTTCCAATATAGTTATTGCCCATTGAGCTGCTGTATATCTCCAACAGTAAAATAGTACTAGCACGCCAAGGAAGAATTGCATATAATTTAGGTGAAAACCACACAGTATTGCAGATAAGTATTTTATTTTGCCAACGTTGGGTTTTCCAGGTAAGGGATCTTTTTGTATTCTGCCTTAAGTCTACTGAAAAAATCATTTACACATATAAACCCAATAGGCTTGTTTTGCCTCCAGTAAGGATTAATTATAGCTTAGTTTGGATCACATACAAGGTTCTGTTTAATTATTACAGAGAAAAAGGAGAACATTTTCAAAAATGTTGATTATTTTAATAAAATGGAGTCTATGGCCATCCCATAATACTGAGCTTTCTGGATAATGGGTTTTCAGATAACATATCCCATACCTGTACTTGGCTTATCATAGTATAACATATATAAAAGTATATAAGAGAAACAAGCGATAGGGAGAAGTTAAAAAGAATCTTGTTAGATATCAATCAAATTGTGGCAAAGAAAAATAAATAATTATTGTGCAAAAAAATGTTATGAAATTATAATAACGGGGGGTAATGATATGATAGCAGTATACCTTTAAATATTAACAGTATTTTTTTAATGCTCTGCATCCTTTATTAGTGTATTCACATATCCAAAAAATCATGAGTTCTATGTGTTTTATTTGTTAACTAATGCCAAAATAGTGCTACTTTGTAAATAAAATACTGTCCAACGTCAAGAAACTCATATTCACACAACGTCTTAGCTTTTTGCACTATTTTATGTCATATGTGGTCAAAACTTCACCTGTTTTACGCTTCTTATTGTAAATAGATGTCTCTGACATTTAAACATAAATAGGTTTAAAAAACAGCTGTATTATCATCTAAATGTCAGATGGACTGCAAATGTAAAAAGCAAAGAACGTGCACCATATTCACATACATGAATACTAAATAAGGTTCTCGGTTCAGGGTCGGACTGGGGGGCCTGGGGCCCACTGGGACTGCTGTCTTGGCGCATGCGCATGGAGGTGATCATGCGCGAACGCCACCACGTGCCGCTTGGGGCTCATGTGCTGACGGCGTTGAAAAACAACATTTTTTTTGTAGAGAGGGGTCTTCCGGAGAAGGGGTCTGGCCTGGTGGGGACCCACCGGGTTGGCTATATTGGAATTACATTGAGGGGACTACATATGAAATTCATATTCAATCTGGATTACTGGCAGGATTACTACAATTACCTTTCACTGGCATTGTTCTGTTGAAGCCCTGTGCAGAAATGACGTCTGCTTATGCATAATTTCTGTATTTAATTGTTGCTTGGAAATACACCAGTGTGTCAATAGATGAAAGCATGGTGAATGGTGGGTTAAAATGTAGCAAAGTATTTTCACAATGTTGGTATAAGAGCACAACTTTGCATCTATTTTATAAAAAAATATCAACTATTTCTGATCATATCCCATTTAATTTCTAGGTATTTTTTTTAGTCAGCTGCTGATTTATCTTTTGAATTCCATAATGCAGTGCTAAGCAATAGTAAAAAAAAAATATTAAACATGATTCTTTGCTTTAGTTCTTAATAATTATTTGGGAAAGTTTCTTGTTAGGTTGACAAAAAAAGCAATAAGGATTAATTATATCTTAGTCGGATCAAGTACAAGATGCTGTTTTTCTATCACAGAGAAAAAGGAAATCAATTCAAAAATTTGAATTATTTGGTTAAAATTGAGTCTATGGGTGATGGGGCTTGTTTTGTATCTTTGCCTGCCTGCTGCCTGACCTAACTTAAGGCAAAGGGGCCCATTTATTAAACCTAAAATTTATCTGGCCAAGGTTTTACAAGGGTAAACTCTAATTTCTCATGAAAAAAAACCAATTACGGTAGATGGAGTTTTCAGAGCATCAATTGAACGATACAAATTGATGCTCATTTTTGTCGCTCCTACGTTTTTAAGAAAATGATTGATAAATGAGTTAAATTCGTTTGGTCAACTTTGTTTTAATTAAAAAATTTGATTGATTGGAGTTTTAGTAAAGTATGGATATCCAGATTACAGAAAGACCCCTTCTCAAGAAAACTCCAGGTCCCAAGCATTCTGGGTAACAGGTTCCATACCACAGAAATAATGTTTGTGGCATAGGATTACTATGTATGTGGCATAGGATTACATTTGATTTCATAACTATTTTTGTTAGGAACCCCCTTTAAAGTTCCAAGTTGGCCATGTCAGTTAAGTGAAATTTTACAAGAGGAGACTGATTTATTAATATTCAAGTATTGAATCAGGTAAATTTTTACAGAACTATAAAAAATAAAAAATTAAAAACCTAAAACATAGTAAGATTCTTATATTTAAAATTTTACTACTTTTTTGAAGATAAAAAAATGTGGAGAAAAAAAATGGCTTGATTTATAACACACAATTGTGGCAAAGAACACAATTCATCCTAAAACCAGGCACTCTTTTGATATTTTTATATTTCATGATTTTTAGTAGAAATAACCTAATTAGAAAGTCAAAGTAAACTTTATTGTCATCTCAGCAGTATACAAATATACAGTGAGATGAGACGACGTGGCTCCAGCTAGTACATATCACAAAAAGGCACTTAAAAATACACAATAAATATGTAAACATGAAATGTGCAATATATTGGCAGACATTGGATATATACATGTGTAAACCTTTAGAATTGTGCAAATAAATTAACATTTCACAAAGTTAAGTTCACAGTTCAGGTGTGTCTGGAATGTAGTGGGAGGACAGGCAGTGAGTTGAGGAGTCTGATCGCTTGCGGAAAAAAGCTGAGATCATGAAAAAGGTGCGATCTCTGAATTTTTATTTACCTGATTCCATACCTCATTAATTGCGCTGCCTTCCCATGTCAAATTTACTTTTATTAATCTGGCCATTGCTTTTCCTCAATATGCTAATTTATCAACATGGCCATCAGATAACCAGATTTTCCCGCTTCATTTATGTGTTCCATTTTTATTTGCCACCAAACAGATAGCAATATGTAAAAACCTGTCAAACAAAATAAAGTTTTCCAACATTTCACTGCATAAAAACATAAAGCACCTCTATAGAAGAAAAGAAATCCCTGGAACAAGATTATTATTATGCATTCTAATCTTAACCACTCGGTATAAATAACAGAAATGGCATAAAAACCACACTATATGCATAGAGCGTCCGGCAGCTGCCGGTACACAAAAGAGGTGACATTTCCTTTTAATGGTTATTGTTCTTTTTCTGCAAGGCTTCACCTGTTTATCATAGGCAACACCCAAGCTTTACCCAGTTAGAATATCATTGCAGAATTCAAATATATGTGTCTTCAAGTAGTACTATTTCATTCAAAAAGTGATAACCAATCAAATAGTTTGACCTACAAAATGCAAGTCTTTCAACCAATCAGCATCTCTCATCAACTAATTTACCTATTTTTATCTGACACCCCCACCAAATACATCAGCCGCTGAATCTCAATCTCTCCCCACCAAATACTAAGCAATCTTAAGCGTTTTCCACCAAAAAATACACCAACTCAACCTCTACATCACTTTCCTCATTAATCTCTAAATGTTTCGCTTGCAGAAAGGAGCATGTGGGACCTTTTGAATTTTACAAGAAATCCCGACAAGTGAGGTTGGTTTTGTATGTTGAAAGACATTGAATACTTTGAAAATGGTTCACTATTTTGAAGATTTTAGGGTTCATTGAGTGAAAAAGTGATAAAGTGAAATTTTGAGCGCAGTTGCCTTGCCCCCCCCCCCACACAATGCACGGTTCCAGAATTTCAGCATTGTATCCAGGGGGGCTCAGCATGGCACAGTTGTGGTTTTGCATTACAATTCGGTGTAATTTTTGTTATTTGATGTGGTATGTGACCAGAGCGACGCTGGAGGTGGTAAAAACATGACAATTTTTGGTACAGAACACTGTGGGGAAATTGACCCCTTATGTGTTAGGAAATACATTTTAGAATGGAGATGGGTAAATTTAAGCTCTAAGGAGGGCTGTTTACCAAGTTTACATAGTAAAGAAAGAGTGCACAAAAACTTCTGTAAATGGATAAATGAATATTTATATCCTATAATTCCAAGCTAATAACTATCAGTGTTTTGTAAGGGATTTTGTTTTATTGGTATTTAGTAATAAACAAAAATATACACTCACACCCATATAATTACTACACTTGTGTTTGCTATATGAGTTCTGGTCTTATTGTTTTTGTAATGTTTTTTTATTTGTAAAAATTGCTTTCTCATATATAAATGCAGATATCGTTAAAGCCAAGCTTTTTAATACAAATAACGTTGCTGGTACAAAAACTGTGTTTACCCAGCACGTCAATGGAACGTCTATAAAGACAAGCCCTGTTTTCATTCCATTGTAAGTCACGCACGGGCTAATATTCACGTGCTAACTCTTCTGTTGGTTGGGAGGTGGCCCTTTGACATTTATATCTAACTATATGTTTAAAAGACTTCATTAATGGTCAGATGTCACAAAAGCCTTTCTTTGCCTACAAACAAAGTAGTAAAGCACGTGAGGTTTAGCACTTGAATATGAATATCAAATGATGAGTTGGGAATTTCACATTTTGTCATTTAATCATGTGGTTGGGGCGGATTAACATCTTTCATACAACCAATGTTGCAAAAAACACAATTTAAATAAACTTGTTGAAGTCATTGCTTAGTGGGTTTTTACGTTGTTTTTCCTGTTTGTATGTGCGTACTTGATACTCATGTATTTGTCTGTGTCTATCTGTGTCTTGAAATCATTTTTTGGTGATACTAGCCACACCAGCTAAAGCATGCAATTTCATTAAGATTATACAGGTGGCCTTGCAATATGGGGACATAGATCCAACTGGTCATGTCCTTGATATGACCCAATTTAGTCATGGGCCCATGACTAAGTGCCTACTAGATACAAAATAAGTACAGCCTTACAGATTACTGTATTTTAAATTTTCAAATATTTTTGGTTTTACTTTCATAGCTGTGGCCCTGTGGCACTTCTTTAACTTTTTTGCAGGGTTAACAGTTTTCCGCTACCAGAGCTGAGGGTCTGGGTCTGGTGCACCTGGACCACTGATTCTACTTGGTGAATTATTTACATTGGTTAATTTTGGCACCTTTATCCTTGTTTTGCAAAGACCCAAGTGATTTGTGAAAGGCAGGTTGTGCAATAAAATACAAGGTTTTCTCAGCCAAGAATGGTCTCAGACATGTCTTTTCTACTACCTCTTCACAATTAGACCTGTGACATTCCAGTCAAGTGATGATTGAGAAACAACAAAAATATTCAGAGAAACTATGGCTGACGAATAAACATTTGAAGGGGCAATATCTACTCATATGCCAGATTGGTAAACTTCTTTGCTAGGTCACTTACACATTGTACAGTTAGTGGTAAATTCATCAAGGGTCGAATCTCGAGGGTTAATTAACCCTCGATATTCGACTGGGGAATGAAAATCCTTCGACTTCAAATATCGAAGTCGAAGGATTTTGCGCAAAAAGTTCGATCGAACGATCGAAGGAATAATCCTTCGATCGAACGATTAAATCCTTCGAATCGAATGATTCAAAGGATTTTAATCCAACGATCGAAGGATTATCCTTCGACCAAATATAACTTAGCCAAGCCTATGGGGATACTTCGAATCCTTCACTTGAAGTTAATGAATTGGCCCCTTAGTATCCTGAAGGTATAGACTTCCTTATGATAATCATATGCATACATTTGTATATTCTTTAGATGACTGTAGAGCAACAAATGCATCAGATAGAATCCATATACAGGACATGGAGCCATTGGGCTTGCACAGTATATTCTGTATTATAGCAGATTATTATGTATGGCTACTTCAGGGCTCTGCTTTCTAGGAAGGTAAACTACCAAACCCAAGAGCCCCAGCTATGAATAGTAAAACATGCTGTACTGTACCATTGAATTGGAATATGGAGCCCACTGCCTAGCCAGTCATGCAAACAATGCCCTTGTGTCATGAGAATGCTGCATTTTGGTAATCTTACAGTCAAGGACTCTGAACACTATGGTGTATAATAAATATCTGCAGTTTGGTTGGTGTTTAAGCAAGACTTATATAAGGCAGGGCTCAGAATTTTCTGAAGAGTTTATCAAAGGCAATAAGTTTGATGAAACAAACATGTACCATGTGGAAAAAAAAAATTGAGGAATACCTAATCCAGTGCTTTGGCAAATTTCATGAGTTTCGTTGCATGCGCAGTTGTCGTGAAACAGAAAATTGCTCCAACTGCTCATGCGCCGATATGCCGGTCTCATTCCGAAGATTACTGAAGAGAAGAAGATGGCTGCCATGAACTCCACTGGACAGAATCTGCACGGAGGGGTAAGTAAAGACTTAGGGGCATTTGCCAGGAGGGACAACAAGGCTGGGGGGAGGAGGGAGCGGGGTCTATGCAGGGTTGAGGGGTAGGGTTTTTTGAACTTTACTGTTTAGTTCTCCTTAAAGGAAAACTATACCCCCAAAATGAATACTTAAGCAACAGATAGTTTATATCAAATTGAATGACATATTAAAGAATCTTACCAAACTGGAATATATATTTACATAAATATTGCCCTTTTACATCTCTTGCCTTGAACCACCATTTCGTGACTCTATCTGTGCTGCCTCAGAGATCACCTGACCAGAAATACTACAACACTAACTGTAACAGGAAGAAGTGAGGAAGCAAAAGGCAGAACTCTGTCTATTAATTGGCTCATGTGACCTTACATGTGGTTTGTATGTGTACACAGTGAATCTTACGATCTCAGTGGGCGGCCCTTATTTTTTAAAATGGCAATTTTCTATTTATGATTACCCAATGGCACATACTACTAAAAAAGTATATTATAATGATAATGGTTAATTTACATGAAGCAGGGTTTTAAACATGAGCTGTTTTACTCAGTATCTTTTAATAGAGACCCACATTGTTTGGGGGGTATAGTTTTCCTTTAAAGAGGGTGCAGAAGCACAAACAAGACACTAGCAGGGGAGTGCGCTTAATCTTTTAAAGATTTGGAAGGGTCTGATATACTGAGTTCATCCAGGGAAAGAAATTTCCTTTCCAATGTGCATTAGAGGATTCTCTTTATGCCTGTCTTCATTAAGGGCCTGTCAGCCAGATAAAAAATAAAACAAGAACACCAGCTAACACATTACAATAGGATTTTGAATGATTTCTTAGGGTTACAAGTTCCCTTTAAGTTGAACGAGCATGCTCACTAGAGAACAGAAACTCCATGTAACTTGATGAGCGTATTATGGAATTTTGGATGTCCAACAGTAACAAATACCAGGAAACAGGGGAACTTTGGTGACAGTGAACTGTTCTTGTGCAACAGTCATAAAGTAATAACAATACCTAATAATAACCACAGCATATCCCTCATTCATGCAATCAGCATGAGATCCAGTCCAGCAGGGAAATCCAAATTGCAATTACAATTTCTGAGTGTGATAAGTAGAAACTGAATATTGAATTAATCCTCAGGCCACCCACTCAGCAGCTTACAAAGAGATGCCAATATCTTATAATATCTTTTAAAAGGTTACAAAATAATAAATTAAATTAAAGGAACTTGTAAAATTGCCCAGAAAACCAAAAAAAAAGAGGCTGCAGGAAAATGTTGCTTAGAGATAGGGTTACATGAAAACTACCCATATAAACATATATCCCATTAAACAGCTCATGTGCAAAATCCTTCATCTAAATTAACCATTTTAATAAAAATATACCTTTTTAGTAGTATGTATCTATCTATTGGCTAAGTATTCATTCTGGGAGTATAGTTTTCCTTTAAATCCCCTACTGATTCAGGAAGTCCTAGTTATTGTCACTTAAGCCCTTTGGAAGGGAACTACCCTCTATTGGCTCAATAGTATTATGACAATTATTATGACAAATCCTTCCATAATTTATTTAATAAGAGAGCACATAGAACGCCATCTGTTCTTTAGGGTAAATGTTGTTGGAGAACATTGAGCAGAAAGCCCTAATAAAGAAATGGTGCCCTAAGAGAACCAACCCCTTAATAAATGTAGGGGAACAGGTACCCCATGAACAAGGTATAAGATAGTATACCTCATAGGTGTAAGATAGCTTGGAAAGCTTAAAATATAATGAAGTCAGAACGTGATCAAATTGTTTTCCCAAACTTTTGGATCACTATTACAGTTTGTATTAACCTTCATATCTATTGCTTTATGTTGAACATTTAAGGTATATTGTCAGGGGCGATCCTGGCACCTCCGCTGCCTGAGGCAGCAGCAGTTGCTGTTGCCCCCCCTCCCCAGGAAATTCGCTCTTAAAGTACCAGGAGCAGCATTTTTGCTGCCCCTGGTACCTAGTGGGGCGCTGCCGCCTGAGGCGACAGCCTCAACTCGCCTCATTAGTGAATCACCCCTGTATATTGTTATAAGTGAATGATCAGACAGCAGCATAAGTTATGTGCAGGCTGGGAACACACAGGACAGAGAGTGGGAGGGCTTTCCCCTGTCAGTCAGTGCTGTGACCACTTCCTGTTAGAGAATAAACAGACACTCCCACTCTTCATTTCAGCCTAGATTCTGACCTGTAAGGGTCTGGCCACACAATCAAATTCGGGGAGATTAGTCACCCCAGCGACAAATCTCCTCTTCTTCGGGGCGACAATCTACCTGAACTGCCTTCCGAGGCAACTTAAATTCTCCTTTAAACATTGTTGGAAATCTTTGGAGCAAACACATGAAAATCCTCACCATAATTAATTATAAAAGGCTAAGTTATAGTATTGGATGGTGGCAATGACTGCTTCAGCAGATTTAAAAGACTCAATTCAAGGAAATATAAAACTTACAGTAAAGCTATTTTATGCACCCAGGTTTTTCTGATTAATTGGTGACTCGGCTGACTACTCATGCATAGATTATTTAATACATTTGGCATGATTCTGTTCATCGCGTAAAGGGCGATATGAGCTTATACTGGGGGCCTAAAGGAGATTCATTGTGTAGTTAGAGAACTAAAGCATAACAATGTAATAGGCTAGAAGTGCTGCATCTTATCTTTTGGGCTTCTATACCAGCCCAAAGCAACTACTGCCGTTTAGCAGTAAAGATCTGCACCCCCAAAAATGGCCCTGTATCTTCCCATCTTTTTTTCTTATAAGTTCACATGCTCTTTGCTGCTGTCACTTACCTGAGCTTAGCCGACACGCAATATACTAAATAAATCTAACATAAAAATCACAATACAAGGCTAATTATTAATTTATTCCGACTGCCGTTACATAGCAGCACAGACACCAGTGCAAGTAGCATCATAATTTAATAATTATAATTTAATATTTCTGCTTCTATGACATGTGAAATAAAAAAAGGAAGATATGGAGCACACCTTCTCAAAAAGTAAAAAACACTTTTTTTGAATTCATTAAAAAACACAAGTGGCTGCTGTGGAATAAAAGCCTAAGGCATTTTGGAAAACACCCCTTAATCATAGGCTTTTGACTGGTGCAGTAAGTTCAATATATAAAATACAACATTTCTCCCCTTTTTCTTTTTTAGTTTTCTATAGACTATAGGGCAATTTTTAATGTTGTTGTGCTTTTTTTTTATTCACTTGTTTTTTAATAAAAAATTATTAAAGAAAATGTAAAGGCAGCTATTGATTAATTACCCCAGAAACCAGCCTCAGTTTGAAAGTCAGAATGGAAGACCTGAATGAAAGAGCCTCAATAGAAATATAAACTATAGGAAATGTGAAAAACAGCAAAATTGAAGGAAATAAGAGAAGGTAATACAGGTATGGGAAACCCTCTATCCAGAAAGCTCTGAATTAAAGAAAGGCCGTCTTCCATATACTCCATTTTATTGAAATATTCCAAATTTTTAAAAATTGTTTCCTATTTCTCTGTATTAATAAAACATTACCCTGTACTTGATCCAAACTAAGATATAATTTATCCTTATTGGAAGTAAAACCAGCCTATTGTATTTATTTAATGTTTACATGATTTTCTAGTAGACGTAAGGTATGAAGATCCAAGTTGCAAAATGATCTGGAAAACCCCAAGTCAAGAGCATTCTGGATAACAGTGTCAATAGCCTCAATAGAAATATAAACTATAGGAAATGTGAAAAACAGCAAAATTGAAGGAAATAAGAGAAGGTAATACAGGTATGGGAAACCCTCTATCCAGAAAGCTCTGAATTAAAGAAAGGCCGTCTTCCATATACTCCATTTTATCGAAATATTCAAAATTTTTAGAAATTGTTTCCTATTTCTCTGTATTAATAAAACATTACCCTGTACTTGATCCAAACTAAGATATAATTTATCCTTATTGGAAGTAAAACCAGCCTATTGGGTTTATTTAATGTTTACATGATTTTCTAGTAGACGTAAGGTATGAAGATCCAAGTTGCAAAATGATCTGGAAAACCCCAAGTCAAGAGCATTCTGGATAACAGTGTCAGGATCTGCTGGTAATTGAACTCTAGTCACTGTGTTTCTACTCACCTGCATTACCTCAGTGAGCCACTGGAAGCATATACCACTTGTACTGACTAGTTCTATAATGGTCTTTTACATTCATTTCCACACAGTGCCCTCCTCCCAAATCGTTTGATTAATTTGTTCTTGATCAAAAGTCCCAACTGTCCTGTTTTTCGCAGGACAGTCCTGATTTTGACAGCTCAACCCACAGTCCCGGATTCTTACTGAAATGTCCCGACTTTCTCTTTGATCTCCTGCACTGAACAGCCAAAAAAAGATACAAAGTTTCTAAAACTGAATTGGCTTTTGGCAGAGAGCCCAGAATACATGGCAGGTGCACTTAGATACTTTTGTAACAATTTAAGCTAAGCATAGAAGCAATTGTAACAATTTTCAAGATAAGGAGGTCTCTTGGAGAGACTGACTTGCAGCTTAAAGAGCAATTTCACTTTCATTAGCAAAACCACAGAAATGTGTTGAGACTTTCATAACATCTGTAACATCTGTAAAATGGACATGGTAATTAGGGGTGTGGTCAAAAAATTTAATCGCGCTCTGCTTTCTATTTCAAAATATTAGGAAGTATCGTAAGGGACCTGAGGTTTTCCAGATAAGGAATGTTTCCATAACTTTGATCTCCATACATTAAGGGGCAGATTTATCAAGGGTCGAATTTCGAGCAATTTGTGTACTTCAACTATCGAATAAGCCAAAATTCGATTTGAATTTTAAAAAAAAAATTCGAATATTGAAATTTATAATTTACTGTCGCTTTAAAACTTCGACTGCGACCATTTGCCATTTGAAACCTGCAAAATTGCTGTTTTAGCCTATGGGGGACCTCGTAGAACCTATTTGGAGTCATTTGGTGGACATTGAAAAATTTAAGTATTTTGGGGCAAATACTTTGTTTCTAATTCGATAGAATGCTCTAAAACTTCAATTAGAACAACGACTTGAATACAGCCTATTCACCCGAGGTTAAAAACTTCGATTTTTTATTCGAATTTTGAAGTTATGGGAGTTCAAGAAAACTCCCATTACTTTGAAATTCGACCCTTGATAAATCTGCCCCTAAATCTACTACTAGTTACATGGATTAAACCCAAGATCTTTTACCTCCAGTAAGAATTATTTATATCTTAGTTGGGATCAAGTACAAGGTAATGTTTTCTTATTACAGAGAAAAAGGAAATCATTTTGAGAAATATGAATTATTTAATTTAAATGGAGTCTGTGGGAGATGGCCATTGGATAATGGGTTTCCGGATAACATATCACATACCTGCATATGAATTTGATGTAGAAAACAAAGATCTGGATAGAAGTTCAAGGACAACCTAGCACTCACTGCAATTCTAGTATATTGACTTGAAAAAGGATCCATGAAGATCCGAAACATGTTATGCTAAATAAATATTTTGCAGTAAAAGATGCTGAATTTGTGTGCTGCATCCTATTCCCTTTTTGCAATTCTAGTATATTCTCATTGGGTGTAGCATTCCGTCTGGTATGGATCTGTTTTTGGCTAAAGAAACTAGTATCTACTTCATCCCTGGCACATACATTGTAATTGCACTGCAAAGAGATTTAGGCTACATTAGGTCCAGCAAATAAGGTCAATGTATTTTGTGCATGTGGGTCTTTAGTTGCTAGGTAATAATTTACATTATATTATATATTGTAATAGCTAAAGTCGCTTAGCAGCCTGCTTCAGTTTTGCTTTTTTTTTCCCCCAGTTTAGTGTTGTGTCTCCTAATGAAATACATTTTTTACATTACTTTAGACATTGGGTCACAAGGCTCTGCATAACATGCATACATTTTGTATTAACGCTTATCAACACTTGTTCATAATGAAAATGTGACTTCAAGATGGAAAGGCCCTTTGGGGATGTGGGATCTTAGAAAAAATCACCTAGGAAAATTGTGCAAATGATTTATTTCTAAGAAATAATTATTGGAAAAACAGTACTATGTGGTCAGATGTTAACTCCACTCTGATATATGGAATAATCACTTAGATTTCGTGAAGTACCAGAGCAAGAGAATATGTGACCCATACCACTTATTTTCTATATTGTAATATGATTTGTTTACAGTACAAATCGATTCACATCAATGGTCCACTGGAAACTGCTTAGCGCCAGCATAACTTTTGAGGTAACAGCCTCTCAATACCTTGACAGAGAGCACAGCCATCGTCCTCTACTGTGTCTATCCACACTAGGGATAAATGCTTCATACTTGCATAGTAAGGATGGTTAGAAACGCCAATCAGGATAAATGGAAAGATTAAAGGTATCTGTCATGATTTTTATGGTATGGTTTTTAGAGCTAAATTACACTGTGAACATTGCACATAATTCTATCATTTAAAATTGTATTCTTGAACCAATAAATGTATTTTCTTAGTTGTAATATTGATGTGTAGGCAGCCATGTCTGGTCACTTGCCTGGTCATGTGCTTTTAGAAAGAGCCAGGAGTTCACAATGGAACTGCTTTCTGATAAGCTCCTACTCAGTGTAACTGAAGACATCACGACTTGGATTTTTACTATTGATAGCTGTTCTCATACACTAGGTGGGACATGGGAGCATTTTTAGCAATGCAGGTGTCTGGGAGCTATTGTCTTGTTACCTTCCCATTGTTATATCATTTCAACTTGCAGTGCAGCAGTAAAGTGTGACTGAAATTTATCTGAGCACAAGTCACATGGGCACCTGGGAAACTGATAACATGTCTAGCCCCATATCAAAATTAAATAAAGTAGAACCCCCATTTTACCTCCCTTGATTTTGTTTTCCCTCATTTTACACTGTTTTCTTTTGTGGTCCCACCTATATATCATGCATAAAACATTTCCCTGATTTTACATTTCTGTATACATTACTGTATATAAATATCTGTTGGCTTTATTGAAAAATGGATTTCGATGTAGGATTCTGCTGGAGGAGCGTTATTAACTGATATATTTTGTAAACAAACAATTTCCCATGACAGAATCCCTGTAAGGTAGGGTAGTTGTTTTCTTTGCCCCCATATGACAAGCTAATAATTCCCTCAACCAAACACTAATTATATTAATTCATAATCACTGCTACCCACCTTGTTAAACAGAGACTTACTTAAAGGGCATTTAATTCTAAAATAGAATAAGGCTAGAAATGCTGTATTTTGTATACTAAATATAAACATGAACTTACTGCACCACAAGCCTAATCAAACAAATCATTTCTGCTCTCAAAGTTGGCTACAGAGGGTCACCATCTTGTAACTTTGTTAAACATCTTTGCAAGACCAAGACTGTGCACATGCTCAGTGTGGTCTGGCCTGCGTAGGGATCGTCATAAACAAAGCTGCTTGAGTTCTGCATGGCTGGGAAGTAAGGCGGGGGCTCCCCCTGCTGTTCATAAGTATGATTGTTTCCCTGCTCAGCAGTAACGGACCATCTGACAATTCCTATCCACAGCAGTAAATGAAGGGAGAATTTCACTGCATACAGTCAGGTTTCTTATAAAAACAGTACACATTTTATGAAAGTATATTGGAGATAGGTTTTTCATTAAAGAAAGTCAAAATGGGATTTTATTTTTTTGCCTTTACATGCCCTTTAAATCCTCCTTAGCTAATGGCTTTCCTTCTTTTTTTGCCCTTCTGAATTGTTCCTTTTGATTTTCGCTTACTACAGATGATAATGTCCCTATTTCAACTATTTTTTTTGTATTTACCCATTTACTAACATACAGAAGATTGAACTTGTGCAGAGCACGGGTATGGGACTTATTAGCCAGAATCCTAGGGACCTGGTGTTTTCCAGTAATTTGGATCTCTAAACCTTCAGTCTACTTAATCATTTATATTTTAAATAAACCTTACAGATTGTTTTTTTTATTTTGATTAATTATATCTTAGTTGGGATCAAGTACAGGGTACTGTTTTATTATTACAGAGAAAGAGGAAATAATTTAAACATTTTAATTATTTGCTTAAAATGGAGTATATGGAAGATGGCCTTTGGAGGTTTGTGGATAATGGATTTCAGCATAACGAATCCGATCCATGTAATATGGATGCTGCTGCAATGCAGGATGGAAACTAGAGGCGTTCCATACAAGGACACCTGGGCTTAGGATAGGATGTAGTGACTTTGTGTGTGCACCCTTAAAGACTTTAATAGAAAAGTTGCCCACAAGTTTGCCGTGGAGTGGTTGCACAGAGTGCTACTGGACACTGCATAGATAAGGAATTAGATCAAAGTTGTCAAATCCATTCTGAAAAATCTCAGCACATTTAAAAAATCGAAATGGAGTTGATAGGTGCGCCAGTTTGTTAAAATAATTTCCTGGTAGTCAGGAAAGAGTTAACCACGATAACATTCGATCTGTTAGACATTCCTCGGGAATTCCCAGTTCTAATTTTAGTGAATCTGCCCCTACCTTCGTCGAAGGCCCTGTATGGAAACCTGGTATTTCAAATGAGAACAATGGAAAGTATTTGTAACAGACAGAAGGGAAGGACGCTTAAGTACAATGTAAATCAAAAATAAATAAAGGCGTGCCTGTTTTAACTCTTGCTCTGCACCAGCTCTATAAATACATTGCTATGGTATACACAAGCCAATAAAAGCTGCCCGTAGTTGGAAGCTTATTGGCCCATTTATGGGGTCCTCCACTGATATCTGACGGAAAATCGGCTCAACCATTTGATCAGCACAATATTGCCCACCTCAAACTGGGCATATCAGGCATCAGGATCTGCTCAACTGGTGGCCTTGACAAACAAGCAGACATTCAAGTGGCCAGCTTTGGTCTTGGAACCAAATTGGTGCTACTGCAAAACATGCATAGGGGGCTATTGATCATGCTGTGTAAAAAGTGGGATTTCTTGTGATGCTGCCCAGAGCAACCAATCAGCAATTAGATTTAACAGAAAACAAAATCCAAGATCTGATGGGTTGCACTGAGCAACACCGCTGGTAATGTTTTACTCCACTTTTTACACAGCACGATAAATAAACCCCATAGAGTTCATTTCGATTGATACTACCGGTACTCTGAATAAAAGTCTGAAGTTCTAACCAGTGTGAGTTTACAAAATAACACACCGGTCATCTATAGTGACCCTGTGCCTACAATGCCCTATTGGTTCGTTAGCAACAACGAGGGAGCCTGCAAGCATTGGCAAACTTGAAAACATGCATCTTCACTGTTATAGGGCTTCTGAGTTGCTTATTTTTATCAACTTCATGAATTTGATGGGGGTTGGCAATACCATTCCCAGGATCCTAGGGTTGACTTTTCTTTTTTCAGATTGCCTTATTTTTTAAGCTATTTCAGCACAAAATTCTTACCCAACTGAATAAGAAAGCTTTAGAAAGTTGGGAAGTATTATGCTCCCATACAGAAAAGTAGCTGGTGTTCCCTAATGACTGAAGCACAGAAATGCTGGGAACTCTGACACTCAACAGCCTCATTGATATATAATTTAGTTATAATTCAAATAATGACAACAAATATAAAAAAAATGCTAGACAATGACCGTTATAATAAAATATAGGACTTTCCCAGACAGAATAATTACATAACAGACAAATATCAAAGTATGCATTCTTCCTCCCACTGCATATTTACCATTCCATCCAGAGATGTTCCCTTTCAGTTAATTCATTGTAAACAAGGCGTCACATTATTAGATCCTCTTTGTCCTTGCGTAAACATTCAAGCTTGAAAAAAAATGGAACATAATTCTTCTCACCTGTATAGGGCTGAAATGCTTCTGAGCTTTTAGGAAAATATTTCTAGAAAATGTCATTAAGCGTTCATTTGTTTCCATTCGGCAGTTTCCTAGAAGCAGGCTCTCAAGAAGAATACCTTTGTTCTAAATTGATTTTGTTGGTAAGGCTTTATTTTCTGAAATAAATATTTTTTACAGGTAAATGAAAGTCTTAACTGTTTCTGCTTTCATCTTCTCTATAAATAAAGTTAGCTTCCATGGCAAAACAATAATAACTTTAGACTTATCTTAGTATATGGAGACCTTGGTCTAAATTGTTCACCAAATAATAACAATAGGTATGTGGTATTCCTTTTAAAAAATATCCAATACACATCAATTAAATTACAAGTACAATTATAATTACAAATTGACAATACAGGATTTACAATGGTATGTATTGACTTTTCGCATTTGAGTATTAAGTACGTTATTAGTTATTTCTGGGTTTTCTATTTCTGTGAAATTATAACCTTACCCTTTTTTCCTTTCTGTGTCCTAACCATATAAAATATTTGAAAACAAATCTAATAAAATAAAAATATGAAATAATGCTCATCACAGGTAATTTGGGGTAAGAGTGGAGTGCTTGATTACCAATAAAATGTGCAAGGGAGACACTGGAAAGTTTAACAGTGACACTGTACTCACCCTCCCGTGTAGACCTGTGCCAGGATTTATTTGAATGCAAGAGAAAGTGAAAATATCCATCCAGTCTATGTGTAGAAGGGATGTCCTAATCCCACAAAGCACCTTGTTATGCTTGGAGGCTGTCTTTACTAATACATCAAATGACAAGGCATTAGTTGTAATAACTGGCCTCCAATTGCTGTGCTGTTAATGCTGCTGCTCTAGTCAGTTAGCTGGTTCTCATCTGTATATTGCAAAAAGTGGCACCCAGCTGTGTATTACGGCATGCATACAAGAGGGTTAACATACTTCTTGGCACATCTGTCATGAGGTACAAGGAAGGAGCACCATAGTACACAAGGTATTCCTAAACCATGGACTTGCAGGATTATGATGAACAAGACCCCCTTGCTCTGTGCCAGGCACAAGCATTATATTAGTGACTCAACACTTTTCATCATCAAGGTTAAAGACTTATAAGACCACTTTGTACAATATCATCTTGCTATAGTTCCAGTAACATTTAGGGCAAATAAACACTGACCCCAAATATCACCTTTGCTATCATTTAGGCTCCTAAACTAATTTTTAGGGTACATAGCAATAGTGGTGTAACAATAACCCTGCATTATTTCCCAGTAATATGTTGGACAGCAAATTCACATCAAGCTCATCCTAACTTGCCTTTAGTCTCTGAACCCATCCTCAAACTATAATTAATGCATTCAGCAAATCTTCACTGGTGAACAAGAAATAGGTATTCTGTGTTCTGCTCTTCCAGACACTATGGGGCAAATTCACTAAGCGCCGAACGCTAGCGTTACTTCGCTAGCGTTTGGCATTTTCGTTACTGCGCAAATTCACTAACGAACGCTGGCGTAGATTCGCTAGTGTTACTTCGCACCCTTACGCCTGGCGAATTTTCGCTACGGACGTAACTACGCAAATTCACTAATGCGCGCATTGTACTGAACGCTACCTTTTACGCTAGACTTCCTTCGCCACCTCAGACCAGGCGAAGCGCAATAGAGTAGATAGGGATTGCTTCAAAAAAAGTCAAAAAATTTTCTAAGTCCCAAAATGGCGTGTTTTCTACATTATGGGTGATAGGCTGAAAAAGATTGAAAAATTTTTTGGGGCTCCCCTCCTTCCCCCCTACATTTCCTGACTCATGGCAACTTACCTATACAGTGGGCACATGTGTAGGGCAAAATAAAAATTTTATTTGATGTTTTGAAGGTTTCCCAGGCATTTGTAGTGATTGTACGTATTCCTCCATTGAAATTTGAATTTGGCGCCATAGGCAAATTAACCATCGCTAGCGTAACTTCGATTCACTTAGTGAATCAAAGCTAGCGCAACTTAGCAACCTTACGCTACCCCTGAGCGCAATTTCGGATTTTAGTGAATTTGCGCTTCCACTACGCCTGGCGAAGTGCGGCGAAGTTACGCCTGGCGCAACTACGAATCTTAGTGAATTTGCCCCTATGCATCAACCCCACCAGATATCACATAATAATATACTATGGGGGAGCACAAACAAGCATATAAATCTTGCAAAAAGGTGCTTTTATTAGAAAATACATGACATGTTTAAATAGAATAAAAGCACCTTTTTGCAGACTTTATTGCTTGTCTGGGCTCCACCCGTGTTCTATTTTTATTGGTGAACACTCTAGTCCTTCATGTCAGCAAAAAGGACAGAATGTACATTTTTGATTCATGCGCTTTTTCACACTACAAAATGTGCCTTCACTATGTCCAAAAAATGTCTATATCAAAAGATATCTGTCCCAAGGCTTTTTTCTTCAGTAAAAAAATAATGGTGGGCCATGTGGGGTCAGTATGTATCTGAATTTTAATGTGAATTTAAATAAAATATTTTTTTACTGAAGAAAAAAGCCTTGGGACAGATATCTTTTGATATAGATTTTTTTTGCATATGATTGCCTGTGAACTGGGGCGAGTCTCTTTGCCTTAATTAAGGCAATAATTAGATGTGGACTCCCCATCGATGAATAACCTTCACTATGTCCCTCAAATTGTTGGATGTTTGAATCCTACAAGTTCGTCACCTTGGAAGGCAATGGTCCACCCATCTAAAACATATAACTCGTAGGGGAATATAAGCTTCTCTTTGGGGTCCGTTTACTAAAGTGCGTTAAAAATATTCGCACAATATATAGACAGAATTTTCGCCAAATATGTTATCGCCAGTTTACTAACCTGCGGTAAATATAAATTTGCGAATTTTCTTGCGCAAGAATAATTGTTCGCCAGTTATCGAATTCGCTGAAAATAACGCTACGTACACATTAACGCATGGTTTACTAAACAGCGAAATGTGCTAAAGACAAAATTAACGCCAGAATATTCGCAAACTTTTACCGCCACCTATGAAGTGGCGTAAAAGTATTTTTTCCGCCAGAAAATTCTCAAGGGGCAGGAAATATCCCATAATAATGTTTTTTTTTACCCATCATTCTTTGCTGACAGGAGACAGATCTGTAGCTATTGCTGACAGGATGTTTTGGCTTCTGCTTCTATCTGTAGCAACAGCATCAGTTTCAGCTCAGAGGTGTATTATTGGCAGCGGCATCACAGTCCAAGGATTCGTCAGCCTCTACACTTTTTGGTTTCATTGTGATTGGCTACATTAAACTGTGCATTTCTATGAAGCAAAGAGATTGACTGGTATCATTTCCTATGATTCTATTGGCAGAAGGGTTTATATGATGCAGACATGTTTGATTGGTGTTACTCTGGTGATGTTGTTGGATGGTCTAATCGTCAGTCAATAAAGTTTATAAGTTTTGAAGATGCATTTCTGGCCATAAATGTCACAGTAAAAATTGCCATAATAACCGCCATAAAACAAGACTATTTTATAGCATAAATATTCGCAAAAACATAATTTTTCGCCAGAAAATTCGCAACTCGCTAAAATTACCGCTAACGTAAGCTGGTTCCTTAACGTAGTTACCGCAAGTGATCGCAATGACTTCTGAGCGCATCGCTGTTTAGTAAACTTAGTCGCTGCGAATATTCTGTCGTAAAAATATTCTCAGCGATAACATGCGGAAACTTAAAGTTAAATTTACCGCACTTTAGTAAACGGACCCCTTTGGAAGGTTAATTAAAAGCATGATAAGAAATATAAGGAGAAATCTATTTTACTGGCTTGTGTTCAAATACCCATTTCCTGAGATTCCATTAAGGCACGTTTTGCATAATGGATGGCTAGCATTCTGCCAAGCTTGTTGTTTTGTAAAACAGAGCAAAAGTAAAAGCCCTACATGACATAAGTAGAAGTACTGACATTCCCTATTTAAAAACAAGGCTTTTCTCTCGTATTCTTCTTTTTTTAAGAGGATGCCATAGCAACAGAGGCTTTTATAAAATCTGCAGCTTTCAGAGCAGGCCCTGGTAATTAAAAGGTTTCAAACCAGAATGGCTTATACAGTCCATGAGCAGTGTAATGATGTGTATTGCTGTGTAAGGTTTGTGCTGCCTTGAAGGGAAATGTAATAAAATAATAAGTATATTGAAAAGTAGAAATTTGGTGAAAATTGTCTTTTATATTATTTGGGGCTTATTTAGCATTTTATATCAACAACAAAACAAATGTAACTCATGTAAAAGTAAACTTTATATTGGCATTATTAGTCTTTAAATTCTGAATATAATATTAGGGTAGGATGCTGCTGATGTTAACAGGACATACAGGGCCCTAGCACAGAAGCAATCTGCACCCCAATATTTACCCATACGCCCAAACGCTATATTTAATCTATATAATGACTTACTCAATGAGCGATTTACAAAGGCAGAATATAAATATAGACAACTGCACTGCCTACATTTCCCTGATTAACAAATATTCCCTAAAAGTCCTATTGATTCTATATATCTATATATCTCCTCCCACTCAAGTACAGTAATAGGACTTCTCCCATTCTTTATCCAAGCTCCATCACCAGACTCATGAGATTATCCCACAACCTTGACAGTTCTGAAAAAAATGAAATGATCCTGCCCCTCTTCTTACTCTAAACATCAGTCCTTGATACTCTCCCAATCATACCTCTCCGAACTGTTTTTACTTTGAATCCTACTTTTTTGCCCACAAATATTATAGTACAGATATAGGATCTATTAATCAGAATGCTGGGGACCTGGGGTTTTCCAGATAAGGGGTCCTTCAGTAATTTAGATTACCATACCGTATGTCTAATAAGATTAATTAGAACATTAAATAAACCCAATAGACTATTGCCACCAATATGGATTCATGCAGCTTAGCTACCAGCAGGTATAAGCAAAGTTTTTATTATTATAGATAAAAAGGAAATAATTTAAAAAAATTAGCATTATTTGTTTATGTTAAAATGACTTCAAATGCCCCTCAGAATGGAGCTTTGCATAGCACCTTGCCATCTACTGTTTGGTGTCTCACAGACTGGCCAAGGATCATCAGCGTTATTCAAATATATTCCAAGACCATGTATATCTGATATCCTGAGATGAGATATTATAAATGAATAATACTAAAATAATTTGCAAAGCAACTACCCAGGATTACAAATTTCTACAATAGTGTTTCTTATTTTTTTGAACATAACAACAACTAAAGCTGTGATTCATCCTCGAGACCCCAGAGTTGCAAAAGAATTTACTCCATATTGCATTTTCTTTACTATTGTCTGTGATCTAAATAAATGCTACTGAATGGGGACCCTTCCTAAACAGTACGGGGACCCAATTTTGGGTTTCAATCTATAGTTAAATGCTGCTGCTCTTCAACATACTGTTGATGTTTGGGGTGGGGGGGTAATTTTTCTGGTAAAAGTCCTATGTTATAAGTTTTGGAATTTAAGTACTACCATGTAACTACAGGTATGGGATCTGTTATCCAGAAAACCCTTTATCCAGAAAGTTCTGAATTACAGAAGGGCCTTCTCCCATAGACTACATTATATCCAAATAATCCAAATTATTAAAAATGATTTCCCTTTTCTCTGTAGTAATAAAACAGTATCTTGTACAGGCATGGGACCCGTTATCCAGAAACCTATTATCCAGAAAGCTCAAATTACAGAAAGGTTTATTGGGTTTATTTAATTTTTACATGATTTTCAAGTAGACTTAATGTACTTGATCCAAATTACAGAAAGATCCGTAATACCCCAGGTCTCGAGCATGGATAACAGGTCCCATATCTGTACTTGATCCAAACTAACATATAATTAACCCATATTGAAAGCAAAACCAGTCTATTCAGTTTTTTTAATGTTTACATGATGGAATCGAGTTTTTAAAATTCGAATTGAATTCGTATTGAATTTGATTCCAGTTTCTGGGTCGATGTAATTCCCCCCAAATTTGAAAAACTTGATTTTTTTAATAAATTTAGATTGGTTGAATTTCAAATTTATGGGAGTTTTTAAAAACTCACATGAATTCGAAATTCCTGTAAAGGACCCTAGATAAAGTAAACCAGTTAATAAACTTTACATTGCAGTTATTGCTGCTGTATCTGGACCTCCCTTTAATATTACAGTGATTCTTGACTATAAAGTCAACATTCTCAGTTCTGAATTTCAATTTAGTTTCTGATTGGACACTTTCAGCACGGCTCACTCTTTCAAAAAAAAAAAAACAAACACAATTTTTTTCATATCATATCTCTTCACACTACACACTTAATCGTATCTGCTCATTACTGAGTGATTGGATTTTGCAGTTTACAACCTGTGACTGGGTACACAAATATTTCATGCATTTGAGTCAGGCTAACTCCATAGAGCGCTTCCAGTTTTGGAAGCGACCAGGAGAGGGAATGATGCACAGTCAAAGGCCCTAAAATATGAAAGTAATGATTCCAGATGAAAAATATAGGAAATCCAAAAAATTCAATTTTAAAGATACAATAATGAATTGCTTGGTCAGTGATAGAGAAAGACAAATGTCTTCAGTGATCACTACAGTATTGTTAAAATATCAGTCCAGGCCTGATTTATTGAAATTTAATGTTCTATGCCGATATCTGTGGTCACTGTAACACAAATATTTCCATCTAACCAATGAATCCTGCTAATTAAATAACCAGAATGAATGCCAAAAACCTGTGGAAAATAAGAAGGACCAGGGGTAGCTGCGATATTAGCTTGGTGTGACATCACTTCCTGCCTGAGTCTCTCCCTACTCACTCATATCTCTGGGCTCAGATTACAGCAGGGAGGGGAGGAGGGAGGGGTGCAGAGGGAGAGAAGAGCAAACTGAGCATGCTCAAGTCTGTGCCCTGGAGGTTTATGCTGAAAACAGGAAGTCCGATTCAGAAGCCCATGTGTACACAAAAGAAGGAAAGAAATGAAGTGTTTCTTTTGACAGAGGACTGGTGGTACTGGTGTATTTATATAGACCTTTCTGATAAAGCTTACTTAATTTTAGCCTTTCCCTCTCCTTTAATTCAACATGTCCCCATCAACATATTAAAGGTTTTATCAAACTGGAAGAAAAATCAACACATCTGAAATACATGACACATTACCATATAACAATCTCAACAGGCAGATCACAACAATCAGGTGACAGTGTGAGGATTAAATCATACATTTTACAGCGGACATTTTAGATACACGTGCTCTACTTGTCCCCCCCTCCCATTTTACCAGTGCAGGGCAACGCAGAATTATATTTTTATTACTTTAAAACCCTTTCACTTTTTGATGTTACTGTTCCTTTAACTGCCTTTTGTAATGTAGGTTGGCTGGTGGCCTTGTGATGTATTTGACAGTGGCAGTGTTCTTCTTACTGTTTTACGGGTATGCTTATATTGATTATTTTCTCTGTTATGTGAAACCCACCATAGGGTCACTTTTCTTGTTCTATTGCTTCTTGGTGCATTAGCTCCACAGGACAGGAGAGGTGGGCTGGTGGCCTTGTGATGTACCTTAAAGTGACAGTGTTATCCTTACTGTTTTACAGATCCCCTTTATAAAATGTTATAAAGTTATTGTAACGCTGCCTCATGTGTTCAAGTCCTGTTGCCTGCTGCCCGAGGGATCCACAGATTGTGCATGAGCAGTGTACTAAATGCATAATATTTTACTGTGCTATGTATGTACGAGGAACAGAAGAAAGATCAATACTCCCTTTGTCACTGAGCCAGTTTATTATGCCATGGTAGCAGGGGAATATTATAGTTTGCGCTCCCATAAATTGTTGAAATTGAAATCTCAAGTCTATTGGAATTGTGACCCCTTTAAAAAGGACCTGGCTTCTACTGCCATTGTTTGTTTAGGATTGCCTTGATACTTATGCATATAGTTGCATATAGTTCACACCTTCTTTTTTGTTTTGTACAAAAAGAAAAGTTTTTTTAGTAGCTATCTCACAAAACCTTCATACACGCATGCCATAGTTGTGGCATGCCTCATTTATTAAGTGCTACTTTCTAATGGTAGTTATCTATTGGTTATTATGAAATCAGAGCAGGAAGCATAACATTGCATAGTTTTCAATTTGGATTCGGATACACCTGATTTTTCCACAGACAAAAGCTTTACACATCTGAAGGGGGTGCCATTAATTTCTGCAAATGTGAGAGTATGAGGTGTGGCAGCTGACAGTTTGTACAGATATCAAACAATTGGCAGACATTTATTTTGTTTTTACAGTTTGCACAGCAAACACAGAAAAAACTTACACATGGATTTACAAAGGAAATGTGTGTGCCAGTTAGCATATGTTACAGGGGCTGAGACAATATTTAGTGAAGCAAAAATGGCTAAAGCAGATTCTGGAGAAAGTAAAATAAATTATTGTTTAAGGAGGGCAATTAAGAGAGGTAGTAAGTTGGGATGACTGGAAAACAAGGAATCATCCAGGGATATGTGATTGGAGCCTGCTATTTTCATTGTCCGTAATAGTTAGCTCTACTATGCCACATAATAATCTTAGGCTTGATAGAGTTCCAGAGTTCTTTCTATTTGCCAAACCCACTTGACTAGGGCACGTCACATGACTAACACAACAATCATCACTGACCCTAACAGCAGCACCTACTGTAAATTACTTGCTAATCTAAAACCAAGCATCACGTTTCACTCAAACAAAAAATGAATTTGCGCATGTGGATAAAGGTGCTGAAGGGGAAGTGATATCGGAAGAATTCAAAATTCAAAAGCCAGCTACCCAATTGGATCTATATGATTCATTTGGAAACTAAGTGTGATAAAATCTACTCACAATGGTGGTCCAGTGGTGCGGCGGGGATGCCATTGTGGTCTCTTAGGGCGTGTGCGCCAGCGTCTCATTCTAATTATTGGCGTGGATGTGCGAGCGTCTGATGCAGACACGCTTTGGCGCGAAAATCTTGGCGAGAAACTGACGCTATAAAAAGCTCAGTGGGGCTTCTAGACTTTGCCCGTGATAGGATCTGTTTCCTGTGGTTCCTGAGCTTAAAGCTATCTGTTATTCTGTCTGATTCCAGTTTTGACCCCTGCCTGGCTAACGACTATTCTGAACTCCTGATTCCTGACCATTGCCTGTTATACGACTACCTCTTCCGCTGAATCCCTTTTGATTGATTACCCAGTTTGACCCTTGCCTGCCTGACTACTCTTGTTTTCTGCCTGCCCCGACCAGGCCTGTTGTGACTACAATTCTTCTTTACGCCTTGTACTGTGACTTTCTGCCCAAAGACTCTTGCCTTACAATTGTGCCACTCTGCTTGTCTAGAACCTCTTGTTTTAAGACCTGGCGGCATCTGAGTAGCTGAGGGCTCCTCCCAAAGCCAAAGGCGGCTGCTACAGGCAGAAGCACAAGCCGAGAGCAGGGTGCTTGGCATCGGCTCTAGATTTAGGGTGCCAACCATTGCATTAAGGCTCTTGAAGCAGGAAATCCCTTCCCTACACTTGATGGGTAACTACATAAATTCTATCCAATCTTCTCAATTTAGAAGCCAAAGAAATATACTTATGGAAAGATCTGACTAGGCCAGCAGAGACTCTGAGACCTAATTCAAACTCTCTGAGACTAATGTTAGGAGAATAATTTCAATTAGAAACCACTTTAATGAGGAACCAGGAACAAAACATATAACTACTTGGGGGCAGGGTTGGAATCTGGCTAAAATCACTGAAAGCCTGAGTCTGATTAAATTCTCCTATTCTTTTAGTAGTGGCCATAGCTACGAGGAAAACTATAGAGAGCTTTCACCAGTTCAGAAGGTCGATTTGATAAGACTCTTAAAGGGAAACTGTATCCCTGAACATTGTAGGTCTCTTTAAAAATATATTACATAAAACAGGCCATATGTAAAACCCTACTTCATATAAATAAACCATATTCAGAAAAATTGACTTTAGTAGAATGTGCCATTGGATAATCATAAATAGAAAATAACTATTAGTACTAAAATAACTATTTTAGTACTAAGGGTCACCCCCTGGCTCTTGCAATTCACTGGGCTCACACACAAACCAAGGTCACTTATAGGGTATGTACATCTATGCTAGGTTACATCAGCCAATGAATGGTTAGAACTCCCACACTTCCTGTTACAGTTAGAGCTGTATTATTTCCTGTCAGGTGATCAGCGAGTGACACATATGGAATCACAAAATGGTGGCTCACTTAAAAAATTGTAAAAGGACAACATATATGAATACGATAAGATTTTTTTAATAGGTCACATATTATGATATAAATGATCTATTGGTTAAGTATTTAGTCTGAAGCTATAGTTTTTCTTTAATACCAAAGGCGATCTTATGGGGTATTACATCTGACAGTTGGAGAATCTTCCTATAGGAAGTGTTAAGGATTAGTGGATAGGCAGACCAATGAACATTTGATAAGGATAACAATTTAGATATTTGGAGAACTACATTTTTGTAGAACTACAACTGAAACCTCTATCCAGCCCTGAGTGCCCTTTGGTTAAATTCTCCTTTTGATCTTACAAACCCTTGATTTTGACTGTTTGGAGAAATAATCCAATATCTTGTAATATTTTGAAGAAATGCCTGGATTTTTGGAACAAGTCAAGTTTGTACAGATCAGGCAGCTAATCTGCAGGGTCTTTGTCGGAAAAACCTGCTTCCTGCTCCATTCAGGTAGGTAGCAGAAGAAGACACTGGGGACAGAATTTGGTTCATATTTATTATTCTAATTAGCTGTGGAGGTGTTCTCCAGGTGCTGTGGGAGCAGAATATCCCATGATTATGGCTAAATAAAATAATAATAATACCTTATGACATGTTATGGTTTGCGGCACTGGTGATAATCACCTATTTTTATGGATTCCCTTTGGATTCAGGCTGTCAGTCAGGTTAGATAGTTTCAAACATGAGGTTTTGAGTGAAAATGGTATCCTATTACTTCCTTTTTAAGTTGTCCCCACTTGATACCTCACATATTTGCAAATTATTTCCTTACAAGATAGTTATACTCATACTAACAGCAATATTCTCGAGAGGTCTTTCAAAATATTTTGTAATACTGAATATATAATTTGTATATAAGACAAGAAAGAGGATGGGTGGAGAAGAATGTGAATATGTCAAACAGAACAACATGTTCTATGTAAATAAATTGTTCAGTCTCTGAAAAACAAAGATGAAATCCAAAAACTGGTTCTATTATAAAAGAACAACTTGTCTTTCAGCATTTATGCTATCTGAAAGATGGAGGGTGGCACAGTCATTTTGAAAGGTGACTGAAATTTAAAAAAGTAGTGTTTATATTGCCTCTGGGATGAGATCTGAGAAGGGAGGAGCTATGCGTTTTGTATTTCACATTCCCATTGACGATGCGCTAAAGGCCTCTAGTCTAAAATGATTCTAATGCTCGGTCAGTGTAGGTCTTTTAAATGTGGATCAGTATCAAAAGAAAAAAAAATTCTTGCTGTCTACTGAAGTATTACTTGTATGTGTATGACATCAGGGGGCAGATTTACTAAGCTCGAGTGAAGGATTAGATTGAAAAAAAAATAGAATTTTGAAGTATTTTTTTAGGTTCTTGGACCATCGAATGGGTCAAATTCGAACGATTCAAAGTAAAAATCGTTCGACTATTCGACCATTCGATAGTCATAGTACTGTCTCTTTAAAAAATACTTTGACTACATACTTCGCCACTTTAAACCTACCGAGGTTCAATGTTAGCCTATGGGGACCTTCCCCAGCACTTTTCTAACATTTTTTTGATCCAATAAAAATCCTTTGATCGATCGCTTAAAATCGTTCGAATAGTTTGATTCGAAGGATTTTATCGTTCGATCTAATGATTTTTACTTCGATCGTTCGATTGAAGCATTTGCGCTAAATCCTTAATTTTATTAACCCTCGAAATTTGACCCTTGATAAATGTGCCCCCAGGTGTATGCTTCTCAGATCTGACCTGGAAATACAATATACATAAATAATATTATACACAGCTTCGCAAAGCACCTGTTAATGACACAACAGAAAATCACCTTTAATCAGTTATCTAAAGCACCTAATCAAATAAATGAGCACATTAAAATGCTTATTTAGAAGCACAAGACCAAATACAAAGCACAATATTGAGTATGCATTGACCCTATTGATGTAGAAAAATCTGAACAGGCAGATTTCACCTGCAGCATTGTGCTCCCCTTAAGCTGTTATTGCTGTTTCAAGATGTTTCTACATGGTTGAGTTTAACCGTGGCCTTGAATTCAGAACTACAGTGTAACACCCTGAATGCAGTTCCTTGTCTTTATGTGCTGTGACCATGAAAAGGTACAGTACTTTTCAATTTGTAACAAGTGCCAATGTGCACATTCAGGCTGGTGTGATTATTTATGTGCATGTGCACCCATTGACTCAAGGGTGCCCTGGAGTTACAAGCAGCCTTGGTCTACTGCTAATTTCACCAAGTAAATTGGACAGTAATACTGTTAATTAACACTGATAGCCACATTCCAGCACAAATACAGCAGGAAAAAGTATGCACTTTAATCAGGGCCAGAACTAGGGTTAGGTACACTTGTCCTCCCACTGCCTGCTCTTCTTTTAGTTTCCCTGGTCTTGCCATTAACAAGCTTGCATGCTATTGCTTCTTCTCGCATTTGCAGGATGGCAAGATGGCCAGTCTGATTGCCTAGTGTGATCAGCCACCTTGGCCTGAACCTTGACTGCAACAATAAACAAAATGAGACAGCATTTAGTCATGGGACCGCAGAGTCACTGAATGTGTAATATAGTAGCTATAAATATATCCATGACAACTTTAAACTAACAGTGTTCTTCAGCTGGATTTTCTTAGTAATTTTCAAAGCAAATGTGAGACAATGTCCTGACTGGGTTTGGCAATTACAGTTTTAAACATGACCTGGAAAAAATCTCCTGCATGTGAGAGCCCTGTCACTAAACCAACAGAAACAAACATTGCAGGCCCATGAAAGTTGCTTTTTAATCTGGGGAAAGGTTATGTTTTGACAGGAGTTTCAGAGAAAAGCAGGTTAGCTAGAGGTAAAGCAAAGCATGTATGTAATATTATTAATAGCTTGTCAATGGAGAAATATGCTGAATGAGCTAAATCATTGTTTAGGTAAGAATTATGAGAATGTCAGGAACTAAATATGGAAGTAATATTTCCAAAATTTCTCTAAGGAAGCAAACCTGACAAAACGTTGTTCTTTGTGTGGCATCTGTCTAAATAAAGAAGAAATTGCATATCAAGAAGTGGTGAGGTGTTGTGAACTTTTTTGGAATATGTTCTCTCCGAAAGCAAAACCACAGGCCATCAGAGCAACTGTAAATTATTGCAAAATGGAGCAGGAATACAGGACTATAAATAAACCTGTAGGAATATAAGGTGAAGAGACATGGACACTCACTGAGAGATATTATAACCTACTTAAAGAACCCTGGAAAAAAAAATATTTGGAGATGTCCATGAAAATAACAGCTGGAGGATATGAACAAATGCAGAACTGAAGGAGCTTTACCAGAAGCCATTGACCGAATGGACATCAAGGCTAGTAGGCTGAGGAGTTTTGGGCATGTTGAGAGAATGGACAACAACCACATTCCAAAAATGGTCCTTTATACCTGTCCAGAAGGTCAACGCTCAGTGAGACGTTCCAGAAAAAATGTGGCTGAACAGAGGTGGCTTGGAGTGTTGAGCTGGAGGCAACTGGTGTTGTCACAAAATAACTGTTCAGTGAACAAAGTCAAGGCCCTTTTGGGGCCAGAAGAAAGAGAAGACTGGTGCCCTGGTGTACGTTGGTAAACTACATTTTCCACCATCCAGAGGTAGTCACTAGGTGATTGTTGTAGTTAATCATCCATTTGAGAGCACACAGGTTGAATAATTCATAACCAAACACAGCTAACAAGCCTGGAAATGTCACCCTTTTTTGGCCATAGTTTATATTAGGAAAAAACATGGATAAATAAAAAATGAATCACACAGAGAATACTGTTTTATTTGAATACAGATAAGAATTTATTGTAGATTTATTTTTAACCCCATTTGTACAAGTTGAACTTTTTCAGTGTAGATTTGACAGCAAACTATGAACGATTCTGTGCAAACATTTTAAGAGTCACCACCAAAGCAATTAAAATTGAGGGTTCTCAAAAATAATGTCACCAGCACCTACTAGCAACGGTAGACGTTATTATTATCATCTTTCTATTCAGGTCATTCTCCTATTCATATTCCAGTCTCTTATTCACATCAATGCATGGTTGCTAGGGTAATTTGGGCCATAGCAACTAAGTTGCTAAAATTGGAGAGTTGCTGAATAAAAAGCGAAATAACTCAAAAACAACAAATGAAAACCAAATACAAATTTTCTCAGAATATCGCTCTCTACATCATACTAAAAGTTAAATCAAAGGGGAACAACCCCTTTAAAGAAATGTCCCTAGCATATGTTATAAAAATTGCCCAAGGTTCAAAGGACTGGTACCAGAAAAGAATGAAAAATAATAGAAATATTTGAATCTATTCTTTAGAGAAAACGAACTGGTTTAACTCATTATTTATATACAATATACACAAGAGACTTCACCCTCGTGCTTTATATAGTCATGGAACTCCTCAGTTACTTATAATTAATATCTTCATATTTTACAATAGGGGATACTTTATTCCCTTTATAAACCTTGCTTAGTGATGTCATCAGTTATAATTGGTGCTTAGTAATGTCATTTCTGTCACATGGCTCACTGAAACGTGTGCATTATAATAAATGATGTACCCCCTATTGTAAAATATGAGGATATTAGAAGCAACCTCAAAGTTCTAAGAACTGTATAAAAGCACTTGGTCTGTGGCCTTGTGCTTTGTATATTTTACAGTAGGGGTTCATTATGCACTATATATATATATATATATATATATATATATATATATATATATATCTATATATATATATACATATATATACAACTATATATTTTTCTGGGTTAGTGGTGTCACAAGATTGCCATAAATCTGTTCTGGCATCTTTAAATAAAGAGTCCGAAATGAATAGTACACTTGGCTGTTTGAAGATCTCTACTACAATAATTTGATTATATTAAGTGATTGGTACTAAACTGGATTAGAACAAGGACAAGACAACTGACATTACACGACACCATGCAGTAAGGCCCTGTTTAAACTATCATTTGACTTTTGTTCACTTATTTTTAATTTTATGTATTAAAATACAAAACTTGGCAACAGTTACATTAAATTTGGAGCATTTAGGTATTGATCACTCCAGTTGTCCACTGAGATAAACTAATAAAAAAGGTGATTGTGAAAGCAAGGATTAAAATGGACAATAACTCCTCCTAGCTGCCAAAAACAATTAGCTGTTTATTGTTGGGGA
Organism: Xenopus laevis; assembly: GCF_017654675.1. Taxonomy (NCBI): domain Eukaryota; kingdom Metazoa; phylum Chordata; class Amphibia; order Anura; family Pipidae; genus Xenopus; species Xenopus laevis. Next base: position 149,411,609 of record NC_054373.1, read on the forward strand.
AATGTTTTGATAAATATCCCTGTCTTCGTCACATGGGAGCTGTCTGAAGTGTACTATAGTTTCTACCACTACGTGTATTATCCATGTGATGGTGACTAGTCAGTGACTCACAAGAGTGCATTGTTGGGTTATCTTACCACTTTCTATATTCGTCTTGTTTTTGTTTTGTTTTTTTGGATGCTATGCAACAAGTCACTGTAACCCCAGGAGCCATTCATCTAGTAGCCCTAATTCCTGGCCTAAGCAGTAGTCGGTTGACTGCAGTGTTTGTACCCAAACGAAAGGTGACCTCATAGCTGGACACTGTGTAATGTGTAACCATACAGAATTTATATGTTTCCAATGATGTTATTTATCTAGTACATTTGTGTACTATAACATCAACTGCAGAGCCTTGAAGCCACTTACAACTAGACTTTGGAAGGTAATTACAAATAGTATTATAAGGTAAGGAGGAAGCTGCCCGGTCTTCTGCTCTCTGCTTAGACTTCATCTCTTCTGACCTGCCAGATTCTAAATCTAACCACTATTTTAGATCCAGGAGTCCAGAAGGTCAGAAGGAAGCATTGAGTGTATGTGGAATTTGATGATAGCCATTACAAATTGCATTGTTTATATTATTTATATTTTTAAATTTGTCATAATAGAACTATGTGTTGTGCTGTGTAAGTTTAGAGGCTGAAAACATGTTGATTATAAAGTAATCATTTTTATGAACTGAATTTTAATTACATGTACATCCTACCTACAACATCAAAATTCTGGTGATTAAGCCCTAAAGCAATTCTTACTTATGTGCTCATCACATGAGAATTTCCCTGCCTACTACAACTTGCCTTAATTCCATCACTCACTATACTTTCATAACTTAGGAGCACAAACAAAATACTAACTGTATAGACTTTAGCTTTACAAGATATTACTACAAAGGATTCCTACTAGAGTTTCCCATAACAATTGCTGCATGCCATGCCATGTAATTCCTTGGAACTATTTAAGTCACTCCATTGTTCACTTTTATGTTTTCTAATATCTTTCCATAGACTTTTCTTTGATTTATATTAACTTCAACACTAGAAGCACTACAGGTACTGGATCCCTTATCTGGAAAATCGTTATCCAGAAAGCTCCTTATTATGGAAAGGCCATCTCCCATATGGGCAGATTTACTAAAGGGTGAAATGGGCTTTTTTAGGGAACCTTCACCAAAATGACAATTCCTAGGGACATCTCTAAATTACTAAAAGGCAAAGCAAACAAAGAAAGCTCAGTGCAAGAGAAGTTTTACACCATTTCGCAAGACGAATTTTCACTAGAGCAAACGATTGTTATTCTGTTAATTTAGTGAGAACTTTCCAATACATTACCCTTTTCGCTAGAGTCTGTGTTGCCAGGTTCTACCTCGTGTATTTACAGTATAAGATGAAGCTACATCCACAACATTATTATGTAAGTGACATCATATCCTGTATTCCAAAAAAGTCATAAAAAAAGACAGAACACTGGTGTTTTTGTCGTATTTTAATGTGGGATTATGTTTATACTGTTGTAACTGTTAAATATTTTTTTAAACCATTTGAATCTCACACCACATTTTTTTTGGGTAGGCTCATGTCTAGGATAATAGAAGATCTCTTTTGTCTTTATTTTGCGTCCATGGACGTTTTTCATAAAAAGTGGCCACTTCCAGCAATCTCACCAGCAATCACTAATAAAGACATATTTATGACCTTCATGTACCTACCATATTTAAATTGACATAAGCGTAAGTATGTTAACAAGTTTCACTAGAAAGAAAGTAACACTAGAGAAAAATTCACTAAGAAACATTCGTTCTGACAAAGTAAAGTTGCCCCATAGACTCCATTTTAAGCAAGTAATACAAATTTTTCAAAAATTATAGCTATTTCTCTGTAATAACTAATAATAAAACAGTAGCTTGTACTTGATGGTAACTAAGCTGCATGAATCCATATTGGTGGAAATACAATCCTATTAGGTTTATTTAATCTATAAATGATTTTTAGCAGAATTAAGGAATGGTGATCCGATTTACAGAAAAAAAACCCTTATCCGGAAATCCCCAGGTCCCAATCATTCCGGATAATAGACTCTTTACATGTATACTCTACCCTTCTTGGTAGGCTTCGGTTTAACAGCACTGTTTCTCTTTTGTGCATTGACACTACTAATACTACAGTCTCCGTATTGTATAACCCACACAAACAGATTTCACATAGCAGCACTTACATTGGAAGTACATTAACAAGCAATGAAGCAGAAAACTTACTGTCCCGTTGTCTGCTAATCAGTTACCAAAGTCACAAGTCTACATATATGTCTGAGTGTCCTGGATAGTAAGCACAATTAATGTGATGCTGTGGCTCTGTATGAACACGATCCAAGGTCTCTCTTGGTCTCCATTTGTTTTGTACACAAAAATATTTTTGCAAAACTGTTCTCTTGCACCTGACTATTCAGGTGCAAGAGAGAGAGAGAGAGAGAGAGAGAGAGAGAGAGAGAGAGAGAGAGAGAGAGAGAGAGAGATATCACCAGAAATAAAGTATTTTTCAATGATTCTTTATTTTTATTAGTATCCATTTTTCAAATATTGAAGTTTAAAGTTTAATTTTTCACCTTCACTTGGAGGGGGGGGACCCTTCGGCTCCTGCACAAAATCATTGCGACCTAGCACTGCCGGCATCTAGATTTATAGACTTGCGTTCGCCCTGCCTGTTTTGTGATGTCACTGTGGGGCGTGATCTTTAAATAGAGAGGCAATAGAAGGCCGGGCCAGGTGCGAGTTGGGAGGGGCAGGTTAGGGTAGGGTGCACACCACTAGGGGTCACGGACTTTGTATACTCTTCTAGAATAATTTATTAGCTGATACATTGCTTATCTTTGTCCCTGCTGGGTTTCATTACAGGCAGCTGTTAGAATTAATACAATAGTTGCTAATACTGCAGAGATGCTGCTGAGAAATGTATAAACTAAGGGGCAGATTCACTAAGGGTCGAATTTCGAAGTAAAAAATACTTCGAAATTCGACCCTCGAATTGAAATCCTTCGACTTCGAATATTGAAGTCGAAGGATTTAGCGCTAAACGTTCGTTCGATCGATCGAAGGATTTTTCGTTCGATCGAACGATTAAATCCTTCGAATCGAACGATTCGAAGGATTTTAATCCTTCGATCGAAGGAAAATCCTTCGATCAAAAAAAGGTTAGCAAACCTATGGGGACCTTCCCCATAGGCTAACATTGACTTCGGTAGGTTTTATCTGCCGAAGTAGGGGGTCGAAGTTTTTTTTAAAGGGAAAGTACTTCGACTATTGAATGGTCGAATAGTCGAACGATTTTTCGTTCGATTCGTTCGATTTCGTTCGTATTCGAACGAATTTAACCAATTCGATGGTCGAAGTACCCAAAAAATACTTCGAAATTCGAATTTTTTTCATTCGAATCCTTCACTCGAGCTTAGTGAATCGGCCCCTAAATGTAGCAAATTCTATCCGAATCTGCACCTGATTTACTGAGCTGCCAGACTCAAACAGCAGAACTTCAATTTTGGAAAAACAGTAAAAAAAAAAAAAAAAAAGATGGAAAGCAATTGAAAAAGTCTCGAAAACCAGGAATATTTTGAAATAAATAAGAATTAGTTTATATGATGTTCTGCTCATCAATGTCTCTTTAGTGGCATTTAGATTATGCAAGCCCTAAGTAAATAAAACTTTACCTGGAGTCTGTTTGTAATACTTTATCCGCCATTAGGTCAGAAATCCACATCAAAGGATTTATATCAAATGATCAGCATATAACAGTTGTTTCCAAGGGGCAGATTCACTAATGAGCGAATTTTTGCCAGCATCAGCTTTGCAACCCGTGCCCTCATAGCGCAAATGTGCTACGAATACAATAATTCACTAAAATGCAAAGTTTTGTCCCGGGCATCGAACACTGGCAACTTTTCGCTAGTGTTATTCGGCTGTGTGAGCATTTCATAGCAAAGATGTGCTAGCGTTCATTTGTGCCTAGTGAAAATTCACAAGTGATCTTGTGATTAGGTCAATTTTCATATGGCGGGTAATTTAAAGTTGTATGGACTTCTTTATTATAAATGTTGGTGCAAATGCTTGAAGTTACCACTTTTTCAAATACATGTCCAGAGAACCTTAATAAAGACAAGAGAGTTAATATAATGCTCTACACATGAGCCCATTGAAAATGAATGTTCCATATGGTATGAAATGTCTAGAGAAAAACGGTTACCCCAAAAAAGTTAAAGTCAGCCAAAAAAAGTTTGGACTTTTGCAGGCAATTCTGCTTCAAAAAAATGAAAAGTCGCCAGTGTTTTTTGAATTTTAATGCATTTTCGGCACACAGGATATGATGTGACAGAAGATTGAGGAAGATCTAGCTTCTTTTTAGCACTTTGTCTGGTCAACTCTTGCGAAAGAGGTATGGTTCAGTAAAATCCACACTTTACTGAATTTGCGGAGTAACGATCGTTCGCCAGATTGAAAAGTCGCCTGATGATAGAGTGCAAATGAACGATAGCGACGTTCCCATTCGCTAGCAATTTGGCCCTTTAGTGAATCTGCCCCCAAGTGTCTAATATTTTGGCTAGACAGATTTATTATCATGAAAGCACAGCTTTGGACACATGTGAGGTACAGTTATTGATTTTCAGTTTTGAAAAGTCATTGCTATTCTAACAACTGGGGCCAAAAGTCCTACAAATAGAAGACTACACATCCAAATGTAAAACTGTCAGAGTTCATTAAAAGAGGGACCAAACACTCGCTGCCTGTAGAATTTCTGAATTGAGCCCATTTTAATTTAAAGGAGTGGTTCACCTTAGGGGCAGATGTATCAAGGGTCGAATATCGAGGGTTAATTAACCCTCGATATTCGACTGCCGAATTAAAATCGTTTGACTTCGAATATCGAAGTCGAAGGATTTTGCGCAATTCGTTTGATCGAACGATCGAAGGAATAATCGTTCGATTTCAATCCATCGATCGAACGATTATCCTTCGATCAGAAAATCGTTAGCAAGCCTATGGGGACTTTCCCCATAGGCTAACATTGGCCTCGGTAGGTTTTAGGTGGCGAACTAGGGGGTTGAAGAAATTTTTAAATGAGACAGTACTTCGATTATCGAATGGTCGAATATTCGAACGATTTTTAGTTCGAATCGTTCGATTTGAAGGTCGTAGTCGAAGGTCGAAGTAGCCAATTCGAAGTAGAAGTAGCCAAAAAAAACATTCGAAAATCTAATTTTTTTTCGTCTATTTTCCTCTATTCCGTCACTCGAACTAAGTAAATGTGCCCCCATTTTGGTATGTTATAAAAAGGCTCATTTTTTTATAGTTTATTTGCCTTTGAAATAGTGGTCACTGACCCCATCTAAAATAATGCTCTGTATTGCTACCGATGTATTGTTATTGCTACATATTATTACTCATATTTCTAGTCAGAGCCTCTCCTATTCATATTACAGTCTTAAATGCAGATCAGTGCATGGTTGCTAGAGTAATTTGGACCCTAGCGAAAACACAACTAAAACACAACTAATAAAACCAATTTGCATTGAAAACCAGTGCAAATTGTCTCAGAATATCACTCTCTACATCATACTAAGGGGGAAATTTACTAAAGGGCGAAGGGGCTAACGCCGGCGAAAATTTTGCTAAGGCCACCTCAGACCAGGCGAAGTGCAATAGAGTAGATAGGAGTTCCTCAAAAAAAGTTGAAAATTTCCCAAAAAACGCTGGCGTCTTTTCCTTTTTACAGGGTGATAGGCTGAAAAAGATCGAAAACATTTTTTGGGGTGCCCTTCTTCGTGAATTATCATTGTCCAGGCGAATTTACGCCTGACGAAGAGTTGCGATGTGCGCAAAGCCAGCGCTGGCGAATTTTGCGTCGGTTAGTGATTTTGCTCCTCAAAGGTGAACAAGCTAATATCAGGAATCAAATAATAACAAATGTGGCATACATTAATGGGGCGAAAACAATTACCAAAATGCAGCAGAGCTAAAAAAAAACGAAATACAGAAATCAAAGAAAAAGCATGGACACAAATAAATTAAATCTTTTCTGCAGACAAATGTTTTCAAGTACTCTAGAACTCAGTAACAAATTTAAAAAAAAAACATTTATATAATTTATTACAAATGTGGTAAAAAAAATGATTTGAAATTGTGAAATGACAAATCATGCCAGTAAATTAATGTATGATTATATTTCACACACAAAGAAAGACAGAGCAAAGAATGAATCTTTTGCAACAGTATATTCAGAATCACGTTATATTTTACCATTTGCATAATAATTGGGGAATGCTGAGAGTCATGTTACATTACTTTTTCTCTGTGTAAATTGTAATATTATGAGAAATTTCACAACAATTATTAATAAATTACTTTAACAACCACTGATAAGGGAGGAGAACCCGTACCCTTAAAATGAATATCCAGCAATCACAATATAATGTATGAAAGAAAAAGGAGGACTCGTCACTTAAAAATGTAAAAAAACTGTTCTTATTAAATATAACATTTAGGGGGTTATTTACTAAAATCTGAATTGATCTCATAATATTAATAAAAAAAAAAAAGCTCGACTAAACACCCATGCCTGATTTTAGCCTATTTATTAATAAAAAACTTAATTGGATCATCAAAAACCTCAATAAAATCATGCGAAAACTGGAATGGTACAAATGTTTTGGGCTTTTTCCCGAATCGCTAGATTTTTTTTCCCAAAAACTCCCGGAAAAATGTGGGATTTTCAGGCTAAAACCAGAGCAGACCACGATAACTTCAAATTGGGATAGGTGCCTCTCCCATTGACTTATACAGGACCTCAACAGGTCTAACATGGCAGATTTTCAAAATCTGGCTTTTTGCAGCATCGGGGTATAATAAATCTCAAAAAAATGAAGTTTTTTTTTACTCTAAAATTTAGAGATTTGTGAGATTTCACAACTTGACCTTTAATAAATAACCCCCTTATTGTTCCATGTAAAAATACCGTTTTCAATTAAAAGCAAGTAGAATCAACAAAAATATAAGGGATATTAATATGAAGTTGGCCCTCTCTTTGCTGCTAAAACAGCCTTTACCCTCTACACTTCTTCAGTGTGGGGTCAAAATAAAAATAAAGCAAAGTTATAGACTCATGTGTTTTAGAGTAATAGTTGGACTATACGAAGCACTGGTTAGGCTTCATCTTGAATAAGCAATGCAGTTTTGGTTTCCAGTCCTGAAGAAGAGGAGCTTATGGGGGGATATGATATCTATGTATAAAGAGAACCATTTAATAAACTTGCCCCACCCTACATCTCTGAACTCCTCTATATACTCACCCAACCACTTACTTTGCTCCTCTACTGACCTGCTACTCAACTCTTCTCTCATTACCTCCTCACATGCTCGCATTCAAGACTTTCTGCTTTCAAAAGATCACAAAAGAACACATTTATTTAGAGAAGCCTACCCTTATTCAGTTTAGCTACCAAATGAAATACCATATGCTACACCACTTATCTTGCTTATTTCTGTTGTGGCCACTCCCACACCTTGTGTCTCATTCCCTTTCCCTTTGGATTGTAAGCTCTTTGGCACAGGACCTTCACCTGTTGTATCAGTTACAGACCAAAGACATTTTGGTCTATTGATTCCATGTGATGCACTTTAGCACTTACACATTATTAGATCAAAAATCACAAGGTATCACTTTGATATCTAATTCATAAGAAATGGAATCTTGAATAAGAGATTCCATAACTTATAACAGGAAACAGGGATAATCTGTGAATGATTTACTAGTTTGTCATTCTATGTTCACAAATATCTTCACTAATACTGTGTGTGTGTGGTCTTACATTTGGTTTTTGGAATGTTCACACAGAATGTACAGACATTTAAAAAAATGTAATTTTTCTCTCCACGCTGCCATTTTATTCTTCTCATGTTAAATGCACTACAATCTCAGTTAATGCATTTGTTTTCTTCAAAATATTGAACAATGAACTGGAAATATCACCATAATTATGAACAAGTGCTGTCACTTACACTGCTATGTATGATGTTTAATAGCACAGTGGGCAGGGTTGAGAGTCCATTTCTGTTTCTCCATCTGCTCGCCCTTCTAATATTCTTATGTTGGCAATTATCTCATACACAACAATCAAACAACAAATGGTGCAGTCCCATGCTAGTTATTTCTTAGTCAAACAATCTTCCCAGGCATCATTAAAAAGTTGCTTTAAGAAAATAATTCATCCAACATTATTCTGAATGTTCTAATTTCTACATTTCTAGATACTGCCAAAAAGCAAAATATTTTTCAATGTGCTCAGAGAGTAATTAAAAATATTATACAACAGACCCTAAAAATACACATTTTTTGTTACTATTGGTTTGGTAATGTCATTTTATTGTTGCTTGTGACACATTTTGTGCGGTAAAGCTCTAGTCTCCCTTTTAAAGGAGTGGCTCATCTTTAACTTAACTTTTAGTACATTATAGAATGGCTAATTCTAAGCAACATTTCACTTTGTCTTGTGTTTTTGGTTTTTGAATTATTTGCCTTCTTCTTCTGACTCTTTAAAGCTTTCAAATGGGGGTCACTGACCCCATCTAAAAACAAATGCTCTGTAAGGCTACAGATTTATTGTTATTGCTACTTTTTATTACTCGACTTTCTTTTCAGGCCTCTCCTATTCATATTCCAGTTTCTTATTCATATTGATGCATGGCTGTAAGTGTAATATGGACCCTAGCAAACCAGAGTACTGAAATTGCAGACTGAAGAGCTGCTGATTAAAAAAGCTAAATAACTCAAACACCACAAAGAATAGAAAAAAGTAAACAACAGATTGGTACATTTCTAAAAGAGCTAAATAAAACTTGGAAAAGAATTTATAATGGAGTTCACTGCGTTGCCATGCCAAGCTCATAACAGAAGATATTAAGGGGCAAATTTATTAAAATTCAAGGTTGTGTTTTTTCTGCAAGTCTTTTTTAAATTCAGGTTTTGCTAACACAAATAAATCAAGATTTATCAGAAGTCATTGTAGAAGTCAATGGGAGGTGTATTTTCATCACTTAAGGAATTTGAATTTTTGATATTTTTAAAACAGTCATATTTTTACAGACTGATTATGGAACAATGAGCTTTTAAAACTGAAATTTGGGCTCTTACATTTACCAGGAACAGCTTTTTGTTGCCTTTGGTAACTTGTAGGGCACTGCCATGTGTAAGTATCCATATTTGGATGTAAAACTGTCAGTAATGTACAAATTCCACTGTGCTACCCTCACAGCTCTGTATGTATTACTCCTTACAATCTAGAACTCTGTATGGATTCCAGAAGGCATACCTAGCAACCATATACTGATTACAACCTGCTCCCCTATCAGTCCTGTTAATGAATAGATTTCACTGTACTCCCTAGCAGCCCTGTACAGATTAAATCAGCCTCCTATAGCAGCCCTGTATGGATTCCACAGGGCACTGTAAATAAAGTTATTCTGTTTGTTGCAGGTTCCATGCATGCATTGTACTTGTATAATGCTTAAAGGGCAAGAAAATACATACAATTGCTGTGTAGTGTGTACAGTTTCCACCTTTCTAAAGGAGATGTGATACCCCTAACATTTTTTGGGCGTTATTGCGCTCATATTTCTTAAATTTGTTTTAAACTTATTTTGAACGGATTGGTTTGGTCCGGTAGAGGTTTTGTAGGGGTGGCATTTTGATGTCCCACTGCTCAAGCTCTATTCTATTTTCCTTCTCTCAACATACCTCTTATTTACTCCAATGTTTTTCAGGCTAAGTTAGTTCTTCACAGCTTAGGGCAAGCTTAATCATACAAGACCACAGTCACGGTTACCCTGCCTTCTCCAGCTTTGTGGTGTCCCAGGGATAGTAATCATTAGCAGTTTTGGGACAACTCCACCACCTTTTCCTTCTTTTCCCTTCATGAACTTGAGCATGTGGCCTTATTAATTTGGGAATCTGCGTTTATTATTAATTACTGCACTGCACTTTAAATTGAAGTCAAATATTTATTGCACAGCACATTATTTACAGACCTCATCAATTGATTAATTCTTAGATTAACTGGTTTGACTGCACTATAGGTTCATAATTAAGTTACCTTAAAGATGTGGTGGTTGCTTTTTAACTAGAATTTTGAATTCTCTCAAGGGGGCAGATTTACTAAGGGCAAAGTGACTAACGTTAGCGAAAATACGCCAGCGTGACGTCATTTCATTATTTCGCCAATTTATTTACGGACGCAGGCTTAACTTCGCTAGCGAAGGAGATAGACTCTAGTGGTAATTCACTCTCTTACGCCTGGCGAAGTTGCGCTCTGGCGAAGGGACGTAACAAAGCAAATTCAATAAGATGCGGATTTTACTGAACGTTAACTCTTGCGCCAGACTTGCCTTCGCCACCTCAGACCAGACGAAGTGCAATAGAGTAGATAGGACTACCTCAAAAAAACGCTTATGTAGTGTAATGTATTGGCTGCAACATATACGTCTATTGAACTTTCCTGCCATATACAAATCAGGCAACGCTAGCTCAACTTCACTTCGCTTGCTGCAGTAACGCTAGCGCAACTTCACCGGTGTTCGGCACCCTGGACGCAATTTCGGATTTTAGTGAATTAGCGTTGTAATGGTGAATCTATGTCTGGCGAAGTGTTGCGATGTGAGCGAAGCTGACGCTAGCGCAAATTCGGCACTTAGTGAATCTGCCCCAAGGAATGAACTGATATTACTGCATTTGCACTTTAGTTATTGATTTATTTTATCACAAGCACTTGCACTATGAATATCAAGAAGGCGGACCAATTAGTGTCACAGTAATTATTTAATTTCCCAAATAAGGTCTCTTTGAATTAGAGGAGAAAGAGGTGTGAATTGTCTCCTTTTGCAATAGTTAAAGCAGGGTAAATTTAATTTCTCTGTAAATTACCCCTACTCCCTTACCTACAACAAAAGGAGCTGGTGCCCATGGGTGACACATATCTAACTAAAAGGGAAGAAAAATGAATCAAGCACTTAATGGTGCCTAAAGCAAATGTGTGGGTGAGTGCTTTGGTGGTTAGGATGGGAGTGCTATATGAATCACCTTTTCTCTGTGGTTGTGGGCACATGTTCATCTCATCTTCATACTTGTTTTGTGACTTCCTCTGACATGATCAGCTTATAAAATTCAACATTCCAATCGTAATGCAAAAATGTATGAAATTTTCATTGCTGCCATCTCTCTTGCTACAGATTTGGTCCCCTCAAGGAAGGATTTTTTTACGGAAAAAAAATGTAAAGAAGACAGTAGGAAGAATACTGTATAATATAGAAAACTTTTGCATAGGTATAGTAAATTTGATTTCCTCCGCACTTACAGAATGTGAACACCACGGATGTACAGGACCGGATCTGGAACTCAGTCAAAGCACTTTTTGTGTGTTGTGACACATGACGTTAAAGCTCAGAACATAACTATTCTTCATCACATATTATGTTATTTCTTATGTATCTCAAATTGATTATGCAAATTATGCACAATAATTATAAAAAAATTATGAATTTGGTGCATCCCCAGATCACGCTGAGGATCTCACAGGCTTTTATTGAAGTAAATAGCTGCGAAACCATTGAGTGAAGCAGTAAATGTAAATGGCTCACTGTGAGTGGCAATATAGTTAATAAGCTATTGTGTTTTATTGTAATGCAGCTTAAAGCAAAGTCCTCTCAAGCTGACATCTTCTAGATGTTTCTTCTAATGGAATTACAGCAATTTAGTTAATGGTTTAATGAGTTCTTGAACTTTAAGATATTTCTTTGAGAATGTCTCTAGGGTAGAGATAACTTATTAACAAAGTCTGGTCCCCATATTATGAAAGTAAATGCCAATAGGCATGATCTATTATAATTCATTTTGTATCTAATACAAAGGTTTTTTGACTATTCACAGTAAAAAATGTTTTTACACCCCCGCCCCACTATAGTATATAGTTACAAATACTGTATATTAGCACATAGCCATTGTCATAGCCACGCCAGTGTTTTATTTTAGTAAATAAGCAGTTTGGTCACTATTCACTGTGACTAAGCTGTGTATTTATTTCCTATGAGCAAAGCCAACATGGTCGTAAGGAATATAAACTGGGGCTTATTTATTCACAAACGGTTGTATTATTCATATATATATATATATATATATATATATATATTTCCTGAACACTGAAATATTGCACTGCTGTGCCCATCTTTCCATTTTTACAAATTTGCATTGCGCAAAAATATTCGCAACTGGCAGATGAGGCAAATAAGACAGGTGTTTGAGTAAGTGCGGCCACTGTGCGAAGTTATTGTGAGCAAAGATCGTGTTGACAGTAATTTAAATTCACAATTTGCAAAACTGTGTTGCCAATATTTTCTCCGCTACCAAATTCATGGCGTAACTCAAATACAGAGTGTGAGCGTGAATATTCGTAATTATGTCATAATTGTGCATTAAGGAGCCTATTTTTACACAGCATGATAAATACTAAATACACCACTCCTAACCAGCTTTATACATATAACCATGCACAGGGCACATACAGAATGTTCACTGTGTAAACATCGCACTCTGCAATGCGCAAAGTTTATAAATGAACCCCGATGTGACTTGGGGGGTTTTTATACTACAACAACAGTTTATCACAGTCGCCCAAACTCCCATCCACGAATTAAACTCATTTATTAATAATTTAAATCTCGAAAAAGTTAGAGAGAAATAAAGTCGTAACTAAATGGTCGTACGATTGACGCTGCAAAAACTCGACTTGATTGAATTATTGTTGTGAAAACGTGACCTTATTGGATTATTGGATGAAAACCCAGATTTTATCAGATTTTCCAGGGCAGATTACGATGTCAAGAAACAACTTCAGGGACATCTGCCATTGACTTCTACATGACCTCAACAGATTTGAGATGGCGTATTTTCAGAATCGGATTTTTAGCAGTTTTGGAGTATAATAAAATCTCTAAAAATTTAATTCGAGTTTTCCCCTTTTTAAACTTGACCAAAAAAATTTGAGGTTTAATAAATTGGCCCTTTAATGTGCAAGAGGAACATTGGAACATCCTGACAGTCATGCATCTATCTGGGTGGCCAAAGATTGCCCAGCACCACAAACTTTATGCTACTGGCAATTGTGGCTTATGCATGCTATGTTGAGTTACCAATCATTTCTGCACATCTCGATCATTATACAATTGTTTAAAGTAACCTGTTTAAGGGCAACTGTTTAAGGGCATAGCTAAAGAACCAAACGAGTCCAATAGCCCGCTGTCATTCGTCACCGCCGATCCCTCCCTTTTATTCACTCAAATTTTCATCATTGGGTCTGGAGCAATGGGGATTGGCACACGGGAGATTTAAAAAACTATCGTATCTCCTGCTCATCCCCTGTGTTTCTGAACCAATGTGGGTGTGGTTGGGCAGCATGCCGTCCCCTTAAATTCTGCTGCCCTAGGCCTTTCCACAAATCTGGGCCTGGGCCCAAATTTACTTTACACACGTACAATAATCCCCTCAATTATTTATATCACTAAAATATATTTTTTTATTTTTTTCAGGGTCTTTAATCTACACTATAAACAAGATTCTTTTGTAAAGAGGGATACCATGAAATTATTCCACTAAATATATTTCCCTGTAGTCAACATGGTTTTTTTGGAAAATGTTTGTTTACTTTGCCTTTTAAAGAAAACTAGAGACATATTTCTTTCACTAAGACAGTTTCCTTATTCATCATATTTGTCCCTGATCTTGGTACTCCTATATTATATTATATGTTTGCTACGAGGGGCTGTACTTTACCAAAACGTAACTAAACGTCGACATTTTTAGGTCGTGCTTTTTGTCTCCAAAAATCCAAAAAAGTTGCAGAAAAAAAACTTACTTTTCCAGGATTTAAGAGATGACCAAACCGCAAATTCCGAATCTGAAAATAGTCCAACTAAAACCTGTCGAAATATTGTAGAATTCAATATTGTAGCCAATGGCAGATGTCCCTTTTACAACTGGAAGATCTTTCTGTCATTCGCAACAGACAATACTAAAAAGTTAAGGTTATCATGCGACTAATCGAAAAAGTTGTGGTTTCCTCAACTTTTCTGTGACTTTTTCCCACTTGTGTTTTTCAGTTTGGCTCTTTTGATAAAATGACTGGCTTTCGTGGAAATTATTTAGTAAATCCCTCCCCCCCAAGTTATATCACATTTATTGGGTATCACACAGCGTTGGACTGGAAGGTCCAAGACCCACTGGGGCTTCCGACACAGGCTCCCCCTTTTTCTTAATTCTGCTTGGTACAGGCATGCTCAAAAGAGAGATCAATTCTATGCTTTATTTATAAAAGCCATGAGCAAACTCAGGGCATTTCATGAGTCTTTTCTTTATCCATTTTCACTCCTTTAAAACACAAAGATATCAGACTATGCTCCTCTCTACAGGGATGTTAAAACCCCATGCTTAAGCATACATAAAAAAATAATTAAAGCCACATGACTGCTGCCCCATGCAAAATGTGGCATCAAAATATCCCGAATTTCCCCCAAAAATTAAAAGTCCAATGGCTGCTAATTTTTACACAATTCCCAAATGAGAACATACACATGGAACATGCATGAAAATCCCTGCATGTGCTGTAGCGATGTGTTTCGGTTTCATGTCCGACAACAGATGGTACAACCTAGCACAAGACCTGAATTTAAAAAAATGATGATGTGCAGCAAGTCTGAGACCTGAGGACAGGTTAAAGAGAAATTACTGAAGCTGCTGGTGAATGTCCATTTTCTTAGGAGCAGAGCCAAATGTGATTAAATAGTAATTCATCAGGTAACCTTGCCCTGACATCAGGATTCCCTGAGTGATTCAGCACAAACAATTGCTGTGCCAGAATATGTTTAAAGGAAGCACAGGATACTTCAACCTTTATACTGTAACAAGGGGAAAAGAGATTATTTGTCTGCATGCCAACGCGTCCCACCAAAATGGAGAGCTTTAAAAGGACACAGACAATTTATCTGCACCAGTCTTTCATTAGATTTGTTCAGAGGTACACGAAGTACAATAAAGCAAAAAAACTGATTGGCTGCCATGAATTATTTTACTAGTGCAAATGTGCCCTTTGTTAGTAGGTGAGGTATGTGTATATTCAGGATCATTTGTGATGCCAATTTTAAAGCTTTTATACAGTATATCATTTTAATAAACCAGTGTATTAATGTTTGCTCATGTTCTAACTGTAATAAGACTCATAGTGGGAGTGTTCACCCTGGGGAAGAGGCCATGTGGGCCTTCATCACATAATGTGAAGTGAAGCTTATTGAGGGAGTACTGTGTGGATTTTGGTCCCTGAGTTATTACAATATTATTATTATTATTATTATTATTATTATTATTATTATTATTATTATTATTATTATTATTATATTAACATTGACCAGCTACCAAGTAGATTCAAGAGTACACAAGAAATTATGAACTGGCACCAGACCACTGAACATGTTTAATACTCACCAGCGGCAGATGCAATATATAATTGAGTATTCTGAAACAGGGTAACAAGACATACAGTATTTAAATAGAGGAACATACCAGCAGGAAAAGAGTTTCTCCAAGTTCCGTGACATCTGTCTATTAGCAAGCAGTCTATGCTCAGAACATAGCCTCTAATGAATTATGCAGCATGCTGCTCAGTATAGGGGGAATTGGAACCCCTCCAAATTATATATAATCCAAACAGCAGAGCAAATGAATGTGGAAGAGAACTGCATTTGTTGTGCTATCATTTAACATAGAATTTGGGATTGGACTCTTTCAATGCTGATGGACTGATCTCCTATATAATTAAATAAAAAATGTGTACCGTTTTTATAAGAAACCTGACTGTATGCAGTGAAATTCTCACTTCATTTACTGCTGTGGATAGGAAGTGTCAGATGGTCCCTAACTGCTGAGCAGGGAAACAATCATACTTATGAACAGCAGGGGGAGCCCCCGCCTTACTTCCCAGCCATGCAGAACTCAAGCAGCTTTGTTTATGACGATCCCTAAGCAGCCCAGACCACACTGAGCATGTGCACAGTCTTAGTCTTGCAAAGATGTTTAACAAAGTTACAAGATGGTGACCCCCTGTAGCCAACTTTGAAAGCATAAATTATTTGTTTGATTAGGCTTGTGGTGCAGTAAGTTCATGTTTATATTTAGTATACAAAATACAGCATTTCTAGCCGTATTCTATTTTAGACTTTACATGCCCTTTACGAATGTGGCCCATTTACTAACATTTGGAAAACTCTAAGGAGCCTTTATTAAACCTCACATTTTTTTGGATACGTTTTTAAAGGGGAAAACTCAAATTTTTAGACAAAAAGCAAACTCACGTTTTTAGAGATCCAAAATGCTAAAAATCCAAAATGGCAGATCTACCTGAAGATGTTTCTTGACATCGTTATCTGCGCTGGTTTGCATACAATAATCCAATAAATCCGAGTTGTTTCAGTGACAATTCGATAAAGTCACATTTTCAGAGTGTCGTTTCAGGATTCAATTCAATTGTCGCACAATTTTGTTGCAATGTTTTTTCGCATCGACATCACAAATGTGAGAAAAGTCAAGTTTTAGTCAAGTATAATGCAAAAAATATTTAATGAAACTCCAGAGCAAGTGAAAGGTTCGCAATGCGCAATAAAAGCCTAATAAAGAATATTACATTGTGACATGTGAATTTTTATTGGCAAAGTTTTGCTCTTTGTGAATTTTATTATATTCTCTAAAACCAGGAACACCATGAAAGTTATTAAAAGATCAAAACGGAAAAAGTGCCGAACAATCTGACAAAAAATACAAATATCTCTAGAACCTCAAAAATTGTAGGTTTTTTGGACAATAACAAGCAATAAAAAAATCCGAAAATCTCTAAAAGTCTGAATAGCAAAAAATAAGTGTAATAAGATCAGTATAGCTCCACTTGACTTTTGCGGGTCTTTGATTTTTAGAGTTTTAGAGAAATTATGAAACACTTATTTTTAGAGAAAAAATACAACTTGTGAAAAAAAAGAAATCCAAATGTTAGTAAATAGGCCCCACAATATATCAGTAAGAGCGAGTTATTTTATAATTTCTGATTATTAGCTGCAGGGATTGATTAATTATCTTCAGTACATAGATTTCAGGCTTTCCTTTTTGTTGCAATGTTTTTTCGCATCGACATCACAAATGTGAGAAAAGTCAAGTTTTAGTCAAGTTTAATGCAAAAACCAGGAAAACTTTAATACAAAATTTTGCCAAGTAAAAGCAGTCAAGGTCCCATAGAAGTCAATCAGAGCAGCGCTGATCCTATTGGACCTTTTTTAGCCATTCACACTATTAGAGGTTTTCGGATTATATTTTCCGGTAGGAATTAACCAAAAAAAATTAAATTTTTTGAGGTTTTCTATTTATATTCAGTTTAAGAATGTTTTTCCGTTTGTACTTTCTATAATCAGATCTTTGAATCATGGTTTTAAAATGTTCTAATGCCACTAAAATTCTACCTCTAATAAATGGGCCTCCTCGTTTATGTAAGTTTTAGTTTAGATTCTACTGTCACGCTGTCATTTGGAGGTCCAGTCTTTCTGCTAATTAAAAAAAACATAATTAGTGCTGTCACAAAACAGAATAAATGAGGGACTATTCTTTACTCATGGCTTTTATGATGATTTCAATGTCCAAACTCTAACTTTACTCTTGAAATTGAAGTTGGAAGTTAAACGTGCCCTCATATTCCTGTGACATGGCTATTTAAATATCAAATAATATTTTGAGATGTTTTTTATGATTTTTATTACATTTCTACCTTCCAGAAAAAAGTCTTTGAAATGAACTGAGCATTCTTTGACTATGGACAAGAGCAAAATTGTGCCCATACATAAATACCATACCAACATCAAGTACAATTTTGCCCAGTCCCTTGTGCACTCTGGAGCACTTTGCATCCTCTGGTAGTTATTCCTTGTATGGCAGGAATAAATAGAAAGGTAGGAGCATGCCCATGTCTTGCCCATGTTTTGCCCATGCACCACTCCATCTGTGTACTCTGCAATAGCAGTATATGCTGGCACTGCATAGATAATCACAATTGTTTCCACAAAGGATTTTGATAGTAAAGCGAGAATAAACGGGTGGTGAATGTTGCATTGTGTATCAAACACTGTGCCAAAAAAATGGGATGGTTAAGGGGACTATTCTCTCATGTATGTATATGAAATGTCATCTTAATTAAGTAATTAATTGATTACAAAATGTTTCACATTATAATTTTTTTTAAATAAATAAGAATAAAAATGAGAAAGGATGCCATTTTGTGTAGCTAAATCTTGTTTACAAATGTATATTTATTTAACCTGGAAAGCTGGTCTGTGTAAATCTTAGACGGGGACATCATTTACTTCACATTTACTGAAGCTGAAAAAGTCATTTGTTTATCAAGCCTTTAAGAATGGCTTGGATGATTTTTTGGACAGACATAATATTAAAGGCTATTGTGATACTAAACTCTATAGTTAATATAGGTATGGGTATATAGAATTTTAATTAAAAGTAGGGAGGGGTGTGTGTATGGATGCTGGGTTTTCATTTGGAGGGGTTGAACTTGATGGACTTTGTCTTTTTTCAACCCAATTTAACTATGTAACTATGTAAGCTGATTTATTTGGCCCCTGCCTTTATAAATAATCTTCCAAAGAAATACCAATTATTTCCTTCCCAACTCTGGGAGGCCAATTTATTAAAGGTTAAATTTAAGTGATAATAGAGCTTTTAGAAACCATGATGGGGGAATGTAATATTGGTCACTAATGCAAAAATCTTTCAAAAACCGTTCGCAATGGAAATAAATGTTCACAAAGTGAAAAAAGTTTGCCTTTGCAAATACTTTGCCCCTCGTGCAACAGTAGGATACCGATTGCGAATTTTATAGTTTGTGAACAATCACAGTGGGGTATATTTATCAAAGTGTGAAGTTAGATATCGCCACAGTCCTCTAGAGTGAAATTCCGCCACTCTCCATTCATTTCTATGGGATTTTTAAAAGAGTATTTATCTATGGGTGAAAGTGAAAGTTTATCCTTTGATAAATACGCCTTTCAAAATGCCATAGAAATGAATGGAGAGTAGCGGAATTTCACTCTAGAGGACTGTGGCGATCTCTAACTTCACTTATTGATAAATATACCCCAGTGTATCTAATAAAGTTTTGCAATCACAAACAGTTTTTTGGGACAAAATATTTAATGAAACTCCAGAGCAAGTGTGAAAGGTTCGCAATGCGCAATAAAAGACTAATAAAGAATATTACATTGCGACATGTGAATTTTTATTCGCAAAGTTTTGCTCTTTGTGAATTTTATTATATTCTCTAAAACCAGGAACACCATGAAAGTTATTAAAAGATCAAAACGGAAAAAAGTGCCAAACAATCTGACAAAAAATACAAATATCTCTAGAACCTCAAAAATTTTAGGTTTTTTGGACAATTACAAGCAATAAAAAAATCCGAAAATCTCTAAAAGTCTGAATAGCAAAAAATAAGTCTAATAAGATCAGTATAGCTCCACTTGACTTTTAGAGTTTTAGAGAAATTATGAAACACTTATTTTTAGAGAAAAAATACAACTTGTGAAAAAAAAAGAAATCCAAATGTTAGTGAATAGGCCCCACAATATATCAGTAAGAGCGAGTTATTTTATAATTTCTGATTATTAGCTGCAGGGATTGATTAATTATCTTCAGTACATAGATTTCAGGCTTTCCTTATCCAAGAGTTTCTCAAACTGTTGCTCCAGTCTCTGCTAAATCTGATGAGGCATAAGTGCATACCTTGTTTCCTAGCCGGGTACACCAGTACTTCTTTATGAAGCATCTAAACTAGCTGACATCTCTTTTTCGCACTAAATTTTTTTTACTGTCTTTACTAGAATAGAATATATTTTATTAGAGTGGAATAGTTTTTTGCATTTAGAAAAGAAAACATATCCCAGTTTCAAATTGGTGAAGCCTGTAATGAAGTAAGGCTCCCTTGGAACCTCTGCAGATCTACTGTAGTAATGAATAAGCTCATAGGGGATTTTTGTGAGCATCAGGCCCAGACTGGCAATTTATGGATTCTGGCAAATGCCAGAGAGTTGCTGTAATGTGCTATAGACACACAGCATTTAGTGGGCTGGTTGGTGACTGTTTGTGCCTCTGTATACCTGGAATGCCAGGGCATATTTTAAATCCCAGTCCAAACCTGGTTCATCTTAAATATTTACAATCCAAATCAGCAAGCTAGGTATGTCCCAGTTTAGGCGAGGATAAGTATTTTTTAATAAAACTGCATTTTCCATAATTCTGATTGTAGATATCTTTGTCAATTGAATTATGATGGTACTCTTTCCATTGATATGGCCTTGGGGTTAAAGCACTTTAACTCTTTAATTAATACCCAGTCATTCCAGAATATTGACAGTTAACATGCTATTCTTTTTTTACCTCCCCATGATCCTTTACATTCATTCCACTGCAGACTAAACCTGAAATGAAAAATATTTCCAATGTTTCAATAAGTGTGAGCACCTGTAGGTAGAAGGAACTTCTGGAGAGCTGGACTTAAAGGAGAACTAAAGCCTAACTAAATAAGTAGCTAGAAATGTTGTACATTATGTTTTAGGCTTCTGTACCAGCCCAAGGCAAACACCGCCCTTTAGCAGTAAAGATCTGTGTCTCCAAAGATGCCCCAGTAGCTCCACATTTTCTTTTCTGCTGATTCACTGCACATGCTCTGTGCCGCTGTCACATTGTGAGTGGGTCCCTAAGCTCAGTAAGTGACAGCAGTCACAGAGTCTCACAATATACTGTACACATAGGGGCAGATTTACAAAATTCGAGTGAAGAATTCGAATGTAAAAAACTTCGAATTTCGAAGTATTTTTTGGGTACTTCGACCATCGAATTGGTTAAATTCGTTCGAATTCGAACGATTCGAACGATTCGAAGTAAAAATCGTTCGACCATTCGACCATTCGATAATCGAAGTACTGTCTCTTTAAAAAATACTTCGACCACCTACTTCGGTAGATAAAACCTACCGAAGTCAATGTTAGCCTATGGGGAAGGTCCCCATAGGCTTGCCTGTGATTTTTGTTCGAAGGATTTTCCTTCGATCGTTGGATTCAAATCCTTCGAATCGAACGAAAAATCCTTCGATCGATCGATCGCAGGATTTGCGCAAAATCGTTCGACTTCGATATTCGAAGTCGAACGATTTTAGTTCCCAGTCGAATATCGAGGGTTAATTAACACTCGATATTCGACTATTGATGAATCGGCCCCATAGAATATAAATGTCACAATATAAGGCTGATTAGTAATTAATACAGATAATTACTACATCAGCTCAGAAACCAGTGCAACTAGCATCAGAATTTAATAATCAGCCCTGTAGCATCAGCTTATATTACAGACAAACCTCAATTTCAGCTTGATGATTTGTGATGGCTCCTTTAAAGGAGAACTACACCCTAACAATGAACACAGCTAAAATGCCACATTTTGTTTATTGCACCAGCCTAAAGTTTCAGCTTGTCAATATAAATATAGCAGCAATGATCCAGGACTTCAAACTTGTCACAGGGGGTCACCATCTTGGAAAGTGTCTGCAACACTCACATACTCAGTGGGCTCTGAGCAGCTGTTGAGAAGCTAAGCTTAGGGGTTGTCACAAATTATCAAGCAGAAAATGAGGTTGGTCTGTAATATAAGCTGATGCTACAGGGCTGATTATTAAATTCTGATGCTAGTTGCACTGGTTTCTGTGCTGCCATGTACTAATTATCTGTATTAATTACTAATCATGTATAATGATAGGGTTTGTGCCAATGCCAAAAAATATATATAAATAGGTACTACTTCAAGATAATTAATAATTCAAAAACAAATATTTAGTAGATCTTGGAGGATATACTCACAATTCACCCCAGTCCCAGGGTGTAAGTCCAAGACAACATTTCAAAAGAGAGATGTGAGTACCTCCAACAATAATGAATCAATCAGTTAAAAAAATGAAAAATTTATTAGGACATAAGAACAAGACCTAACGCGTTTCGTGCCTGCTGGGGCACTTACTCACGAGTAAGTGCCCCAGCAGGCACGAAACGCGTTAGGTCTTGTTCTTATGTCCTAATAAATGTTTCAATTTTTTAACTGATTGATTCATTATTGTTGGAGGTACTCACATTTCTCTTTTAATTACTAATCAGCCTTATATTGTGACATTTATATTCTATGTGTACTGTATATTGTGAGTGGGTCCCTAAGCTCAGTAAGTGACAGCAGCACAGAGTATGTGCAATGAATCAGCAGAAAAGAAGATGGGGAGCTCCAGGGACATCTTCAGAGACGCAGATCTTTACTGCTAAAGGGCTGTGGTTGCCTTGGGCTGGTACAGAAGCCCAAAACATAACTTACAACATTTCTAGCTACTTCTTTAGTTAGGCTTTAGTTCTCCTTTGAAGGTGATTTTGTGAGCTGATCTTATCCCAAGACATATGAATGTTTAACGCTCATGAGCACAGTCTGTGTAGTTCGGCTGTGGGGGTTAATGCAATCTCTTCACCTGGAATCATTCCAAAGTCATTGACCATCACAAGGCAAAGTCCCAAGTCTTGAGCTGATTATTATCTGGCGGGTCTCACTGCTTGGCCATATATTAGAGCCAAGCAAATCAACTCCCATAATGCTTGCTGTCCTCACAATTTGTTTGAATCGCTTGGATGAACATGTAACTATCATTTTACATGGCCCTTTCACCTGACATGTGCTAAAGGGGCTGCTTTTATTTACACATTTTTAACTGTGTCAGAATTAACCCTTTACTAACTATATAGTTCAAGCTTCATGTAATTCTAATTCTTTTGTCAAATATATTAATTACATGGCTCGGTTAAATTAAAAGGTTAATAAGCAAAGACCAAGGGCCTCTTTTATCAAGTAACTGTTTTTTCTACCCCGTGGTAATGATGGTTACCGGTCAGTAACAAACACTAGGGGGCTTATTTACAGTTCATTTGTATTTTTTTTTCATTACCACAAATCATACTTGTTAGTGCTAAAATCACATTTTTCTCATATTACTCAAATCCACGATTATTTTGCAATTTGTAATACGGAATTATGCCATCTAAAGGCCAAGGTCAAGTAGAAGTCAATGGGAGCTACTCCTTCTTTTGTAAAATAATTATATGTCCTTTGTGGTTTTAGTGGTTTTTGGGGATCTGTTTGTTTCCAATCATACAAAAACCATACAAAAATCATTGGAAAACCAGGATTTTGAGTTATTCATATTCTTACTGGAACTTATTCAGCATTTGTTGTTTTTGTTTTTTGTTTGTGTTTTTTTTAATGGGATAATTTAATACATTTCATGACATTCGTGGTTTTAGAGAAAATGAAATCTCTACAAGCAGACAAATAAGATTTTTGATAAATGGGTGTGTAAAGGACAGATTTATCAAGGGTCGAATTGAAAATTGAGATTTTTTAATAAATTTCCATTTTTATAAACTCCCATAAACTCTAAATTTGATCCTTGATAAATATGCTCCTAATAGTTTTGATTTACAATGATCTTTCTGTATCAATTCATTACAGCACATAAAACACCTTTTCCAACATTGTTCTGCCTCCCTTTAACTTGTGTTGCATTAACTATAATGCAATGTTGGGTCATTTCCTGGGGTTTAATGATTCAGTGGGGTGTTAGAACTCACCTCTGTTGTGGAGTTCTAACACTCAATAACACAGAATACAATTTGACTACTCAAAGCAGTTAAATACATTTTAAAAAATTGGAATATTTAGAAAAGCAAGAAAGACTTTGATAAAAATGTGTTGATTTAGTAAACAGTTTCTTAGGGGCACATTCACCAAGCTCGGGTGAATGAATAGAGGGAAAAAAACTCGAATTTCGAATCGTTTTTTGTGCTCCTCGACTATCGAATTGGCGTAAATTCGCCTAAATTCGAATAGATTGAGTGAAAAAACGCTGCGACTATTCGCCCATTCGATAGTCGAAGTACTGTCTCTTTTAAAAATCATTCGACTGCCTACTTCGCCAGATTAAACCTACTGAATTGCTTTAAAAGCCTATGGGAAAGTCCCATAGGCTTTTTTTCTAAGTTTTTGATCGAATAAAAAGGCATTCGATCCATCATTTGATCGAATGAAAATCCTTCGATCGAATATTCCATCGTGCGACTATTCGCCGGGCGAATATTCGCCCATTTGACTATTCGCGAGCGCGTAAATTCGCCCGAATTCCCTATTCGATTCTATTCCCCAGTCGATATTTTGAGGGATTTAACCCCTCGAAATTCGACCCTTGATACATCTGCCCCTTACTGTCAGGAAAGTTTTAATAAATTGCAATATGTTAGTAAAGCTTTGTAGGATTGTACACACATAATTAGTCTGAGACCAGATGTTTGACTGTCCTATATCTTTTAAACACTGCAACATTCAACAGTGAACACTATAGGCGGATTCTTTTGGTGCCATTGTAGAGAATCACTCATATTGTTTTTTGATTGCTGAATATTGGCTCATCATGGAAGGGCATGGCGACAGCTGTTTTTAAGGCATAGGGCAAACATGCCATGTTGTAATGAAACGTACATATACACTATTGTAGTATCTGTGGGTTTGTTTTGGATGGGAACTCCATTTCAAGTGAAAGGGATCCTGTCATCGGAAAACATGTTTTTTTCAAACCGCATCAGTTAATAGTGCTGCTCCAGCAGAATTCTGCACTGAAATCCATTTCTCAAAAGAGCAAACAGATTTTTTTATATTCAATTTTGAAATCTGACATGGGGCTAGACATTTTGTCAATTTCCCAGCCGCCCCTGGTCATGTGACTTGTGCCTGCAGAGAAATGCTTTCTTGGCAGGCTGCAGTTTTTCCTTCTCAATGTAACTGAATGTGTCTCAGTGGGACATGGGTTTTTACTATTGAGTGTTGTTCTTAGATCTACCAGACAGCTGTTATCTTGTGTTAGGGAGCTGTTATCTGGTTACCTTCCCTTTGTTCTTTTGTTTGGCTGCTGGGGGGGAAAGGGAGGGGAGTGATATCACTCCAACTTGCAGTACAGCAGTAAAGAGTGATTGAAGTTTATCAGAGCACAAGTCACATGACTTGGGGCAGCTGGGAAATTGACAATATGTCTAGCCCCGTGTCAGATTTCAAAATTGAATATAAAAAAATCTGTTTGCTCTATTTTTCCAATGACAGTACCCCTTTAAACAGAATCACAAAAATTACAAAAAGCACACAAGGTCCAACACTTTAAGGAATATGGAAGCAGAAAAGTAATATTTAAAAGGATATAAAGAATCAATATTTCCATTCTCTGAATTATTTACAGTGGTTCTGGAATAAAAACACTTTACTTTTTATGATAATGTCAGAGAAAAACATGTTTTTCGATCCAACCATAGTGTTCAGCTATTACATTTTGTGGGACCAAGAATATATGTACTCTTAACTGTCAACTCTCAATGATCTGTGAGTAAGTTGTGCTATGTGGAACCTGTACCCCTGAAAGGATGGATTAGAATGATATTACAGGAACTGTACTTCTTTATTTAAAAAAATGTTGTCAGGGTTGTATTTTGTCACAGACTTGTATAAACACCTTATTAAAAGGGATTATGATGGACCTCCCTCTACTGGTAGACCCTCGGCATATCCCCTTCTGCCCATTTATTAAAGCAGCCATGTATAAGTGCCACATGTTTATGCACTTACCCTTACTGGGAAAATCACCAATGATCTCGTGGGTCTTGTAAACGAACAGACTCCCATGCCTACCTCCACTCAACCAAATGTTCTATAGTGGTAAAAAATGACCTGGGGAACTATCAATGACAGAAATACCTATCAGCAGGCCCTTCAAAAGGGGAAGATCTCCCTTGCACCCTCCCTCTTGCCTGCACCACTCATATTCATATTCATGCATCTCATTCACATAGGGGGATGGAGTAGCACCACAATGCGACCTGGATGGGGGCTGTGAAAATGTATTTGGAGGGGCTCCTGGTAGCACCACGTGGGCAACTATGCTGAGTTTACAATTAAATGTGTACTTAAAACAGGTTAGGTGTTCACATTCATCCAGATTAATTAAAAATATTGCTATTAGCTAGATGGTAGTTTAGAAGGAATTTCAATGTTCCAACATTGGTGGGAAGTCAGACTGATATCATGGCATTAAGAACACAGGAGAGTTTTGCATAACAGCCACCACTTCTTGTCTTTGGCCCAGTAACCTAGAAGAGAGATTCAATTACTTGAACACATTTTCTCGCCATAAAATGTCAGTCGGTTAGCTCTTCAGGAGGAAATCTATTTTAAAAAATTCCTAAAATTTTAGCAGCACTTTTTAGCAGGAAGATTTATGGATCCATTGTGTCTTCTGCCTTTTTTGCAAATAAAAGTTATATTATCACATGTTTATGAGCATCTCTAAAATGATTTATTTCATTTTTTTCCTTGATCATGTGTTTTGTTCCCCTTTATTGTTTTGTTGTTCGACTGTAAATATTGTGTCTCACAGAAGCTTAACCCAGTTAAATTTTAAGCTATTAATGGGGTCCACCCAAACCCTGATTTTTTTTTTTTGTATAATGAAAGAAATTGTAATCCTAAGAATCTTTCCAGTATACATGAAATACACAGCTTCAATAGTTTTTCAATAGTATTTGTTTATTCCTTACTGTTCTCAGGCACTGGCTCTTAAACAATGTAACAAGAGGCAATTCTCAAGCTTGATGTCAGCTGGCTTGTAATGTTGTTTCAGGAGTCAGAGCCAGGAGTGCAGAGAAAACAGAGATACTGCTTTTAACAGCAAACACCAGTGTCGGACTGGCCCACTAGGATACCAGGAAAACTCCCAGTGGGCCCTCATGCTGCTAAACTTTTGGCCTATTTCATGGCCTTTCCCTATTCTATGAGAACAAAGAGGCTAAATAGATGGAATAATAGATTATAGTATGTAAAGAAAACAAATTAGCAGAATAGAGGTTGATTGAGTTGATAAAGAATATTAGTACTGAGAGTGGGCCCCCTGGTCTAAGGTTTTATGGTGGGCCCCTGGTGACCCAGTCCGACACTGGCAAACACAAATATAACTTTAACAATGTAACATTGTAAAATTAAGCACAATTGAAAGTTTAGAATTACATTTTCTTTCACTATGCAAGATTTAGTTTTTGGTCAGAAGACCTCTTTAAAATTAAGGGGGTTACTTATCAAAAGACGAGTTTTAGAGGTTTATTTTTTTACCTCGAATGAACTCAGAACTCGGTGGCTTATAATTTATGAAAAAACTCAAATGGAAATTTGAATTCGGGGTGAAAAACCCAATAACTCTATTTAATCAAGTTTTTAACAAAAAAAAAAAACGCTCGTATTAATCGAGTTTTTGAGCGAAACCCACCAAACAAAACCCAAACTACATAAAGTCAACAAACATCTCTGCCATTGACTTCTACATGACCTGACAGGTCTTAGCTGGAGTATTTTCGAAATCAAGCTATTTCCAGCTTTGGGTTATAATAAATCTCACACAATTTGAGATTTTTTTGAATAAACAAATTTATCCTGAAAATTCGAGTTTTGACTGAAAAATACTAATTCTTCTCGACTCGACTTTTGATAAATAACCCCCTAAATAAGACATAGGTCCCTGTCCACTCAAATAAAAGTAATTTTATACTGTTGTACATCAATTAGTGAATAGTTTAAAAAAATGCAATTGAGGCGCAACACAAATGGTTAGGAAAGATACAAAACAACACACTTGCAGTTATGAAAGAATAGTATAAACCAGAACTTGGAGTAAACCAAATAGGAAGCTAATGGATATAACAAGGAAAGTCATATTCACTGGGGTGTTTTACCCTTGGATCCTGGGCCAGTGCCTCTCTTTGCTGAAAAACACATTGATCCAAGGTACCTTCTTTGGGAGCACTGTGCTACCATCTTTGTATAATTTCCCAATGTTTCCTTGCAACCAACGCATTAATTTGTTTAAAGTATTAAAGAATTAAGACATCATGTTACCTGACCATGTAATGTCTTCATTTGAATTGCTAATGCCCATGTATTGTATTAGCAGATCCCATCTGGTTTATTTGAACATAAGCAGGACCAATTAAAATTATCGTCAAATGTTTTCCTATGAACCCTCTGGAATGTGCTTACAATGGCCTCCATGAACTGTTCACTATTGTAAAAGGAGATGTGGTCAGATGGCATATAGCATGTAATTGGACTACGGCTCTAAGGTCTAGAACATTACTCAGTGTGGATCTCAGAATCATCACTTACTCATTTTTAAGATTCTTTATGCAAACACAAACAAACAGCAGCGCCAATGTAGCTTAAGGGGCCTTGAAGGATATTTTACTCCTTTATTGTCATAAATATGAACAGCTGCTCAGCTATGGGAGGCACAGCCAGAAGCAGGTGCAATTACTGATTTTTTGAGAATAAAGGAGCTGGGGTCTAGTTGTTTTCAGCAGAAATGTAGCTAAATATGAAAATAAAGAAGCATTAGTTCATTGCTACAAAAATGAGCACATACTGTATATACAAAAAGCTTAGATATAACTGTGTGTATGTATATATATATATATATATATATATATATATATATATATATATATATATAAAATCATATCTTAGTTTTGCTTCCAATGACGATTAATTATATCTTAGCTTGGATCACTGTTTAATTTATTTTATTTTTATTACTGTTTTATTATTACAGAGAAAAAGGAAATCATTTTTAAAAATTTGGATTATTTGGATAAAATGGAGTCTATGGGAGACGGTCTTTCCATAATTCAGAGCAATATATATATATTACACAAAAGCCATGAATATCTTGTAAATTATATCCTTATAAACGATGAGTTCTGATGTCATTTCTGTCACATGACATACTGAAACTTGTGTATTATAATAAATAAAGTACCCCAGTTGCAAAATATGAGGATATTAGAAGTTACCTCGGAGTTCTGTCGGCCTCGGAGGGGGAGCTTTTCCCATTTTGTAAAGAAACAGCAGCGACTCCTTTAAAAGTGAGGAATAGAACTTACATTTAAAGCAGCTCAGGTGGTTCTTTATGGTGAGGGCAGTGAGGTGTGGAATATCCTATGATGTTGTGATGGCTGATTCTATTAGCATGACATCTTTGATGGCTTTTTGGAGTGACTTCTTGGGTGATTTCTTGGACAAGCAGGATTATATCTATCATATAGGCACTCAAGAACTGTGTGGTCCTCAGATACCTCTATGGTATTTGTGCACAAAAAAAAACACTTCCCCTGCCACAAAATCCGATGGCCGAAGTGGAGGGTAGGGGGTATCTGGTGCAAATGGTGGGCAGAAGTGGTCACGTGTCATTGTGCGAGCGCTGATGGACGTGAAGAGATCCAGTGCCAAAGGCATCCCCGGACTAAAAAACACCCCTCTGGACAAGCATAATATCCAAGGCTAGATATACAGTTTGATTAGTATAGTATGTGTATATATAGGTATATATATATATGTTAGTTTATCAATAGGTCTGTACATGCACTGGGGCTTATTCAGAGGGGGTTAAAGTTGATAGACTATTTGGGTTTTCAACCCAGATTAATTTTGTAACTATGTATATAACATAATTCTTGGGGTCAGATATAATTTAAAGATTAAGTTTCAGTGCTTCCTGTAAGCCACTAGCACACGTGTTTATAGACATTAAAATGACTTTAAAAGCACGGGAAGCTTATCTAGGTAAAATACTGGCCCTTCTCTTTGTATGTTAGCAGTATATGAATAAGAATTCTAGGTGCCACTTATATAAGTATACAGCTATCTTATTGTAATCATGGTACATTTTGCCTTTGCTGTGCTTCTCCTTGTTTGACACCGGGTCCATCTAGATTACCCATGTGCTGGATGCTGAGTGAAAGAGACGTTTATATGTGTGCTTATACACCCACATAGCGGCTCTCCCTGTATTAATCAGTGTTCCGTGTACGTGTTTTGCATTCATTTCACTTGGATGAACACAGAGGACCTTATCATTGATTCACTCTGTGTTAATGATTGTAGAGTGGCCAGCAACTGATAGGATTTTCCATTGAAGTTACTGTACTGTATACAGTACTTTACTGTGCTTGGAGTGTTGCATAAGCAAAGATGCTGAGAGGCCTTTGCCCAGGGCCCACTAGTACACAAGGGCCTGCCACCAGCCATTTCACTGGTTATACATTTATAATGACAAACCGCTCAGAAAATACAGATCCTGTATTTTTATATATATATATATATATATATATATATATATATATATATATTTTTTTTTTTTTTTTTTTTTTTTTACTTTGAGGAAAAAAAGAAAAGCCTTTTCTTATAAGAACACTGTCTTTATTCCTTGAGGTGTACAGCACAGCTCTAATTAAGATTTATTCACCATGACCACGTGGTATATGAAGGACAGCAGTCCTAGAAACAAATTCGCAGGACAAACACAATAGATCATGTCTAGTACAGGACCTGTCTTCCATGTATGCTTGGGGCCTGGGGTTTTCCGGATAAGGGATCTTTCTGTAATTTGAATCATCATACCTTAAATCAACAAAAAAATCATCTAAACATTAAATAAACCCAATAGGCTGGTTTTGCTTCCAATAAGGATTAATTATATGTTATTGGCTCTATGGGGAGCTACTGTACCTATGTCCATACCTGTAGTAAATGTACTTTAAAGGACACAAGAGAAAATCAGTGTATACAGTTCAGTGAAAAAAATGAGAAAAGCGGATTTACTTTGCCATTTAGCAACATCTGTTACTCTGGCAGTTAAAGGGGTTGTGCACCTTTGAATTAACGTTTAGTATGATGTATAGTGATGGGCGAATAAATTCGCTGGAAATTTGCGAATTTTCCAGTGAAGCGAAATGGGACAAATTTGCCCATCACTAATGATTTAGAGAGTGATATTCTGAGACAATTTGTAATTGGTTTTAATGTTTTATTATTTGTAGTTATTTAGCTTTTTATTCAGCAGCTCCCCAGTTTGCAATTTCAGCCGTCTGTGCTAGGGTCCTGATTACCCTAGCAACCATGCTTTGATTTAAATAAGAGATTGCAATATGAATAGGAGAAGCCTGAATAGAAATAATTAAACAAGTAATAAAACTTGGCACTGACAACACATTTATAGCCTTACAGAGCATTCATTTTTAGATGGGGTCAGTGACCCCCTTTTGAAAATTGGAGTCAGAAGAAGGCAAATAATGAAAAAACTATAAAAAAAATCAATAATGAAGACCAACAAAAACGTTGCTCAGAATTAGCCATTCTATAACATACTAAAAGGGGTAGTTCACCTTCAAACAACCAGTTGTTTTCAGATAGATCACCAGAAATAACGACTTTTTCCAATTACTTTCTATTTTCTATGAGTCACTGTTTTTCTAATATTGAAGTGTAAAGTGTCATTTTTCACATTCTAAAGCAGCTCTGGGAGGGGGGGATGTCGACCCTGTAAACTGTTCTAGATTGATACAGTCAGTTGATACATTTCTTATCTTTGTCCCTGTTGAGCAGAATCTCTGGGTTTCATTACAGGCAGCTGTTAGACTTGATTCAATAGTTGTTAATACTCCAGAGATGCTGCTGAGAAATGTATCAACTCAATGTTGCAAAATTGTAATAGTCTAGAGTCTGCGTCTGAATTACTGAGCTGCCTGACTCAAACACCAGAGACACGAACATTCAACTTTAAATTTAGATTTTGGAAAAACAGTAATAAATAAATAATGGAAAGTAACTGGAAAAAGTCTTTATTTCTGGGGAACAATCTGAAAACAATTGAACTGAGAAAAGTGTTTGGAAGGTGAACCACCCCTTTAAAAAGCCATATAATGCCTGAACCAGTTATCCAGAAAGCCCTGAATAACAGGCTCTCCCATAGACTCCATTTTATCCAAATAATCAAAATTTTTAAAAATGATTTCCCTTTTCTCTATAATAATAAAACTCACATTGTATCCTAACTAAGATATAGATTATCCTTATTGGAAGCAAAACCAGCCTATTGGGTTTATTTAATGTTTAAATGATTTTCAAGTAGACTTAAGGTATGAAGGTACAAATTATGGAAAGATCTGTTATCCAGGAAACCCCATTTCCCAAGCATTCTGGATAACAGGTCCCATACCTGTATCTTCTGTATGTTTCATTGATCAGCCTCTTTCCAGGTTTCAAGTGAGGGTCACTGACTGGCAGCCAAAAATGTGTTGCTCTGTGAGGCTACAATTGTATTGTTACATTTGATTACATATCATTCTGTTCAGGCCCTCTCCTATTCATATTCCAGTCTCTCATTCAAACCACTGCCTGCTGAAATTGGAAACTCAGAATACCACTGTCGACATCATTCCTAGTTCCTCAGTGTCTTCTCATTCAGGGTTGGTTCAAGTGCCATTTGTAGTGTTAATGGAGGAGAAAGAATATTAAAACTCATCTTCAGCTGCAGTCATTGGCAAAATGTTTCTGGTTGGTGACACTGTTAGGAGAACATCATGAACTTTACAATGATTTTCAGCTTAAATATATTACTTGCAATGAGAACATGTAGCCCAACGAGTCAGTGGTAATAATGTTTAGGTATAGATGAGTACGTTTTTTGAATGGCGTGACTTGAACTGGAATCCTACAAAGTTTTGGTGTTCGACAAAGAGCTTTATAAGTCATCCCTCTTGCGATTACTGTACATTATTTAGCAGCTACCGTTGCAAGGAAAGTCGTTTAACTTTTAAACTTGCCACAATATAAAAAAAAACCATACATTTGTAAAATTGGTTTCGGTTTTTCATTTCAATTATTATTTGGACTGAGATGCACAAAACTCTTGGTTTTGTCTAAGGGGCGTATAGTTACAGTTAGGTCCATAAATCTTTGGACAGAGACAACTTTTTTCTAATTTTGGTTCTGTAATTACCACAATGAATTTTAAATGAAACAACTCAGATGCAGTTGAACTGCAGACTTTCAGCTTTAATTCAGTGGGTTGAACAAAAAGATTGCATAAAAATGTGAGGAACTAAAGCCTTTTTTTAACACAATCACTTAATTTCAGGGGCTCAACAGCAATTGGACAATTGACTCAAAGGCTATTTCATGGGCAGGTGTGGGCAATTCCTTCATTATCTCATTTTTAATGAAGCAGATAAAAGCCCTGGAGTTGATTTGGGGGGGGGGGGTGCTTGTATGTGGAAGATTTTGTTGTGAACAGACAACATGGGGTCAAAGGAGCTCTCCATGCAGGTGAAACAAGCCATCCATAAGCTGCAAAAAGAGAAAAAACCCAAACAAAGATTGCTACAATATTAGGAGTGGCAAAATCTAGTTTGGTACATCCTGAGAAAGAAAGCAAGACGTCCATGGAAGACAACAGTGGTGGATGATTGCATAATCATTTCCATTGTGAAGAGAAACCCCTTCACAACAGCCAAACAAGTGAACAACACTCTCCAGGAGGTAGGTGTATCGATATCCAAGTCTACCATAAAGAGAAGACTGCATGAAAGTAAATACAGAGGGTGCACTGCAAGGTGCAAGTCACTCATACGCATCAAGAATAGAAAGGCTAGATTGGACTTTGCTAAAAAACACATCTAAAAAAGCCAGCACAGTTCTGGAAAAATATTCCTTGGACAGATGAAATAAAGATCAACCTCTACCAGAATGATGTCAAGAAAAAAGTATGGAGAAGGGGTGGAACAGCTCATGATCCAAAGCATACCACATCATGTGTAAAACAGCAGTGTGATGGCTTGGGCGTGCATGGCTGCCAGTGGCACTGGGACACTAGTGTTTATCCATGATGTGACACAGGACAGAAGCAGCTAAATGAATTCTGAGGTGTTCAGAGACTGTTGAGCTGCATTGAACAGAGTTGTTTTATTTCAATTTTATTGTGGTAATGTACAGAACCAAAATTAGAAAAAAGTTGTCTCTGTCCAAAGATTTATATCTCTGGGTTATTTTCACTGTTCCAGAGAGGTCTGGCTTATCTCCAGTCTCTTTTTATCTTCAGTCTGGCTATTCCTGTACTCTAGACCTCTTCTTAGGAGTTGCTTTTACAGGGTTCCTAAAACTCTTAACAGCAGCTGTTCAGGGCTGAAATCATTTGGTAGTTGCTGGAAGTTGCACAGGATAAAAGATCGACTGATTGTGTGTAGGCATTTAGTTGTGACAGGTAATTTTCAATATGTATAGACTTCCTGCTCAGGGATTAAGCATGCATTGTGTAGGTGTCTGAGTATTTCCATAGTCAATTAGGATCTATGAGTCAGCTCAGACTCACTGCAGCCTTTCTTCTGCAGAACAAATGAATAACCCTGTATTGTTTATAGAGAGCATATCAGGTTCTCATTTGCTCTGCTGAAGGAAGAGTCCGAACAGTAAGAACTGAATCCTTCGCAAAAGATTCGGCCGAATATGCATATGCAAATTAGGGGTGGGAAGGGAGAAACTTTTTTTACTTCCTTGTTTTGTGACAAAAAGTCACGTTATTTCGCTCCCCCTAATTTGCATAAGCAAATTAGGATTCGATTTGGTTCAGACGGGCAGAAGGATTCGGCCGAATCTGAATCCTGCTGAAAAAGGTCCAATTCTGGCAAAATCCCGAATTTGGTGCATCCCTACTTTAAAGCCATACCTTTTTTTTTTTGTTTAACTATCCCAAAAAGAGAGTACATACCACCTATGTGCAGCTTCATTCTTCCACTATATATGCACTCAAACACAACATACAGGTATCGGACTGGTTATCCAGAATGCTTGGGACCTGGGATTTGGATCTTCATACCTACTAGGAAATCATTTAAACATTAAATAAACCCAATAGGCGGTCTTTGCTTCAAATAAGGATTTATTATATCTTAGTTTGGATCACGTGCAAGGTACTGTTTTATTAATACAAAATTATTAATAAAAGGAAATCATTTTTAAAAATCTGGATTATTTTTATAAAATGGAGTCTATGGGAGATTGGCTTTCCGTACTTCAGAACTTTCTAAATAACGGTTCCTGGATAAAAGATCGTATACCTGTATAACTATGCAGCCTGATTTACCTGGATATACTGCTGCCCATGTTATATATGGCTACATATAGTTTTAATGGCGAACAACTGGGATATTTGCAAACAGGATTGTCTAATAGGTTTTGGGCATTACATACTATTGCAGTGATCCCCAACCTGTAGCTCGTGAGCAACATGTTGCTCTTTGACCTCTTGGATCTTGCTCCCAGTGGCCTTCAAGCATGTGATTCATTTTGAATTTCTGGTTTAAAGGCAAGCTTTAGTTGCATAAAAAAACCTGTATACTGCCAAACAGAGCCTCCTGTTGGGCCTCACAAAGGGGTTACCAATACCAAATCACAGATCTTATTTGGAAGCCCGGGAAATTTTTGTAGCTTGTGTTGCTCTCCAACTTTATTTTATACTTGAGTGTGGCTCATGGGTAAAAAATGTTGGGTACCCCTGTACTATTATAACATTTGTTTCCAGTTCTGCAGACAAAGTGGGCAGTTTCTAGGTATTTCCTGCTATTAAGCTGCCCAGTGCTCATTTGTCAGTGCATTAATGAAATCCAGCCACCAGGCCAAATGGAAAATTATTCACAGGTAGGATAGAGTGGTGCAGGGACAACAGAAGACACACAAAACTAATAAAAAAAATACTGAAAACAGGGATTTATAGGAAAGCACACCCATTATCCGGAAATCCGGAAAGGCATTCTCCCATAGACTCCATTATAATCAAATAATCCAAATTTTAAAAATGTATTTCCTTTTTCTCTCTAATAATAATAAAACAGTACCTTGTACTCGATCCAAACTAAGATTTAATTAATTGTTATCGGAAGCAGAACCAGCCTATTGGGTTTATTTAATGTTTACATGATTTTCTAGTAGACTTAAGGTATGAACATCCAAATTACCGAAAAGGTCTGTTATCAGGAAAACCCCAGGTCCCGAGCATTCTGGATAACAGGTCCCATACCTGTGTTAACTGACAAACCTGTCACAGTAGCTCTAAGACAAATTCTGAATACAAAATATTATTGCTTTATAAAAGCAATGTTTATTAAAAATTTTACAGATGACTTTATTGCTTTTTTCTTTAAAGTGAACATTTCTTTGAAAAATTAAATACCTAAAGCACCTTTATGGTGTTCTTTGAAACCACAAAGCAAGGCAGGCAATTAATTGGGAATATGGGGGGAAAAAAAAAAAGAAAAAAAAGAGTAAAGAAGGAATGTGAGCCCTTAATAAAGGGGAACTATCATAAAAATGTAATATGAGCTATATGAATCAGAGGCTGACTCTTGATTTCAGTAACGTTACAGAAATCTTTAATGGATGATATTTATGAAGTTTCTTATTTCCATGAGATGAAGTTCATATTAAATTGTATTTTTCCTGATAGTTCCCCTTTACATATTCAGCAACCTCAGTCCATGCAGCTGTTTTCTACCAAATACTGGCATCATGCTCAAACGCAGAAGTGGAGATATCCATAACAGTACTGATTCTGCATATGTATTAAATTCTGCCACTTGCACTGCTCTGTATAAACGTTTAATAGCTCAGTAGACATGGGTCTATATCTTTCCCTTCAGCTGCTCCCCTTTTTATATTCTTCTTGGCAGATTCAGTCATGTACAACACACAAATACCTAAAGAAGCAACTCAGTCAATCAGTTTTCCATGGCAACATGAATTAAAAAAAAAAAAAAAAAAGTCATATCAGATTTTTGTCCATTCTACTGCTGGGAGTCTCTCTGTATGAATGTTCTATTTTCTATGCGGCGAAATACTGCCAAAAAGTTCTGTCCTTTGTTTCTCTGGACCTTTTTTCCTTCTTCCGTAGAAGTACCCAGTTTATCCACAATAATATCGCTGACCTGCAGACACAACATGAGTTAGACATAATGCCAATATAAAATGTAGGAGGACACGGCAGTAAAGTTTAGCTATGATTCTTCTTACCAGCTCTTCCTTTTCAACTCGCTCAAACAGAGGATGCTCAGTGAAATGTTTCACCATCCACTCGTGAACCTCTTCAACGTCCGTTATAGTGTACACCATACCCTGAAAATAGAACAGATTTCAACACCAGGCTATCAAATCTGCTAGCCAAAGCTCCAGCTTATTTGTATATGAAGAAACATAACATTATCCTAATAATGTGTTTTTCTATAGTGGTTTTGGTCTGCCAAAAAAACCTTGTGGATATCTTCTTGTGGATAACCTGTCCTTGTGGATATCTTCTTATAACTTAAAGTTGATCACTCACTGATTAGGTGGGAATGATCCCTCAGTGCTGCTACAGGCACAAAAACAGTTTTGAGAGCATATGGATTATATTAATATTTTTTGCAAATTAATTTTGTTTCATTTTTGCTTGGGATGCCTAGAAAACATTTTTTTAATGTGCTGCACATTTATGTAGAAAATCTTAGATCTTTATGCAGAAGTCATGTTCCACACCTGCAATGCGCCATTATTATGTCATGTTTAAAATGATATTTGTTAATGGTGGGGTGATTGTGCTGGTAAAGGCGCTATGTGCAGGCAAGTTCTTATAAACAGCATGCACAGCCAATGAGAAAGACAACTGAGCGCTGGGCCCCCACAAAAAAGTCTTTGGAGAGGCCCATGCACACAGCACGATCTGCTTCAACTATAGTTACACCATTGTCTTTAGTGTCAAACATTTCACGTGGGGGCACATTTACTAAGCTCGAGTGAAGGATTTGAATGAAAAAAAGTTTGAATTTTCGAAGATTTTTTTGGGGTACTTTGACCATCAAATAGGCTACTTCGACTAAGACTTCGAATCGAATGATTCAAACTAACAATCGTTTAACTATTCGAAAGTCGAAGTACTGTCTCTTTAAAAAAAACCTTCCCCATTACTTTTTAAGGGTTTTTTGATCGAAGGAAAATCGTTCGTTCGATGGATTAAAATCCTTAGAATCGGTCGATTCGATCAAAGTATTTGCGGCAGGGCAGCCATCAGGGGGGGACAGAGAGGAGAGTTGTAGGGGGCCCGAGGGTAAGGGGGGCCCCCGGCCACGCCATACTTACTTGATTAGCTGGCCCCCCATCTTTCTGAGAGCTGCTGACTTCAGGAAGGCATGGACGTTTAAGGGGCCCTGGCCACCAATTTTCTTATAATATGGGGGGGGGGCCCTGGCCACCAATTTTTTCTTCTTCTCCTAGCCACCAATATTTTTTAATATGTTTTTATTAACATGTGGGAACCCTAGCCACCAATAATTTTTTTTGTTTTTTTACTGTGTGGTGGGGAGGGCGGACCTGTAGGTGGGGCTTGTGGTGGGCGCAGACCAAGGGGCCCAGGAAATTTTGTCTTACGGGGCCCTGCGATTTCTGATGGCGGTCCCCATTTGTGGTAAATAACTTTGACTTCGATATTCAAAGTCGAAGGATTTTACTTAGATGGTCGAATATCGAGGGTTAATTAACCCTCGATATTCGACCCTTAGTAAATGTGCCCCTAAATATTCATTCTCCCAAAACATCACACTGGCCTTCAGTTTAAACTGCCAGCTAATGATCAAAGCACACCAGGGGAAGCCACTGCACAAGAGGAAGATTTGAAACGAGAAAGATTTGAACGAAACAATACGAGCAACACCTTATAACAAGCTATGGATTATAATGCAAATAGAAAGCATACAGTCAACTGTCAATTATACTATTAGACAAATACAACTAAAAAGGTAAGTGGTCCTTTAACAGGGTGGTTCACCTTTAAATAGGGCATTATAGGGCTTTTTAAAGTTAGTTTGTTATAGAATGGCTGATTCTGAGCAACTTTGCAATTGGTCTTCATTGTTTATTTTTGATAGTTTTATCATTATAAGCCATCTTCTTCCGACTCTTTCAAGTTTTCTAAAAACAAACGTCCTGTCCATATACACATTCTAGTCTCTTATTCAAATCAATGCATAGCTGCTAGGGTAAGTTGAACCCTAGCAACCAGCTGAAATTGAAAAAACTGGAGAGTTGCTAAATAAAAAGCTAAATAACGCAAAAACAACACATAATACAAAATGCAAATTGTCTGAGAATATCACTTTATACATCATACCAACAGTTAATTCAAAGGTGAACACCCCCTTTAAGAGGCAGACCATATACTTACCCCAACACGTAGCGCATAGGAATATTCTGCCAGTAGAGTAGGACTAATGATCCTCCACTTGTGCTTTGTCTTCTTGAAGTGAGGATCAGGGAACAGAAAGAACATCTTGCTCAGCTAGTAAGAAAAAGATGGAGTGATTTTTTTTATTTTCCTTTAGATCTGCCACCTGATTACATAGCACATTCTTATGATAGCCGCAAACAAGTAGCTATGACCTTACAAAATGCACATTTTTCTCAGGAGACCCAGATTAGGACCGACAATTGTTTTAGTGACCCAATGATTGTCTTTTAATCTGTTAAACAACTTGGTTTAAACAATATTTTCTATAACAGGATATTTTACTATATTCAGGGGAATCATGGTGACCCACCTCAGTTGTGACTCTGCAAACCAATTACCCGTTATCTCATATTGCTGCCATAAAGCAAGAGAAGGTTGTCCGTTTGCCATAGTCAAGAGTACCACATAATGGATTATGGATACACTTCCAGTTAAAGAGAGGCAGAACGGCAATACACAATTCAATAACCACCAGAAATGAATTGCTAATTGTACTAGAACAGCTGCATCTTCCTTTCATCAGCTTCAATACACATGAAACCTACTGAAAAATAATAATAATAAAAAAAAAAAAAGATAAGCCCTGGGCTATTAGCAGAAGTAATCCAGCAAGTATGATTATACTACACAATGTTCATCAGGAAAGGGCTTAAACAAACAGCAGGATGAAGTTTGGCCATATTACACTAATTTCCGTGGTGCAAACTCCATGGTGTTATGGCAAGACACTTGGTAACTGGCTCTTTAGTGCAGAGTCTCCCCCGTCCCAGTAGGATTCTAGGTTACACCTGCTGGTGATCCCACTAAAATAACTTTCACACAATATTCACTACATAGAATACAGTATTTTTATTAAGGTAAATAAACATGGTGGGCATATTTACAGACTGGGAATTTCAGAGCATCAAAAAAAAACAAAAAAAAAAAAACAAACCATTATGTTATTAGCTCTAATATACCACCCTGCACTGAATAATTAAGATTAACACCACGCAATAATTTGTGGGCTTAAAGGAGAACGATCGTGAAAATGAAAATTTAATATAAGCTTCAGCATACTGAAATAAGAAACTCTCTAAATACAACCAACAAAAAATTCTGCATGGTTTCTGAAATAATCGAATTCTCTTCATTCTGTTTTCATGCAGGAGTTGGGTGTCCGATATTCATTGACAGTTAGATCAAATATATAGTTTGGGGGGTGCTCCTTTTGCCTAGAAGATGTATTAGAGCTCACTCTTAAAATCACCAGAAATCCTCTCTCTCTCTCTCTAAATGCAGTATTTCTGCAAAAGACAGTTATTTTGTTACATTTTGTTTGTACTGGAATATGTTATTTGTGTGAGCTCTAATTCATCTGCTAGGAAAGGAGACTCCCTATAAGATATATTGGATCTAACTGTCAATGACACCCAACTGCTGCAACAAGATCTAACAAGATCCATTAACTCAATAGTAACCAAACATCCCCACAGCCTCTTTATATGCCATTTTAATTTAATGTATATCCTTACATTTCCGTCAAGCGCTAACAAATTAACTGTCACTCTTTGGGCAAGTCCAACATATGAAAGTGCAAAATAACTAGTCCCTTGGAGGATACTTTAGTAACACCCCCTGCAGGTTCCTCCAGATGAGCTTTCTCATGGGGTTGTGCCAGGTATGTTCCAGATGTTTCAGGCAAGAGCAGAGAGATCATCTTGCTACTTCTCTCGCATGGCTACAGAGAACACTGTGGCTCTGACTCTATACCAGCCCTCTGAAAATATAGGCTTTCCCTCTTCAGACTCCATAGATCTCTCTGATGCAGCTAGGCAACTGCAGGAAATATAGTGGAGTACATAGCGTTCACTGGGCAAGGACTTTGAGGATCACAGGGGACAGCTTTGGTAGGTGGAAAAAACCAACACTGAGATATCACCTCTTCCCAAAAGTATATGTTTAAATTCTTGTAGAGGGATTTCTAAGCTCACAGTGTTCTAAATGATATATGGCATCTTTGGAAAACAGCATTCAAAAGAAAGAAAAGACAATCTGTGGTCGAAAAACAAAGGAAAATAAGAGAGACTGGCAAACATGGAGAAGGAAATCCTAACCAAATGCATTTTAGCCAACCACACAACTGCAGAAATCAAAACGTATCTATGATATACCATACCGATTCCTGCAAATTGTCACAAGAGCCTTACAAGGCTACAAAGCTACTACTGCCCCCAAAAAAATGGAGAAAGGAAAGAACTGCAGTGATAACTACAAAAGACTACCCTGTATGTTATGAATAACCTATGGATTATATCCCTCACGGTCATCACTTGCTTAACCGTATATGTTAAAAGTTGTGTATTATAAAGAATCAATGTACCCTTCCCTTTAAAACAGAGGTCTCCTTTTTTACGTTAGCCACATTCAATTGTGAAAAGATTTGGTGAGCAACACAAACTGAAAAAAAGTTTCTGGAGGTGCCAAATAAGGGCTGTGATCCTATGTTGACGGAGTCTAAAGGAGGCTCTGTTTGACAGTACACCTAGTTTTTATGCAATTAAATCTTCCCTCCCAATCCTGGAATTTAAAAATAAGCACCTGCTTTGAGGCCACTGGGAGCAACAGCCATGGGGTTGGTGAGCAACATGTTACTCGCAAGCCACTGAGTGGGGACCACTTCTTTAAAACATAAGGTTGTCAGGGGTCACATATAAAGCCCCTCTGACTTCTAATAAATGTATATTTTAAAGTAGGGGGTACTTTATAATCCATACAATCACTAGCACACAAGACAATGGACAAAATGGCAGTTATTCATTAAAATCCAAATGTCTAATTTTTTAAGGAAAAAAAAACCCAGTGATTTATTATACCCCGATGCTGCAAAAAGCCTGATTTAAAAAATCTGCCATCTCAGACCTGTAGATGTCCTGTATAAGTCAAAGTGAGAGACACTTATCTCGATTTAAAGTTTTCGTGATCTGTGCACGGTTTAGTAAATTTTTCTGGGTTTTCAGCAAAAACTTTTTGGCAATTTTGGAAAAAGCTGAAAAATTTGATTGATTAGGGGAAAAAGCCAGAAAAATCCAGGCAATTACGGTTTTCGATCGATTTTAACGAGTTTTTCCGTGATCCAATTAAATCAAGTTCGTTATTAATAAATAAGCTAAAATCTGGCATGGGAGTTTGGTCATGGTTTCTTTTTTAAATAAAATATGAGATTTTGTAAATAAACCCCTAGGTGTGGCTATCTCCATTTGCTTATCTTTATTACATTATGTTATATTACATTACCTTATATTATATATATTTGCAGAATATTCCCAGGAGACTAAACGGTCACGGACATAAAAAAAAATGTCTAGTTTCATTACATCTAAACATTCATACCTGGCCTTTCTTGAAGAAGTTGGGAAGGTACTTCATGGCGTTGCTTCGAATGCAAGCAATATTCTGATACTGACCCAGATGGGAAGCTCTCAGAGATTTAATCCTGTCCTGCACATAATCCGAAACCTTCACTCGGATCTCCAGTCCCAGCATAAGCGTGTTTGGGAATAGAGGTGATAACGCAACTGCAAACAAGAAAACAGATGTTCACCACCTTAGAACTACTGCAAATGCAGAATTTCATTAATACTGTATGTACTGCTATACAGGCATGTTAATTGACTAACAATGATAAACATTCACTCACTATACTTTACAAAAAAAAATACCTATATGTTTTTACTTTGACACAGAAATTATTTAACTTTATGATCTGCAGCTCTCCAATTCGGGTCCTACTTTTATA
Source organism: Xenopus laevis (assembly GCF_017654675.1). Lineage (NCBI taxonomy): Eukaryota > Metazoa > Chordata > Amphibia > Anura > Pipidae > Xenopus > Xenopus laevis. Next base: position 149,454,849 of record NC_054373.1, read on the forward strand.
AGCAGTCAGCCAGTGGTTTCAATGACACACTGAAGAGATAGAGGATTTGAACATAAAAAAAAAAAATCTATTAAAATCTCGCCTCAGAACAAACCTGCAGTTAGCTTCTTGGTCATTGTTGACCCTTACAACCTAGATACCGATTTAAGTTAAGGACAAGCAGAAGACCATGTCAAACAATTAAAAAAAAAAAACTAGAAAAAGATAACCAACTGCATATATTGCCTTGTTCTAGAATATCACTAAAACCAACAAGGATTTTGTACTGGTTAGTTTTTTTTGTCAAACAATCCTCTTTGATTTATTTGGATAAAGTGTTATGGAAAATATGCAGATCAATATACTGGCAAACCCTCAGTTTTATTACACTGTAATATGATTTTAGTATGCGATTCCTGGCAACAGCAAATGATCAGGTTTACAAAACCAATTGATACCACTGCTATACCTAAAACACAAAAAAGTGATGTCTGTACCTAGCAGCCCGCCATATCCACAGCCGACATCGGCAAACTCCACCTGATGCTGTTCCTTTCTCTCTTGTAAATCCTTTGCATCGTCATGGGCACAATCTGGTACCAAGGGCTTGAAAAATTCAGGATAGTATTCTGACCAATCCATTACTTCAGGTTTCACTGGGCTATGAAAAATAATACACTGTTACAGAAAGCAATAAAGCAACATATTGGCAGTCAAAGCCAGAGACCTAGATACACTACTTGTGAAAGGGTGGGTAACACTAGGAAATGACAAAAACATTTATATACAACGTTTCAATCTGCATTTTTAAAAAATTTTCACCATTGTTACAACGGGACATTTTAACTAGAAATACTTATTATACCTTTTTCCCCACAGTCCACTCTCCATTATGGTAAGAAGGAAACCATAATATTCACTGGGAGCTGAAAGGACCCCCTGTCCACCCACATAGTGTTACCCGGGGCCAACTCCTAATTTAGGGTTGACACCCGGTTTTGACCTGAACAGTTCGGTTTTTCTAAGGCCTTTTCGGGTCTCAACTTTCTGTTCGTTTTTCAGCTTTATGAAACCCAAACAATAATCTGGCCAATAAATAAAAACATTTAAATTCAAAGATACTCAATTTAACATGGCTTAGTTATTATCAAGTACAGTTAATTTCTTATTACAGACAAAAAGCAAGTCATAGTTACATAGTTAAGCTGGGTTGAAAAAAGACCAATGTCCAATCAATCAAAAATAAGCAAGTGTTTTTCTTAAATTAGCATTTCTGTATTTCAGAATACCCGATTCTTGATACCCGATTTCTGTATAATGGATCCCAAAATATTCAGAAGACTAAACAGATATTGAGCCACTTGCATCTAAGTAATGTCACAACAGTGACATCATTGTGCCTTCCTCTGATGTCATCATGCCTACCCCCAACGCTATCTGCCTTGCTCCCTGTTCGGGTTTAGCCTCTGGCAAAGGTGGCAACCCTACTCCTAATATAGGCAGTTGTACTGAGGCACACAGATATCAGCAATTAGCCCAAAACTTGCACCTGTCAGCAGTCCCAGAATTCAACACTGCAGTCGGGGGCATCCTGGTAATTATACCCCAAACCAGCCAGAAGCTGAAATAAAGGAGACAATTCAAATGCATGGCCCCTTTAAATATACCTGGCAAGACTCATTTTAATTTCTGACAAAAACAATCTCTTCTCCCCTGTGACACTCACTATTGGAACGTATGATCAGCCATTGGGTTAGAGTGGGCTCTCTGCCTGTAATAACGCTTCTGGGGAAGTGTCACCGCTACACCGCGGTCGGAAGCCATTGCCTGGGTATCAGCCATGGTTCTACAGCCTCTAAGCAGCCACTCTTCTCAAGCTAGGCGCTGAAACAGCATGGCATGTAGGAGGTTGTGACGTCATACACATGCGACCAACAATTGAGCGGCTGCGCTTCAAGCGCCTCTCCCCGCATTCCCACAAAGGACCAGCCTGACATGCAGCACCACGTGACAAACTAGTGGGAGGAGCTGCTCCTGACCATCCTGAAGGAAGAGTGGGAAATATGAATGTAGAATTGTGTGACGGAACGGATGTAGTAGTATATCTGTGGCAAGAGGAGTGTAGCAACTGGTGCTGTTCAACAATATCCTGTAAACACTTCAATACAAAAATCTGTAAAGAAACACTAAATCAGTGTACAGAGTACTGCCTGGCTAGCACACATACACTTCATAATTGATGAGTCTCTTATAACACAGAAATAGAAACAGTAGGGAAACAACAATTATGACAAACATAAGATGTTACTGGGCCCCACAGCAAATTCAATTTAGGACCCCTAAAATATCCAGATGTCCTGTTTATGGCTGGACTGGGATTAAAAGCAGCCCACATATACATGTGCAACATTGGCGACCGGCCCCCCCTACAAGTAAAAGAAAAAAAAAATATTGGTGGTCAGAGCCCCCCAGAAATCTAAAATAAACATTAGTGGCCAGTCTCCACCAAGCATGATAAAAAACATTGGAGGCCAGCTCCCATGAAGTTAAAAAAAAACACCAGGCTGGCCCCACAAGTTAAAAGAAAAAATGTGGCAGTCCCCCCAGGTTACAAAAACAATGGCGTCCAGGGCTCTCCCCCCCATAAAAGTTAATGGTGGCCAGTGGAAAGTTACCTTTCCACTCTAAAAAGAGTGCCACTCTGCGGCTTCTGCAGCTCCTGCATCTAGGGTTGCCACCTAGCCGGTATTTTACCGGCCTGGCTGGTAAAAATGATGGTTGATCCCAATGGTATTAATAGGGAAAAAGGATAAATATATAGGAAGGCCGGTATTTTTTTCAGGAAAAGGTGACAACCCTACCTGCATCTGACTTCTATTTGGGGGTCCTGGCTTCAGCTTCCCCACCACACTTAACTATAAATGAAGCGGCCCATCAGCATTTGCCCCAACAGCCAGATTGCCAGTGTGGGCCCGGTCCTGTTTTAGAAATATATATATATATATATAAATATATATATATATATATATATATAAATTGCACATTAATTGGTGCCTCATTGGGTGCCCTGTACCTCTTGGGCCCCCTTCCTCTGTAGTTACACCCCTGCTTTTTATGCTCTAATGAGCATTTTTAAACATTGCTGATGTATTTCATCTAATGGTGAAGCACCTGAAACTTCTCAGTAGTAGAGCATCTTTAGGCGAACAGTAATAGAGCTGCCCATGGCCAACAACCTAAGGATATTTTAGCTGTCATTAGTATGAACCATTTATATTGCAGTGGTTTTGACAAAGTCTTCCTTCAAAATATTGTAATTTTACATATATAGGAACCCTAACGCAGCTCTCTTAGACCTACTATATTGTGCTGAGTACTGATTGAACTAGCTGGGGTTGCCACCTTTTTTGGAAAAAATATATATATTTAGATTTTTTCCATATTAACAATATTGGGGTCAAGCATTTTTACCGGTCAGGCAGGTAAAATACTGGCCAGGCAGCAACCCTAAAAGAAGATAGAGTATGGGATCCTTCGGGGCAGCCTTCTCCTTCCCACAACATTCTAACCACTCTTGTACAAACCAGCTAGAATGTACAGGATACATACTGATTTTCATACAAAGCATCCAATAACTGATACAAGAGATAAATATTTTTATTCATATAGTGTTGTCGATATATTAATGGTGTAGCCCAAATATTGAAATAAAACAAGCACGCCTTCTTCCTGTGATATGTTTGAGTATGGACAAACATAGGCGAATATAATATTTCTTTCCTTTCACATTTGCCCCAGGTATCCTGTAACTGTGTTACCTAATCTTAATAAATGCCTACTGGCGTCTCCCATTGCTCTCCTTTACTGTTATTATTCTACATCTACATGGAGAATGTGAGGGGGAATCCCCTAGCACTTTTATGCCATTTCTCACACTGCATCAATAACACCCACTATATAAGGTGCCATGATGAACAGTAAAGTCTTGTGCAGTGCTGCAACACTACTTAACCCCTGCACCTCCACAATTTTAGATGCAGATGATCCCCTTTTCCCTGTTTAGATGGGCAAGAGCAGTTCTAGTGCCATGGCGGTCACGTGGGAGGCAGCAGCCAATAGACATTCCCCTTTAGTGACATCACGCTTTCCCTCGTCTGCCCAGTAGCTCCCGGTTCTAATTGCCACGGCGGCAGAAGCATGCATCCAGAGGAGGAGGAAGAAACGGACTGCGGCTTGAGCGAGGTGCTACCGAGGGAACTGGGCTCGCTCTTCTCAGACACGTACACGGAAGAGAGCCACTACGCATTCTGCGGGAGGGAGCTACGTATCACTCAACACTATGGGGCCAACCTAGGAGTTGCTGCTCCGGTGTGGGACGCTGTGAGTTACGCTGTTATACATATACGGGGTAGCGCCGGAGCGCAAGGATAATAATAATTAAAGGATGGGGCAGGGGGTTATTCGCTTTGAATTTGCTTCCTGTTGCGATGGGAATGTCGCTGTGGCTAGTAACAGACACGTGTAATCTTGTTGCTAGTCCCACCCCCTCTCTGTTTATTTGTACCACGTGTCCCAACCCGCTTGAGAAGTCTGTGCAGTTTACCGGTGCCTGACAATGTCCTAAAATGCGTTTCGTACTGACGTTCATTCTGGAGCTTCTGCTCTCCAAGGGGCAAATTCACTAAGATTCGTAGTTGTGCCAGTGTCCACTTCGCCAGCGCTCCGCAAATTCACAAAAATCCGAAGTTGCGCTCAGAGTAAGTGTAAGGTTGCGAAGTTGCGCTATCGTTAATTCGCCAAGCAAAGCGAAGTTACGCTAGCGATGGTTAATTTGCATACGGCGCCAACTTGAAGTTACAATGGAGGTATATGTAGCAGAACTACACAAGCCTGGGAAACCTTCAAAACAGCAAATAAAATTTTTATTTTGCCCTACACATGTGTCCACAGGCCCGGACTGGCAATCTGTGGGTTCTGGCAAATGCCAGAGGGGCTGCTGTAAGATGCCATAGACAGTCACTATTTAGTGGGCTGGTGGGGAGCTGATTGGGCCTCTCTATAATTGGAATGCCATGGCCTATTTTGACTCCCAGTCCAGACCTGGCCCACTGTATAGTTAAGGTGCCATGAGTTAGGAACTGTGAATCAAATAACCATTTAGCCAAATGCAATCATTGATAAAGACATTTAAAAAAAACAAAAAACACTTTGTTTCATAATAAAGGAGTTGTTCAGCTTTAAAGTACTTGTAAAGACTATTTCACTGTGGGAGCCAAAGTGTTGGGCAGGGCAGGGCCCCCATCAGAAATCACTGGCCCTGTATATAACATGTTTTGGTCCCCGCCAACCCCACACTAGAGTCCTGCACATGTCCATGTTTTGGAACCCGAACTCGCAACCCGCATTCTTAACCGCTACCCGACCCGCAAGTCCCATCTGCAACCCGGACCCGCTGGCCATCAAGAATCAGCAAGTGCTGCCATAGTAAACCAGAAGCGACATCGTTGGAAGTAGGAGTAAAAATCGCTATTGAGAAGACCTGCTACACAGACGGCACTAAAAACTGTAAACCCCCCCCCCCCCACACACACACACACATTGGTGGTCAGGGCCCCCTACATGTTAATAAAAAAGGGGGCCCTCTCTATCAATTAAAAAAAAAACATTTGCTCCAGGGCCCCACTCCATAAAAGTTTTTGAAAAAAACATTGGTGGCCATGGCCCCCCCCCTTACAAGTTAAAAAGAAACATTGGTGGTCAGGGGCCCCCATAGAATATTTAAAAAATCTAAATCTAAAACATTAGTGACCAGGGTCCTATGGACTTTGGTGTACAGGGGTTTAATAAAAAAAAAAAAACAACCACATTGGTGTTCAGTAGAACTTACCATAGGCTCCTTTCTTGGCTTTAGGTCTTTTTGCTACTTCAGGACTTCAACTTTTTTTGTGGCTTAGTTCGGGTCATCGGAACTTTAGGACTTCAGATCTTGGGCTCTAAGTGACTTTGGCGTTTTCGCCCTGATGGCGGACCTGGGTATACACCCCAAATTTAAGTTTTTTTTTTTTGGAAAAACTGACTATGCACTGCACCAGCATTTCTTTACCTTAGATCTTTACTCTGGCATTTGGAGCATACACAGTAGAGTAGATCTTGTCGGGTTTAACTCTACTGCTTATGCACAAATACTGATTTTCACCTGGAATGTCATAGGAAGATCATTAAAATGCAGGCACAGCACTGAGACAGTTTTTCCAAGGCCAGTCCAGTGTTCTCCTATGAGGTGCCCTGGGGGGAAAAAACTTGATCTATTTTATTGGGGGCTGCTAACATATTATAAAATACACTTACATGCCCTATAAATTAACTTTTTATTTTACATTTTATCCAGCACCTCTGCAATATGGACTTTTTAGCAGCTGTCTATTTGCTAGAGTCCAAATTACCCTAGCCGCCATTCATTAAACATGACTGGAATATGAATAGAAAGACAAGTAATAAAAATTAGCAAAATTAGCAATAACAATACATTTGTAGCCTTACAGAGCATCTGTTTGTTGAGATTAGCGACCCACATTTGAGGGTCAGAACAAGGAAAATAATTCAAGAACTATAAAGCAGAAAAAAAATGAAGGCCAATAGTATAATTGCTTAAAATTAGACCTAAACGAAAAAGCTACCGTAAAGGTCAACACCTGCGTGTTTTGATTTTCTGGATTAGCAGGATGTCTTGATGACAGTCCTTGGCAGATCGAAACTGGTAATATGAATAAAGTGATTTTTTAAAAATATTTTTATACATAAGTGCATGTAGTTAAATTCTCTAGATTTAATATATAAACTGGCAATGATCTAATGTGTTAAAACTACCACATTGCCGGCTCCTCCCAGCTGCATGTTACTTACCTGGGTGATGCCTTTTCATTCATGCTGGCTGTAGAAATGACATGGGGTCATTCTATAAATACGTTAAACATTAACTTAAAGGTCAACCACCCCTTTAAGACAATGCAGAGTTCTTAACAGTGCCCTTTCTCTCCCTCCAGGCATTGTTTCTCTGTGGCTATATTGAAGAACAGAAGTTGGATTTCAAAGGAAAAAAAGTAATTGAGTTGGGAGCAGGTACAGGCATTGTGGGAATCCTTGTGTCCTTGCTAGGTACGTCAATATAATACATATAACCACCATTGCAGCACCTATGGGAATGTATTTTCCAAAACATGCAGCTATGTTTGTCGATTCAAGGTTTCTGGCTTCAGTATCTCTTATTAACTAGTCATCGGTTAGATAGTGCAGTTATTGGTTGCTATGGATCACTGAACTGGGAAAACTTCACCCATGTAACTGCACAGCAGTTTATGTGCCTCTGAAACTCTGAAAATGTTCACTTAGTGATCCACACAATATTTTGTTGTCTGTTGGCTAAGAACTGATGCATGTATATATAACATTGCTGAACAAAAAACATTCTTAAACATGCATCTATGGTAAAAAAAACAATTTATTATTACATATTAAAATTCATTAGGCCCCACAACAAAGCCAAACGTGTTTCACGTTTACCCACCACTTTTAAGACAAAAAAAACGAAATGATAAACAATTTATAAACAATGTGTATAAATGGACAAGTGGAAGGTTGCGCAAACTTTTACAAATGCAACAACTGTTATTTTCTTTGTTTTTAAAATAAATTGTAACTAAGCCTTAAAACTTGCAAATATGTTGTTTTTAATACTGAGCTTTCCCACTTTTCACTTACATAATTAGAATTTGCCAAGGGGTTGCCAAATGTATGCATTCAACAGTATGAATGATAAACCAAACGTTATTTAGGTTCCTTGATGAAAAGATAAAGAAACCTTGTGCTAGCGGCTTAAAAGGATCACTTGGACGCAATGTTTTACATGATGCCTATGAATAAGTGCTGGGTAAGCGTAAACTCCCAAATATTTAGGTTTTTTTTTGCCTTGCAGGTCTTACTTAAAAGTGGAGGTTCGCCTTTAATTTAACTTTTAGTATGTTACAGAATGGTTACTTCTAAGCAACTTTTCAATTGGCCTTCATTTTGATCATTTTTATAGTTTTTGAATTATTTTCCGTTTTCTTCTGATTCTTTCCAGCTTTCAAATGGGGGGTCACTGACCCCATCTAAAAAAAACAATGCTCTTGTCAGGCTACACATTTATAATTATTTCTATTTTTTAGTACTCTACTGTTTAGGCCCTCTCCTATTCATATTCTAGTCTCTTATTCAAATCAATACATGGTTGGTAGGGTAACCTCATCACAAACCGCAGCTTCTGAGGTATACAGAACAGCATCTAGACAAGCCAGAGACCTTTTGGAAATAGAAGTCCTTTAAACTGAAGTCAAATGTGAAAAGGCGTGCCCAAGATTTGCATTTAACTGTATTGCTTAATTGAATTACTAGTGTCTATTCTAGCAGGACGAGTCACATATTGAAGGTAGTCATGGGGACCCAATTTTAGGTCCCATACGTTGTACACTAGGACAATACGTTTTCTTATAGTAAAACTGCAATTATATAAAGCAAAGCCATTCTAAGCCTCTCTCTTTGTATGTTAGCTGTGTATTAGTATGAAATCTAGGCACCACTTATGACTGTGTATAGCTGTCTTTTTGAAATTAGGCTACATTTTGAAATCTGGAATGTGATTCTTATTTGTTATGATAGCAGGCCCATGAAGATTACACATGCACAGATAAGATTTTCAGCATTTAGCAGTGTGAATGTTAGTGAGAGATCTTTATATGTGTGCTTATACACTGACTCTCTCTTTGCTCTGTGTCTGGGACACTGGCTACAGTGAGATTAAAGGCCCTGGCAGGCAACTGGTTAATGAACAACTATTTTGTATACATTTTAACAAATAGTTTAGGAAAGATTTTGAAGACAACTGTTCAGTTGTTAGTACAGGAAGCACATGAGGCCAATGATAAAATGTTTTTACATTAAATCGTTTTATTAACATGATGGACAAACACAAAATATGTATTACATAATATATATTGTATAGAAAAAGTCTATAGATTACAGCATTTTGTAAGGTGTTGTCTTTTTAATTGTAGTTTTTTAATTTTGCTAGGGTGTGTATTAAGAGTGCAAAAACATTTGAACCTTTTCTTTTTACTTTGCAGGCGGATATGTGACTTTAACAGATCTCCCGCATGCTTTGCCTCAGATCCAGAAGAATGTCTCTGCCAATGTCTCCTCTAACAACCCTCCTCAAGTCCATGCACTGTCATGGGGCCTTGACCAAGAGAAATTCCCACAGGACTATGACTTTATTCTTGGTGCTGATATTGTGTATCTAAATGACACCTACCCTCTTCTAATCCAGACTCTGCAGTATCTTTGTGGACCTCGCACTTCCATATTCCTCTCTTCCAAGATGCGCAGGGAACATGGAACTGTGCGCTTCTTTGAGGATATTCTACCCCAATATTTTACTTCAGAATTGGTTAAGAGAAATGAAGATGAAGGAATAAATATCTACAAAGTCACCTGCTTTCAGAACTAAAAGGGGGAAAAAGCTCATTCCACTCATTCCAGGAGTATTGAACTTTCAAACCTTATTTGAGAGGTCATTCCTTTTGAACCTTTGCAAGGATTACATTCATTTATATAGAAAATCTCCTCTCTCTCTCTCTCTCTATATTACTACTTTTATCATGTAAATTTATATTTTTCTACATTTACAAATGACTGACACTTTTTCATCAGTGGAAATTGGAAAGTTTTTTTAGAATTGTATTTTCTACTTTTATGCATAAAACATGTTTTGGGGTATTTCACTCCCTTTAATGAGGGAGTTTCTGGTTTTCTTTATTCACACATGAATGGTAAGTTTGTCAGCTGGTCATATCTGGCAATTAGTCCTAGCACTGTAACTTTACATAAATGGTTCACAACAATAATAACTTGAAATATGATACTGTATTGTTTAGCATTTGCCTTTAGACTCCTTCAAAAGGCTCCTTCATTGCATTGTGGGACTTGTAGTTCCTTAACAGCTGGAGAGCCAAGGTTCCTGATCCCTGTGTGTGTATGTGTGTGTATACACACACTAACATACACTAGCTCTAGCCATGGCCTCTGGTTCTGTTCTATGTGAAAAATATATTCCCCATTATCTGTTTGTCCTCTAATGTACTAAACCATAATCATGTCCTCTTGCAAGAGAAAAAAACCCCAACCTTTATAGTATTTCCTCATAGTTTCATTGCTCCATTCCCATTACCAGTTTAGTTGCACATCTTCTCTTACATAGTTAAATCGGATTGAAAAAAGACAAAGTCCATCAAGTTCAACCCTTCCAAATGAAAACCCAGCATCCATACTCACACCCCTCCCTACTTTCACACAAATTCTATATACCCATATCTATACTAACTATAGAGTTTAGTATCACAATATCCTTCGATATTATGTCTGTCCAAGAAATCATCCAAGCCATTCTTAAAGAAGAAGGAAAGGTTAAAACTAAGTAAGCCTTATCAGAAAGGTCAACCTAAATATACCAGTAAACCCCCAAAGTAGTGCTGCTCTGAGTCCTCTGTCAAAAGAAACACAGCATTTCTTTCCTTCTGTTGTGTACACATGGGCTTCTGTCTTCCTGCCTTCAGCTTAAACCTCCTTGCCCCAGACGTGAGCATGCTCAGTTTGCTCCTCTTCCCCCTCCCTCCCTTCTCTGCTGTAATCTGAGCCCAGAGCTATAAGTGAGCAGGGAGAGACTCTGGCAGGAAGTGATGTCACACCAAACTAATACTGCAGCTGCTATTCAAAACAAACAGAGCACTTCTAGAGCTTTTTACTCAGGTATGGTAAAACATTCTACAGAATAAATATAGAATTCTAGCTTGCACTATTGCAGCTAATCTATTGGCAATAAAATGCCTCCATAGCTTTCCTTCTCAGAATCAGTCATCACAACATCACCCGGCAGTGTATTCCACAACCTCACTGTCCTGACTGTGAAGAACGTTGCTTCAAATGAAAGTTCTTTTCTTCTAGTCTGAAGGGGTGGCCTCTGGTACATTGATCCACTTTATGGGTAAAAAGGTCCCCTGCTATTTGTCTTCAGCTCATTAATATCATTCTGAAGCTCAAAACTGTACTGCAGACTCAAGGTGAGGCCTTACCAAGAATCTCTACGAAGGCTGAATTTCACCCCTTAGGTTAATTTATGCAAGACAGCTCTTTATTTGCTGTAGTAGCAACTGAGTGACACTGTCTAGAGTTACACAGTCTGTTATGCACAAAAATCCCCAAATCCGTCTCAAGAAGGAACCCAATGCAATTTACAGGTCTATTTACTAATTTTCAAGGTTAGAAAAAGTTAATAAGATCACATTAAAAAACAAAAACAGAGGGTGACTTGCTTTGCTAGATACCCCCCCCCCTTAGTTAAATTGCCTGTGCCAAAATATTCATGGTTGTTTTTTTTTTGTTTTTTGCTGAAAATACTTGCACACAAGCTAATCACATAGTTCCATTTATTTTCAATGAGGTTGAAAATCTCAAATGTTTTAATAAACTTGGGAGACAAGTCGTATTGACCTCTACAGATACCAGTTTTTACTTGCCGAGTTCTGACTGTTATAGGTTTCAGAAACTACTTAGGGGCATATTTATCAAGGATCGAATTTCGAAGTATAAAAACTTAGAAATTCGACCATCGAATTTGAGTACTTCGATAGTCAAAGTATTTTTTACAGCGAAAACTGCCGTATTCGATCGAAGTAAAATCGTACGATCGAACGATTTAACCCTTCGAAGGATTAGGTTATAGGAGGACCCCCCCCATAGGCTAAACAGCAATTCGGCAGGTTTAAGGTAGCGAACTGTCGAGGTTTTTTAAAGAGACAGTACTTCGATTTTCGAGTGGTTTCCTGATTTCTTATTCTTTTGCATGTTTGTCACACTTAAATGTTTCTGCTCATCAAAAACCGTTAACTATTAGTCAAAGATAACATAATTGAACACAAAATGCAGTTTTTAAATGAAGGTTTACGTTATTAAGGGAGAAAAAAAACTCCAAATCTACATGGGCCTGTGTGAAAAAGTGATTGCCCCCTTGTTAAAAAATAACTTAACTGTGGTTTATCACACCTGAGTTCAATTTCTGTACTCACCCCCAGGCCTGATTACTGCCACATCTGTTTTAATCAAGAAATCACTTAAATAGGAGCTACCTGACACAGAGAAGTAGACCAAAAGCACCTCAAAAGCTAGACATCATGCCAAGATCCAAAGAAATTCAGGAACAAATGAGAACAAAAGTACTTGAGATCTATCAGTCTGGTAAAGGTTATAAAGCCATTTCTAAAGCTTTGGGACTCCAGCGAACCACAGTGAGAGCCATTATCCACAAATGGCAAAAACATGGAACAGTGGTGAACCTTCCCAGGAGTGGCCGGCCGACCAAAATTACCCCAAGAGCGCAGAGACAACTCATCCGAGAGGCCACATAAGACCCCAGGACAACATCTAAAGAACTGCAGGCCTCACTTGCCTCAATTAAGGTCAGTGTTCACGACTCCACCATAAGAAAGAGACTGGGCAAAAACGGCCAGCATGGCAGATTTCCAAACCACTTTTAAGAAAAAAGAACATTAAGGCTCGTCTCAACTTTGCTAAAAAACATCTCAATGATTGCCAAGACTTTTGGGAAAATACCTTGTGGACCGACGAGACAAAAGTTGAACTTTTGGAAGGTGCGCGTCCCGTTACATCTGGCGTAAAAGTAACACAGCATTTCCGAAAAAGAACATCATACCAACAGTAAAATATGGTGGTGGTAGTGTGATGGTCTGGGGTTGTTTTGCTGCTTCAGGACCTGGAAGACTTGCTGTGATAGATGGAACCATGAATTCTACTGTCTACCAAAAAATCCTGAAGGAGAATGTCCGGCCATCTGTTCGTCAACTCAAGCTGAAGAGATCTTGGGTGCTGCAGCAGGACAATGACCCAAAACACACCAGCAAATCCACCTCTGAATGGCTGAAGAAAAACAAAATGAAGACTTTGGAGTGGCCTAGTCAAAGTCCTGACCTGAATCCTATTGAGATGTTGTGGCATGACCTTAAAAAGGCGGTTCATGCTAGAAAACCCTCAAATAAAGATGAATTACAACAATTCTGCAAAGATGAGTGGGCCAAAATTCCTCCAGAGCGCTGTAAAAGACTCGTTGCAAGTTATCGCAACCGCTTGATTGCAGTTATTGCTGCTAAGGGTGGCCCAACCAGTTATTAGGTTCAGGGGGCAATTACTTTTTCACACAGGTTTGGATTTCTTTTCTCCCTAAATAATAAAAACCCTCATTTAAAAACTGCATTTTGTGTTTACTTGTGTTATCTTTGACTAATAGTTAAATGTGTTTGATGATCAGAAACATTTTGTGTGACAAACATGCAAAAGAATAAGAAATCAGGAAGGGGGCAAATAGTTTTTCACACCACTGTACACAAAAATTACTTTGAAATTCTATGTTTTTTAATTCGAAAATTCACTTTGACCTTTGATAAATCTGCCCCTTAGTGTATTTTCTAGGTTCACGTTTCTGCTTAGTTTTTCTCAAATCAAAAAAAAACCCCATCAATCTGATTTTTTGATAACCCCCTATTTTTACTGAAGTGCGTAACTTTGCATTTATCAACACTGAACCTTATTTGCCAATTCGCTCTATCCTCCATTTGTTCAAATCTTTCTGCAAAGTGGCAACATCCAGCATGGGACTTTTAGTTTGCACAATTTACCACCTCAATTAATGAATAACCTTATGGTCATTAATAAACAAATTAAAAAGCAGAGAACCACAGAAAGACCCCTGCAGTACTCCACTACCAGCAATGGTCAATTTAGAAAATGTTACATTTAACCCTAGTCTATCTTGTTCTAGGCTATTATGCCTTAAAGGGCATATAAAGTCTAAAATGCAATAAGGCTAGAAATGCTGTATTTTGTATACTAAATATAAACATGAACTTACTGCACCACAAACCTAATCAAACAAATAATTTATGCTTTCAAAGTTGGCTACAGGGGGTCACCATCTTGTAACTTTGTTAAACATCTTTGCAAGACTAAGACTGTGCACATGCTCAGTGTGGTCTGGGCTGCTTAGGAATCATCATAAACAAAGCTGCTTGAGTTCAGCGTGGCTGGGAAGAAAGGCGGGGGCTCCCCCTGCTGTTCATAAGTATGATTGTTTCCCTGCTCAGCAGTTAGGGACCATCTGACAATTCCTATCCACAGCAGTAAATGAAGGGAGAATTTCACTGCATACAGTCAGGTTTCTTATAAAAACGGTACACATTTTTTAATTAAAGTATATTGGAGATAGGTTTCTTTTTCATTAAAGTAAAAATTGGATTTTATTTTTTTGCATGCCCTTTAATTTGTTCAGTAACATTCTGTGGGGCAAAGGGGGAATTTTCGTCAGCGAAAGCTTCGCCACACTTAGCGCCACTTCGCCAGGCGTAAATTCATTACCACTATGCTAATTCACTAAATTGCAAAGTTACGTCTCTGTAGCCAACCGCTGCCGAAGTTTCGTCAGCACAAGCATTTGATTGCGAACTTTCCCTAGCGTTCATTTCTGCCTAGCAAAACTTTGTTAGTACTCTTACGCTTAGGTTGATTTGAATAGAGCGGGTACATATAGGTCATATAGACGTGATTACTAGAGATGTTGGTGCAAATGCTTGAAGTGGCCACTTATTATTACACATGAGTTTGCCAAGTAACGATCGTTCATCTGAGTGAAAATGTGCCTGTCGTTAGGGCGCAAAACTGAATTGTCCTCTACGCCTGTTAATAAATTGCCGATGTCCTTGCGGATTGGATCTCTGGTGAATTTTCACTAGCATCGGCCACTTCACCCTTTAGTAAATCTGCCCCTTTATGTGCCCCAGGAATCCTATACATATAACCACTCACCAAAGTACACTACAGAAATCCCACAGCAACACAGAATATATCCCCAATGCCGCAGCTACACCATTTTCCACATGTAGCAAAGTATTCTTTGTATGTGTCTGCCACACAACTAGTTAGTCACATCTCCCTCTCAACATACAGCTCTCTCTCTCTCCTGTCTGTCACGTGTGGCTACAGTTTGACAGGTCCCGCCCATCATGCGTGACGTCACTTTCCCCCCACCCACAATATCAGCCACGTTCCTCGAACCCCCTTCGTTCTAGCGCCTAGGTCTCAGATACAACTTTATTTGTTACAGAGCCAGATACAAAGTGGCAAATGTACGTCATCATATTGCGTCCTGTCATTCAGGGAACATGGCTGCGCTTTGCAATAACCTGCGTGCCAAGGTGAGGAATGGGACATGCGGGCACTCCGGGGGCTGATCAGTCAGGCAGTAAGGCTTTCTTTACCATAGACTGGTGTGGATAAATGGGCACTTTAGCAAACTTGTACTTGAAAGTTACTGGTGGTGGCTGATACCAAAAATCATAGTAGGGGTGACTGGTAGTGTCGTAAATGAGAAATACTGATGTTTCTTCCTAGCTGGTGTCATGGCAGCCGGTCGGACTGTTCCACACAGGGGTGAGGCTCCTGGCAGCAGACAAGGATCTCCTGGTGAAGCTCAGGAAGAAGACAGGCTACTCCTTTATGAACTGCAAGAAGGCTCTGGAGCAATGCGCCAATGATTTTAAGCAAGTAAGAGGTCGGCATGTGAAGAGCTCTGGGAAAGTACCAAGTAGCAGCCTGCGCTCTTTCTATCCATTTTTCAGTGCTAATGGGTGCATAGTGTGTAAATGTCAGTGCAGTCAAAATAGTTCCAATGCATGGCAGTCGCTATGAGTCAGCTCACACTCTTTTGAGTAACCCTGTAACTGTTAGAAACCCTATTGAGAAAAAGATAAAATATTTACTGGTTGCTTTCAGCATAGTTGAAAATGAATTTGCTAGGGATACCAGCGAGAGTTGCCCAATACAACTGATCTGACTGTGGAATTGTTCAGGTACTTCCCAATGTCACAGACAGGGCCGCCATCAGGGGGGAGAGTTGTAGGGGGCCCGAGGGTAAGGGGGGCCTGGCCACGCCACACTTACTTGATTAGCCGGCCCCCCCCATCTTTCTGAGAGCCACCAATTTTTTTTCCTCATGTGGGATCCTAGCCACCAGTATTTGTAATGGGGGGGCCCTGGCCACAACAAATGTTTTTTTATGGGGGGCCCTGACCACCAATATATTTTTATTAACCTGTGGGAACCATAGCCACCAATATTTTTTTTGTTTATAAATGTGTGGTGGGGAGGGCGGACCTGTAGGTGGGGCTTGCAGTAGGCGTAGCCCAGGGGGCCCAGGAAATTTTGTCGTATGGGGCCCTGCTATTTCTGATGGCGGTCCTGGTCACAGAGGTACCCATATTTAATAGGGATGTATAGAACCTATGATTTGGCTTGGCATTTAAATCTCAGCATTTCTTTTTGCAGTATTTGGATTTGTAAATTGTTGAGTATTCAGCTGAACCAAATCAGAACCCTTAAAGTGGACCTGTCATCTACGCATATAAAGTTTTATAATGAAAGTCCTTTGCAAATTAAACATGGAACACAAATATTTTTTTTCATTAGAGCATCCATACCTATTATAAAGGTATTTAAATATCTGAGCTTCCAATCAAATATTTGCCCGCCTCTATGCCTGAGGCATAGAGGCAGGTCATTATTCAATTACTTTCACTTTCCATACAGCACTTTCTACATGTCACTGCACTCATTACATTCCCACTTCCTTCTTCAGGCTCTATAATTGTGTAGGGCACTATGCATGGGCATTAGGTCCCCCGTTCTGGTGCATACACAAGATTTTGGGGTGATACAAAATTTGTCTTAATAACAGTGTCCACAAAATGGCTCCTGCCTGCTTGCTGTGGTTGTGTAATTCCAAGACTGAAGGAAACAAATAAATGTGAATAATAAATATGAGAGTAAAGTTTATTTTGCTCAACTAACATGACAGAAAAGAATTTGGAATTATTTTGTAGGGTGACAGGTCCTCTTTAAATCATGTGACTTTATAGCTCTGGACAACTGCAAGTGAAATGTTCTTAATGGATTATGAATTTAAATTTTTTTAATTTTTTTTCCAAATTCAAATAATTATTATATTCAGCTGAATCCATGATTACCGATCCACTGCATCTCTAATGTGTTTTAATTAAACACACGTACACAATAAATACACAGATACAATTTAGCAACTTTATTGTAATTTGAACTGGGGAACCCTGATGCATTCCCAGCAGTTTGAAATTCACCGCAGTTAACGATTCTTGATTTTTCTAGAACATTTCGAGTCATTTTCAGTCAGAAATGGTTTAAAGAAATTGGCCATTTCATCAGAACTGATTCGATGTTTTTAGAATCCAATTTTTTTTGTTTACTATATTTGTTAGTCTGAAAAAAGAACTAAAACTGTCAGTTAACATAAAATTCAAAAGCATTATGGGTCTGTCTCCATGCTGTTTGCATGATGGACAAGCTAGTTGGGTAATATCTAGTTTGGTAATTTGCAAATAACTATGCCTGTGCTGTTAGCTAGCAAGTCAAGCATAACTTATTTCTGCTAGTTGTAATGCTTTTATGGAAGGCGTATTAACATAAAGACTGATGCATCTAATATGTGCACACACCGATTGTGCTTCTTACTTAAGCATTCATTTATGCATTACTTTTGTTTTGACAGGCAGAGACTTGGTTGCATCAGCAGGCTCAGAAAGAAGGATGGGACAAGGCTTCCAAACTTCAAGGAAGGAAAACAAAAGAGGGTCTTGTGGGGCTGCTGCAAGATGGCAGCACCTCTGTGATGGTGGAAGTGAGTATCCTCTATGTTCAGCAAAAGCCTAAGATACTGATTTGAATAATGCTGAGAGATTCCCACTATTTTTATATATTTTTTGCAAGTTAACTTCCTTTGCCTGTTTTATCTCCTTTGCTTTTATAAAGCACAGGGTGAGCAGATAAAGAGCAGGTTTATCCACGTGCCTTCTAGTATGTGAGTATGGAACTCAAACAAATTGTTAAATATATAACCATAATAATACAGACTAGTTGTGGCACACCTTTAATAAACATCAATTACAGTTAAGTTAATTTTTTTTATTGATAATTTCCCTATAATTTAATCTTTCAGATGGTTTTGAAGTTATTTGTAAATGTAATTGTGATGAAAGCAGTGCCTGCCTGCCCTTCTTTGTACTGCTTCTCCTGACTCTTGAATGTGCATAAGCAAGTTCTCCTACAGCCAAGACTCCAGTTCCCACAATGGCTTGCATGTTTGTTCATGTGTTTGTTAATGACAGAATATTCAAAACATTGCAGAAACTGGAGTCCTGACAGTCGGAGAGCAGGTTAATGTTTATAGTATTTATTTAAATGGCTATATTGTTTATGTTTTAATTGTGTTGCATTGAAGAGACACTGGCTTTTGGGGAAAAAAAACATGGCTTCATAACAAATATTCTTTCAGGTGAACTGTGAAACAGATTTTGTTGCCAGAAATTCAAAGTTTCAGCAGCTGGTTCAGCAGGTGGCTGTGAGCACTCTGAGGCATTGCCAAAGTCATCCGGAGAACACGTCTTCTTATGTCAAGGTTAGCATTTAAATCACTACCTCATGCTACCAACTTAATGCCTTGGGAATTCTAGAAAACAGGGTTTCTGCAGGCATGTCATGACTTATTTAGCAAACCGGAGAGCTGCTAAATAAAAAGCTAAATAACTCAAAAGCCAGATATAACAAAAAATTGTCTCAGAATATCACTCTCTACATCATAATAAAATTAACTGAAAGGTGAAAGACCCCTTTAAGCCAGTGACAGCAGTGGATTCATGTACTCACAGTTCTCTAACAGCGAATTATCATTTTTCAAAGCATTCAGTAACCTCCATCATAAATATGGTCATATGTTCAGTCTTTTCATATTTGGCATATAATTAAAGAAGGGAAAGTGAAGCTTGTATACAATGAAATTCACTCTGTTGGAACACAAACATATCCATGCAGTGTTTCCTCAATATTTTAATTTTTTTACACTCTGCTACATTACTGTAAATGTTTATTCATATCCTTCTGTTGGTTTTATCTTAGGGATTTCTATGTGGTGACGAACTCTTACAGTTGAAAGCCGATGAGTCATTAAAAGATCAACTTGCTTTAGCAATAGGTAAAGTTTCTCCTGAGTTTACATTGTGCAACTGCTTTATCTGTTTTATAGTGCACCTCCTTTCCTTCTTGAATGACTGGCATGAAGTCATGGCAACCTCGGCATTTGATAGATCCTTCATTATAATTAAATGGACATTATACACCTTTGCTAAAAAATTACTCAATATATAGGACTTGTGTTAAAAATGTATTTTGCCTATTTTTTAATTAAAAAAAACACGTTTTACTATTATTTTTTTTCATTCAAACACACTAATTAGGTTAATTGACTCCTGATAAAACTGACCATAGTGTGTGAATATGATAGGGTCCTGTGAGCTTAGATATACCATATAACCTCTGTAAAGCACTGCAAAATATGATGCCATTTTTTAAAGGGAAATAATAATTTAAAGGGGACCCGTCACCCAAAAGAATTATTCTAAATCCTATTTTATCACATTAGTCAATCAAAACAAACTTTAATGACACTATAAATTGTTTGAATCTTGTTTCCTTCAGTCTGGGAATTTATAATTATAGCAAGCAGGCAGGAGCCATTTTGTGGACACTGTTATTAAGGCAAGCCTTGTATCATCTCAGAATCTTGTTTGTGCACCAGGATGGGGGACCTACTGTCCATCCCCATGCACTGGCAATTAAATGGTAAAGAGAACTGGGGGAATGTGGGGAGAGCCGTGACATCTAGGAAGTGCTGAATGGAAAGTGAAAGTAAATGTCTGCCCACCTCTATGCATAAGGCATAGAGGAGGGGCAGACAGTATTTGATTGACAGCTGAGATTTTTGAATGATTTTACAACAGCTATGAATTCTTAATAAAAAATAGAAATTGGATTTGGACTTTTATTATACAGATTTTTGTGTCTGGGTGACAGGTCCACTTTAAGCATAATGATATAGCCCAGGGCTGTCCAACTGGCGGCCCGTGGCCCCCCACATGCTGTAGTACCAGTATCAGGTATCAGTAAAGAGATTAACTGGCCCCTGCATTGTTTAAACATCAAATTCAGTCTGTAATACCCTGTATTGTTCACACCTGTGATCCCCCTGCATTGTTCACACTTGTGACACCTCTATTGTTCACATACTAAAGTCCTGTACCGTTCACACCTGAGACCCAGACTTAAACTGCCCACATTGTTCACCTGTTCACACCTTATTCAAAATGCTAATGGGCACCAGCACTGTGTCACTGTATGTTGTACATTAGAATGATAGCTTTCCCTGTCTCATGCTCTGTTCTGCCTTCCCTCCCTGTGTGTGCCATTCTCTGCTTGCCCAGTGCTGCTTGTGTGTGCCATTCTCTACTTGCCCAGTGCTGCTTGTGTGTGCCATTCTCTGCTTGCCCAGTGCTGCTTGTGTGTGCCATTCTCTGCTTGCCCAGTGCTGCTTGTGTGTGCCATTCTCTGCTTACTCAGTGCTGCTTGGGTGTGCCAATCTCTGCTTGCCCAGTGCTGTTTGGGTGTCCCATTCTCTGCTTGCCCAGTGCTGTCTGTGTGTGCCATTCTCTGCTTGTCCAGTGCTGCTTGTGTGTGCCATTCTCTACTTGCCCAGTGCTGCTTGGGTGTGCCATTCTCTGCTTGCCCAGTGCTGCCTGTGTGTGCCATTCTCTGCTTGCCCAGTGCTGTCTGTGTGTGCCATTCTCTGCTTGCCCAGTGCTGCTTGTGTGTGCCATTCTCTGCTTACTCAGTGCTGCTTGGGTGTGCCAATCTCTGCTTGCCCAGTCCTGCTTGGGTGTCCCATTCTCTGCTTGCCCAGTGCTGTCTGTGTGTGCCATTCTCTGCTTGTCCAGTGCTGCTTGTGTGTGCCATTCTCTACTTGCCCAGTGCTGCTTGGGTGTGCCATTCTCTGCTTGCCCAGTGCTGTTTGGGTGTGCCATTCTCTGCTTGCCCAGTGCTGCTTGTGTGTCTCATTCT
Organism: Xenopus laevis; assembly: GCF_017654675.1. Lineage (NCBI taxonomy): Eukaryota > Metazoa > Chordata > Amphibia > Anura > Pipidae > Xenopus > Xenopus laevis. The sequence continues at coordinate 149,475,960 of NC_054373.1, forward strand.
CTGCTTGCCCAGTGCTGCTTGTGTGTGCCATTCTCTGCTTGCCCAGTGCTGTCTGCGTGTGCCATTCTCTGCTTGCCCAGTGCTGTCTGTGTGTGCCATTCTCTGCTTGCCCAGTGCTGTTTGGGTGTGCCATTCTCTGCTTGCCCAATGCTGCTTGTGTGTCTCATTCTGTGCTTGCCCAGTGCTGCTTGTGTGTGCCATTCTGTGCTTGCCCAGTGCTGCCTGTGTGTGCCATTCTCTGCTTGCCCAGTGCTGCTTGTGTGTGCCATTCTCTGCTTGCCCAGTGCTGCTTGTGTGTGCCATTCTCTGCTTGCCCAGTGCTGCATGTGTGTGCCATTCTCTGCTTGCCCAGTGCTGCTTGTGTGTGTCATTCTGTGCTTGCCCAGTGCTGCTTGTGTGTGCCATTCTCTGCTTGCCCAGTGCTGCTTGTGTGTGCCATTCTCTGCTTGCCCAGTGCTGCTTGTGTGTGCCATTCTCTGCTTGCCCAGTGCTGCTTGTGTGTGCCATTCTCTGCTTGCCCAGTGCTGCCTGTGTGTGCCATTCTCTGTTTGCCCAGTGCTGCCTGTGTGTGCCATTCTCTGTTTGCCCAGTGCTGCTTGTGTGTGCCATGCTCTGCTTGCCCAGTGCTGCTTGTGTGTGCCATTCTCTGCTTGCCCAGTGCTGCTTGTGTGTGCCATTCTCTGCTTGCCCAGTGCTGCCTGTGTGTGCCATTCTCTGCTTGCCCAGTGCTGCTTGTGTGTGTCATTCTCTGCTTGCCCAGTGCTGCTTGTGTGTGCCATTCTCTGCTTGCCCAGTGCTGCTTGTGTGTGCCATTCTCTGCTTGCCCAGTGCTGCTTGTGTGTGCCATTCTCTGCTTGCCCAGTGCTGCCTGTGTGTGCCATTCTCTGCTTGCCCAGTGCTGCCTGTGTGTGCCATTCTCTGCTTGCCCAGTGCTGCCTGTGTGTGCCATTCTCTGCTTGCCCAGTGCTGCCTGTGTGTGCCATTCTCTGCTTGCCCAGTGCTGCCTGTGTGTGCCATTCTCTGCTTGCCCAGTGCTCTGTGTGTGCCATTCTCTGCTTGCCCATGCTGCATGTGTGTGCCATTCTCTGTTTGCCCAGTGCTGCTTGTGTGTGCCATTCTCTGCTTGCCCAGTGCTGCCTGTGTGTGCCATTCTCTGCTTGCCCAGTGCTGCCTGTGTGTGCCATTCTCTGTTTGCCCAGTGCTGCTTGTGTGTGCCATTCTCTGCTTGCCCAGTGCTGCCTGTGTGTGCCATTCTCTGCTTGCCCAGTGCTGCCTGTGTGTGCCATTCTCTGTTTGCCCAGTGCTGCTTGTGTGTGCCATTCTCTGCTTACCCTACGCTACCTGTGGAATGTAAGCCTGTTAAGGGTTTGTTCTTGGGATTTGTTAGCATTTGGAAATTGTTGTTAAGGGCCCCTAAGGTGTTTAATCATGTGTTGGGGGTTGTTGTATTATCCACAGGGGAGGATGAGACATATGGATTTAAGGAAATGTTTTAACATGACTTCAGTTTTTAACATATGAGTGATGAGGGATTTTTCTGCAGTGAGCACCAACCATTTGGTTTTTTGGTGTGCTACCACCGTTAATGTGGAAATGATCTTAAAAGTTCTTGTGGTAATATGGGTGTGGTTTAAAAAGGGGAGTGGCCAACACTGACTTCCATAATTGGCCCTCCACCACATAGGCTATTAAAATTTTGGCCCTCGGTACCACAGAAGTTGGACAGCGCTGATATAGCCCATGAGCCATATATCCGGCAATTTCCATTTATTAAACTGGGAGTTAGTCAGTTTTTGTTTTCTTCTTGCACTATGAAAACAAAATGCCATGTTTTACATAAATCTAAATTTCTATTCTGTATTTTCAATAACTGCTGATGATTGTATTTGTGTAACTTATCAGTTGTAATGCATCATATAAAAATAGTATATCCTTTTAATTCCATTTTCTTCTAATCATGCTTGTGCTCTGCAGGGAAGTTGGGTGAAAATATGATTATGAAGAGAGCTGCTTGGGTGAAGACACCTTCTGATATCTTCGTAGGTTCTTATATGCATGGGATTCTCATGGCAGATCTGCCATCCCTAACTAATATGACATTTGGAAAATATGGGGCTCTAGTAATTTGCAAAGATTCTGATGGCAACCTTAAGAGCAACATATCTGAAATTGGACGCAGGTTGGGTCAGCATGTTGTGGGAATGAACCCTCTGTTGGTGGGTTCCCTTGAGGATGAATCTGGTGGGGAGACAGAGACCAAGATGCTAGCTCAACCCTTTCTTCTGGAGCCCAGTCTGACAGTTGGGCAGTATTTGCAGCCACGAGGAATTAATGTGCTGGACTTTATACGCTTTGAGTGTGGGGAAGAAGCAGAATCAACAGAATCTACCCATACTTAACACTTGAACATCCCTTTTTGAGCCTTAAGATATAAAATAAATAGTTTGTTTTGTTTTTCCAGCTTTGTTATTTTTCTCTCTTTTCCACTCACAATTACTGAACACTTCTTAGTCTAATAATATACAAAAACTACAAATTATCTGATCATATCTATAACCATTTTGACATCTTATTTTTATTTGGAGTGCACACATTGGTGCAGTTCTCCTTTTTTTTATGGATTCCCCCCCCCCACAGTACAAGTATATGATAAGTATATATTTTTTTTACATTGCAGTCTCTTGAGAATTCATAGGGGTTAGTCTTTAGGCCTCAACTACCAAAATTCAGGCTCAGGCCTGTAAAAAATTAGAAAAAGACTTCAAAAATTAAAAAAATGTTGTTTCGCTCTTTGAAAGGGCTGTTTGGGAAGACTTGACAAATACATTTCTTAGACTTCGCTACCCAGATGTTTGTTTGTAAAGAATTTTAGTCCTAATTTATCACTCCATTGACTATTTGTACTGCCTAACATTATTCCTGATCAATTCCTTCAAAAATAAAACAATAAGAGATACGCACAGAAGTATTTGTTCTCCTTGTTTATATCCGTATTTGTTTCTGTTTTTAGAAAATATAACTATCCTTAGGCAGCTAAAGCTGTCTCCAACTAGCTTCACAAAATAATGCCTTCCTGACTTTAACTGTATACTACATGTGTTCATTTTGTAACTTTGACTGGTGCAATAAGTGCAGTATATAAAATATGGTATTTTTTGTAATATTCATTTTTAGGGTTTAGTTCTCCTTTAAAGGGTATAAATTGCCCAGGTATCAAGCCTTTCCTGGAGAGATTGAAACAAATGGACACATTATCAAAGCTGAAAAACGTGTCAGTTTATCAGAATTTGTTGAACACAACAAAAATTCCTATCAAAATACTTATATGTGAATGAATGATCTAATCCAAGGGTAGAGCCAAATGTTAGGGCACCCCCTTCAAGCATTGTAATGACTTACCTATTACCCCAGTCCGGTGTTCCTACACCGAAAAAAATCTGCACTGGCCTGGGACACTTGCAAGAGAATGATCCTCTTTCTTCCATTTTTTCTTCACAAGGGCATGCGCAGTGACGTTAAAAGCTTTAACAAAAAAGGCCTTTTCATTCTATTGCACATGTGTCGGCCTCTGGATTTTGAGGAAAGAGGAAGGGAGGAAGAGGAACGTTTTCTGCTAACAGGAGCACTGACCTGGGGTATAGGTTAAGACATTACGAACATTTGGATTGGATATTTCCTTCTACTTTAAAGGAGAACTAAACCCCCACAATGTTAAGTCCCCACTGGCCCCCCTCCCTGCCTCCCCTCTGCACACTCTTACCCCAGAATTCGGTCCCCATAGTGACCGCACATGCAGAGTGAGTGTATCGGAGCTCACGGGCACCATCTTCTTCTCTTCGGTAATCTTCGTGAAGTGAGCGGCGTAATGGCGCATGTGCAGTTGGAGCAATCTTCTGGTTCTTGAACAACTGCACATGCAGTTGAAGATGGCGCCCGTGAGCTCCGATGTGCTCACTATGCATGTGTGGTCACTATTTCTAGAGGGAACAGAATTCTGGGATAAGACTGTGCAGGGGGGGCAGTGGGGACTTAACATTGAGGGGGGTTTAGTTCTCCTTTAATCCCTGATGTGAATTGCAGGGGAGAAAGCATATAGGAAATAAATTGGTATTGTAATACTTTTGCTAATGCTTAAAAAAATCAATCTAGATAACTCACTCTGTGGGCAAGCTCCCCATTTTTCAAGAGTGAATAAGTGGATATTCTGCTGCTGGTTCTTCATAAACTAACTTTTATTTTACTGAAATATACATTTAAAGGTAATTGATTTCAAAATCTGTCTGGTCAAGCAAGAATCAAAAGCATTGGGTAGGAATGTGTTTTAATAACCATGGCACACATACAAAAATATCTTGAACACATCAAATAAATCTCAGATTGAAGCATGCTAGTAATTCAATACTGGGTAAGCAGAGGTATGGTAAAGCACTGACAAAATCCAGTATAATACACGGTCATTATACGTCCAGTGCCATACATTTGTTTTAGTTGCTGGAAGGCCATGAATTTGTCACCCCTAATGTCACATTTATTTTGCAGTATATTCTTTTGACCCAAATATGATCAAGTTCTTATACATATAATTGAAAAATACCATTTTTTGAAATGTTTTACTATTAAGACTAAGTAGTAGAGGCAAAAATACACACAATCATTTTCTGAATATTATTTTATAAAGTTTTATATATGGGTAACCTGAGTTGAAGATATATTCTGTATACTCTCATGCCTTTACACTGTGAATCATTGGATCATTAAAGGAGAAGGAAAGCTACGGAGGCATTTTATTGCCAATAGATTAGCTGCAATAGTGCAAGATAGAATGCTATATTTATTCTGTAGAATGTTTTACCATACCTGAGTAAAAAGCTCTAGAAGCTCTGTTTGTTAAGGATAGCAGCTGCAGTATTAGCTTGGTGTGACATCACTTCCTGCCTGAGTCTCTCCCTGCTCACTTATAGCTCTGGGCTCAGATTACAGAAGAGAAGGGAGGGAGGCGAAGAGGAACAAACTGAGCATGCTCACGCCCGGGGCAAGGAAAACAGGAAGTCTGATACAGAAACCCATGTGTACACAATAGAAGGAAAGAAATGCAGTGTTTCTTTTGACAGGGGACTCAGAGCAGCATTACTTTGAGGGTTTACTGGTATATTTAGGTGGATCTTTCTGATAAGGCTTACTTAGTTTCAACCTTTCCTTCTCCTTTAAGATTCTTCCATAATACAAAAAAAAATACATTGGTTAATGTCCAAGCTGTACTATAATGTGAATTAAAACAATCCAAGTTGTTTTTTCATGTTTAGCTGTTTCCAGGATGGTAATGCATAGAATTCTTCCCGGGTAATTCCAAAAGCAGCCACAAAGTCTTGGTCAGTGAGGTAATTCTATAAAGGCAAATAAGGTTTAGTGGAATAAGTGGAAAATTCTGGATGAACTCATACAAATATATCCAACCTTTCCTACACAGAAACCAATGTCATACTTTATCTAGACCTCCCAACACTCACCTCTTTTTTTGTGAAGTCCACCCCTTCAGGCAGCTCAGGTTTCTGCTTCCCTTTCAGGAATTCAAGAGGATAAGTATTACTTGGGGCAGCTTTGCTCGAGGATGGAGCTACTCCATTAACTTCCTACAAACAAAAAGAAAAACAAATTATGCCAAATTACTTACCGGATTTAATACCCTGTTGTCATGTGAGGACAGGAAGTAGCAAGTTAATTATAAAACTAGCCCCCCCCCGTCCCACCTCATCTTTGTTATCCTGTTACTCAATATAAATACACACACAAGGAGAGGGATCATGACCACTGCCATGTTATGTTTCAGGAAAATAACATTTCGGTAAGTATTTTGGCATAAACATTTTCTATTTTCCTGATCCTCACATGGCAGTGGTCATTAACAGGAAATACCAAAGCTATCAATATTTAAGGGCAGGATTAACAAAAGTTGATTAATGAAAGATTCTAAAACTTTGTGGCAAAATTAGCCTGAGCCATTGAAAACACATACATTTTGTAATTTGTAATAAAAGGATTAACTAAAGTCCAGGTAGCTGCTTTGCAGATCTCTTCTGGAGTAGCCTGAGCCTGGAATGCCTAAGTGCTCTAGTAGAATGGTCCCTTAGGGGGTTATTTACTAAACCTCAATTTTTTTCTGATCGAGGTTTTTTGAGCAAAAAAACAAATTTTTCTTGGAAAAAAACTCCTTTTTATAGATTTATTTTACCCGAAGTCAGAATCTGAAAATCTGCCATCTCAAATCTGCTGAGGTCATGTAAAAGTCAATGGCAGATGTCTCGTTTACCATTTGAAACTATTACGATCTGTGCTGGGTTTTGTCCAAAATCCGAAAAATCCTGGGTTTTTCGGCGATAGCCCCAAAAAAATCGACCAACTCAAGCATCACATACCCGTTTCCCAATTATAGACTGGCAATCCCTCACACTATTTAGGTTGTTCTGTCAGAACCAATGTTTCAACCTAATCATTAGTGATAATCAAATCTGTCCTGAAAAATTCACGAAACTGCAAAATAATTCACAAAACGGAGAAATTTTGTGAAAAGCATTGAAGTCAATGGGTGTTTTTATGTGCTACAAATTTTGACATGCGCGTCAATTCTTTTCACTCCAAATGCATTGAAGTCAATTAGCGTTTTTTATGGCGACTTGTTTTGTCCTAATGCATTAAAGTTAATGGGCGTATTTTCTTATGGGGACTTTTTTTCTCCAAATGCATTAAAGTCAATGGGTTGTTTTTTTTTGCTCCGCAGCAGTTTTGCAAAAGAATTTGCACATGAAACTCGGAATTTTACGGCGAATCCATGGCTGGCGAATAAATAGCTCATCACTGCTTGTCTTGTGGAAGGGCAATAATCTGTCTCTTTGTGTTGAGCAGAACCCCTAGAAATCTTTTGCAGATTCAGAATCCATCCATGATCCTACAGTACCTTCATCACAAATTGGGTATGTACTTGTAAAGCTTCTAGCCTTTGAGATTTCACAAGAATGTAATTTAAATAAGCGAATAGGATTTGGATTCCCTGGAGTCTGATATATGCTGTCAAGGGAGCCAGAACTTTGTTGAAAATCTTTGGAGAAGTTGCTAGCACAAAAGGCAGGTTTTTGTACTGAAAATGCTGGTTTAAAGTGCAGAATCTGAGGAATTTCTGATGCTCTTTGACTATAGGAATGTGTAAGTAAGTGTTATGTTTTGATAGCCGAGGATGTTTGTTTTTTCCACTATTTGGTCTCTTAGCATTTCATCTGTTAGAGGCTACCAAAACATAACAGTAAGCATCTTATCTTGACCATCACACTGCCGAGCAATAGTTCTTACTGACTCTATCCTGAATGAATCCACCCTCAGGTACTTGTTGAGTCTGTCAAGATCAAAAATTGGTCTGAATTCCCCTGAAGGTTTTTTGCGAAGGAATAGAATAGAGTAAAGAAGACAATTTCCAGGAAAACTGAGAATAGTTCCTTCTCCCAGGCTTATATTGTCTAACATCACTGAAAGATTGCTTGTCCTTGAAAGATCTCAAAGGCCTTTTCTCTTGGGGTAAAAAAAAAACTCTTGCCATCTAAATCCTTGGAAATAATGTCATCTAACTTAACACCAAAAAAAGCAATTCACCTTGAAAAGGAAGTTTGCATTGGTTATGTTTGAAAGGATTGTCCGCCTGCCCTATGTTTGAACCAGAGTGATCTTTGGGCTGCCGCAGCTAATCCCATGCTTTTGGCAGACCACTTAATCACATTAATAGATGGCTCAACAATGTATTCTGTTGCCACTTTGATCACTTGTAAATCTTCAAGTAACACTTCTCTGCTTGGTTTGTTGACTAGACTAATAGCAACTGCTAGTTTACAGATTGCCCCAGCCACTGCATAAGCCTTTTTGAAAGTGTTTTCTTGCCTTCTCTCCATCACATCTTAATAAAAAAAATGTTTATATTTATTTACATTTTATCGTGTCTTCTCACATGCATTTTCTTACGAAAATACTTTGGGAGCTCAAAGCACGTCAGTCAGTGTTTCAATGGAAATCTTTCTCTCACTCCAGGATTTTGAGAATTCTCATAAATCTATGGTAGTGATCCCCATCTTGAGCCACTTGTTGATGTTCCTTTTACTAGCTTCAAAGCAGGTACTCATTTTGTATTTCCTTGCCTGGAGGCAAGTCTAGGAAGCATAAAGTTAAACACGTACTGCAGGGAATCTCACACAATGAGAAATTCCTTTTGGATGTATTCAAGCTTAAGAACATTCACACAACAATTGCGATACCCAAGAATGAATAAAAAGGACAACAGGACAATCCACCAGATTTCTCATGCAGATGACATAAGCCAAGAACAATTTGAAGAATTTAAGGGGCAGATTATCAAAATGTGAGTTTAGAGCTTAATAAATAAAAATTCACCCACATTCTATGTATTCCTATGGGTTTTTTAAAACGGTATCCATGGGTGAAAGTCAAAACTCACCATTTGATAAATACAGGTCTTAAAATCCCATAGAAATGAATTGAATGTGGGTGAGTTTTTATTTATTAAGATCTAAACTAAGCTTTTGATAAATCTGCCCCTGTACCTCATATTTGCCCAAATTTTAATACATGGATTAAGTTAGCAATTTATTGAAGACCACAGAACACTTCTGATGAGTATAGAAATGGACAGTATACATATATAATTAAAGGGATACTGTCATGGGAAAAAAAATATTTTTCAAAATGAATCAGTTAATAGTGCTGCTCCAGCAGAATTCTGCACTGAAATCCATTTCTCAAAATACCAAGCAGATTTTTTTATATTCAATTTTGAAATCTGACATGGGGCTAGACATATTGTCAATTTCACAGCTGCACCAAGTCATGTGACTTGTGCTCTGATAAACTTCAATCACTCTTTACTGCTGTACTGCAAGTTGGAGTGATATCACCCCCTCCCTTTTTCCCCCAGCAGCCAAACAAAAGAACAATGGGAAGGTAACCAGATAGCAGCTCCCTAACACAAGATAACAGCTGCCTGGTAGATCTAAGAACAACACTCAATAGTAAAAACCCATGTCCCACTGAGACACATTCAGTTACATTGAGAAGGAAAAACAGCAGCCTGCCAGAAAGCATTTCTCTCCTAAAGTGCAGGTACAAGTCACATGACCAGGGGCAGCTGGGAAATTGACAATATGTCTAGCCCCATGCCAGATTTCAAAATTGAATATAAAAAAATCTGTTTGCTCTTTTGAGAAATGGATTTCAGTGCAGAATTCTGCTGGAGCAGCACTATTAACTGATGCATTTTGAAAAAAAACATGTTTTCTGATGACAGGATCCCTTTAACTAATTATGAAAGTTATTGTTTTTTTTTTTACCTGCACAACTCTGTGAATGACTGCACCTTCACCGAACTCTTTCTTAAGCTCCTCATAAGATTTCCCATCCTGCAATACAGAACAGATACAGCACGAAGTGGCCTTGAGATGAAAATACGTTTTTCTTACAGCTCCGCTATTTGGCTGATGACTAGACAGAACTTTAAAGCAAAACTCCCCAAAATTTTTGTTTCTTACAGTCAAATTACCATTGTTTTTCAAGATGCTGGATGTGCTGGGATCTGGATTCCTCTAACAGGACAATAGCATTTCAAAGTTTCGTGATGTTTCAGAGCAAGAAGATTACAACTTACACTCCATTTTTGTGGATCCCATGCCAGAAACCAGCCTGTAAATATGGGGGGCTCAAAGCCTTGCTTAATGATAAGTATTGGTGTCTGAGAGTCCCTGCCACTTGGGTGTGTCTTCAGATATTCCTGGGCAATTATGAGTGCCTCCTTCTTCTCTGTATCATTAGCCTCAGATCCGATCCATAGGAATATCTATCAGCAAATAAGTGAATGGAATAGATGGTGAATTTCATGCCAAAAGTCATACATAAAAGTAAGGGCAACCACACTTGGGCGTTATACTTTGAAAGTAGCAAGTACAGTAAGTTGCAGGTAAAACGTAGTCCCTGTGTAAATTGTATAATGAAGCAGATGAAAATTGAGTATAACTGGGCAGATATGGGATGACTTTGACTTAGTTGCCCAGCTTAAATATATTGCAATATATGGACAAACAATCCCTGTTTTGTTTTAACGTTAAGCATTTTTTAGTCTTAAATATATTGATAATGGGTTGAGTGCAGAGGACTCTTGTATTTGTCTGTTTAGGAGCAGCAGGGCTCACTGACACCTGGGCCCACCTGGAGTTGTCCTGGATATCTGTGGGCCAATCCACACACTGTTCATGGGTTTTTGAATGTCAATTTTGACTGCTGTGTCTTAAATATTTAGTACACAATGGAGCCAAGTTTTGATTTTTATTGTAGATTTTAACTGATGTTATTTATCAAAGCATTTATTATATCTGATGAATGCTTTCTTTCAGTTTCATAGAGTGGCTTTCCAGCATTATAATGCTATAAGCCGGCAGCCTTCGCAATCTATCTAGAATGACTATTACATTTAGGGGCAGTTTTATCAAGGGTCGAAGTGAATTCAAGGGAATTTTTGAAGTAAAAAAATTCAAAATTCAAAGTAATTCTGTGGATAATTCGACCATCGAATAGGATACTACGACTTTGAATTTACTTTGACTTCGATGCAAAGTAAAAATCGTTTGAATATTCGACCATTTGATCATTGAAGTACTGTCTCTTTAAAAAAACTTTGACTTCAAGTGCTATGTTAGCCTATGGGGACCTGCCAGAGCATATTTTATTTTAAGTTTTTAGGTTTTGAAGGAAAATCGTACGATAAAATCGGTCGAATCGTACGATTCGAAGTACGATTGGAGGACGATCGTACTATGATCGGAATATGATCGTACAATGAATAAAATCCTCCGACTTCTAATTCGAATGTCGGAGGATTCTATTTGATGGTCAAATTTCGAAATATTTTCCACTTCGAAATTCGACCCTTGATAAATCTGCCCCTTAAGGTTACTTTTCAATTAATGCATACTGTACTTTGCCTTTGTGTAGGTGTTACATAGTTACATAGTTAAATCAGGTTGAAAAAAAGACAAAGTCCATCAAGTTCAACCCCAAATTGAAACCCAGCATCCATACACACACCCCTCCATAACTTCACATAATTTATATATACCCATATCTATACGAACTATAGTATAGTGTTTGTTCAGTTCTTCATACTGTACTTTATAGCATTATTTTAATCTAGTGACAATATGGCAATAGACAAAACAACCTAGAGCTGCAATTGCTTTTTTTTCTTGTTATATTTTTTGAGGGTTGTATTGCTAATTTTTTTGTCCAACTGAAATAATTGTGTTGCGTTTTTTAATCTCTATGTGATATACTCTGTGCAGAATTTCAGAATATGAGAATATGTCGAATAATTGATATGGTTTTCCATCTTACCTGGTCCCATGTATCAAGAATCATGACATCGGTCTGCTCAAGGTCATCTTGATTGAAGTTGGTAACCTCGGTTACAATGAAGCGGCCTGTCTTGTTGGAGCATTCAAATAGCCTTGGATGGAAGTCTGGTACCTCTTGTTGAAGTCTGCAAGAGATGTGTTTTGTGAAAAATTAATGCTTTGAAAAAGTGAGGGCACTTTTTGTTAAATTATTTGTATAACATATAGGTTTTTCAGTAAGTTCGTGGTGATTGGTTATCATCTTGTTCAGTAACCCCCTTTATCAACATTAGTTCAATGAAAAGGGCTTTTGTGCTGAACATACTTCTTAATTGAAACATTCAAACATCTGGGTCTGTAAGAGCTGTTTAAAGCAAATGAGCAGTCCTCTGAAAAGTGCTAAGTAGCTAATTGCTTTATCTGAAGAGTCTTCTGTGAGATCATAGATTGCCGGACATATTTTTCAGCTTGAATGCCTGATCAGTGTGCACCTAAATAGATTTTTTATGCTTAAAAAAAATTCTTAAATTTCATGTTAGTTTTATTTCTTGGTTTTAGTATTCCAGTATCTAATAGACACATGATTGGCGTGCTAAATGCAGACAGGTACCACTACTGTGGTCACCACAATGATTTGGTAGTACACACATAAATTTTGTTCTATGCAAATCATTTTTTACCTTTTGTCATTTGCATATGGAGCCTTTCCACCCAGTATTTCCCAAAACTGGGCAGTTTCTTGACCTTCTGCAAGCATCTCTACATTCCCGTCACACAACATGGCTGCCAGCTCTTTAGCCATTTCACGTTCATCCCCACTGGAGCCCTGTAAAAGGCATAACAACGTAAGGCACAACAGCATAAGGTCACCAAAAGATGCCAAAGAAGTCTATAGTACTCGAATCACCAGTGCTATAGCATGTCACTACAGAAGTAATATTGATGCTTTCTACAAAACTATTTTATAGAGAAAGAAAATGCCACCCTTATTGAGAAAAGAAGTGAAACAAAGAGCACTGAACCAGCCAGTTGTACTGTATGAATTTGAACTCTGTTCAATTACTGTTTAAATCAAAATATATTTGTAGGGATGCACCAAATCCAGGATTTGGGATTCGGCCAAGATTCGCCTTTTACAGCATGATTCAGATTTGGATGGATCTAAGTGCCGGCCTAAACTGAATCCAAAAAATCACTTGACTTTTCGTCACATAAACAAGGAAGTCAACTTTTTCTTAACCACATAGTTCTCTTTCCCCATTTTCCCCCTAATTTACACATGCAAATTAGGGCTCAGATTTGGTTCGGGATTTGGCTAAATTGTTCACAAAGAACTCTGGATTCTGCCTAAGCATAAAGGAGAACCAAACCCTTTATATTAAATTTCCCTACCCCCCTACCCTACATAGACCCCCCCTCCCTGCTCCCCCCAGCCTAGGTGTTACCCTCGGTAAATGCCCCTAACTCTTTACTTACCCCTTGTTGCAGATTCAGGGCATCAGCGTTCACTGGAGCCATCTTCTTCTCTTCGGTAATCTTCGTTTAGTAAGTGCCGTATCGACGCATGTGCAGTCTTCCAGTTTTTTACAAATGGGCATACGGCAAAAGTCACAGAAATTGCTGAAGTGCACCAGAAGAAGCCCCGAAGATTACCAAAGAGAAGAAGACGGCGCCCGTGAACTCAGATGCGCTGAATCTACAACGAGGGGTAAGTAAAGAGTTAGGGGCATTTACTGAGGGTAACACCTGGGCTGGGGTGAAGCAGGGAGGGGGGTCTATGTAGGGTAGGATGGTAGGGGTTTTTAATAAAAAAGGGTTTGGTTCTCCTTTAAAATAGTGGATTCGGTGCATTCCTATATATTTGTTTAATATCTTTGCCTTACATTAATAGAAATACATAGCATCCAAAAGGCCTACAATACACATCGGAAAAAGGCAATTTTAAAAATATGATACTGCATTGAATCATTTAGCTATAGCAGACCTTGGTATAACACATTTGATAGTTCAGATTTATTTTAACTATTTTATTTTATAGTCATTTGATTTACGTAACAGTTCCATTGCTTAGTGTGTCGGACCATTTTATTTAGCCCCAAATCCTGAGATGAGCACAACTCTGAGCTGCTGCTTTGTGAGCCATTTCCTTCTTTGCTCTCAGATACAAATGCTGCAAATATGGCTCACTCATAAATCGCATATTATTATACCTAATCACAAGTTACATGCCTGATGCATGAGCTTCATCATCAACAATTTGAGGTTTAATAAATAACCCTCTCTGTGTCTGCTTCTCCTGGATTTCTGACATCTAAACGACATCACACAGTATAGGAAAACTATAACGCTACTAGCAGACCTACCATTTGGGTGCATCGGATCACACTCACCTTTCCATACCATAAATAACTCTCTGATTGGGTCTTGAGTAGGAAAACATCATTGGAATTTAGGGAGGAGCCAAAGGGAGGAACCTCCACAGCTTTGGTGTTAGAAGGTTCTGATCCATTAACTTGGAACAAACTCACCAATGGCTCCTGTTCCTTGTTCTCTTTCCTTGATGTGCCCCCCTGCATATAAAATGGAAACCGCTGCTTTATATTGTGTTTCTACTTTCTTGTCTCTGGCATCTGCAGATATTTTGAGCACAAATTCTAACAGGAACATGTATGTACAGTTACATACACAAGATTTTCATCTACTTATACATGCTAAAAATACAGTAGTTATCAGTCAGGGATATTATCATTGTAGATGAAAATCATTAGTGTTAAAAATGATGGACTAGATACATTCTAAAAAAATTTGCCATTTATCTCACACTCTCTCGCACTCTATGAATTTAAGTAAAACCACTCTTGAAGAAGGACTGGATCTGTATATGCATATCTAGTTTAAAGGGGTTGTTCACCTTTAAATTAACTTTTAGTACGGTGTAAAGACTGATATTCCGAGATAATTTGCAATAGGTTTTCATTTTGTATTATTTGTGGTTTCTGAGTTATTTAGCTTTTTATTCAGCAGCTCTCTATTTTGTAATGTCAGCAATCTGGTTGCTATGGTCCAAATTACCCTCGCAACCAGGGGTGTAACAATAGAGAAAGCAGACCCTGCGGCTGCAGGAGGGCCCAGGAGGTATAGGGGCCCCGTGAGGGACTAATTCACATTCAATTTCAATAAATATTGGTAAAACATGTAAACCGCTACATATTTTGGGGGCCTGGATAGAAAAATAAGTAATAAAAAGTAGCAATAACAATAAATGTGCAGCCTTACAGAGCATTTGATTTTATATGGGGTCAGTGACCCCCCAATTGAAAGCTGGAAAGAGTCACAAGAAGAAGGCACATAATTAAAAACGATGAAAAGTAAATAATGAAGACCAATTGAAAGGTTACTTAGAATTGGCCATTTTATAACATACTAAAATTTAACTGGAAGGTGAACCACCACAATCCCATGTGGCTGCATACAGAAGATTACCCATTTCTATTAAGAAACAGCTTTTTTTGTAACGTTTACCTCAAATATCACTAGCTTTCCTTTGAATATAGCCATAAAATGCCGGGGCTCCTTTCCCATGCATACTCGAACTTGCACTGGTTCTCCCCCAAAGTCTTGATCAAGTTTCACAGCCTGGAAAGCTGATGCTGCCAGTTCATCTTGGGAAGCATGGCGTCCCTATGTGACCAAGAAATAAAGGTGTTATACCGCAAAGGCAATACTACAGAGAGCACTAACATCTCCTATATGAAAAACATGAAAGAATATTTCACATGCTTTTCCCATAATTTTGGCTATTTGGACTCTTTACGATAAAAGCATAGATAACACAGTGGAAACAATTATTTAGGATACAGAAAATAGGTGTCCTCTTCAAAAGGAGTTGTTATTATTTGACAAGGCAGGTTTTAACATCCATATTTACAACGGTAGACTTTGTATTAAATGGTTATAAAACACAGTTATATGTGATAATGACAATATTTACATCCATTTGCATACAGACTAATTATTTAAGTCATTGGGGCATATTTATCAAAGAGAGATCACCACAGTCCACTAGTGTGAAATTCTGCCGCACTCCATTCATTTCTATGGGATTTTTAAAAGAGTATTTATCAACGGGTGAAAGTGACATATACCCCATTGTAGTCTAGCTCTAAATCCCATCTCATGCTAAGGGCCTTCGTGGCTTTTCTTATGATCTGACCCTGACTAAGCGGTGAACAATTCTGTAGAGTATAACTGCTTTATTAGCAGAGTCATGCAGGCATTACACAACAGTAAGCTTTCACTTTTAAGCTGTACAGAAAGTCCTGTGTATGCACAGTACAAGTCCTGTGCACAGTGACACCCGCAGGCCATTTGTATAAACACCACAAATTCTGATCTTGTTTTCAAGATCATTGTTGCATCGCCATTGTGTTGAGTACTTGCTTTAAATATTGTGGGAATTTACTCAAATGGTAGCATGAACAAAAATCGTCTCACAGCAGGCGAATGTGTGCAGAAAAATTAGCAAAACACATTGAAGTCAATGGGTGTTAAAATAATTGACTAAATGACTCTCACCAATTTTGACACTAGAGACAATTTCTGTACGCGCGACTATCTGGTCCAAATGCATTAAAGTCAATGGGCGTCCGAATAATGTTGACGCACAACTATTTGTCACCACAGTTTCGGGAAATAATTCAATTGTGGTGAATCGCCGAAATTTGCAGCGAATTCGTGTCTGGTGAATTTATTCGACCATCACTACAGAAAAGCAATGCCATAAATCCTTGTTTCATTCAGAGTTTCAACAGAGTTTTCCAGAGAACAGTAACATGTAAGAGTGTGTAATAGAAGTAACAATAACTTACTGTTACTCCTTGTGTACTAAAACTCAAAGTAATCAAATTTTTTAATAAAATCAAAGGTGTCCACGCATTGAACTCATTTATCAATTATTTTTCTGGAAAAAATCGGATCCGATTTTAGCTGTCAAAATTTTCGGATTATGGGACGAAATCCCCAACTTTATTATTATTATTATCCAGTGCAGATCAAGATGTCAAGAAACATCTTCAGGGACATCTGCCATTCACTTCTACTTGACCTTGACAGGTTTGAAATGTATTTTTGGATTCTAATTTTTAGCAGCCTTGGGGTATGATAAATCTCTTATCATTGTAAGTTTTTTTTCCACCCACAAAAAATTCAACTAAGTTTTCCTCCTAAAAACCTCGACCAGAAAAAAACGAGAATTAATAAATGGGCCCCTAAATTTATGAGGATATATGATAGCTGGAAGTGTGGGGGAAGAAAAAGCCAAGGTATAACACAGATTTTCATTAACTATATAATAACTGCTACTTTTTGTTCAAGTCTTTGAACTCAGTTTTGCACATCCTATATAATAAAGTTGAAGTGTCTCTGCGTCCAGTCCCTGTGTCCGTGGGATTGCGTTACTGCGCATGTGCCCCACGGACCGTCTCTGGCGGCCCGTTCTAGCGCCCGTTAATTTAACGGGCTTAATGTCTAGTACTATTATATTTTCCTTTTATTCTTTTGGTTGGCCTTTCATGTCCATTTTTGCTGTGTGCAAAGTGATTGAGGAGGTTCTCCTGCTATATGTAATGTATATAATTATTGTCAGAATAAACCTGGTTCTTTTGTGCTTCTCACACTTACCTGCCAGATATAAAGTACATGGTGGGCTTTCTTGTTCACATGGTATGTGTACATCACTAAGTAGCAGTCACCACCATAGAAATACCCATGCCGTTGTGTCTCCACAGGAACCAGCTCTAGATTTTCAATTCTCCAAACCTGCAAACACACAAACAGATTTGAATATTCACAACAGCCTAGGTGCAAAGTGCCATGTTTTGTGCTCACAACGCGCATTGTGCTGAATTGCGTCTAAAAAACAAATGCTCTCTAAGGCTACAAATGTATAGTTATTACTACTTTTTATTACTGATCCTTCTATTCAGGCCTCTCCTATTCATATTCCAGTCTCTTATTCAAATAAACGCATGGTTGCTAGGGTCATTTGGACCCAACAACCAGATTGCAGAAATTGCAAACTAGAGAGCTGCTGAATAAAAAGCTAAATAACTGAAAAACCACAAATAATAAAAAATGAAGACCAACTGCAATCAGAATATCACTCTCTACATCATGAGAGTAAACTCAAAGGTGAACAACCCCTTTAACGTTTTAAAATAGTCAGGACCAGGTTGAAGATCTCTTTCTAATTCCCCAGCTGTGAACAGTTCATACTGATACCTCTACTTTGCCACTCCCGTCATCCACCATTCGCTCCTGTGCTGCTACCGATGGGTTTGCATGAAGCAAAGACGTGTCGAATTTCTCCTGGCTGACCTTTGCTGAAACACACATACACTGATTATGTGTCTATTGTAAAACCGAGAAAGGGAAATCTTCAGAAATTCAATAATAAGGCAAAATGATCTTAGCCACCAAACAAGACGCTGGATTAGATATCTGTTTCATTATAGGATTTACTCCTCAGATATTTTACTTTCTGCTATAAAAAGATATCCCTACTGTCATTTATAAGGATATTAGAAGACACTATGGAGTTATGTGGCTATATAAATGATTTTAGAAAGGTTCATGTTACTCCAAGGTGACATCCCTATACTGTATGAGGTTTCTGTAGCTTTTTGCAGTTCCTGTTATTTCTACTTACCAATCTTATTCACAGTGTAGGCCTTTCCCATACCCACACACTGGTCCTTCACAACCCACTTTTGAAACAGCTGTTTGAACATGGCAGACTCTGCTCCATCATTTACTGTCTCCACATTGGTGCTGTGAGGATATGCTTTCATCTTTATGAATTCCTGAGGATCAACACAGGGATGCTTTGCATGTCAGAAGTAGCAGAAGACATAGTACAGGGGTAATAGAGCCTTGTACATAACTGAACTTAAAGGAGAAGGAAAGGTTAAAACTAAGTAAGTTTTATCAGAAAGGTCTATATATGAATACACTAGTAAACCCTCAAAGTAATGCTGCTCAGAGTCCTCTGTCAAAAAAACACCACATTTCTTTCCTTTTATTTAGGGATGCACCGAATCCAGGATTCGGTTCGGGATTCGGACAGGATTCGGTCCTTTTCAGCAGGATTCAGATTCGGCCGAATTCTTCTGCCTGGCTGAACCGAATCCGAATCCTGATTTGCATATGCAAATTAGGGACAGGGAGGGAAATCATGTGACTTTTTATCACAAAACAGTTTTCCCCTTCCCACCCCTAATTTGCATATGCAAATTAGTATTCGTATTCAGGCGAATCTTTCGCGAACGATTCGGGGGTTCAGCCAAATCCAAAATACAGGATTCGGTGCATCACTGTTTCTATTGTGTATACATGGGCTTCTGTCTCAGACTTTCTGTTTTCATCTTAAAACTCCAGGGCTTGGGCTTGAGCATGCTCAGTTTGCTCCCTCATCCCCTATCTGCTGTAATCTTCTGAGCTCAGATCTATGCATGAGCAGAGAGAGACTCAGGCATCAAGCCCAGCAAACTAATATGGCAGCTGCTAGCCTAAACAGAGACAGTTTCTAGAACAGTTAAATCATGTATCGAAAAGCATTCTAAAGAATAAAAATGGTGTTCTAGCTTGCACTGTTGTGGCTAATCAATTGGCAATAAACTAGCTTGGTAGCTTTCCTTCTCCTTTAAATATGCCCTTTTATTAATACTAAGGAGGTTATTTTCAAAGGTCAAGTTGAGTTTTCTCCAAAAAAATGAGTTTATGGTGGTTAGTTTCACCTAAAAATTATTGACCAGTGTACTAGCATTGGTAAATCCTGTGCAGGTTGTTGTCCAGGCTAGTTTACTGGTGCCCACAATTAGAAATGCATTTTGGGTATAAAATATGGTGGATTGCATCTTCGTTAATAAGCCCTACTATCACACAAAGTGGGTATAGTATTTTCTTATTATATCAAGCACCAACTGCAATAAACAACTGTACCATGCAGTATGTCTTTCAATAAATGGGAAATATTCTTTCATAAATGAGAATATTGTGCTCACTTGAGATATTGCCATTGAACGCTTTAAGAAATGTTTAGCCTGTCAACCAAAGTCCAGAGCCACAAAGGACCATACACTTGACATTCCAATTTATGGATTAAAGAAAATCTCCCCCAAAGCCAGATTTCTGCATTTAGATAATTCAGATATAAGCAACAGAACCTTTATGAGCTACTCACCAAAGCTTTCGACATTGCAGTTAGCTTCTCGGCTTTTGTGGCTCCTTTGCCCTTCCAAACATATATTTTGGTTCCACCTTGGTCAATGATATAACAGTCCTGGGGGAACATCATGCAGGTTTAGGTTTTATGAATTATTTGTCTCTTAAAACTTAATCTTGAATACAATTGTATTTTGGTACATATTTATATTCTATTATTGTATTGCTACCCATCTGTCCTATTAAGGTTTTGTTGTCATCTACAGCACTGCATATACAAGGAAGGATATGTTTAAAAAAAAAATGTACATACAAACATAAACTGAATATAGGTATTGTAGATTTTTCTGTAGTGCTGAAAGTTTAATATGGTACATATATAGTATATATACGATATAAATATATTAATACTATTGTATAGATATTTTACTATTTTTCACTCACATTATGGTTTAGCAAGTCCTGAACCAATGGCCGTGTTGCCACTTCCGTCACTTCCATCTGTCCTCCAGAATCTGAGACACTAAAATTAATTAAGTTTATAGTCCAGGAAAAAAATATAGCAATGCTTTTATACTAGATGTATCTATCACTTATTACACAATACCTTCTATGACCAAAAGTGTTGTCACTTTTTGCACAGGGTTATAACAGTGCCAAAACAGGACCTTGCCTTCCCCCAAGCTGGTACCACGAAGTAGGAAGTGTTGTTTTGCCTACAACTGTATACTGTAACATTAAGGGGGTTATTTACTAAGACTCAAGTTTTTCCCATTTTCTTATTAAAACAAAGTTGACCTAACTCACTTAAGGGCTCTTACTGACGAGCGGTTGAAGCTGCGATCCCCTGCATTCCGTTTTTCTGCGTTCAGCCGCAGGGGAGCCCAGGAATAGACGCATTTAGCTTTTTTCTAATGGGGCTCTACTCACACAGGAGCATGTAGGCGCCGAACGCAGGTTGAGACGCAACATGCTGCATTTTTCCTGTGTTCGGCGCCTACATGCGCCTGTGTGAGTACAGCCCCATTGAAAAAAGCTAAATGTGTCTATTCCTGCGCTCCCCTGCGGCTGAACGCAGAAAAACGGAATACAGGGGAGCGCAGCTTCAACCGCTCCTCAGTAAGAGCCCTAACTCATCCACAATTTCACCTAATTTATTAAAATATCAGGACGGTGCAAGAAAAGTCTCAACAACATTGCACAACAATTATATAGTATATAATATACTATTTATATATAGTATGACTTTTTCGAGTTGTCCCCCGAAAACATTGACTTTTTCAGATTGTTGTATGAAACCCAGCGCAGAAGATCACGATGTATAGAAACATCTTCAGATTGTAAAAGGGACCTCTGCCATTGAGTTCTACATGACCTCAACAGGTTTTAGCTCGAGTATTTTCAGATTCAGAAATAAATCTCTAATAATAAATAATATTACAATAATAATAATAAATTAGAGGGTTTTTTTCCTCTAAAAATTTGAGCTTTTTCCCTTTAAAAACTCAACCAGAAAAAAATCACTGTTTAATTAATAGGCCCCTAAATTAGATGTGAGTTTTACGAGAGCTATTGTGGCACTCGCATTCTTTAATGGACATGTAAGTCCACAGTGTGTGACCCAAACTCCAGTCAACTAGCAATGTACCCAACCCTGCTTTCAGGGGTTTGGCTGAACCCCTGAATCTTGGGAAATGGATTTAGTTGAATACCAAACCGAATCTGAACCCTAAGCGGCGCTGGAAATTCTCAGTGTGCGGCCAGAAAATGCTAATGGACTGGATAAAGTATATGAACTTAGTGCACCCTAATTCAAAGATACTATGGGGGAAATGTAATAAAATTTGCGAAGAGAAATTTGCACACTATTAAGAATAAAAATTTGCATGCTGCAATGTAATATTCTTGATTAGACTTTAGCATTGCAAATATTAATTGCCCATTGCGAATATTAATTGTGCATTGCGAATATTAATTGCCAATTGCAAATTTTTAAGATGCGTTTCAAGGTGGCGTAAACGTTTCGAGCAAATGTCGCAACTTTTTCAGTAAGATTTTATTACATACACTGCACACTACTACAAAAGATAAAATTTGCAATCGCTATCCTACTGTAGCATGAGGGGCAAAGGGTTAGCAAAAAGTTCACAAAGGCAAAATTGTTTGCAATGTTAATAAATGTTTTGACATTAGCAGCCTGCATTTCCCCATATGAATGATGTTGAATGATAAAATGAAAAGGTGGCATGATAATACCTATAGATGGTTGATAGCCTTTACTTCTTGTGTATGCATTTGCCGCTATGGTGTGACAGGTAGCAATACCTTATGAATATGCACACTAGGCACAGCACTGCATAGAAACTATTACAATTACTTTTGTATTGCTGAAGAGTAATATTCAATTGTCAAAACTATAAGCCAGTTCCATGCATTATTTTATTACATCAGATATATAGGCTTTACCCTAGGCATTTGTCAGCAGTATTCTCCGCAGGAATTCATACACAGGTATGGGACCTGTTATCCAGAATGCTTGGGACCTGGAGTTTTCCCAGATAGGGTCTCCATACCTTAGGTCTACTAAAATATAATTTAAACATGAGTTCAACCCAATAGGATTGTTTTGCATTTAGTAATGATTAATTATAACTTAGTTAGAATCAAGTACAAGGTACTGTTTTATTATTACAGAGAAAAAGTAAATTATTTTTAAAAATTTTCATTCTTTTATTATAATGGAGTCTATGGGAGATTCCCATAATTTGGAGCTTTCTGGATAATGGGTTTCCAGATACCGCACCCCATACCTGTATTTGTAATGCATTAAATATCTTATTCAAGTCCAACGTGATTCCTAAATATTCAGTTGTCTCGAACAGTGCAAAAGCCTCTCCTCTAAAACATCGCTTCAACTGTTTAAATGTCATCAAAACATTATGCAACAGGATCTTCTGGTACATTCCCCCAGAATATACCTTCCAAGGAACAGGCAAAGGAAATGATCATGATACTCTTGGAAACATTAAAATCCTATGAGACTGCACATGATCTAACTCGTAATTGCAATAAAAGTATAAAACGTATACGGGAATGGAGATTTATCATAATGTGACTAATGGCTCTGTGCAGATTTTTGGCAGATATCTTGGCTTTGTTCATGCTACCACACCCTAATAAGCAGAAAATTATGTTTAATATAAAAATATAGAGGATGCAAGTCAGCACTTCCGATATCCTGCTGACATAGGCTTTGTTAACTGGGGCATTTCAGAACCTGAGACTCCCTTCCTGATGCCAACCACCATCCCCCACACTTATCTCTAGCTATCAGGTGGCCAAGCCATTAAGCTTCAAAGTTCACATTTCAGAATTTTTTTTATAAAGTGATACATTCACTAGTAATAGTGACTTGAATGAAGCACCTCAAAGAAAATGTAGTGCAGGGATTTTTATAGGTGGGGGCCCAAAAAGAGATCCACATGCAGGTGCATGATTGCTTATAAACCAATTTCTGCGTTGCAAAACTGATTCATTTACTTAATTTGGTCTTAATTGTTTAAGAGATCCTGCTGTAACGACACATCTATAAAGCAGCTTTAAAAGTTAATTTAAAACAGTAGTATACTACCTTAAATGATATGCTTTAGTACAGGGTGAAAGAGCAGGCAATGTGCAAATACATTCAAAAACATACAGCAATGGCCACTATGGCTTTCTAATCTGACCCTGGACTCAAAGGTACAAATTTAGCATTTATAGAGAGACAAAGGAGCGAAAGCTGGCCACAGACGCAAAGATCCGATCGTACAAATCAATGTACAATCGGACTTTCCCATCTCCCGACCTGCCACTAACCAATAGGATCAAAGTCTTACCATTCAGATCAAATAAAGTAGTTAAAGAACAGATGAGCCGATGTTCTTCCCCTGACAGCAATCATACGATAGTTATGTCAGACAAAGCTAGTGACAGTCTCCCTTTGAAAATCGTACGATCGGCAATACACGCAGAGATATTACCCGCAGCCGACAGAAATTTTCTAACCTGTCCGATCGACCAAGCGACCGATCCCCGCCGGACGAAAAATGTCGGGACTCTCCACACACGGTCCGAAAATCGTACGAATCCTCGATTCGTACGATCGGATCTTTGCGTCTATGGCCAGCTTAAGGGTTCAACAAACAGCAAAGTGCCATGTTTTTTTGCTCTGCAGGTTGCCAAATTAGGTGCAGCTATTTGCACTCTAGAATGGAAGGCATTGGCTGGCCTGCACCTTTCCCATTTACACACTGTCGCCTGCATTTAAGATGGCAATATTGCACCAGTGCTTGTGCCCGTGTGAATTGTAAATGAAGCCTGAAGATTGGGCTGTTGTCTGGTTATGAGTGTACAATATAGTCTACTCTAATTTGTAGTGTTAGCCTGGTACCCTAAGCATATAGGGCAATATTTAATAAACAGCGCAAACAAAATGTAAATTCTTCAAAATTGCACATACTGTACATTGCATATTTAAACCAGTGTCGGACTGGGATGCCAGGGGCCCACCAGAGACTTTAGGCTGAGGGCCCACTTTCCAAACTATTGTACTTCCTCTCCTCACTCAACCTCTTTATTCTCCTAGTCTCTACATAATATACTCTATTCTTCCATTATTAAGCCTCTTTTTCTCATAAATAAATAGGGAATGAGCATGAAATAGGTCAAATGATTAGCAGCAAAAGGCCCATCGACACCTGGACCGACAGGGAGTTTTCCTGGTATCCCGGTAGGCCAGTCCGACACTGATTTAAACTGTGCAAAGCTTGAAGGTAGCATCATTTTTTGAGCAAATTAACCAAAATAACACACACACCGAGCACATCCACAAATGACATTAATGCACAATTCTCTTTCCTGTTGCCGTTCATTCTCAATATGTTGGCATTAATACAGTATATTTTAATGGAAACTTTCCACCTTTTCTTTCCACATTCTCATTTCCTATCTATAACTGGGCTGCACAAACATTCATACACACATGTATTTCAAAGTGTTCTTATTCTGAAGGATCATGGGAATCTTGCTGTCAACAACACATCTTACTGTGTATATGAGATGCAAACGGTATTGGTTTGGCAGTGAGAAGCAACAAAATGCATTGCAGTGTGCATCACCAGGGGTGTAAATACAGTTGCAGGGGGGCCAGGATTGCAGAGGACCCAGTAAACCCCTTTTTGGCTAGTAATGTCTTGGTAGAACAGATCAACTTACCAATGATATCTAGTTATTTTACTGTGCACCATTATGGTGGCACCATGGGTAAAGCCAATCCCCACCCACCTGTAATGATATCCCAGTTTTATTACTGTAAATTATACTTACTGGTACAACATAATGTTGGCTTTCTGTTTTTGATCTGCAACTTCATCAGGTGTTCCTGGTCCGATGTTTTGATTCCTCTCACCAAGTGTTTTTACAAGAAGGTCCATTAATTCAAGGGAAGCTTCTTCCTGATCACCCTCAATGATTCTAATATCCATCCGCCCTCCCCTCTCCCTATCACGAATGTCTTTGGCCAGTAACATTCCCTAGACAGAAGAAGTCAAGGAAATGTATTTAAAAGTATTTATCCAGCATATTTAGACTTTTAAATTGTCCATTCTTCAAAGCATTTAATACTCCTTCCAGATAATCATTTGTATGACAGGTATTTCAAATGATTCACCTTAATGTGAAGCAGATTCTACCTTGACCTGGGCCTAAATGAGTACAGAATGCTCTGGACCTGGGGTATTCCAGATAAGGGATCTTTCCATAATTCTACTAAAAGTCTACTAAGAACCATGTAAACATTAAGGGGCACATTTACTTAGCTCGAGTGAAGGATTAGAATAAAAAATACTTCAAATTTCAAAGTATTTTTTTGGCTACTTCGACCATCGAATTGGCTACTTCTACCTTCGACTACGACTTCGACTTTGAATCAAACGATTCAAACTAAAAAACGTTCGACTATTCGACCATTCGATAGTCAAAGTACTGTCTCTTTAAAAAAAACTTCACCACCTAAAACCTACCGAGCACCAATGTTAGCTTTCTAGGCAATTTGGGATCGAAGGAAAATCCTTCAATGGATTAAAATCCTTAGAATCATTTCGTTCAATCAAAGGAATTGCGCTAAATCCTTCGACTTAGATATTCGAAGACGAAGGATTTAACTTCAAGGGTCGAATATCGGGGGTTAATAAACCCTCGATATTCGACCAATAGTAAATGTGCCCCCAAATGAACCCAATAGGATTGTTTTGTCTTCAATAAGGTATAATTATATTTAAGTTGGACTCAAGTA
Organism: Xenopus laevis; assembly: GCF_017654675.1. NCBI lineage: Eukaryota > Metazoa > Chordata > Amphibia > Anura > Pipidae > Xenopus > Xenopus laevis. The sequence continues at coordinate 149,501,946 of NC_054373.1, forward strand.
CACGGTACAGGTATGGGAGACGTTATCTGGAAACCCATTATCCAGAAAGTTCTGAATTACGGAAAGACAGTCTCCCATTGACTCCATTTCATCCAAATAATCCTTGATTTCCTTTTCCTCTGTAATAATAAAACAGTACCTTGTATTTGATCCAAACTAAGATATAATTAATCAGTATTGAAAGCAAAACCAGCCTATTGGGTTTATTTAATTTTGTTGGGTTTATTTAATGTTTATATGATTTTGTTGTAGACTAAGGGGGTTATTTATCAAAGGCTGAGTTGTTTTTCCTATGAAAAATTCGAGTTTTTAGTCAAAAAATAGATTTTTAATGTTAAAAAAACAACCTTTTATTTTCCCCCAAAGCTGGAAATTGCGCAAATCCATAAATACACCATCTAAAGCCTGTTGAGGTCACGTAGAAGTCAATGGACCTTTTAAAGATGTTTGTAGCCTTCATGATGTTCAAGGTTTTTTCATAGATTTCTCCCGAAAACTGGAGCAATTCAAGATTTTTTCACCAAAAACTCGATCAATTTGAGTATTTCAGTTTTTCACCCCCACTACACTGATTCGAATTTATTCTTAATTTATATACCATTTGAGTTGTGAGTTCATTTGAGGTCTAAAAAAGCTCTATAATTCGACATTTAATAAATAACCCCCTTAAGGTGTGAAGATCCAAATTATGGAAAGATCTGTTATCTGGAAAACCCCAGCTCCCAAGCATTCTGGATAACAGACCCTATACTGTACTATTTTATTATTACAGAGAAAAAGCTAATATCTTTTTAAAATTAGATTTATTTGCTTAAAATGCCTTCCCATTATTCAGAGCCTTCTGGATAATGGGTTTATGGATAGTGGTTAGAGTAAAATTTGGGGACCATGTCTATTCTCTGTTCTAGATATCCGAAAACCCAGGTTGGAGTGAGATTTGGGGTGAATTTCTTTTAGATAGTCTTTGAACTATGACTGAATGATATACAGTAGCAATGTATTATTTTATCTGTAACAATTTGATTAGTTAAGGAGAGCCCTGGAGAAAAACTGGCTTGATCAAAAAAAATTACACTTTTACAAAGTCTGCCATGTGCTACAGAAATGATAAGATGAGATACCTTCATTTTCTCTGCCGTATTGCTTTCAGCACCGTTCCACTGGATAAGAGTCCTGCCAAGATCCAGCAAGAATACGTCTCCACTGTTGAAGCTGAGCCAGCTCAATTCCACCTGCAAAAAGGGATGGCTTTAAGAAATTAGCAGAAAGCTAAAAGCCCTTACTCATTACAGTCAGTATTTACACAGTAATGTTCTGTTCCACTTAATCAGTCAGACTTGTGTCTTGGCTTGCTGAACTTTATTCTGACAGCCTGGGGCTCATAAGACATTGCCGCAGATGATTATGGCTTAGTTCTGGAGGATTTCAATTCATGTTCTGCTGATTAGAACTGTATACAGAGTGTATGAAATATCAGTGCTACACTAACACATTTTATTATAGTCCCATTCTCTTTGTCTAATGTAAGTATTAAAGGGGTGGTTTGCCTTCAGTTTAACTTTTAGTATGTCGTAGAATAGCCTATTCTAAGCAACTTTGAATTCAGTCTCCATTTTTTATTATTTATGGTTTTTCAATTATTTGCCTTCCTCTTCTGACTTTCAAATGGGGGTCATTGACCCTGGCAGCCAAAAAACTATTGCTCTGTGAGGCTACAAGTGCATTGTTGTTACTTTTTAAATAATCTTTCTATTTGGTCCCTCTCCTATTCATATTCCTGTCTCCCTTTGAAACCACTGTCTAGCTGCTAGCTACCAGACAGCTATTGAAATTGCAAACTGGAGAGCTGCTGAACAAAAATATAAATAATTCAAAAACCGCAAATAGTAGAAAAACTGTTTCAGAATAGCATTTACTATATCATACTAAAAGCAAGCTGCAAATTGTTCTTCCTTGGAATAAATGGATCGGATGTTGTCAGAACAGAACTAACAGCATTCATAACAGGCACACATGGGTTTAGTACAGTCTCATTTTATGCTCTTTTACAGGATTACAATTTATACTATAGGGTTCATTTACAAAAAGTGTGCCCCTGAGTGGTCATTTGGGCAGTGCTTCTACCCTCTGCACCGCACTCCAATTAAATATCCAGTGCAGAGTCCAAGCCAACCGTGTCCTTACTGGCTTACAGGGTTCTGTTGTGCCTTATTATATCCTCTGCTGTTCCATAACTTGTGCGTTTGAATGGCATGCAGGATTGGGGCTGGAATTCCAGTATGCCTCCCACCCTTTATGAATAAAGTGCTGCCAGATGCAGGCAGCACTGAATTCATCAGAGCAGGCACATGTCTCTGCACTCCAAATGAGATCTGCTTAGTTATTGCACTTAATTCACTATTTATGAGGGGATGTACCTCTGTGGCTGATACATTCCTCTTGCCTTTAACATGCAGAAGCCTCTTCACATCGTACGTATTTGTTTCCACATGTTTCATTCCAGATGCAACACCCCCTTTTTTGTAACTGCAAACAGAAAATTACAGAACAGGAGTCAAAGAAAAAATAGTTGCGGTTAAATTATTGCTTTTAATGCACTACATTAAGGGGCAGATTTATTAATATTCATGGTCAAGTTTTTGCCGCGTTTCATGCAAATCATGGAAAGAACTGTGATTTTTTTTTCATTTGAGATAAGTTGAGATTTAGCATTTAAGAAAAATGCAAACATGAAAAATAGAATAAAAGTCATTGGGCGGTGTATATTCAGCATTTAAGTTTTTTTCCTGTAATTTTTTGCCAGTTGCAATTCCCTGCACGATTTTTCATTATACATACACGATCACTACAAAAATATATAACATATATTCTTTGTTCTTGTTCACCTTCTAGGTCGCTAGGCCAGTGGAAGGTTTTGTTCTTCAGTGCTTTAGAATGGTTATTTTATAGCACTGAGGTAGAGATGGAAAAGCATGATCACAGGTTGCAAAAGCGCAGGGCTTTGTGGGAATGGGTGGATTGTGGGTGGCATTTTGGTATAATTGGGGAGTGGCTAGGGCAAATCAAGGTCATAGTCCTGTGTGCAAGGGTTTTTTTTTTTTAATTAGGGCGTCATTATACACACTGGCAGTGCTCATGAGCCAGGACATCCAGATCTAATAGAGTTCAGTTAAGTCTTCAAGGCCAAAATGCCTCAATGACTTTAGCATATTGATATTTGTGAGTGCAAAAAATGTCTTGTCTTTATCTGTTTGATTTTTGAGGTAGCCCCTTCTACTACTGTCTCTTTAGGGCAATAGTAGGGGTATTTCAGGCCATAGAATGATTTTTATTCACTGAGGCAGCAATGCAACTGTATTCAGAAGATTTTCATAGTCAACAATGAGAGGAAGGAGAGTCAATTAAGCATTGAGTTGCTCAAAATGTTTATGTTCCATGAGACATGAAAAATTATAATCCATAAACTGGGCAGCAAACTGGAAAATGAGGTTCAATGTTGATAAATGCAAGGTTATGCACTTTGGCAAAAATAATATAAATGCAAGTTATACACTAAATGGCAATGTGTTGGGAGTTTCCTTAAATGAAAAGGATCTAGGGGTCTTTGTAGATAACACGTTGTCTAATTCTGGGCAGTGTCATTCTGTGGCTACTAAAGCAAATAAAGTTCTGTCTTGCATAAAAAAGGGCATTAACTCAAGGGATGAAAACATAATTATGCCTCTTTATAGGTCCCTGGTAAGGCCTCATCTGGAGTATGCAGTGCAGTTTTGGACTCCAGTCCTTAAGAGGGATATAAATGAGCTGGAGAGAGTGCAGAGACGTGCAACTAAATTGGTTAAAGGGACGGAAGACTTAAATTATGAGGGTAGACTGTCAAGGTTGGGGTTGTTTTCTCTGGAAAAAAGGTGCTTGCGAGGGGACATGATTACACTTTACAAGTACATTAGAGGACATTATAGACAAATGGCAGGGGACCTTTTTACCCATAAAGTGGATCACCGTACCAGAGGCCACCCCTTTAGACTAGAAGAAAAGAACTTTCATTTGAAGCAACGTAGAGGGTTCTTCACCGTCAGAACAGTGAGGTTGTGGAATGCACTGCCGGGTGATGTTGTGATGGCTGATTCAGTTGATGCCTTTAAGAATGGCTTGGATGATTTTTTGGACAGACATAATATTAAAGGCTATTGTGATACTAAACTCTATAGTTAGTATAGATATGGGTATATAGAATTTTAATTAAAAGTAGGGAGGGGTGTGTGTATGGATGCTGGGTTTTCATTTGGAGGGGTTGAACTTGATGGACTTTGTCTTTTTTCAACCCAATTTAACTATGTAACTATGTAACTATATAATAACTGGAGCCCCTGGGGGAGGGCACTGCTAATTTAATAGTACATGGGCCCCATGATTACTGATGGCGGTCCTGATAGCCACATCTAAAAGCCAGCTGTACATTCCATTTTAAAGTCCAGAACTGCACTCCCATTAACACATTTAAACAGCTTGGAAGTATAAATATGTTTTTCTCCAACAGAGGCAGTTTTACACTCCCAACAGAAATCACGCAAAAATCTGATTATACCATGATTTAACAAATATTGCTATACTTACATAATGCCTTGTTTGAAGTAACCTCTAAAGGAGTCAGACTCATAGCCTTGAACTTCCCGGTGCTGCACAGGGCTGCCGCCAAGGAAATCATCCAGCTGTACCGTGTATATGGCCACTGAGCTCTGCTCATCCTGAGAAGAGTCCTTTCCAATCCAGTAGTGGATATCATAAAAAAGAGAACTGCCCGATTTTTTTGTCTGATAGAGACATTGGTTTTGAAGGGTAGAAAGTAAGAAAAGATAGGAAAAATAACTATTAGGTGTTATGAATAAGGGATGTCATATCTACAGTACATCGTTTCAGCCTGGTCTTTTTTATACTTTGTAATGTGCTTAAAGCACAACTGGCAGCATTTATACTTTATGACCCTGTGCTTCACTCTTTGCTTTTACTAGGGTATAAGGATTAGATTAACTTCATTCCCAGATATTAAAAAAAACAGTATTGTGGCACAACACATGCCACGGCTTTCCCATTCCCTTCTGACATATTGAGATACTTACATGGAGCAAGAGGTAGCAGTCCCCTTCATAGAAATTCCCATGGGCTTTCTCTGGCACCAGCACTAAGTCCATTTTCTAGAGGGAGAATGACAAAGCTAAAACTTATGTTTGTCCATCTGTAATTAAATAGTACCTGAGGCTGAGAATAAGATACATCAGTCATGTCAAAGTTAGCTAAGAATCCTACTCAGGAATGGATGATGCTTAAAAAAAACCTCAGTTTTAAGTGATGCAACTGTAAAAAAGTCCTGTAAGACTTATGTTAGATGCTATAAAATACTTGCGTTGGTAAGAATGCTAAATGCACTTAACCTCCAAGTGGGTTAGGCAATTATTGTTATTGGTTGTTTCCGCCAACTGGGCTCCTATGTTGCTTTCTTTTTTAGACAAAGAGCATTCTCTAACCAACTACCTTTTAAATACTATATATGTATGTAGCTAGATAGATAGATAGATAGATAGATAGATAGATAGATAGATAGATAGATAGATAGATAGATAGATGATAGATAGATAGATAGATAGATAGATAGATAGATAGATAGATAGATAGATAGATAGACTAAGTGTTCGCACTCTGACGTTGTAACATTCATGGGTGAATGGTCAATGCAACTTTATAGATGTATTAGAAGGGACCAGCACTCCAGTTTCTTCATACAAGTGATTTATTTTATACATGCTGTATCCTATACAACATGTTGGGCCAGATTCAATTCAGAGAGAAAAAGTTACTGTATGTCACAGTTCATCACTTGAAAAGTCATTGATGAGATTCAATTTGAGGAGAAAAACGTTTCTCCAAATTCAGTTCTCTCTCTCTCTCTCTCTCTGCATGAATGCCTTAAATACAAGAATTGGCGGGAACTAGACAAATTGGAACTGACGTATTGTTGCATCACTGAAACGTAACTTGCCACTAATGACATGCATACATACATGTTAAAAATGCATAGCACATATACAGAAAGCATTTGATCATAATCTCAACTTTTAAACAGTAAAACCAAACTATTACTAAAAACATGATATTCTGTAACATTTGCTGGTATTCACTTCCTTATCTCAGCATTAAACAATGTTGCAAAAATGTTACAAAAGGTAAATGAGTTAAGATAACAGGCCTGCTCTGAAGTTCTATCCATCTGATATGCTGATTAATATATCAAATATGTGTCAAGTATAAAAACTACCACTCAATTAACGGCAAGTAGAACCCTGCAGATATTCATATATTCATCAAATTAAACTAAGGGACCCTTGCGGCTATTCCTATCCTCAGGTCGTAGAATCCAAGCCCAGCCTATGTGAAGGGGATGTCTAAATATAATATCGCTTACCTGTATGTCCCACCATAGTGTGTTTACTAATACACCTGTCGTGGATCCGTGACATCTCCACTGCACAGGCACACCCATTCAAAATTATCTCTAGATGTATGTGTGCATTAGGCCCATAAACCTACAATATACACACACTATGGTGGGACATACAGGTGGGCGATATTATATTTAGACATATATATTTTATATATATATATATATATATATATAAAATGAGACAGAGGAACAATGTGCAGTGTGTTTCCTTCAAAGCTCTTTTTTCAATACCAGCTTACCAGCTTGTGTAAGGGATCCCTAGGGTTCTTTATGTAACCCAACCATTAAATTTCATTTTATGAATACTGTATATGGGTTTAACTGAAGCATGAGTAAAAATGTTAGGCAGCACTGCTCCAAATTATTAAATCTTGTTGTGAATGATCAGATTATAACTTTCTGCTTATACTCCTTGTGGGATTGCATATTTTGTAGACTGAGCTATTTTGATTTCTGTTGTACACCTTATTTAACTTGTTATAAATCCTCCCTGTGGTTTAGACTTACCAGCTAGTTTTGCAAATGTATATGCTCTTCAAATGGCGAGAGAAAAAATCCCATCAAAACCCCATCATAGTGAAAAGTAAGTAATAAACTGCTCAAAATGGCCTGAGTGCATTTCCCCTATAACTCATATAACTCATATACAGCTGCAGAAGTGGGGGCCCAAGGTAATCCAAGAAGACTACAGAATGTAGAATCCTTTGCATATCAAAAATGGAAACCCAGTGGTTCACCAGTTGTTGCACTGCACTGCTAAGTTGTTTAAATTTGGTAGGAAAAAATTGCTGTTTTTGTTTCCGAAAGTGCGTTTTTTGTTTTTACCTCAATTCTCCATATGATGAGCCCTGGAGATTTGTTAACATCTTTAAAAGCTCTGGTCAGAGACATGTTTAGCAGTCCCTTGGTTATGGATTAGGGAGATGTGCCTAAACGAAAAAAGAAACATTTTAGGTTTCATTTACAAAGCTACATGCTTCCAAATGAATCAACCCCTGTTTTCTCAACACTTTAACTTCATTTTTACCATCACTCCCTGATTCATCAGCATTTTCCCTTTTACCCCCAGCAGGACATCCTCTGCATTCATCCCTGTGTGAATATTTCTGCTGCCCCATTAATAATCAGACACACATTCCCCCAAATACATACTGTAATCATTTGCATGTCTTTCTGACAGTTTACAGACTGAAGTCCTCTTTTTCTCTCTCTAAATGCATTAGCCACTGCATTTCCTGAATACCTCTCTCCATCAAACAACCTAGCCCATCCCACAGAGAATATTTTATCACTCATTACAAATTGCTTCTTTCTCCTGAACCTTCTTTTTATAAAAAGGGGAAGTGAGAAGCTTACTGATTGAAATGATTTTCTGTTCTGAAAGGGAGAGTGAAACTAAAACTCCCATCCACGAATTGAACTTATTTATAAATCATTTTCCTCGAAGAAAATTGGAGTGACAAAACCAAGCACCAATTCGTATTTTTAGCAGCTTTGGGGTATAATAAATCTCTAAAAATGTGAGTTTTCCCCTTAAAAACCTCGACCAGATACATTTAATAAATGGGCCCCTAAATGTAATCAATTGTACACTGAGCTATATGAAGTTGGCAGTCGTTAGGAGAGTGTATACAGAAAGAGAATATACAGACGAGGTAAAGAGACAGGAACAGTGCCTGGTGAATAATAGCATCGTTGAAATCATTGCACCGCTAATGTTTGTACTAAGTACTCAGGCTTCAGGATAATACACTTATCTTGCAGGCAAATGCACTTTCTGCCAGAGCTCTCTAAAGATTGACCTGATACACCAAAGAGTTTAGTTCATTGCCATTTATTTTATGCCTTAAAATATGAAGCAAAGATGCGGTGCTTAAATACAGTAGTTAAAAAAGGCAGTCTGGCAAATATTGTGATTTAGACAAGGTTTATCCTGGATCATTGCTGCAGTGGTTTAAATGCAATTTCCATGCTTCCGGGAGTGGGGCAACTAATGTAGTAGAGCTGGAGAGAGGTTAATCCTAATATTAACCCTTGTTATTTTTCACAGGCACAAATTCAAAATTCAATATGTAGTGTTTCACTTTATAAAAGACCCATAGCAAGTAAATATTTACAGTATATAATACACAAAAGCCATAAATATCTTGCAAATTATATCCTTATAAACTGTCATCAGTTATAAACGGTGAGTAGTGATGTCATTTTTGTCACACGACTCACTAAAATGTGTGTATTATAATAAATAAAGTACCCCTTGTTGGAAAATATGAGGATATCAGAAGTAACCTCAGAGTTCCATGACCAGTATAAAAGCACTCAGCCTTCGGCCTCGTGTTTTTATATGGTCATGGAACTCCTCGGTGACTTATAATATACTTCTATTTTACAATAGGGGGTACTTTATTCACTATATAATCTGTTATTGCAATATAGCTCATATCCACAGCATAGCATATGATCATATTGTTCCTCACATGTGGCTCAATCTGCAGTGCATAATCCAAAATAACTAACGTAATTCTGACACTAAGGGGCAGATTTACAAAATTCGAGTGAAGAATTCGAATGTAAAAAACTTCGAATTTCGAAGTATTTTTTGGGTACTTCGACCATCGAATTGGTTAAATTCGTTCGAATTCGAACGATTCGAAGTAAAAATCGTTCGACTATTCGACCATTCGATAATCGAAGTACTGTCTCTTTAAAAAATACTTCGACCACCTACTTCGGTAGATAAAACCTACCGAAGTCAATGTTAGCCTATGGGGAAGGTCCCCATAGGCTTGCCTGTGATTTTTTGATCGAAGGATTTTCCTTCGATCGTTGGATTCAAATCCTTCGAATCGTTCGATTCGAAGGATTTAATCGTTCGAACAAAAAATCCTTCGATCGATCGATCGCAGGATTTGCGCAAAATCGTTCGACTTCGATATTCGAAGTCGAACGATTTTAGTTCCCAGTCGAATATCGAGGGTTAATTAACCCTCGATATTCGACTATTGATGAATCGGCCCCTAAGGGTCTGATTTACTAAAACTCGATTTAATCTGAGTTTTTTAGAAAAATAAAGTCGACCAAACTCCCTTACATGAATCACTCATTTATCAATAATTTTTCTCAAAAATGGGAGCGGCAAAATTTAAGAACAAAATTCAGCGACAATTAGATTTTTGGGCTACATCCAGCGCAGTCCACAAAAACTTCAAATTGAGATAGGTGCCTCTCCCATTGACTTATACAGGACCTCGACAGGCCTGAGGTGGCGGATTTCGGGCTTTTTGCAGCATTGGGGTATAAAAAACCTCGCAAAATTCAAGGTTTTTTTCCAAGAGATTTTGGCCCAAAAAGTCCAACCAGAAAAATTTGAGATTTGGTAAATAACACACTAAAAGTTACCTGTAGGTCCTGTTGATCATTTTTGCTGATAGTTCTGCTTTTTTAAGTATTTGTAAGTTCTTAAAACTGTTTTTCTAACCTGACTTATCGACTTGTCAGTTTCTAATGTTAACAGACTACAGCTGCACAAATATGGCAATCCCCACATAGAGGAAAATGAGGGATCATTTGGGTAAAAAGAGCTGACCTCAGCATGCCCCCAGTTATATATCACTGCACGTGACATCAAACGCATGACATATGATGTAAATTCCACTGCCAATACATAAATAAATGTCACCAAATTTCCTACAAGTCTCCACTGGTGGCTGGAGAGAGGGCCGCCCTTTAAAACTGCCACCCTAAGCACAGACCCTCGGGTGCCTACAGTGTCGGACTGGGACACCAGGGGCCCACCCAAAAACCTTAGACCAGGGGCCCACTCTCATTACTTTTATTCTTCCTCTCCTCACTCAACCTCTATTCTCCTAGTCTCTTTTATTTACATAGTATAATCTATTATTCCATCTATTTGGCCTCTTTGTTCTCATAGAAATAGGGAATGGCAATAAAATATTATTATTATAATTATTATTAACATGTATTTATATAGCCCCAACATATTGTGTAGCACTGTATATATTGCGTAGCCAAATGTTTAAAAGCAGGAGGGCCCACCAGGAGTTTCCTTGGTATACCGGTGGGTCAATCCGACACTGGGTGTCTATAAATAGGCCTATATATATGTTTGTAAAAAAGGTTTACTTTTTGGTGTCCATATCTCTAAGCATGTATAACAGGTTAGTTGTGGGCAAGTCTATTTTACTGCTGTCTTGGTTTAAGCCAAACTTCTCTAGAGACAATCATCCAGGGCCTTCTGTTAATTAACTTTTGAAAGCTTCATGAGGCAGAATTTTGGATTAGAAAATATCAGAGCAAAAATGTACAGTTACATTTTAAAAAAGGTAAAAATAAATAATTTACAGTGTAATAATAGACAATAGGGATCCACCAGAAAGCTATTTCAATTCACATTATTTTATTTCTTTAGGCAAACTTCTTGTTGATGCTTTGCTTGGTCTTTGCCATAACCGCTGCTTTTGGCTAGCTACCAGCACTCTCTCTTCAACTGCAATGGCCTTGTGGGCTAGAATTTTCTTTTCTGCACACCGTTTTCAATGTTGTTCTGGTGGGTGGGTCCAAGCAAGTTCTAAAATATATATATATGCACACAAATGTTTCTGTGCACACCCCGATTTGTTGTGTGCATGGTGTCATAATAATTTTTGGCAAATGAAACGGATCATATTCCCCATCACTCATAATTTATGTGTCTGAATACAGTTTAGAGGTAACATATAGCCATGCCTTCTTGTTCACCTGACAATATCCTGCTCCATTGGAGAAGGCATGAGGGTTTATGTGAAAGCAGTAAGAATACAGGCAAAGCAGAATCTATATAAACAGTAGATCCTTTGCAGAAGGGCTCCATAGAAATATCATTATACGTTTATCTCACAATATTTTCATAAGCAAATACAATAGGGATATGTAAAAAGACTTTTTAACCACATACACTATCACTCAATATATACAAATCATATGTTTCGACCAAGAAATATGCCCACTGCACACCCACCCAGCATTCTGTTCTGTACAGGGGTCTTCCCCTGTATGTATGCTGTGGGGGCAAGCGCATTCACATGGGGGCCCCTGTACACTAGGAACTGCGAGTTGGTGTTTAAAAGGAATCATGGAGGAGCCAGAAGGGGGGAGAGGGAAGTTGTAGTTTTTGTTGCTGTGCATTGGAAAGCAAAGAGCAGCCATGAGAACTGCAATCACTGCAACAGTTACCCATAAAGATTGACCATAAACCTTAGCACACCCAGGAAAGCCGATATCAATGGAAAAGTATAGGATTGATATAAGAACTAAACAGCCCACTAACCTGAACAAAGATGGCTTTTATCCAAAGTCTCAGCAAAATGTAGCAGCTTCCAGTTGCATGGCATCTCTAAACACACCTGGTGCCTTACCTGGAGGAGCACAGACATGATCCCTTCTACAAACACGTGCCCCACTATTACCCGCTGTGTTTGTTTATACTTTAATGAAAGAATTACAATGAAATGAGCTTGATTTCAAGAGCATGGTGAGTGATATATGTATACAGTACTTGCTTTTAACTTGCTTGTCACGAGTATTATACCATATTTGGCTGCCCTTTAAACACTACAACACTAAAGGCAGGGGCCCAACTATAGAGAGACATAGAGAAGGTGACGCTGGACCCATAAGGGACAGATTATTGTGTAATATACATTTCCATTAATAGAACTTGTTCTTCTATTTTGCACACCAAGAACCAGAGTGGCTTAAATGTACACAATCTAGACTTGCAGGCAGACAGATATTGATTTTTTTTTTTTTGATAAATAAATACTGTACCAATTAGATTTAACCCCTTCACAATGACAATTGCTCCACTGACTGACTATGCGGCACAATGATTTCAAATATAAATGGTTCACAAAGTTGCTTGTAAAATGCAGTCCAGGTAGTAAGGTTCCCAAATATAACACACATGTAAGTAGCACCCCCAGCTGTGACCGTTGCTGTCCCCGGAGCAGCTTTTGTACTCCAGCTAAACAGCCACCGCACCTTCCAAGTAGTGGTGCCTATGCGTGCTGGCACCCAATTTCCAAGGCAAGGGGTTACCATGCTTATTGAGCCCTGTGCTGGCATTGGCAGGTGGGGAGAAGAATGGCTAGTTGCCTTCTCTATGTGGCATTACACTCAATAATGTGTTGGATGCCACAAAGAGCTACTGCATGCAGGGCCCCGTGGGACCCAAGCAGCTTCCTGATAGGTCCCGGCAACAGACGATCATTCAGCAACTTGATGTGGCTCGTCTGGACTTGACAGACTTGCAGTGGCAGACCCTGAAGTACTTTGCTGCTGAGGCACTGGGGGGTATATGCCTGTGATGATGAGGACTATGGGTTTACTTTGGCTATTGACCACCCCATCGAGACTGGATCATCCCCCCCCCCCAGCAGGGAGAGGTACAGGAACATCCCACCAGCTATATATCAGGAAGTCAGGGGCTTACTGTATAGCAGTGATCCCCAACCAGTAGCTCGTGAGCAACATGTTGCTCTCCAACCCCTTGGATGTTGCTCTCGGTGTCCTCAAAGCAGGTGCTTATTTTTGAATTTTAAGCTTGAAAGCTAATTTTAATTAATAAAACTAAGTATAGTGCCAGGGAAAGCCTCTTGTAGGCTGCCAGTCCACATAGGGGCTACCAAATAGCCAATCACAGCACTTATTTGGCACCCCAGGGGACTTTTTCATGCTTGTGTTGCTCCCCAACTCGTTTTACATTTGAATGTGGCTCACGGGTTAAAAAGGTTGGGGACCCCTTCTGTATAGGATGCTTGATAGGGGTGTTCTCTGAGAGAGTCAAAGCCCCTGGGGTGGCACCCATTGTCCTGGTCCAGAATAAAGATGGGTCCCTCAGCAGGCCAAATGCCTGCATGTGTACCCACTGCCACATATTGAGTCGTCACTGGCCACATTGAACGACCTGCTTATTTCGCCTCATTGGACCTGGCAAGCAGTTATTGGCATGTGGCTGTGCGGCTGTAGGACCAGTCCAAGACTTCATTCATCAACCCTATTATCCTGTATGAGTTTAACAGAATGCCATTTGGCTTGACAAATGCCGCCAGTAACTTCCAAAGGCTAATGGAACGGTAATGGGAGACAAGGTGCTCATATACCTAGATGACATCTCCTCTACATTCAAGGAGCATGTCCCACACTTAAATGCTGTACTAAGCCAGCTAGAGACATTTGGGATGAAGCTGAAGCCCACCTAGTGTCAGTTGGCCCAGAAACAATTGGCCTACTTGGGACACATTATTAGCAAAGGTGGGGTGTTTCCTGACCCAAGTAAAGTGCAGGCCATGCAATGCTGGCCCCCTCCTACCATTGTGGGACAAGCGAGATCTTTTCTGGGCCTGGCCAGATATTATTGGCTCTATGTGAAAGACTTTGCCCGTCTGACAAAGTTACTGGAGGGGCAGGTTACAGAGAAGAGAAAGGCATCGGGTTACCTGGTGGACTTAAAACCTTTCTACCCTCTGCTCCAATGCTGGCAATTGTGGATTATAACCTGCCATTCCACTACTATACAGACGCCAGTTTGCAGGAGCTAGGGGCTGTGCTGGCCCAAGTCAAAGAGGGGGAGGAGAGGGTGATATCGTATGCCAGTCTCAGCCTGCGACTCACCAAGTGAAATCAGGCAAATTACAGCTTGTTTAAGTTGGAGCTGCTGGCTATTATTTGGGCTGTCACCGAGAAGATAATATTTGGTGGGCTATCATATGGATATTTATACAGACAATAATCCTTTGGCCTATATAGGCTCTGCCTTGGAAAGCTTTGGGTGGCCTGGCTAGCTCAGTTTGACTGTGTGATTCACTATAAGCCTGGAATGTCTCACCAGAATGCAGAGGCCCTCTCCCATAAGCCCACAGAGGCGCCGGTTGGGCAGTGGGATGAGAAACAAGAGGGGGTTGAGATACCCTCGCTGAAAATAAGGACCTCCCTGTGGGAGAAGGAGGCCTCCAATACACAGGTGGCTGGGGTGGAGGGCCCCCTGCAAGAAATCATTGTAAATGAGTGAAAAGAGGCCCAAAAGAGGGATCCCACACTGCAAAAGGTAATGAATTGGTTGAGGAAGGGGCAGCGGCCCCCTGGCTGGGTAAGTGTCCTGATGGCTCTGGTGGCTAGGGTGCTGCCGCAGCTTTGGGACAGGTTGCAAGAGTGCCATGGCCTGCTATACTGCTAAAGTGAATGGGGTAAGGAGCAGTGGAAGGTCTGGCAGTTGGTGGTCCTGGCTGCCCAGCTGCGGAGATGTGCCCCATTATGCATGAGACTGGGGGTCACTTCAGGCCGGTAAAGCCTGAGCAGCTAGGTTGATGTGGACTCATGTTATAAGGCCATTTGGTTGCCCCCAGGGTCCATTATACCAGAGTGGGCTGGCTGGCGGGTGTCCATTTAGCAATGTGGTGTTATATGTTGAAAGTTAATAATGTGTTGGTTATACTGCAACTGTTTAAGATAGCTAAGTGTGCGCTGAAGGTGATTGGAGTATGCTCAGTGAGAATGAGTATGGATAAGGGTATAACGGAAAGGTGCCAGGTATAAAGTATTGCAGAAAAATGTGAAATGCTTTGTTTATAGCTAGTACAAAGTTATAGTGTTAGAATATTATGACATGATATTCTTTCCCAGCAGTCATTGTGACATAGCATGTCTTGGGAGAGATTGCTGAAGAATTTGTATACCATGCATGCTTATGTGTTAGTGACATGTTATATAAGAAAGAGAGAAGAAAAGTCTTAAAGATACTAGTATTAATGAATGGTGTAAACGTGATATGTAAGTGATGGTGATTGGCAGACACAAGGTTGTGTCTTATTTCCAAAAGGGAGGAGTGTAAGAAGGCAAAATGTAAATTGTTAGGTTCATGGTTAATGTATAATTATTTTGGCCATTAGGTGGAACTGACTCCTAAGTAAAACTGTGACATATAAATTTTTTGGTAGTGAAAGGCGAATAAAGCAGACAGGAACAGGAAATAAGGTGGCCATTTTGGCTGTGATAAAGCGAGGGTCAGCAGTCTATGTCAGGGAAAGCTGAGAAAAACAAGTCACTCGATAAAGTGGAGCTGGTTATAAGAAAGGCTTCCATACCTCGTGCTTAAGGTTACACACACATCTGTACAACTTCATAGAACTAAGGCATCCTGTATTGTAGACTAGTTGTTTAGAATTTTAATCCAAATAATCGTGGTGTCATTCATCTACATGTGAACTAAAAAGTGTATGTAAAATGTTGTCTTTTTTTCCAATGTGCTGTCAGCTCTGATGGTTTCAGCCATCTTTCAGAACCTACAGGTCCGGACCAAGCATTGCAACCTGATTTGTTTGCATGCTTTGGGCCTGATTCAATTCAGTGAGAAAAAGATTCATCACATGAAAAGTCATGGGCGAGATTCAATTCATTTCAGAAAAACTTATCTCATGGTTTATCATGTGAAAACTCTATTGAAGTCTATGGGTATTTAACTGGAAATTAATTTGGAGAAAAGTTTTTCTCCTCAAATTGAATCTCGTCCATGAGTTTTCAAATGATAAACTTTTTCTTGTATCTGGGCCATAATCCGCTATACTCAGTGCAGAAGCCTTAGTCATGCTGGAATATAAATATGTCCCGGATTATTAATATTAGTACTAGTAACTAATTCCCTACTTTTAACTGATGGTTGTTTTATTGTATTTATAAGTATTGTCTGGAATGTGTTGGGGTAATTGAGGATAGGGTGCCCTCTATTTGTATGAATGGTGATTATACACAGGGATACATTATGTATTTACTGTATGTGGGGGGGGGACACAAAGCTGGTGCTGCATTTATACTACTACTGTATATATTTTGCTTGTGAACATGGGCAATAAATAACAATATTCTTTAAGAGTGATCACCATAAAACTTATTACTGGGTTGTTCTGTATAATAATATGCACACAATTTAATTATTTTGCAACATGTACGGGGTACTATATAGAAGAAAAATCCATGGCTGTGGCCTCGTGTGGGTGGGGTTATGTGGAGGCGGCCAAAAAAAGTAGGCATGGTTTACAAATTGTATTCTGTGCATTTCGTGTGCTGTACCTCCCAGGGTGTGCCCAGATTTCACTATAGAAAACCGGTACACATTTGCAGTCTGAGGGCACCATTGCACTTATTAGCTGCCTTTTGCCGTTCTACAAATTAATTAAATACTCTTTTCCAAGTGTCTGCACTGATAGGGGCTTAATTTAGAAAAGTTGCGCTGACACTCTTTTATGTATACTGCAGATATATGGCATGTGTCCACTGAGTTTTCTGAACTCCAAACAATGATATTTGACTAGGAAAAAAGTATTGTGCTTGGCAACAGACTTATGTACAAAGCAAGAACTGATTTAAATACAGCTGGGTGATTCAATGTGGAACAGAGCAATGGGTGAAACTAACGTAAGGCAAAGCAAGCCCTGTAGATGAGAGATCTTTATTTTCTAAATAAGCACTAATCAAACACTGATCCTTATCCAACACAGAGATCCTATTCTGTACATTTTGACCACGTCTATTGATAAGCTGAAATGTATTTGCCCCCCCTTTATTGTAAAAGGACGTTATGTTTGCCCAGAATGACTAGGACACTGGGCTGAAATTCTCTGATTATTGACTTGATGAACAAGGTGGTTGCTGTTTTCTTAAATCAACTTGCAAATTACTGCTTGTCCTATACATGGGATCACAGACACTCAATATACAGAATTATAATGTTATGGTTCTGTATATTGCTGTGGATGCTAGATTGTAAAGGACAGCTAAATCCCTGGTGGTTTGTATAAAGGGATATGGACAATGTACAGCCCTATCAGCTAAAGGACAGCTAAAGTTACATTAGTCAGTCCCAATGACAAAAAATGCTGATGTTGTATATCCTTCTATTGTGCCCTGTTTAACATTCAATTGGTACTGACACTTTCCTCCTGGAAGCTCTGCAGCTTATATTCACTGGTTCCAATTATACATGGCAAACCTTGTTGGGGGGCACAATCACTTTAAGGACACCTGGGACTAGAGAAAACCTTGCCCCCCCCAGTGGTTTTATCTTTCTTGCTCCTTTAAACACTTGGTCTCTAGGGTCAATTAGGTTAGCAACAGGGAAGGTGGCAGATCAAAGGGTCAGGGCCTAAATATAATGACATTTTAAAAACTCTAAAGTGTATTCTAAGTTGATTTTTCCCCCATTGTGGCAATGAATCAGTTAAAGTGAATCACACTCTCACCAAATGTCAGTGCTGCTAATAAATAAACAGAAAACAACATTTCCAGTCTAGAACATTATAGTCTAACAGGAATGATTCCCAGAAGCTACAACCCACAAATCATGGGATGCTTTTAAGCGTAACCTCAGATTCCTGCACGTAATTAAGAAAGCCTGTTCAGCAATAGGCAGGAGTGGTCTTGGACAAAAGTCCACATTATATTTAAAAAGAGAGCAGACTTATTTGTGGCCCTGCAGTTCCTACTGACTTCTTCCATGAAACAGTCATATAAATATATATATACCGTATATATATATAGGCAGGCCCGGACTGGCAAATGCCAGAGGGGCTACTGTAAGATGCCATAGAAAGTGACTATTAAGTGGGCTGGTGGAAGCTGTTTGGGCCTCTGTGTACTAGAAATGCTAGGACCTATTTTGACTCCCAGTCCAGTCCTGTATATAGGGCAGGTTTGACAATCCCATCAAGTGAGAGCTGCATTGGCGGAATGATGCAGTTCTTTCCTGAGGAGCCTGAATAAGAGCCTATTATTATCCGTTCATTGGTCCAGGGGTCAAAAGATCAGTTCATGCCAATTTGCCTCAAAATGTAGGTAGCAAAATTGGGCAAAGATCCACTTGTTTGGCAACTTCCCTAAATTTGTATAGCCATATTCATTTACATACAGTGTATAGGATGTTGAAGCACTCGCTGCTATAGCTTTACAGAACTGCTGCTTTCTGAGAGAATGGAAGGCGTTTAATCAGTTGGTTACCCCCTGATGCTGAATTATTAAGGTGCTAGGTGATGTAATTAATAGCAAACTAATCAGATATTTGCATAATTTTCTAATTTGTAAAGACTTAATCAAAACGAATTAATCTTAGGTTACTACTTGCAATTGCACTGATGTTACTAAGCACCCATCTTACAAAATAGGCCTCTGTAACTCTTTTATATTATGGGTAAATCATGCTTCTAAAGCAACTTTATTTTTTAATACATCACACGTTAGGTTTAGCTAGAAATTGTGTTGATTTTGGTTTGAAATGAATAATGAAAAATAAGTTATGCTTCAACCTCCTAAACTACAGGACTGCCTGTGATTGCTTCTGCATCATCTTCCACATATTAAATGCCTGTAATTTACGGATAGTACAAAGGTGAAAGTGCTTACCTTTCTGCATTTATCACAGTCAGACAGATGTATTTAAATGTATTCAATTTATGTCTCTGAAGTGTCTGTTAAACTGTAACTGTGCACACCTCGAAATAAAACATTGTGGCATAAAAGAACATTACAGATTGTTTCTCCCAGCAAAATTTGTCACACAATAATATACATTAAACTGGTAATTCTGTGAATGTATAATATGCAACAAACCTAGTTACCAGCATTTGAAATTCCTTTTAACATTTTGGGGGTTAATTACTAAAACTCAAATGTATCTCATATTTTTATTAAACCAAGCTCAACCAAACTCCCATCTATGATTTTGTCTTATTTATCAATATAATAACTTGGAAAAAGTCGGATCAGGAAGAAACTCGACAAAACAAACCTAAAACCCGAATGGTGAGAATTTTTTGGATTTCACTCCTGAATCACTCAATCTTTGCGATTTATCAAAATTTTCGAATATCTAAAGAAACCCAACGCAGGTCATGTTATCTTCAAATTGTAAAAGGGACATCTCCCATTATACATGAACTCGGCAGGTTTCAGATGGCGGATTTTTGGATTCTGACATTTTGTAGCTTCGGGGTATAATAAATCTTGAAAACTTATTTTTTTCCCTCTAACAATTTTTTTTTTTTGCCCAAAAACCTCGACCAGAGAAAAATAGAATTAAGTAAAAAAAAAAAACCTTGATGTTCAATTAGCAGTCCAGTGTTGCTCTTGCTAAATGGTTAGGGAACCAATACCCTACCCCTGTTTCTTATTATTATTCAAGGGCATGTACAGTTTTGGCTATCATTCATTTACTTTTTGTACATATAGAGATTAGAAGAAGCTAATATAAAATGATATTATGACTACAGGACAAGAGAGGTTAAATTTCAGAGACCATAAAAAACAAATCCCTGGGACTAATCTTAAAATATAGGTGAGCGCCCCAGCAAATAGAGAGCCTAGCTAAGTATAATGGTACAGACTGGACAGATGCCTAGACACAAAACAATACAATCACTTACTTATTGTAGCTGGGTTTGTGGGGAGCCAAAGTTTAGAGAGCAGCTTTCCTGCATGCAATATGTGCTATGTGATGCATCTTGCAAACTCATCAGTCCTAACAATGACAATAAAGACAGCAGAGCTGGCATTGAACCCAATCCCTGATGGGCACACCCAGAGCCACGTGGAAAGAGCTGAACTGGCAGACAGATTCCATCTGGGAATGTTTGTGGTCTCCCACAAAGTCGCCTCCCACCTTTGGTTATTCTGGCTCTGAGATTTGTTCTGCCATCAAAGAAATTCATGGTCAACTATCGTTTTTTTCCTTGCTTTACTATTAATTAGACCTTCAAGGAATTATAGCATGCTAGTAACAATTTAGACCCAGGGGCAATTGCTAAACCTATACAAAATAGATTAATGTAGCATGCCCTATGATCTAATTTGTAATGTTAAAGTTTTAAAATGAGCATTTGTGCACTGTGCCTGCCTATGAATAAAGTCATCTTGGCTAACTGTGGACTGTTAAAAGTAAAATGCCCTTGCAGAGGTTCCTGTTTTATGAATATATATGTGATCAAACAGGTATGCCGGGTACGCAGTCATAGATCTGAAATAAACGATGGACCATGAGCGAATCAAGATAAATAAAGACAAATGATCAGTGCAAGAAACACTAGGATGTCATAAGCAACAGTTCACCAGGTTTGTAGTAACTGTCTACTCAACAGCAACTTACCTCTTAGTGTGTGGGCCCTTGGGCTTACAGAACCAAGGAGACTGATACATATATTGCTAATAGAATTCATCCATCCAAGAGACAAAACATTTGTGGTAATTCAGACCTGAGAACACAGTTTTTAAAAACTGAGCAAACAAGTTTAAAAATGCTTGTGTGCACAAAGTAATTTTTTTGCAAACATAGCCGAAAAGGAATTATAGGGAACATTGCTTGGAAGTCAGCCAGTGAAAAAGGTGGAAAAGGTATTTAAGTATCATAGTTATTGGAGTTTACATTTCAGCATGATGTTTCTATAACCTAGATACTATATTTAATAAGATGCCTGTCTTGGACACTTTGATTCAATTTAGTGAGAAAAAGTTATCTCATGGTTGATCACATGGCGAGATTCAATTTGAGGAGAAAACACTTTTCTCCAAATTCAGTTAAATCTCAAATGGATTGATCTTGTCCATGACTTTTCACATGATAAACATTTTTCACTCTGAATTCAATCTGGCCCTTTCTTTGATCATAAAATCTAGAGTAAAGATCTGACAATTAAGTTCCAGTTTTTGCCCAATGACTTCAATAGAGTTTTCACATGATAAACAGTAAAGAGTAAAGTTTTTCTGAATTGAGTTGCATCGCAAATTGAATCTTGTCCATGATAAACCTTTTTCTCACTGAACTGAATCTGGCCCATTGTGTGAAAAACAAGGTTCCAGTGCATTATACTCTTAAATATTGAAGGAATTTACTTTTAAAAAAGTTTCAGATTGATTTATTGAAAGCAAAAAATCTTATTAGTTCGGCCCATCTGTTCACCTTCCTGCTGCTGCCTCCTTTCCCAGCTAGCCAGACCTGATAGGGAACTGATGCCTGTCAGTGCTTGTGTGACAGCAGGGCCGTGATTGGCTATTCCTTACTACTGTGCTTCTGCCAGGGACATTTAAGACATGCCCACCCCTCATTTGAAACACACATATAATGACAGTTCTTGAGGGAGCTCCAATAAAGGACCCATTTTTAAAGATAATATTTATTTTAGACCAAAGTAAAACCAGCAGCACATATTATTCATTATTATCTACAAGATTGGAGGGATTGCAAATTATGCTGTATGTCTCCTCTTTTGGAGTGATTGCATATGATTCTGATTGCTCAAATAAATCATCTATATTCTATAACATCATACACATAGGCATTACTTGTGGGGAATTTTACTATGTCTGCTTGTCTCATGGCAACCTGAGTTAGAAACACAAGAAATTCCTGCAATGTTAATATCATCACCCTTTGGGAAACAATTGAGAGAATTAGAGGGGATTTGTACTATACATAGAGGTATGAATGCAAATAAACCTATTAGAGAGGAACATTGATTTTTCTTTTTTTGTGAGATATCTCTACTATTCTATTCTGTTTCTAGAGTCCCCATAAAGCAAGTCAGGGTTGTTATTCTTGCCAGGGAGGAAGAGCAGACAGTGATGTTTGCACTCCTTTGCTAGAAGAGAGATACATTCAGTTCCATAGTTATTCCATCATAAATAGTTTTGTTCCACACCACTACCTGTACCAAATTACATACTGTTTTTGGTTACAAACAAAACAAAATGTGTGTTGATGAAAGTATGATAAAATCCTCTGGCCTGATTAAACATGGCAGCTCTCTTATTAAATAACACTAACATTATTAAACAACCTTACCAAATTTAAACTAATATTACTAGTAGCCTTACTATGGACAAATTGGGAATTATGTATGTGTTTTTCAACTGTAACCATGTATTTAGCACATTGCCATTTTTAAAGCATTATTATGATGATTATGATTATTATTATCATAGGACAGGAAAAAGCAAATCATTGGAAGTGGTGCCATTTGCACCCCCACGTATTATAATCGCTAACTTCAGACACTGGTGCTGATCTTTACTTAAAACCACATCAGCCCTTGGTACGATGCTGTTAAGCACTGTGCTGTCTCTGTGCTGCATCTTCTTTCTTTTTCCCGGGATCCCTTGCAGCTGGCCTGTGCTTTGGGTTGCTACCTGGCCGGTAAAAATGATGGTTGATCCCAATAATATTAATAGGGAAAAAAGATAAATATATAGGAAGGCCGGTATTTTTTTCCAGAAAAGTGGCAACCCTATCTGTGCTATGTGCATAAAAGTAAGGCTAGTGCCAGACTAGGCGGATCTCGGCCTGTGTTTCTCCACATGCAGGCAGACAAAGCAGATTTCAGCGGCGAAACGTGAGATTCAACTTTTCGCTCTGAAATCTGCCTCTTCTGCTTGCACTTGAACTGAGGCATTGTTTCCGGGTGCAGGCACATTGATCAAAACAGCAGCAGCAGAGAAGAGGATTCTCGGCCTGAGTTTCTCCTCAGGCCAATATCCGCCTAGTGGGGCACTAGCCTAGGCTAGTTGTTGTTACTTAACTGTGTATGTTCACATCCCAGAACAGCAACAATGGATCCTTGGGACAAGAGAGAAGATGGTGGCATGGAATTGAATGAATTTATTTGCTTTCTTTCCTGATGTAAGGCATCAGTACATTTCCTAATGTGGTTCTCTGCCATTTCTTTTGATAGGTAAATCAGTAAACTTGTTCCATAAATATAAAGGTAAATATAAATGATGTTAAGGTAATATAATGTATTGCACTCAAACAAAACCTCTGTCTTTTCAGTGTCCTGAACAAGGGCATTTTCAGTGAATGTATAAAAAGAATTGCATCCATTGTTTGGCACACCAGTAGACAGAAGAAGATTGCAGTACAACTGGTCAGTAACAGAGCACACACTGCCTGCATGCCTTTGGGTGAGTTTGTAGAATACTATAGCAATGGAATCTTACCTGTGTAACTAAAGCAGTCAGAGGCTATACCCCCTAACATAATTTATAAGTAAAAACTCTTCAAACTCCTAAGAGTTACCTTGGCTACCCATTTTTTTGCAGGCAATAACTGTATATACTTCCTGGCTATTTTTGCCAAATATAGTGAGATTTGTTTGGAAAATATGTTTTACATATATAACACTGGCACATATTCAGTGAAGTGATAGTCCAATGCAGGACATACACAATGATGGTCAGTCTGTATTCATGCAGAATCTCCAGGATTCTAATATATTTTATATTTAATAAGTAGCAGTTTAGTAAAACTCTCTATGACCCAGAAAAGGGGCTCTCAAGCCAAAAACTGTGAAAGAGAATGTAATTATAAGCAACTTTCCAATATACACTCATTACAAATGTTCTGTGGGTTTGTAAATGTAATCCATATCTGTTTAGCCCTTTCCCTTCTGTGGATCTGATTTTAAAATTCTTTTCTTTAGATGTCAGTTTTTTCAAACAGGTCTGCTAATCAACTGGGTTATAATTAGGGTTGCCACCTTTTTTGGAAAACAATACCGGCCTTCCTATACAGTATATCGTATTTCCCTATTAATAACATTGGGATCAAACATCATTTCTACTGGACAGGTGGCAACCCTAGTTATAATCTTTGCACAGGAATCAAGTGCAATATAATATAATCAGCCAGATAATGCTTTCAATAGCAATTACAAATAACTATAAAAGGATTAAAATGGATATATATATATATATATATATATATATATATATATATATATATATATATATATATATATATATATATATATATATATATATCAAAGATTGCTCCCCGTGGTCATTTAAGTACAGACCTTAAATGCACTGCAGGTGTATCCATGTGACTCCAGCACTAATGTGTATACAGTATAAAATTAATACCAATATATTACATATACAATAGTATATTATTCTAACATTTATTGCATTACAGATTTTTTTTAAAAACACAAATCCAAAAATCATAATGGCTAAATTTGAATGCCCACAATCCACAACCAGCAACTGGAGGATGCTAGACTACTATAAATTCATCATTAGATTCCAAAAGATTCCAGAAGTCTCATATGTCTGAACATTACTGGAAATCTGTTTCCCCTTCCCTTAGTGCAGGGATTCATTGCCACCTCTGAACCACAACTCCCAACATCTCATCCCCTGTCCTGCTGGTAGGGGTTCACAGTTTTAGTTCTACTATAGCTACAACCAATGGGTGCCTATTATGGTAACACTCTTCCTTTATCTTTTTTTTGATTACAGATTTTGGCCACCTGTCCCTCTACAGAATGCAAATAATTCAATTTTAAATAAAATACATTTTGATTAAAAAAAAATTGAGGATGTTCCAGCAGGGAGATAAATGATATAATAACTTACTTACGTTGGGAGGCAGAAAGGCAATGTAGGATTCCACCCTTCTGTGGAGATATAAAGGCAAAGATAATTCCTTTCCCCAAGCAGAGAGTGGGTTCCTGTTGGTGCACACACCCAGACACTGGTCTCTACCAACTCAATTTGTTTGCATTTGCATTGTCGTATCTCTCAGCATCCCCAGCCCATCCCTGCTCAGCCCTTTCCCTACTCCTGACAAACAAATGAGATGGAAATCAATTATTTGGCCATATTCAAAGCAGCTGCATCTACTGTAGGGAATTCATCGCTCTCTTGCTGTCTCTCTCTCTTTCTTTCACTGCCTGGCCCCTTCCCACATCCTTTTGAGATTGATTTTCTTTTTTTTACTAAGTGTGTCATTAATCAATCAATAATTTGTTTTGGAAGACACAATGAGAAAGTGACTTGCAGATTGTTTCAGGGAGAGCATCAAGCAACTGCAAGTACACAAAGTATAGAGAATAATAATTTATATTTTATAACGGATGGAATTCATTATTGACAAAGTACAGTATTGAGAAGGTTGAAATAAAAATGCATGGCACAAATATCAACAATGTTCAACTTCTGGCTTACTAATTATTGGATTATGCCTCTCAGAAGCAGGTAAGCAACCTTTTGAAGCTGGGACCTAGGGGTAAAGTAATACGACTGCATAGTGGCAAAATGCAGTGTGCGCAACAGAGAAATTCTCAAAATGTATAAATAAACCACTAGGAAAGTGCCAGAAAACTTTTGTATAAGTGGTATTTAGTACCAAATACTTTGCATATGCACACTTTGCATACGTTTTATATATAATCATCCCCTATGTGTTGGCGAGGTTGCAATAAAATAGAAAGTTTTTTTTTTTTACATATATGGTGGTCTTGTCCTGTTATAAAGCAACTCTGGGTCAAAATGTTCCACCATATATTACAACCCCTAATACAAAATCCAGAATTTCCACCGAGTATGGAGTACAGGGCTTTTAGTAGACGGGAGAAATGGGAAACTAAAACCACCAAAATAAGAGATCTAATAAGAAACAAGAGAATGATCCCCTTGGCAGAAATGCAAAAAAGATGGGGTTCACATCCTGGAGATCTGTGGGGCTACAATCAACTGCAGGGGTATATACATTCCAGATTGAATACAGATTGGCATAGAACAGTAGAAGCTACTTCTTGAGACATACACTCCTAGCTTTAGCACACAATGTAGGGAATGGGGGTAAAGAGCTAAAGATAGAGATAGCAGATCTGTGGAAAGATGTTATTAAATCTACCTAAACAACTTCAAAATCAGCTGAAATAGGGGAAGCCGCATACAAAATGCTCATAAGGTGGCATTACACCCCAATGAAACTAAAACAGATATATCCTAATAATTCAGGGTTATGTTGGAGGTGTTATGGAGAATAAGGTAATCACACACATATCTGGGTAACATTTCCCGTTATGCAGCAATACTGGTAAAGTATAACAGATGCCATAGAGAAGATAACACAGAACAGGATCCAGTTACATAATCCAAGTACTATAATCCTAAACCTATATCACGACACAAATAAGGTAATCAAGGAGCCACTTACTACAAACTGCAAAGGCTAAAATTCCCAAACGATGGAAATCTGCAGAACCCCCAATGTTTAGAGAATGGTTTGCAAAAACAGAAATAAGACAGATGGAGGAAATCACATTTTTACTTCATAATCAAAGTAAAAAATACTGAGAAATATGGTCCCCATGGGTGAATTATATCAGAACATTAAAACCTTAAGGAAATATCGATTCCTTAATGAGAAAGATCAGAAAAGGGGATTAAAGAAATCTCCCATGTTTTTAGAGTTTCCATAACTGCTTGCTTTAAAGAATGTTATAGACCATATGGAACTTAATTTACGCATACTAATGAAGGACATGTTTGGTAATCTTGTTGGGAACTGCTGTTATAATTAGTATAAGTGAATTGTACGCTCAACTACCCCATCCCATCTACCCCCCCCCTTTTTGTTTCTTTTTATATAAATAAAGAATTGAAAAAAAAAAAATGTTCCACCTAATTTTAAAGCTATCTGGCCAGTTAGTATTATTTGATCTATCAGGGGCCTCCACCCCATCCCCTGGCCCCCACCCACAAGCCCCATATGCCCCCCTAGCCACAACCCCCCTCCCTGGGTGTACCTTTTCCTCAGCGGCTGCAGCAAGGGCCAGGGAAGTCAGGGACAGAGGTCAGGGAGGGAGGCAAGGAAAGCATCAGTGCAGGGAGCGGATCAGGGCCGGAGGGGCCCAATCTGACCCTGGCCACAAATCACCAACATATCAAAATGCAGTAGAATGTCACAAAATGTTAAGTATGAAAAGATACTGGCAGCAATCAATATGAATGTGAGCTCTGGTGCCCCTGGTGCTTAAGAGATAATACTGATATTGTTATTAAACTTTATTTCCTTTTTTTCCTCTCTATTTTCTTTTTGTAATTATAATTTGGAGTTTATGTGAGGACTATGATAATTGTGTCAGTGTAAATTGAGCAGAATGTTAATTGATATTGATCATATTATGGAAAATGCAATAAAAATCATTAAAAAACAAAAAGAAATGTAAAAGCTGCAGACAGACATGGGGGTATATTTATCAAATTGTAAAGATCACCACAGTCCGCTAGAGTGAACTTTCACCCTTTGATAAATACGCCTTTAAAAATCCCATAGAAATGAATGGAGAGTGGTGGTATTTCACTGCGGTGATCTCTAACTTCACTCTTTGATAAATATACCCCAAAGTCAGCAGCTTATTGCCCAGTGTATGGGCTCATAGCATTGGCACGTGCTTTTTTTTCACTGATTGGCAGAACTTGGGGTTGTACCAATAAACACACAAAACAATAAGTAAATAGTGATCTGTGTGATATCTTGCTAGAGTAAAAATAAAATGTAATCATACTGCACTAATTTGAAACAGCACATCTAGTGACCAGCCTGGTTGCGTTACTGTATGTTCCCAACACAAATCTTTACTCATGTGCAATTACATGTTGATTATTTGCAACAACTACTTTTGCTTGAGACAATGTCAGTTTATACATCTGTATTATATTTTAGCCCAATCTTTGAACCAAACATCTTGTGTAAGCTCAAGCTTACTTATTTGAATACCACCAATCTCTAACCAACAACAGTGACGGGCAACGCGGCCAACTAAGTTGCCCCTTCTTGTGCAGAAGAGCGCATGTCCCGATTCTGAAGGAATTGCTGCTGCAGCTGGGAGACACAAGGGTCCGAACCAGGGGAAGGCATCACAAGAGGAGTGGCTGGTGCCCCTCTACCTTTGAGTCATAGACACGTGCTTCTTCTGCCTACCCCTAGTTC
This sequence comes from Xenopus laevis, assembly GCF_017654675.1. Taxonomy (NCBI): domain Eukaryota; kingdom Metazoa; phylum Chordata; class Amphibia; order Anura; family Pipidae; genus Xenopus; species Xenopus laevis. Next base: position 149,530,259 of record NC_054373.1, read on the forward strand.
CGGCCTTGCTTAACAAGTTCACCTTTAAGTTAGGTTTTATTATGTTGTGTTTTAAAGTAATTAAAATATAATGTACTGTTGCTCCTCATTGGTAAAAGTTATGTGTTTGCTTTAGAAAGACTATTATATTTTATATAAATAAGCTGCTGTGTAGCCATGGGGGCAGTCATTCAAGCTAAAAATGAGAAAAGGCACAGGCTACTTAGTAGATAACAGATAAGCTGTGTAATTGAATACAATGGGATTCTACAGAGTGCATTTGTTTTCTTCTAAATAACCTGCGCTTTGAATGGCTGCTCCCATGACTACACCGCAGCTTGTTTATATAAACTATAGCAGTGATTCTAAAGCAAACACCGCAGTTATACCAATGCAAGGAAATGTGCATTATATTTTAATTACTTTAAAACACTTGTGATTTTTGTTGTTACTGTTCCTAAGAATAGTCTCTCCTTAGCAACCTAGGGGTTTTGTAGATAACGAATTGTCCAATTCTGGGCAGTGTTATTCTGTGGCTACTAAAGCAAATAAAGTCCTGTTTTGCATATACTGTAAAAGGGCATTAACTCAAGGGATGAAAACATAATTATGACTTTTTTATAGGTCCCTGGTAAGGCTCATCTGGAGTATGCAATGTAGTTTTGGACTCCAGTCCTTAAGAGGGATATAAATGAGCTGGAGAGAGTGCAACTAAACTGGTTATTGGGATGAAAGACTTAAATTATGGGGGTAGACTGTCAAGGTTGGGATTGTTTTCTCGGGAAAAAAGGCGCTTGCGAGGGGACATGATTACAATTTACAAGTACATTAGAGGACTTTATAGATAAATAGCAGGGGACCTTTTTACCCATAAAGTGGATCACTGTACCAGAGGCCACCCCTTCAGACTAGAAGAAAAGAACTTTCATTTGAAGCAACGTAGGGGGTTCTTCACAGTCAGGACAGTGAGGTTGTGGAATGCACTGCCGGGTGATGTTGTGATGGCTGATTCAGTTAATGCCTTTAAGAATGGCTTGGATGATTTTTTGGACAGACATAATATCAAAGGATATTGTGATACTAAATTCTATAGTTAGTATAGATATGGGTATATACAGTTTATGTGAGTATTTGAATGGGTGTGTGTATGGATGCTGGGTTTCATTTGGAGGGGTTGAACTTGATGGACTGTCTTTTTTCAACCCAATTTAACTATGTAACATTTATTTTGGTCTACATTTTTTATTTATAGTTTTGTAATTATTTGCCTTCTTCCTCTTTCCAGCTTCAAAAAAACCTGTTGTTCTGTGAGGCTAAAATGTTAATTTCTAATACTTGTCTTTCAATTAAGTCCCGCTCCTCTTCATGTTCAAGTCTCTAGTGTAAACCCCTGCCTGGTTGCTAGGATTATTTGGACCCTAGCAACATGCTAAATGCTAAAATTCCAAACTCGAGAACTGTGGAACAAAAAATGTAAATTATTCAAAAACAGAAAAAAATGTAATATGCAAACTGTTGCACAATATGCCATTCTACATCACACTAAACGTTAATTTAAAGGTAAACTACCATTTAAAGGCAGAGAAAATTTTAAAGGGATTAAATAAACTTTACGTAAACAAACTACAGGATGAATCAAGCTTCATGCAGCACAGCACTGAAACCTATCATCTAATATAGCCATGGCTGTTTGTAGGGTAGGACAGAAAAGGTACTTGTCCTGAACCCTCAGAATCAGAGGAGTCCTGGCAGGGTGAATTCTAAAATACATCGTTCACTTGGTGAACTATAATGTAAAATAGCAGTGACACCGTGTGGCCAGATTAGGTAATAAACATTAACTGTATGTATTTTAATTCAACCATTATAATTATACTGTATATTCTGTTAAGGCAGCAGGGCTTGGGTTGAAGAACAATAATTGCATACACATCTGTTTTATACCCCTTTTCATGCTCTCTAGTAACCTATCAGCAGGCAGGTACTATTTACTGATCTGTTGTTTGAAACTAAAAATCTAAAGTTATTAGACAGGCACAATAATTACCCGTTTTATCTAGAGCAGTTAAAAAAACCGATATATATGTGATTCGCTGCTATTAGCTAGTGCAGTGGTGCAAATGTGATTGTGCATGAGTAAAATGCACATTAGCAGTACTTTAGTTAAAAAACAAGTCTGTTTAGGCCATGTTTAACCCTCCTTACCTGCAGGATAGCAGTCTCACAGCTGGGCTGCTATGAGGAAAAATGACAGTGAAATTCAAAACAAAACACGATTTAGGGCATAAAAATATAGTTTTATTGCATGCTCTGTGACAGAGATTACACACCTTAATGATTTAACCCCTTCCTATTGGGAAACCTTTTGAACACAGCAATGTGCTGAAAGCCCTTCCATTCTACAATCTCAACAATAGCAAACACTTTCGATCCGTCACGTATCTAAGAAAGACACGGACCTCGCATTCTGATAAAAATCAAGGACACGCAGGAATGTTCATTTTGCCTGACAAATGTACAGCAGAAAAATAAATGTTCTAGGAGTGTCAATTTGTAGAGGCCTAGACAGCAAATGTGCAATCATTCCATAGGATGGATACTGCATTTCCCCTGAGGTCCATTTAAAATCTTTGTAACAGTCTGACGGAAGCCTAGAAATCATATAATGACTGAGTGGGCAGCAATGCGCTACCTGGAGATGAACGCTGCATGGATTAAACAGGGTGGAATAACACATTAGATATTTCATGAACAAAAACTCCTTTTTCTCATGTTCCTCTGCTGAATCAAACAAGGCACGGCACGGTGAGTTACCTGACTGGAAACCAAACTCTATGGTACAACGATGGCAAAAGAATGTAGAACTGAGGGATAGCATAATGTGCAGATCAGGAACAGAAGCATCAGGAGATCAGGATTCTACACCACAGCCCCATAGCTGCTGGGGTTGCTGGGATTTGTAGTTTGACAACAGCTGCAGAGTCGGATAAAGGATATCCTTAAATTATTCTATAGTCAATGTTTGTAATGCCCTTTTATTACACAGTGAAGCTGGTCATACACAGAAAGATCCACCCGTTTTGAGAGATCACTTAATGAGTGGATCTTTGCTCAATTGGGCGACCCTGTCAGTGGGTCAAATTGGACCGTTTAAATGGTTTGGCCTCCAGGAAAAAAAATGTTGCAGGTCCATCAGGAGACAACGACATCCATGGCCTAACTTTTAAACCTGTCCAAAGGATATCTAGCCAATCCCTGTGCAGATATAGGTCAGACAAGCATCATTGTGACCCCATTACTGGACCAATAAGTTGAAGTGGCTTAGCTGAAAGCCAATTTAGGACAGAGTATGACCAGCCTAACAGAAAAGTTGAACTCAAAGGATTTAGGTAGCAAATGACCAATTCCAAGAAAAAATGAAAGTAGAGCAAATCAAAGCTGGTGGATAATGATTTTCTCTTCAAGTAATTAATAAGAAAGTACATTAAGAATATTCAATACTTATCCCTTTGGCTTTTTCTTGTTTGTTTGTTTTTGGTCAAAATATAAAACAAAAGACGTCTAGAGAAAACAAATAGGGAATGTTTTGTGGTTGCCCAGGAAGCGTAGGAAAACTTAGTGAAGACCAGCCTCCGGTATTTCTAATATATAGAGCTGTGCTGATAATGGAGAACTGTTCTAAGCTTTTGTCTGGAGTTTCAGATTGCTTAACTGAATCATGTGGAGAAGCCCCCAACTCCCTGCTGTGTGCCAGAAAGGTGATGTGCTGGAGGTCTCGCAGGAGCAGATAAGGTGGGATTGCAGTAAAGCTACTGTTTCAAGTGACAGGTTCAAACTAATAGAATAACAAATAAACATCTAAATCATCTTCCTCCAACATAAGGAAGACTCCAAAACACCAATAAGGCACCTCCAAAAATCAGTTGTACCGAGGGTTAAGCTGAGTCAGTGATTCCTCGGGAGATGACAGCTAGCGTTTGAATGCAGGGATTCCCTATATCAGGGAAGATGTGTGAGACAGCAAATTCTGAACAAAACTACAGATTATAGCACCTACATTCTCTTTGAGACCCTTCGAAAAACACCTACCCTTTGGTCATACACCTCTCAAGAGCTTTGTCTATAACCCTACACTTCCCAGAACACACTAGGCTTTCAGACACACTTTTCCTCTGTCATGTTCTATATTAAGAGTGCCAGTGTGTTATATGGACCAGATGTATGGTTCTGCACCCTTACAGAAAGGCTGTACGTATATATGGTAAATTAAGACCAATTAAATTATACCGCCAAGAGCCACCAGACTCCAGCATCACTATAACTTAGGTACATGGTACCACTATCATATAAAAAGGACACTTTCCCCTAACAGTGCACCAAAGTAATGGCATTTATATGTATCCCTGCTTTTGTGGCCAACCTGCCACTAAACACGCTGGCTATGAGGACTGAGCCATGACGCTATGCTTGGTACAGGCAAGCTAGCAGCTCTCTTGCTCATGGGCTACTGCTCCAAGTCTGTGAGAAACACCCATTCTGACACGTCAAACTCCACTTTTGGTTCCTCTTCACCCAAGGCCAAAGGCACTGTGAGAAGTATTCGACAAAAAAATGGGAAAAAAAACTAAGAATATTAAAAGATATAAAAAGTTCCTTTAAAAGGGAAGGCAGGAAAGAAAGCTCAAGGGGCCTTCAGCTGCCCGAGACTTGTATAAATGTCCTCTGAGTAACTGAACTCCTCGAAGATTGGGATTAGGCTCAGGAGCTCCGTGTCAGACATGTCATCAAACCAGGACTGCACCGGAACCTGGAATAAAGAAGTGCTCCGTTAATGCTATGAAAATATAGTCTTAATGGAACGGACATCTGATGTTTTAAAGGGATTCTGTCATGATTTGTTTGGTGTAGTTTTTATTTCTAAATGACACTCTTTACACTGCATATAATTCACGCAACAATATAAAATTTAATTCCAGAACCAATAAGTGAACTTTTTTTAGTTGTAATATTGGTGTGTAGGCAGCCATCTCGGTGTCATTTTGCCTGGTCATGTGCTTTCAGAAAGAGCCAGCACTTTAGGATGGAACTGCTTTATGGCAGGCTGTTGTTTCTCCTGCTCAATGTAACTGAATGTGTTGCAATGGGACCTGTTTTAAACTATTGAGTGCTGTTCTTATATCTACCAGGCAGCTGTTATCTTGTGTTAGGGAGCTGCTATCTGGTTACCTTCCCATTGTTCTGTTAGGCTGCTGGGGGGTGATAAATATCATTCCAACTTGCAGTACAGCAGTAAAGAGTGACTAAAGTTTATCAGAGCATAAGTCACATGACTGGGGGTAGCTTTGAAACTGACTATATGTCTAGCCCCATGTCAGATTTTAAAATGAAATATAAAAAAAACATCTGTTTGCTCTTTTGAGAAAGATTTCAGTGTAGAATTCCGCTGGAGAAGCACTATTAACTGATGTGTTTGAAAAAAGTTTTCCCATGACAGTATCAATTTAATGCAAAACACTATGCAGGAATAAAAAGGAATGTAACCTAAAGTTTGCATTTTTTTAAAAAAAAAACAACTTGTGTATGGACAGATTCTGGATGGGACCATATTGGTCTGAATAGGACCATATTAAGATCCAATCTCTGGTGCAGGTGTCAACCAACAGGATGACCAAATCATATAAAGATCCACATTATCAACAAATTATTTTCTCTGTACCAAAGCAGCAGTGCTGTGACTGGGCCTGGCTGTTAATGCAGCTCATAATTTAAATCATCAGCTAAACACAAGTTTAGAAGTAAATATGGTCCACTTACTGCATTTTCTGGATGGAAGATGTAGGATGCAGGGGAGTTGTCCAAAATAACAGTTTTCTTCAGATCTCTACCCAGACGACTAAGGTCCTTTACATAGCAGCCCTGGTGAAACACGCAGGCTTCCCTAAAAAGTCGTGAGCGGAAGACTCCTGACTTGTCTAGAAGGTCTGTCACTGGGTCGGCATACTGGGGAGAGAATAATGTGTTTCTGTAAACTGCCATTGTCAAGGAACAGCCCAATAGCCTACTATTCATGGTTCTTATACATGAAAACCAATCCCCCAATATCTTTCACTTCAATGAATTAAGCCAATTCTATAGTTGTTGAAGCCCTGGACATTAAAGAGGTGATTCATCTTTAAATTAACTTTTAGTATGATGTAGACATCAATATACTATTTGCACTTGGTTTTCATTACTTATTTTTCCATGGTTTTTCAATTATTTAGCTTTTTGTTCTGCAGCTTTCCGGTTTGGAATGTCAGAAGCTATCTGGTTGCTAAGGTCCAGTTTACCCTAGTAACCATGCAGTGATTTGGAATATGAATAAAAAATAAGTAATAAAAAATAACCATAAAATTGTAGCCCTATGGCGCAATAGTTTGTTTTTTTTGGTCTGAAGAGGTCAATGAGCCCCATCTGACAGCTTAAAATAAGCAGAAGAAAAAGACAAATAATTCAAAAACCATACAATAAAAAATGAAGACAAATTTAAAAATTTGCTTAGAATAAGACATTCTGTAATATACTAAAAGTTAATTTAAAGGTGAACAACCCTTTTAACAATAGCAGGTTGATATTATGTTTTAAAAATATTTCTTTTTAAAATCTGCTACAATAGTAAACCCTATACATAAGTAGGATTTATATCTAAACTAACATATCTCTGGTATATAAACCAAAGTGATAAGGATACAATCTTAACTATGATCGCTTATTGGAAACAAATAAATAAGATGACATACAAGCGGTACTGAGGGTCACCTATTCCTGTTGGTTCTTCCCAATATATAACATTGGCACCAAGTATCATTCACTTGCCAGGGGGGCAATCGTTATGGGAACGGGAAAAGTAACGCAGCAACTAAAAATTAACTACAAGTACAAATATGTTGAAAGAAGATGCAGTACCTTGGCCAGACTGGCTGTGAACAGTACACATTCATAAAGTTGGCCCATTCTCTCCAGGAACTCATCCACATAAGGCCTCTTTAGAACATACACCTGTGAGATTATGAAAGGGGAAAGCCAAGGCATAGGAAACTGCTTTTAGATAAAGTCTCACCAAGTAGTTTAGTTGAGTTAATACTGATAACACACCGATGACAGAAACTGCTTTGCACCTTGCTACAAACCATTCAGTTCATGTGAAGAAAAGGTGGCCCAATTGGTTAAAGGGGACCTGTCATCCCAAAAACAAATTCCAAAATATGTTTTATGATGTCAGTCAAGCAAAATAAACTTCACGTACACTATATAAATTATTTACATCTTGTCTATTTTAATCTTGGGCTTTACAATAAAATCAAGAAGGCAGCTGCCATTTTGTGGATACTGTTATTAAAGGAAAACTATACCCCCAGAACAATGTAGGTCTCTATAAGCTCATATGTAAAACACTGCTTCATGTAAATAAACCTTATTCATAATAATATACTTTCTTAGTTGTATGTGCCATTGGGTAATCATAAATAGAAAATTGCCATTTTAAAATAAAGGCCACCCCCTGGGATTCACTGTGCACACAAACAAACCAAACATGTTAGGTCACATGAGCCCATTAATAGACAGAGTTCTGCGTCTTGCTTTCACACTTCCTCCTGTTACAGTTAGAGCTGCAGTATTTCTGGTCAGGTGATCTCTGAGGCAGCACACAGACCATCATTATATGGTGGCTCAAGGCAAGAGATGTAAAACGACAATATTTACTTAAATATATATTCTAGTTTGATAAGATTCTTTAATATGCCAATTAATTTTATATAAACGGTTTCTTAAATATTCATTATGGGGTAAAGTTTTCCTTTAAGGCAAGCTTTGCATCACACCAAAATCTTATGTGCCAGAATGGGCAACTGATACCCATGCCCAAGCACTGGCTACACAATTAGATGGTGAGGAGGGAAGGGGAATGTGAGGAGAGCAGTGACATCTTGGAAGTGCAGAATAGAAAGTAAAAGTAATTGCCTGCCCCGCCTCTATGCCTAAGGCATAGAGGAGGAGCAAGAAATACTGTATATGATTGACAGCGGAGACCTTTAAACGAGTTTATATTTAGTTAAAACATTGGGGTTTCATATTTAATTTGTAAAGGACTTTTACTATATAGCTTTTTATGTCTGAGTGACAGGTCCCCTTTAATGTATAGATAAGCGCACGCAAATTCAAACAGCAAGACAGTGGTTTTAAATTTTGGGTGTGATATATTCAGCTGTGTTTCAATGCAAAGTTGACAACAATTCAGGCACAAGTTACTGGGAGCAGGTGAATCAGCTGTTACTACAGATGACCAGGCAAAGGGGGGGTAGGGAACATGGGCACTCTTGGAAAATCAATGAGTTGACAATTTGAAAACATTCAAAAATCAATTACAGACGAAATACAGACAAGGAGTCCTGATGTAATACGAGCTGCCTCCTGAAACAAGTAATCAAGAGTAGGCCGTACTTTGGGGAAACAGCCTATCCTGGATTACTTGAACCAGGCCTCAGCCATTTATTCCCATGTCAAATAACAATAAAATACTTATTATAGAGGAGAAAAACATATGGTTATAACGGAGAATAGATACAATTTTTTTCAGGGAGAAATATGCAAACTCGGGTCAGCATCAGCATAGTAAATCTTTTATTTACTACCAACTGCTCTAAAACATAAATCTTTCAAGAACAAAACTGTCATCAGAAGACATTTGAATATTGCACTTGCCTGGTGTGTAGTTCCTTCTATCTCCACTGGAACTATAAAATCTGCATTACTGATGGGCTAAAGGAAAAGAAATAACAGTGGTTATCCATTCAACTGATGCTTCATTTGCCTACTAATGAGCATGTTAGACATACCACAGTAGCTATCACAATCTATTGATGGGAAACGGTTATAATTCTAGGTTCCCTGTGGCAAATACATGCTGACAAAAAAGTATGCATTCCTCTCACTCCACCAGCTAAAGGGGCAGATGTGGCCCACAAAAATAATTTTTATGGCCCCCAGGCTATTTAAAGGCTCTATAGACTTCAATGTATGACATTTTAATTTAATCCAGCCCTCAAACATGCTGTATAAGAAATAACAGTCCCACTACATATAATAATTTGGACAGCACTGCTCTGAACTATTCTTTAGGGTATTCTATTCTACTAAGTTTCTTTTACAATAACATACCAGCATCACTGGCTAAGCTAAGACTAACAAATGAAAAGTACTATTTTGACCATACTTTAAGGGGCAGATTTATCAAGGGTCGAATGGTGAAAACTCTTAAACTTGACTAGGGAGTTATTCAAATTCAATTCGAGTTTTTCAAAATAATTTGAATTGGATTTTCGAGATTTATCATACTCTGGCCCTTTAAGAACTAGAATTTGACTATTAGCCGCCTAAAACCTGCCAAATTGCTGTTTAAGTCAATGGGAGACTTCCAGGGATCAATTTGGAGTTGTTTGCAGCCTTCCTGACATTCAAGTTTTTTTTTCTCCAAAATCGAATTTGATTCTTCGGGTTGAGTCTATTCACCAGAGTCTAAATAATTAGATTTTTAGAATACATTTTGATTGGTTGAATTTCGAGTTTATGGGAGTTTTAAAAAACCTCACATGAATTTGAAATTCGACCAGTGATAAATGAACCTCTAAAAATAAGTTGCATAACTTAAAATATACAGACTAGGGTTCTCCCTGCAGTCATGGTACTGGTCCCTAGGGTCCACAAGCCTCATGTCTGGAACAACTACTGTTTGAGGAGCTATCAGCATTTATATTGGATTATTATATATCTCGGTGAAAAAAACAGCAGAACAGCAGAAATTAAGATTACATTTGTTATAAGAGCCGATTATTAACCCGGATTCAAAATGCACTAGATTCTATACTGCCATATAATGTGAATCTGAATTACTGATCAGCCTTGTATAATGAATTTTATGATTGTATATATACTGTATAATGCAAGTCAATCCCTAAATTCAGGTAGGTGATAGCAACTTAGAGCATTCAGCTGGGTAATGAATCATGAAACATAAGGTGTAAGAATTCTTTAATAAAGAGTTAGTTTATATTTAGTGCATACCTTAAATGAGCTATGAACCAGGGTTTCATCCAAATCAATCACCATGCAGATTTTTCCTTTGTCTTTTGGTGCTACCTCAGGAAGCAGAGAGGTACCTGGGATCTAAAGAGGGAAAATATATATTATTTCCAGTGTTGAGCCCAAATGCCAGCTTTGACAGAATTATCTTGTGTTTCAAAAAGGAAACGGAATTGCACTTAATACTGTACCCCATACTGCCCAATATACAATCAGTTGACTGAAACAGGTGCTACAGGGGTACAAGGTTGTATAAAGCCTGATGCCCTCCATGCTCCAACTATCTTGGGGTTCTGGGGAGAATGAATAAACCGAAGGAAAGGCCACAATTATGAGTGAGACATCCTTATATATACACAAACAGGGCCATTTTTATAAAGGTTTGTAAAATGTTTTACATCAAAAAACAAATCGGAAATCACTAGGCAAAATCTGGCCACAAATTCTATATGTTTTCAAACAACTTTTCGAATCAGCCAGACTTTCAAGGCACAACTTTACATCTACAGATAATTTTACAGAGCTGGTGAGTGGGGTTTTCTAATAGCACCTTTCACACAGCTTTATAAATATGCCCCATACTAGCGTACATGCCATTCCTACTACACATATGAAACATGCATCAAAAACTGGCGTAACAATAAGCTTTCATTCATTTTACATTTTTTTTTTTTTTTTAAATATTGGGTTAAGAGGCTATATTTCAAAGAAGACTATACCTAAAAATGGCTCGTGCCTGTTTTATAGGTACAGGTATGGGATCCTGAAACCAGTTATCCAGGAAGAACATCTCCCATAGATCCCATAGATCCAAATAATCCAATTTTTTTTAAAATTATTTCCTTTTTCTCTGTAATAATCAAACAGTACCTTGTACTTGAGCCAAACTAAGATACAATTTATCCTTATTGACAGCAAATCCAGACAATTAGGTTTATTTTACGTTTACATGATTTTCTAGTAGACTTAAGGTATGAAGATCCAAATTATGGAAAGATCCATTTTCTGAAAAACCCCAAGTCCAAAGCATTCTGGATAATAGGTCCCATAATTCTATTATAAATGTCTTGTATTTGCATATATTTAATATCTTAAATATATTCTTTTAATAATACTTTGGTTAATTCAAACCAAAAATATAAAAGTAATGAAACCCTTAAAGGAGAATTCAACCCTTTAACAAAAAAACCTGTACCCCCCACCACACGGGAGGGGGGGTCTACATGGGGTGGGGGGGTTTTGTTAAAGGGTTGAATTCTCCTTTAAAATGCTTTAAAGATGCCGTGCAAGAGTTATTGTTTCGAAAATAAAGCAAGTATCCTACCAAGTTTCATGACAACATGACATTGCAATCAATATGGCACCATTCCAGTGGACTCCATATACAGGATTTATATCAGAGCAACCAATATGGCACCATTCCAGAGGACTCCATACACAGGATTTATATCAGCGCAACCAATATGGCAGCATCGGCAGTTCTACATTGTGGGCGTGGACTGCAGGATGGCACCAATATGCTTTAAACAAGGGTCAGTATATAAACTTGTAGAGCAGCCCTATGCAAGAGGAAAAGCAAGCAAAGCTTTGTACATAAATATGCCAATGAATTAGGTAAATTTTAGTGAATAACATTGGAGGGGTTATTTTTATTTCGCATAACTCTACAAGTTTAAACACCGGTAGAAAGTTGACAATAAAGTTGCACTGTAAGTTTATTAGCAGTATAATTTCACCCTTTGGAACCAGGCCACACCTTGTCTGTAACCTAATAGCTCCAAAACTGAAGCAAACAGGAGTACAGGTATAGGACCCGTCATCCAGAATGCTCGGCACCTAGGGTTTTCCGGATAAGGGATCTTTCTGTAATTTGGCTCTTCATACCTTAAGTCTACTAGAGAATCATGTAAACATTAAATGAACACAATAGCCTGGTTTTGCTTCCAATAAGCATTAATTATATCTTCGTTTGGATCAAGTACAAGGTACCGTTTTATTATTATAGAGAAAAAGGAAATCATTGTTAAAAATTTTGGATCATTATTTGGATAAAAAGGAGTCTATGGGAAATGGCCTTTCCATATTTCGGAGCTTTGTGGATACCTGTAGTCGTAATGGGCTACTAAAGGCATCCAATCACTGTCGTTGGCCTATTGTGTTTTTTTCTGCACAGCCTTGTTGTTATTATTTTGTATAGCAATAGTCTGTAATAATAAGAAACTCAATTTCAAATCTAGGTTTTCCTTCTCATCTAACTGTTCCATTGGCATCAAAGCCTATAAATATGTATAGTAATTTTTTGTAAACAGAGAGCATTTCTCAGAGCCTCACCTCAGCAAAAAAAACAAAAAAAAACAAAGGAATCGTAAAGGAAACCCTAAAAATACCCTTATTATCTGCAAAGCTGCATTCCGGTGCTGTTGCTCTGATAAGCAACAATGTGAAGTATTGGCCTCCAGTAAGCATGGGATCACGAAAAGAAAAATGGTAGAATGCTTGCTTATCTATACTGAGCAATAACCCTTTAAATATGTGTCTCTTAAACATGACACTGCCATTGCCACTTTCCAGTAAAATCCATACATTAAGGGGTTACTTATTAAAGGTCGAATTTTAGAGTTTTTTTAGACCTCGTATGAACTCACAACTTGAATAGTTTATAATTTAAGAAAAAACTTGAAGTTCGGGGTTAACAACCCAAAGACTCGAATTGATTGAATTCATGAAGGCTATTAACATCTTTAAATGGTTCAAGGGACCTCTGCCATCAACTTCTACATGACCTCGACAGGTTTTAGATGGTGTATTTTTGCATTTGAGCTATTTCCAGGGTCAAGGGTATAATAAATCATAAAAAATAGTTTTTTTGAAAACTTATCGTGGAAAACACAACTCGAACCTTAATAAATCTGCCCCTAAATGTAAGCCACAATTGTTTTCTAAGAACCTTCTACCATTTGGTGCATGTTTCATTTTACGGCATGTACAAAGGAAATTAAAGGAACAGTAACATGAAAAAATAAAAGCGTTTTAAAGTAATAAAAATATAATGCAGTGTTGTCCTGCAATGGTAAAACTGGTGTGTTTGCTTCAGAAACACTACTATTGTTTATCTAAATAAGCTGCTGTGTAGTAAGGGGGCAGCTATTCAAATGAGAAAAGGCTCAGGTTACACAGCAGATAGCAGATCAGCTCGGCAGCACATAATGGTGTTATCTGTTATCCACTATATAACCTGTGCCATATAGCCTTTTTTCAATTTCCGCCATTGCTACACAGCAGCTTGTTCATATGAACTATAGTAGTGTTTCTGAAGCAAACAGATCAGTTTTACCAGTGCAGGGCAACATTACATTATATTTTCATTACTTTAAAACACTTTCATGTTTTGGTGTTACTGTTCCTTTAAGTAAGATTTTCAATTTAACTGGGATCTACTATTGGGAGGGAGAGGAAAAAGGGAATGCTCAAGGTCTCAACTAACACACAGACATACAAACAAAGACAATTATATTTGCACTTCTATTTCATCATAGTGATACAATTACTTTACAAAGACATCAGCGATCATCCCATCCTCATATTCGTTTTATCTACCTTGCAAGGATGAAAGAGTGAGCAGAGCTAGACGGGATTAGATCCTGCGACCTGCAGGTCACACAGATGCTTCCAAGGCAGGAGTCTCAGCGGGCTGAGTCACCTCTTCGGTCCCACTGGCTGAAGCATTAAAAGTGCAGGTGGAAGAAGCTTATTGGTGAAGGTGCATTTCAGAAAGTTCTAGCTGGAGTTCCATGAATTATGCACAAATTACACATAGAAATGAGAGTAGGCCGGGGACAGGAACCAGGGGCAAAAGATGAGGAATGCATTCAGTACAGGCAATGGTGCGACTGTGCTCAGTTTGGATCATGCCACATTAGCACAACTACATTTAACTTGGAATGGAAGAAACAGCCCATTGGTTTACTCATTGATAACCCATAGGGCAAAAGTCATCAGCCTCAAAAATATTACCTATTATTTCTAATAACGGTTTGTTTGTCCATGGGTGTTCAACCTATGGCTCTCCAGTGCCGTTTTGGGGGACCCAAACTTCCTGTGTATGGTGCCATCTGTTCTTTATTGCCTTTAGAGATGAGTGACTAATAAAGTTCTTGCTGCAGGGACAGCAGAACCTCTTGAGAAACAATGCTGGCCTGATATATGACTGATATTACTGTGTCCCAGTTGTTTTTAGATTCCAATGCATAACACACCACTTTTGAGGTACATTTGTTCAAGATTCCCCATTGGCTCATGACAGGCTTTTACAGATATATGAAAACATGGCTTTATCAGCCACTAAGCAATATTTTGAGAATATTTAGGACAATGAGTCCTAATCTTAACTTTGGATTCCAAGAGTATCTACGAGAATAAGTAGGGATTCTTTCCAAATCATACTACAACAGGCATTTGGGACACATCTCCAGGCCAACCCAAGGGAATCTAGCCTCACAGTTTGTGAATTACTGCTGGACGCCATAAATACATCAATACTTATATCACTACTTTTGAAATTAAGCTCTAGAGTGAGAAACCAAGAACATGCAAGTAGCAAGCTGGGAATCTATTACCATAATCACCTGATATACAGACTAAAACGCAACCAGGTTGTGCAGTAACACAAAGCCAGTCAGGAGCCATTGCCTAGACACAATTAACAGTTGAAAATCCATAATTCCCAACACCCCTTGCAGCCAGGCAGTTAGGATACACATTTCAGCAACTGAGGAGCCATGGGTGTAAGATCCCACATAGAAGATGAAAGGATAAATGACAGTTATTGTGTAGATAAAATGAGGGAAGCTATATTGTTAGCTCAAATAGGTGATCACAGAAAAAAAAGGTTCCAAGGCAAGAGTAAACGCTGTACAGAGTGAGCATGACAGGGCTTTTCTTTTTGGTAGAAATGATTTACAGCTCATGCTGTGCAGTAATTTGCTTATTAAAAAAATCCATATAAAGCCAGATATAAGCTGGCACTCAGAGAACACATACCTGGTAAAACTGATACTGAAGACACTGGAGTAAATCCGACTGAAAAAAAGAGAAGACAGACTCTTAGATGTTATATTTATTCAGCAAGACAGGGTCAAACTTCACTGACAGAAAAGGGAAGAATGTTTGTGACGGTTACATGAAAAATATCAGAAATCTGTTTATTTCCTTTATTTTTGGGCAGAGAAAAGGGCAGGAATAAAGTAGCAATAGGAAGAACAGATTTGAAGTAAAAATATAGGGAAACCTATAGCAAATTGACATCATGAAGTGAACTAGTAAGACAGGAAGAGTTGGTTTGGTTTACACTACAATTGAACTGGATTGGACTGAACTGCAATCAACTAGCAACACAGGGAGAGCTGCAGCAAACAAGAAAAAAAAATAATGCGTTTACTGTATGCCTGAGAAGTTCAGGCAGCATATATCACTTTTTTTTTTCTCAGTTGTTTAAATAATCTCAGTGATACTTTCCTTTTAAATCTGTGAAAATGACAGTTGATTTGTGTTTCTAGTACAAATACTACATTATATTACATATAGAAATGGATTACACGTGCATGTAATATTTGTGCACACTCCACAAATTGCAATATGCAATAAGCTCATAAACGATGTGTACGCATTGACACAGCTTAAAAAAAGGAACAAAGGAGTGTAAAGCATGGTAATAACTGCAACATTGTAGCCCTTTGGTATAAATAAATACTAAAATTATCCACAAACAGAAATCTTGTGCCTATACTAAAGAAAAAATCTAGACAGAGCCCTGGTAGAATAAAATGCTTCTAGCACCGGCTGCAAAACCGTGTAGGAACATCTTAGTGCATGGTTCTCCTACTTCTTCCAAATAATAGGCCACATATGCTCTATTTCACACGTCCCCAGGGCCTGAATTACTGGTGTATATTTTCTTAAATTGCTCGACACTGTATGTGACATCTTTACATTGCATGAAGATATTAAAAATATGAAAACATCAACCCACAACACCCCCAATACACTTTTGTACTACAAGTTAAAACTATGTAGTTGGTATTGAACCCAAAACACCTAATTACTAAAGGGCAACAGTACAGGGTAATGTAAGGGCATTTGCTGCCATGGTTTTTGGAAGACCAAGGAACAGGTCTAAACCAAAACGTCAACTGATATTTTCAGGTAATCACTGAAAAAGTTTTTAGTTGATTGTTTTTAGTTGATTCTCATTGGCCATATATAAATAATTCAATGAGACAGTGAATGGTAGTATCTGTATAATATGAATTCAACCAGCTTTTCAGAATGACAGTAAATTCTTCTGCACAGGGTCTTCAGATCATATTTTGTCTGCACCGTATTGGTTAACGGTTTATTATCAATTATAGTAAATTGCTGTGTAAATTGCTGGTGCAAGATGACTTATTAATAAACTTAAAATATGTTTAATGGCACCAAACATTGGCAAATAACAGAATTCCATAATGTACTGGGCTTAATTCTGATTTACCTTTGGGGTTGCATTCGTCTCCTCCTTCTGTATTGGTGACTCACTGGAGCCCCCTGGCCGGCTGACATTCTGTGCACTGAGGCAACAGAAGAGCGCCTTGAATATGCTCCGACTTCGAGGCTTCTTTGGAGAGGACTTGGACACCAGTCCTAAAACAGAAATAACTGATAGTCAGTTCGTTTTGCCAGATGAGAGAGTGTTTGCTTATTTTATAATTGTTATTTACAGAAGGAATACACATAGTCCCATCATTTATGTGCATATAGCCAAATACTGAAATCCTCTGCAGAATTGCCATATACCAAGTCATTTGAGCACTGTGGTGCTCAATATATTAGTGGTAGTTGTCATGTCATGTGAAATATCTGGTTCAGAATGAGACAAATGTGGACTTTGGTAAAGTGTATTGGTGCTAAAAGAAAGGAAAATACTTTATGGCCTAACATTCCTTGTATGGTGAAATGCAGTAAGAATTCATTGCCTACGAAACGACCATGTCAAACACTCAAACACTTAAACGACAGTTTGGCAGATTTCAAGGAGAATATATCACATTATTTATATATATATATATATATATATATATATATATATATATATATATATATATATATATATATATATATATATATATATATATATATATATACACATACATATACACACACACACACACACACACACACACTACAGTCCATGAAAGCACTCACACAGCGTCTGCTCTATAAAATAAACAAATGTATGTAACGTTATAACGATACAATAATCAACATACTTACTGAAAAAACAGAAAAACCATTTTCCAAAAATTATACCCTGTACGTCATATATCAAAAGAAAAGTAATCTGGACTGTGTTGATTTTAAAACCATTGCTCACGTGGCTTGAAAAGAGCCTTGCCTTGCTCGAAGAGTCGCTGTTAAATGTGCACATAGATGGTGATGTATGTGTTTTTTACTCAATACAACTTTTTGCAGTAAGATGTGAGTGCTGTCCGTTCTTTTACATTACATATATTGCGTTTGGAAGTACACCACACAAAGAAAGTGGAGCGTGAGTGCTGTTGCTGGTACACATATGGATATATACCGTATGTACACACACACACTACAAAAGCATATGTACAGATCTGTTTTCTCTATGGATGCTTCTTCACTTCACATCCACCAGAGGGCAGTCCAAACATTATATTATTTTGATCCGTAACCAATGGAAACAAGAAAAAGGAGACTGTGCCTCGAGGACAAAATACCAGCTCTAAGCTTGAAATGCGAGGTATCTGGAGATATAACAGAAGAGCTTGGTATTTACTTTGCTACGAAGATCATGGCATTTTCACTTTCAACTTAAAGACAAAGAACTTCTGTCTGCATAAATGTGCAAGTTATCCAGTCACATTTCCAACATGAATGCAGTTGATGCTACAGGGCCGGCCATTAGATCCTAAAAAATGTCTTATGAGTATAGCACAGAACAATACTACTGGCATAGTTTGGGTATCTTTATGTACAAGTCATTCCTGGAAAATTTTGCTTTGCCCTGCTGTGTAACATTCCCTTTACGGTCATTTTAGATGCAATACAACCCCATTGATATCAGGCCTGACTCCATGAGACAGAGACAAAATGGCAACTTATGTAACAGGGGCCATTAACCCATTCAGAAAAGTCAGGGCTTTAAAAATGTAAAATTATTCTTTTAATTTCTGAATATTTTTTAATAGACTTAAACAGAGACAAAGTAAAATCATCAACATCCTACCTGCTTCTTTAGCCTTTAAAACACAAGTCATGCCACATGCCATGCGATTTGTTGTCACTAAATGTAAATAGCTTAGATAGAACTACCACTTTACAAAATATAATGCAATATAATGGAATTGCACAGATATATTCCTGTAAGAAAACTAAATTGCAACTGCATCAGTTTCATTTGCCAAAACAAATTGATCAGGGCCCCCACACTGTGGCCAGGTTGCATAAACTAGCTGTCCATAGGTACTTTTCATTCAAGGGCCATCTTTCAGTGCCCTGTCGTGGTGGCATTTTTATTACCTTTGTATATACATATATATATATATTGATTTTTCAATGCTACATATAGTCTGAATACAATACAGAAAAGCAAATGCCTCATAGATTCTGCTTGCAATAGCAAATACATTTATAATTCAAAATCACTGGTGCAACCCCTCTCTAATTCTATATACTGTTTTGGGTAACTGACTGTGGGATTACCTGGGGTTATTTGCACCTCATATACCTTAAAAAAAGTATTTTTTCTATTGTGAATATTGGGAGTGTCCTCCACCAATTTATTTTCGGCTGTGTGGCTAGTTCAGGGACTGGGGCCCTTGAGTTGAGGGTCGGATGAATTCAACACAATATCAACCAATTCTTCAGGATAATGTTCAAGCATCACAAACTTGAAGTTACGCAGGGGTTGGATATTCCAGCAAGGCAATGACCCTAAACACACTTCGAAATCTACAAAGGCATTTATGCAGAGGGAGAAGTACAATATTCTGAAATGGCCATCACAGTCCCCTGATTTAAATATCATCAAAAATCAATGGGATAATTTGAAGCAGGCTGTCCATGCCCGGCAGCCATCAAATTTAACTGAACTGGAGATGTTTTGTACGGAGGAATGGTCAAAAACACCGCCATCCAAAATCCAGACACTCATCAAAGGCTATAGGAGGCATCTAGAGGCTCATCTAAGTATTGATGTAATATCTCTGTTGGGATGCCCAAATGTATGCACCTGTCTAATTTTGTTATGATGCATATTGCATACAGTATTTGCTGTGAAGCCAATAAACGATGTCACTGCTTAAATACTACTGTTTCCATAAGGCATGTTATATATTAAAAGGTAGTTGCTACTTTGAAAGCTCAGCCAATGATAAACAAAACTCGAAAGTATTAAGAGGGGTTCCCAAACTTTTTCATATGACTGCGTGCCGACCTCGAGGTGGATGATATTGGGTTGATCCAATTATTTGGCCGTTGGGCTCTGTCTGTAGGCAGCTTTTAACGGTCTGTGTATGGCCACCTTAAAGCATGCCAGGGAAGAAAAAGTAAGAAACTATCCAAGGGTTAGTTCACATGAGGAGATTCGGGGAGATTTTGTCACCTGGCAACTAACCGCCTCTTCTTCTGGGCGACAATCTCCCCGAACTGCCTCCGCGTGTCTTCCCATCCGCTATAGTGAAAAATCGCCTGCGCTTAAGTACACGCGGTGCTTTGTTTTCCAAAGTCGTCTGAAGTTTCGTGAGGCAACTTAGGGCAACTACGGAAAACGCAGCGCCGCATGTGCTTTAGCGCATGCGACTTTCATTATAGTGAATGGGTCTTGTAAACTGACCCTAAAAGGAATATACAAAGTTCCTAACAGTATTACTGAGTTATTGAAATTCCCTTTCCAGTCTCCCAACCTGCTTGCTTGCATTACAATGAAGAGAAAATCCTTAATATCTGAAGTGAATATTTCATTTTCATACTTTAGTGCACATATTTATTACATGTATGGGATACGTTATCCAGAAAACCCATTATCCAGAAAGCTCTGAATTACGGAAAGGACACCTCCGACAGACTCAATTTTATCCAAATTATCCAAATTTTTCACTGATCCAAACTAAGATATAATTAATCCTTACTGGAAGCAAAACCCGCCTATTGGGTTTATTTGATATTTACATGATTTTCTAGTAGACTTGAGGTATGCAGATCCAAATTAAAGAAGACCAGTCACCCAAAAAAATTATTCAAAATCCTATTTTATCACATTAGTCAAGCAAAATGAACTTTACTTACACTATATAAATTATTTGAATCTTTTTTTCCTTCGATCTGGGAACTCATAATTAATTATAACAAGCAGGCAGGAGCCATTTTGTAGACACTGATATTAAGGCAAGCCTTGCATCATCTCAGAATCTTGTTTGTGCACTAGAATGGGGACCCGATGTCCATCCCCATGCACTGGCTACACAATTTAATGGTAAAGAGAGCGGGGGAATATGTGGAGAGCAGTGACATCTAGGAAGTGCGGAGTGCTGAAAGTGAAAGTAATTGTCTGCCCCACCTCTATGCCCAGAGCATAGATGAGGGGCAGACAATATTTGATTGACAGCTGAGATTTTTAAATGAGCTTACAACGGCTATAAATGCTTCAATAAAAAATAGAAATTGGATTTCATGTTTAATTTGAAAATTACTTTTATTATACAGATTTGTGTGTCTGGGTGACAGGTCTACTATAAGGAAAGATACCTAATCTGGAAAACCACAGGTCCCATACCTGTACTAGGCATCACATTTACCTGGCCTGCAAGTGTTATGTGCTCAAGGGGAAATGGGTGGGGTCCAAGCTCAATCAAGGCTTCTGGATTATAATTTGTGCTATGCAGTGGACATTTGCTGGAAAGCACATGATGTTGTGTACGGAGCGATTAAGGTAGGTTTGTAAGAAGCACGTGAAGAACACTATCAGGAAACATCTACATCACATAACACAGTGTCACCAGAGGCTGGTGAGATAAACCACCCTGTGTGACATTAGCCTAAAGTGATCCATTCCATTCTACTACTAGATAAGGATTCTCATCAAACAGCACTTAACAGCAGGAATATATTTAAGGCCCACGTGTATTTGTGTCAGATTAGGAGGCAAGTGAGTTAACCACATGACCAGTGGCTATGAACATATATTTTATTCTGACAGTTTACACTGGAATTGTCCCTTATGACTTGGTTAAATATTTTTAGACTACCTTCCCAAAAAAAAAAACCTGTGGACTACAGATTAATTTATACAACTGTCCCAGAGCACTATAATTTAATCTAAAAGGTATGCAAAGTTATACAACTCCGCTCCTATGTTCCAGTGATGACTACTGTTTTGATTATAGGGACAAAAATTGCTCAGTCCTAATTAATCATGCCACTTAGCTGCATTTACATAACACACACGTGTGCATGCTACAGAGTTACAAAGATTACTACACACCACAAAATAGAAGAGGCCCTGGCCATATGGGAGAGCAGAAAGAAAAAACAGGGAATGAGGGATAGCCAGAACGTTGCTCTTAGAAATTACACATATATAGTACAAGAAAAAAAAATCTGCCCGTGTCACTGCCCTTAAACATAAAATAAACTCAACAGAATTGTTTTGCCTCAATAAGGACTAATATTTTTGCTGGGATAAAGAACAAGTTGCTGTTTATTACAGGTATTAAAGAGAATTTTTTTTTGAAAATTCTAATTATTTGATTAAAATGGAGTCTATGGGAGATGTCCTTCTGTAATGTCCTTTCTGGGTGTCTGAATAATTAATCCCATAACTGTACTTTATTATTATGCATTTTAAGAGCCCCAAAGAGCTTACAAAATTGACACGAAGGTTGAGCTTTAGAGGTTTGTGAGGTTTTTATACATCGAATGAACGCACAACTCTATTGTTTTATGAAAAAACTTGAATCAGTCTATTCGAGTGAAAAACTCGAATACATTGATATTTTGAGCGAAACCCACCCAAAAAAAAAAACTCATCAACATCACATCATAAAGAGACAAACATCTTGAAATGGCTCCAGGGACCTCTGCCATTGACTTCTACATCACCTCAATAAGTTTTAGCTGAAGTATTTTCAGTTTCAACTATTTCCAGCTTCGGGGTATAATAAATCTCAAAAAGATTTGAGCTTTTCTTTTTTTAAACCTCAACAAATTTGTTTTTTTTTTTTTAAACTGAAAATTTGAGTTTTGACTAAAGAATACCCTTGAAAAAAAATCAACTCACTCTTTGATAAATAACCCCCATATATTCACTTTCAGGGGTGCATCAGCAAAATTAAAACAAAAACAAAAAAAAAAAAACTAATAAGGTTTTTTGTTAAATATCCCATGACCTCACTGAGCACTGTTATACTACAACCCAGAGCTCAAACCTCCCCAAAACAAGTTTGTTTGTTTGTTTTGTTTCAGACCAACAGCAATTTGTCTATGAGCAGATAATTGTAACAGTTGTAATTGCTAGACAGAGCTTCATAAATCTGAAGAAAAACCAGCTATGGAGCATGGCACATGAGCAGGTATCTTATGTAATAATGCAGCTCATTGAACATCCCAAACAAATGACTCCACTGCAGCAAACCGCTATGATGCTCCTTAAGTTACAAGCAGTGCCTTTTTAGGCATGTATTACGTGTGGAAGCTGGTATTATTTGTAGGATACTGGAAAGCAAAACCGTAATCAATGACTGGCTGACAGCAGATAGGGGAGCCTCTACTGACTGTGTGGGGCCAATGATGACAGGCCAATCAAAACAATAATCTGGCTTCCATGTTGCTAGGAATTCACTGCCCAATGGAATCATCCAAGTGTTTTAGCTAAAACAACCTTCTTGTGATTGCAAATTAAATAATATATGCCTTTTTTGTACCATTAAAGTATGCAGAAGTAGCAGAACCCCATAACGCCATGACAGGAAGACAGGACCAAATTAATATTTCCAGGATTCAGTTGATTACTGGAGATAACTGCTAAGAACAGAAGCCAATTTAATTTCAAATATGTTTAATTCTACGAGAATACAATCAGACTCCAAGATAATCATTTTATATTGATTGTTTCCTGAATCGGTTCCTTATTTTGGAAAAACAAGGTGCCCCAGAATAAATTGTAAATGACTCACCAAATAGTAAGTGTGGTCCGGGTGCACCAGCCCCAGCCCCCCAGCTTTAGGGAGTGGTATGGCAAAGGTACGAAGAGAAAGCGGGGCCAGCTGGCACTCAAACGGATCCACAGGACCAAAGAAAATTAGTGAAAAAATATATATTTTATTTTTTTCAAAGTTAAAAAAAATGTATATTTGCATCTTCATCCGCCCTACACATTTCGCACCCACTTGGGGCACTTAGTCATGGGCTCAGTTTGAATTTAATTTCAAATATGTTTAATTCTATGAGAATACAATCAGATTCCAAGATTATCATTTTATATTGATTGTTTCCTGAATCAGTTCCTTATCTTTCAACCCTCAGTTCCATTGCTCCATCTTCCACTGTTGTGGTTCTCATGTTCCACATCAATCACTGTAACCGGCACCATTCAGATAAATCCACTAAGCTACAACGGCAAATAAATGAGCAAATCAAAAGGCAACCCATTCCCTCTGCTCTGGTAGGTGAAATGTAATTATATGTTCCTGGATTAGTTATTGTGCAGTGCTGGGCTGGAGGAGAATATTGAATTATAACCCCCAGTCTCTTTCCAGTACTGTACATGAACCGGCCTCTGATCTCATGTGAGCTGTTCGGGATGTGCCTTTTTTTTAGAGCTATTACAGGAGAAAATAATAGCTTTCGATCTGTCTGAATCCTTTAATTATTCAGACTGCAAAAAAAAAAAAAAAGGGGGGGGGGTCTTAACTCACTTGTCAAAGCTTACACTAAGCATGCATAATTTATTGGGAGAGAGGGGAGCGGAGCTGGCTGCGCTACCATGGAGCATTTAGCAGGCAGATGGCTATCCAATCTGTCTTTCAGATACGGTGTCTCTCTCCTCCTACGTGACTGCCAGGAGGGTAAGGGAACAGAATAAACGGCAAATATACGTGCAACACAGGCAGCTGATGGGAATTATACATGTGCCATACAGCCGTACATTCATCAATGCCGCACACATGGAGAAAAACAATAGGGAGTTTCTCAATAAAGGGAAATAATTCTACAAAGTACTGTTGAATCCAATAAGCCAGCGCAGTCCCCTAAAGCTGCCGTTATCTTGCTTTCAAGAGGGGGTAATTCACAGTCATTACAGTTTCACTCACTGGGAAAAATAATTAGGGAAAAATGTTAGATCACATAGATCAGGGTATCTAGGGTAGTGTCCGCTAATTATAGGAACAGTAACACCAAAACATTAAAAGTGCTTTAAACTAATGAATATAGCATGTACTGTTGCCCTGCACTTGTAAATATATGCTTCAGGAACACTACTATAGTTTATATAAACAAGCTACTGTGTAGCAATGGCAGAAATTGAAAAAAAATGGCTATATGACACAGGTTTAAAAAGTGGATAACAGATAACACCATTATGTCCTACAGAGCTTATCTGTTATCTGCTGTGTAACCTGAGCCTTTTCTCATTTGAATGGCTGCCCCCATTGCTACACAGCAGCTTATTAAGATAAACAATAGCAGTGTTTCTAAAGCAAACACAGAAGTTTACCAGTGCAGGGAAACACTGCATTATTATTTTAAAACACTTATTTTTTGATGTTACTGTTCCTTTAAGGGCTAGTCCACACAAGGAGATTCGGGGAGATTTTGTCGCCTGGCGACTAATCACCTCGTATTTTGAGCGACTATCTCCCCGAACTGCCTAGGCGTTTTTCCCCATAGGTTACAATGCAAAGTCGCCTGCGCTAATGCACACGTGGCGATGCGTTTTCAATAGTCACCCAAAGTTGCCTCACTGGTAAGGGGTCAGGCAAATTGTTCCTCGTCCAGTTATATCGCAGCAGTGAAACCAGCAGCTTTCAGCAGTCATAAAAGATTGCCACAGTAAATATCTAACGAAAAACAGCCAGACAAGCCACAGCACTGCTGTGTTATCAACCCAGAACAAGAACCACAGTCACACTGGGATAATTAGAAACTTGTGCAAATGGGGTTTCTTTTCCATCACAGCCTCTGCACTTCCAGCACTATTAAGAGCACAATAATATTCACTAATTTGCAAGTACTGAGACCTCTATTTGCAACAAGATTGGGTATTATTGTGTCCTAGCGTAATGTGCAAGATGAAATTCAAGGCCGAGAGTGCTACTATATTCATTTGCTTCCAAATGCTCAAGTCAAGGAGATCACTTACCAACACTGTGCAAATTTGCTTGTGGGCAGTTACCCACGGCAACCAATCAAATTGTAGCATTCATTGTTCTATCTGCAGCTGGCTGACAGAAAGACAATCACTGGGTAACTGCCCACGGGCAAATCTGCCCAGTGTTGATAAATGAGCCCTAAAGAGTTGGAGCATTAGAGACACAATCTTTTGCCAGTTTTTGCCTTCTTTAATAAAACACATATATTTCAAAATCCCTTTTATTAAAAGCTGTATATATTTTATTGTTTAGGGGTTATGGCATATAATTATTTAAAGGAACAGTAACGTCAAAAAATAAAAATGTTTTAAAGTAATGAAAATATAATGCAGTGTTGCCCTGCACTGGTAAAACTGGTGTGTTTGCTTCAGAAACACTACTATTGTTTATATAAATAAGCTGCTGTGTAGCAATGGGGGCAGCCATTCAAAGGAGAAAAGGCTCAGGTTACACAGCAGATAGAAAATAAGCTCTGTCTGTCTAATGGTGTTATCTTTTATCCATTAGTTAACCTGTGCCATATAGCCGTTTTTCAATTTCCGCCATTGCTCCATAGCAGCTTGTTAATATGAACTATAGTAGTGTTACTGAAGCAAACAGGTCAGTTTTACCAGTGCAAGGCAAACTACATTATAATTTCATTACGTTAAAGCACTTTCATTTTTTGGTGTTACTGTTCCTTTAAGAGCGTTATTGCTATATTCTCCAGAGCTGGGAAGAGTGGTGTCCTTACGATTTCATGCTGTGCTGGGTGGGGGGTCCTAGATGCTATAATTGACAAAATGTTCATGCATCACACCCTGCCATAGATCTGGATGGGCAACTATGAAGTCAGAAGTCTCACAGTTCTGCTGCCAATGAAGTAAAGTAATGCTCCTTGTAGTCTAGCTAGATGGAGGAAAACAACAACATTTTAGAGAGGGCTGCTTTTAATACTGTCTGGAGGTTTTGCAGCGATGCCATTTTCCCAATATATAATGCTCATATTTAAGCTGCCATCAATAATTAACATTACTTTTTATGCAAGATGCTGAACACTGCACCATTTCTGTTCAATGCCCAAACAAAAATAGCATCTTAAAAAGGAATCCACTGCTATGTAAGTAACAAATATTATTTATGCTGTTAAAAAAAAAAAAAAAAAAAAAAAACCAAGATCTGAGGTTGTTCTATACACACTTGGTTAAAGGGGACATGTAACCCTAAGAAATAATTCCAAATTCTTATCTATTATGCTTGTTAAGCAAAATAAACTTTACTTGCACTATATAAATTATTTAACTATTGGCTGCAGTCAGCCTTGAAACTAACCACCACAGCAAGCAGGCATCAGCCATTTTGTGGACACGGTTTTAAGACAAGCATTGAAACACCTCAAAATCTTGTTTATGCACCAGAATGGGGGACTTGATGCCCATGCCTTTGCACAACTAAAGATTGAACAGGGAGGGGGGATGTGGGGAGTGCAGCAACATGTAGGAAATGTAGAATGGAAAGTGAAAGTCATTGCCTGCCCCACCTCTATGCCTAAGGCATAAAGGAGGGGCAGGCAATATATGATAGACAGCTGAAATCTTTAAATGCATTTATAGTATGGATGTTTTAATGAAAAAAAGAATTTGGGTTTCATGTCTAATTTGAAAAGGACTTTTACTATACAGCTTTTTATGTTGGGGTGACAGCTCTGTTTTAAAGGGCACCTGTGGGGCAAAAACATTGCCAAGCAACTACCATATATTTCTTTAAAAAGCAGCAGTTTCCATATAGAGAGAAAAAGCACAAGCAGTAGTATGCCATTAGCCGAATACTGACATAATAGGAACATGAACGTTTCACTTTAATGAAAGTTATTTAGAAATAATGGTCTCAAACCTTATTATAGCTCTAGTAATGCTTAACAACCAATCAGCTGGTGGCATTTACTGTTCTGTGGTTTATATATTTCATGTATTTTTCCTCCAATGCACTGTTAAAGTCATATGGTAATGACTTGGGAAATCCTTGTTTTACTGCCTAACATTTATTTTTGTGGGAGCTGCTTAGAGGCATTTTGCAACAGCCATGGGCTTAACTACAGACGAATCCTGTGGCTGCAGGGGGGCTCAGGAGGACCAAATAATGAGCAATTTCAACATATACTGGTTAAAATAGGGTAACATCTGGACATGTTGGGCACCCTAAAATGAATTTGCTGTGGGGCCCAGTAAATCTAGTTATACCACTGGCAACAGCAGTAGGGTGTACTGTTGCAGCTCCAGAGCAGAGGCATAAATACAATTTTCAGTATTTCCAATAAGACCTGACCTAATACTACACGGAACAATCTACGAAGATAATCTCATTCGAAATGTGGCTGTTATGTAACGAGCCTCTGGATCATGTTCATATTTCTGTTCTTAAAACAGGAAGTTGCTCTGATAAAGAAACTGACTCGAATACAAATTGATTATCACTGCTGTAGGATAAAAACTGCACACACTTAGCAAATTGGGATACACTAAAGACTGGAAAACACAGATCTAGCCAAATATCTCTATTCCCACCGCCAAAAACACCCCCAAAGCAATTAGGAAATAGTTTTAAAGGCCAAACCGCAACCTAGCTGGTTATTAAGCATCAGACAGTTTCATTTATCCCTCTGCTTTTTTGCTTTAGGCTACTACTGCCACATGGGGTTGTTTCTCAGCCTGCATAAAACAGCAGGAATAGAAACAGCCTGCTCTTATACCCCACCTCTAGTCTAAGTCATAGCCTTCTGCCTTCTAATAACACTGTGATTTCCAAACTATAAGGAGTTGGGGGTTCAAAGAAGAGGATAGGGACCAACCTGAATACGAATTAAGCTGTATAGTAATTTGTTGTTCTGGATGCATCACATTTGTAAGCAGGCAGAGGGCCTAAGTGGAGTGAAAAAGAAGCCTGAACGCTAAAAATTTGAAGTTATATAAAAGGATTATAACACAATACTGGGTCTATGGGAATTTATGAGGAACCTTGTGACAGGATAGCTAGCTTCAATGGCTGATTAAGGAAGGCTAAAACTGCAAATGAGCCAACATCACCTATACAGAATTGGAATGGAAAACATATATACACGCAGCCCTTACCATTGCCACAAGACACATCCAGAGAAACAAAAGAAAATGAAGATATAGTAGACAATTCATTTGAATTATTCCGTAATTGTGCATGTACATCTTTAAGTTTAGGTTTTAAAACATAAAAATATTTAGGTGTATTAAAGCCAGCACTAACCCTCAATAGCCTGGAATACTGTGCCGATAGGAAACTGGGCAGGGAACCATTGCCGGAAATGGTTTGAAAAAGTTTTCCTTTACAATAGGGATAAAAAGAAAAAAAAAACGCTTATCAAATAAGGTCCTTAAACCACAAAAGTGCTATAAAAATAAATTTGTGTCCCTAGTCACACTGGCATTTTAAAAAGGTATATGGTTTATTGGCTGTCATGCTAAATTTGTAAATGTTATTTTTTATGACTTTTCTTTTTATTCATCTTACAGGCTGTCATTTTGACAATTTGCCTAGGGTCAATAACCCTGTAAGTTACAGTACAACTGAACTGGCAACATGGTAAGCTATCAAATGTTAAATAAGCTAAACAGAATTAAAAAACCAATAGGAAATGCTGCCTGTATTATTTTAAAAGTTACTCTTAGGATATATGTTGTATAAGGCTCAACGACCTGTGCTGCTCCGGTGGCGAGGTCTAAAGTAGGCGACAGGACATCCTATGACTTCATATTATATATAGTATATACACTGTACCTCAAGCTGAGAGGGTATGAGAGATTCTTAAACTAAATTATAATTCAAGTAGCACATTTAGAATACACTATAGGCTATAGATTACCAGTTTGGGTTTTGAAGCAGAGAAATATATTCTGAGTTTTTGAAAGGGAAAAAAAAAACGTAAGCTATATCCCTAACCTGTCATGGTCATGGCCAGTCATGACAAGGCATGCCCCAAATCTGCCTAAATACTGCAGATGTATCCATTAATTTCTGTGACTTTTGCGGTCAGCGATTTTGGGCTGTCCCACAGAAATCAAACTATTGGGAGGTACTGGGATCAGATACTAATTACAGCATTGGTCCCCAACCAGTAGCTCGCGAGCAACATGTTGCTCACGAGCCCCATGGATGTTGCTCCCAGTGACCTCAAAGCAGGTGCTTATTTTTGAATTCCTGGCTTAGTGGCAAGTTTTGGTTTCATAAAAACCAAGTGTACTGCCAAACAAAGCCTCATGTAGGCTACCAGTCCACATAGGGGCTACCAAACAGCCAATCACAGCCCTTATTTGACATTCTCATGGACTTTTTCATGCTTGTGATGCTCTCCAACTCTTTTTATATTTAAATGTGGCTCATGAGTAAAAAAGGTTGGGGATCCCTGAATTACAGACTGGTTTAGCCTTTAATGGCGCTTATCATTGCACTACAGGAATTTCTGCATTTTTAGAGCCAGTGAAAATGTTCCAGATTAAAAATTCCTAATTTGTATGCAAAACATCAGGAGCTAAGTTTCCCTGCTAAAATGTCAATGTTGATGAAATTACTGTGCAAAGTTGCCTTTGAGAAAATAATCATAATTAAGTTTTCCTGGTATTATTACTACCCAGAATAATGGTAGTAAATTGCTGATAGGCTGTTGAGTAACCACACTCAGCTACTTTAGAAGCCCTGAAGTGTCCCCTACAGCTGTCACAACTTTTGCCTGCAAAGCAGTGAGCTAATCCTGTGTAGCACAGTGGCCTCATTCATTCCATGGTTCAGTGCCACCACCCTCTATTCATAAGTGGACAACACATATTCCTTCATTCAGAGAATGGACGCAGTGCTGAGTTAGGCAGTGAGCAAAGCTGATCCGGCAAAAATCAGCCCATTCACCGCTGCTTTGCTTATACAGAAATCAAACACTCTGTTCCCTTTTAAACAAAAAGCACACCTGGATGAATCCTCATCTTAACAATAGATAGGTTACCCATAATGCATTGATGGCTCTACCATTTTAAAGGCGAACTAAAGATTTAGTCAAGACATGCTACACCCAAGGCCACCATATTCATTTAGTAGCTTAGGTCTGTTCCTCTCAAGATGACCCCAGTAGATTCCCATCTTATTTTCCCCTCATCCACAATTCATGCATTGGGCTGCTGATAGTTACCCATTTTATGAAACTAACTTAGAATCCAATTCATATTGACATTCCATAGTAACAGAACATTTATAGCAATAGCCTATTTCAGCCTTTAGTTCTCATTTCATTGGCATAAATGGAACTAATGAATGTTTATATCCCTGGGCATGCTACCTAGTGTGAACCAGTTAAAAAAAAAAAAAAAACCAGCAGAGAGAATGACTATTTTAACTATAAAAGGACTGCTTAAAAGTCAGTGACAACTGACAATATCATAACCTCCACAAAAAGTGTATTTTTATACTGGCTCAGTATTGCTAGAGGTGATGGTAAAGCCTTTCAACACAGCCATCTGGACACTACCATATGGGCACAAGGCCTTTGAATGAACCATGGGTCACTCCTGGCTGCTTTCTATTATAACTATGTTGCATTCATTTAACATCAATTTGTGCCCCTTTCTCTATAGGGAGCTTCTTGTGGATGCCTATTATAATACAGTTACATTTGAGGCAGGGGGTGAAAAAGCCAAGGTCATTATAGAAACAAATGGATGTTACAAATCACTCTTAAGGAACTTAAAGGAGAAGGAAAGGCTAAAATTAAGTGAGCTTTATCAGAAAGGTCTATATAAATATACCAGTATACCCTCAAAGTAGTGCTGCTCTGTCCTCTGTTAAAATAACAGCTTTTCTTTTCTTCTATTGTGTACACATGGGCCTCTGTATCAGACTTCCTGTTTTCAGCATAAACCTCAAGGGCTAGGGCTTGAGCATGCTCAGTTTGCTCCTCTCTACCTCCTTTCCCCCACCCTCCCTCCTCCCCTCCCTGCTGTAATCTGAGCCCAGAGCTATGAGGGAGCACAATGGAGAGACTCGGGCAGGAAGTGAGGTCACAACAAGCCAATATGGCAGCTGCTATCATAAACAAACCAAGAGAGCTTCTAAAGCGGTTTTCTCGGGTATGGTAAAGCATTCTGCAGAATAAATATAGTGTTATAGCGTGCACTATTGTGGCTAATCTATTGGCAATAAACTGCCTTGGTAGCTTTCCTTCTCCTTTGAGATATCAACAATCTTTGCTGCAACAGCATAAGCCTTTACAATTACTTACGTGAAGCAAACATTGTGTCAAGAGCACCATTTTCTCACCTTTTAGGAGATAAAATAGAAGAGTACAATACAAGCTACAAATACAAAAATATGAAAGGCAAATACTGCTGGCACAGACATAAC
This sequence comes from Xenopus laevis, assembly GCF_017654675.1. Classification (NCBI taxonomy): domain Eukaryota; kingdom Metazoa; phylum Chordata; class Amphibia; order Anura; family Pipidae; genus Xenopus; species Xenopus laevis. The sequence goes on from NC_054373.1 coordinate 149,562,181, forward strand.
ACATACAACTCAACAATATCTATATAAAAGCAAGCTACTGTACACAATGCTATGTCAATTGGTCTTGGCATTAGAAGACAAGGAATCTAAAGGCTTGTTGTTCTTAGATATTTGGAACAATTACTTAGACACACTGGAACAACAAAAACTACTAGCCCCTTTCAGATATACCAAATGGTGGGCAGAAGCAGGAAAACTCGTCTAAAAGTCCAAGAAAAAAAGAAGCTTGCTTCCTCCTCCAACATCGATATCTGAAATAATGTAAGCTACCTCCCGACTACTACAAAAGATAGGAAAATGAATTTCTTCCCCCTCCCTCTTTTCTCCTCCTCTAGACTTTCTACTTTCTCTTCTATCCTCTCGCTATATGCCCATATGATTATTTACATATACACCAACATGCACAGGGTTGAACTGATGGGTAGATCAGCTTGGGTTCTTCTGCACACTTTTTCCACATGTGTGGAAAATAGAAATATGCCAAATTATTATTTTTTTTATTCCAAAACACAGATATGGTGAGTACATTGCCTCTTCAATTCACGCATTATTATGCTTTCCATGTCCTAAAAGTGTAATAGCACAAACAGTTGCAAACTCCTAAACCCACAAACTAGAAAAAGGCTACGCAAGTGTCCTTTCCAAGTGATGTTATGGCAATACAGAGAATACTGCAGTCTTTTCAGCTGTAACTGTAGAGTACTCAGGCCTATTTCTCCTCTTAAGGTTACTTCCTGAACCCCACTGGCATGTGACAGGACTGGTGGGCACTAAACTAAATAGCCAATATGGTATCTTTCCTAAAACGGATTTGGCACAAGAAACAGGAGTGAATGCAAAAGACAATGAAGCCCTGGCACAGCAAGAAATGAACATTGCTGTAGGGTAGTGATCCCCAACAAGTGGCTCTCAAGCAACATGTTGCAACATATTGCTCACCAGCCCCTTGAATGTTGCTCCCAGTGGCATCAAAGCAGTTGCCTATTTTTGAATTCCAGTCTTGGAGGCAAGTTTTAATTGCATACTAGGTGTACTGCTAAGTAGAGCCTCCTCTAGGCTGCCAGTCCACATAGAGGCTACCAAATAGCCAATCACTGCCCTTATTTGGCACCCAGGAACATTTGTTCATGCTAATGTTGCTCCCCTACTTTTTTTTTTACATTTGAGTGTGGCTCATAGGTCAATAAACCTACCCATATGTTAGCACTAATCGATGTATAAATTAATGGTGAATGTCTGTGGCTTCACTTAACTGTTTGTTACCAAACAAGAACATTTTACTATACCGCAACCATCTAAAAGGAAACATTTTGTATGAAAAACAGAATTGTGCCAGTGCATTATTAAATATTGAAGGATTATGCTTCAGGCTGATTTATTGAATATTTCTGCAAAACCCCTACTAGTCCCGCCCATTTGTTCAGCTTCCTGTTGCCTCCTTTGCCAGGCTGTGCAGGTCAGCTGGCAGCACTCAGCACAATGCACTGTAGGATAGAAACGAAATCAGCAGCTAGGCTGATCTGATAGGGAACTGAAGTCTATCTTTGCTTGTCTGACTGAAGGGATGCGATTGGCTGCCCCCTCCTACTGGCAGGAATTGTTAAGACACGCCCACCCGTCATTTGAAACACAAACAAGCACAAAAGCAGATCTATAGGGAGCTCCAATAAAGGGGCTGTTTTTAAAGCAAATAATTTTTAGTCCAATGCGAGAGCAGCAGCATATATTATTCATAATTGCCTACAAAACTGGGGAGTTTTTAAGTTACACGTGTCCTTTAAAACAGTGGTGATGTTCTCATATCCATCACATGCTAAATTTCCTACCTCTTAAGAAAATTGTGTAGCTTATCTACTACTAGAGCTCCTTTTAACTGAGCAGGGAACGGGATCTGGACTGGCAGGTCTTACAAGAGACTATTATTCCCACTCAGAAAAGGTTACAAAGCATAGAACACAAATATTCTTAGAAAAGAGTATGGAGGGTTAAATTGTAACTCAAATAACCACAAATACAAAATGTAATAAGCTAATTGCAAATTGTCTCAGAATATCCCTCTCTACATAATACTTAAAGTTAACTTAAAGGTGAATACCCCTTTAAGATTTTGAGGCTTGCAGCAGAGCAGCAGCTGTGCACAGTGGGGATCTAAAGAAAGTACCGTACATTTTTCTCTCTCTAGTAATGGGGCTGTTACAGTGAGAAATTACATATAGTGAAGATAGATAGTACTGCTAAAAAAAACTCTCTGCATGTCAGTGTTTAATGAAATACAGCACCCAGAATCCACAGTTGGGTGCTGTATCGGACTTTTACTACATAGTAGTTGATGAAGTCATGAGTTTTTCTAATTCAAGCTCTACTTTCCATCTTTAGCAGATTCTAAATCAGAACTTCTTCTGAAAGCTGATCATGGAAGGAAGGCAGCCCTGGTTTCTAAGCTTCTGGGATATTTTATATATGTTTATATATAAGCACCTCCCCTCCAATTTCTAAAATAATCAGTCTCGCTCCTAGCCATTTTAGAAATGCATCCATCCTTGCTCCATTCATTCGAATACAGTGGAATGCCCATTTCCTTAGATCAGATTAGACTGAGGTAGGCAAAAAGGAAACAGTCACTAATAATGCCTATGATCTAATTGATAACGTCAAAGCCAGACTACAAAGTACTTGAGCACACCCCAGAAAAAACATACATCCTACAATTAAACTGGGAAACATTTCTGCATCACAAGACCAGGCTGGGTATGGAAACAACATCACGCAACAAACATGGATCAGAATGGAGCCCATTTTCTGCAGACCTCAATTAGCCAATAAAGGGCCAGAACGATTGGTGTGTTTGTTTTTGTCGGTCACAGACAGATTTTTCACCAATAGGAACACAGAGATGACAATGTTGGGAACACACACTCAGCCTTGGCTCTACAGTGCACACAAACAGGTACATGCCATTTATTTCTCCATGGCTGCCAATCACAAACACTCTTGTGTAATACTAGGGAATCCAAGGCAAGTGCTGTTTGCATTTGGTTAAATTATAACGAAGGACAAGCACACGGCAACCTGGCTGTTTTCTGCAACTAGCACACACCACTGTGTGACTGACAGCCGACAGGTTGGTTCACTCTCCCACCCTGTCAACCACAGTGTGTAATATTTACTTACAGAAAAAGCTTATGACATATGAACTGGTGCACGAGTACCGTAAACACACTACGCGCAGGGATCTGTTAAAATACTACATTGAGCATTCCCTGATGTGTTGTGGGATGCTGAGTGTTTTAGTTCCACAACAGGTGCAGGAGCCGAAGGTCCACTTTGATATAGGCTTCTATTTGCAATATGTAATATATAAAAGGGACTTGGTCCTCCTATTGAACAGCACTTGGATCTATATATATATATATATATATATATCTCCAAGCTGTCCCAGAAGCATAAAAACCAAACAAACATGATTACAGCAATCTAGAAACATGCTTTGTTAGCAGGCGAGCTGACAAACAACAACAAAAAAAAAAAATAACACTGACTACCAACAGGCGGAAACCAGATAAACCGCCCTAAATACATCTCTGCAAGTTTCCTTAATCCATCCTGCGAGGGCTGCGATGTGCTGAACCTTCTCAGGTCTCTTCCATACAAACAAAAGATCCCCTTTCCACTGACGCAGCCCACCCTGTCCCATCTCACATTGACCGCTTTATTTCAGATCCTGATTTTTTTTCTCCCAAAGAATTTTTTTTATTTGAGATTTTCCAAATAACAGACAGACACGAAAAAGTCTAGTAAACAACCAATCATGCTCCCCCCCTCCAGCATCCCTAGCACAAGGGGGCAGTTTATATATCTTTTTAAATGTGTCATCTATAGAGAAAAACTGCAGGATAAGGGAAACATGGCAATACATCAGATTAGGAAACTGAAAATATTTGTAAAAGCATTATTTGAAATGCGTGCTGAACACACCCCTGCAGAACAACTGGAGTCAAGCGACCATTCGGGAATGGCTAGGAGAGAATGCACCGAAAATATGTTGACTTTCAATAACTATTCTAGCATGCAGCACCAATACCACAGTGAATAATAGGCACAGTTCTCTAAAAGAGGTGATTATGCTCCCCCCCTTTCCAGATGTGTGCACCCACAAACACAGTGTGCATGTGCTGGAGAGCAAAGGTGGGGGTTGGCTTTCTCAAGTAAACAAAATAGGCTCTGATGATGCAGTTACATGTATGTATCATATATATATATATATATATATATATATATATATATATATATATATATATATATATATATATATATAAATATAAAGAGAGAGAGAGAGAGAGAGAGAGAGAGAGGAGAGATTGAGATCTCTCTATGGGATGCCCATGCTCATGGGGCAGAACAGTGTATTAAAAACAAGGAGTGGGTGGCCTGATGAGTGGGTGTTCTGTAAGGTAGGTAGTATGGCTGGAGGGGGGGTATGCTTGGTGCTGATTTAGACTGTGACAGTGAGCAGGAGGCAACGTTAAGTTGCCAGGCGCTGCTGTTAGAAGCCAATAGTGTGCAATAGGCTGTGTGGCTATGAAGTTCAGCAGGGTTGCATAGAATCCAGTGCAGTCTGCATCAGTGAGCAGCAGCCATGCAGCAGGTAGCTTGTATTATTGGGGTGTCACAATAAATAGCAAACAGTGGGGGTGTCCTTACCTGGCTTTGAATGCACAAGCGCCTCTTCTCTGTGCACTTGGGCGATGATAGAGCTGCTTTCCATCTAACACTTGCACACAAGCAGCGGCGATCGGGGCTTTTTCCAGCTCGCTTCTTCCACTCTCCGCCCAGCCTGGAAATCCTACAAGGACTTATCCCCCGCTAGCCAGCAATCCTGATAGGAAGCTTCAAAGCCGATCCTGGAGAGGAGAATGTATATTCCTATATAAGCAAGTCCCGAGCCCAAATCTCAGAATTGGTTCAACATGGAGAATCCAGACTAAAGACAAGCAAAACAACAGAGGAAATAGGACAGCGTCCGTTTCAAGGTCCCCCCCAATACTATAGATAAACAACCTCTCCGCTTCAGCCTCCTCCCCGCTCCGTTCCTCGTTACCGCTGCACCTCGGGGCCCCGCTTTGGCTGCCGATGAAAAGCCGTGATCTTTAGAGGCGGGAAAATAAAAGATTTGGGGGAAATTAAGCTTTGTTTTCCTAGAACAGGATAGTGTGCAGGGGCAGCCTTGAAACCGCACCCGCCTGTGATTGGCTGGCAGGGCTGTGGGCCGTATGAAAAGAGAGCTATTTACTATGCAGTGTTTACCTAAGTACATTCCAGTGCTCGAGTCCTGGGCAGCGAAAGGCATGGGTGGTGGGTGAATCTCCAAAGCCACGGGCACCACAATACCTGACGGGACCGCGCTCCCTCCCACCATAACAAATAACCCGTTTTGGCAAAAAAAATACAAAAAACACAGTAATCCCTTCGTTGCTGCTCTTCATCCTCCATTCTTAGCCGAACCGTGCCTTATAAGCAGTTTGCTGACAGAAATAAAAAAATGTTTTGATTGAGGCACAAAATAGGTTAATTCATAAGTGCGCACGACCCGTGCCGTAATGCAAGCGATAAACACACAACACTCATGGCACGACTGTAGAACTGGATTGCCAACCTGTTATATATAAACTTAATTGTGGGGGATGAATCAATGTCCTCCTTACTGTGAATTATCGAAATATTTGTGTGCTATTTCGTAGTTGATAAAATAAACTCCAAAAACACATTTCTCCAAGTGTCAGTCAAATTGCGTGCTTTACGTCATGAATGCCCCCTCATCCTACATACACCCAGGCCCTGCTCCACACACAATATACAGAATAATGTTCCCCCTATTGCAATTGACAAGGTTAGGCCACTGATCCCGTTGCTCCCCGAGGCTATATCATCATAACTGAAATCTGTCTTATGGAGAAAATAGCTTCTATTTATAATAAAATTGAATCTATAGCAACCAGGCTTCCATGGAGAGAATACAGTAGAAAAAGTAATGATGGAAATGAAATACAGATTATTAGACTAGTTTGTACCTGGATACAGGGACACCTACAGTTAAGACAGTTGCAATAAGTTCCTCATTTACTAGAAAAAGAGGACATTCAAGGGTCTTGAATATTATATACAACAGGGTCGGCCCAGACCTGCTCCCTGCCCCAGTCTGTTGTTTCTGTTCAATATGTCCCTCTTCTGCCTGGTGGGTGGGGGTTAGAGTTGCCACCTGGCAGGTATTTTACCGGCATTATGGCTGATCCCAATGTTATTAATAGGGGAAAAAGATAAATATATACAGTGTCGGTCTGGGACAATAGGGGCCCACCCAAAAACCTTAGACCAGGGGCCCACTGTCAGTACTATTATTCTTCCTCTCCTTACTCAACCTCTATTCTCCTAGTCTCTTTTCTTTACATACTATAATCTATTATTCCATCTATTTAGCCTCTTTGTTCACATACAGTGTCGGACTGGGCTGTCAGTACCTGGGCCGGCAAAAAATATTCCGTGCACTGTGCGCACGCATACGCACAACCAAGGGGCCAGTCGCATGCATAGAAATGCGGCGCAGCGCAGAAACAGTGTACACTCCAGCGCAGAGACACGTGCACATGCCGGCGCAGCCGGAGGGGAGCCCAGGGGCACTAGCCCCGGTGGGCCCCGGTGGGCCCCCGGGCCCCCCAGTCCGACCATGTTCACATAGAAATACCATTTGTAGTAAAATAAAAAGTGCATGAGATCCATCAGAACTCTTCCTGGTGCTTCAATGTCTCTATTTTACAAAATTAGAAACAATTTTCCAGTATACAATAATTAAAAATGTTTTAATTGTTTTACAATTATTTGCAAACGTACATGCAATTGAGAGTAGTATTTATTTATCTAGTATTTCTGTTTAGTATCTATTCATTCTGTTCTCTTGGTCTGAATCTTTTGCTACCATGCTTCAGTCTTATCCAAAATAGCTTTTTTGTTATGCAAAAAAAAAACAGCTTTTGGATGGTGGACCCCTTTAATTTTGGTGCCCAGTGTGATTAGTTAAAGCTGTCTATACCCTAGCAGAGTGTTCAAGAAAATGTTTTGCAATCTGGTGAAAGTAAAATAATAATGTCTAAAAACAGACTCCATGGGAATTGTTTATTGTATAATGTATCACCCTGAACCTGTAGTGCTATTTAAAGGTGATGTCCAGCAAGAACTGTAGTGCAGAGAATATAAACAGACAGATACGACTTTCAGTAGTAGATACATTTTACAATAACTTCAAGAAACATTTAAAATGTGTAATGGTTTTTGAAAAGTTGCTTAGAATTACATTTTGTTTATATAAGACAAAAAAAAATAGTTTTTTGAAGGACATACCCTTTAATCAGTGGCAGGTTGCTGTACTGTATAACATACAACAGTTTAGCACATCTAAACATATTCATGTGTTAACTAATAAGTCCTTCAAATTGTTACTACTATGGATAAAATAAGCATTAGTCTAGAAAAACAAAAAGGAAGCAGAGGCTAAAAATCCTTGGCACAGACCCATACATTCAGAATGTGAGATGTGTTCATTAAAAAAAATTAAAACATGAGCAAAACACAAAAATATAAAGATTCACAGATAAATGTTATGGAAGTGGAAGGGAATAAATAAAAGACAAAAATCATACTCAAAATGAACAATATACATAGGGTGCCTATATCATTTTTCTGTTTGGCGTTTGCCATTTTCAGTTTTATTGTCATGTTTACAGTTATTTCAATGAACAAAATGCAAAATATGCTGATTTCCCTTTGGCTGTATACAGAAATAAAATAACCTCACAAGTACAAATGTAATATATTTATATAAATGAAAAAGCCAAAGATTTAAATATTGTCAACAAGGTTTTCCGAAAACAATAAACTGACTGTGCACTCTACAAGCAACAATGCTATTCATAACACATAGTTTCACAAGTTTGTCCGGTTATTGTTTGTTTGTTGCATGTTTCCACTTAACAAATATTTGTCTTACTTTGTCACTCGTGCTAGTGCAATTATCCTTATTCCTTTATGCTCTGTCATAATATATTGCTGCTGATATATATTTCTTGTGTGTCACACCACACAAATAAGACACACACAAACACCCCTACCACCACTACAAGTATATAGTATCAGTTTTCCACATAAGTGACAAATATCAAGGAAAGACAGTTGGCATCATTAATATCGATTCAGGGTGCACAACCAAGAACAACATTTTAAAAGGACAGCAGCTAGAGAACAAACAAGCTGTGTATTCCATAATGCTGTTTGTTTATGTAGCACTGTTTTTTTTTTTTATATAAAACGGTATGGGTCTGGCCACACAGGCAGATTCGGGGAGATTAGTTGCTTGGCGGCAAATCTCCTCTTCTTCGCCGCGACTAATTTCCCCGATCTGCCTTCCCCTGCCTTCCGTCGGCTAAAATGAAAATCACCTGGGGCAGGCACTAGGAGCACTTCGTTTTCCGAAGTTGCCCCAAGTTTCCTCGTGAGGCAATTACAGGTGACTTCGGAAAACAAAGCCTGGCGACTAATCTCCCCGAATATGCCCGTGTGGCCAGACCCTAATAATATAGAGACAGGGAACCAACAGATTAATGCTGCATATCAAAGGAACAGTTCAGTGTAAAAATAAAAACTGGGTTATTAAATAAGCTGTGCAAAATAAAAAATGTTTCTAATATAGTTAGTTAGCCAAAAATGTATAAAAGCTGGAGTAACTAGTGTCTAGCATAATAGCCAGAACACTACTTCCTGCTTTGCAGCGCTCTTGGTTTCCACTGATTGGTTACCATGCAGTAACTAATCAGTGAATTGTGGGGTATCACATGGGTCATAACTATTTTCTTTTGAAATTGACCAGCATGCTAAGGATCAAGTTCAAATTCACTGAACAGTTATGTATATCCCAAGTGCCGCCCCCCCCCCTTTAAAGTCACTGACTATCTCAAAGTTAGAGATAAAAAGCAGGAAGTAGTGCTATGTTCTGTTAGACATCCAGGAACTTCAGCCTTTATAGATTACATATTTGGCTAACTAACTATATTAGAAACATTTTTTTATTTTGCACAGCCTATCTATTTACGCAGTTTTTATTTTTACACTGAATTGTTCCTTTAAGAGAAACAAATGCTTATTCAGTAATTTAGGTGCTACATTACACAAGTGCAGTTGCCAATAACAACCAATCAGCCATTAACTTTGAACAATCTGTCACAAGTTAGAAAATAACTGCAAGGATCTGATTGATTGTAATGGTTAACTTCACTAGTGCAATTAAGCACTAATGTTTATAGTTAAGCCATACGGGGAGGTTCCTTACCTTAAAGGAACAGTTCAGTGTGAAAATAAAAACTGTGTAAATAGATAGGCTGTGCAAAATAAAAAATGTTTCTAATATAGTTAGTTAGCCAAATATGTAATATATAAAGGCTGTAGTGAACAGATGTCTAATAAAACAGCCAGAATCCAACTTCCTGCTTTTCAGCTCTATAACTCTGAGTTAGTCAGTGACTTGAAGGGGGGCCACATGGTACATTTCTGTTCAGTGAGTTTGTAATTGATCCTCAGCATTCAGCTCAGATTCAAAAGCAACAGATATGACTCATGTGGCCCCCCCTCAAGTCTCTGATTGGTTACTGCCTGGTAGCCAGGGTAACCAGTCAGTGTCAACCAAGAGAGCTGAAAAGCAAGAAGTAGTGTTCTGACTGACATGTTATACATCAATTCACTCCAGCCTTTATACATTACATTTTTGGCTAACTAACTATATTAGAAACATGTTTTATTTTGCACAGCCTATCTATTTATCCAGTTTTTATTTTTACACTGAACAATTCCTTTAAGAGTTCATAATCTGGGTAATATAATCTTCATAGACCGAAATATAGATATGTAGGCAAAGCCATTGCCCACATAGGGTATGTCGAAATTAGGGAAATCAGCATTCGTGCTTTGCACCTAGCATGAAATTTATTAAAGCAGGCAGAACTGGAACATCTGTGTTGGAAGTTAAGGTCAATATAGACGCAAAGATTTTTCGTGCCGAACGACTGATTTTAGCGAAGTCTGAACAATCCTTCGAAATTATCGCAAAATTAGTGGGATTCGAAGGATCGTACATCTTACGATTTTTCGTCCGAAATCTGTCCGAAAATTGATCAGCCAGGTTAAAAAATCTTTATCGGTCCGCGTGCAATCTATCTATGTTTGCAGGGACAAGCAGGCAGCTACCTTTTGTTTTCCTGGCAAAATGGTCTTTTTAGTTGATGGACAATTCGTACAATCATACGATCGTTTCGAGATAATCATGGTCTCACGATGACGATCGGATCTTTTAAAAATCTTTATATCTATGGCCAGCTTAAGTTACAAGGGCTATGGCAGAGTGCACTGACAGATGCAGCATCCAACCTGAGTATGCACTGACAGGCAGATGCTGTAAATGCACACTACAGTTGAGCAGAAGGCAGTGGACTTTTTCTCCACTTCTGTATTTACGGTGGTTTTAAAAAACACCGGTGTGACATAGCCCAAAGGATTATGTATAGGTGGACCCTGCTTTGTAGGGGATGCTGCCCACAGTTTGGAGATCTCTGTAATAAGGTACAGTTCCATTTTATATCATGTGGTCTTTAGGGTTAATTTATCATTGTATAGCATGGTGCAATGTGCAACAAAGTGGTGCCATGTGTTTTGTAATTTCACCTTGCCCAACTTCCTGTGCCCCATGGCATTTTGTTCTCCTGCATGCAGTGTTGGGGGTAGATGGGCGGAATGTGGGCATCCCCTTATACACCAGCTAATGTTCCTTTCTGAATGCATAAGCTGAGGTCCTGTGCCTGTAGCATTGGTAAATGAGTCCTGCTGAGTTGTTTTCTGTTTCACTAAAAACTTCCCATGCTCTTAGTCAGGGATAATGGATAGCCAGCCTTTTCCTCAGCAGCTGCTGCTGAACAGCTGCCTGCAGAGCATGATTGGTGCTGATGTGCAGTCGGAACTTGCTGCCTGTCCTTGTTTTGCATGTACACAAAAACATTGCTTGGCAGCAAACAAACCCACTCATGGCAAGTCCAATGTAAAATTACCATTCACAGTATAAAGAGGTTACTAATAAAGTTCAGGGCAAGAGCAGGATTATACTGCAGTAACCCCCATAGGAAATAAACATGTTGTGCTATGAACCTATAATCAGAATTTTTAAAAGTACCAATGTTTTCTGAAACATTGTTCTACTGAGCTTTACTGTTCCTAAAATATTCTACACAGGAATCTCCATCTGTTATCAGCAAAATCTGTTATCAATGATTTCAGATGTGTAATTGCAAACAACTTTCAATGTACATTAATGAAGGATTTTAAATGGATTTTGTAAATATATTTGCAGTAACTTTAAATCGATTGAAAAAATTCTATTTCATGTTTGCTCTAAATTAGATTTTCTTTTTTTTAAAAAAAATGGGTGGATATGCCCTTTATTATGGGCAGGGCTAGTCCGAATAACAATTCCCTGATGTGATATGGCTGATGTGATATGGCTCTTAGGAAGAAAAAAATGTGCTGTATATTTATTTTGCTCTAGAGTGAGAGTAGGAGCTTAGTCCACTATTGAAGACAAAATGGGTAATTTCACATGGTGACTTTATTCCCACTGCCAGTACTGGAAGTCGGTATGGGTCAATTTTGTTTCAGCAGGGAAAAAACACTGGGCAAACCACCAAGCAGTCTTTCCTGTGTCACCAATGCTGGGCCAGGCCAGCTGGGCACCCAAGGCAACCCAGCCACATCGCCCCCTCCAGATGCAGGTGTGCATGCACTAATGAGTGCTCAAACAAGTGTACGTGCTTTGATTATGGGGGAAGTGTTTACCAGCTGCCAGTGAGGAGGCAGCAGCCTAGGCATGTGCCTCTTATGCCTACCCCTAGTTCTGGCCCTGGTCACTACCTTTATTACTTTTTTCAGGGTGCCAGAATGTTTACAGTTATATCTTACAGTTATATAGCTTTGTAGGCAATAAATCCTTTTTTAAAAAACTCCTATCTTCTTGACACTTGCTGTTAAGACAGAAAGACATATTAAACACCTTGGGTTACATAATTAAACCTCTGTAAGAAAATGTTGTGACAAATGACATTTATAAGGAGAGTATAAGTCAGAATGGGTGCTCTCATAAGCCAAATAATAGTTACTTATAAAGATGCTAAATGGGAATGTAGAATCAGTGTTCAATTAAAGAAACAGAATCATTATTTTTATACTTGTGTGTTTTTTTTCTGTTTCAAACGCTAATATTCTGCAGGGTTGTGTGCTCCCAGTTCTGTCTCCATCATGTTGTTATCCTGTGTCCCAGCAGAGTAGGAGGCAGTAAGTGGAAGGCAAGAGCAGCAGGGGTGGGAAAACAGGCACAGTTAAGAAGACCATACTCATAAAAATCTTGGCAAGGTCACCAAGGATTTTTGCCCAATTTGGCCACCTACCTGCAGGGCCCAAATTGGGCTGACCATGACCATAACATAGGCCTATTGGGAGAGGACCTCATTAACGTGTTGATGTAGTCAACTCGCCTAATAGATATTGCACCAATTGTCGGAGGATCATGAAGGGGGTTGATGAACAAAAAAAAACTGAAATATAGGAAATGCAAATAGCTTTGAGTTAGTTACTATAGATAGATAACAGGAAATGTTAAGCCAAAGGCATTGCAGCCTTCAATACAGCACAGGCAAAATTAGTAGGACAAATTAAGTACCAGTGTTTTGACTGTAGTCTTTTTTGTGCCTTATCATTTACTTTATTTGCTATATGTTCTATGGCAATATAAACCGAAACTGCATTTTTTTCTCATAGCCCTTGCTAGGGACTCAAAGGAGAACCAAACTCTGAAAATGAATATGGCTAAAAATGCCACATTTTATATACTGAACTTATTGCACCAGCCTAACGTTTCACTTCCTCAATAGCAGCAATGATCCAAGACTTCAAATTTATCACAGGGGATCACCATCTTGTAAAGTGTCTGCGACCCACACATACTCAGTGGGCTCTGAGCAGCTGTTGAGAAGCTAAGTTTAGGGGATGTTGCAAATTATCAAGCAGAAAATGAGGTCTGTCTGTAATATAAGCTGATGCTACAGGCTGATTATTAAATTCTGATACTACAGTTAGGCCCATACATTTTTGGACAGAGACAACTTTTTTCTAATTTTGGTTCTGTACATTACCACAATGAATTTTAAATGAAACAACTCAGATGCAGTTGAACTGCAGACTTCCAGCTTTAATTCAGTGGGTTGAACAAAAAGATTGCATAAAAATGTGAGGAACTAAAGCTTTTTTTAACACAATCACTTCATTTCAGGGGCTCAAAAGTAATTGGACCATTGACTCAAAGGCTATTTCATGAGCAGGTGTGGGCAATTCCTTCGTTATGTCATTATCAATTAAGTAGATAAAAGCCCTGAAGTTAATTTGAAGGGGGTGATTGTATGTGGATGATTTTGCTGTAAACAGACAACATGCGGTCAAAGGAGCTCTCCCTGAGAAAGAAAGAATGCACTGATGAACTCAGCAACGCAAAAAGACCTGGACGTCTACGGAAGACAATAGTGGTGGAGTAAGGCTCCTCATTGTGCAATCGCACGGCACAGTTTGGGTGTCAGAGAGCAGAGCATGTAGGGAGAATGATCATTTCATTCTTGTTTTGCTACACAGCTCTCTCATTCAACAAGATGCAGTGAGGAGCCCAGGAGCAGTGGTTGCTAGGATACTGTCATGTGACATGCCAGTGCTTGGTTCCCATTACACAAAAAGAGGAAAGTGAAATGGATGTTGCAAACGGAATTTGGTGTCCATGTCTCTCAGGATTCAGTCATTACAGCTAAAATTCAAGTAGTGACTTCAGGATATTACCATAAAATCATAACAACCAACCCCATTTTAATCCAGCATTCTACTTATTAAACCCTGTATCCCACATACACAAGAAATGACATTTTAGGATGAAAATGACTAATGAGGGCTTTTGCCTAGACATCTGCTATGTTTCTGCTGCAAGAGATGTACAAAGCAATCACTTTTCAGTTTCTTTACAGTGTTTTAAAATGATAGCTTAGGCCATGTGAATGTTCATCTTGTGTATGCAATGTATTGGTTTAGTCATTTACCTGCAACATTTTATCAGCAAATTTTCTCTTGTTGTCAGGAAAAAAATGTTTACTTATTCTTGGATACAATGCATAATATGGTGTAAAGTAGCTAGGTTTTCATCTTGTTTTACTTCAGCTTTACAGCACACTGAAATTGCCCCCGCAGCCTACCATTGACGTAAAAAGGAAACATCCTGACTCCATTGGTACAGTGGTTTTCAGGACAGAAATGCACATTAGCATGTTTACAGGCTGATAATTACCTGTCCTAGTTTTGTGAAACATATTATTGCTTAAATTCAACAAGGAACCACCTGTCTACCATTAACCTTAAAGAGAGAAATGGCATTTCTCTGTCATAGAAGTTGATTCTAAAGGGATTCTAAAGGGTTGAATTTTTAATTTTGATGCTTATTCCTCTGCTTTCAGAGCTGCCATGCAGGGTCAGACTGGGCCGGCGGGACACCGTGAAAAAACCTGGTGGGCCCCCAGAACCACTCCCTGTTCGGCTGGCCACATAAAAAAACAAATAGCAGGCCGACGCGGAGGCCACGCATGCACGCATACATGTAGGCGTTCGCTCATGCGCAACTTGCTCCAGCATTCGTGCATGCGTGTCACGTGAGAGAGAGAGAGAGAGAGAGAGAGAGAGAGAGGAACTCTTTGGAACCGAATCAAGATCCTAATTTGTAAATGCAAATTAGCGGCGGGAAAGGAATAAGTGCAAAACATTTTTTTACTTCTGTAACGCTAACTTGGGCTAGACAGACCAAAAGGAGTTAATGTCCAGCTAGTGCTTAGAGCATGGGTTACATGTGACTCAAACACTCCAGGCTAGGACCTTCGCTACTTTAAAGGTGTGGTGTAGTGTAACTACAACACCCACAGGCTACTGTGCTATAAAACAGAAAAAGAATGGGCGCCAGGAGGTTCTTGCAGTTAAACGGAATAAACTTTTATTTGTCAGAGACAAATAATCCACAGGGTACTTACATCTAGAGGCATTTGCAGAATATATGGCACACACAGCTCACACAGAGCTGGCAGGCTCACAACGAGCTTCAGAGTTAGATGCAGGTGCATTTTCCTGAGGATGTAGTCAAGGCAGTACAGCATACCTCCAAGCAGAAAAACCTCACACATGGTCTGGATCTCACCCAGTGGAGTGGTCAGGGAGGAGAACCTAAAGCCTGACGCCTATCCACTGTGGTGCCTTCACTGTAGGCAAATCTTATAGCCTGGAAAGCTACTCCCTGCTACACCTCCTCGATGGAGCACAAACTGCTCTTTCTCTCTACCCTCACTGCCTTACTCTCCTAGAGAGTCTATAACAAATAACACTCACTGGGTCCCTGCTCCCCGACTTATCTCTCTAGAGGTACTGGTCCCTCTAGGGCACATGACTTTTCTGGGCCTTGCTGTACCCAGGCTCCCCTGAGTATTCCCAGCTGGATCAGCATCCAGCAGCCAAGGAGGAAGATCCACCCCTTCTCACTCACTATCCCAAAATGTGACAGGATGTAGTCACAACAATACAACTATGCAAATTACATCTAGCTACATGGGCATCTGCCCAACAACTAGGGAGATCAGGAAGTGTAGGGAATTAAAGCCATAGGGGCACATTAACCCTATGGGTCCCTACACTTCCTTGTTTTGTGCTGAAAAATCACATGATCCCCTTACAGCCCCTAATTTAAATATACAAATTCGGATTTGAATTCGGTTTGGTCAGGCACAAGGATTCGGCCAAATCCTGCTGAAAAAGGCTGAATCCTGACCAAATCCCAAACCGAATCCTGGATTCGGTGCATCCCTACTTAAATGTACCTCGCTAGTTTCTATGAAATATAACTACCCATTTATAAACTTCAAAAAATATTTGTAATCATAAAGTTTATAGAAACAATTATTGAAACATTTAATTAAAATCTACATTTTGACCAGATTCTTGGTGGGTATTAACACATCAAATAGAAGTTCTTCATCCTCCCATAGAAAATAACTTTATTTTGCACTGGTGAACAAATTGCAGTCATATTTTGGTTGAAGAGGATGTAAAATCTTAAATAGTGTCAAGTGAGAAAAAACTGAGTGAGAGAATCATCAAGTACAGCATAATGTTTTACTAATACAGAAATTACAGAAGAACTGTACAGGACTCTATAGGTTATCACATTCCTGTATTTTGGAACTTTATGGGTAATGAAAGTATGGATAATGGATCTCAAACCTGAATATTGTGCCTTTAAACTTTAACAAACAATTACAGGCCTAAAAACAGTGATGGATGACTGTTTATGGAATGTGTAGCTGCTTTAACTGAACACACGCCCCACACCCACTAAACAACTCTCATAGAACTTCTAATACACAAGCCATGCGAGTCCCATACTCCAAGAGTCAAGCATTAATATAGCATCAGGCACCAGTTTGTCACCTAAATAGGGAAGCGATAACAAGCGATTAGGTTACATCAAGATTCATTTACTCCAGACAACAGCAAGTGGAGACTGCTCTAATATACTGGTTAAAGATATAGTAACCTTAAAAAATTAATTACTAATGTGTACGAGAGTGCACATTTGTTACTGTTTCTAGCGATGATATAATAAAACATGCACGATATTCCACGTGCAAACGTTTTTAAGCAAGAAATTCTAATTTTTTAAATTATTTAACTTGTCTGTGTAATAATAAAACCTTGTACCTTATACTTGATGGTAACTAAGCTGCATGTATCCACATTGGGGGCAAAACAATCCATTTATGTTTATTTCAGGTTTAAATGATTTTTAAAAGTATGTTGATCCAAATTACAGAAATATCCCTTATCCAGAAACCCAGGTCTCAATCATTCAAGATAATAGATCCTATACCTGTATATTTTAATATGTTATTTTCAGGGGAAGGAGACTTTTTTTGTGGAAGGCTAGCTCATGTTTTGTTAGGACATAGGATGAAATAGTTTTAATTTTTTCAAAGATGGAGAATAATTTGTAGTGAAATTTTGAATTTCATTTAAAAAATGGAAAATGACATGGAATATTTTACTAGGAAATTAATTTGCCTCTCTGGGAAAAATGTATGTTAAAAGAAAATAGATGTTAAAAGAAAGTTTTTTTTTCAACCTTTGGTAAGTATGCCCCATAGTTTCACTGTAGCTGAGGTTGATAAAAAACACAGACATTTTTGCATTTTTGCCATGTGAATTCTACCTAAGTCCACTGTCATGCATGGTGTTTCTCCACCAGAAGAAAACACACTGATTCAGCCAACTTCTGCCCATGTGTGAGGTAACTGGCAGTGGCGGAACTACCGGGGGAGCAGGGGGTGCGAGCAGGCCAGGGCCCGCACCCCCTCAGGGCCCCCCGGCAGTCTGTGCGCCACATACAAATGCGGCCAAATGCGGCCGTACGGAAGGGGGGCGGGGCCCGGCTGCACGTCACGCACCAGGGCCCGTCCCCCTCTAGGATCGCTACTGGTAACTGGCATGAATGTAATCCACCTGTCCCTGTCCATATGACGAGAATTCAGTTATTGCACACAAGGGATCAGAAATTTGCTCAAAATCCAATCTGCAGGGACATCGCCAATTCACTAAAAGTCGCAGACGACAATTCGCTAGGGAACAGAACCGTCGCTAGCGTTCATTCGCACACTATCACCAGGAGCAGGGCCGGATTTACCTAGTGGGCACCCCTAGGCCCACTGCCGTTCGTCGCCCCTGTCCCCTCCCCTTTATACGTGCAAATTTTCATCATCTGGACTGGAGCGATGGGGATTGGCGCATTAGAAATGTAAAAAATGATGCATCTCCTGTGTATCCCCAGTGTTTTAGAACCAATGTGGGTGTGGTTGGGCAGCATGCCACCCCCCTAAAATCCTGCCGCCCTAGGCCCGGCCTAGGTGGCCTTTCCACAAATATGGGCCTGGCCAGGAGACTTTTCGCTCAGGCGAATGGTCGTTGATCTGCAAATTCACTAAAGTGCGGATTTTACTGAACGTTACCTCTTTCGTCAGAGTTGACTGTGCCACCTTAGACCAGGCGAACTGCTAAAATACTCAATCTCATGTCACTTACATCATTTCCTGTGTGCCGAAGATGCATTAAAGTTTAATTAGGTACCTTTTCTCCAGTGTAAATAATCCCAGCCTTTCTTCATAACTACAATTTTCCATAGTCTTTTCAGTTTAATTGCTCCTATATGGACCATATGTTTCAATATTGTCCCTTTTAAATACTTAAAGGAGAAGGAAAGCAACCAAAGCAGTTTATAGCCAATAGATTAGCCACAATAGTGCAAGCTATAATGCTATATTTATTCTGCAGAATGCTTTACCAAACCTGAGTAAACAGCTCTAGAAGCTCTCTCTGTTTGTTTAGGATAGCAGCTGCCATATTAGCTTGGTGTGACATCACTTCCTGCCTGAGTTTCTCCCTGCTCACTCATAGCTCTGTGCTCAGATTACAGAAAAAGAAAATTAGAAAGCACACACCCATACAATAAATGTGAGGTGAAATACTTACGGGACTCCCCAGGAGAGTCACCAAGATAACAGGAATGTTGTAGAAAATATGGAGATTGCACACTCAAAATAAATGAAAAAAAAGTAATTTATTACATCAAAAAGCAAAATTACAAAAGTGGCTCCAAAGCATAGGCCCATCTGGGCTCAGATTACAGCAGGGAGGGGAGTAGGGAGGGGGAAAAGGTAGGGAGAGAGGAGCAAACTGAGCATGCTCAAGCCCTAGGTTGAGGTTTATGCTGAAAAAAGGAAGTCTGATACAGAGGCCCATGTGTACACAATAGAAGGAAAGAAAAGCTGTTTATTTTAACAGAGGACTCAGAACAGCATTACTTTGAGGGTTTACTGGTGTATTTATATAGACCTTTCTGATAAAGCTTACTTAATTTTAGCCTTTTCTTCTCCTTTAAGACCAAAAAGGTCTAAGACTACATTTAGATATGCTAAATGTAGTCTTATACTGTGAAGAAAAATTCCCCTCCTATAACGTTATATTCCTTTCAATACAGGACCATATGTTGCTGGTGCTTGATGCTGCTTAATAACATCCTTGTCACAGCTACATTTATTACCCACAAATACTCTAAGGTCCGTCTCCATCAAGTATTAGGCTAATTTAGTCTAGAGCTGGACTAAAAGCTAACAGTTCCCATGGCAAGCCTCTCCCTTTCCTTTGTAAACTACACAATTTGTTCAGCACTCTCTGCCTTCTCTAAGCAGAGGTCTTTGAACAGCTCTTTATCGGGGGCTTTTAAGTGGAGTGATATGTAGACAGTGTCGGACTGGGTGCCTGGGGCCCACCAGGAAACCTAATTTCAAGGGCCCATCCACCCCCCATCCACCCAAATATCAAAATTAAAATTGTTATTTTTTTTAAAAACGGGAATGGCGGTAACATACACTTGCTGGTTCAGGAATGAAATTTTATATGGTAGAGTGAATTATTTGCAGTGTAAACAGTGTAATTTAGAAATAAAAATGACATCATAAAGATCATGAAAGAATATATACAAAATAAAACATCACCCGGTCTGGACCACACTTATTTTATTATTTATAATTTTATAAAGCCATTGCAAGTTAACTAAAGCAAGAGCCTAGTGGCCCACCAAGGCCGGGACCCACCGAGTTTCTTCCCGGAGCCCCGGCAGGCCAGTCTGACCCTGTATGTGGATCAGCTCCCTTGAAGGTTTTTGGGATCAGTAAGTGACAGGAAGACCTAAAGAGAAACTAGCTTCATATTCTTCTTTGTTGCTAAAAATCACAGAAACCATATATATCTTAATTAAAAAATGAGGCAAAATGTATATTCAGCATATGCCCTATTCACCGAGTTCATGTTGAAAAGGGAAGTATACTGTCTCTTTAAATGAGTTTCATATTTTTTCTTACTAAATCATATGTAATCTTGAGAGATCCAGCCAATCTTTCCTTCTAAAAATATTATCGGCAAGACAAGTGTCTGCAAATTCATTGTTACATTACACAATCGATTTCATTGTAAACATTCGTTTGGTGGTACGACAAAATCTGCCAGTGGGTTCCCACTTTTGATTGAAAACAATATTACTTGGTTCCTAGACTGGATCTTACTGTAGAAGCAAGATTTCACTTTTAGATGAAAGGATATGAAGGATAACTGTTTTCCATAATTTGACTGATATATGGCAGTGTTCTTCTGGTCCATTTAAAGGGAAATATACTGAATATATGCTGGTGTTGCGTATTTGGTTCACAGAATAAGTCAGGCAACAGAAATTCAATATCATGATCAAGATTTATAAGTTGTTCCAAAACATCAGCAATAAATATGGATTTTATATCCTTTCAGTGTCCTGGATTGTGCTACATTTATATTTTAATCAACAGAGATAAATACCCATCTGGAGAGCACAATCAGTGTGAGAAAGTCACTGCAATGTCTGTTACAGCTTCAGTAAAGGACTTTTTGACAGCAACTAATATACTAATACAAATAATATAGTACTACACATGCTCTCTCCCTTACTATTGCTTTAGCTATATCTGCTTTGGAATGTTAAACAGGATGCCATTGCACTGCTGAGTTATTATCTATATTATCTGAACCTAGTCTAGGTGAGTGTGAAATGTCCATCCCTTAAACCTTAAGGCGTTTAAAACCAAAAAGGCATTTCTGAGGAATTGCACTTGGGAGACTGCAAGTACCCAGTGTAAATATGAGTGCAAGTGAGCTTGCTGGAATCACTCAGTGTGTGTATTGTATGTGGTGTTGGAGCAGTAGTTCCATGCAGTATTTACATGTGACATGTGGGTTTTCTTCCTGGAATCTGAACTGCAGACTCTAAGGGGGGAACTTGCAGCACTGAGGGCAGCAGCAAACATTGGGGAAGAAAGGAGGCACACCAAGCAACCACTGGCAGGGGCCAGTGTAGTGGGGGTGGAGAAGGGCCAGTGGAGGCTAATGAGGGAGGAAGGTTTGTTACAAACAGGAGGAGAAGTAGGGGACAGAAGGATAGGGGGGCTGGTCCACAGCTCGTTCAAACCAACAGATTTGCAATTTTGGCTGAAGATGTTGGGGAGAACAGCTATGAACTGGCGTGTATGGAGCAGGCTGACTCTCGAAGCACCCTGGGAGGCAGTGTCTCTAATACTGGTGGTGGGGGGAATGCAAAGATGGATAGGCAGGTTTTAGTTATAGGGGATTCAATTATTAGAAAGGTGGATAAGGTAATCTGTCATAAGGACCCTCAATGCAGGACAGTCTGCTGCTTACCTGGTGCTAGGGTTCGGCATGTGGTGGAACAAGTGGACAGATTATTGGGAGAGACTGGGGAAGACCTGGCAGTCTTGGTACACATAGGTACTAATGGAGGTGGTGGTAAAGTCCTGAAGAATGCTAGGTGTAAAGTTGAGGGCGAGGACTTCCAAGGTAATTTTCTTAGAGATATTACCTGTGCCACAAGCAACGTTAACAAGACAGCAGGAACTTAGGGAGATTAATGCATGGCTGAGAGATTGGTGTAGGGAGGAGGGTTTTTGGTTTTTGGAGAACTGGGCTCAATTTCTCAATCAGTTACAGGCTGCTATCAGGTCCCATAGAAAGTCAGTATTTAGTGGGCTGGTGTGGGCTGATTGGGCCTCTGTGTACCTGAAATGCCAGGGCTTATTTTAATTCTCAGTCCGGACCTGGTGGCTATACTTTGTTTTTGAGGGACAGGGGCAATATAAAAGGAGGATGGGGTATGTCTGCTTGTTAGGAATGATCTAAAAGCTAATATAACAGAGGAGGTGATGTTAGAAAATGAGGGGCAGAAGTCTTATGGGTGGAGCACCGATTGTAAAGAGTACAACAAATTAATTGTAGAAGTATGCTATAGAACCCCTAAGCTCCTGATGCAATTAGAAAAGGCTGCTAGTTTGGGGAAAGTAATGATAATGGCAATCTGGGCAGCTAAGTGGCAAATGAGATTCTATGTTGATAAATGTAAAGTCATGCACCTGGGATGTAAAAATATCCAAGCCACTTATACCCTTAATGTTCTAATACTGCTATTTCTTATATACATTATATTATGTCTGAACATTTAGCTTATATCTTAGCTTTCCTTTCATTTGTCAATAATATTTTATTGTTAACATATATATTAGAAATCCTGGTAGTACAAAAGAGATTCTGATTTTTAGAATGTTAGGAAGGCAAGATGTAACATGTTGATTGAAATGGAACATCCTCAGACATTATCAGGATTTGTCATGAGGTATGTGAAGCAGGTTCACTATGTACTGTGATTGATACACAAAATAAATTGCTAACTGGCTTGTTGTGGCTAAGAACAGAATGGGAGGTGTGTAATATGAATGCACAAACTTAAGGAAATCACATTTGGGGGTAATTTGAACCAGGACATTTGTCTTTAATTTAATTATTGTCTATAATATCAATATAAGATCATCTTCATTACACATCATTGCATGGTTTGCAAAAACTTTGCAGTAAAAGGCAGTTAGTCCAGTTTTGCCTAACAATTAGCTGTGAGTTGCCACAAGCCTCTTGGTCCCGTGTTTGCTTAGAATGTGTCCATGTCATATAAAATCTGTGTACAGAGCTGTAGTTGGAAAACAACATCAGGGCTAGAGTCTCTAGTGCAGAGGTAATATAAGGTCAGTTGGCAGCTACAGTGCCATTAGTAACTCTCTATGTGCTGGAGTAACAAGACCCTTGCCATTTACATTCAATTCTATTACCTGGAGCAAAGCTTGTCATACATACACAAATACCCATGCCCAGTACTGCCCATTGTCTTGATATGTATGTTGTGCCTTGCCGTTTTGTTTTTTGGGCTTTTGACTATGAAACAAAGGGAGGTTATGCATGTGTATAGCTACTCATTTGTTATTTGAGGATCAGACAATAGGGGCAGGTTTCTTAAGGGTCGAATTGAAAATTCGAATTCCAATTTTAATTTAAAGATTTTTTTTTTTATGGTTAAAACTCTCAAATTCAAATTGTGAATTATCCAAACTTGTTTCGAGTTTTAATTCGAATTCAAATTTTGAGATTTATCATACTCTGGCCACCTAAAACCTGCTGAGTTCATGTATAAGTCAATGGGAGGCATCCAGGGACCAATTTGGACATGTTAGTAGCCTTTCTGACATTTAAGTTTTATTCTGAAAAAAAACTCGAATCGAGTTTAGTCGAATTTGATTTGAATTTGATTTGAGTTTTCAAGTCGGTAAAAATTTTTTTCAGATATTCAATTTTTTTTTTATAAATAACCCCCCAGTCGAATTTCGAGTATATTCGAATTGAATAGAGTTTTAAAAAACTCACATGAATTCGAAATTCGACCTTTAATAAATGTGCCTCAGCCCATGTTCATCTCAAAAGAGACGGAGTTCATGGGAATGCAGTAAGGCTGGGTAACCCCTCAGAGAAATCTATGTTGGGATTGCTAGTCTTTTTATGTTCAGGTAAATTAACTAAAGTGCCAGGTTTGAGTGCAATCTAAAAGGGAAGACACAGAAAGAGGTAGAATGAACCCTTTTTATGCCTTGCACCATTTAGTGGAATATCAGTGCAGTGGTCTATTCGCATTTTTCCCTTCTGTCAAGAAAGATCCTGTTATTTCTGTCTTGGGTTCCTTTGTGGCCAATATGTGGTTATGACCCATGTATCAACATCCTTGACATAATGATCATGCCCATATTCAGTTTCCTGATATTTGTGGAATGAAAAAAACTTGAATATAGTGGGATTTTAGTGTAGCACAATACATTGGGCCAGATTCAATTCAGTGAGAAAAAGGTTTATCACATAAAATCTCATGGAAAAGATTCAATTTGAGATCCAATTCAATTCAGAAAAACGTATCTCACGGTTTATCACGTGAAAACTGTATTGAAGTCTAAAGCTGGCCATAGACGCAAAGATCTGATCGTACGAATCAACGTAGGATCAGACTTTCCCATCTCCCGACATAGCCATTCAGATCAAATTCTTACCATTCCGATCAAATAAAGTAGTAAAAGTACAGATCAGCTAATGTTCTACCTCTGACAGCAATCGTACGATAGTTATGTCTGACAAAGCTGGTGACAGTCTCCCACTGAAAATCGTACGATCGGCAATACACGCAGAGATATTATTGGCAGCTGACAGAAATTTTCTAACCTGTCCCATTCACCAAACGACCGATCTCTGCCAGACGAAAAATGTCAGGACTCTCCACACACAGTCCGAAAATCGTACGAATCCACGATTCATATGATCGAATCGTTGCGTCTATGGCCAGCTTAAGGGAAAAAACTAGAACTGAATTAGGTGAAAAAAATTTTCTCCTCAAATTGAATCTCGTCCATCAGTTTTCACGTGATAAACCGTGAGATAACTTTTTCTCACTGAATTGAATCTGGCCCTTTACTGCATAGGTTCTCAAATTGCAGGATGTACACAGAAGGCACCCTTAAGAAGAATTACTTATTACTTACATTAAATAAGTTCCTGATCATTTATTGCTGTATGCCAAATACACTTACCCTGGCAGGTAAGTAAAGCAATGACTATGAACAGCCTTTCAGAA
Organism: Xenopus laevis; assembly: GCF_017654675.1. Lineage (NCBI taxonomy): Eukaryota > Metazoa > Chordata > Amphibia > Anura > Pipidae > Xenopus > Xenopus laevis. The sequence continues at coordinate 149,586,971 of NC_054373.1, forward strand.
GGAACCATGCCAGCTTCCTATTTACCAACTATCAATGCGAAGTAAGTGCAATGCTATGTATTAAGTGATGGAATGAATAGAACGTTCCTGAAATCCTTTCAGCGGTCGCTAGCTTATTGTGTTAACTCTGCTGTATATCCCTGCTAACCTCACACTCCCCTGCTCAAAGCAGCAACATTGTGCGGCATTCTACATAAAGGATACACATTTTAGTTCAGCTTTTATGCAGCTTCCCTGCATTAGCATCTGTCCCTTAATAAACACAACACTCTGGGGCAAATTCCCTAACCAGCAAAAATTCGCCAGTGACGGCTTTGCAGCCATCGCAACACTTTGCCAGGCATAAATTCGCTAGGACAACGCTAATTCACTAAAATGCAAATTTGTGTCCAGGGGGCTGAACGTTGTCGAATTTTCGCTAGCGTTACTTTGGCAACCAAAGCGAAGATGCGCTAGCGTTGCCTAATTTGCATACGGCTGGAAATTATAAAGTTTCATGGACGTACTGTATATGTTGCAGCAAATACAATACACTTCACAATTCCAGGGAACCTTAATAAATAAAATAGAGTTGTTACAATGCCCTACACATGAGCTCACTGTATAGTTTATGTTCCATATATTAGAAAATGGAGGGGGGAACCCCGTTACCCGAAAAAAAATTTACGGACCTTTGCAGGCTAGCGTTTTTTAGGACTTTAAAAATTTTGCACTAAAAATTGAGGAAGTTCTATGCACTCCATTGCAAGTCTGGCGAAAGAGGTAACATTCAGTAAAATCCCGCATCTTAGTAAATTTGCAGAGTTATGTCTTTTCGCCAGAGCGAAAATTCGCCTGGCGATAGAGTGCGAATGATCGCTAGCATCTGTCTCTTTCGCTAGCAAAGTCACGCCTGCACCCATTAGAGAATCTGCCAAGCTCCTAAATGACGTCACGCTGGCAAATTTTCCCTAGCGTTAGTCACTTTGCCCTTTAGGGAATCTGCCCCTCTAAGTTAAGGAGTTCTGGCATGGTGTTAAAGCCACCAAGACATTGTAATACAGTATGTCGGATATTGTGTACATAGAGCATGTATTTTAGGTGACTGGTAATATACGCCTACAAATAATGGTGTGTCAGATGATGTGTATCCCATAAGCCAGACAGGGGCTGCAGAGATATTATGTAATTTTCGGCCATATATTGATCGGAGAAACCCAACGGAGGGCTACATACATTGACCAATAAGCTACCGACAGATGGGGGCATTAAGGGGCAGATTCACTAAAGGGCAAATTGTTGCCAGCGACCACTTTGCACACACCACCTCGTCAGGCGCAAATTTCCTACCACTACGCTAATTCACTAATATGTGAAGTTGCGCCTTGGGCGCCGAACGCTGGCGACTTTTTCGCAAAGCAAAGATGCGCTAGTGTTCTTTTGTGGCTAGCAAAAATTTGCTAGTGATCTTGTGCTTAGGTCAATTTGCATACAGCAGGTAATTGAAAGTTGCATGGAGTGTTTATTATAAATGTTGGTGCAAATGCTTTACGTAACCACTTTTTATTACAAATGTCCAGGGAACCTTAATAAAGACAAGAGAATTTATATAATGCCCTACACATGAGCCCACTGTAAAATGAATGTTCCATATGTTAGGAAATGTCTGCAGAAAACTGGTTACCCAAAAAAAGTTTAGCAGGCAATCCCGCTTAAAAAAAAGGAAAACCCGCCAGCGTTTTTTTTTTAACTTTAATGCATTTTCGGCACACTGGATATGATGTAAAGATTGAGGAAGATCTAGCTTATTTTAAGCACTTTGCCTGGTCTGAGGTGGGGAAGTGAAATCTGGCAAACGACGTAACGTTCAGTAAAATCTGCACTTTACTGAATTTGTGGAGTAACGACCATTCGCCAGAGCGAAAACTCGCCTGCAATAGAGTGCGAACAAACGCTAGCAAATTGACGCCTGCGCCTGTTAGTGAATTGGCAATGTCCCTGCGGAAGTGATTTCTGGCGAAAAGTCGCTAGCATTAGCCACTTCACCTTTTAGTAAATCTGCCCCAAGTCTGAAACACACTGTATATGTGTGCATTGTGAGAAGGGGAATCCGCCTATTACTGTGCACACAGGTCATATTTCGGCTGTGTTTTCTGGCTAAAAACGACCTGTTACCGCACCCACATAGAAGGTACGCCCAATGCAGTGTTTTTTTTCCCCATAGTCCCAGTTTATTTGCAGCCGCAAAGGCAGGGCCGTTTCAGGCTCTTATGCCACCAGAGGCAGCGTCCGAAATGGGCGCATCGATAGCTCAGAGAGCGAAATTGCTCTCTCTTCGATAGAAAAGCCGAATTTCCGGTTTAATAACCGGAAATTTGCCTCTTAAAGTTACCAGGTGCAGCTTTTTGTCGCCCCTGGTAACTTCTGGGGAGCTGCAGCCTGAGGCAAGATGCTGACATTGCCTTATGGCAGAAACGCCCCTGCGTGAGGGTATGATGAGACTGATGCAATTTTTCAGAATTGTGGCATATCTGGCATACAGGTGTCAAAATTATATCTGATTCTTCATGTGCAAGTACGATGTGCCTATTGACATTAGCCTCTATGGGGACCCCTGCTTCAAAGTAGCAGTAGCTAGAGGGTTCCCCAGCCTCAATAGGTGCACTTGTGTGACATACGCAAAAAACACAACTAGGCAAAAGGAGTGGTTTTGGGTGTTGTTTTAAAGGAGAAGGAAAGGTTAAAACCAAGTAAGCCTTATCAGAAAGGTCCATCTAAATATACCAGTTAACCCCCAAAGTAGTGCTGCTCTGAGTCCCCTGTCAAAAGAAACACAGCATTTCTTTCCTTCTATTGTGTACACATGGGCTTCTGTGTCAGACTTCCTGCCTTCAGCTTAAACCTCATTGCCCTGGGCAAGAGCATGCTCAGTTTGCTCCTCTTCCCCCCTCCTCCCTTCACTACTGTAATCTGAGCCCAGAGCAGGGAGAGACTCAGGCAGGAAGTGATGTCACCCCACATCAATACTGCAGCTTCTATCCTAAACAAACAGAGAGTTTCTAGAGCTTTTTACTCAGGTATGGTAAAATATTCTACAGAATAAATATAGCATTCTAGCTTGCACTATTGCAGCTAATCTATTGGCAATAAAATGCCTCCGTAGCTTTCCTTCTCCTTTAATGAATGGTGTTGAGTTCCTCAATGTGGCCATTTTTGAGTGGCTGCAACTGCAGTTGTAAATAAGCCCTATAGTGTGTCATAGACCATAGACACAGAGATGATAATAGTGGCCTGGTTTTCTTGGGAGCCCCTAGGCTACATCCACACAGGCCCCCTTCTAGGTTACTGCTGGGTCCAGATGCAGGTACTCGAACTCTCTACGAAACGTCAGGTTCAGTTTCCCCCAGTGATGCCTTCTTCACCCAGCTGGTGCACTTAGTAGCACAAATATAAAATAAATAATAAAAGAAAATAGAAATAATAATTGAAAAAAAAGCTAGCTGGGACCCTGATCACACTGGCCCCTAGGCTAGAATAGCATGTGCATTAATCTGTCCCTGCTGATTGGGGATCACTGGTGTAGAGTTACCTTTTGTACAGTGTTACTCTGGTATTCCAGCAATCTACTAGTAGCTCGAAAACACAATACGAGAGAAAAGCTTATGTAACATTAATGCTAACATTAATATATATATATATATATATATATATATATATAGTTAACTCAAATACATAAAAACCATGTTAGGCAACTGTATAAACAGAAATATGCATTAGTGTAGAAGGTCATTAAATATATATATTCACAACATGTATAATTTTAGTTTAACTAAAATCATTACAAGCTAAGCTTTCCAAAGTACAGGGATGGAGACTATTTTACATGCACTGACATAAAAGCCTTCAAGCAACTTATTGGCTTTCAATGTTTTTTTTTTTACAATTGAGTTTTGTTTTATTATTCTTTTTCCAGACCAAGATACAACAAGGCAATTATTAACCTCATATAATAAGTAATAGGGCCAGGAATACATACAGTAAACAGATCTAAAAAATACAATAGTTCACATCTGTTATCTAGAGGATCATCAGCATTATCATTAAAGAGCCACCAGGTTATATAACCACGCATGCTCTTTGATGTCTGTGATTGCTCTAACTATTGGTTATTTACAAGGCACATCTCATATAATTCCAAAAAGGTAAACCTGGGGTAAAAGTGTTCATGATAGGCTTTAGTGTCTGGGTCTAAGGCAGTATATTCCCTTTTCTACATGACTTCAATGAATAGGGCTTTTGCTGAACATAGTTTTTGCCTACTGTGTTGATCACAAAAACATCTCTTATTTCATGAGGTTAACACGGCATACAGGGAGAGTGAAGCTGTTCCCTGTGTGGTCCTTGCAAGGTATATAATTAAATCACTAGTATAAAACTGCCTCCCTTCACCCATTAATGCTTTGTTTTAGGGATGCACCAAATCCAGGATTCGGTTTGAGAATCAGCCTTTATCAGCTCATCAATCGGATTTGTGCCGTATCCTTCTGCCCGGCCGAACCAAATCTGAATCCTAATTTGCATATGCAGCTCACACCCTATTTATTGAACTCATGTTGAATAGGGGGTATACTGCCATAGGGATTTCATCCTCTACTTCACATGTATGTTGGCTGGGTTATTACAAAGCTGTTAAGTCATACAGATTTCTTTGAAGATCTTTGTCCTGCTGGAAGCCATAAAAATCTCTTGAAGTTCAGTGATCCCCGACTCATGAACAACAGATTGCTCACCAACCCCTTGGATGTTTCTCTCAGTGGCCTCAATACAGGTCCTTAGTTTTGAATTTCAATTGGCACATTTTAATTGCATGAAAACTAGGTGTACTGCCAAGTAGAGCCTCCTGTGTGATGTCAGTCCACATAGGGACTACCAAATAGCAAATCACAGCCCTTATTTGGCATCTCATGCTTGTGTTGCTCCCCAACTCTTTTTACATTGAATGTGGCTCATGGTTAAAAAAGGTTGGGGACCCCTGCTTGATTTTCCTTTGCCTTTATTTACTTTTGAGCACTTTTCCTGAAGTAAATACAGGCTAAAGCCACCTACCTTGTTGGTTGATCCATATACTCTATAGAGCACACAAGCAAACTTTAGCTACGAGTGGAAGCCACAGACACATTAGGCATATATACATACTTTCTATCTGAATGGACTTATAGAATGTACACAAAGAGTACAAAATGTACACAATAACCCATCAAATGTAGTACGTTTTCAGAAAAATTGTATGCTTGTGGGCCCTATGTCAAGCAATTTTTCATGTTGAATTAAAGTTTAAAAAGGGCCATCACATGTATGGAGTCGTTAACTGCACATGCCCATATAATCAAGCTGTGATCCAACCAATTATTTGGTGCTGTGGACATATTTACAAATGATCAACTAATCATTTGGACCATCATGATGATATCCCAAATGGCTGCCCATATGTGGTGTACACCATGTATGGACCTTATAGAATTTGTATTCTAATTTTCTAAGTACAGGTATGGGACCTGTTATCCAGAATGGGACCTGGGGTTTTCCAGATAAGGAATCTTTCTGTAATTTGGATCTCCATACCTTAAGTCTACTAAAAAAATTAATACAAACAATAAACCAAATAGGACTTTTTGCTTGCAATAAGGATTAATTTTATTTTATTTGAGATCAAGTACAAGGTACTGTTTTATTACAGAGAAAAAGGAAATAATATTTAAAATGTGAATTATTTGATTAAAATTGAGTCTACGGGAGACAGCCTTCCTCTAATTTGCCCAATTTGTTGCACAGGGCACCGCTAATACAAAGGCAGTTGTACATTAACACCAGCAAGGGGCTGCACAGCCAACATATAGTAAATATCACAGGCGCCATCCCTTTTAGAGTAAATTCTATACTAAATAAATTCACACATATCAAGGAAATTCATTAATAATATTTCAGACACATGTCTGAGAAAAAAAAATAACTGCTGGGTTGAAATATTACTTTTTACAGTGAGAAGAGTAATTCACCACTTGTACGCTTTCAGCAGAAAAAGAAAAAAACTTTTAGAAAAACAAGAAGTCAGCCTGTCCATCATACGCCAGGGTCTGTTTTCATTTTTCCAAGAAATCCTGAGACACCCAGTGTAAGCGGGGAGAGTCGACACCATAAAGTCTGCGCACGAACAAAAAAGAAGAGATGCTGAAATGACATAGGCTCATGGGTTTCTGTTTTTCACTAAATCCCATTTTTTTACCTTCTCAATATCAACATAACGGATACCTAGGAGAAGAACATTTAATTTGTTATTCTTCCTTCCCCCTGCTAATTGCTGAGATTTGTTCTGGTTTTAGAGCAGGGATAAAAGCGCTTGCCTCCTTGGACAGCAATATGATTGATAATAATGTATATGAGAACTGGTGGCTTTTATTAGCGTTTTTTCTCATCTTAAGTAACAGAAAAGAAGCCTAATGCCATATCTAGCCCTTTAGACTAAATGATATTCCATCTCCCAGCATCCTTAGCCTGTCACAGCAGGAGGGCCGCCAGTTGGACACCCTGCCTTAGAGGCAAAACAAGTACTTGTATATTTGCATGTTTGTTTTATTTCCACAAATCTCTCTATAACTCTCAAGCCTGTCTACTTTATGAGGTTGTTTACATTGATCCAGAGCACTGGAAGTTTCCCTTTCCAGGGGCCCCTGCTATAATCTGAGGTTGTTTCCTATTGCTGCCACATTGGCTATGCATTCCTGAGCTCTGAGCAACAGCCTCCCCCTCACCCCACCCCTCCATGCTTCGAAGAGGTGATGAAGTCTGAAGGCAGACTTACTAAATTTGAGGGACTTTTTCACACAATCTGGTACCAACTAACAGCGAAAGGCATACGAAAGCAATTTATATGGTATCAGACCTAAAACGTTTTATACACTTGATTTTTTTTTCATCCCACAAAATCATCATATCATAGAATAAAAAACTATCATTAACGCCTGTGCAACAGACTGATATAAAGATTTACCTTTGGACTTGTGGTTGTCCAATTTAAAGGGCCCAAGGCTCCTATACACTAAGGATTAAGCTACTTTATGGACTTTGTTCTGGCAAATAATATATGGGGTTGATCTTTCTGCAACTATGCAGTGTCGTTGGTTATGAAATATTTTTGGGTTGCCACACCCCCCAGCAAAGTGCAGTCCCCGTTGGACTACATATGCTTAGAGTATAATAGCGCTATAGGAGGATGTGGAGGGATGATTAGGAAGGCCTAATTGCCACACACAAGCCAATACATATGGTCTCAGCTGATGGACTGAACAAAGAGATGTAAAAAGAACCATGAAGGTTGTTTATTCTGGTTTATGCCCCCTGCATGTCCTTTTTGGGAGGAATCCTCAAGCTGAATTTTATGTCCAAGTATAATCTAAAGTGATTGCAGATCAATCCCGAAAGGCTTCATCCTTCAGCGATGTTCAGGCAATTCCATTGTGATGAACCAAATGCCATATTGCTGTGCACATGGCCAGTTTTTTCAGGTCCAAAACAAATTAAATTTCAGGCTTGATAATATTCCCATTAGACAAATATAAGGAACAATATAGACTAGTGGCTCATTAAAGTTTGAACAAGAAGTGGTGGTGTAGCCAGAGGCTTGCAGTGAACATATAAAGAGTGGGGTACAGTGTGGCAGAATTTAAACCAATTGTGACTGATATATGCAGGCATCAAAATTTGTGTCTGCAACTATCAGTCAGACAGTCATTCATATTGGGCAAAGATCTATACAATTGATTTTCCTAGGAAGTTAGCTGTGATATGTAGCTCCTACTGCATTCCCCACCTAAATGGTGGAATGATTACAACTGAAACCCGGTCTTTTACTAGATTGGTGTCAGCAGCTGTGATTCTGCATTCTTTGATCGAAAGATCAGACGGGAATCAGAATAAGCTTTTCTGCTACAGAACCTTAGAGAATGAAAACTATAATTGTCTGCAGAGTGAGAGATACAGTATCTATTAAGTGTTCTTGGCACTACAGGGATTAGTGTATCACAGTATTCAGAAAAGTCTTACCTTCATGTTCATTGTAGCAGAACTCTAATAACTGAGCCCAGCTGCTACTGCAATTCTTCCCTGAATTGCTTGTTAGCCAACAATGCTGAAACTTGCAGCCTTCTAGGCTATTACATATACCGATATAATGCTGGGGTTCTACTACTCTTTCCTATTACCCTTTTCCAGAACATATATTAAGAGTAAACCAATATGATAAATAGACTGTAAAAAAAAGTCTAAGGGATCAATGAGATCCATGAGATCAAGAGTAAGATTAAGAGTTTAGGCTCCTATATAAACTAACATTTTAGCAAAATGTATTTTTTGTTCCAGAAACAGAAATTACAGAATTATAATCAAAAGTGACACTAGCACCAAAATTAGAAGAGTCTAAAACATAGTACCTAATTTAGCAATTAAAAAAATTTGATTCACTTTAGTTGTTAAACCGTTATAGCCATTTTTCCGGATGCATATTTCCTGGTTTATATACAAGTATGGGACCTTTTTTCCAGAATGCTCAGGACCTGGGGCTTTCCAGATAATGGATCTTTCCGTAACTTGGGTCTTCATACCTTACGTCTACTAGAAAATCATGTAAACATTAAATAAACCCAATAGGCTGGTTTTGCTTCCAATAAGGATTAATTATATCTTAGTTTGGATCAAGTACAGGGTACTGTTTTTTTATTATTACAGAGAAAAAGATAAATCATTAAAAAAAAAAAATAGAATTAATTTGGATTAAATGGAGTCCATGGGAGATGGCCTTTCCATAATTCTGAGCATTCTGGACAACAGGTTTCTGGATAACAGATCCCATACCTGTATATGCTTATAGGTCTTTTAGAACCAGCTGCTTAGGCTAATGGGACACCGAGTGGTGGCCAATAGAGATATAAGGAAAATGCACTGGCTAAAGTAACAAATAAAAAAACAAACAAATACAAAAAGTACTGTAGAAGTGATACCTATATTGGCTAACAATAAAAATACATATCAAGCTTTCGGAGCACCAAGGCCACTGATCTATATATATATATATATATGCTGTGCCTTTCGAGCTTTCATTTATATTTTGCCTGACGAAGGGGCCTTGGTGCTCTGAAAGCTTGCAATGTATTTTTATGGTTAGCCAATACAGGTATCACTTCTACAATACTTTTTGTATTTGTTTATTTTTTATTTGTTATTCTTGCTACTGGCTAACACGGTACCACAGTTATTGTTTTTGGCTAAAGTAGAAATGGTCTGGTAGGGAACTACTCAAACATGCTCCAGTGCATTTGCCATATTTCACTACAGCAAATGTGACATATGGATAGGGACGTTTAGATCTCAGCAGCAGTCAAACCCCCCATGTGCTTTATTCTTCAGAGCAAAAATGCAAATCTTATGAGCGTATTTATCTCAAACACCTGCAGTCCCTTCCTAAAGAAAATAAACTTGTAGTAAACATTATACGGCACAGTATCAAAGGCTCAGGCATTTGCTTTTGAGCTGAGGCTTCACCCATAATTATTTTAAACTGCATTGTTTTATGTTATCTATGTGCATTAAGTGTGTGCCCTCCAGTCTCAGGAAGGCAGCAGAGGAGGAGAAGGGCCTGTCTGGAGCGGGCCTGTAGGAAGATTAGAATGTAAGGAATGTGGCTTTCCTTCAAGCCTGCATCCGGCTCAGTTCTCAGACCTACAGATGGATTGCAAAGGTCACCAAGGGTTGCAGCATTTAGTACATTTACATACTGCTGTGTATTGGTTTATTTCAGTTGCTGGAAGGGAAAACACCTACATAAAAGGTCAAGGCTGATATTCGTTCTTTAAATAGTGGACAATGCATTGCTATTAATAGGTTTTTATAATTAGGCTGATGTTGATTTTCATTAATCGTAAAGCAATAATTATATCTATGATAAAATATGGATTTAATATCATCTAATAGGGGTTGCCTTGTATTCCAAAAACATGAACACCAAACTTACTGTCAAGTAAAACACATATCCTAAATTACCCCCTTGAAGTCTCTCCCGTGGCTATGAATAGACTGGCTTGATTTTTACTGCCAAGCTGTTTTAGGGGTCCAAAAAAGGGTACCTGCACATAAGGGGGTCTCAGAAAGCAGAAATGAATGGTAATGTAATAGAAGGCACAAAGTTTGTATTGGGTTCTACTAACCCAGAGTAAACAATTAAATGCTTCCTTTAAAAGGGGTAGTTCACCTTTAATTTAATTTTTATTATATTATAGAATGACTTCTTCTTCGCAACTTTTTAACTGATCTTTAGTTTTTATAGTTTCTAAACTATCTGCTTTCTTCATCTTTCTAACTCTCAAATGGGGGTCACTGGTCCCAGCAGCTGAAAAACTATTGCTCTGTGAGGCCCCAATTGTAATTTTACTGCTTCTTTTTATTACTTATCTTTCTAATTAGTCTCCCCACTATTTATATTCCAGCCACTGCTTGGTTGCTTGGTTGGACCCTAGCAACCAGATATCTGCTGAAATTCCACACTGGAGAGCTGCTGAACAATAAGCTAAAGAATTTAAAAACTACAAAAAAATAAAAAAAAAGGTTAAAGGCTGAATCATGAACTGAATCTGAACCCTAATTTGCATATGCAAATTAGGGGTGGGAAGGGGAAAGCATTTTTTATTTCCTTGTTTTCTGACAAAAAGTCACACAATTTCCCTTCCAGCCCCTAAATAGCATATGCAAATTAGGATTCGGATTCAGTTTGGCCGGGCAGAAGGATTCGGCCGAATCCTGCTGAAAAACCTTGCAGAATCCCGAACCGAATCCTGGATTCGGTGCATCCCTATTTATTTTTGACCATGATTGGATCATGGGCAAAAAAATTGAAGGGCCATAAATAAGAAAGTCCTGTTTCATATAAAGCCTGGTTTGCATCATTCTTAAAAACAGCACATGACACCTGTTCAAGAATTAGTACCTGTTTTTAGAAGCCTTAAATACAATTCAGAGAGACTATGGCCCATGCCACCCATCATGCCTGTCTCCAGTTTCCCGTTGTGCCTGGGGAGAAGAGCCCTTACAGAAAACAGGTCAAGTGTTTATAGATTGTCAGCCTGGAGATCATTAAAACAAAGCACTGGAGCCCAAGGCTTTGATCTGCCTCAAGAGCAGGATGTAGCTAGTGTGAATGTAAGAATTATATGGTCTGGTTACCAGTAAATTAGGGTATCTCATTCTTCTGCATGACCTGCTGCTCAACTCCTCCATCAGCTGACCAACCTTTCAATGTGCTCATTAATTGCCTTCAAGGCAACCACACATTTCCTTTCAGTACAGAACCACTGAACTGAATTAGTGTATTAATTACTGTCACAGCATGCCAACATCTTAGTTACTGACAAATTTATTATTTTATTCATAGATAGCAAACAGTTAAGTTGCTTGAATAAACTGCACTCACAAGCATTAACAGGTATAGGTGCTACATAGCATAACCAACAATATCATGAAGAGTTTAAATCGTAACTGAAGTGAGCTAGATTACCAAAGCTAAAGCTTTTTAAAGAGGAGGGTCACCTTGAAGTTAACATTTAGTATGTTATAGAAGTTAATTCTAAGCAACTTTTTAAGTGGTCATCATTATTCATTTTTTATAGTTTTTTTTTGATTATTTTAATTGTACTCTCTAACCCTTGTCTGTTATCCACCATTTATTCTCTGTTTGTTATAACCAAGGTAAAGCACTGTGTATCTTGTCAGCGATATATAAATAAATGATGATGATGTTGATGATTTGCATTTTTTTCTGACTCCCATGGCATAAAATTACACACACCTTGATAAATTCGTCATTTATTTTACACAGCTTTTTTTACACAGTTTTTTTGGCGAATTTCGTTTCACACAGCAGAATTAGGGCTCTTACACACGGCCATTTTTTCTGCGCTCCCCTGCGTTGCGCTTTTTTCCGTTCAGCCGCAGGGGAGCACAGTAGTAGACACACTCAATTATTGTGAAGGGGGCTGTACTCGCATGTAAGCGCCAAATACAGGTGGGACGCAGCATGTTGCATTTCACCTGTGTTCGTCGCATACATGCGTCTGTGTGAGTACAGCCCCCTTCACAATAATTGAGTGCGTCTACTACTGTGCTCCTCTGCGGCTGAACGGAATAAAGTCCAACGCAGGGGATCGCAGAAAAAAACGGCCATGTGTAAAGCCCTAAATATGCCCCTAATTGAGGGTATGACATTTACAACCCTTTTGTAGGTGTAGTTAGTTGACTTTTGGCCCCTGATTCACCTGGCTCCGGTGGATCACCCCCTCCTGCACCAATGGAATTTTTGATGCCTAATAAAATTTACTTAAATTTACAAAACAAGACGTTGGAAGATGTGACAGATAAATCCTGCTCATCTATCTTTTTTTTTCTACTTTTTGATGTTATAGGATGAAGTTAAGAGCAGAAATCTCAACTTATCAACTTTTGACATCATGCCTATAACATGAACACAGGTATGGGATCCAATACCCGGAACCCCATTATCCATAAAGCTCAGAATCACAGAATCCCATAAACTCCATTTTACCCAAATAATCCAAATTTTTACTCTGTAATAATAAAACAGTACCTTGTACTTGATCCCAACTAAAATATAATTAATCCTTATTGGAGGCAAAACCAGTCTATTGGGTTTATTTAATGTTTAAATTATTTTCTAGTAGACGTAAGGTATGAATATCCAAATTACAGAAAAATCCTTTATTTGAAAAACCCCAGGTCCTGAGCATTCTGCATAACAGGTCCTATACCTGTACTAAAATGTTTAACTCTCAAATGTTTTTGTTGAATTTCATTTAGCACAGGCACATACCTATGTTAGATATAGCTCCTGGCTATATGGTATCTCTCTTTGCAGGCTATGGTTACATTTAGCTGGTTGTTCCTGTTGCTTGGTTTATTCCAATTTCAGGTACCCTCAGCCAAACTGGCCAAGCACCCTCAGAGAATTCACATTTTTGGAGAGGGGCATCCAGCATGTTTGCATGATGTCATATTGTCTCTCTCAAACTTTTGTGAATTCACACAAATGTACCATTTGTGAATCACACACATTCTTCAATAACTTATTACAGTTTGAAGTTGGCATAAGATTTTGTTCTTAAACTCATCTTTCTCCTTTGTTTAGAGTTTTGTTAATTTACGTAATTAATAACTAATAACTTAAATTGTTAGCAGTGTTTTTGTGAATTCCCCTCTTGTCTTAAACAGGAGACAAATAGTACTACAGAAAGACAAAAACACCTATCTACCATTCTTCTGGCATACATCTACAGTTACGGGTGTTTTGCCCACCAAGTTAAGCACTTCCCTGCTGATTGGGCTGCTTTTGAAACGCTGTTCATACACAGAGAGATCTGCTGGTTTGGCCATGTTGCCAAACGAGTGGATCTATCCTCGATATGCCCACATTGGCTGATCCAATCGTGGGCCCTAGGGCCCAATGATCAAATCATAATGCTGCCAATACGGGCTGTTGGATCACGGGACCGCATCTACGAACAGATGCAGGCATGATCCAATGGGATTTTTAACCCTGCCCGATCGACTGTCGGCCAGATATCAATCGGGAAGCCCATTTGGAAGGCCCCATGCACGGGCCGATAAGCTGCAAACTCACTCTGTTGGCAGCTTTTATCGACCCGTGTATTGCCACCTTAAGTTATTGTTACTTGTAGTTCCTAAACCTGCCAACCAGACTGTCCCTGTGCTGCATAAATATGGCAACCTCCTCATAGAGAAACATTGGCCAATACTTATGACAAAATTATAAATAGCAGGCAAAGACATTGTTATGATAAATGTAAAAAAAAAGTTTAATTTCTAGTGGCAGTATCTCTTTAATGTCAGGGCAGTCTAAACAACAGAATTAGAGCAAAAAACGGAGCATTCGGGGTGATATGTTAAAATCTTCAAATTTTAATCATCCAGTTTAAAAGAAATAGCAGCGTGTCAAGTTCACATCAGATCATCCGCTTTACGCGTTTCATGGCATCTCGCCACTTCATCAGAAGCGTACCTAAACAACACTATTGCTGATATAAAACATTCAGAGAAAACATTGTTCCTATGCAGTGTCTTGATAACGATCGATATGGCCACTGTGCCTTATAATTTAATTACTGCAGTTTGGGTATAGCAATTAACTAATTAGTTACATCAAACAACAGATTTTGATGCAGGGGAACCAATTAGTTGCTTTGACTTTTAAATGCAATGTGGAAATAACACTGCTTACAAAGTTCAACTCTAAATGAAAAGTGAAGACAATAGACAAGAAATGGGCCACTCCTGCCAAGAGGCAAGATGAGAACCTATGACTAAGTGCCCCCAAGGCATGAAACGCGTAAGGCATTTGCTGTGATGTTTTTGTCTTAATAAACTAACTTTTTTACTACATCTATTTCTGGAGTATGATCCAGTTTGTGCCAGCCCATCGCTATTTTTTCTACTTGCTACATTGCCTTCCTGAGCTGAAAGTTTGGGGCCTATGCACCTGGATCCCCCTTTGTTTGGGTAAGTTAACCCCAAAATTAATACCCAATGCATAGGCACTGAACATTTTTCTATTTATGTATCTAAGATAAAAACATTGCCTCAGGCAGCAGCGAGTGGGTGGTTACAAGGGGAGCAAAAAGACGCCTCTTCTAACTTTAAGAGCCAAATTTCTGGGTTTTACCCCGGAAATTTGCCCTCTATAGTGCAAAGAGCACAATTGCGCTCAATACACTTGCGATGCTGCCCCCTTTTGACCCGCTTCAATGCAGATTTTTAAGCACGGAGCAGTAGGGGGTGAGCGGCATCTGGGCCCAGGCACCTCAGGCGGCAGCAGCCCCAGAATCGTTTCTGGACAAGAAATAGAGAATATGTTGCTTATTCTGATGAAAATTAGTGCAGGCAAATCTGCAAGATATTTACAAGTTTCATTTGAGAAATCAAGTCAGCTGGCAGTAAATCATAAGTAGGCTTTATTAACTAATGATCAGGTTTCTTACACTGCCGCTCCTTTAAAGAACTAAAAACTCTAAAAATGAATATGGTTAAAAATGCCATATTTTATATACTGAACTCATTGCACCAGCGTAAAGTTTCAGCTTGTCAATAGCAGCAATGATCCAGGACTTCAAACTTGTCACAGGGGGTCACCATCTTGGAAAGTGTCTGTGACACTCACATGCAGGGTCGGACTGGGGGGCCCGGGGCCCACCGGGACTCCAGTCCAGGGCCCCCCTACAGACCCCCGTCCCCCTGCTGCAACGCGTCGTCCTCACACGATGGCCCCCTCTGTGTGCGCACCGCGCTCCGTCTGCACGCATGCGCGCACGGCGCTGCGTCTGCACGCATGCGCACACTGCGCATCCACGAAGATACTTTTTTTTTTTTTTCAAAAAACAAGCATCGGGGGAGGGGGCCTGGCCCGGCGGGGGCCCACGAGGGTCGGGGCCCACCGGGTTTTTTCCCGGTGTCCCGCCGGGCCAGTCCGACACTGCTCACATGCTCAGTGGGCTCTGAGCAGCTGTTGAGAAGCTAAGCTTAGGGGTTGTTACAAATCATCAAACAAAAACGTAGGTTTGTCTGTAATATAAGATGATGCTACAGGACTGATTATTAAATTCTGATGCTAATTGCACAAGTTTTGGTGCTGCCATGTAGTAATTATCTGAATTAATTACAGATAATTATCTGTATTAATCAGCCTTATATTGTGACAGTTATATTCTATGTGTACTGTATATTGTCACAGTAAGCTTAGCTAAGTGACAGCAGCAGAGAGCATGGGCAATGAATACGTAGAAAAAAGATGAGGAGCTACCAGGGCAATTTCCTTGGACATGTACAGAAGCCCAAACCTAAAGCACAACATTTCTAGCCTACTTCTTAGTTAAGCTTTAGTTCTCCATTAATCCTCAACAATGCTATGTTAGTTGATTGCATGCTAGGAGTGCAGAACTAGACTAGAGCTCTTATTTAAAATGTCAGTTTGACTAATAGCTTGGTTTCATGATATTAAACAGGTGCAAGAAGGCGACTGGAATTAGGTGGCACAAGACTTGGGTGGGGGTGCAGCGAGGATCATTGAGAGGCATACAGGAAGTAAAGGGGGATATGTATAACGTAAACATAAATCAAGAAAGGACTAGCAGAAACAGCATTATATTTTCTTACTAATTTAGTTATCTTTCAGGTTCTCTACAGCATCTTTTATACATATACCTTTAAAAATAAAAAAAATGAATTTGGTTTTTGGTCTGTGATTCCTTCAGCTGGTACTTTTTACTTCAACCACATAGGATATCTTACAAAATGTTTGAACAGTCTGCCTTGTCTTTATCTTAAATCCTTTTGAGGTAGAATATATTCCTATAATCTACAGTTTGGTCATTTTCCTATGGGACCAATCAGTACACACTGTATATAAGCTATTATTATTATTATTATTATTAATAACATGTATTTATATAGCGCAAACATATTGCGTAGCACTGTTAAGTAAATGTGATTATACAACTAAATCACATGAATTATATACATAGAACAAATGGAGTTACATACATCACAATCAATACTGGTACAAAAGGTGAGGAAGGTCCTATGCAAAAGAGCATACACTCTAAAGGGAATGGAGTAATACACAAGGTGTGGGAGTGGGCAAGATTGAATTAAGTGGGTGAGAAATGTGGTACTGTATGTGCTGTTGCATTTGGTAGTTAAGCAGAGTGAGGGTAGAAGTGTTGGACTGGGACACCAGGGGCCCACCCAAAAACCTTAGACCAGGTGCCCACTCTAAGTACTATTTTTTTTGCTCTCCTCACTCAACCTCTATTCTCCTAGTCTCTTATCTTTACATACTAATCCATCTCTTTAGCCTCTTTGTTCTCATACAAATATGGAATGGCCATGAAATAGGCCAAATGTCTAGAAGCAGGAGGGCCCACTGACACCTGGGCCTCCGGGAGCTTTCCTGGTATGCCAGTGGGCCAGTCCGACACTGGAGGGTAGGCTTCTCGAAAGAAGTGTGTTTTAAGAGATTTCTTGAAAGCAGAAAGGTTGGGAGAAAGTCGAACAGACCGTGGGAGAGAGTTCCAGATGAGGGGTACAGCCCTTGCAAAGTCTTGAATGCGAGCATGTGAGGAGGTAATGAGAGAAGAGTTGAGTAGCAGATCAGTAGAGGAGCGTAGTAAGCGGTTGGGTGAGTATATAGAGATGGGTTCAGAGATGTAGGGTGGGGCAGAGTTATGAAGTGCTTTGAGAGAGAAAACACTTGCCCCAAAAAAGGAACTACAAGAAGAAAGTTTAATCAGCAAGGGGGCAAAAGCAAAACAGCCTTAAAAGTATCATTTTGTAGCAGATAGAGCAAAGCCAAAACACTGCATATACATATAGCAAAGGAAGTAAGCATAATGTACCCCCTACTTAAATTTATATATATATATTAGTAGTCACCTTGGAGTTGTGACCTGTATGTGTACCATTTTATATGGTCACATAACTCCTCAGTGACTAATAATATCTTTATAAATTACAGTAGGGGGTACATTATCCACTAAATATATGCTGTAACTATGTACACAACTTTGGAACTTGTTTTTCATTTTCAAATATTTTTTCAGTTTTAAAGGACTTTCTCCACAAGTAGATGCTTCCCTTTCTTAGGGAACACTACTGTGTCATTTAAGCATGTGTAACGCTATTGGTAAGACTTATGGCCTGATTTATTGACTATCGTTAACCTTTTACAAGCAGTACCGATGCATAACGCTCGTAAAAGAGTCGAAAACAGCTTTAAATTGAACAAATCGTTCCTGCACAAAAAATTATTTTCCGATTCGTTAATCACGCCGTTCAATTTACATGGAGAATTTAATGATTTAGATGCTACCGACACAGTGAAAATGACTGTGTTCTATAAGGAAGATGAATTGGCACTTCTGTCAGCTTTGGGTACGTTTGTTGACACTTTCCTAAATGTCAGGATTGCTGTCGATTCCCCAATTAAGTCTATAATAAAATCTATAATAAATCTGCCCCTTAATCCCCATATTCACTTTTATGCTGCTCTTCACTAATATATTTGTTTGTACAGGACTCATCCAATTCAATGATGAGTATCACAGTACTGGCAAATATGAGGTCCTTGTGTGTCCCTTCACACTACTCAATAAGGGTCATTATATAGATGAAATGTGGGCCAACACAACACAGGTCTGGGGATCCACTATCTATAAAAGTAATAAGATTATCCATGCTCTACACTAGGAAACAGAGACTAGGGAAACTCGCCCATCACACCACACCCCTGCCATATCTCCTCTACCCACGACTATCTTTTAAACACATAGAAGTCACAGTTATTGTGTCCCAGTTGGACTGCGATACTTTTAAATGGCCAAAAATTTACATTTAGTGTATCATTAATATGTATACGAATACAGACATACTGTATGCAGTGGACTTTTCTAATTGGACCAGTGTTGTTAGTGGAGTACCGCAGGGCTCTGTACTAGGTCCCTTGCTTTTCAACTTGTTTATTAATGACCTGGAGGTGGCCACTGAAAGTACTGTTTCTATTTTTTCAGATGATACTAAATTGTGCAGAACTATAGGTTCCATGCAGGATGCTGCCACTTTGCAGAGTGATTTGTCTAAACTGGAAAACTGGGCAGCAAACTGGAAAATGAGGTTCAATGTTGATAAATGCAAGGTTATGCACTTTGGCAAAAATAATATAAATGCAAGTTATAAACTAAATGGCAATGTGTTGGGAGTTTCCTTAAATGAGAAGGATCTAGGGGTTTTTGTAGATAACAAGTTGTCTAATTCTGGGCAGTGTCATTCTGTGGCTACTAAATAAATAAAGTTCTGCCTTGCATAAAAAAGGGCATTAACTCAAGGGATGAAAACATAATTATGCCTCTTTATAGGTCCCTGGTGAGGCCTCATCTGGAGTATGCAGTGCAGTTTTGGACTCCAGTCCTTAAGAGGGATATAAATGAGCTGGAGAGAGTGCAGAGACTAAGTGCAACTAAATTGGTTAGAGGGATGGAAGACTTAAATTATGAGGGTAGACTGTCAAGGTTGGGGTTGTTTTCTCTGGAAAAAAGGCGCTTGCGAGGGGACATGATTACACTTTACAAGTACATTAGAGGACATTATAGACAAATAGCAGGGGACCTTTTTACCCATAAAGTGGATCACCGTACCAGAGGCCACCCCTTTAGACTAGAAGAAAAGAACTTTAATTTGAAGCAACGTAGGGGGTTCTTCACAGTGAGGACAGTGAGATTGTGGAATGCACTGCCGGGTGATGTTGTGATGGCTGATTCAGTTAATGCCTTTAAGAATGGCTTGGATGATTTCTTGGATAGACATAATATCAAAGGCTATTGTGATACTAAATTCTATAGTTAGTATAGCACAAAACAAAAACTGTGGTACCGTGTTAGCCAGTAGCAAAAATAACAAATTAAAAAACAAACAAATACAAAAAGTATTTTTGCCTGACGAAGGGGCCTTGGTCCTCTGAAAGCTTGCAATGTATTTTTATTGTTAGCCAATAAAGGTATCACTTCTACAATACTTTTTGTATTTGTTTGTTTTTTTATTTGTTATTATAGTTAGTATAGATATGGGTATATATAATTTATCTGATAGTATGGAGGGGGGTGTGTATGGATGCTGGGTTTTCATTTGGGTTGAACTTGATGGACTTTGTCTTTTTTCAACCCGATTTAACTATGTAACCATGTTACTTATTTATACTAAATGCAGAGCAGAGACTAGAAATCTGATATGCAGATGTTTGAAATCTCCTGTATGTACATATCATAGCCTGGGGGAAGTAGAGAACAAGAGTATGAATGAGTTTAATGTGGAAGAAAAGTTATGAAACATCTTATAATGCAATCCATAACCAAGAAGGTAATAAATATCACTTTCTAAGGAAGGTTTGGCAGAGTGTCCAAGAACAAATACTTGTATCATATTACGTTGGTATGCACGGGCCTGTCTGCTTTCATCCTTTTAATTTTTACTACATTCCTTAACATTTTTATATCAACATATCATTATTTGTACTCTGGTAAACCAGTGAACTGTGTGCTTTGTATATTGATCAAACTCATTACTATACACAGTATGCAGAGACAAATAGATCCAAAGACAACTCTGTTAGGTATGAGGCAGAGCATGGCAATCCTTGTAACTGCTACTATTGTTTCTACTTGAATCAGTTGTTTTGGGATACAGCAGATAGGTGTGTGCAGGGACAGAACTACCAGGGTGCCCTCCAGACGCTCACTCTGAGACAAATCGGTGCTGAAAAATGCGTGGGGTGAAGCTGTTCTACTTGCACCCAGGCAAGGGCACACATAGCAGATTGTCTGCTTTCCTCTACCGGTGTTTTTTATACAGGTAGAGGAAGTGGATATGCTTTCATGTGCCCTCGTAGCTCCTTTGACAGTCCCAGCTTAGGTCTGTGTGGAGCTACACGGATTGCATATTGACATGAAAATGCACACTTTTCTCTGCCAATATCTGCTGCATGTAGATTCACACAGACACCTGGCCTGTCAATTGAGCTATCAGGGTAGATCCACCTGTAAACAAATGCAGGTGAGGAAAAGTGGCAAATCGACAGTAAATACATACAGTATTTACATGCAGTAAATACTGAATGCAGTTACTGAAAATGAGAGTGGATCCCCAAAAAGGTTTTAAAAACACATACTATAGAACCAGTTTCTCCTTTTTAACATTGTCCATATATGAATTAACATTTTGTATTATATACTGTATATACAGTGCCCCATAACTTCCACAGCACCTTATGGCTCACATAAAAAAGCCATGCCACCAAATTGTGCCAATAGAATAACAAATATATGGTTTAGCTCAAATGAAGCAGTTAATAATTTAGAAATATAATTATACGCTGGCAATTCGGATGTTTCCTTGCCCTATTCCCTTCTATTTGGCAATACCATATTAAATTACTGTCATTGGGGCCTTAAAGGAATACTGTCATGGGATTAAAAAAGTTTTTTTCAAAACGCATCAGTTAATAGTGCTGTTCCAGCAGAATTCTGCACTGAAATTCATTTCTCAAAAGCGCAAACAGGTTTTCTTTAATTTTGAAATATGACATAGGGCTAGACATATTGTTAGCCCCAGTCATGTGACTTGTGCTCTGATAAACTTTAGTCACTCTTTACTGCTGTACAGCAAGTTGGAATGATATCACCCCCTCCCTTCCCCCCCCCCCAGCAGCCTAACAACAGAACAATGGGAAGAAAGCGCCCAGTACTGGACCATGCGTATAGCCAATGACCAAACCTTTGTGCACTTTTTCCCTCCCATTTGTGCCTGTATGTTATCTACCCACTGAGACTGTAAGCCAGGGATCCCCAACCTTTTGAACCCTTGAGCAACATTCAGAAGTAAAAGGAGTTGGGGAGCAACACCAGCATGAAAAATGTTCTTGGGGTGCCAAATAAGGGCTGTTAATGGCTATTTGGTAGGCCCTATGTGGATTGTCAACCTACATTGAGCCTCTGTTTGGCAGTACACTGGTTTTTATCCAACCAAAACTTGCCTCCAAGCCAGGAATTCAAATTTAAGCACCTGCTTTGAGGCCATTGGGAGCAACATCCAAGGGGTTGGAGAGCAACATGTTGCTCACGAGCTACTGGTTGGGGATCACCGCTGTAAGCTCTACAGGGAAGGGGCTTCCTTCCTACTGTGTCTCTTACCACATAGCACTCCAGTCTCTGTAAATTTATACTTATTTTGTGCTGTAAAATTGTACAGCACTGCATATCCTACTAGCGCTTTATAAATAAAGGTACACATACATATACACACACACAATTATAAAATATAATGTCCCTCTTGCATGCAGAACACATCATGAAAATTCTGCACCAAAAATGTAGGTTAAAAAGTCACATATCCTATAAAAGTAGATGCTAGCTCTAAACTTGTACTTCATTTTTATATTCCATTATGACTGAGCCAAGGAATCATGTGAGTGGTCCTCCACTACTCAATTCTTCTAAAGGTGTGTTTACACATTAATAGGTCACCACTCCTGCAGTAAAATAACATCCCTTCTTACAGACACAAAGGAATACAACAAATGATTGCAGAGGGCATAAAGATGACCTATTGTAGGGAGAGATGGTGCCTATAGTAGCAGTGGGATAATAGTCTCTGGGAAGGGACTGTGGCTGTGGTATAGCAGGTATAGTAGGGAGAGATGGTGCCTATAGTAGCAGTGGGGATAATAGCCTATAGGCAGTATCGGACTGGCCCACCGGGATACCAGGAAATCTCCCGGTGTTCCCAGGTGTCAGTGGGCCCTCATGCTGCTAAACTTTTGGCCTATTTCATGGCCATTCCCAATTTCTAAGAGAACAAAGAGGCTAAATAGATGGAATAATTGATTATAGTATGTAAAGAAAACAGACTAGGAGAATAGAGGTTGATTGAGGAGATGAAGAATATTGAGTGGGCCCCTGGTCTGTTTTATGGTGGGCCCCTGGTCTAAGGTTTTTGGGTGGGCCCCTGGTGTCCCAGTCCGACACTGCCTATAGGAAGGGATTGTGGGATAGCAGGCATAGTAGGGAGAGATGGTGCCTATAGTAACAATGGGATAATAGCCTCTGGTAAGGGACTGTGGCTGTGAAATAGAAGATATAGTAGGGAGAGATGGTGCCTATAGTAGCAGTGGGGATAATAGCCTCTGGGAAGGGAGTGTGGCTGTGGGATAGCAGGTATAGAAGGGAGAGATGGTGCCTATAGTAGCAGTGGAATAACAGCCTCAGAGAAGGGACTGTGGCTGTGGGATAGCAGGTGTAGTAGGGAGAGATGGTGCCTACAGTATCAGTGGGATAATAGTCTCTGGGAAGGGAATATGGCTGTGGAATAACAGGTATAGTAGGGAGAGATAGTCCCTATAGTAGCAGTGGGATAATAGCCTCTGAGAAGGGACTGTGGCTGTGGGATAGCAGGTATAGTAGGGAGAGATGGTGCCTATAGTAGCAGTAGAATAATAGCCTCCAAGAAGGGACTGTGGCTGTGGGATAGCAGGTATAGTAGGGAGAGATGGTGCCTATAGTAACAGTGGGATAATAGTCTCTGGAAAGGGACTGTGGCTGTGGGATAGCAGGTATAGTAGGGAGAGATGGTGCCTATAGTAGCAGTAGAATAATAGCCTCCGAGAAGGGACTGTGGCTGTGGGATAGCAGGTATAGTAGGGAGAGATGGTGCCTATAGTAACAGTGGGATAATAGTCTCTGGGAAGGGACTGTGACTGTAGGATAGCAGGTATAGTAGGGAGAGATGGTGTCTATAGTAACAGTGGGATAATAGTCTCTGGGAAGGGACTGTGACTGTGGAATAGCAGGTATAGTAGGGAGAGATGGTGCCTATAGTAACAGTGAGATAATAATCTCTGGGGAGGGACTGTGACTGTGGGATAGCAGGTATAGTAGGGATAGATGGTGCCTATAGTAGCAGTGGGATAATAGTCTCTGGGAAAGGACTGTGGCTGTGGGACAGTAGGTATAGTAGGGAGAGATGGTGCTTATAGTAATAGTGGGGATAATAGCCTCTGGAAATGACTGTGGGATAGTAGATAAAGAAATAAAAGTTTTACGTTGTTCATAAGATTGATGAGTGGAAGTTTGTTGCAGCAATAGGACAGGTTGCAAAGCTATATGTTAAAAAATCCCTTGGCAATGAACAAGTTAAAAGACTGTTTTTCTGTGTCATTTTAGGTCGCCCTTTTCTCTGTTGTTTCTCATTCCTTCCTCTCTTCTCCTCCCTAGGCCTCTTTCTTAGCAAACTGCTGCATGCCAATCTGAGGCCACAGTGGGGAGAGTAAAATCAAGAGCAAGGGGAGGGAGTGGGCAAAGGATGGGAGTGCGTGGGGAGAAATGAGATGTGGAGACTGATTTTCCCGAAAGTCATGTGATTTGCTGGGGTTTACATAAATCACAGCTTGTTTTTCCCCGCCAGCTGCTGCAGGATTTAAAGAAGCACTAACCCAAAGTCTAACATGAAAGAAAGGTGTGCTGGCACCTAAGAATATAAGACTACTGTGTTACCTTCTGAACTAGTGGTTTCCAAGCTATGGAGTGGTCCCCTCTATTGGGCCCAAAGCTTGCCATGGGGGCTCAGGTCATAGGCCACTAAGGGTAAGCTTTGAGTAAATACTACCATGCTCTTTTATACACTCCCGGAAGCACAACTTGGTCACTTGGTGTGAAAATTGGAATGAACATCTACCGTATTTGTTATCCTAGATAGTTTACTAACTATATCTATGGTAATGTTTTTCTATTTCTTTAACCTAATTATGAGCTATGGGATCCCTGGTGAACCTGGTGTTGGACCTCAAAGCAAGGTTTATAGGTGTAGTTTACCCTTCATGCAAAAAAATTAAATTTTACACAAATTTCTTATATTTCTTATATAAAAAGAAAGAGTTTACCTGATTCGAGGGACTTTTGTATCCTACAAGTATGAGTAGGGATGCACCAAATCCGGATCCCTAAATGTCATTGGACAGCTGAAGGTGACAACTATTTGTCAGAAGGGGTTTCCCCAGATTTGAATAAGCAAATAAAAGTTGTGAGTTGGCTGAATCTCTCATGATAGATTGACAACTTGGATGAACCCAAAAATTCTGCATTTTGAGCCCCTCACCTATAAATGCATCACAATCAGAAGTGACAGGGCATATTAAAACCCTGAAAAAAAATATTTAAAATTAAAGAATTAAGTACACTTAAAGGAAAACTATACCCCTCAAATAATGTAGGTCTCCATAAAAATATATTGCATAAAACAGCTCATATGTAAAACCCTGCTTTATGTACATAAACCATTTTCATAATAAAATACTTTTTTAGTAATATGTGCCATTGGGTAATCATAAATAGAAAACTGTCATTTTAAAAAATAAGGGCCACCCCCTGGGATCCTATAATTCACAGTGCACACAAACATACCAAACAAACTATACTTGTTAATTCACATGAGCCAATTAACAGACAGAGTTGTGTCTTTTGCTTCCACACTTCTTCCTGTTACAGTTAGAGCTGCAGTATTTCTGGTCAGGTGATCTCTGAGGCAGCACACATCTGTTGTGCAAGTATTCATTTTGGGCGTATAGTTTTCCTTTAAAGGAGAACTAAACCCATAAAATGAATATGGCTGAAAATGGCACATTTCATAAAGTGAACTTATTATACAAGCCTAAAATTTCAGCTTGTCAATAGCAGTAATGATACAGGACTTTAAACTTGTCACAGGGGGGTCACCATCTTGGAAAGTGTCTGTGACACTCACATGCTCAGTGGGCTCTGAGCAGCTGTTGAGAAGCTAAGCTTAGGGGTCGTCGCAAATTGTCAAGCAGAAAATGAGGTTGGTCTGTAATATAAGCTGATGCTACAAGGCTGATTATTAAATTCTGATGTTAGTTTCACTGGTTCCTGTGCTGCCAGGTAAAAATTATTTGTATTAATTACTAATCAGCATTATATTGTGACATTTATATTCTGTGTTTACTGTATATTGTGAGTGGGTCAGATCTTTATTTCTAAAGGGTTGTGGTTTCCCTGGGCTGGCACAGAAGCACAAAACATAATGTACAACATTTCTAGCCTACTTATTTAGTTAGGCTTTAGTTCTCCTTTAAGCAGCATTATTGTGTTTCATTGTCAGACCTTTGTGCCATAATAATGCTAAAGTTTACAACAGTGCAATTAATTTGCACCCAACCCTTTAACAACTGTAGGTTAAATAAGCCACCAATTTCTTGCCATAACATCATGGAAATTCCTTTTGCAGTGTAAGGATCTTTGCACTTGCTGGGGTTTTCCATTGGTGCACTTGTGGGCTATCTGGTCTTGGGCACTTCAGTCTCATTTTTTCCTGTGTTGAATGTCTGGGTATATGTATATATTTATATATAGAGAATAATGTACCACAAAAGTGTACAATCCGGAGCATTTATGGAAATGTGCAAAAATTGTTTATTGTGTTCATATAGTTCCCCACATTAAATATCCTAGTCTCACGTTAAGTGACAAAAACATATTCTGTATCTCCTCTCTGCATCCCCCACCCCCAACTCAGGACAACTGATGGCAACAATTTTTTTCATTTGCAATTGGAGCTAATTTTTTAAAAACTTTTTCTCAAAGTGTAATATGCAAACTATGGTTTGTATTTGGTAAGATATTATGTTTACAAAGCACTAGGGATGGAGTTGAATTCAAAAGTAATGGATTCTGTGCATTCCTATTTGTTACTCTGTTTTCTTTGAATGTTTTCTTCCAGTATGTAAAAGCACAAATTCAGAAGAGACTTCAAATGGTGCAATAAAAATGCCAACAGTCCCCATACAGGTATGTGATCCTTTATCTGGAATCTGTTATCCAAAAAGCTCCAAATTACGGAAAGGCCATCTCCCATAGACTCCATTTTAATCAAATTTTAAAATTATTTTCTTTTTCTCTGTATTAATGAAACAGTACAGGAATGGCTAATTAAATCTTTCACAAATTACCCTTATTATTGCTGCCTCATTATAAATTCTGGTGGGTGTTAGAATTAACAATATCGGGAGATAGAGTCACAGCAGTTAAAGGCAATGTCCACCCAATGTCAAATAATTTCATCAACATTTTCAGTTGTCAGTAATCATCATTTTCAGTACAGCTATGGGATCCATTTACGGAAAGGCCATCTCCCATAGTTTCCATTTTCAAATTATTTCCAATAATTCAAAATTTTAAACATGAGCAGGACGTGTACCAGATTCTAAAGTCATTACTAAAGCAATTAAAAAGCTGTATTAACTCTATAAACTATTTATGAATCAGCAATCTTCTAACACAGTACAAGTACAAGAAAAAGAATCGCCGCGTGTGAATTAGCGCAGCGATTTCGCCGCGATTTGCATTGACGCCAGCGCCAAAGTTAACAAAGCTATTTCGGCTTAAAAACCGCAGCGACTCGCAACTCGCAACTCGACCAGCGCAGAATCGCGGCAAAATCGCGCCGTGTGGCCCTAGCCTAAAGGTTGAACTTGATGGACGTGTGTCTTTTTTCAACCTTACTTACTATGTTACTATGTAAAACCAGCCTATTGGGTTGATGTAATGTTTACATGATTTTCTAGAAGATTTAAGATATGAAGATCCAAGTTGCGGAGAGATCCGTTATCTGGAAAACCCCAGGTCCTGAGCATTCTGGATTACAGGTCCCATACCTGTACAATGGAAGTGCAACTCGTCTGGTCAAATTAGCTGCAAGCATACAGAAGAGAGGGGATTGATCAATGAACATTCCCTGGTCTGACAGCAGTTATCACAGGTATGACATCATATGCATATAATACTATACCACAAATCAAAATTGGAGATCGGTAATTAAAAAAAATAATATATGTCTTATAATTATAAAAGAAGTCAGGATAATAAAGCATTTCTTCCCCAAAAAAGTTGGGGGGACAAACAATCGTCTCAAATAGTCTCCTCCGAAACGAATCCCCTCTCCACTGGTGCGCTTTGTACATTTTCAAGCCTGTCATTGCTATTTGTGTTTATATTCTGTAAATAAAATAGCTCAGAATGTGGTGGAAAAGCACAAGAGTTAAAGGTTTCTGTTTATGGAATGATGATATTACACTGACCTCTAGTGGTAATTTAGCATAATTCGGAGTTGCTGGTCTGACATTCCAGTTCCAATTGCACAGACACTGCAATGTAAAATTGAAACTGTAAAGTGAAAATGTCATAGAAAATGTTTATTTTTGATTACCCTGTAAAGACAAATAAAAAACTTTAAAGCCCCCTAAAAAATTCTTCTTGTAGCAGCACCTAGCAATCTCAACAAGAATTGCTTTGTTATCTAGATAAGGAATACCAGTGTTTCACTATAACACAGCAGTTTCATTGTTGGTATATGTGTGTGTTTTTTGAGTGTTATGTAAAGGGCACATATAATAATGGGGAGGATGACAGAAGGGGAGATGTAGGGTAAATGTAGTGTGTTTGTATAAGCACTGTAGATTGTAAGCTGCACTGGGCAGGGACTCATGAGAATCATATATAACCTTTGTAAAATGTGCCATATGTTGTTGGTAAAATCACGGCAGAACTTTTGAAAACAAAAAGTTGGAGGGGAAGGTTTTGTATGAGTATGGGACCTTTTATCCAGATGGCTTGGCAACTAAAACATAATTTAAACATTAAATTACCCCAATAGATTGTTTTGTCATCAATCAGGATTAATTTTAACTTTGGATCAAGTACAATGTACTGTTTGTTTACTACAGAGAAAAGGGAAAAATGTTTTGAAATGTTTAATTATTTGATTAAAATGAAGTCTATGAGAAATCCCGTAATTTGGTGCTTTGTGTATAACAGGGTTCTGAGTTACGGATCCAATACCTGTACTAGTTATAGTCATCAGTTAGAAAAGAAAGGGTTTTAGGTCTAGTGTCTGCCTTTTTCCATTCTGTTCTGATCCTCTTTTAATTTGTTAAGTATATCAAGAGCCATGAATATCCTGTAAATTATATCCTTATAATACACAAAAGCCATGAATATCTTGTAAATTATATCCTTATAAACGGTGAGTTCTGATGTCATCAGTTATAAACGGTGAGTTCTGATGTCATTTCTGTCACATGACTCACTGAAATTTGTGTATTATAATAAATAAAGTACCCCCAGTTGCAAATTATAAGGATATTAGAAGTTACCTCGGAGTTCCATGACCTGTATAAAAACACTCGGCCTTCGGCCTCGTGTTTTTATATGGTCATGAAACTCCTCGGCAACTTATAATATCCTTATAATTTACAAGAGGGGGTACTTTATTCACTATATAAACGGTGATTAGTGATTTCATTGGTTATAATCGGAGTTTAGTGCTGTAATTTCTTTCACATGACTCACCAAACTTGTATATTATAGGCCTTGTGTTTTTATATGGTGTTGAAAGCCTTGAAAGGCTTGAAAAAGGGCCCGGTGGTGCCTGAAACGTTGTCTGGTTGACATTTTTTGGAGGGCTGAATAAATTCTTCACTTGTTCTGCAAATTGATAATGTGCCGCTGAATTCTTTAGTGACTTGTTTTAGCGGCTGTTGTGCTTAAAAATTGGAGGAAAAACACTTTTTTTCTGTCTTTTCTTGTCCTTTACATTACAGATCCAGTATTTATGTAAAGGCATGATATTTTGTATTCAGAATTTGTCTCAGAGCTACTGTGACAGGTTCGTCACTTAATACAGGTATGGGACCTGTTATCCAGAATACTCGGGACCTGGGGTATTCTGGATAATGGATCTTTCCATAATTTGGATATTCACATCTCAAGTCTACTAGATTTCATGTAAACAATTGGCTAGTTTTCTACCAATAAGGATTAATTATATCTTAGATGTATATCTTTAATGGATGAATGGCGCTAGCGGTAGCAGTTGTAAAAATCATTGCATAAACATTTCTTGTTAATATTCCCTCTCTGAAATACCCTTCCCTGTGGCACAACAAACCATTTGCTGAAATCCAAACTGGAACTTGTGGTTGTGGTTACGCAGCAGCTTTTTACCACATTTTAGAATATTTGTTTTACCAGGCAGTGGCCATTTCGGAAAAGATCCAACCATACTGTATTAGATAGGGAGAGGAAGCACGAGCATGTTCAGCTTTTAGTAGTGGCAATACCTTTAAATATTGTTTGAACTGTAAATGAAATTATAATGAAATGAAACTGCATTTTTTTTACATTACCTTTTAAAAAAAGAATCTGGACCTACTTGGAGAAGATTGATTCCTCTTTATGGACTTTTAAACTAAGGATATCCGATTATATATAATAAAGTGCAAGGCACTATTTTATTAACACAGGGAAAAAGGAAATCATTGTAAAAAAATGTGGATTATTTTGATAAAATGAAGTCTATGGGAGATGGCCTTTCCATAATTCAGAGCTTTCTGGATAACAGGTTTCCAGATAATGTATCACATACCTGTAATATGGTGTGTACTAATTGTACCTGATAACAGTTTTCATAAATGTTTCACCGCCCTTTCGATTAAAAGCTTTTCTGAGCAGGGTCCTGGTATCCTCCTGCAACCCTTGTTTCTTTAACTAATGTAAAAATACTGTACTAACGAGATGTACCACCATGAGAGCGCTAACTATATTTTAAATAATGCAATATTGTTATTGTGTGTAGTTTTTTGCTATACCACTGTATGTCATCCCTTAAAGGAATTGTCGAGTATAAAAATAAAAACTTGGTACATAGGTAGGCTGTGCAAAATAAAAAATGTTTCTAAAATAGTTAGTTAGCCAAAAATGTAATTCATAAAGGCTGGAGTGACTGGATGTGTAACATAATAGCCAGAACACTACTTCCTGCTTTGCAGCTTTCTTGGTTTCCACTGATTGGTTACCAGGCAGTAACTAAACAGAGACTTGAAGGGGGGGGGGCACATGGGCCATAACTGTTGCTTTTGAATCTGAGCTGAATGCTGAGGATCAATTGCATACTCACTGAACAATTATGTCCCATGTGCCCTCTTTCAAGTCACTGATTGACTATAGAGCTGAAAAGCAGGAAGTAGTGTTCTGGCTAATATGTTAGACATCCAGTCACTCCAGCTTTTATACATTACATTTTTGCCTAACTAACTATATTAGAAACATTTTTTATTTTGCACAGCCTATCTATTTACACAGTTTTTATTTTCTCACTGAACTGTTCCTTTAAAGCAGCTGGGTGCCCAAAAGGTAGATCGGGATCTACCAGTAGACGATTAGCTGGTGATCAGTGGATCTCAAGACACTGTCAACAGTGGCGGAACTACCGGGGGAGCAGGGGGTGCGAGCGGGCCAGGGCCTGCACCCCCTCAGGGCCCCCCGGCAGTCCGCACACCACTTTGCGCCGCATATTCCCAGCCAGTTCCGGGTGTACGGAGGGGGGCGGGGGGCCCGGCTGCTCGTCCTGCGCCAGGGCCCCCCTCTAGTTACGTTTCTGACTGTCAACAAACAGCTTGTCTCAATCACCCTCTTGTTTCATGCTTTTCATTCACATATTCATTATGTTAAGGTTACAGAAGACATAGTTGTTTGTTAAATATGGCAAGAGACATTTTCTCATAAATCAATATTGAAGTAATATTTTCCACGCAACAGAATGCTAACAATGCTTTTATGGATGTAGATCTTAATGGGACAACATCACTAAAAGTAGACCTTGCATTAGTACAGTATAGCCACTCCTGCTTTAAGGGCTCTCTCTGACAGGATTGTGTCCCACCAACCAGCACCCGAAGTTAGATATTCAGAAACCAGAACTACACAAGACGAGCGCCATTGGCCTTATCTCAAGTGTAGGCGTGGCTAGGAGGCGTATCCAATACGCGTTCACTCCCTTCCTGGCTGTTGACTCTGAACGGCGTTAGATTAATTGGTTAATGTGCCAAGCGCCGGCGCTGATTCGCTGGGCCGCTCGAATGACGTCAGTTACTGTGACAGCTAGAGGAGTGCGCAGTTTGTAGTTGTGATCTGTGTCACGGACGCACCTGAGAGGAGGCAGCTGTCAGGTCAGTGTGGGGATGTACTTGGGCTTTTATCCCTCGCTTCAACCACTGGCCGTACAGATGGAATTTGGTGGGACACACAGACATGGGGGTTGTACATAAATATTATAGAGGAGGCACAGGGAGCTGTGTCACTAGAAATGCGCTTCTCCTGCACAGACTACAAGGAAATGGCAAATATTCAATCAAATGTCATTATAAGGTTATATCTCTTGCCCTGCTGATCCCCATTGCTGCTGTTTTATATTAATATCATGGGCTCTGCTTTATATTAATGGTTTGGGCTGTTATATTATATTAATGGTTTGGGCTGTTATATTATATTAATGGTAAGGGCTGCAGTTTTATATCAATAGTTCTGGCAAAACCTTTTCCTACTGGCAATGGGGAGGATCAGGGTGCAGTGTAAATACAGACCCATTGTGGCAGTTCATATTCTGTTTCTAACTCCTCTAACTATCACTTATTCCATAGAGATCTACTGTATAGCCTGAGATCTGGAGAAATAAAGTGCCCAGTCGCTAAAGGCAAATGATCTCAAGGTTACAGTTAAAACTTGAATATCCAGAATTTAGTACTGAGCGACATAGCAGCTGCATGGGAGGCTTTGCACTTATAATAGTACTGCTCCAGTAGAATTCTGCACTGAAATCCAATTCTCAAAAGAGCAAATAGATTTTTTTTATATTAAATTTTGAAATCTGACATGGGGCTAGACATATTGTCAGTTTCCCAGCTGCCCCCAGTCGTGTGACTTGTGCTCTGATAAACTTCAGTCACTCTTTACTGCTGTACTGCAAGTTGGAGTGATATCAACCCCCTCCCCCCCCCAGCAGCCAAACAACAGAACAATGGGAAGGTAACCAGATAACAGCTCCCTAACACAATATAACAGCTGCCTAGTAGATCTAAAAACAACACTCAATAGTAAAATCCAGGTCCCACTGAGACACATTCAGTTACATGAAGTAGGAGAAATAACAGCCTGCCAGAAAGTAGTTCCATCCTTAAGTGCAGGCACAAGTCACATGACTGGGGCAGCTGGGAAACTGACAATATGTCTAGCCCCATGTCAGATTTCAAAATTGAATAAAAAAAATCCATTTGCTCTTTTGAGAATTGGATTTCAGTGCAGAATTCTACTGGAGCAGCACTATTACGGTAACTGATGCATTCTGAAAAAAAACATGTTTTTCCATGACAGGATCCCTTTAAGCAACAAAAAGGTTTATTGTTTGAAGGCTAAATGTTTAATCATTAACTGCTATATAAATGGAAATGTGCCTCAGAAACACTCAGCTCTGCTTGAGGAAGTTGATATCCGAGCGCTCTAAGATATCCGGGTAAAATGTGGAACATAATTCAAGCTCATAAGGCTTTTTATTGTCATGAAAATAGATTTTTACTTAAAAGCCCAATTTTAATTCTATTGGCACATATGCTTCTTGTGTACCATTTGCATGCGTTTCTGATATGCAGCAGCTGAGCTTCTATAAAGACATAAAATAATTTGGCTGAGTAGCTGGAAGGTGTAGAGTTGCAACTGCTGGGTGTGGATTAGGGTGCCCAGGCATTTCATTACATCAGGGGGATTCATTACGTTTCTGTGACTGTAACTACACATAATTACAAAAGGGATAGTGTATGCCTTGTTATTCTAACTTCTTTAGATGATTCTACATGGAACTAGAAAATGCCACCCACCATTTTAAACATGTCTTACTTGGGGTTATATAGTAACATCGCCAAGTCCAATAAACAATGGGGATGAGTTAAATAATATTTGGAAAAGGAAACCCTATTTATTTATAATATTGGTTATTTTTATACACCATGTCAATAATAAATGTTACAATTATGCATAGTGTCACCTACATGACCCTGATATTCAGCAGTGCTCCAACCCAAGCTGTGGGCACAACTGCTGGCACTTTTATTATGAACTAATTGTAAATAAAATGAATTATCAATATATTACATCTCCTTTAACAATGTCTCTCCTATTGGGCTCTCCCCAGGTACCAAGTACTGAGCAAATAAACAGAAGGGTCATTTGAGGCTCCCAGTCACAAGCAGTGTATGGCTGGAATACTAAACAGACGTGCTGTGAGATTAAACTGTGATGCTTTGCCTCTAATCTCTACCTTGCACACAAGGAATGTGGAATAATTGAACTTTAGTTTAAAGGGGAATTTCAACTGGTTGCTGGGACTGAATTACAATGGCAACTAGGTAGCTGTTTGACCATGAGGCTTTAGTGTTATTGTTTATTGCTTAGCTTTCATTTCAGGCTCTCTCTGCTCTTCATCTTCCACCCTTACTGCCAATCTCCCCTTTTGGTTGCTGGGGAAAGCGATTACGTTAAAGGAAAAAAACCACAAAATGAATATTTAAGCAACAGATCATTTATATCATATTAAGTGACATATTAAAGAATCTTACCGAACTGGTGTATATATTTCTTGCCTTGAACCACCATTTCATGATTGTCTGTGTGCTGCCTCAGAGATCTCCTGACCAGAAATACTACAACACTAACTGTAACAGGAAGAAGTGTGGAAGCAAAAGACACAGTTCTGTCTGTTAATTGGCTCATGTGACCTAACATGTGGTTTGTTTGTGTGCATCGTAAATCCTAGGATCCCAGGAGGCGGCCATTATTTTTTAGAATGACAATTTTCTATTTATGATTACCCAATGGCACATACTACTAAAAAAGTATATTATTATGATAATGGTTTATTTACATGAAGCAGGGTTTTACATATGACCTGTTTTATGCAATATCTTTTTATAGAGACTTACATTGTTTGGAGGTATAGTTTTCCTTTAAGCAGACAGTATTTTCAGTTGCAAGCCAGATAGAGGATGGCAAATGATTTAAAAATCATAAACATAAAAAACAGAGTAGAGTAGAGTAGATAGAAATGGCCTTTATATAATATACTGAATGCAATGAAACAATGTATGTTGGGTTTGTAGGCTTCTCTTACCTTAATGAGCTTTGCAAACAGAATTCCTCCTTGTGTTCCATGTGACTCAACCAGAACTTATAATTGGGAAGTCATTAAACAGGAATAGTAACTGGCAGGGAGTGCCTCACGTAGGGCCAAGATTTGCATATCATGGGACACTTTGTCTTTATTAAAATGTCACTAGAAATGGGAGTAGCATGATACAATATACCATGGAAACTACAGGTATGGGATCTGTTATCCGGAAACCCATTATCCAGAAGGCTCCGAGTTACGAAAAAGGCCGTCTCCCATAGATGCCAGTTTATCCAAATAATCCAAATTTTTAAAAAAAGATACAATTAATCCGTATTGGAAGCAAATCCAATCTCATAGGGTTATTTAATGTTTACATGATTTTCTAGTAGATTTAAGGTAGGAGGATCCAAATTACAGAAAGATCCATTAACTCGGAAAACCCCAGGTCCTGAGCGTTCTGGATAACAGGTCCCATATCTGTATATGTTTTAATAAGGCAACAGATAATGTATGTGCTATTATGTAACATATGTGAGGAGCTTATTAATTAGGCTTCTACATAACAAAAAAGATTTCCATTTTTATCTTTAGCTGCCAGTTTGTGAATAGTTTTTTTTGCTATGATAAAAAAAAGAAGTGGGTTCTAACTGTCACATGAAAACTGTGGAGGTAAAAGACCCGGCCTTGGTTATTCACTGGCTGCTGGTACCTAGCCTGTATCTGTGCCCTTGCTGTGCTTGTGGGAATGGTGGCTCACAGGAGTCAGACAGAGTAGAGTCCTGCGCAGGTCCATTTTTTGGAACCCGTACCCGTAACCTGCAACCCGGACCCGCAACCCGGATTCTTACCCACTTGGACCCGCTACCCGACCCGCAAGTACCTTATCCGCAACCCGGACCCGCAACCCACTGACCATCAAGAATCAGGAAGTGCTGTCATTGTAAACCAGAAGTGACATCATCGGAAGAAGGCGTGATCAGAAAAAAAAAGTAAATATCGCTATTGAGAAGACCCACGGCCCGACCCACAGAACCGCCAGCCCGCATCTATACCCGCACCCGGAACTTCTACCTGCAGCCCACAGGGTACCGCAGGTTTTTGTGGGTACCCGCGTGTTCCCGAAAATAGATTTTTCATAAATAACTGTTTATTTGGAATCACATTTTATGAGCTTTATTATGTGAAATAATTTAATAGAGGACTATAATGTTTAGCTGTAGAGTTTAATTATTTTTAATTATCCTGGTTATAACACTTCTTTCTCTTTTGTTTGTACCAAATGGTCTTTTTGCAGAAGCACTGTCACATGCCTGGAATCACCTGCTACATAAGGTCCAATCTAATGTATGGTAATGTATTGTTCACACAATGTAAACTGATGTATTTATTCCCCTCCTCTACCCATGCAGAGAGAGAAATCACCATGTCTTCAGATGATTTTGTACCTCAGAAGGGGGACAGTACGTCCTCAAAACTGCTCAAGAAGACCAAGGAGTCTCCCTTTGTCCCAATAGGTAATGCACTTTCATATTGGAAGTTTGGAATAAAAAATGCTTAAAACTCACGCTTAGTTCCAGCAGCTGCTGAAGACTCTGTGTCCAGCACCTCTAGTCCAGCTGTCCTGTAAGTACAGGTATGGGATCTGTTATCCAGACACTCGTTATTCAGAAAGCTCCAAATTACAAGAAGGCTGTCCCCCATAAACTCTATTTTATCCAAATAATTCAAATCTTTTTCTCTGTAATAATAAAACAGTAACTTGTACTTGTTCCCAACTAAGATGTAATTAATCCTTATTGGAGGCAAAATAAATCTATTGGGTTTATTTCTTGCTGAAATGATATTCTAGTAGACTTAAAGGGGTGGTTCACCATTAACTTTTGTTATAGAATGGCCAATTCTAAGCAACTTTTGAGGTGGTCTTCATTATTTATTTTCTATAGTTTTTTTTAATTGCCTGTCTTCTTCTTCAGACTCTTTCCAGCTTTGAAATGGGGGTCTCTGGCCCCATTTAAAAAACTAATTTTCATTAAGGCCACAAATGTATTGTTATTGCTACTTGTATTACTCCTGTTTCCATTCAGGTCCTCTCCTATTCATATTCCAGTCTCTTTTTCAAAATCAATGCATGGTTGCTAGGGTAATTTGGACCCTGTGGTGTTTATACAAATGGCTTGTAGATGTCACAGTGCTCAAGACTTGTACTGTACATACTTTCTATACAGCTTGTGGTGTTAGAGTTTCGTACTGTTGTGTAATGGCTGCATGAGCCTGCTAATAAAGCACTGTTGTGCTCTACTTATCCTCGGCTACCAAAACATAACAGACCCTGGCAACCAGATTGCTGAAATTGCAAACTGGAGAGCTGCTGAATAAAAAACTAAACAACTCAAAAACCACAAATAATAAAAAATGAAAACCAAGTGCAAATTGTCTTAGAATATCACTTTCTACATCATACTAAAAGTTTACTCAAAGGTGAAAAACCCATTTAAAGTATGGAGATCTAAATTACAGAAAGATCGGTTATGCAGAAAACCTCAGGTCCAAAGCATTCTGGATAACAGGTTCCATCCTTTCAGATCACAGCACCAAACTGAGTCTAAGTCTGTTCAGATAATTTATCATTTATTCAGGGATTTTGCAATACTTTTGGTTAGAGTTGGCCTTTATTCATAGGTAACCTGATAAAGTTAAAGCTGGTAGATGGAGTAGTATTTATGTGTAACGGGTGTTTCTCCCCTTGCAGGAATGGCTGGCTTTCTGGGTGTGGTGGCCTATGGCCTGTACAGAATTCGCAGCAGAGGGCAGCAGAAGATGTCTGTGCACATTATTCACACCAGGGTGGCTGCTCAGGGATTCGTGGTTGGTGCTATGACCTTTGGTAAGATTCAATGTGATGATAGAAAGGGGATTTGGTTTACTTATTATCTTATATTATTAAAGCTCCAGCATAAACTGCAGCGCTGTACAGTAAATGCGTATATACATTTATATACATTAACATACACATTTACATCTTTGACAAAGCAAATTTTTCTGGTCAAGTTTCTAAAGGAGAACATTTTTCAAGGAAAAAAAAACCTAAAATTTTTAGAGCTTTATTATACCCCAAAGCTGCTAAAAATCCGAATCTGAAAATACTCCATCTCAAACCTGTTAAGGTCATGTAGAACTCAATGGCAGATGTCCCTGAAGATGTTTCTTGACAGATGTGCTCTGGTTTTTGTCTGATAATCCGATAAATAAGAGTTTCCATGGCAAAAATTCGAGTTTTCGGAACATCAATCATATGATTCAAATTGACAAATGTGTTGCAACATTTTTCTCTTTCTAGAAGAATTATTGATAAATGAGTTAAATTCATGGGTGGGAGTTTGGTCAACTATGTTTAATAAAAAATGAGATAAATTTGAGCTTTAGTAAATAACCCCCTAAGTGTTTATGTGTATGGGGTTCAATTGTGGTCTGATTTGTTACATAATCAACACTGTATCTATGGCAAATGGAGGGGATTAGTACAGTTAAAGGGGGTTTTCACCTTTAAATTAACTTTTTAGAATAATATAGAAAAATATATTCTGAGACAATTTGCTATTGGTTTTCATTTTCTGTTTTTGGTTTTTGAGTTATTTAGCTTTTTATTGAGCAGCTCCAATTTGCAGTTTCAATCTAGTTACTAGGATCCAAATTACCGTAGCAACCATGCATTGATTTGAATAAGAGACTGGAGTATGAATAGGAGAGGTCTAGAACACAGATGAGTTATACAAAGTAGTAATAACAATACAAGTGTAACCCTACACAGCATTTGAATTGTAGATTCAGTTTTAGAGTCCGTGACCCCCATTTGCAAGCTGGAAAGAGTCAAGTCAAATAATTCAAAAACCATAAAAAAAAAGGCCAACTGAAAGGTTGCTTAGAATTAGCCATTCTATAATATACTAAAAGTTAACGTAACTACCCCTTAAAAAGCACCAACGTTTTTTAGATTGAGGTTATAAGGTTCCTAAAATAACTCGGAAAAAAACCACAATAAAACCGAACAAAAACCCAAATCGTATGAATTGACCCCTGAAATGGACCATTTTTTGGGGTTATCGCCTGAATTTAAAACGGGACATCTGCCATTGACTTCTACATGACCTCGACTGGTTTCAGATGGAGGATTTTCGGATTCAGACATTTTGCAGCTTCAGGGTATAATAAATCTCCAAGAAATTTCAGTTTTTGCTGAGCTTTTTTTTTTTTGGACCAGAAAAAAAATTGAGTTTAGTAAATAACCCCCAAAGTGTAATTGCACTTGTAGAATTTGTACTGTAACTGTGCTAATCAGTTGAATCTTTCCTGTGTCCCTAGGTGTCCTATATTCCATGTATAAAGAATACATCAAGCCACGTTTCAGTGATGACTAAGAGTCTCCTCCAGTGGAATGTCCACAACTTGCTCCCTACATCAGACCTTTATATTTGGGAGTTGCTAGACACTCGTGCCACAATAAGGAATTGCACTGTAACTAGTAGTGATGCACCCAATCCTGACTTCTCTCTTACACTTAAGCCCCATTTGCAGCATTTAGGTCAGTCTGAATCCTTATAGTTTGGCTGAATCCAAACCCTTTACCTGTGTGACTTCAAAGAAGTTGTTCAGTGTACAAACAGAATATTTGTTTATAGAATGGTGTGATTTTGCGCAAACACCAAAATGCAGTTTAGGGTTTGGGTTCAGTTTAATATTTGGCCAAATCTTTTGTGAAACATTCAGTAAACATGAACCTGTGGATTCTGTGCACTCCTATAAGATAGTAATCGTGTGTATTTAACCACATCTCCCAGATTTCTAGAACGAATTGTAATGCTCACAATAACTCCCAACCCCATCCCAAATAATGATCTGAGCTGCCTTATGTAGGGATGTGTTCCATTTGATTTCAGTAAGACTAATGTCACACTAGATTAGAAGCACTTTGTAGCTGCAACTTTTCTTATGGAAATAGTTCCAAGAATGGACAAACAGCATGCCTTTAGATCAGTGATCCCCAACCAGTGACTCGTGAGCTACATGTTGCTCTCCAACCCCTTGGCTGTTGCTCCCAGTGGCCCCAAAGCAGGTGCTTATTTTTGAATTCTTGGCTTGGAGGCAACTTCTTGTTCCATAAAAACGAGATGTACTGCCAAACAGAGTCTTCTGTAGGCTGCCAGGTCAGATAGGCCAATCAGAGGCCATATTTGGTATCCCCAGGAACTTTTTGCATGCCTATGTTGCTCTCCAACATTTTTTCCATCTGAATGTTGCTCACGGGTGAAAAAGGTTGGGGACCCCTGTTTTAGATTGTAAGTGCTTGTCAGCTCCCCCAGACCCCATTTTATTCTGTAACCCTTGTTTGATAATTATTGTAAGACCCCAATTTGTTATAAATAAAGATGGTCATGGTTTTAGATCTGCTATCAGTGCAGCAAATCCAGTTTCACCCTCAGAAGCAATTGGTGACCATTCATTAGGAAAGCAACAATCCACTATTTCGGATTGAATCCTGAACCCTTTGTGAAAGATTCAGCCGAATACTGAACTGAATCCTAATTTGCATATGTTTTCCCCTTCCTACCCCTAAACATATGCAAATTAGGGGTGGAAAGGGGAAAACATTTTTTACTGCCTTGTTTTGTGACAAAAAGTGACGTGATTTCCCTCCCCGCCCCTAATTTGCATATGCAAATTCGGATACAGTTCGGCCGGACAGAAGGATTCGGCCGAATCCTGGATTCGGTGCATCCCTACCATTCATGTTTTGCCATTTCTACTTTTATGGAGAAAAGTTGCAACTACAAATTGCTGTGTGACATAAGCTTTAAGTTTCTTACATCACATTTGCTATGCACAAGATATTAAAGGACCCATGCTAGCACTAAGCTTGGGTTGTCTACTAATGTAGGTAAGTATCGTTTTTAATTATGTATACCCCCTCCTTAGTATTAAGCATATAATTGAAGTGAGGGTTCAGGCTAGACAGTCACTTTATTTTTACATTATATCTCAATTTACAATTAAATATATATAGAATATATGTGTTCAAATCTATAAAAGTATTCCAGGCATATTCAGTTTAGGCAGTTAATATCATATGGATTTAACCCTTTGGGGATCAGTGTGTCTAATATAAAATCCCAAAAAGGGCGTATAACAACTTTTCTAAATGGAATTTGCACATGTTCTATGACCTTTACACTGAGAACTTCTATACCTATTCTATAACTATTTTATACCTATTCTATATCTATTCTATACCTATTGGAGTAAAGTGTCTACCTATTGTCTGTCCGGTGTTTTTTCATCTCTTTATTTTCCATTTTAATTGTAAATTGAGATGTAATGTATTGATTATGTTGCAAATTTCATTCTGTCCTATAGAGGTCACTGTTTTGTAACGCTATATAACATATAATGATCTCATTTTGAGCCTATGATTAAGGGCATGTCGCCAGAAACACATTAGGCCCTTTGTTTTTAATTACTTTTATCCTAGAGTGCCGCTCTTATCTAAACTTCCAAGTGAACAGCAGTAGAACAAAACTGGAGACACTCTACTTTTCCACCTGTCGCCCAGTATCTGTTACCTGTAACCCCTTTGTTCTCCAAAAGATTCACCCCACTCTTGCTTGAGAGTTTGCCGGTGTTTGCTGGGATACTGGCAGCAGCAGCTGGGACGCCATTTGTTGAGGATGCCTAGTTAATTCATTGTATCTCTTCTGCACTAGAGCTTTTGTCTCATTTATTTTAGTAAAATGTTTTTTAATCCAAGTCAATATGAGTGTGTGTGAGCACTTGTTCTAACTTTATAAGGCTGATACAATGTAGAGAAACGTGTGTGATAAAGTCAAATATATATATATATATATATATTTATATGCACTTCCATCTTTTGGTAGTCTTGTTCTTCTGGGATTCCGGTCACATTATTATTATTATTTCAAGAATATGCTATAGGTAGAATGGATTACAGTCATGGTATAATGTCCAAAACACATTGTGATAGGCAAGTGATTCTATCTGCTTAAAGGGCACCAATCATGACCAAAATCATTTACTAAGTAATAAATACACTGTGTGAAAGTTCAAGAAATCTGATTTTTAAAACAGTTAGAATTGTTTGTATAATGTAAATGATCAGCTCACTATTCCTTCTGCAAGATCTTCCCTATCTCCACTGCAGTTCTAGCTGAGGCAGACATCTTGGATTTCACTGGCTCCTCCTACCTATATCTTCCCAGCCAACTGTAGCTCTGAAACCTCGCACATGCTCAGTTGAAATTCCTTGTTGCTTATCAACCCTTCTAAGCTATTTTCAAATCAGCCAAACCTGTGTGTTAGCTGCTGTACAGTAGTGCTGCCACCTGATGGAAGTTAATGTGTGCCCTTCATTTGCATAATAACATCACCAGCAGGGGACAAGATAGGGAAATCTCCTGATACTTCTAGTGGAGGAGTTTACTAAAACAAGGCATTCTGGGTAGAATACTCAAGCCAGTGCAATCTGAGCATGCTCCTGAAATTTGCATATTAGAGTCTCTGTTGTAGTCACAGTATGGCCTCCCTCAGTGAAAGAACCCATTTGACAAAGTAAGGGATTTTTTTTAAAACCTGCAGTTTTTTCAAAAAACTATATATGTAGTTTGATTAAACGTGTTTAGCTTGTACTAGTCACATTGTTAATATGTGTTTGATTTTGGCTGTGATAGGTGCCCTTTAAATTTAAAGTTTTCTTTTACAGAGCAAACAAAACAAGTCTTCTGGGAACTGTGTTTTCAAATCCGCGGCCACAGTGTTGTCGGACGAGAGACAGGAGCTGTGCGAACATGCAGGGGCAGATTTAATAAAGGTCGAGTTGTTTTTTTTCCATGAAAACGTTTTCGAGGGTATTTTTAAGTCAAAACTAGAATTTTCTAGTTAAAAAAATAACTCGAAAAGTTTTTTGAAAATTTTTAGAGATACACCAGACCCTGGTAATAACTAAAAATATCTAAAAATACATAATCTAACACCTTTCAAGGTCATGTAGAAGTCAATGGCAGAGGTCCCTTGAACCATTCGAAGATGTTAATAGTCTTCATGATGTTCCAGTTTTTTCAGTGGGTTTTGCCCGAAAACTTGATCAATTCAAGTATTAAAGTTTTTCACTACAATGTTCAAGTTTTTTCTAAAAGGGGAATTATAGCAAAAATTTAAATTTAATATAAGCTTCAGTATACTGAAATAAGAAACTTTCTAAATACAATCAATTAAATATTCTGCATTGTTTCTGAAATTATCAAGTTTATCTTCACTATCCCTCTCTCAGCATCTGTTTCTCTTCATTCTGTCTTCATGCAGCAGTTGGGTGTCAGATATTCATTGACAGTTAGATCCAATATATCTTATAGGGGGCTCCTTTTGCCTAGAAGATGTATTAGAGCTCACTATTAAAATCACCAAACATCATGTCTCTCTACATGCAGAATTTGTGCAAAAGGCAGTTATTTTGTTTGTACTGGAATCAGTTATTTGAGTGAGCTCTAATACATCTGCTGGGAAAGGAAGCCCCCCTATACGATATATTGGATCATTCATCTGACACCCAACTGCTGCAAGAATGACAGAATGAAGAGAACCAGATGCTGAGAGAGGAATAGTGAAGGTAAACTTGATTATTTTAGAAACTATGCAGAATATTAAATTGATTGTATTTATTAAGTTTCTTATTTCAGTATGCTGAAGCTTATATTACATTTTCATTTTTGCTCTTTTTCCCTTTTAAATTTGAAACCATTTCAGTTGTAAGTTCATTTGAGTTAATTCAAGGTGTAAAAAAGTTCTAAAATCCGACCTTTGATAAATAACCCCCGTTATGTTACTTCCTTTAAGATATATATAGAAACCAGCAGTCATGAAGGGAATTACCCCAGGCAATCTATGAGATAGACATAAGGCTGGGCTATGTGCCTTGCAGCCATACTAGGAGAAGCATGTGACACAAAGGAACACTAGAGAGTGAGGCACCTATCAGAGAAGGGAGTTGTTGCTGTTTCCATTACACAGTGCAATGCTAGAAAATGAGAGCACAGAGAGGAGACTTAGTAATAAATAGAATGGAAATAGTCTTAAGAGAGACAAGCTGGAGGTGTGGGGAGGCAAGTTTTAATTGCATAAAGACTAAGTGTGGTTCCAAGTAGGGTCTCCTGTAGGCTGCAAGTCCACACAGAGGCTACCAAATGGCCAATCACAGCCCTTATTTGGCACCCAAAGGTCTTTTTCATGCTTGTGCTGCTTCCCAACTCTTTTTACATTTGAATGTGGCAAACGGATAAAAAAGGTTGGGGAGCCCTGCTCTATACACTGCTGCTGTTGACATTGTGCTGCTATGGGAGTACAGGCTACAACAGGAATATAATCACAAAAAAGTCACAGAACATGTCCATATATTTATATATCATTGTATAACAATCATTTACTATACAGATGTTTTTTT
Source organism: Xenopus laevis (assembly GCF_017654675.1). Classification (NCBI taxonomy): domain Eukaryota; kingdom Metazoa; phylum Chordata; class Amphibia; order Anura; family Pipidae; genus Xenopus; species Xenopus laevis. Next base: position 149,631,186 of record NC_054373.1, read on the forward strand.
TTTTTTTTCTGTTGTTAGTGCAGTTGGTTTCTTTAATTCTGTACATTGGTCTCTCCCTGTTAAAAAGGGCTAATGCTCCAGTTAGTTTGCAGGTTCTTCTAGTTTCACCTGCTTCAACATTGGCTATGCGCACGCATGTTATACTTTTTTTCATGACTATTACTTGCACATTGTATAAAACAGGAGAGCTGACTGCCAATACAATGTTTCAAATGGTACAAACCGTCAGGTTAGATGATGAAATAATAAGGGCCAGATTTGTCAAGTGTCAAATAGTAAATTTGAGTGTCAAAATTCACACATTCGAATTGCACTATCTGCCGCAAGAGAGCGCAGGAGCAGACACACTAAATTATTGTGAAGGGGGCTGTACTCTCACAGACGCATGTATGTGCCGGATGCAGGTGAAATGCAACATGCTGTCTCCCACCTGCGTTTGTCGCTTACATGCGTCTGTGTGAGTACAGCCTCCTTGACAATAATTGAGTGCGTCTACTCCTGCGCTTCCCTGTGGCTGAACGGAAGAAAGCGCAACGCAGGGAAAACCGGCCATGTGTAACGGTAGAACTCCATGGTGCGACAAGCGTAACTCCATGGTGCGACAAGCGCATGAGACGTGCCGGATGTCCTGTAGATAAAAGAAGTGAAAGAGGAATCGCAGGTAAGAACTACATTTATCCGACTGTCGGATGAAAACGCAGCATTTTCATCTGACAGTCGGGGGTTTAATGTACAACCTTGTTTAGAACTACATTTTTTTTTTTGTTAGGACATTGCATTTCACAACCATGGTTTTCATACTGACACCCTCCCCCCCACACTTTTTCTTTAGACTTCTTTTTTATACTTTATAACATATAACTCAATACCTGTCTGTAAAAGTTGAATAAAACTCTAGATGTTTGAATTAGTGATGGGCGAATAAATTCGCCTACCACAAATTAGCGAATTCCCGTGTTTCATCGCCGGCTAATAAATTCTCGAATCTCCTGCGAAAATTCACCGGCGTCAATTTCCGGTTTTCACTATTTTTTCGTGAAAAGGTTTGAATTGCTCAATTTTATAGTGAAAACATTAGAATTTCTCGATTTTTTAGTGAAAACGGAATTGCTCGATTTTTTTCGTGAAAACTTTTGAATTTCACAATTTTTTCGTGAAAACATTCGAATTTCACAATTTTTTCGTGAAAACATTCGAATTTCACGATTTTTTCGTGAACTTTCTGATTTCACGATTTTTCGCCGTTTCGTGAATTTTCCCGGAAATTCACAAATTTTTCGGCGAAACAGGAGAGATTCACCCATCACTAGTGTGAATGAATCCATGCCCCCCTCCCTTGTGTGCACACAATGAAACTAGGACATGGGACAAAGTACAGAGTAATACAAAATCAACTTTATTTCAAGTTTCATTTAAAAATATTTTCACTAGTGTTTCAATGACATGGAAATATTTGGTTTTATCTTATTTTAAGGCACAATACTTTGTTGATGAAACGAAACAGAGCAATTGAAAAAAAAAATTTTTCACTACAAAATGTTAAATAACAAAATACTTGTAATAACTCTGATATCTCATCTAAATACTACTTACTGTATGTATGCCGTTAAGGTTTTCCTCGCTGCTGCAGTATGAGCAGGTATGTAGGGGATATGATTGTGCTGCAAGCAGCTAAAAAACGCCAAAAACAAATATTTATTTGCAAATTTGAAAAATCCTTCTATTCACTCCTCAAAGCCAAAGGGGGGTTAAAAATTTTGACTGTATGTATATCCCCTTTAAGAATTTTTTTTTTTATATTTAGGCATCAAAATAACACAGAAAAGACTTAACCAATCCAAAAAGTAGCCCCATAGACGGGCACTGTGGGAAAATAAAAGTGATGCTGTTTACAAATCGGTTCCCTGTGCAGTAGACTTGCCAGATTTCTGCCCAAAGGAAACCATGGAATGGAGCTTTAGCAAGTGAACATTGTCTGATGATAAAGCAGGTGAGGGAACTGGGGAAATCCTATGATATATTTAACAATACTGGCAAAAAGTCACACCCATTTTTCTGGACAAACATGAGGAACGTATGTAAATGTCTTGGCCATACTGTATCACTGAAACTCCTTGGCCCAGGGATTTCTATTACAGTTTTGTTTCTTATAATTCAGGTTCAACAGTTGACCCAATACAGCTGGAAAACTGTTCTGAGAGACCTCAAGAGATTTGGATGCTTCTGTTTTATTGTGTGAGGTCTCTCCATGCACAGACACACAAACACACACGCTGCAATGAGTTGCACAGACGCAGTATCTGGTTCATTACGTCTCTGCAGATATTTATAAATATACACAATAGCTGTCCTAAAATAGTGGGTATTTTTTATATCCATTATACTCATTTAATGTGCAATTTTGAAATAAATAGAACATATTTAAATATTTTGCACTACTTATACAGATACGGCTGTTATTGAATGGCATGCAGAAAGACAGCAACTGAACAATAACACTGGCTCATCTAGTTTGACAGTTCCTGCTTTCTGCTCATTCCTGCCATCAAATTACCCATAACTTCTATTCTGTCTAAGTCCAGGTCACCCAATATGTAAGAAACAGCATTACAGTGAGGGTCCCCAATTAAAAGCTCATAAATATATTATAGTAATCATCATACAAATAATAATACACAGATGGCTGCACTACCAGCAAAACATTCTGGCCAAGAAGTCCTTGCTCCTACTCACCCTGATATTAACTTCTAGCTGTGCCAAAAGGTATTTTAATGCACAAAGAATGAATGTAACTAATTAAAAAAATATATACTAAAAAGTTGTTTTTAGGGGTGGACGGAAAAGTTCAAAAGTCGAGGAATTTCAGGAACCGGAGACCAATTGAGGTGAAAGACAAAGTTTATCTCTGTGGATTCTAAACTCACAAAGAGTCAGAACCCCAAACAAAGGAATCACAGAGTTGTTATAGACTAGTAAAAAGGAAATTACTGGTGGGAGATCAAATAAATATCGCTCAATGGCACATAAAAACAATGAGTTGCTCTTACAGCCAAGCAGGTGGCTCTGCCTCAAGGCCAGGGTAGTAATTACCAAGGTTAGCTTGAGAACAGAATCCATCCAAGCCAGGGGGACTCACAGGGGAATCTGCATACACAGGATTTTATTCTCTCTCACAATGTATTTGCACACTGATCTTCAACATAAACATGTCAATGCTAAAGAGATGAAAACTATATTGTTGAAGAATAATAAAGCAAGGCAAGTATTTACCTACTCTACCTTACTGCGTTCCCTCTAACATTGTGCAGGGTAGGTGTATTGGGGCACATTTACTTGTACAAATTGTTAATTCACGCATTATTTCGTGAAGAAAATGCGCTTTCATTAAAATGCGCAATTACGTCTCGTCAAGAAAACAATAGAGTACTTTCGTCAGCGATGATTCATTGGTGAGAAAATCTCATAACGAATATTCTCTAGCATTACTTTCTTCCTAGCGAAACTTCATTAACTTACTTACGCTTACGTCAATTTAAATTCAGTGGGTATTTAAAGGTCATATTTATTAGACATGTGAAAGACATGAGCCCACTGTAAAACAAATGTGGCATGAGCTTCAAATGATAAAAAGTGTAAATAAGATATTTTTTGTAACAGTTACAACTTTGTAAATATAATCTCACTTTAAATATGAAAAAAGCCCGGGGTTTTAACTTTTGCTTATGACTTTTTTGGAATATAGAATATGATTTCACTGACATAATAAATGTTGAGGATGTAGCATTATTTTTATCAATTCGCCTGGCGAAATAGATTTTAGTGAAAAGGGTAATGAATTGAAATTTTGACACTTTGATAAATTATCAGATTTACAATCTTTTGCCTGAGCAAAAATTTGCCTGGAAAAACGCAGTTAAAGTTATCGAGCGACAAGGTAATTTGCTAACGAAGTGTGTTGCTCATCTTTTAGTAAATAGGCAATGTCTATGCGGATTGTCTTTTTAGAGAAAATTTGGCAGAAAAACACAATTCGCTCTTTTTAGTAAATGTGCCCCAATGTTAGGAGGACAGAATGGACTTTTAATTAAATTTAATAATTTTTAGTCTTACTGTCCTTTAAATTCCTTTTGCTAGAATGAAGCATTTCTCTCTAATATATATATATATATATATATATATATATATATATATATATATATATATATATATATATATATATATATATATATATATATATCAGTATGAGATGTTTGTGCATCATGGGCACCTGAACTTGTGATGTTGGCTGAGATAAGGAACATGATTTACTCCATATATTAGCTGCCTCTCATTGTATAGCACTGCCACTAAACATATACCTTGGCACAATCCATTCACTTACCAACAGTCCAAGGGGCCCTTACACATAATTCCCTGTGAATGAATCACATAACAGTAAGTAGGCAGAAGCACCACAATATAACAGAATATAACAAGCACTGTATTATATAAAGTGAGTCGTACTTAATTACTAGTGTAAGTTAAGGCAGGGCTACTGATATTTTGTAAGAGGCACTAAAAGTAATTTAGCCCAAGATTGTACAAGCCTATGAGTAAGTGCCCCAACAGGCACGAAACGCGTTAGGCCATGTCGTAATATGTCTTTTTTTACTTGCTGCTTGATCTATTTTTGGAGGAACTCACACTTTCAGCTTTGTTCCCAAGACTGTAAGCTCAAATGAGCAGGGCCCTATTTCCCTCCTGGTTTTCTCAGTACTTGTAAGTAATCTGTATGGCTGATGAATAAATACACCCTTCTGTTGTACAGCGCTTTAGAATATGTTAGTGCTTTATAAATACTAATAATAATAACTGTCCCTTCAGTAATTATCAAAGTATATCACTCACCCATCTGGGAAGTCAGAAACCCCTCACAGATATCACCTCTAAACCTCAGGTACCCAAGGCATCACTGACCACTTACTGATATCATTAACGTACCCAAATTATCACTGACCCCTTACTGATATCATTAACATACCCATAGTATCACTGACTCCTTACTGATATGATTAATGTACCCAAAGTATCACTGACTCCTTACTGATATCATTAATGTACCCAAAGCACCAATGACCCTTTACTGGTGTCAGTAATGAGCCAGAAAACCAGTTACCCCTCATACATATTATTAATACACCCGAGGCATTAATAGGCTAATGCCACACCGGGCTGAAAATTGACCTGCTGTAATAAGCCAGCCGAGAATCAGCCCCTATGCTGCCATTAGCCTCCTGTCTTTCCTGCACCTGGATCCACTATTTTGGCCCCTGTGTAGGTACAGACAGTCTGCAGACGGTTCAACACAATAGTTCCAGGTGCAGGCAGGACAGGAGGCTAATGCCAGCATAGGGCTGATTCTCGGCTGCACCAATTCTTCAGGCCCGAGAGGCATGAGCCATACTATAACCCCTTTAAAATATCACTAATGTACCTGACGAGTCAACCACCCCTCACAGATATCACTTAGGAGGCTGAGAAGACAGTGATCAGTCAGTGTAACGTCTTTGGCTCCATTGGTTTCCTAAATAAATAGGGTTGGAAGGGGCATTTCCTTTCTTAATATGACTGATTGCTCTGCCTGCATGCGTGTTACAGTTATACTGCTACATTACAGAGTAAAGAATAGAGGAATATTTAGGGACTTTTATGGATACTGTTATTATTACTGTACTTTTTAAAGGACAAGCAAAGCCCCATTTGCAGGTGGTGGCTATAGGTTTGTCAGTCCCCCAGTGGATGTAATTGCTAGGCATCCGTCAGAATCAGACTCATGTATGTGCAGTAATGTATTCTCAAGTCTAAGTCTGCACTAAAGATGTCACAGAAAGATAAGTAAAGAGGTGGCACAGAGCTGTGTATTTTTCCCAGGCCGGGAACACAGATTCAATAGAATGATGTCCCCTGGACATGACAAGAAAGGAGATCAGACAGTAAGATCATAAAGAATTCTATGAATGTCAGTCAAAGCTGCTCCCTGGAGATGCCCAGACCATTGGCTAAACTCCCTGACCAAATCTGAACCTGTGTGGCCACTTGAGTCTGCAGAGCTTTGTGGATAGGGTTTACATCTCTTAATATGGCTTTGATTGTCTGTATTGTAAAGAAACTATTGATATAAAACTTCTAGTTAATGGTTCCTGCTCAGCATGATGCAATAAATAAATACAGGATAAAAATCATTTACTTCTAGAGCCAAATAGCCTTGCTCCAGAATAGTTACTGTCTATCTCTACAGCACTCAGTTTGTACAGTCGTTTTATTGTAAGTACATTCTATTAGTGGGCTGCACTGCTCATATTATACGTCCAGCCACAATCTTGTATTATACTGCGTCTTTCAATCCAATCTCAGCTGTATAAGCAAAGACTCTTCTAATACATTATTCATCACTGCTCCCACACCCATCATTTCCCATCACAATGTGATCAGTCAGCCCAACATGATCCAATCGGATCACAGACCAGGGGCGTAACTATAGAGGAAGCAGACCCTGCGGCTGCAGGGGGGCCCAGGAGGTAAAAGGGCCCCATGAGGCCTAATTCATATACAATTTCAATATACATTGGCAAAACAAGTCAACCTCTAGACATTTTAGGAGGCTGAAAAATAATTTGCTGTGGGGCCTAGTAATATCTAGCAACGCCATTGTCACAGACACACCTTAAGTGCTAATGTGCTTGAGTATGTAATTATAAGCAAACACAATCTGCACATCTTCATAAACCTACAGATGGAGAAAACTGTATGGACCAGGAAAATAAAAAAGTAAAAATTACCAACACACAGGACTCCATGCAAGTGGGATAAACCATGCGTGTTTTATGAAGTGTAAAGTTTAACATTCACTGAATGAGCGACAGGATAATAAAAAACTGTTTCTACAGTGAGAATGTCATTGGATTGGGTTTTACAAACAAAATGAAGAGTTCAATCTTGCTTGTTATCTATAAAGTAGTTAAAGGGCATGTAAAGTCTAAAATGGAATAAGGCTCGAAATGCTGTATTTTGTATACTAAATATAAACATGAACTTATTGCACCACAAGCCTAATCAAACAAATAATTTATGCTTTCAAAGTTGGCTACAGGGGGTCACCATCTTGTAACTTTGTTAAACATCTTTGCAAGACTAAGACTGTGCACATGCTCAGTGTGCTCTGGGCTGCTTAGGGATCGTCATAAACAAAGCTGCTTGAGTTCTGCATGGCTGGGAAGTAAGGCGGGGGCTCCCCCTGCTGTTCATAAGTATGATTGTTTCCCCGCTCAACCATCTGACAATTCCTATCCACAGCAGTAAATGGAGAATTTCACTGCATAGTCAGGTTTCTTATAAAAACAGTACACAATTAAAGTATATTGGAGATAGGTTTCTTTTTCATTAAAGAAAGTAAAAATGGGATTTTATTTTTTTGCCTTTACATGCCCTTTAATATGTTGCCTTTTTATTGCAAATATGAGAATTGAATTATTATGTTGCAAGGGTAAGGTAAACTTAATATTCTTTTATAGACTAGGGCAAGCTATCTTATATTGTGATACATTGTTTTTAATGTTGCCCACAGGAACAACTGAATGCACTTTTTATATGATTATGTTATTGGACTTTATGGATCATGCACACATCCGGACCTGGAATTAAAATTGAGTGACTATGGACTCTTTGCACATGTACTCAAATTATTATGGACTTTGTAGTTTTTTGGGTACTTTATTGTAGTTGAAATGTATGCTAATTATTATTCACCAGGGTGGGTTTAAACGTTCACTCCCACAGTGGTTCGCTTGTCTGACGAAGGAGTATGCCCCCGAAACGATACACTTCAATAAACACCCAGGGTTTACCCCGCTTGCATGGAGTCCTGTGTGGCGGTAATTTTTTCTTTTTTCCTCTTACCGTGTACTGGACTATCTTTTGCTGATAGGCCAGGGTGTGCTGGTGGGTTACCATTTGGGCACACTGTATGGAGACATTGGCGCCATATCGCTGAAAAAGATATTTATCACAACCTTTTCCATTGACGTGGATGCAGTGGCATATTTGGTGTGTGAAAAGCAAGGTTTGCTCCATCAGTAGGCCGCAGCAAGCTGTATCAAGGCTACAGCAGCAGAGAACCATCCATTTGTCTCTATGCAATGATTTCTATAGGGAGGCACTGTATCCCAGATTCCCAGCCTTTATTCGCAGGACATAGGCAAACTGAATCTGAATCCTAAATATCACCACTCTAGACCACAATTTTCATCTTTGAATTTTGATCAATTGCATATACAGATTTGGGTTCAGATTCAGTTTGGGATCCAGTTTTGGAATCGATGCATCCCTAGTTTTCTGGTAAGTACCAATCAATGTACCTTCCAACTGGCCTTTGTGTTTCCCATTATCAGAGGTAGTGCAATTAATTCCTAAGCGCTCTTACACACAGGCCTATTAATATACGTTCCCGCGGTGTTGCTTTTTCTTATGCGTTCCACTGCCCAGGAACACGCGTGTTAATGGAGATCGCATAAAAAAAAAACATGGAATGCACATTAAAACACTCATGTGCAAGAGCTTTAAAGCCAGTCACACTCTGGCCCGTTATTGTTTTGTATGACTTGACATTATTCTATTAACCAATCATAAATCTGCAACAGACAAATTACCAGGTCTGTGTCATCAGCACCTCCATGTTACTTAGTAACAGACACAGGAGGAATATTGCCCGCCAGACTATAAAGGTGCCACGTTATCCCAACATCACCGAGGGGAAGTCGGGTTTTCCATCTCCATGTTTTGAAGGATGAAGAGCTCAGGACAGCCAGTCAGACCAAGGTTATACTGGAAAAGAGAGAGAGGAGGTAAATAAATAGGAATATTGATATAACTTGACACTTGCAGCCTACTTAGGAAGCACTAACATACTGTGCATGGAGCAATAGCACTAACTGCCAGCACAAATATCAAACCCTACTCTGTACTTCAGCGCTACATCGGACATAAGATTAACTACTATGACCAATGAAAGGTGGCCACACACATATATATATAATTACACCAAAATGTATGTGCATGAGCATCCCGACAAATATCTGGGTATTATGGATATCAGTTGGTTTGGGGATATGGCAAGTTTTAAGAATTCTCAGAATTCATCAGAGGATGAACTTTCACTTTCACCCATTGATAAATACTCTTTTAAAAATCCCATAGAAATGGAGAGTGGTCACTCTAGACTAGAGGACTGTGGCGATCACTCTTTCATAAATATACCCCTCTGTCTGTTCAGCCAATCAGTTGTTGGGAATAACCGATCTGCCCATGTATGACCACCATAAATTGCTTGCAGATCCTATGAATTGTATCAATGCAGAGACTGCTGGAGAAGCCAGAGATTCAGCTACAGCTTGCCATACACAGGCCAGATATTAAGAGGCCCATTTATCAAAATAATTTCAAATACATTAGTTTTTTTTTTAAATCTAATAAATTTGAATATACTAGAAATTATGATACTGTGATACTGTACTGACTGACACTAAAAAAGTACATTTTAAAATATGACTGTACATTAAAAGTTACCAATAACTTTTTTTTTGTTGAGAGGTTTGTTTTTGTAAATAATTGTTAGTTGAAGTTCTTAACCTGACTGTTTTGCCAACCTGACTGTCCCATCTCAGCCTGTCAGTTAGAGATTCTAATGCTAACGGACTCCTGCTGCACAAATATGGCAGCCCCCTCATACAGGAACATGGGGTATCAGACAGGTAATGTAAAAGCATCAGGCAAATACTTTATGGCAAATAAATAAGAAGCTTTCAAAGACAATATTATGATAGATGTAAAAAAAATAGGTTTAATTTCTGGTGTCAGTATCTCTTTAAGTAAAAAAATCGAATATTTAAAACTCGAACGAATATTAACGACCGAAAACTCGAGTTGAATTCGACTAAACTTGAACCGAGTTTTTTCTCCGAAAAAAAAACTTGAATGTCAGGAAAGCTATTAACATCTTCAAATGGGTCACTGGACCTCTGCTATTGACTAATAAATGAACTCTGCAGGTTTTAGGTGGCAAATAGTCGAATTCAAATTATTCCCAGGGTATAGGTTTGATTAATCTCGAAATTCAAATCGAGTTTGAATAATTCACAATTTGAATTTGAGAGTTTTGACCAAAAAATAAATTTGAAAATTCGAATTTAATTTGACCCTTAATACATCTGCCCCCTAATTGTGCAGATGAGAAAATCCCAGCAGGCAGACCTCTGTAGGCCCAAATGTATGATCTGATCATTGGCCCCAGCCCAATTCAGCACTGCACGTGGATCACCCAATTGGGCCCAGATCTTCTCATTTGGTGGCTTTGTCAGAGGTTCGGGCAGTGCATGGCCACCCACAAAGTTATTACTCCCATGAACAACATGCAGCATGCGATATTCCCTGCAACTGAAAAGACACGTACTTACAAAGTCCATTTCCGTTTCAAGCAGAGGAAGAATGGAAAAGATTTTAAAAAATTATCATTTACGGCAGAGACACACTTGGAGATTCAGTTGCCGGTGAAAAATCGCCTCTTCGGGCGATTAATCCCCCCGAACTGCCTTCCTGCTGGCGGGATGGCACTTGGAGAGATTCGTTTTTCGAAGTGGCATGAAGTTTCCTAGTGAGGCAACTTCGGATGACTTTGAAAAACGAAGCACTCAGAGTGCAATCCCGCTGGTGATTTAGATTCTAGCTGGCGGGAAGGCAGTCCGGGGAGATTAGTCGCCCGTAGAATAGGTGATTTGTCGCCGGGCGACTAAATCTCCCCGAATCTCCACGCGTGTCTCTGCCCTAACTCAGAGAAATGCTTTTCTGCCACCCCCAAATCTTTCCACCCAAACCGGCTGTTCTGTGAGTCACAGTGAAACCCTAAGTATAGTTATAGGTTTGTACAAGGGAATCACTGATGTAGCGTTTATGTATAATCCACAATGCCTGTTACTCCTTTGGTGCCTTGGAATATATTTCCCAGCAAAACTTTTGGTGAATGGCCCCCATTAGCAAATTGAGACTCTAAATACCCTATACTTGCACTTCATTAAACATGAACATAATCACTCAGGGCACAACTCCCCATAGCAGACTGTAGAGATGACTGTAGAGCTGTGTATTCAGCAGATAACATACATTTGCCCTATTCCCTTTATTACATAGAATGAAGGTTTACAGGGAGTTCTCTTCTCTATGTATAGATTCCCCACTACATCATATCATGTATAAATCATTCTGCTTGGATGAGATTGTAAAACAGAATTGTGTCAGTAAGCCCTTTGGGGACCTCAGTCCTAGCACTTATATATATATATATTCTAATTTATTCTAATTGTATCCCATGTAAAGTGCTGCACACACTTGTGCTGCTATATAATTAAATATGTGCAATGGATGCAGTAAAGTTCTGTTGGTAAAAGCAATGGCAGCGTTTCTTACTGATAATCCCAAATCACTCTCAATAGATAAGATTTCGTATGGTCAGTGGAAATATTTGCAGTTTGTTGTTCCCATCCAAAATGCTGAATAGTATCTATAGTGATCAGTAGCCTTTTCTGTATCCACCCCGTCCCCCTGCACTTGTTATATAATATACAAGTCTAATGACATTTCCATGAAAGTTGCAGTGAAAGTTATTTATTTATCCTTAATCCCGTCATATCCAGTTCTTATCCTGTAAATGATCTCCTTATAAACGGTGCTTAGTGATGTCATTGGTTATAATCGGAGCTTAGTGATGTCATTTCTGTCACATGACTCACTGAAACGTGTGTATTATAATAAATAAAGTACCCCTTGTTGCAAAATATGAGGATATTAGAAGTTACCTTGGAGTTCCATGACCAGTATAAAAAAATAAAAACACTCGGCCTTCAGCCTTGTGTATTTATATGGTCATGAAACTCCTCTGTAACTTATAATATCCTTATATTTTACAAGAGGGGGTACTTTATTCACTATATATCCTTCATTGGGAATGTACCAAATGGTCTGTGTTTCATTCTCATATGTTGGGAATGTACCAAATGGTCTGTTTCACACTCCAGCTGGGAGGGCTTTGGATTACATAATGCAATGTATAAGAAGAAAATGCAGAATTCTTCAGTGTTCACGTTAGAGAGTATGTTATTACTGTGTGCTTAGGAAAATAAAATAAAAACCTTTCTCAATTTTTTCCTAAGCAGAAGAACATCAGAGCAGCCTCTTTCCTTCTCCTGACAACTTCCTTGACTACTTGCTGGTCAGACTGGGTGGAAAATCACCAGCAGGTGGTGGTGTTGGAACAAAATTCATTTATATTAACAGTACATGTATCCCTTAACATCTTGGAATAAAACCCAAATAAATAATGAATGTACATTGCAAAATTTCTTAGACTAGAACTCTCATCAATTTTACATCCACCTATTTTAAAGGTTTACTTATCCTTTAATATTTAACAGGTCACCCCTAAACAATTATTTAGGTTTAAGGCAAATGCTGTATGATGGAGGAAATGGAAACCCTCAAAACAAATGAAGGTACAATTTCTCAGAGCGCCCTTCTAAGCCCTGTTGCACTTTACATTGATCGGTTATTTTCTAGTTTTCCCAGATATTAGCAGTTCTTGCATTACTAATAACACTTTAAACAGAGCCACCGGCTGTGCATTTCAGCTAATTAGATACAGGCGGTAGAAAAAGTTAGTGAAAAGGGTACGGTCTTGTCTTTGCTGAGAGAAATTCTTCTTTGCTCAGTAACTTCATTTTCTGAGCAGAGCAACAGCCTTTCCTTTTACTCACTAGCTGTCCTCTAACTTTATTTTCTACCGATTGTGTCCAGCAGGTGGTGCTGTTCAAATTCATTATATCAGCCGTGTAAAAACCCCTAATATCTTGAAAAGCATAAAAAAAAGTAAATTGCAAAAAGTGCTCAGAAAAGAATTCGGAACAATTTTACAGCAATTTCTTTCAAGGGTTTCCAATCCCTTCCAGCTTTAATTTGTAACCCAGTGTGGACTGAGGTGGAGAAAACACAACAGAAAAACAAATGTAAAATGCAGATTCAGAATTCAGGTCTGGGACCAGCCCCAGAACATTACTGAGAATTGCACCTGCATTTACACCGCTTCCCTTGACAATGAATGAATATATATATATATATTTCACAGGAGTTCATTGTGAGTGCTTGTTGGGAAGGCAGAAGGCTGACAGTCATGGTTTGTTCTGAGGGCTTATATTTAGGGGCAGATTTATCAAAGGTCGAGGTGAATTTCGAATGAAAAAAATTAAGAATTTCGAGCTATTTTTTGTGTACTTCGACTAGGGAATAGTCTAAATTCGATTTGAATTTGAAGTACTGTCTCTAGAAAAATTCAACTTCGACCATTCGCCATCTAATACCTGCCGAATTGCTGTTTTAGCCTATGGGGGACCTCCTAGAACCCATTTGGAGTCAATTGGTGGACTTTGAAAAATCTAAGTTTTTTGGGGGAAAAAACTTAAAATCTAATATAATCGAATGCGCTATTGCTTCGATTCAAATTACCTGAATATGGACCTATTCGATCAAAAACGGACCTATATGACCTAAAAAAACGTTGACTTAAATCCAATTGGTCTTTTTGATTTCGAATCTCAACTTGTTTTGAATTTGACCATTGATAAATATGCCCCTTAATGTTGATTTGTGAGTCTAAAATTTGTCAGATTTAGATCTCCATATCTGTGGTGCTTGCTCATGTGACCCATTTAATGGTGTTAGTGCTGGGTGCTGCAGTCACACAAAGTGAATCCATCTTTATTGAAAGAAGACACACTGAGACCACTGGATTTAAATCAACATGAATAGTTTTTATCAAAAGATGGATTGGGTTGAGTTGCATGACAAGTATCTGCATGGGGGTCAATTCCATTCTCTAGATCAGTGATCCCCAACCAGTAGCTCGTGAGCAACATGTTGCTCTCCAACCCCTTGGATGTTGCTCCCAGTGGCCGCAAAGCAGGAGCTTATTTTTGAATTTCTGTGTTGGGAGCAAGTTTTAGTTGCATAAAAACAAGGTGCACTGCCAAACATAGCCTTAATGTAGGTTGACAATCCACATAGGGGCTACTAAATGGCCAATCACAGCCGTTATTTGGCACCCCATGAACATTTTCATGCTAGTGTTGCTCCCCAACTCTTTTTACTTTTGAATGTTGCTCACAGGTTCTAAAGGTTGGGGATCACTGCTCTAGATTAAGAATGAGCCCATTGGAATGACTGTGAAGGTTACAGCTTGGGTACATTATAGGAGCAGATTAGATTAAACAAGGGGTTGGTAAGAATGAATAGAGCCTGGACATATTCCGCCCCAATTCTACAACCAGATCATCTAGTTGTACATCAGCTACATTTAGCCATTTTATTGTAACATCGACTGCGTCAAAAAAACAAAACAAAAAACAACAACAACAGATAAAGGTTATCTAATGCAGAGAAAAATAATCAGTGTATTTAAAGGGATACTGTCATGGGAAAACAAGTTTTTTTCAAAACACATCAGTTAATAGTGCTGCTCCAGCAGAATTTTGCACTGAAATCCAATTCTCAAAAGAGCAAACAGATTTTTTTTATATTCAATTATAAAATCTGACATGGGGCTAGATATTGTCAGTTTCCCAGCTGCCCCCAGTCATGTGACTTGTGCCCTTTAGGATGGAACTACTTTCTGGCAGGCTGTTATTTCTCCTACTTAATGTAAAAATTAGTCTCAGTGAGACTTGGATTTTACTATTGAGTGTTGTTTTTAGATCTACCAGGCAGCGGTGTTAGGGAGCTGCTATTTATTTGGTTACCTTCCCATTGTTCTGTTGTTAGGCTGCTCAACCACAATGAAATCTAACAGTTCAATAGCTGCGAGTACATGGGGGAGGGATCTACCTGTATGAAGTTACGTCTGCTTCTGGCACGCGGCTCTAATGCCAGTACAAAAAGAGGATGAAATCATTAACAGCCAAACGTGCAATTTCTAACCCCCCCTCAAGTCTGTACAAGCAAATAAATAGTCAGTCAGTTATTTATGCGGAGACATTTTGTGCGTATAATTATTGCTTTAGTGTCAGTTATGTTAGTTACTTATAACATTATATATTATATTCTTATTGCCATACAATATAGCAGTGATCATTGTCAGTGATTTGACTGGCCAGTCCAAGAGCAACTGTCAGGCTGTGAGCTGAACTGACGGATACAGTACAAAAGTAATCATTTCATTAGATCAGGCAAACAAGCTGCATCTAACATCAGGGGGGGGTATTTATCAAAGGTAGAGTGTTAAGAGTTTTTTTTACCTCAAATGAACTCATGTAAAGGAATGAAGACTTTTTTCAATTACTTTCTATTGTTTATTTTTTACAGTTTTTTTCCAAAAGTTTAGGGGCCGATTCAACAAGCGAAGGATTCGAAGTAAAAAAACTTCGAATTTCGAAGTGTTTTTTTGGGCTACTTCGACCATCGAATGGGCTACTTCGACCTTCGACTACGACTTTGAATCGAAGGATTCGAACTAAAAATCGTTCGACTATTCGACCATTCGATAGTCGAGGTACTGCCTCTTTAAAAAAAACTTCGACCCCCTAGTTCGCCATCTAAAAGCTACCGAAGTCAATGTTAGCCTATGGGGAAGGTCCCCATAGGCTTGCCTAAGTTTTTTTGATCGAAGGATATTCCTTCGATCGTTGGATTTAAATCCTTCAAATCGTTCGATTCGAAGGATTTAATCGTTTGATCGAAGGAATAATCCTTCGATCGTTCGATCGTAGCATTTGCGCTAAATCCTTCGACTTCGATATTCGAAGTCGAAGGATTTTAGTTCCTAGTCGAATATCGAGGGTTAATTAACCCTCGATATTCGACCCTTGATGAATCGGCCCCTTAAAGTTGAATGTCTCTGTCTCTGGTGTTTGAGTCTGGCAGCTCAGTAATTCAGGCACAGACTCTAAACTGTTACAATTTTGCAACATTTAGTTGATACATTTCTCTGCAGCATCACTGGAATATTAGTAACTATTGTATCAAGTCTAACAGCTGCCTGTAATGAAACCCAGGGATTCTGCTCAGCAGGGACAAAGATAAGAAATGTATCAACTAAATGTATCCATTTAGAACAGTTTACAGGGTCGGCGACCCCCCCTTCCAGAGCTGCTTTAGGGTCAGGGCACACACTCAGATTCAGGGAGATTAGTCACCGCTTCGTTTTCCTAAGTAGCCTCGAAGTTGCCTCACAAGGAAACTTTGGACGACTTCAGAAAACTAAGTGCTCCGAGTGCCATCCCACCAGCGATTTACATTCTAGCTGACGGGAGGCAGTTCCGGGAGATTAGTCGCCCCAAAGAAGAGATTTGTCGGCGGGTGACTAATCTCCCCGAATCTGAGTGTGTGCCCTGACCCATAGAAGGTGAAAAATGATACTTTACACTTCAATATTAGGAAACGGTGACATATAAAAAAAATAGAAAGTAATTGGAAAAAGTCATTATTTCTGGTGATCTATCTGAAAACAACTAGTTTTCTGAAGGTGAACAACCCCTTTAAGAAAAAACTAAAAAAAAACCTGATTCTGCGAGTTTGAGTCCTACAACACAATAACTTGAATTGATCGAGTTTTTTGCAAAAAAAAAAAAAAACTTGAATTGCTTGTATCATTTGAGTTTTCGAGCAAAACCCTCTGAAAAAACTCAAACATCATTAAGGCTATTAACATCTTCAAATGGTTCAAGGGGCCCCTGCCATTGCTTCCGACATGATCTCGACAGGTTTTAGGTGGTATATTTTTGCACTCGAGCTATTATTTTTTGTAACCCGAAAATGTGAGTTTTGACCAAAAAATACAACTTGAAAAAAAGTCTCGAACCTTAATAAATCTAAAGGGTTAGTTCACCTTTGCATTAACTTTTCGGGACACATTTACTTGCTCGAGTGAAGGAATAGAATAAAAAATACTTTGAATTTCGAAGTATATTTTTTGGCTACTTTGACTTCGAATCGAACGATTCA
Organism: Xenopus laevis; assembly: GCF_017654675.1. NCBI lineage: Eukaryota > Metazoa > Chordata > Amphibia > Anura > Pipidae > Xenopus > Xenopus laevis. The sequence continues at coordinate 149,648,256 of NC_054373.1, forward strand.
AACTAAAAATCGTTAGACTATTCGATAGTCGAAGTACTGTCTCTTTAAAAAAAACTTCGACCACCTAAAACCTACCGAGCATCAATGTTAGCCTATGAGGAAGGTCTCCATAGGCTTTCTAGCGAATTTGGGATCGAAAGGAAAATCGTTAGATCGATGGATTAAAATCCTTCAAATCGTTCGATCACAGGAAATGCGGTAAATCCTACGATGTCAAAGGATTTAACTTCGACGGTCGAATATCGAGGGTTAATTAACCCTCAATATTCGACCAATAGTAAATGTGCCCCTTCGTATGATGTAGACAGAGATATTTACAATGCAACTGGTCTCCATTTTTATCCTTTTTGAATTATTGATTCAGGGGCTGTCTAATTTGGAATTTCAGTTGCTATCTGTTTGCTAGAGACCAAATTACCCTAGCAACCAGCCAGTGGTTTGAATCAGAGTCTGGAATATAATTAGGAGAGGGCCTGAATAGCAAAAGAAGCAGCAAAAAGTAACAATAACAATACATTTGTAGCGTAAAAAAACAATAGCTTATTGTTAATAGCTTATTATAACTGGGGTCAGTGACCCCTATTTGGAAACTGGAAGGAGGCAGTTGAGAAAGACAACTTATTAAAAATCTATGAAAAAACAAAAATGACCAAAGTTGCTAGGACATTGTATAAAAATACAAATAGTTAACTCCCTGGATCCAGAGGTCAGTACGCATGGCTGGGGATTCAGGAAAAGTTTTGTGCAGTGAAACCTGGATCAGGTAGGGTCAGTAAGATTAATAGTGATTACTGGAAACATAACGACCCTGTGTATGAACGCTACAACAGGACATATTATTCCTTCCTGAAATGTTATCTGCTATAGAGAGGCCCATGCACTGCTCTCTATGTGCTGCATCAATATGGCCATTAAAGGAGAACTAAACCCTACAAATGAATGTGCCTAAAAATTCCATATTTATATACTGAACTTCAGCTTCTCAATAGCAGAAATGATCCAGGACTTCAACTTTGTCACCAGGGGTCACCATCTTGGAAAGGGCTCTGAGCAGCTGTTAAGAAGCTAAGCTTAGGGGTCGTCACAAATTATCAAGCAGAAAATGAGGTTTGTCTGTAATATAAGCTGATGTTACAGGACTGATTATTAAATTCAGATGCTAATTGCACTGGTTTCTGTGCGGTCATGTAGTAATTATCTGTATTAATTACTAATCAGCCTTATATTGCGACATTCTATGTGTACTGTATATTGTGAGTCGGTCCCTAAGCTCAGTAAAGGCCCCCACATACAGGCGATAAAAGCTGGCGACAGACCGAGTCGACAGCTTATGGGCTCGTTTAGGGCCATCCGATGGGCTTTCCCGATCAATAACTGGTCGAAAGCCGGCCAGATCTCGATTGGGTGGGTTAAAAAATCCCATCGGATCATGGCTGCATCGCTGCGTGTATGTGGTCCCATGATCCGACCGCCAGTTCTCCCTAGGGCCCAACGATCGGATCAGCTCGATATCCCCCACTTCAATGTGGGCATATCGGGCAGAGATCCACCCGTTATCTCTACGTCTATGGTCACCTTAAGTGACATCAGCAGAAAAGAAGATGGGGAGCTACTGGGGCATCTTTGGAGACACAGATCTTTACTGCTAAAGGGCTGTGGTTGCCTTGGGCTGGTACAGAAGCCCAAAACATAATGTACAACAGAGGTGTCCAAACAGCGGCCCAGGATGGATATGAATGCGGCCCTGCTTGAACTTCCGCCAATCCATTGTCATGTGTCAATGTCACGCATAGAGAGCGTATGTATGCGGTCGCTAATTGTGTGCTTTAACTTGTACATGGTGTGTGCGGTGTGTGGTTTCCTAGAGCAGGAAAAGCAGTTAACAAGTGAAAAAACCTATCATAGGTTTAGAATACCCTCTTTTATTTTTACAATAAAATAAATCAAAAGTTAGTGTTAGTGTGTAATTCGAGTGTGGCCCCAGAACATTTTTCTTCTATCAATGTGGCCCCGGGAAGCCAAAAGTTTGGACACCCCTGATGTACAACATTTGTAGCTACTTCTTTAGTTAGGCTTTAGTTCTCCTTTAAAGACTAGCGCTGTGCCCAACACAATTTGTTCAACTGTATATAGATGGGAGGCTTTATGAGATATGCACGTTTGAATATAAGGAGAAAATTGATGCCTTGCAATAAGCGAAAGGTAAATAAAATGTCGTGTTTATATTCTGATGTGTGACAGATCTTTTTGCTTCAACATGAAATGACACACGTAAAAAAGATTTTACTTTGGGGGAAAACTCTGACAAAACTTGCAGCTAATCATGTCTTGTTACAGTCAGGGTGAATAACACTTTTGTCAAAGATATGTTTTGGGCTGCCTGAAAACGTCGGCAAATAAAGACAAATATCTAAAGTGTTGGTAACACAGAGAAGAAGAGCAAAGATCCCATAACCCCATTCAGTATAATAAATAAAGAATAAAGTTTATAAATGAAGGGGACGGTCTGGTTATCACAATAATTATGTTAATAATAATAATTAGAGCAAGGGTTAATATCCAAAGTATAAATACATTTTCCCTTATTTTATGGAGATTTTTTTACCTCACAGATTCTAGTTTGCCTGCAGAAGCAATTGTTCTCAGCCCCAGCCCTACTCTCAGTGGCCCATAGTGTGCCAAACAGCATTGCAGTGAAGCAAAGACATGACAGCTTATTCTCATGATACTCATCTCCTGCACATGACAGGACAAACACGATAGCCCAAAATTTCCAGAGAGATCTTTAATGAGTCTCTTGGTGTCTCTGTAAGGCAGGGAATACTTTGTAATGAGACTAATGGTAGCAGCTAATGTAACACCAGTTTGCCAGGTACCACTATTTAATGGAGTTCAGCATGTAGGGTTTAGGTTTAGGGCTCAGCAGTGGAATAAACTGTGGGGTCAGCACCTACTGCTGCTTGTCTTTACACCAGTCACAGGATTGCTATATCCATATGGCACAGCGAAATCCCTCCCCTAAGCAAGATCAAACATGTAATGAAAACATTGTGAAGGGTGAAGCATTTGGTGGTGCCCCAATCTTTATTGCCCAGAATGAGTGCCGTGATAAAGACACTGTATGCTACAAGGCAAGGGTAGTGTGTAACTGGGTGGGGGGGTAAATTCATATTGGCATTCATGGCATCGGTGGTTTCTGACATTGCTGCAACACTCTCACGTGTCATGCTTTTGTCTTTTTTTTCTGAATAACCTATGGTTGCTGTGTAACCTACAGACTATAAACTTGCCCCTTTATATTGCTGGCCCACCTCTCTGTGGAGCGTAAAGCTCACCACACATTAGGTGAGCATCAAATATGAGGATCCTTCACCCATATACCCACGTTCAAGTTGGTAATATCAAGCTGAACCAATTGTTTGGCCTATCATTATTGCAGCTACGCGATTGTCTGATCAAGGCCATCAACGCACATATGCGGGTAAATCAAACCTGGCAAATGCATATTTGCCTGATATTTGGTCAGATAACAGTCATTCAGGCCCATAGCCTGGCACCATATACAGGCAGCAGACTCGGTCAGGAAGAGCAATCACTAGCAATTAGTCTGCTAAGTGTCTCTATTTTCACTTCCAGACTGTGACCTTTTTTTTTTTTTTTAACAATGACTGTGACATTTCTATTACTGGTCATTCTTTGACAATGAACTGAGATATAGCAGCCTCACCATTGAGGTAGCGATACACGACTTTGTAACAGTTACAATTCAGTTGAGACACAAAAAAGCTATGGAATGAAGGGGGCAAATTTACTAAGCGGCGAAAATTCGCCAGCGAGGGCTTCGCAGGCAGCGATACACTTCTTCAGGCGAATATTCACTCAAACAACACTAATTCATTAACATGCAAAGTTGCGTCCAGGGCGTTGAACGCTGGCGAAGTTTCGCTAGCGTTAATTCGGCAAGCAGAGCGAAGTAGCGCTTGCGTTGGCTAATTTGCATACGGTGGGAAGTTAAAGTTGAATGGACATATATGTTGCAGCAAATACATTACACTACACAAGCCCAGGGAAACCATAATAAAATAAAATAAAGTTGTTATATTGCCCTACACATGAGCGCAATGTATAGCTTATGTGCCATATGTTAGGAAATGTAGGGGGGGGGAGCCAGTTACCCAAAAAAAATTTAACGCTCGCCTCTTTTGCAGGCTATCACCCTGAAAAAAGGAAAATACGCCAGAGTTTTTTGGGACTTAGAAAATCCGCTTCTTAGTGAATTTGCACAGTTACGTCCCTAGGCCAGAGTGCAACTTCGCCTGGCGATTGAGTGCGAATGATCGCCAGCGTCAGTCTTTTTCTCTAGCGAAGTTACACCTGCGCCCGTTAGTAAATCGGTGAAGTAACGAAATAATGTCACTTCGCCCTTTAGTAAATTTGCCCCAAGGTACCAGGAGATCAGAGATACAGAGCTCTCTGTCCCAAGACACACAGACAATAAAATTGTGTTTCTCTGGAAAACAATATATCCCGGTCATTACACAGGGAGCACAGGCAGCCAGAAAGTATTATCATTGTCACTAGATTTACACAATACAAACAGTGACATCTAATAATTTATACAACAAGTTAGGAATCCTCTGTGCTAACTGCACATACATTTATATGTTCACACAGTAAACCATAGGAACACACTGGCTCTGATGGCTACAAGCCATGCTCACACAGGCAACATGTCCTTAGTTATTAATAGAGAGATCTGGCTGATCTTCGGCAAGCACAATCTGATGGATGCTTACCGTCTGGCCGCATTGAAGGAATGAGAGGCCCAGTGCAACCAAACACTGCCATGTCTGCCGGAGAGAGAGAGAAAACACAAACACATTATATAAATTATATAAGACATTTATATTATGACAATAAATAGTTAAATAACATTGCAGGATATGTACATACATTATTGCTCGTTTTTCAATAAGTGAAGTCACTCGCTTACTGTAAAGAATGCCTATTTGTTCACATTAAGATAATTTATAGTGAAATTTGGGGTGAACGCTGTCCTAGAAATTTCTTCTAGTAGTAAATACAAAATAGATTACTAGAGTATAGTAAAATTCAGGGAAATTACTTGTCTAAGACCCACCTGAGATGACAAAGGAGAACTAAACCTTAAAGGGGATGTGAAGACAAAAATAATACTGCCATCAAAAAAGCATCTTTGCAGTATACTTTTCTGCCATATAAAAAGAATCTTTGCAGTATACTTTATTTAGAACTTCAGTGCTGTTTTATTAAATAAGCATTCTTCTGCCTCTCAAAGTTGCACATTGAAATCCTTTGAAAGCTTCATGGTCGGAGCAGTGATATTCTGCATTCCGAAGGGCAGGGAAGCATGGCGGGTGGAATCTTTCTCACAGAAGTTAGCCTCAAAGACAAATGAAAACATTCATTTGCTCTGCTTCCCTGCCCTTTCGGAATGCAGAGTATCTGATTGTTTGACATTGCTCCATCCCGTGTCCAGCCATGAAGCTTTCAAAGGATTTCAGTGTGCAACTTTGAGAGACAGAGGATACAAAGGCTGGCAGAAAAATGCTTATTTTTCTAAATAAAGTATACTGCAAAGATGCTTCTTTTAAGGTGGAGAAGAGGTATTTGCAATATTATTTGTTGACTTTTAATCCCCTTTAACTAAGAAGGAGGCTAGAAATGCTGCCCATTATGTTTGAGATTCTGTACCAGCCCAAGGCAACCAAAGCCCGTTATTAGTGAAGATCTGCAAATTCTAATATGCCCTATCTTCTCTTCTGCTGATTCACTGAACATGATCTCTGTTGCTGTCACTTACCTGAACTCGGGGACTGATTCACATTTATATATAGAATATAAAAGTCTCAATACAAAGCTGATTAGTAATTAATGTAGATTCTCATTACACATCAGCTTGGAAACCTGTATAATTTGCATCCGAATTTTATTTTGAGTGCAGTAGGATCAGTTTCTATGATGTGTGAACATCATTTTCTGTATGATGATTTGTAACGACCCCTAAGCTTAACTTCTCAGCAGCTGCCCGGACCACACTGGGCATCTTACTGAAACTCCTATCAAAATCCAAGATGGTGGCTGCCTGTGCACAACTGTCAAGGCCTGTATCGTCACTGCTCTAGAGATTCTGCAACTTTTGGCTAGTGCAGGACATTCAGCATATTAAATACGGCATTTATACCCCATTTTGTTTTTAGGATTTAGTTCTCCTTTAGCTGTCCAGTATAACCAGTATTAGGAACAGATTTATTTGACCTTACTGTGCAAGTATGTGGCATAGAATGAACATAAATGCTGTAAGGTCAAAGTATTACTTACCAAATATGCCACAAAGCATAAATATGCAACTGACAACACAGCTGCTCCCACATAATATGCTATGTGTCCAAGTGCAGAGACATAAACAACCACAAAGTACATGTTTATGCTGCAGACAACGAGGATCAGGATCCCACCAGCAATCTTCCAGCCTCTGCAACAGTCAGAAGAAAAGAAAAGCTTTAGACATAACATATTTCCTGCTACATAAACCAAGTATGCCTAAACTCCTGGGAGAGAAATTTATGGCCTAACAACGGAATTTTTGCAAATACAAAACTATACTTGTATTATCCCTTTCCTTAACAATACACCAGTCTCTGTTTTGCTTTTAAGAAATAACACTTCCATGTGCACACAGTATACAGGTTACAGTCCTTCACAAATCTTATGTTCATGTGAAGTTCTTTGTACTTCCCATAAAAGATGCCTTTGTGCAGGATAAGTGAACATGGTTTAATGATTAGCTGCCCATTTAATGGATTCCAGGTGACATGATGGTAAATTTATACCCCAGGTAATTAAATCTAACAGTGGGTGTGGTTATAAACTTCACAATAAGCCAGTCACTCCCAGTTATCCAGCTGAATGAAAATGGCAGACTGGCTCTCCAGTTGTCTATATGTGGCATAACATAACTTTTCTACAGCAACCCGTAATACCGTCGTTTATACTTACATCCCATTTGCAAAGTCACTCATCACAGATGGAAGACTGGTAAATGTCAGGACCGGGATCAAAGCAAATGGAAGCTGAAATATCAAAATGAAATCAATTCAAATACAATCTATATAAGCAAACACAAAACCACATAGTATTACACATAACAACAGACTCTTACCATATTTCAGCAGCATGTATTCCGCATAAAACTCATCTTAACTGAAGTCCTATGTCAAATTCCACCCATGATATAGTGTGCCAAACTTTATTACTATTATTATTATTATTCTTTGTTTACTTAATTCTGCTACATTACTAGTTTATTAATACTTCAATGAAAATATAGATATCAGTTACATGCTATGGATTAACAACTTTCTGAACTGTAAGCACTATGGCAAGGTTAATAGCTGTGACACTGGGGACAGACACTGGCATTGCCATTAATAATTATAATAACTGGAACCATGCAAATAACATATTGGTTCACCTTTAAGGTAACGTTTATTATGTTGTAGAACAACCGATTCTAAGCAACTTTTCCATTGGTTTTCATTATTTATTTTTTACAGCTTTATAGTTATTTGCCTTTTTCTTCTGACTCTTTGCAGCTTTCAAATGGGCACTGCTGTCCCCTTTTAAAGAACTCAGACTCTCTCCTATTCATATTCCAGTCTCTTATTCAAATCAATGCATGGTTGCTAGGGTGATTTGGGCCCTAGTTACCAGATTGCTTAAAATGCAAATTGAAGAGCTGCTGAATAAAAAAATAAATAACTCAAAAACCTTCAATTATAAAAAATAAAAACATATTGCAAATTATCTCAGAATATCACTCTCTACATTACATCATCCTAAAAGTTATCTCAAAGGTGAATAACCCCTTTAAGTAGGAAGTTCTCAAAGAGACAGTTTTTCATGAATACCTTTGGAGAGCTATCATATAAGCTTGGAGGGCGGTGGAAAGGTTATTTTGGAAAAAAAAGGGACTTCAAGTCCCAGTATCTATTATTTCAAGGGGAAGGAGGGGTTGAATGACTCTGTGAGCCTTAAGGGGGTGGGAAATGGTTCCTACAAATTAGAAGACTATCATGGTTTCCTTTCAATCTGAGGAATCAAGTATGTCTTTGTAAAAAAAAAATTATATTTATTGCTGGAAGCTTGGATCGTGTTTATGAACTTTTTTTTTTACACAAGGCCAACTGGATGAGCTCAAGTCAAAGATGGGGGTGCTGTTTACCTGTTGGCATTCCTAGAAACTTGTGGAAGCCCAGCACGAAGGCTAACTAGAGCAAGATTTTGTCTTATATATTTATTTTCTTTATATTTAGACTTTGTGGCTGAGACTTTAAGTAAGTGTTGTCAAAAAGTGTGATCCAAATAAAAAAATTGTGCTTTATACACCTCTGTGGGTGTCCCTGGATTACTTTGGTAGAAAAAAAATAAGGCAGCCTTACATGAGAGGCTTATGGGCACACACAAAGCACTTCAATAAGCAATGACTTCTCTCGGAAAACAAGATATGCTCATTCTCATGAAATACAGGGCAGCACAGCGAACAGGGGGTTTTCTCTGAGATGGACCTTATGTATGAAATGTTTAGGTCTCCATTTTCAATGTAAAAATTAAAGCCATTCTGACATGTTCAATGTTTTTCCACAAATGCTTCTAGCATTAAATCTAAAGTTCTAGAACTGAAACCAAAGAAAGGCTTAGAAACACATTTTGTATGAAATAAAAGTTGGTGTACAATGGGGAGTCATAACAGCTAATTCAACTGGATAATTAATTTTATGCCAGTAAAGGAAAGCACTACGGCAAATACTGGCAACTTTGTCACACTAACTGAACATCTCTCACCTGCAAACTTTGGAGCACATTTAGAAAATCATTCATTCCTGTAAGATGCTCAACATCTTTAAAAATGGCCACAAGGAGAGTGGGGGTAATTGCAATAGATCGGGTCAGGAAAACTCGTGCAAAGCGAGACCACTTCAAGTTCAAAAAACCCTAAAAGGAGAGAATGACATTATGTAGTAATGTATACAGCGGTGTGACATGGCTTAATGAAAAGAAATCAAAATAGATATACATTGAGATAATTTATATATTTATGTATACATATATACATAAATGTGATAAATGAGACAGTGAAGTGCTGAAAATAAATAGGAAAGGATTCCCCTACTGCAGGTTAAAAAGACTGCTTAATTTTGTTAATCAGTCACCTACATTTGAGCCCCCATTAATGGATATTGCTGTTTGAAGAGCAAAATGAAGGTCATTATAAATTTTATTTAGGCATTCGTAAAATTTAAATTAAGTAAATTATATTAAATTAAATAAAACCTGGATATAATACAGGTTATCCAACTCTCAGCTTCTACAGAATCAGCCAAGAAACTGTGGCCAATAATATGCCTAATGCAAAGTGAAACATACCTCCATTACAAACTGCCCAGAGTATGTGCCAGTCATTGTGGAACTCTGGCCTGCTGCTAGAATGCCCACTGCCCAGATGTAGAGAGCTGGAGCACCAAAAAAGCATCCCAAAACCACACCCTGCAAGACAAATAATACATGAACAACATTAGCCAATCTACTACATTTTACTAATTTCTGGGTGCAAATCTCCTACACTGAATTAACTGCAATGTAGTACTTGCAACAAACAGAAGTCTATACACCCAGTGGTACACATTATCAATCCCCACAAAGGATCAAAAGACAGACTGTAGTCTCTCTCTCTCTCTGAAGACCAATTGAAAACTTGCTTCAATTAGCCAATCCAGAACATCCAAAAAAGTTAACTTAAAGGTGACCCATCCTTTTATCACAAAGGGTGCCTAGGTCCAATCTGCTGTTTCCCCCTATCCTTCAACTCCTTGAGCCCAATATGGTGAGGGTATTAAGAATGAATGAATGTTATCACCTCCCCTTTATGTTTATTTATTTTACCAAAAAAAGCTTGGACATATAACACTAGGCAGTTCCCTCTGTGATATTACTCTAAAGCAGGGATCCCCAACCTTTAGAACCCATGAGCAACATTCAGAAGTAAAAGGAGTTGGGGAGCAACACTAGCATGAAAAATGTTCCTGGGGTGCCAAATAAGTGCTGTGATTGGCTATTTAGTAGCCCCTATGTGGAATGGCAGCCTACATTGAGGCTCTGTTTGGCAGTGCACCTGGTTTTTAGGGAGCCAAAATCTTGTCTCCAAGCCTGGAATTCAAAAATAAGCACCTGCTTTGAGGCCACTGGGAGCAACATCCAAGGGGTTGGAGAGTAACATGTTGCTCACGAGCTACTGGTTGGGGACCACTGCTCTAAAGGAAGCTGTATATCATGTATGCTCCTAGAATTATAATGATTGTGAGTTTTGTCTCTGATAATCTGGGTAATTTTTTTGTTTTCTCTGGATCATCTAGGAACCAAAAAGTAATTATTGGTTAGCGTCAAATGAGTTTTATTTGAAAATACTTACTCCTTTGAAAATATCCACATGCAGAGGGTCTGTGTTATTTGGAAATAAGTTACTTTGAGGGCTACTCTTGTTAAGGCACTCGTAAAACTGTAAATGGAAAGAGAGAAAAAGGTAAGGGAAAAGATCTATGAAAAAGGAACACTGCATATAAATACTGTAGCTTTAGCACACTTTGTTACTAACAATGCGAACCTCAGCCCAAAACACAGAAGAATTTTGTAGTATTTCTGAATGATCAAGCCTATAATATTACAGGGAAACATTCATATATATCTGACTGTGTATGCTGTGCATTGAAAGCTACAGATATTCAAAAAACGGCTACATTTTGAGATTAATAATTGTTGAGAAATTGCCAAACTGTGTCAAAGAAAGCCATTTGCCTAAACCCTGAGCTTAAACACTGCAAGTAAAAAGAAAATACTGTAACTATGGAAGCAAATTTGCAGGCGAGACTTACCACCTCTTGGTTCGTCTTTCCATAAAAGGATTCCGCAAACACAGCAACCACAAAAACATTGATGAGGAAAGAAACAAATAAAGCAATGGTTGATTCAATGAAAAAGTATTTATTAGCCTCTCTGACTTCTTTCTTGTTCGCTCGATTGATGTCCCTTGACTGTACAAAATAAGAGACATTAGTTAGAAAGAAATCTTACACCAAGCAAACAAGATTATTCATTTAATTCATGGCCCTGCTCACAGTTCTAGAACAAGGCTAGTTTCTATTGCACTGTACCCAACTGTTGAAACTTTCCAACTGAAATATGCTACTATATACTGGTGTATACTCACCTTGAAGGAAAACTATACCCCCAAAATGGACACTTAAGCAACAGATAGTTTACATCATATTAAGTGGCATATTAAAGAATCTTTGCAAACTGGTCTACATATTTAAGTAAATCTTGCCCTTTTACATCTCTTGCCTTGAGCCACATTTTGTGATGGTCTGTGTGCTGCCTCAGAGATCACCTGACCAGAAATACTACAACAGGAAGAAGTGTGGAAGCAAAAGACAGAAATCTGTCTCTCTGTTAATTGGCTCATGTGACCTAACAAGTATGGTTTGTTGGTTTGTTTGTGTGCACCGTGAATCCTATGATCCCAGGGGCCCTTATTTTTTAAAATGGCAATTTTCTATTTATGATTACCCAATGGAACATACTACTAAAAAAAGTATATAATTATGAAAATTGTTTATTTACATGAAGCAGGGTTTTACATATGAGCTGTTTTATGCAATATCTTTTTATAGAGACCTACATTGTTTGGGGGGTATAGTATAGTCTCTTGTGTAGTTACTGTACAATAACCTCTTCAGTAGCAATATGGCATTTAAAACATATTGGCATTCAGCGATATTACCAGTGCCAAAAGCAGCTCTAAGACAACATTGTGGAGCTTAGGGAGATTAATGCTAGAGATTGGAGTAGGGAGGGGGCTTTGGGTTTTTGGAGAACTGGGCTGATTTCTCAATCAGCTACAGGCTCTTTGTTAGAGATGGGCTGCACCTCATTGTTGATGGTGCAGCTGCTTTGGGGGAGAAGATGGAAGAGATTTTAAACTAGGTGTGGTGGGGAGAGTTCAGTAAAGGATTCTGTGGAAAACAGGTTATATGAGGAAGTGGGCAAAGGAAGGGATAATGGGGATTTAGATTTGGTTGGGGGTACTGTAAAAGATAGGGAGGACCACATGTCATATGTTCAATATGGTACCAGTATTACATGTATGTTTGCAAATGTAAGGAGTCTGACTGGTAAAATGGGAGAGCTGGAGGTGAAGGATCACATTGAAAATTTTGTCCTAGTGAATGGCATTATGAGCAGCTATCAGCATGGCTTTATGAAGGATAGGTCATGTCAAACAAATTTGATTGCTTTTTATGATGAGGTAAGTAAGATGCTGGAGAGTAGGAGAGCAGAAGATGTGATCTATTTGGATTTTGCCAAAGCATTTGATACTGTTGGCATTTGCACCTGGATAGGAAACTGGCTACAGGATCAGGTACAGAGGGTGGTTGTTAATGGGACATTCTCTGCTTGGAGTAAGGTTCTTAGTGGGGTCCCTTAGGGCTCGGTATTGGGTCCACTTTTATTTAACTTGTTCATTAATGACTTATGTGAGGGTATTGTAAGTTTATCAGTGTTTGCAGGTGACACAAAACTATCCAGCCCAATTAATTCCATCCAGGATGTGGCATCCTTGCAACATGATCTTGACAAACTGGCAATCTGGGCAGCTAAGTGGCAAATAAGATTCAATGTTGATAAATGTAAAGTCATGCACCTGGGATGTAAGAATATCCAAGCCACTTATACCCTTAATGGGACTGCACTAGGCAAATCCATTATGGAAAAGGACATTGTAGTCCTTGTAGATGATAAAATTGGCTGTAGCAAGCAATGCCAGTCAGCAGCATCAAGGGCAAATAAGGTCTTGAGCTGTATTAAAAGGGGCATAGAGTCACGGGAGGAGGGGGTCATTCTTCCACTGTATAGAGCACTTGTAAGGCCCCATCTAGAATATGCCGTACAGTTTTGGTCTCCATCACTCAAACAGGACATTATTGAATTAGAGAGGGTACAGAGAAGGGCAACTAAGCTGGTAAAAGGTATGGGAAATCTTAGCTTTGAGGAAAGATTTTTTTTTTTTTTTACAGTGAGAGCTGTGAAGATGTGGAATTCTCTCCCTGAATCGATTGTACAGGTTGATACATTAGATAGTTTTAAGAAGGGGTTGAATGGCTTTTTAGCAAGTGAGGGAATACAGGGTTATGGAAGATAGTACAAGTTGATCCAGGGACTGGTCCGATTGCCATCTTAGAGTCAGGAAAGATTTCGAGGCAATCTGAGGCAAATTGGAGAGGCTTCAAATGTTTTTTTTTTTTTAACTTTCATTGGATCAACTAGCAGTTAGGCAGGTTATATGTTTGTGTATATGTAAATGTGGACAAATGACTTCTGGCCTATGTGTTGACAGATTAGGGGGTTTATTCTCTACTAGAGCCCCAGACCTTCATTTATACCACTAAAGCAAATAGAACATTTTAGCTCTGATTTTTTCCCCTATAATGATGGATATGCTTTCTGGGCAACAAACGGGAGGGGGGGTGACGGGTTTGCGTCGACTAGGTTTCCTTCCCCTTTAAGAGAGTAGAGAGTGCTATTCTGAGTCATCGTTTTTGAGTTGTTTAGCTTTTTATTCAGCAGCTTCCCAGTTTGCAGTTTCAGAAATCTCATTGCTAGGGTCCAAATTACCTTAGCAACGATGCATTGATTTGAATAAGAGACTGGAATATGAATAGGAGGGGACTGAATAGAAAGTTGAGTAACAAAAAGTAGCAATAAATTTGTAGCCTAAGGGCAGAGACGCACGTGGAGATTCAGAGAGATTAAGTCGCCCCGACGACAAATCGCCTGTTTTTCGAGCGACTAATCTCCCCAAACTGCCTTCCCGCCGGCTAGAATCTAAATCGCCGGTGGGATGGCACTTGGATTGCTTCATTTTCCGAAGTCGCCTCACGAGGAAACATCGGACGACTTCGGGAAACAAAACAGCTCCGAGTGCCATCCCGCCGGTGATTTATATTCTAGCCGGAGGGAAGGCAGTTCGGGAGATTAGTCGCTAGAAGAAGAGGCAATTTGTCGCCGGGCGACTAAATCTCCCCGTGTGTCTCTACCCTTACAGAGTATTTGTTTATAGATGAGGTGTGTGAAGTGTTAAATATTTCAAAAACTATAAAAAAAGAAGTAATGAAGGCCAATTGAAAAGTTGCTTAGAATTAGCCATTCTATATCTAGCATAGCACCGCACTTGTGAAAAAATAAAATAAAATCAAGATTTGTTGAAAAAAAATCTGACGTTTCGAACACCAACTGAGACACATAAGGTGCACACCATAGACCATTGTTTCATCTGGGTGCCTGAGCTAAGAAATAACACAAGCAATGCAGCAAAATGGCACTCACAGGACTTGCTGAATCAATCACCCAAAGGTTTATTTTGCTCAACATTTCAGTCACCGCAGGGACATTCGTCAGGAATCAAACAGTGTTTGCACTGTTTGATTCCTGACGAAAGTCCCTGTGGGGGACCGAAACGTTAGCAAAATAAACCTTTGGAAGAGCTGTTCTTCTGCATTGCTTGTGCGTGTGTGTGTATGTGTACGTGTGTAATTTTCCGGTTTCCCGGAAAATACGCAATTTTTTTACGATCCCATACAGGCAAGCGCCATCCTTTTTTTCCAAATTTTACGTTTTTCCGCTTGACAATATCCCCTGGGAAATGTAAAATCTGAGTTCTACTTTAACTGAACAGAATGAGCATTTACAGACGATACATACCTTAACCAAAGCCGAATGCAGATACATATTGTGTGGCATGATTACAGCTCCCACAATGCCCACTGCCTGCTCCAGCTGAGGTGCCCCACAGTCTTTACAGTAAGGAAAGAACATGCCTTTAAGAAGCTCCCCTTGGTTGGGACTAACCCGTATATACTGAAAGGAAGATAAGACCCCAAAATTGATATGAAGTTGTGGAAAAATCAGGTACATTCTTGAGCTGCATAAAATGTCATGCAACCCCAAACATAAAATGATTCTAAATGTTGTGGAAGAGAATTGCATTCAGCTACATTTTTAAAAATGTAAAACCAACTTTAGAAAGATGCTTAGAATTACATTTCTTTATAGTAAGCATAATGTAATTTTTGGGTTTACATTCGGGTATAGAATAAACAAATAAAAGCTTAACACACAAAACTAAAGCTACTATTAGCAACATTCAGAATATTAGATATACAAGTTATCTGCGATAATACTATTATGTACCTTGCCTCTTAAGGAGCACAAACATGGCTGTGGCAATGAAACTGCTGTGTACTATAAATCTTTTGACAGAAAAGGCCATGATCATTTTTGCCAGCTTCAAGTGGTTTATAGCAGCAGGGGCGCGCCGCCAATGAGGCGAGCTGAGACGCTCGCCTCAGGCGGCAACGCCGAATCGGTTTCCAGGGGCGGCAAAAAGCCGCTCCTGCACCTTTAAGAGCCGAATTTCCGGTTTTTAAACCGGAAATTCGGCTTTACTAATGCGAGAGAGCGCAATTGCGCTCTCCGCATTAGTGTTCCTGCCTCCCCTCCCGACAAGTAAGTCGGCGAGGGGGGGCGGCATTGCAGGAGCCGCCTCAGGCGGCGCTTAGGTCCGAATCGGCGCTGTATAGCAGTGGCTAATACCCTCACATTAAGTGGCTAAAAAGGTTACGTACAAACCATGTCGGAAAGATTTATAACTAAACTGGCGAATGTTACAGAATGTATTTTTCCAGTCCGAAATTTCTGTCCCTGAGCTGGTCTGTGCAATACAAGTCTCTTATTTAAAAACAAATGTTATTAAAGCATTGGACTAACTAATCTGGTCTAGAGACATATTAATGCAGTTTAAAATCTTACATCAATTATATCACTCACCCGAGCGACTAGCTACATTTTGACAAGACAAAAGGGGTGAACTGCTGAAGAAGCCAGGAAACCAGAGCTTCATTCCTTCACATAATATGGTCATACCCAGTCATTTAACATTAGTTAAAGTTGTCTCCCCTGAGGTCTGCCTAATGGGAATTATTAAACTATGTTTCGCACACTCCTATATTATGCTCGGAAACTGATAGTCAGGAAGTGGCTGGCAAACATAGTACCAACACCAAAAGTGATACTGACACTAAAAAAAACTTTTTAAAATATGAATGTACATTAAAAGTTACCTATAGGTCATGTTAATCGTTTTTTGCCAAGAGGTTTGTTTTTGTAAATAATTGTTACTTGAAGTTTCTAAACCCGACTGTTTTGCCAAATGCACCTACCATCTCAGGCTGTCAGTTAGAGATTCTAATGCTAATGGACTCCTGCTGCACAAATATGGCAGCCCCCTCATACAGGAACATGGGGCATCAGACAGGTAATGTAAAAGCATTAGGCAAATACTTTATGGTAATGTTATAATTAGCTTTCAAAGGCAATATTATGATAGATGTAAAAAAAGTTTAATTTCTGGTGTCCATATTTCTTTAAGGCATGGAGAGAAACAATAGCAACAGAACTGCCTCTCATTAAACTTTCATATTGGTCTAGGCTGCCCCAGAAGTATGACAATATCTGGCAAACATGGTAAGATGCCTACGCATAAAATACCAGAGATCGTTAATCCCAATACCTGCACCCCACTGAGATAAATATATGTTTAAACAGACCGTAAATGTGACATCACCCTGATCCTGAATTCTTACACTTACGACTTTATAATATGTGATACATTGCTTATCCTTGTTTTTTTTTTTGCTCCGTGTGTTTGTTTTAATTGTTTAAAAAAAGCCTTTAAAAAGTTGTACCTCATAACCAAATGTAAGTGCCATAACTGTAATAAGGAACCCAAAAAATGCTTCCAGTTTCCGCAGACCTGCAAGTAAATGGAGAATTGAGTGAAATGGTTGCTTCTCAAACCTTGATGATAATCTATTACATTTTTTTACTAAATATGATGCAACAGTGAATGCAGGGCAGGAGGTGTCCATCTGTCATCTCTTCTGATGGTAGTGAATAAAAAGATTCATATCCCACACGCACATGGAATGGTGACAGGTAAACCTTGGCAAACCTTTAGAGGCACATTTATCAAGGATTGGATTTCGAATCCATGTCAGTTTTTTAAAACTCCCATAAACTCGAAATTGGACCAATCGAAATTTATTAATAAAAAAGAAATTTCTCAGCTCGGACGAATTGAATTGACCCGAAAACGTGAATCAAATTAGAAAAACTCAGTTTGAACAAAAAAAAGCTTGATTCAAGTTTATTTTCTCCGAAAAAAACTCAAATGTCAGGAAGGCTGCAACCATCACCAAATTGATGCCTCGACCTCTCCCATTGACTTATACAGTAATTCAGCAGGTTTTAGGTTGCGAATAGTCAAATTTGAGTTCTTAAAGGGCGAGAGTATAATAAATCTCAAAATTCAAATTAAAACTCGAATCGAGTTTGGATAATTCACAATTTGAATTTAAGAGTTTTCACAAAAAAAAAAAAAAACAACTTTTCTACCTTTATCTCAATAACTAACCTATTAAAATGATTACAATAATGTAATAAGCAACAAGAAAATTAATAAATAAGATTTGTTAAAAAAAAAGTCAAAATGTTTTAAATATCATGCTGTGTGCTCTTAATTTTTTTACGGATATTTAATGGTATGCAGTACTTATATATAAAGACCCTAAATTACATTACACAAGTCTAGCCTATATTCCATCACTGCACAAGCTGTAACAAGCACCTGCCATGCCTGATTTTATTATAAAGAAAACCTCTATGCGGTTATAATTAACTGGGAGAAACTGATGAACAGAATTTTTACCAAACTAAAACGTCCATTAACCAATGAACCCTTTCATAAATATATGTTATGCTCCTCTTAAATGAAATCTGTAAAAATAAAGATATTCCTTCTTACCGTACTTGTCCAGGAAAAGGAAGAAAAACGTATCAATAATTGTTATTAACACTCCTCCCCATAGTGGTATTCTATAAAGACAAAATAAATAGATTTTTAAGATCACAGGTATATATTTTTAGTAAATGGAAAAATCTGACACTTAGGGGTATATTTATCAAAGAGTGAAGTTGGAGATCGTCACAGTCAGCTAGAGTGAAATTCCGCCACTCTCCATTCATTTCTATGGTATTTTTAAAAAGAGTATTTATGAATGAGTGAATGATCATCCTTTTGAGAAATACGCTGTTCAAAATCCCATAGAAATGAACGGAGAGTAGCGGATTTTCACTCTAGAGGACTGTGGTGATCTCTAACTTCACTTTTTGATAAATATACCCCAAAGATGGTTAGCAATGGATCACTTTTCTTATAACAGGCAACATTGCTATTTTGTACTTGGTGATTCACGTCTGTTCTGTGAGCCAAATAGTCCAAGTTTCTCATCGTTATAAAAATATATGAAATAAAGTACAACTGACTGCACTTTTTTTCTAAAAGTGTAATTCATCAACATCAAATTGGATAAAAAACAAAAAGCTAGCTGTTATTGCCAGTGTTTTCTTTTCTATGTAGCTACACAATATTAATAGCAAAGAGCGAAGTCAAATTTATGTTTTGAAAATGAAGTCGGAAATAGTATTTCAGTATTTTTTGCATAGTGCAATCTACAGTGTTCTCTTCTGTCATGGGACCTCCATTAGATATGGCAGAATAAAACAAATTAGGCAAAGGCGCTTAATGAGTGGATGTGGACAGAAAACACATGCTATTCAAAGAGGATGTCTTTTATTCATGTAAAGCTCCTATGTACAACAGAAAATACTGATTGAAACATGGTACAGAGCAGGTTCATAACCAATTTTGGGTCATGAGAGAGAGGTTTAAGAAAGAACAGTTGTCAAACAGTTGTCACACACACACAAGCTCTGTATAGTCTTTAAAGATCATAATAAAAAAATTAACAAAAACAAAAAAAAAGTCCTTACACTCCAGCAGACAACAGATTTAAGGCAATGGCTGAGCCTATGACTTCTTGCATATCAGATCCAATGATGGCTAACTCTACCATGAGCCACAATGCAATGCGGGGCACCTAGGAGAGACAGACAGTTTAAAGTTATGCTTCAGTGCAGCTGATGCAGCCAATTATATTTAAAAATATAATTTAAGTGGACCTGTCACCTACAGCTAAAAAGCTGTATAACAAAAGTCATTTGCAAATTAAACATGGAACCCATATTGTTTTTTACATTAAAGCATCGATACCTGTTATAAAGGTGCTTAAATATCTGAGCTGTCAATCAAATATAACATGCCCCGTCTCTATGCCTGAGGCATAGAGGTGGGGCAGTCAATTCATTTCACTTACCATTCAGCACTTCCTAGATGTCACTGCTCTCCTCACATTCCCCCTTCCTCCTCACACTCTATATAATTGTGTAGGACAATGTGTATGGGCATTAGGTCCCCCATTCAGGCACATACACAAAATTTTGGGGTGATACACAACTTGCCTTAATAATATTGTCCACAACTGCCTGCTTGCTGTGATTGTGTAATTTCAAGACTGAATCAAACAAAATTTAAATAATAAATGTAGTCTAAGTAAGTTTTATTTTGCTCGACTCACATGATAAAAAATTATTTGGAATTATTTCTTACGATGACAGGTCCCTTTTAATATTTTTTAAAAAAAATCTAGAACAGGAACTTGCACACCAAAAACACCAATTTGTTTATCAATCAAGACGTTTATGAATAACATTCTTAGGGGCAAGCCTAAATAATCAAAATATCTTGTGTATAAACAGGTACTGCAGTCTGTGGAGAACAAAGGGCCTAGCAAAAGGGAGCTTCAATTTGTAGGAAATTTGCTCCTGTGATATGATGCCTGTGAGGGGGAAGCAGTGCAAGTTCATATACCTTTGGATATTGTCTGTTGCACATTTCAGCTAAATGAAGTCCTGTCACCACTCCCAACCTGGCTGCTAAGCGCTGTAGTAGAAGCCCAATGATGGTTGCAGCCAGGAGAACCCACAATAGCTGAAAGGGAAAATAAAAGTCACGTTTTAGGTCCTAGCATATTTATGCAGACACTTATCAATGTAAGGAGGAAAATGTATACTTGGATTAAAAAACCAACAAATACACCCTGTTATTCCTGCAGCAATAACGAAATGAATAACAATTACAGATTATATGTAGTATTTTCAACCCCACGCCACTGACAGGAAATCAGCAGACCACAATGGACAATACCAAACTAAGAACCTAGATATTGTCTGAACACTGGAGCAGCAGAAAACTTGTACCCTAGCTATTTTTATATGTGTCCGTACAAATGAAGGAATAAACACTAACCTTAAATCCTGCCACTGATCCAGACTGCAGATCCGATTCTATATTTCCTGGATCCAAATACGCAATGCTCATGAGAAAACCCGGGCCGGTGAAGGCCCAGAGTTTCCGGAAGCTGAACCATGAGTGCTGGGGGGGAAAAAAAATAACCACACATTTTAATAAAAGATAATTATATTCAGTTGAAAATAAAACGAGTATTTAAAAATTCCCTTGTCTGGATTGGTATTTATAGTTATATATTTAAAAACGATGTCATCTCTTTAACTTTGCCTTTGCCTCCTTGAAAAACATACCGTTTCATCCTCTGGAATTGGTATCTTCTCATCAAAATAAGTGGCAAATGGCTCTGCATCCACCACTGGCTCTGGGCTATCATCACTGAGGATCCGCTTGGGACGGCTCTCAACTGACAGATCTTCTAAGGAGAAAAATATAAATGATATGTACATGGCTGCTAGCATAGGTGCCATTTAAAGCATAAAGCACTGTGATTATATGGATACAATTCTGCATACACACTCAGGGAACAGGGTATAATATAAGGTAAATCCAACCCTTTTTTCAGTTTATTTCAGATAGTTCACCAAAAATAAAGATTTTTTATTTAATTACTCAAATTAATTTAATTTGTGATCGTTTCCGAAAACTGAAGTTTAGTTTGAATTTTTACCTACTTATGGCTTTCTAAAGCAGCTCTGGGAGGGGGATTATAACTGTTCTAAATTGATACATTTGATTGCTACATTTCTTATCTTTAACCCTGCTGAGCAGAATTCCCAAATTTCATTTAAGGAAGCTGTTAGAATTGATACAATACTTGCTGATATTCCACATATGCTGCTAAAAAAATGTAGCAATTAATGTAGCAAACTGTACAAATTCAAAACCTGACCCTTAACGGGGAACTCCACACAAACATAACTTAAGCTATTTGAAAAGTAAACATAATTTCAAGCAACTTTGCAATATCCATCAATAAAAAAAATATGCAGACTTTTCATGATTTTTAATGGTTTGGAACAGTTCCCTAAGCCTAGCCCCCTGCTCTCCTGCTGATCTGTCTGACTACTTTGCTGAGCTGCCTAACTACTGTTACTTTGTATCAACAGCCATCTGTCCTTAGCCTGCATCCTCCAAACCCCACAATTCCCTGCACACATGATTTCAATAAGGAACAGAACATCATATTGCAATGCATTGTGGGTTATGTAGTTCCTGCATGCTGTCTGTAAACTGTGGAGAAGTTGTTATAATTTGTAACATCGGTGTTTAGTCCCTCCTTCCCTGCCAGGATTTCTGATGATGCAGAAAGAGAAGAACTGTTTAACAGCTGGATTTCAGCATAGAAAATGGCATTTATTCATACTTTTTGAAGAAACATGTAACTGTGATGGGTATATTAAGGGTTTTTGTGTTATGCGGGCCTCTTTATCAAATTTTGGTTTGGAACCTGGAGTTCCCCATTAATTACTGAGTTATTAGAATAAAACATCAGAGACAGGTGTTAAACTTTAAGCTTAAATTTTGGAAATAAGGTAAAAAACAATAATTGATAAAAGTCTGGTATTTACAACTAACTCACTTTATCACACAGCATTTGACCAAACTTACCGACAAAGATAAAAACAATCCTAGAGACTCCCTATGGCTAAGACGCGACACAATCAAATCGACCACCCAAATCTATAGGCAAATCAGAACAACTTTAGACGTGAATAACTTCAATTTTAATTTCACAAAATGGACAACGATACTCCCACAAGCGGAAAACAAAGATATTCTACAACACCATACACGAGCCATGATAAACTTGCCAGCTAGCATGTATCAAGAGATGACTTTACAAATATTACATCACACTTATTTAACACCATTAAAACGACTCCATATTGGTACTGCCTTCTCAGACAAATGTTTAAAATATGTGAAGAAGCCAGAGCAGATTTAATTCACCGCTTATGGTCGTGTCCATCCATTCAAAAATTCTGGGAGGAAATCGCCAGTTATTGGAAAAATGTATCAGGAAAAACGATGCCTATTACAGCTGCTTGGGCCATATTTAGCAAGTTTTCTTCTGACACAAACCAGAAAGAGCCCTAACTGAATGCTTAGCAGCAGCAGCTAGAAAAGCCATACTTCATAAAGTGCCTATATCTTTAGTTCAACAAAACTTGCAATATATCTTTCACGTGGACTGGGTGGAAACGTTGACAGATAAAGAGAAGAACAGGAAAAATTCTTTGACACCTGGTTAACATACATAAATACGTTACCACTTACCACTAGACAGTTAACTATACAAACATTTCAGCAAACCACGTGGTATGAAACAGAATTACTATGTGGCACCGAACCTGACAACTGCTTATGAGTACAATAAGTCAACAAACTACAATGGAACCCCCCAGGAGTCACTACCTTAACAGACTGTTAATGAGCCAATCACGTCACTCATAACGGACACATCCTAGCGAAGCTACATACAAAACATTAGGTTGGTAAGGTTGTTTAAGAAGGCTTTCTTTGGAATTAGAGATACTTCTGTATTATACAAGGATTACCTTGGTAATACTCAGCAATGTTAATTATCATTTGTGAGCTCATGATTACCTGATTTAACACTTGACAGTTGTTTGTTATTTTTATTTTATTTCATTTGTTCCTGTCATTTTATGTGTAAAGCATTAAGAAATAAAAACATTTTGGAAAAAAAAAAAAAAAGGCTGGTATTTTACCAACCTGTAAAAAAAGGAGTACTGTAAACAATGCACTTACTTGCTCGCAAAACTATTGAACTAGATACCAGACTGTAATCCAATTCAGCCTCAGCAGCATCACTAATCTCCTCTGACAAGTATAGAGTAATTCTAGGTTCCTAGGGGTTTCTCCCAGAAAGCTAAACACATAATTTCCCAAATAAGCAGCTCCTTTATCACTTCCTAAACTCTCTGTGTCAGGGAGAAGCTTGGAAACGTCAAAAGAGGCTGGCACAAGCCTGAACCCACAAAGTAGTAAAGCCGGAGTCAGCTCAACTCTGGCTTTACTACTTCGTGGGTCCAGGCTTGTGCCAGCCTCTTTTGAAGTTTTCTGGTGTTTGGCTCCCCTTGCTGAAGGTCTGGGGCGTGCGCACCCGGGCCCAACGTTTACATCAGTAAGCTCATATAAAACGCTTCTAAACGTAGCACATACTGGTTCAGGGATAAGCTTGCTCTAAGAAAGATGCAGACTGTATGCAATATAGGTGCAAATGTGTATCAGACATTCACAATAATATACAAGGAGGTTAAACAGGAGTTTGCTTTTCCCCAGTGTCAGAATGAGACGAGGACTGTCCAGTTTTTCATACAAGTCATATCCAAGATGTACTGTAACAAAATTAAACCTCAATTTTACATCCCCTGATTTTAAGTTTTACATCATTTTTATAAGTTCTCTGTGGTTCCACCAATATATAATACAAAATACATTTCCCTGATTTTACAGCACTTTTTTCTGGTCCCCTGAAAAACATAAAATGGGGGTTCTACTGTACTTACCTCCCTCCCAGGGGGAAACACTCTTCTGTATGTACATTGGAAGCTCTTTCTACCAACTGAACTTCCAATAAGGCCTCACTGACAATGGCTTTAGAACTGCTATCTCAGACGTTCATCAGCAGCTTCTAGTCTCACAACAGCAACAACATGTATCATTGGTCTAACGTGAGTTACTTCCCTTTTCATGAGATTCTGCACAAGCAAGCTACACACACACACACATATATATATATATATATATATATATATATATATATAGATGCAGAATAACGGAATGCAGTATTACAGTAAAATGCCGTGTCACTGATCATCTGACTGAGACTATATGGAAAAAGCTGAGTCAGTTCTATGCACATGGTGTGACATTTATTGATCATCTGCAATTTTTGCGGTAAAACAGCTTGTCTCAGACACAGAATTTTGAAGCTTGTCTGGCTTCACTAAACCCAGTGGCATGTGGCCTACAAGGCTTTTGTCGGCAGGAAGATAAGAATTCTGGGATACAGACCTTGCTGTCACAAACAGCATTTTACTTGTTTTTCCCTTTGAACTCTGGATAAACCCTTTCCCTAGATTTATTGCAAATACAGCAAACTATGCATAAATATTAGAGATAAAGGTCCAGCATGGATAATAGTCATTGTTAAAGGACCAGTAACATCCATTTTTTTAATTCATTAGTATACAACAACAAAAAAAAACCACAAAGACAAATAAAACTTTGAAATTGCTAAGTCTTTATTAAGAAATAACTTTATTGGGCGATCTATTTTACAGCGCTCGATTTCTTCTCCCTGCCTTCCTTATAGGAGTTAGCCAGGGAGGAGAAATCGATCGCTGCACAATGGATCATCGCCCTGTCGCCTTTTCTGAAGAGGAGCGCAAGCGGAGTTTCAGTAAGTTCTTTCTTAATAAAGACTTAGCGATTTCAAAGTTTCAATTGTCTTTGTGTTTTTTTTCGTTATATACAAACAAATTTTTTTTTAAAAAAAAAAAATTTGATGTTACTGGTCCCTTACGGACAGCGCCAGCAGCAACACAGATTATATAAAAACAATCACAAGTTTTGCTAATTTTTTACCACTGATTTACAGTATCCCGAACACTATAAAAAGATGATGAAGGAAAAAACAAAGTTTCAAAGCAACTGTGATGCTGTATTTGCAAGAGCTGGAGTTAGTAGGGGCAATATGCTGTTGTCAGGCAATCCTTCCTCAACACAGGTTCATGCTCAGCAGTCATTCTGCTGCTGGAAGCTCTGCACCCATGCTTATAAACAGAATCCACCCACACCACACTTAAAGGGGTGGTTCACCTTTAAGTTAACTTTTAGTACGTTATAGAATGGGCAATTCTAAGCAACTTTTTAATTGGCCTTCATTTAGGTATTTTTTTTAGTTATTTGCCTTCTTCTTCTTCTGACTCTTTCCAACTTTCAAATGGGGGTCACTGACCCCATCTAAAAAATATATGCTCTGTAAGGCTACAAATGTGTTGTTATTTTTATCACTCATATTTCTGTTCAAGCGTCTCCTATTCACATTCTCTTTTTCAAATCAGTGCATGGTTGCTAGGGTAATTTGGACACTAGCATCCAGATGGCTGAAACTGCAAACTGTAGAGCTGCTGAATAAAAAGCTAAATAACTCAAAACCCACAAATAAGAAGAAATGAAAACCAATTGCATATTGTCTCAGAATATCACTCTCTACATCATACTAAAAGTTCATTGAAAGGCCCCCATACACAAGCAGATATAAACTGCAATAGATTAAGTCGGCAGCTAATTGGGTAGTGTATGGGGCCCTCAGACAGGCTTCCCCAATTGATATCAGGCCGAAAGTCGTCAGATGTCCATCAGGCGGATTTAGAAAATCCTGTTGGATCGAGGTCTGCATTGGTTCGTTGATGCGGTCCTCGATTTGACCTCCCATATTCTCCTTGTTCTGATCCAATCATTGGGTCCTAGGGCCCACGATCAGATTAGCCCAATATCACCCACCTCAAGGTGGGCATCAGGGAGAGATTTGCTTGTTTGGTGACCTGGTATGTATGGCCAGCTTTAGTCTTTGCTTGTAGCTCCCAACACTGCAACAGCTCAGCCATACCCAATGAGATTACACCCATTCTCCCTACCTCTTGCTGCTGCTGAAAATGGATGAAAGTACAAACACTCTGACATAAAGTCAGCTCATTGTTGATGAGGAATCCTCATGAAGCTGCACATGGTGGTCTCATGAGGATAATGACAGGTGTGACTTGGAAAAATACAGATTAAGGGCTTAGATCATGAAACTTCATCTACCATAATGATTTGCATGGCACACTGGGAACGCTGGAAGCTCAAAGGGAGCCAATTAAAGTATGCTTAATAAAGGTTTAAGTGCTTAACTGAAGGTTTTAGTGCTACTGCTTACCATCTAATTGCTGGTAATTCTGGTCTGACATGCTTGTAGGTGTCACAGGCAACTGACGATCCTTGGAATAGGCCACATGAACTAAAATAAATAAATAAATAAATATAGGTTTAGTTATACTCACATCTCATATTTATCGTACAGTATATCCATATCTTCCTTAAAAGAACAGTAACACCAAAAAACAAAAGTGTTTTAAAGTAATGAAAATATCATGTAGTGTTGCTCTGCTCTGGTAAAACTGATGTGTTTGCTTCAGAAACACTACTATAGTTCATAGAAACAAGCTGCTGTGTAGCAATGGCAGAAATTGAAAAAAGACTATATGGTACAGGTTAAATAGTGATAACAGATAACACCATTATGTTCTACAGAGCTTATCCACTTATCTGTTGTGTAACCTAAGGGTAATGACACACTGGACGATTTGTCGGCAACGTTTTTAAAAAGCAAATCGCGGCGACATATCGCTCGTTTTGTCTCTGAACAAAACCAAATGAAAGACACCAGCTCCTGTGCCCACAGCGCGTTTGTGAATCGCCTGTAGCTCCAAAACGCACTGAGACCCTTTTCCGAGCGATTTATCAGAAATAGCATGTACTTAGAAAAGCACTGAAATCTCCTAGACACGCACACACATACAGATAAGTAGCAGCAATTGTATTCAAATTACAATGCAAACGCAATGACGCAAGAACGCAAGAACGTAAAGACGCCAGGTTACAACGGGAAGCACAAACCATTTCCGGTTTGGGTGGAGCACGTACCGCACAGAGTAATGGGATACAAATCGCTCTGTGCCAATAGTCGTTGTGAATCGTCAGTTCAAAAAAGACGATCGTCTTGTCACCGCGATTTACTTTTTTAAAACGTTAGCGACAAATCGTCCAGTGTGTCCTTACCCTAAGCCTTTCTCCTTTGAATGGCTGCCCCATGGCTACACAGCAGCTTATTTATATAAACAAAAGTAGTGTTTCTGAAGCAAACACAGCAGTTTTACCAGTGCAGGGCAACACTGCATTATAATTTTATTACTTTAAAAAACACTTTCATTTTTTGATGTTACTGTTCCTTTTAACAAAATAAACACTTGTTACAAACACAAATGTTCCCTGAATGTATGCAGTACAATGCTTACATTACTACATGTATTTAGCTGTGTGATACGGATACTCAAATAGCATTCCTCAAGCATTTAGCACTGCAGAATATTAATAGGTCTGAAAGTAAAGTCATAGTCGTTACTCACAGCAAACGCTGTCAACCTCAGTGGGTTGTTTTAATGCAATGGAAAATTCCTCAACTGTTTATAGTACAGATTTACCAAAGTCGTTACATGAATAAATCCAGCGTATTCAGGTTTCATGGTAATTGCAACAGTATTTGTTTGTTCATTTCTGTGATCTCTGGTTGTCACTCAGTGTAGCAGAAAACAGTTTTCCTCCCAGTCGGTTAATCTGGAAGCTTCTGCTACATTGTTGCAGCTGTCTGAACCAGAGGTGTTGAGATTAGAATATGAATAAGCAGACATATACAGTCATATGAAAAAGTTTGGGAACCCCTCTTAATTCTTTGGAGTTTTGTTTATCATTGGCTGAACTTTCATAATAGCAACTTCCTTTTAATTTATAACATGCCTTATGGAAACATTAGTATTTCAGCAATGACAAAGTTTATTGGATTAACAGAAAATATGCAATATGCATCATAACAAAATTAGACAGGTGCATACATTTGGGCACCCTAGCAGAGATATTACATCAATACTTAGATGAGCCTCCTTTTGCAAATAGACTCCTCTAGACTCCTCCTATAGACTTTGCTGAGTGTCTGGATGGTGGTATTTTTGACCATTCGTCCATACAAAATCTCTCCAGTTTAGTTACATTTGATGGCTGCTGAGCATGGACAGTCTGCTTCAAATCATCTCATAGATGTTCCATGATATTCAAGTCTGGGGACTGTGAGGGGCATTCCAGAATATTGTACTTCTCCCTCTACATAAACGCCTTTGTAGATTTTGTAACTGATGCTTGAACATTATCCTGAAGAATTTGAACAGTAGGTAGCAGGTGTTTTTCTTGGAATGTGGTGTTCTTCTTCCGCCATTCAAATTGCTTTTTGTTATGACCAAATAACTACATTTTTATCTCATCAGTCCAAAGCACTTTGTTCCAAAATGACCGTGGCTTGTCTAAATGAGCTTTTGCATACACCAAGCGACTCTGTTTGTGGCATGAGTGGCATTTCTCATCACTCTGCCATACAGATGTTCTTTGTGCAAATTGCGCTGAATTGTAGAACAATGTACAGATACACCATCTGCAGCAAGATGTTCTTGCAGGTCTTTGAAGGTGATCTTTGGGTTGTCTGTAACCATTCTTACAATCATACGCTCCTGTATTTTTCTTGGCCTGCCAGACCCTGGTTTTACAGCGCCTGTGCCTTTGGAATTCCATTTCCTGATTACATTCCTTACAGTTGAAACTGACAGTTTAAACCTCTTTTTTTGTAGCCTTCCCCTAACCATGATAATGAACAATCTTTGTTTTCAGATCTTTTGAGAGTTGCTTTGAGGATCCCATGCTGTCACTCTTCAGAGGAGAGTCAAACAGAAGCCCAACTTGTAATTGGCCACCTTAAATACTCTCTCATGATTGGACTCACCTGCCTATGAAGTTCAAGGCTTAATGAGCTAATCCAACCAATTTGGTGTTGCCAGTAATCAGTATTGAGCATTACATGCATTCTAATTAGCAGAATGACATGGGTACCCAAATTTTTGCACAGACAGTTTTTCATATTTGATTTAATTGCACACAACTTAATACTGCTTCTCTAAAAATCTTTGTTCAGAAAACACCCAAGTACTCAGATGTTCCTGGGAAATGAAAGACATACCACTGTTATCTTTTTTGTTGAAAGTGGAGTCAATTATTATGCAGGCTTCCCAAACTTTTTCATATGACTGTATGTCTGTGAAGGTTCTCGTTCATCCAGGTCATGGTATATCTATAGCAATAGGTCAAATCAATTAGACTTGCTGTATTTCATCTTTCCTTGAAGACCGTTTCCCTGGTCATCTGATTCAGAATTGAGAAAGCCAGTCGGATGACTAGCGACACGTCTCCAAGGAAAAAGAAAATCCAGCAAGTCCAGTTGATTTGGATTATTACTATAGATAAGCAGACAGATGCTGCTTTCAAGAGCTAATTGCATTTACAAATAACTTCAAACATTTGATTAAGAATTCAATTTTCTGTCTTTATGCAAAGAGCAGTTTTTGGGTGGACATCCCCCTTTAACCGCCGTGACTCTATCGCCTGATACTGTTAATTCTAACACCACCCAGGATTTAAAACAAGATAATGCAATAACTAGGCTAATTTGTGAATGCTTTAATGAGCAATCCCTCCCACCTTGTTTCTGAGTAACCTAATGATTCACTGCAACATGGAGTCAAGAGGAAAAATAGTGAGTCAAATCTCTCTCTTCGGTGCATTGCATAGAAAGTAGAAGAAAATCATGGCTCCTGTACTGAAGAGAGCACACGGAGATTAATAAGAGTAGAGTCAGGCAGGTGACTGCATTCTCCAGCTATCACGTTCTTCATATAATTTTCCCTGACGGCAGTGTTACCAGATGGTATAAATGCTCTATTCATATGTGGTTAAACAGAGATCAAAGAGCACTGACAGAATGAATTCAACTCCACTCCAGCAACAAAGGAGCAACTGTCTGTCTCTGAGAACACTCCTTTCCTTTGCCCCAATTTGTTCGGGGAATTCCTCCTGAATTCTTCTCATGAACAAATTAATGGAAATAAATCAGCTCATGCACCATTAATATATATAATACAGTCTCGGTGATCCGCACTCCTCTCGGCAATTCATCTCATGCACCCGGGTGCTGCTCCTGGGAAATAGTAGATACAAACGAAAAATAGTAGCGCACTCCTGGGATTTCTTCAATAGAAAATTAGTTTATTTACTCATCATTACAGTAATCAACGTTTCGGCTCGTGTCTTGATAAAGGCTCTGGACACGAGCCGAAACGTTGATTACTGTAATGATGAGTAAATAAACTAATTTTCTATCGAAGAAATCCCACGAGTGCGCTACTATTTTTCGTTTGTATATAAATATAAATATATATATATATATATATATATATATATATATATATATATATATATATATATATATATATGTACAGAACAGTATCACAGGGATTTACTTTGCTCTGCTCACTATTTCCTAAGAAAATGCAAATAATACAGTTTCAGATATCTTCGGTTCAGCTAATATTTAAATAACTTAAAGTAGGTTCAGTGCTCAGTTGGAGCTATAGATTTCTGTACAATGAATCTTACTGGTATTTCAGCTATTTCAGGTATCCAATCCTGGCCTATACCACTACTTCACTCTCTATTTAATTCAGTACAGTAGAACAATACAGTACTGTAAGAAAAGATAAACTTAAGTACTGAAGCTTTAAGTGCAAATTTATGGAATATCCTCTTATGTAATTCACTTAATTATCTACCCACTCTCACCACACTTCGGAATTTCCCTGCCACACAGACAGTTTTCTGCCACCCAAACATTTGTGCATCTCCCCAGATGCTGCTCCAGATACTAAAATCCCTCTATAGCCATACTGATCTGTTTAAAGGAGAACTAAACCCTTAAAATGAATATGGCTAACAATGCCATATTTTATATACAGGATTTATTGCACCAGCATAAAGTTTCAGCTTCTCAACAGCAGCAATAATCCAGGAACTCAAACTTGTCACAGGGGGTCACCATCTTGGAAAGTGTCTGTGACACTCACATGCTCAGTGGGCTCTGAGCAGCTGTTGAGAAGCTAAGCTTAGGGATTGTGACAAATGATCAAGCAGTAAATAAGGTTGGCCTGTAATATAATATGATGCTACAGGGCTGATTATTAAATTCTGATGCTAATTGCACTGTGCTGCCATGTTGTATTTATCTGTATTAATTACTAATCAGCCTTATATTGTAACATTTATATTCTATGTGTACTGTATATTGTGAGTGGGTCCCTAAGCTCAGTAAGCGACAGCAGCACAGAGCATGTGCAGTGAATCAGCAGAAAAGAAGATGGGGAGCTACTGGGGCATCTTTGGACACAGATCTTTTCTATTTTTTATTAAAGCATTCATAGAGATCATCTGAGATGATGCAAGGCTTGCCTTAAAGGAGAAGGAAAGCCAAAAAATGACTTAAGCTGTAAGTGTTGCCTATAAATAGTAGATATAAGTACCAGCAAGCAATCTCCCATTAGATTTTCCCTCAATCTTTTAGCTGCAATCGTTTTTTAAAAAAGTGTAAGCATGTATGAAATAGCATACCTTTGTTTCTGTCCACAAATGCTTCTGAATAGGGCACACGCATGCGCAATCGTTTGCATCCGTGCCCTGTGCATGCGCACTAGAATCATTTTTCTTCTATGTGCAGCGATGACGATGCGGTCACATGACACCTCCGCTCGTCATCGCTAAGGAGCTGAGATCAAACATGCGCATTAACAACAGAGCGCAGGGCGGAAGTGACGCGCCTATTTGAATATGGCCGCGCCAAACTGATACAAGCGCCTTAACTTCGGAGTGTTAGTGCTCAGATGCAGCAGTGAAATGCAAGTTTTTACCACATCGTTTCAGGAGGGGGCCTCGTGGGACAGGCAATAAAGTAGGATTCAATTTTTTACTTTCCTTCTCCTTTAATAACAGTGTCCACAAAATGGCTCCTGCCTTGCTATCATTATGAATTCCCAGACCGAAGCAGACAAGATTCAAATTATGCCGTATAATTAAAGTTAATTTTGCTTGACTAATGTGGTAAAATAGGATTTTGAATATTTTTTTAGGGTGACGGGCCCCCTTTAAAGGAACAGTAAAACCAAAAATGAAAGTGTTTTAATTAATAACAATAAAATGTACTGTTGCCCTGCAACAGTACTGGTGTGTTTGCTTCAGACACACAATTATAGTTTATTTAACAAGCTGCTGTGTAGCCAAGGGGACAGCGATTGAAGCACAGGATATGCAGTAGATTGCAGATACATTCTGAAGAATCCTAATGTATACTACAGAGCTTATCTGTTATTTGCTGTATACCCTGTGCCTTGTCTAGCTTTGAATGGCTGCCCCCATGGCGACACAGCAGTTTGTTTATATAAACTATAGTTGTGTTTCTGAAGCAAACACACTGGTTATACAAGTGCAGCCTAACAGTGCATTATATTTTCATTACTTTAAGATACTTAAATTTTTTTGGTGTTACACTTCCTTTAAGAAACTGCTTTACTAGATACTGTAATTAGTGCAGTCATTCTCACGGTCCTTGTAACTCCTATATAGTCACTCATTGTTCTACCTCCTCCATTAGCAGTCACCTTTTCTAACTTGGCTACACCACAAGACAAGAGCCCGCGTTTACTAATGCATTTAGACTGAGCAGAACTGTACATGGATGTGTTCACGGTTTCATTGATGAATTCCTTCAGCAAGGCAATACCAATAAACTGCACAATGGTTACACCTACTGATAAATAGCATTTTATCTTTCACACACACAACATTCGTTAGAAAAGCTGCACATTTTTCTATTAGATTAAAAACGTCAAATACTAAGAAAGATACACTTAGAAATGACTAGAACATGGACAAAGGGCGAAGCTTCCCAAGCAACTGTATTATTCTGTATGAAAAATAAACATAACTGTCTAATGGCTACAGATATTATTATTATTATTGTCTTCCATTCATTTAGAGTAGAATATGGAATCTACGAGTATGTGGGGTTTTCGCGAAAAAATAAAAAAGAGAATAACGTGGAGCACCACATCTTAAGACTACCAAAAACATTTAATAAAGTAATTCCCATACCTGTATAGTTATCACTCCAGTTGAGAAAGCAGAATTTAACAACTGCCCTATCCAATAAAAAAACCATAGCGGAGCTGTAATTATAAATGTAAAAGTACAGCCTAGGGCAGCAGTTCTCAACCTGTGGGTCGCGACCCCTTTGGGGGTCGAACAACCTTTTCACAGGGGTCGCCAGAGTAGGGGCCCGCCTAGGGTGCAGTCATAGGGGGGTGCACTTTTAAAAGGAAAGAATTTTTTTTCTCGTTTTTTTTTTTTTTATCTGGTGTTGTTGGAGAATAGCGAGCACTGAGCAGAGAGGTACAGTCAGATCTGGGGCAATATTTGGTGCTGCTGCTTAGACTTAGGGGCAATGCATTGTTGGCACAAGAGGTACAGACTTGGGGGGCAATATGCTGGTGGCACAAGAGGTACAGACTTGGGGGGCAATATGCTGGAACTTGGCACAACAGGTACAGATTTGAGGGGGAGCAATATTTTGGGTATTGCTAGCACCTGTATAGATTTGGGGGCAATATTTTGGCTATCTGGCACTGGTACAGATTTGGGGGTAATATTTTGGCTGCTGGCTGACACAGGTACAGATTGGGGGCAATAGTTTGACTGGAAATTGTCCTACAGAACGGGGGTGGCCTAGGGTGCCAAACTACCTTGACCCGGCTCTGCGCCCACATACAAGTACCCGGCGTGATGACATCATCGCGCCAACTCCATCACATACACCCCGTACAAATACAGGTGTATGTGACAGGGTTGGCGCCATAATGTACTTATGCGGACCAGTCACACATGTGTAGAGAGCAGCTACTGCAAAATTACAGTTATAAAGTAGCAAGGAAAAACAATTTTAAGGTTGGGGGTCAAGGAACTGTATTAAAGGGTCGTAGCATTAGGAAGGTTGAGAACCACTGGCCTAAGGTCTCCGGCAGAGAAAACACATGGTGCGCCATGACCATAAATGTAGAAAATATATCCATGATTAGCAATATTTTCAGCTTTATGTCAGGGACATGCTTTGCATTTTACTCAATAAAAAGATCTCACAGCCTTGTGATAAAAACAAACAATGGCAAAAGGTCAGAGGAGAATATAGTTTTCCCTCAGTGCACTTGTGCAAACTACAGTATATACAGTGTAAAAACAAATATCCTGATTACTTAACAACAAGCGTCACCAGACCCATTTTCATAAAACACGTGGATTTTTTCAGTGCACGTAATCAGTGTGCCTATAGACTAGGGATGCACCAAATCCAGGATTCGGTTTGGGATTCAGCCAGGATTCCGCCTTTTCAAGTAGGATTAAGCTGCATCTTTCTGCCCGGCCGAACCAAATCCGAAACGGTGGGGAAGTTATATTGCGTGACTTTTTGTCACAAAACAATGAAGGAAAAAATGTTTTACCCTTTCTGCCCATAATTTGCATATGCAAATTAGGATTCGGTATTTGGCCGAATCTTTTGCGAAGGATTCGGGGGTTCGTGCGAATCCAAAATAGTGAATTTGATGCATCCCTACTATAGACGCACCAATAAATCACCAGTACTGGCACATTCCAGCACCGAAAAACAACATTTTGCACTGAAATCCGCCCCTGACTATAGAAAGAGATGGGGTGCAGTCTGCTTGTGGAGAATCCGTAGTGTCTGGCCATAGCCTTACTTATGTTGGGAGCCTAAGGTCCTACCTAAGATCACCATCTTGTTCTATGAGAAACCCAGAAACGTTGTTGCAGTAGAAATTAGTTGTGGTCAGCAGGGGTGGTTCACCTTTAAGTTGACTTTTATTAGTTATAGTATGGCCAATTCTAAGCAACTTTTCAATTGGTCTTCATTATTTATCATAGTTATTTCATTATTTGCCTTTTTCTTCTGACTCTTTCCAGCTTTCACCCCATACCCCATCTAAAAAAACAAAAGAGGCTACAAATGTATTTTTATTGCTACTTTTTATTACTCATCTTTCTATTCAGACCCTCTCCAATTCATATTCCAGTCGCTCATTCAAATCAATGCATGGTTGCTATGATAATTTGGACCCTGGCAACCAGATTGCTGAAACTTCAAACTGAAGAGCTGCTGAATAAGAAGCTAAATGACTCAAAAACCACAAATAATAAAAAATGAAAGCCAATTGCAAATTGTCTCAGAATATCACTTTCTACATCATACTACAAGTTAACTCAAAGGTGAACAACTCCTTTAATCAGCTGTGCAAATGCATTGTCCCTACAAGAAATATTGGGTCTTCCTCCTTTTCCCTGCCATTCTATCTCTCATGGGTGCCCACTGTGACGTATACAGATCAGAGAAATGGAAAATTAATCACACTTGTCGGATTTTCCTTTTCTTGGAATGGAACATGGCAATCGGAAAAAAAGAAATAGGCACCAATCAGATGCACATGACTTAGAAACTGTATGAAGAACAATGAGATATTGAAGTGGAAGTATTTGTTCTTTTAGTCATTAATTACCTGTCCTTCCATGTGTCCTAAGGGTGGTTAATCCATGGTAGGAATGCTGATTTTCAGAATTCGGTTTGTGATTCAGCCAAGATTCGGCCTTGTTCAACAGGATTTGGCCAATTTGAAGTTCCTGGCTCAACCAAATCCGAATTTAAAAAATCATGTGACTTTTTGGCACACAAAGAAGTCAAAACTGTTTGCCTCACTTTTCCTTAATTTACATATTGAAATTACGCTTGGATTCAGTTTGGTATTCTACCGAATCTTTCACAAAGGATTTGGCTGAATCCCAAAATAGTGGATTTGATGTATCCCTAATCCATGGTGCCATGTACCAGTCCAGCAAATTAAAATTCTGGAGTTATTTGAACTTTTATCTTTTTTAACCCAATATGCAGAAATCAGTCATCTTTTTGGCCCCCAACATTCCCATTTGACATTTTTGATAAGTGCTCAAAACTTTAAGTCAAAAAAGTACAAATGGATAAGGGACCAATTGCTAAACATGAAACGGCTGCACCTCACCAAAATACATGCATACTGTATGAAACGATGGGAGGGTAAATCCAACAAGGTAAATCCAACAAGGAACACCCACTGCTAAGCAGACCAGATAGCCCTTTTAACTGGGGGCACTTAGTGGAAAGAGAGCAGCAGGGATTTGTTATAAGCAATGCACCCTGAACGCAGACAAAGACAAAACGCAGAGCTTGGATACTTACATGGAGACCAAAAACAACAGCAGCAATGCATAACTGAGAAGGAAATATGTAGAGCTGTATTGCAATGTGTGTCCACGTGCAGTGGCCTCAAAGCAGGTGCTTATTTTTGAAATCCTGGCTTGAAGGCAAGTTTTGGTTGCATAAAAACTAGGTTTGCTGCCAAATAGAACCTCATATAGGCTGCCAGTACACATAGGGATAACCAATTACAGCCTTTATTTGGCACCGTCCCAAAGCTTTTAGCATGCTTATGTTGCTCCCCAACTTTTTTTTTTTATTTGAATGTGGCTCACGGGTAAAGACGGTTGGGGACCCCGGCTCTATATAGAAACTAGTAGAAAAGGGGTAACAACAAATCACCTGCAGCAGACCACATGTTGCAACCTGTAACCTGTACTGTAATTTTCTATCCTGTGTGACAAGCTGGCTGCCTGTACATGTAATTTTTGGGGGGGAAAATTAGCTATGGTAGGCAGGTAGGCAGGTAAGCGGAGGACCAGGAGCATAAAGACAGGGACAGTGCATCTTCAGACAAAAACAAGAGTTTATTCAAGGAAAACTCTTCCAACATAATGTTCCTGGTATATGGAACACAGTTCATCAGTGTTTTAACAGCACACATTTAAAGGAGACGGAAACCCTTTTGCAAAAAAACCCGTACCCCCACCCCAGGTAAACCCCTCCCTCTTCCCCCCAGGCTAAAGACCCCTCCAGGGAAATGCCCCATACTTACCCCTTGGCGTAGATTCTTCCAGCGGAGTTCTACGCATCCATCTTCTGCGTCCTCGGTAAGCGGACTGAGAGATCGGCAATTTCCGTGCAATTCCGCGCATGCGCAGTTGTCACAAACCAGCAAACTGCTCCAACTGCGCATGTGCAGAAATACCGATCTCTCAGTCAGCTTACAGAGGACGTGGAAGATGGATGAGTGGAATTCCGCTGGAAGAATCTGCACCAAGGGGTAAGTATGGAGTATGGGGCATTTCCCCGGGGGGGGGGGGGGTAGTTAGCCTGGGGGGAGGAGGGAAGGGGGTCTACCTGGGGTGGTGGGTACGGAATCCTATTCTGTGCCCTGCTCTGAGAGACCTTCTTAACACTCTCATTAGCATTTAAAGTAATATTTTTCCACATGACAGCCTTACTGTCGCTCCAACATGCGAACTGGACCACTGGAATGGATTGTCCGTTCCTCCCAGAATAAAAAGTATCAAAATCCTTTACACAGAGAGACCATTCTCTGTTTAGACACAACTCCCTTGTAGCTTCCAATGGCTAGAGGGGAAAATTAAAGGCAAAACACACTTTTTACCCTTCTCTGGGATCACAATCATGCTGACATGCTGATGGTGTTCTGGTGTGGCTAGTCTGCATGTTTCTGGTGTGTCCAATTCCTGCATCTATGGAGGACCGAGATAGTTTAAATGCTCTTGTGGTGACCTGGTGTGAGCTACTCAAAAAGTTCTGGCACTTGCACTATTGTTTTTCTTAGTTGTACATGTTATGTTTGTAGCTGACAGGAGCTACAAAGGGCTGTGAGAGGTGTCACAGTGACTTGTTTACAAAGCTCCTACCTCATCACCTGATTTACAAAGCTCCAACCTGATACATTGAATTTTAACATAATACGGCTGGATCACAAACCAGAGAAACGTCTTTACAAATAAGAAGAAAAGTGTACTTGCATGCCAAACATATTATCCAACATAAATATGCAAGTAGCATTCTGGGGCAAAGAAAAAAACTTGCTGGTCTGGCAAGCTCCTGGTCTACCCATGCATAACCGATGGAAACAACATGGATTTGTTTTAGAAAAAGAACTGTCTCGGATGATCCGGAGACAACATATTGGCATGGAGTTTGTATGTTCCCTCTGTGGTACTTTAGTCTCCTCCTCATACAGACAAGTCCATTGGTTCCTACGAAAATTGACCACAGTCCACTTAAGGCAGGTTCAAATGTAAGTAATGAACAATCTCTAAAAAAAACTGCATAAATGTGTCAGCACTATATAAATAATATAATAACATATATAAATTAATTTTGGACAACATAAGCTTTATAAATAGAACGCCTTCCTGTGCAGTTCCCTTTTGTGGAAAGACATACGGCTCTAAATATTATCATTTATTTCTATCATGCTGACCCATTTACACTGTACTTCAGAGACATTTCATCGTTCACAGTGGAGCTTACAGTCCAAGGTACATATTACATTCACACACACTATAGTCAATTTTATCAGAAGCTGTTAAAGGAGAATTGGAAGCCAGGACCAGAATCTGCTTTCACTACTTGTGTTTCTGATAGGTGATTACTGTCAGGGAGCCAGAAACAGGCTGTGATGTGGCCAAAGTTCAGAGCCACCAACCCTGCTGTGTAATGGTGGCCATACACGGGCCGATAAAAGCTGCCGACAGACCAAGTCGGCAGCTTATTGGCCCGTGTATGGGGGCCCCCGACGGGCTTCCCCGATCGAGATCTGGCCGAAAGTCGGCCAGATCTCGATCGGATGGGGTTAAAAATCCCGTCGGATCGCGGCCGCATCTGTTCGTTGATGCGGTCCCGCGATCCGACCGCCCGTTTGGCGAACGCTAGGATCCGATCGTTGGGCCCTAGGGCCCACGATCGGATCAGCCCGATATTGCCCACCTCAAGGTGGGCATATCGGAGGGAGATCCGCTCGTTTGGCGACATCGCCAAACGAGCGGATCTATCCGTGTATGGCCACCTTAAGTCTGCAGTTACACAGCTGATATGTGAGGCCAGGGGACATTTAGATCAGTTAAAATCTCACATCAAGGTGTTTAGTTCTCTTTCAAGCAGCCTGTATGTTTTTGGAGTATGGGAGGAAACTGGAGTACTGGGAGACTGTACTGACACTGAAAAACAAACAAATTATTTGCACATAGTGCCGGGTCAGAATCCAGGTCATGATCCCAGTACTGGAAGGGAACAATGCTAACCTCTAACCCCCCCCTTCCCTGTTAAAGGGCTGGTTTGCCTTCAAGTTAACTTCTAGTATGTTATACAATGGCCAATTGTAAGCAACTTTTTAAGTGGCCTTCATTATTTATTTTCTATAGTTTCTAATTATTTGCCTTCATCGCCTCTTTCCAGCTTTCGAAATGGGGGTAACTGAGCCCATCTAAAAAACAAATACACATGTATTGTTATTGCTACTTTATATTACTTGTCTTTCTGTTCCGATCCTCTTCTATTCATATTCCAGTCTCTTATTCAAAATCGATGCATGGTTTAAGGGCAATTTGGACTCTAGCTACCAGATTGCTTAAAATACAAATTGAAGAGTTGCTGAATAAAAAGCTAAATATAGTGGCGAAACTACCGGGGGAGCAGGGGGTGCGAGGGGGTCAGGGCCCTTCAGGGCCCCCGGGCAGCCCGCGCCACTAAAATTCGGGCCGAAAATCTTGTACGGAGGGGGGCGGGGGGCCCGGCTGCGCGTCACGCACCAGGGCCCGCCCCCTCTAGTTACGTTTCTGGCTAAATAACTCAAAAACCACAAATAATACAAAATGAAAACCATTTGCAAATTGTCTCAGAATATCACTTTATACATATTACTAAAAGTTAACTCAAAGGTGAACAACCCCTTTAACGCGTCAGCCACAAATTTTCAGGGAGGCGGGTTTCCATATTTCCAAACAGTGAACTCTGTGGACTGGGCCACCCCGTCTCCTCCGCTACCTCTGTAATTACACCACTGTCATCAGGTCTTGTAACCCATGACGGCCAACTTGCAAGCAGCATTTATTGGTTACCTTTTTAAGAGTAAACACCTTACTGGTTGCTGTGTTACATGCACCCAGGGCAAGCTTTGTGGATTTATTATAATACCACCAAACAGATCTGGTTAAAGGAGAACGATTGCGAAAATGAAAATTTAACATAAGCTTCAGCATACTGAATTAAGAACCTTTATAAATAGAAATAATTAAATATTCTGAATTGTTTCTGAAATAATCAAGTTTATCTTCACTATCCCTCTCTCAGCATCTGTTTCTCTTCATTCTGTCTTCATGCAGCAGTTGGGTGTCAGATATTCATTGACAGTTGGATCCAATATATGTCATAGGGGGGCTTCTTTTCCTAGCAGATTTATTAGAGCTCATTCAAATAACTGATTCCAGTACAAACAAAATAACAGTATTTTGCACAAATTCTGCATTTACAGATACAGAATTTCTGGTGATTTTAATAGACTGAGCTCTATTACATCTTCTCGGCAAAAGAAGCCCCCCTATAAGATATATTGGATTGGAATTCCTGAATGAAGAGAAACAGATGCTAAGAGAGGAATAGTGAAGATAAAATTGATTATTTCAGAAACAATGCATCATTTTTAATTGATTATATTGAGATAGTTTCTTATTTCAGTATGCTGAAGCTTATATTAAATTTCCCCTTTACGGAAAACAGGTGTCTGTAACACTGGGACAGTCATTCTCCCTCAAGAGACGGCACAGGACCCATTTTTTTAATTGTACCAAAGAGACTGTCTGGGTTTACAAATATAATATAATATTATATAGATATATATATATATATTATATATATATATAAAGCTTCTAAATATAACATAACTTTTTTAAAAACATGAAGTATTTTTGGACTCAACCCCCGAGAAAAAAAGGAGTGTTTTTCCTACTACACTGCTTTGAGTATTACAGTACGTGAAAATATCTAAAATAAGTCCTTTGCCCTCTGCATATAATGTCACGTAACTAATAAAGCCTAGTCCTTATATGCCTGTCTGTCTCTGCTTATTTACTAGTCCCCCCTTGAGCCCCGGTACCTCTCACGAGACGGCTCCTTCTCTAGCACAGGTCATATGTGAAATTCTCACAGATCGCTCCACACACAGGCCAGCAGCCGCCAGCCGGAATCTTACACAATACCTCACATGCATCTCCAAGGTGGCTGTGCGTTCCAAGCTGGATTCCGCCCCGCCCCTGGGGTTTTTTTTGTGTTTTTTTTTTTAAATCTTTTATCAGGGTTGAGTCAGCAAAATGGTCTGTTCCAAGCTGGCCACAAGACAGAACGATGATACGATACTTTTTTTTTTTTTTTTAAATTTCTTTCTTACCAGTAATATATTCTCACAAAGTGGCTGCAGTTAATGTAATCACACAGAAATTGTAACCAGTCCAGCAAATGTGTGTTTCTGTATACACAAGCTAACTTGTAAAGAAGGGGTGTCCAAACTTTTGGCTTCCCGGGGCCACATTGATAGAAGAAAAATGTTCTGGGGCCACACTAGAAATACACACAAACACTAACTTTTGATTTATTTTATTATAAAAATGAAATAAAAGAGGGTATCGTAAACCTATGATAGGTTTGTTCACTTGTGAACTGCTTTTCCTGCTCTAGGAAGCCACACACCGTGGGGCACATTTACTAAGCTCGAGTGAAGGATTCGAAGTAAAAAAAACTTCGAATTTCGAAGTATTTTTTTTGGGTACTTCGACCATTGAATAGTCGAAGTACTGTCTCTTTAAAAAAAACTTCGACTACATACTTCAGTAGTTTAAACCTACCGAAGTACAATGTTAGCCTATGCCTACCGAAGTACAATGTTAGCCTATGGGGACCTTCCGCGTTACTTTTCGATATTCGAAGTCGAAGGATTTTACTTCGAGGGTCGAATTTGAGGGTTTATTAACCCTCGATATTTGACCCTTAGTAAATGTGCCCCACCATGTACAATTTAAAGCACACAATTAGCGACCGCGTACATACGCTCTCTGTGCGTGACATTGCAACATGACGTTTCCTGGATTGGCGGAAATTCAAGCTGGGCCGCTTTCATATTCATCCTGGGCTGCAGTTTGGACACCCCTGTTGTAAAGGTAGCAACCAAAACATTCATTTCTACTGGGGCACCAGCCATGCTCCCGCCCACATGAACTGTTATTGATGTCTGTGTGGTGATAACATTTCTCGAAAGTCAAAGGCATTCTGCACCACAAGAAGCGCAGTGCTATTAAAAATATATGTTTGCTTTGCTGTAATATTGAGTTGTTTCTGCATAGACACCTGTGATATAATGAGATGCCATGATAACATCCTTTCTTTTTCTACTGACTACACCTTCTATCTACAGCAAGTGACAATGCTTTTTCACACTTCTCAGTTACACAGTCCTGTTACTGAACTGCAAGTTTTCCAGTATACATTAATATTCTAAGAGTATCGAGGCACTCCATATAAAATTACATGTCCTTAGTTGTAACACTCACTGCTGTCTGTGTTCCAAAGTAACTCTGCTTGATCAGGAGTACACGCCTAACATTGCCATATGCAATGCAAAGCGATATCTGAACTAGAGGGGTAAAACTGTCAGTTATTGGACTCTGGAGCAGTGGGATGGCATCCTGTGCACTGATTAATGAAATATCAACATCTGATAATATATTGTAAAAGTCTGGGTTTGACACATGCCTGGAGATCTCTACCAGCCTAAATGCTTAGGGGCAAATTCACTAAAGCGCGAATCCGCTAACGCTAGCGCAAATTTGCCAGTGTGACATAATTTCGTTAATTCGCCAATTTACTAACAGTGTAAATTCGCTAGCGAAGTGGACCTACTCTAGCACTACTTCGCACCCTTACGCCAGGAGAAGTTGCGCTATGGCACAGGGACGTAACTACGCTAATTCACTAACTTGCGCATTTTACTGAACGTTACCTCTTGCGCCAGACTTGCCTTCACCTCCTCAGACCAGGCAAAGTGCAATAGAGTAGATAGGGCTTGCGTTAAAAAAAAAAATTAAATTTTTTCTCATAGTCCCAAAAAACGCTGGCGTCTTTTACTTTTTTAAGGATGATAGGCTGAAAAAAATCATACATTTTTTTGGGGGCACCCTCCTTCCCCCCTACATTTCCTAACATATGGCACCTAAACTATACAGTGGGCACATGAATAGGGCAAAATAACAACTCTATTTTATTTTATGAAGCTTTCCCAGGCTTGTGTAGTGTAATGTATTTGCTGCTACATATACATCTATTGTACTTTAACTTGGCGCCATATGCAAATTAGGCATCACTAGCGTAGCTTCGCTTTGCTTGACAAATTAACGGTAGTGCAACTTCGCTACCTTTCGCCTCCCTGAGCGCAACTTCGGATTTTAGTGAAATAGCGGCGCCCTGGTGAAACTTCACCTGGCGAAGTGTGGCGAAGCCAACGCTGGCACAACTTCGAAGGTAAGTAAATTTGCCCCATAGTGACAGCAGTAATGTTGGTGTAAGGGAAATAATGACCTGTGGCTATTTTCCATTGTTAGGGCTAGGGCTAATTGTTCCAT
The DNA here is from genome assembly GCF_017654675.1 of Xenopus laevis. Taxonomy (NCBI): domain Eukaryota; kingdom Metazoa; phylum Chordata; class Amphibia; order Anura; family Pipidae; genus Xenopus; species Xenopus laevis. The sequence goes on from NC_054373.1 coordinate 149,692,051, forward strand.
TAAAAGCTCATTTTAAAGGACAAGGAAAGAATAATAAGGGGGGGGGTTAACATATTACTATCTTTTTTCCCCAGACCCTTGCTACTCTGCATAATAAATTACACTGATCTGAGTGGGGATCTATTCTTAATATGTCCTTCCATCTTACTTATATTTACATAGGCTCCCATGTGGCTTCTTTAGACTTCTACTTCAATTTGCTGATTTTACTATATAATAATTATAATACATTGGCATACCTTTTCCTTCAGTGCCTGGGCCAACTCAATCAGGTACCCATGGTACATGCAGGCCAGGCAGGGAGGTTGACGCATGTGGCACATAGATGCTAGGGTGAAGATCCTTATTTAACTCACCAACACCCAGAACTAGGTGTAGCAGGCAGAACAGGTACCCCCAACAGTTGCAGGCTTGTTACCTTTTCTGTCTACCCCTAGTTCTGGGGCTGTTTTCCATGTCTTTTAAGGCTACAGCATAAAATGACAGTCCTCACAATTCAGTGGTTCCTACTTTGTTGCAACAATTAGTGTTTCTGCACAATAATACGTACACAATGAGTTTGCTGAGTTGGAAGTGGAAGAATTGTTTTGCACAGAGCTAAACTAAATCCAACTAAATACCGGTGAGATCAATTGGTACACTGACTATGAGCCAACAGGGGAAAGTTGTGCTCACCACTAGTTTTTAACTTTCCCCTGTTTGTTATAGTTATACAGGAGCAGTGACCAGCTCCATGTTGTAGCTCCCACCCCCTCCAACTATAGTCAGGTGATCCCACTGGTGTCTAATAAAAGGGCAGCCAAGTTTGGGAGTTTTACTTTGAAAGCAGCTAGTAAGTTGCAGGTAAAATGTATTCGTCCCTTTTATAAAATGTATAATTAAACCATAGAATTCTTAATGAATCAGATGAAAATTGAGCATAGGACTGGCCAGATATGGGATAACTTTGACGTAGTTGGCCAGCTTAAATATATTGCAATATATGGACAAACAATCCCTGTTTTGTTTAAAGGGTAAGGCATTTTTCAGTAGCAGTATGCACAAAATGTCGCTGTCTTAAATATATTGATAATGGGTTGAGTGCAGAGGAATCTTGTATTTGTCTATATGAGCCAACAGGGCCACTCCTACCATGAGGCAAGTTCAGAGCCTTGTGTCAGGTGCAGTGTGCAACAGGTTACCATGAGTGACAAAAACAAAAAGGCACTCCTTCTATGGTCATTTTAAGAGCAAAGATTTGTCTCTTCTAGTGCAAATGCACTCTCTGCACTACCAATCTGCCTCCCCCTTTGCACACACACTCAAATGATGCAATAGCCCTGCCTACAACATCATAGCCATTGGCCATTCTATAGCATACTAAAAGTTAACTTAAACGTGAACCACCCCTTTAAGCACAGCCATTTTATTTCTGAAAATATTGCCATTCTGTTTCTTATATGATTTCTAATATTAAAGGAACAGTAACATCAAAAAATGAAAGTCTTTTAAAGTAATAAATATAATGCAGTGTTGCCCTGCACTGGTAAAACTGGTGTGTTTGCTTCAGAAACACTACTATTGTTTATATAAATAAGATGCTGTGTAGCAATGGGGCAGCCAAGATAGGCTCAAGTTACACAGCAGATATGCTCTGTAGAACATAAGCTCTGTAGGACCTATTGGTGTTATCTGTTATCCACTATTTAAACTGTGCCATATAGCCTTTTTTTAATGTCTGCCATTGTTACATAGCAGCTTGTTTATATAAACTATAGTAGTGTTTCTGAAGCTAACACGTCAGTTTTACCAATGCAGAGCAACAATATATGATGTTTTCATTACTTTAAAACACTTTAATTTTTTGGTATTACTGTTCCTTTTCTGTTTTATTGAGATGAAGGGTAAGTGTTTTAGCAGAAAAAGAGAAAAGACAAGCTAGAAGTTCAGCTGCTAAAGTTCAGCACGAACAGCTGAAAACCACAAGACATCCTGCTTGCTGACCACCACTAGCTGCCAGTAGATAACTGCCAAGATATCGCAATAAATAATTAAGATATATCACATCAAGCTTAAGATACTATATGTATCATAAAGTCATTTGCAAATGACTATTTCATTTCTTTGCCCAACGATTTTAGTGACACTGTCTACAACAAACCACAAGAAAAAAACTACAACAGTTTGGTCATTGCTATGGTAATAAAATATTGAATTGATTGACGCTATATGCTGAAGATCCAGAAAGATCTGTTATCCAGAAAACCCCAGGTCCCAAGCATGTTGGATAACAGGTCCCATACCTGTACAGCACTTTGCAAGGAGGGGTTTGGTAACTTACGTGGGAACATTCAGGGCTGTCACATTTACACTGGTAAATAACCCATGAGAAAATCAGAGCAGCAGCAATATACTATTTGCAAAATGGGGGGAAAACTATTTATACAGGTGATCATTAATAAAGAACTGCTGTAAATATTCTACACTAAGGTTTCCTTTTTTTTCTTTAAAGTTGAGATAAAATGTATGTAAAGCAGTTCTGTTATGCCTTGTTTTTACTTGAAAACTATTAATATAAGGATAACAACTTTTTTTTAATTTTTTGCTGCCTGTCCCGACTCCTTGGCCTGTTTGACTACATTTTTCGGATTCTGATTTGGTACCTCGCTGTCATTCTGGTATTTGACCCTGCCTGTTTTTTGACAACGCTATGCCTGGTGCCCGTCCATCTGTTTATACTCTCTGGTTTCCTAGCCTGCTCAGAAATTAACCCTTAGTTCTCTTGCTATAAGTCATGGCGACTTCTGAGTAGCGGAGGGCTTCTCCCGAAGTGAAAGGCGGCAGTTATAGCCAGAAGAGCAAGCCGAGACCAGAATCTTGGGTTCTTTTCTGGGGTTTTGGAAAAACTAGCGTGACATAAAATCTCACAAAATAACTGCCTTTTGCACAAATCCTGCATGTACAGAGACAGGATTTCTGGTGATTTTAATAGTGAAAAGTAATACATCTTCTAGGCAAAAGGAGCCCCCTATAAGATACTGTATATTGGATCTAACTGTCAATGAATATCTGACACCCAACTCCTGCATGAAGAGAGAATGAAGAGAAACAGATGCTGAGAGAGGGACAGTGAAGATAAACTTTATTATTTTAGAAACAGTACAGAATTTTTAATTGATTGTATTTAGAAAGTTTCCGGGTCTTTCGTAATCTGAAACCGAGACCGGCAAAGCAGCACATGCGCAGTTGGAGCAATTTCCAGGTTTGTGACAACTGCGCATGAGCCGAAATGGACAAAAATTGCAGAAGCGCAGGAAGAAGACACGAAGACCCGGAAGATAGCTGCAGTGAACTGCGATCCCTGAATCTGCACAGAGCGTGAAGTAAAAAGTTAGGGGCATTTTCCCGGGGAGGGGGGGGCAGCTAGGCTGGGGGGGTGGGGGTTCTATGTAGGGTAGGGGGGTATGGTTTTTTTAAGTTAACAGTTGAATTCTCCTTTAAAAGGCTAGACACTGATTTGCTGCTATGGGTAACTACCACATGGCAAATTTGCCCAGTGTTGATAAATGAGCCCCAGTATGATTTGTCCATGCACATTTTTGTCTATGTAAGGGGCTGCTGTGCCATTTTTTATGGAAACGAGTGTTTCAAATAAAGTAATACCTGTATACTTACCTAGTTCACATGGATTGGACTCAGACTTCTTGCCTCCCATCTTCTTCTTCTTTGTTAAGTTTTTCATCCACTGCCTTCGGTATCGTACCACTACTTCACTTTTAAAGTGACTTCCCTGATTAGATAAGAGAGTCTCATTTTGGGTTTCACTGGTTGCCAGTGTTCCCTAGAATTCAAAGCATCATTGAGAAGCCAATAGAAACTGTGTAAACACAATTAAGTGATTTTTCCAGTAATTAGAGGAAGACATTGTAAAAGTGGCATTTCTGTTCAAATAAATGGCAAAGTTGTTTCATATATTGTGCAAGAAGAAAGGAATTTACCAAAGTTAAAGGTAAAAAGTAAGATGGAAAAAAACAAATGGACTTACGTGCAAAATGTATCCTGCTGACACAGGAATAATGCATATGCACAACATGTACTTTTATTAAAACACCAAGCTGTGAAGATTCGAATTAACAGAGTATAACACGAAGGGCAGAAAGGTCAATTACACCTGTATATGGAAAGGCAGTATAACAGCAAAAGAATATTAGCTTAACAGTGCCAGGTCCTGAAGACGACGAATATGGTGCACTTCAAATGTTGTTGTTATTCTTTACTGCACACACCCTAACGAAGATGCAAACCATGCAGTTAGTTTAGGTGACCTTCAAGATCTTTGATAAGGTTCTCAATGTACATCACACACCTATCTAATAAATAATATATAATAATATATAATTAGCAGCATTAATAGGTGATGAGTTATGTACATTGTTTCTAAACATTAGTAAACAGATGCTTTAAAAAGACCCAAATAGCAGGGCATAACTAGAGGTTTCTGGGCCCCCCTTTTGCCAAGAAAATGATGTGTGTCAGATCCCTCAATAGGCTTCTTATACTTTTCAGGCCCCCTTCTGCTACTGGTATGTTGTCTTTATTGTAACACCCTACAAAGGAAGAATTAGGGAAATAGCACAATAGTTGTATTATTCTACATATTCAATGCTGTTGCTTTATGGTACCACCATATAATACTGTACTTCTCACCTCTCTCTGATGTAGTTAAAATTTAGTTTTATTCACTGTACTGCAGATTGCAAATCATCATGAAATAACAAAGAACACACATGGCAAAATCCATTAGAGAAGCTACTCTATGTTTGGTTTTTGAGCTCAGATAATTCCCCTGCATAATTCACTTCTATTTATCTGTGCACTGGTAACTGGTGGCTTAAATTTCCCTGTTTAGTCTGATTAGCCCAAGAAATAACAAAAACAAATGTTATTATTAAAACAGTAGGAAAACAAAATGTTTAGGACAAGCTCTGTCTTATAAATTCTGGTTAAAAAGGCAGCAAACTGCCCCTTTAAGAGATCCACTTTAAAACTAAGTGCCATGTTTGCGTATAACATAAAAAGGGGTAAACCACATTGTAATTTGAACATAATACCAAGTAAATGAGATATAGAGTACACAACATGCTTTTCAGTCCAGGTTATGTAACATTGTAGGGTATCCAGTGAAATAAACAAAGTGTAAATCTTTGGCACATTACGGGCTCTTACTGACGAGTGTTTGAAGCTGCGCACCCCTGCGTTCCGTTTTTCTGCGTTCAGCCGCAGGGAAGCGCAGGAATAGACGCATTTAGCTGTTTTCAATGGGGCTGTATTCACACAGGCATGTGTAGGCGCCGAACGCAGGAAAAATGCAGCATGTTGTGTCTCAACCTGCGTTTGGCGCCTACACGCGCCTGTGTGAGTACAGCCCCATTGAAAAAAACCTAATGCGTCTATTCCTGCGCTCCCCTGCGGCTGAACGCAGAAAATGGAACGGGAGCGCAGCTTCAAAGCGCAGGAATAGACGCATTTAGCTGTTTTCAATGGGGCTGTATTCACACAGGCATGTGTAGGCGCCGAACGCAGGAAAAATGCAGCATGTTGTGTCTCAACCTGCGTTTGGCGCCTACACGCGCCTGTGTGAGTACAGCCCCATTGAAAAAAACCTAATGCGTCTATTCCTGCGCTCCCCTGCGGCTGAACGCAGAAAATGGAACAGGAGCGCAGCTTCAAACGCTCGTCAGTAAGAGCCCTTAGGATAAAGCTACAGGGCTGACACTGCATGGCCAATCAGTCGATTGCTTAATCAACTTCTCAAAACCACCAATTAAGTTAAAAAGTGTATGTTTTGTTGATGCATTCAATTTACAAACAAACTTCTGAGGTCAGATGCGTTTCGTGTCTACACACTTCCTCAGAATTGAATTGATTGACGCTATATGCTGAAGATCCAGAAAGATCTGTTATCCAGAAAACCCCAGGTCCCAAGCATGTTGGATAACAGGTCCCATACCTGTACAGCACTTTGCAAGGAGTGGTTTGGTAACTTACGTGGGAACATTCAGGGCTGTCACATTTACACTGGTAAATAACCCATGAGAAAATCAGAGCAGCAGCAATATACTATTTGCAAAATGGGGGGAAAACTATTTATACAGGTGATCATTAATAAAGAACTGCTGTAAATATTCTACACTAAGGTTTTCTCTTTTTTTCTTTAAAGTTGAGATAAAATGTATGTAAAGCAGTTCTGTTATTCCTTGTTTTTACTTGAAAACTATTAATATAAGGATAACAACTTTTTTTTTAATTTTGGCTGAAATAATGGACTGTTTGTATTTGGATTCATCTTTATTATTTTAATAGTCTATAATCTGATTGTGGCCTCTGCTTGACACCCATTATCTGAGTTATACAATAGTTATGTCTACAGAGAACATGTACACACTGAAGAAGAATCTCATGTTCTCTTTTCAGGTGCGCGCACGTCTTATTTAGTCGCTGGCGCATGCACGATGATGTCATCACACGCAGAGCAAAAATTTAAAGGGCCAGGGCGCAATTCAGGGTTGCCCAAAGTAGGTTATTTTTAAGCAGTCCTGGATGCGTTCTGTATTCTGAAATCTGTGGTTTTGACTTCCTGCCTGTTCTGACACTGATGATTGCTGCCTGTCCCGACTCCTTGGCCTGTTTGACTACATTTTTCGGATTCTGATTTGGTACCTCGCTGTCATTCTGGTATTTGACCCTGCCTGTTTTTTGACAACGCTATGCCTGGTGCCCGTCCATCTGTTTATACTCTCTGGTTTCCTAGCCTGCTCAGAAATGAACCCTTGGTTCTCTTGCTATAAGTCATGGCGACATCTGAGTAGCGGAGGGCTCCTCCCGAAGTGAAAAGCGGCAGTTATAGCCAGAAGAGCAAGCTGAGACCAGAATCTTGGGTTCTTTTCTGGTGTTTTGGAAAAACTAGCGTGACATAAAATCTCACAAAATAACTGCCTTTTGCACAAATCCTGCATGTACAGAGACAGGATTTCTGGTGATTTTAATAGTGAAAAGTAATACATCTTCTAGGCAAAAGGAGCCCCCCTATAATATACTGTATATTGGATCTAACTGTCAATGAATATCTGACACCCAACTCCTGCATGAAGAGAGAATGAAGAGAAACAGATGCTGAGAGAGGGACAGTGAAGATAAACTTTATTATTTCAGAAACAGTACAGAATTTTTAATTGATTGTATTTAGAAAGTTTCCGGGTCTTTCGTAATCTGAAACCGAGACCGGCAAAGCAGCACATGCGCAGTTGGAGCAATTTCCAGGTTTGCGACAACTGCGCATGAGCAGAAATGGACAAAAATTGCAGAAGCGCAGGAAGAAGACACGAAGACCCAGAAGATAGCTGCAGTGAACTGCGATCCCTGAATCTGCACAGAGCGTGAAGTAAAAAGTAGGGGCATTTTCCCGGGAGGGGGGGGCAGCTAGGCTGGGGGGGGTGGGGGTTCTATGTAGGGTAGGGGGTATGGTTTTTTTTAAGTTAACAGTTGAATTCTCCTTTAAAAAGCTAGACACTGATTTGCTGCTATGGGTAACTACCACATGGCAAATTTGCCCAGTGTTGATAAATGAGCCCCAGTATGATTTGTCCATGCACATTTTTTGTCTATGTAAGGGGGCTGCTGTGCCATTTTTTATGGAAACGAGTGTTTCAAATAAAGTAATACCTGTATACTTACCTAGTTCACATGGATTGGACTCAGACTTCTTGCCTCCCATCTTCTTCTTTGTTAAGTTTTTCATCCACTGCCTTCGGTATCGTACCACTACTTCACTTTTAAAGTGACTTCCCTGATTAGATAAGAGAGTCTCAGTTTGGGTTCCATTGGTTGGCAGTGTTCCCTAGAATTCAAAGCATCATTGAGAAGCCAATAGAAACTGTGTAAACACAATTAAGTGATTTTTCCAGTAATTAGAGGAAGACATTGTAAAAGTGGCATTTCTGTTCAAATAAATGGCAAAGTTATTTCATATATTGTGCAAGAAGAAAGGAATTTACCAAAGTTAAAGGTAAAAAAGTAAGATGGAAAAAAACAAATGGACTTACGTGCAAAATGTATCCTGCTGACACAGGAATAATGCATATGCACAACATGTACTTTTATTAAAACACCAAACTGTGAAGATTCGAATTAACAGAGTATAACACCGAAGGGCAGAAAGGTCAATTACACCTGTATATGGAAAGGCAGTATAAACAGCAAAAGAATATTAGCTTAACCAGTGCCAGGTCCTGAAGACGACGAATATGGTGCACTTCAAATGTTGTTGTTATTCTTTACTGCACACACCCTAACGAAAAATGCAAACCATGCAGTTAGTTTAAGGTGACCTTCAAGATCTTTGATAAGGTTCTCAATGTACATCACACAACCTATCTAATAAATAATATATAATAATATATAATTAGCAGCATTAATAGGTGATGAGTTATGTACATTGTTTTCTAAACATTAGTAAACATATACTTTAAAAAGACCCAAATAGCAGGGCATAACTAGAGGTTTCTGGGCCCCCCTTTTGCCAAGAAAATGATGTGTGTCAGATCCCTCAATAGGCAGAAGGGGGCCTGAAAAGTATAAGAAGCCTTTCTTATACTTTTCAGGCCCCCTTCTGCTACTGGGTATGTTGTCTCTATTGTAACACCCTACTGTCACGATCGCCGCCCGGAGCAGGTCCAGGAGCTCCGGGCGGCGCGTCCTCTCCTGCCGGCGTCGCTCCCAAAATGGCGGCGCCCATGGCCGACACGTGGGTAGCGGCGCCGGCGCAATGACGTCAGTGCATCGACGTCGGCGCAAGGACGCCGATGACATCACTATGGCGCCAAATTCAAATATTAAAGCCCTACCAAGACGCCAGAATGGCGCCCAAGTATAGGATTCGTTCCTGTGTGTTTCCTGGGTTTCCTGTCTGCTATTTTGAGACTAATCTTGTTCCTGTTTGTTGCCGACCTCTTGCCTGGACTTTGGACTTTGCTGATTATTCTGCCTGCCCTTGAACCCTTGCCTGGACTTTGATTATTCTTCTGGTTTACCCCTATTGGACTCCGCGACCTTGACTCCCTTGTGGGCTTCCTCCTTGATCCTGACAACCTCCCTGGTGGGAGCTTCCCGGCTCCCTGACATTATACTTGGGCCATGGATCCTACTGAGGAAGCTACGCCTGATGTCGGACGAGCGCTCCACGGACTGGCATCCCGCATGGAGGAATATGAAGCCCAGCAGTACCGCATAGGGCAGGCACTCGATACCCTTCTCTCTCGAGTGCCTCCAGCGCCTTCTGCTTCCCAAGCTGCTGTAAATCCTCCCATGAGGGTCGTCTCGTCTACCACAGGTTTCTCGTCTGTTGAGCCTCGTATTCCGCCTCCTCCTTGCTTCAGTGGGGACCCACAGGCCTGCAGAGGTTTCGCTACACAGATTCAGTTCGAGTTTCAACCCTCGCACTTCCCCAATGAACGTTCCAAGGTGGGCTATGTGATGTCTCGTTTGGTGGGCAAACCGCTTGAGTGGGCAACATCTCTTTGGGAGAAGAATTCTCCACTAACTTTTGATGCCAAGGCTTTTCTTCAAGCATTTCGTACTGTGTTTGATGCCCCGGGTCGGGTCACTAATGCCCCTTCTCGTCTTCTGCAACTCCGGCAGGGAAACCGCAGTGTCAGTGACTATGCTATTGACTTTAGAACTTTGATGGCTGAGACTTCCTGGAATGACGATGCCTATAAGGCCGTATTCTATCAAGGTCTGTCTATTCGCATTAAAGATGATCTTGTTTCCAGGGAGTTCCCTGACCTCTTGGAAGATCTATCCATTAAGGTGGACACTCGTCTCAGAGAGCATCAAGTAGAGAAGGAGCGTTGTAAAAAATTTCAACCCATGTTGGCTCCTCGCTTTCAAAGACCTCTGTTACCTCATACCCCCCAGCAGCCTTCTGTTATTTCTCCGGAGGAACCTATGCAAGTCGGAAGAGCTCGTCTCTCTGAACAGGAAAAACTCCGGAGACGTACGGCTGGACTTTGTCTCTACTGTGGGGGTCAATCTCATTTTGCCAACTCCTGTCCAGTGAAGCCTCAGAGTTCCCCTCTTCAAGGTAACCTTGGAAAGACTCATGTAGGGGGTGTTACTCCCAAGTCACAAGAGAACTCTCATAGGTTTCTTCTGCCTTTACAGATCCGTCTGTCCACTAAGACCATTGTTGGCTCAGCTTTTATTGACTCTGGAGCTGCGGGAAATTTCATGGACGCTCTCTTTGCCAAGCAGATGAATGTTCCTCTGTTTCCATTGACTCCTCCACTTCGTGTAACGCCATTGATGACCGACCCCTTGAATCCGAGTTTATCTCTATGATGACCGGGGAATTGCCTGTGCAGGTTGGGACTTTACACAAAGAAAAGTTATCGTTCCTGATTATTTCCTGTCCTTCTGTTCCAGTCGTCTTGGGGCTTCCTTGGTTACGCCTGCACAATCCTATCATTGATTGGTCCTCGGGGCAAGTTTCCCGTTGGAGTCCATACTGTCAACAGCACTGCCTTCCTGCTGAACCCATCCAGAGGGTGAATATTTCTACGTCAGATTTGAAGACGCTTCCCTCCTTCTACAAGGAGTTCGCTGATGTCTTCTGTAAAAAGTCTACAGAATTTCTCCCTCCTCATCGTCTCTACGATTGTCCAGTTGATCTCCTGCCAGGAACCATGCCTCCTAGAGGTCACACTTATCCTCTCTCCCCTGCAGAGACCACTGCCATGAAGGAATATATCCAAGAAAATCTCCAGCGGGGGTTTATTCGCCCTTCTACTTCTCCTGCAGGGGCTGGATTCTTTTTCGTGGAAAAGAAGGATGGAGGCTTACGTCCTTGTATTGACTACCGGGGTCTTAATAAAATCACCATTAAGAACCGGTATCCCTTGCCTCTGATTGCAGAACTCTTTGACCAACTGAAGGGGGCTAAAATCTTCTCTAAGTTGGATCTCCGTGGGGCGTACAATCTTATCCGCATCCGGGAAGGTGACGAATGGAAGACAGCATTCAACACTCGTGATGGGCACTATGAGTACCTCGTAATGCCCTTTGGTCTCTGCAATGCCCCCGCTGTCTTTCAAGAATTTGTGAATGACATTTTTCAGGATCTCTTGGGAAAGTTTGTGGTCGTGTACCTAGATGACATCTTGATTTTCTCCAAGGACCTTGCAAGCCATCGCTCCCAGGTGAAGGAAGTACTCTCTCGTTTGAGGAAGAACTCTCTCTTTGCTAAACTGGAGAAATGTGTGTTTGAAGTGTCAAAGGTCCCTTTTCTGGGCTATATCATCTCCCCAGAGGGTTTCGAGATGGATCCTGTGAAAGTGTCTGCAATCCAAGAGTGGCCCCTACCGCTGAGCACTAAGGCAATCCAGAGATTCATTGGTTTTGCCAATTACTACCGGCAATTTATTAAGGGGTTCTCTTCCTGCATTGCTCCAATCCTGACCCTCATCCGAAAAGGGGGTAAACCCAGCTTGTGGCCCCCGTCTGCTATTGAAGCCTTTCAATCCCTGAAGGATGCCTTCACTTCCGCTTCGGTTCTCCGCCATCCTGATCGGGGTTACCTTTCTTCATTGAGGTGGATGCTTCTTGAAGTTGGAGCTGGAGCTATCTTGTCCCAAACATCCCTCCTGATGGAAAGCTGCACCCATGTGCATATTTCTCTAAGAAGTTCTCGCCTGCTGAACATAACTATGATGTAGGAAATCGAGAACTCCTGGCTGTCCAGCTTGCCTTGGAAGAGTGGCGTCACCTCCTTGAAGGTTCTTTGATTCCAGTCAGGATCTACACCGATCATAAGAATCTCAAATTCATTCAGTCTCTCAAGAGGCTGAATCCCAGACAGGCAAGGTGGTCTCTCTTCTTTTCTCGATTTAACTTTATCTTGACTTATCGCCCTGGCTCCAAGAATCGGAAAGCAGATGCTCTGTCGCGAAGTTTCACTCCGGTGGATCGTTCTCCTGAAAGACAAGAGCCAATTATTCCTCCTGTCAAGATCATCGCTTCATTGTACCCTCAATTTGCTGATCAAATCCTGGCTGGTCAATCTTCTGCCCCTCCTGATACCCCCATCGGAATGGCTTTTGTACCTCCTGAACTTCGTCTGCCTATCCTGCAACAGACTCATAGTTCCAAACAAGCTGGACATCCTGGTCCTGTTAAAACTCTTGAACTTTTACGGCGTCTAGTCTGGTGGCCGACAATCCGTAAAGATGTCAAAGACTTTGTTACTGCCTGTACCGTTTGTGCCACTTCCAAGTCCAGCCATTCTCGCCCCAGTGGGTTACTACAGCCGTTGCCGGTTCCCTCTCGTCCTTGGACGCACTTGGCAATGGACTTCATTGTTGAACTTCCTCCCTCCAATGGGAACACCGTGATCTGGGTTGTCATTGACCGCTTTAGCAAGATGGCCCACTTCATCCCTCTACGGAAGCTTCCATCTGCAGTGGAGTTGTCACAGTTGTTCATTCAGTTCATTTTTTGCCTGCATGGCTTCCCGGCCAAGATCGTTTCTGACAGAGGGCCCCAATTCACGGCAAAGTTCTGGCATTCCCTATGCAAAGATCTGGGTATTAATCTTCAGTTCTCCTCAGCTTATCATCCCCAGACAAATGGAGCGGCTGAACGAGTGAACCAAGCCTTTGAACAGTTCTTGAGGAACCACGTTTCCCTTTGTCAAGATGATTGGTCTGATCTCCTCCCGTGGGCGGAATTTGCTCATAACAATGCCTGCCACACTTCCACTGGAAGGTCCCCATTTATGTCGGTGTATGGTCAACATCCTCAACCCTTCCCACAAGACTTTGTGTTGTCTGATGTTCCGGCCGCTGATGACCATGTAGCCCACATGTCTATTTGGGCTGCAACCAAGTCAAACTTGGAGAAGAGCGCTCTGGTTCATAAGACGTTTGCAGATCGTAGACGTAGACCCTCTCCTCCCTACAAGGTCGGTGATAAAGTCTGGTTGTCTTCCAGGAACATTCGGTTGAAGGTACCATCTCCTAAGTTTGGTCCGAGGTTCGTAGGTCCATTCTCCATCTCGGAGGTGATCAATCCTGTGGCTGTCAGACTTCAGCTTCCCCCTGAGATGCGAATTCCCAACGTGTTTCATGTCTCCTTGGTGAAACCCGCTACCTCCAACCGCTTTTCCGTTGTCCAGCCTCCCCCTCCTACTATCTCTGTGGATGGTCAACAAGAATATGAGGTGGAAAAGATCCTTGACTCCAGAATCTCCAGGGGCTCTCTTCAGTACCTCATCAAGTGGAAAGGCTTTGGCCCTGAAGAATGCTCCTGGGAAGGACGCTCTGATGTCCATGCTCCTCGTCTTGTGAGGGAGTTCCACTCCAAATTTCCCCAGAGGGGGGGTACTGTCACGATCGCCGCCCGGAGCAGGTCCAGGAGCTCCAGGCGGCGCGTCCTCTCCTGCCGGCGTCGCTCCCAAAATGGCGGCGCCCATGGCCTCCACGTGGGTTGTGGCGCGATGACGTCAGCGCGTCGACGCCGGTGCAAGGACGCAGATGACGTCACTATGGCGCCAAATTCAAATATTAAAGCACTACCAAGACGCCAGAATGGCGCCCAAGTATAGGATTCGTTCCTGTGTGTTTCCTGGGTTTCCTGTCTGCTATTTTGAGACTAATCTTGTTCCTGTTTGTTGCCGACCTCTTGCCTGGACTTTGGACTTTGCTGATTATTCTGCCTGCCCTTGAACCCTTGCCTGGACTTTGATTATTCTTCTGGTTTACCCCTGTTGGACTCTGCGACCTTGACTCCCTTGTGGGCTTCCTCCTTGATCCTGACAACCTCCCTGGTGGGAGCTTCCCGGCTCCCTGACACCTACAAAGGAAGAATTAGGGAAATAGCACAATAGTTGTATTATTCTACATATTCAATGCTGTTGCTTTATGGTACCACCATAAAATACTGTACTTCTCACCTCTCTCTGATGTAGTTAAAATGTAGTTAAAATGTAGTTTTATTCACTGTACTGCAGATTGCAAATCATCATGAAATAACAAAGAACACACAAGGCAAAATCCATTAGAGAAGCTACTCTATGTTTGGTTTTTGAGCTCAGATAATTCCCCTGCATAATTCACTTCTATTTATCTGTGCACTGGTAACTGGTGGCTTAAATGTCCCTGTTCCCTGATTAGCCCAAGAAATAACAAAAACAAATGTTATTATTAAAACAGTAGGAAAACAATATGTTTAGGACAAGCTCTGTCTCATAAACTCTGGTTAAAAAGGCAGCAAACTGCCCCTTTAAGAGATCCACTTTAAAACTAAGTGCCATGTATGCGTATAACATAAAAGGGGGTAAACCACATTGTAATTTGAACATAATACCAAGTAAATGAGATATAGAGTACACAACATGCTTTTCAGTCCAGGTTATGTAACATTGTAGGGTATCAAGTGAAATAAACAAAGTGTAAATCTTTGGCACATTACGGGCTCTTACTGACGAGTGTTTGAAGCTGCGCTCCCCTGCGTTCCGTTTTTCTGCGTTCAGCCGCAGGGGAGCGCAGGAATAGACGCATTTAGCTGTTTTCAATGGGGCTGTATTCACACAGGCACATGTAGGCGCCGAACGCAGGAAAAATGCAGCATGTTGTGTCTCAACCTGCGTTTGGCGCCTACACGCGCCTGTGTGAGTACAGCCCCATTGAAAAAAACCTAATGCGTCTATTCCTGCGCTCCCCTGCGGCTGAACGCAGAAAACGGAACAGGAGTGCAGCTTCAAACGCTCATCAGTAAGAGCCCTTAGGATAAAACTACAGGGCTGACACTGCATGGCCAATCAGTCGATTGCTTAATCAACTTCTCAAAACCACCAATTAAGTTAAAAAGTGTATGTTTTGTTGATGCATTCAATTTACAAACAAGCTTCTGAGGTCAGATGCGTTTCGTGTCTACACACTTCCTCAGAATTGAATTGATTGACGCTATATGCTGAAGATCCAGAAAGATCTGTTATCCAGAAAACCCCAGGTCCCAAGCATGTTGGATAACAGGTCCCATACCTGTACAGCACTTTGCAAGGAGTGGTTTGGTAACTTACGTGGGAACATTCAGGGCTGTCACATTTACACTGATAAATAACCCATGAGAAAATCAGAGCAGCAGCAATATACTATTTGCAAAATGGGGGGAAAACTATTTATACAGGTGATCATTAATAAAGAACTGCTGTAAATATTCTACACTAAGGTTTTCTTTTTTTTTTCTTTAAAGTTGAGATAAAATGTATGTAAAGCAGTTCTGTTATGCCTTTTTTTTACTTGAAAACTATTAATATAAGGATAACAACTTTTTTTTAAAATTTTGGCTGAAATAATGGACTGTTTGTATTTGGATTCATCTTTATTATTTTAATAGTCTATAATCTGATTGTGGCCTCTGCTTGACACCCATTATCTGAGTTATACAATAGTTAATGTCTACAGAGAACATGTACACACTCAAGAAGAATCTCATGTTCTCTTTTCAGGTGCGCGCGCGTCTTCTTTAGTCGCTGGCGCATGCACGATGACGTCATCACACGCAGAGCAAAAATTTAAAGGGCCAGGGCGCAATACAGGGTTGCCCAACATAGGTTATTTTTTAGCATTCCTGGATGCGTTCTGTATTCTGAAATCTGTGGTTTTGACTTCCTGCCTGTTCTGACACTGATGATTGCTGCCTGTCCCGACTCCTTGGCCTGTTTGACTACATTTTTCGGATTCTGATTTGGTACCTCGCTGTCATTCTGGTATTTGACCCTGCCTGTTTTTTGACAACGCTATGCCTGGTGCTTCAAACGCTCGTCAGTAAGAGCCCTTAGGATAAAGCTACAGGGCTGACACTGCATGGCCAATCAGTCGATTGCTTAATCAACTTCTCAAAACCACCAATTAAGTTAAAAAGTGTATGTTTTGTTGATGCATTCAATTTACAAACAAGCTTCTGAGGTCAGATGCGTTTCGTGTCTACACACTTCCTCAGAGACCTCATCCCACATTACTATGCACAGAATTTAAACCCCCAGTACCCTCCCATAAAATTAGCATATGAATAAATACAACTAATTTAAGAAAACATTTTTCACACAAACAGATTAAGACCAATATTGAAAAGAAATTCATACAGTTAATATTCCTATAAAGTCAGTTGCGTTCCAAATTATATATATTCAGGAGGTTTATAATGTTACACATACACATATGTGTAAATCCCTCTGTATCAGAAACATAAGGGTAAATTTATCAAAGAGTGAAGTTCCGCCACTAGAGTGAAATTCCGCAGCTCACAATTCATTTCTATGGGATTTTGAAAGGCATATTTATCAATGGGTGAAAGTGAAAGTTCACCCTTTGATAAATATACCTTTAAAAATCATATAGAAATGAATGGAAAGTGGCGGAATTTCACTCTAGTGGCGGAACTTCACTATTAACTTCACTCTTTGATAAATATACCCCATAGTATCTAATTTCACCTGTGAAATGTCTAATTCAATTCTTTGTAGCAGTTCCTGACATGTATAAATCCCTCCAATGTTACTTAACTGCACATATAAAAACCTTTTTAAAGTAATTCATTGTGGCGATCCCTTAAAAAAGTTAAAGGGGAACTCTACACAATTTACACACATTTTCATTTTTGAAAAGTAAACATAATTTCAAGTAACTTTGCAATATACATCAATTAAAAAATATGCAGACTTTTCATGATTTTTAATGGTTTGGAACAGTTCCCTAATCCTAGCCCCTGCTCTCCTGCTGATCTGTCTGACTACTTTGCTGAGCTGGCTGACTACGGTTACTTTGTATCAGCAGCCAGCTGTCCTTAGCCTGCATCCTCCAAACCCCACAATTCCCTGCTCACGTGATTTCAATAAGGAACGGAACATCACAATGCAATGCATTATGGGTTATGTAGTTCCTGCATGCTGTCTGTAAGCTGTGGATAAGTTGTTACAATTTGTAACAATAGTGTTTAGTCCCTACTTGGCTGTCAGGATTTCAAATGATGCAGAAAGAGAAGAACTGTTAAACAGCTGGATTTTAGCATAGAAAATTGCATTTATTCATACTTTTGAAGTAACAGGTAACTGTGATGGGTATATTAGGCGTTTCTGTGTTATGTGGGCCTCTTTATCAAATTTTGGTTTGGAAGCCAGAGTTCCCCTTTAATACACTTTATAAAAATATCAGCGTATGTCAAAAACTGAATTTAACCCTTGGGGTTGTCTAGCACACAACTTATTAATCCATCTAACCTCAGCTCTTAATAACTTCGGTTGTAAGTCCCCCTCCTCTTGGGCCCAAGGTTACTCGCTCTATACCCTGTGCTACCAGTTACCTAACGTCTCTGTTATTACACTCCTTAAAATGTCTTGATACTGGCGAAGACTCACTTCCTGATTTCACCAAGGCAACATGAGGCTTTTTGAAAGGGGACTGCTCTAGATCTTAAGTGCAGGGTTCGGGCGGATTGCACCCGAACCACCAGGAGTAAATGGTGAGCAGCCCGAAAGTTTTAACATTCAGGCTTGCCTTCCCGGTACCAGTGATTATTTGATTAACCCTTTTTATTTTGGGTGCTGGGGATATTGATTGACTTAATCAACTTCTCAACCGAATGTCCATGAAAGCACTATGAAGTCCCATACCCTAACTGTTGGCTTGTTGTCTGGCACAGTGATCCTGCAGGTACATAAACCATTTGTTGAACTTATATCAATGGAGTAGTAAGATAAAACACTCTACAGCAGCAATCACTTTGATATTTTTAATTTAAAGATCATTTACAACTCAAACATCTTCCATGTGTGGGACGCTGATGTAAACATTTATGTCTATAGTTACTAACATGTAACATAGTTCAGTCAAAGTAACCTATATTTACTATAAAAGAACCTATCTTGCAGGAAAATTATTAAAGATTACCATTTTTGAACATCTGATAAAGCTTTATGCCAGGATTAATGATTTTTTTTTATTAACTAACATAAAAATAGTTGCTGCTCTCCTATGGTTCCACTTTCTTTTGCATCTCTTCACAACAAGCTCTTTCTTCTTATAGTCTCCATGGAAATGTAGTATAGCACCGACTTCAGGAATTTAAGTCACTTCTTATTGGCACTAGGAATATAAATTAGAAGCAGTCCTGCCATCTGGTGGCAGCTATGATTATTTTGTTTTCTTACTCCCAATGAAAGTTTTTGAGTTAGTTAAAGAGAGGCAAAATAGCAGTTCTCAAAATGTGGGACTGGCTCACTCAGGGCAAAGGCCAATGAGGATGAGATTTGGGGAGAATGCATTTTTAATCTCCTAGATACCCCAAATTCCGATTTGAAAGCTACTTATTTGCTCTCTATGACTAACGATTCTAGTAATACCTTAAAACGGAATTGTATTGGGAGACCTTTTTATTGAGACGTATTTGGGGAGTTTTGTAGATAACAGAGTGTGCATCTCTAAGCAGGGTCAGATAAAGCTAATAAAAGTACTTTCTTGAGTACATTGAAGGCATTGATTTTTAGGATGAAAGCATAATTTTACCTCTCTATAAGTCACTGCTAAGATCTCACTCTGATTATGCAGTGCAGTATTGGGCACCACTCAGTATGTATGTATGTATATTTTCATCTATATAGCCCTATTTATGCGTACAGCACTGTAAAGCTAATAATAAGTGCTGTCTCTTTATAGGCTGATATGTGATGGCTGGTTCTGTTAATGTCTTTAAAGGAGAAGGAAAGCTACGGAGGCATTTTATTGCCAATAGATTAGCTGCAATAGTGCAAGCTAGAATGCTATATTTATTCTGTAGAATGTTTTACCATACCTGAGTAAAAAGCTCTAGAAACTCTCTGTTTGTTTAGAATAGGAGCTGCAGTATTAATGTGGTGTGACATCACTTCCTGCCTGAGTCTCTCCCTGCTCTGGGCTCAGATTACAGTAGAGAAGGGAGGGGGGGGGGGAAGAGGAGCAAACTGAGCATGCTCACGCCCAGGGCAATGAGGTTTAAGCTGAAAACAGTTAGTCTGATACAGAAGCCCATGAGTACACAATAGAAGGAAAGAAATGTGCTGTTTCTTTTGACAGGGGACTCAGAGCAGCATTACTTTGAGGGGTTACTGGTATATTTAGATGGACCTTTCTGATAAGGCTTACTTAGTTTTAACCTTTCCTTCTCCTTTAAGAGTGGCTTGGATGATTCCTTGGACAAGCATAATATCCAAGGCTAATGTGATACTAAAATCTACAATTAATATAGATATTGGTATATATAGTTTATGTGAGTGTATGGAGGGGCTTGTGTTAGTGTGTGTATGGATGCTGGTCTTATTTGGAGGGGTTGCACTTGATGGACTTTGCTCTTTTTTCAACCCAAGTTAACTATGTAACTATGTAAGATGTTTTTGTTGCAGATTATCATTTTTTTTGTGCTGGAATCTTATGCTCATTATTGTGCCCCTTGTTTAACAAGCCACACTTAAATTTTATGGCCCAGAACTTTCCCAGTCATCATGCCATAGATCATCTATGGCTTTTTAATGTATGTTTGGGCTGTATGTTTGCATAGTAGTTAGCACATAAGCTATTAAGAGTACAATGGTTTTAGTTCTGATACACAAAACTCTCTACAAAGTTCAGTGCTTACACAGACAATATTTACCAGATAAGCTAGTAAGAAAAAAAAATCTTATATTACTACCTAAAGGACCAGTAACACCAAATAAACTAACAAGTGTTTATATGCATATAAATATGATGTAGTGTTACCTGCACTGGTACTGTGTGTTTGCTTCAGCATCTGGAACATAGTTTATATAAATAAAATGTTGGGTTGCTGTGGCTTATTAATTTATAATACACAAAAGCCATGAATATCTTGTAAATGATATACTTATAAGCAGTAGTACTGATGTCATCAATTATAAACGGTGGGTAGTGATGTCATTTTTCACATTACTCACTGAAACTTGTGTATTATAATAAATAAAGTACCCCCTCGTGTTTTTATATGGTCATGAAACTCCTCGGTAACTTATAATATCCTTATAATTTACAAGAGGGGGTACTTTATTCACTATATAAATGGTGAGCTTCTACGCCAGAACACGCCGTTTATAAGCTTAAAGAGACAGCACTTGCAGCTACGGCTCTCTCCTCTACCCTTGTTCCCCGCCATTTTTAGCTTTTCCTTACTTCCCACACACGCCCTCCCATGTACTGGCTTCTATTTCCTCCCTCTCACATCTCCTGCAGCTACCTCCCTGGTGTAGCTCTCTTCCTCACACGATTCCTCTCCACTGTCACTCCCCCTCCCATCCACTACCTCAAGTCTTGCTCCCCCCTCCTTTCCTTGCCTCCTCCCTCCCAGCTCTGCTGCAGCAGAATGATATGACACAGAGCAGGCTCCTGCAAAAGAATCCTAAGAAAGCAAAATAAATACAGGTACTTAGCCCTCCTAAAAGGGATGCAGGGAAAGAAAAAAATAAACAGCAAAAATAAAATAAGTATTGCATTTTGTAAAAAGCAAAGCCAGGGAGTAAAAACTGAATCCATTACGTATCCCCTACTCAAAATTTATAAAGATATTATAAGCACCTCGGAGTTATGTGACCAGTATCAAAGCACCCGGCTTGTGGCCTTGTGCTTTTATATGGTCACATAACTCCTCTGTGACTTATAATGTACTTATAAATGGTGACTAGTGATGTCATCAGTTATAAACGGTGAGTTCTGATGTCATTTTTGTCACATGACTACTGAAACTTGTGTATTATAATAAATAAAGTAACCCTTGTTGGAAAATATGAGGATATTAGAAGTAACCGCGGAGTTCCATGACCTGTATAAAAGCATTCGGCCTTCAGACTCGTGTTTTTATATGGTCATGAAACTCCTTGGTGACTATATATTCACTATATAATACACAAGAGCCATGAATATCCTGTAAATTATCATCATCATCATCATTTATTTATATAGCACTGTCAAGATACGCAGTGCTTTACTGCAGTTATAGCAAACAGACAAGGATTACAGAGTTTACAAACTAAAAGGTTAGGGTACAATTGAGACATTAGGATTATAAACACTTTGTCATTTTTGATACAGCAATGATTAATTAAGGTACATCGAATAGGCCTCTTTAAACAGATGGGTCTTTAAGGAGCGCTTGAAAGTTTGGAAGGAAGGAGAAAGTCTGACGGCTTGTGGCAGAGAGTTCCAGAGAAAAGCAGAAGCCCGAGAGAAGTCTTGTAGACGAGAATGGGCAGAAGTGACCAGAGGAGAAGTAAGGCGAAGATCAGAAGCAGAGCGTAGGTTTCGTGAAGGAGTGTATTTGGAGATTAGAGATGAAATATAGGGAGGGGTTTCATTATTAAGGGCCTTGAATGTGAGTGTAAGTAATTTGAATTTGATTCTAGAAGAGATTGGGAGCCAGTGAAGGGACATACATATGGGAGCAGCTGATGTTGAGCGGCGAGCTAGATGAATGAGTCTAGCAACCGCGTTTAGAATAGATTGGAGTTGTGAAAGGTGACTTGTTGGAATACCTGTGAATTATATACCTATAAATGGTGTTTAGTGATGTCGTCAGTCATAATTAGGGTTGCCATCTGGCCGGTATTTTACCGGCCTGGCCGGTAAAAATTATGGTTGATCCCAATGTTATTAATAGGGAAAAAAGCTAAATATATAGGAAGGCGGTATTTTTTTAAAGAAAATTTGGCAACCCTAGTTATAATTGGAGCTTAGTGATGTCATTCTTGTCACATGACTCACTGAAACTTGTGTATTATAATAAATATGCGGATATTAGAAGAAGTCACCTAGGAGTTCCACGACCTGTAAAAACACTGGGCCTTCGTCCTCGTGCTTTTATATGGTGGTGGAACTCCTCGGTAACTGATAATTATGCTTAGATTTTACAAGGAGGTACTTTATTCACTATATAATAGTTTCAATGGTATAATAGTTTAAACTTTATAGAGATGAATCTTTCATCACATTTTGGAAGTATGTAATACAATGATTCTTCCCTGCCCAACAAGCATGTCTTTTAAAAGGGAGACTATGGGTCCCGACCAATCCGCCCCTAATCTTTAAAAACCCCGCCCCTTTAGTGGATAACCCCATCCCTTTCCCTACAGCCGAGGCCTCACCGCATTGACAGGCCATTGACTGTAGTACTGCCTCTTTCACTGTGATGGTGGCCCTGAAAATGTATGACACATTGTATATCCGCTAACTTTTGATAGTCTGTTCCGTGCCCTCATCCAAAATGGCCGTTCAGCTCTTGCATTGACGCTCCGTATGCCCATGTGACCTCTGCAGGCTTGCCCTTGCCGCTGTGTAAGGAAGATGCTGTCAGTCATGGCGCTGTGCAGGACGAGAAATTGCCGGTTTATGATGAGCGAGAATGGCCGGCGCATGAGGAACTGCGTCCTTTTACTGTGAGTAGCTAAACACCCCAGTCACCTACGGCTTAGTCATGTACAGCAATTGTTGTGAGCCAAGCGGGTAGGCTGCCTGTCAGTTGGTCAGGTTCACTGACTAATGAGACACATGCAGCGCACCCCCAGTGTCAGTGCTTTCTGGCATGTTGTGTTTTATCGAATAGGCTTTTTGGTTAGTTGTTCTCCTTTATATTTGCCTGATTCTTACACGGGCTTTCTCCTGCACGTGAGCCCAGGGGTGGTACAAGCTGACAAGTTGCTGATAAACTTCCCAGAATGCCTCAGCTTCCTGTTCCATAATAAAACTCACAGCCCTGGGGTACTTGGCTGACTAGTATCACCGTGGGTGTCCTCTTCTCTGCATTTTGGCTAAGATCAAGTTTGCTAGGTACCCTTTCTTATGATCTTCTGTGAAGAAGGAGAAACACTTGGGGGCAAATTCACTAAAGAGCGAAGCGGCTAGCGCAAATTCGCCAGCGTGACGTCATTTCATTACTTCACTGATTTACTAAAGGGTACTGGCGTAAATTCGCTAGCAAAGTGGACCTACACTAGCGCTACTTCGCACCCTTACGCCAGGCGAAGTTGCGCTATGGCGATGGGACGTAACTACGCTGATTCACTAACTTGCGCATTTTACTGAACGTTACCTCTTGCGCCAGACTTGCCTTCGCCACCTCAGACCAGGCGAAGTGCAATAGAGTAGATAGGGAGTGCTTCAAAAAAAGTTGAAATTTTTTCTAAGTCCCAAAAAACGCTGGCGTCTTTTCCTTTTTTAAGGGTGATAGGCTGAACAAGATCGTAAATTCCTTCCCCCCTACATTTCCTAACATATGGCACCTAAACTATACAGTGGGCACATGTATAGAGCAATATAACAACTCTATTTTATTCTATAAAGCTTTCCCAGGCTTGTGTAGTGTAATGTATTTGCTGCTACATATATGTCCATTGTACTTTAACTTGGCGCCTTATGCAAATAAGGCATCGTTAGCGTAACTTCGCTTTCCTTGATGAATTAACGCTAGTGCAACTTCGCTACAGTTCACCTCCCTGAGCGCAATTTAGGATTTTAGTGAATTAGCATGCCCTGCCGAAACGTCGCCTGGCGAAGTGTGGCAAAGTCTGCGCTAGCGCAACTCCGCAGGTTAGTGAATTTGCCCCTTGGTCCTCTGGCTGGCAAGATCAAGCAGGAGTATCTGCTCGGATGAGATTATGTGAAGAACGGAGAAAGACTTGGTCCTCTGGTCTAGGCCGGTAAGTGGAAGCTTGATGAAAGTGGGGTTGCTGTGCTCCCATGAGGGATGTACTTTATTTATTTTTAGTCAGGGGCTATGCACTTGCACCTTTTGCCTTATCATGCTTCACTTCCATTGCTCCAGCCATTAGGTGGGCAGGAAGTTTTTTATTTTTCCGGCTGCCAACTGGAGCCTTACCAAGGCAATCAATGGCATTGCACCCGCACACTCCAGCACCTTTTTTTGTGTTTGATTTGTGCACCACTGGATGGGTGTCATAGTCATTTGGGCTTGACCCCAGGCCAAGACTTACGCCCTGGGAGCAGCTTCGGCAGAACCCAGGGTAGATTGGACTCCCCCTAGCCGAAAAGCTTCGGCAAAGGTGGACCCACTCGCTCATGCTGTCCTTTTGGCCTGGCCCGGGACACTTGAGCAACAGAGCCCATGCCTTTGGGTAGAACTCATGAAGGATGATTCAATACAGGTCCGGACTGAGAATTAAAATAGGCCCTGGCATTTCAGGTACACAGAGGCCCAATCAGCCCACACAGAGGCCCAAACAACCCCCACCAGCCCACTAAATACTGACTTTCTATGGCACCTTATAGCAGCCCCTCTGGCATTTGCCAGAACCCACAGATTGCCAGTCCGGGCCTGATTCAATATCATGGGTGTCCGCAGAAGGGGACAAGAGGGTGCAGTTGCCCCACCCTGACTTCTCCAGCTAGTTCCAAATTTGTGAATTTAATTCCCAACAATGCAAAATATTTTTTAAACTTCCCACCCCAAGGCAAACCTTAATGAGGCTATCTTGTATGCATCATGAATACATTCATCTTCAGTGGCATGCTACCCTATGTTATATTAGATTACCCCCCCCCCCAGAAATTTCTGTGGACACCGATGAGTGCCACACTTTAATTTCTTACACATCTCAGGTATTCCTTAAAGGACATGTAAACCCCCCACACAAAAATTTA
Source organism: Xenopus laevis (assembly GCF_017654675.1). NCBI lineage: Eukaryota > Metazoa > Chordata > Amphibia > Anura > Pipidae > Xenopus > Xenopus laevis. The sequence goes on from NC_054373.1 coordinate 149,716,776, forward strand.
ATCAGTGAACAGCCTCTTTGAAATCTCTATATAGCTGCCACTCTGATTGTTCAAAGGTTAACAGTAAGGTTGCAGCATCCCCTTAATCCCTTAGGATTCTTTCTTCTCCTGTAACCCACTCTGCCCCATCCCTCGGGAATTTGCTTTGGCTGTTGGCTTATGAGCATGCTCAGTTCTTCTCAACTCACATTAATAAGCACACCCTCCAGTCTAACAGCCAATGAAAAGATGGCATTGCTGGTTCCCATAGAAACTTTGCTCTAGCTGTCTGCTCATATTTTTAAATCCTAACCCCCTCGCTCAGAGTAACCATTTGGGCAGGACTAGATGATGCGTTTTGACCCGACACATCGCAATGCGACTAAACGCATGCGATGTGTCGGATGGTTTAGTGAAAACGGAAGTGAAGGAGAATCGCACGTAAACAACTACATTGATCCGACCGATATATGAACCATTTTAATATTAGATGCACTCCTTTGTATGCTGATTTTTTTTATTATAATAATAATATACCAGCTACTGATTGGCCTTAATCCTTTCTTTGCACTGCTTAAGTGGAAGTATCCCTGACACAGCTCACTCCTTGTCTATTTGAACCTGTATTAAACCTTACATTTTAATATTCTTGTGATATTCTTTAGGCAACAAATATTTGGTAAACTTAAAGCCATCATGAATGAAATGTGTGTTTATAGGTACCAGCCCTGCCATTTATCAACAAACTCCAAGCCGAAGAGCATGCTCTCCATAATCACCTCAAAGGCCAAATATGCCAATGAACAATACGAGCGTTTCTTGGAAAGAAAGTTCCCAAAATTTTATCTCTTGTATTCCACCTTCATGAAGGGTAAGTGATTCACACGTCTATGAATCGACATTCCCTTCTTAATGGGCAAATATTTAGAATTGATATTTAAGTTTGTGTTATTGATGGGAAATCATATCAAATCAAAAGAAAAGCGCTGCATTCTGATTTTCCAAAACAGGTATCTGTGTGGTGTGCTCAAGGGTGTTGCACCTTAGCGAGTAACTGATCCAGTTAAGTCATGTTGGTTTGTTCCCATAGGGACGCAGATGAATGGCAAAATCCATTAAATTATATTCAGACTAAGTTTCTGTGTCCTGTGGTTTAGAAGCCATATGGATGAATTAAACCAGTGATGGCCAAAATGCAGGATTTAAAGGGGTTGTTTAAATTAACTTTTAGTATGATGTAGAGAGTGATATTATGAGACAATTTGCAATTGGTTTTCATTTTTTAGTATTTGTGGTTTTTGACTTATTTAGCTTTTTATTCAGTAGCTCTCGAGATTGCAATTTCAGCATCTGGTTGCTAGGGTCCAAATTACCCTAGCAACCATGCATCAATATGAATAAGAGAGTGGAATATGAATAGGAGAGGGCCTGAATAGAAAGATGAGCAATAAAAAGTAGCAATAACAATTAGGGGCAGATTTACTAAGGTTCGATTGATAAATTCAAATTTTCGAAAAATTTTTGGTCAAAATTCACAATTTTGAAATTTTGAATTTTGAATTTGAATGTGAGATTTATCGACCCAAGAAACAAAAAAAATGCTTTTGACACGCGTCAAAAAAGTTGAGGGTTTTTTCCTGGAGGAAAACTCGATTCGAATTTGATTCCAATTCTATTCAAGTTTTCGGTTTGGGACTATTCGATCAAATTTTAAACATTCAAATGTTTCATAAATAACATATCATTCGAAATTGTGAATGAAATGGAATTTATTAGAGTTTAAAAAAAAATTAACATTACTCTAAAATTCGACCATTGATAAAAAACCCATAAATGTGTAACCTTACAGAGCATATTGTTTTTTGGATGGGGTCAGTGACCCCAATTCAATTCAAGTTCAGTTACAAAACTAGAAAAAAGAAAACATTTATTGAAATGTTGCATAGAATGATACAGTCTAAAGAAAAGGTTATATCACTGTGGGTGGTAAATGATAGGCATCTCCAGTGATTATATTCACATACCCATTGACCTGGAGTGAGAATCAGGGAGCATTTACCTTCTTCCACTTCTAGCAAAAAGACAGCTTTTTGCTTAAAGTTTCTTTTCACTCTGCTGCACAGGTGATTTAACCTCTCCTTCTCCTTTAATATGAACTTCATCTCAGGCTCCATCTGGGAAGCGTATTTGGTGCAGTTTTTTAGCACTGAATCAGTTTGCACTTGGGTATTAACCTGTATCAGTCAATCAGTGTTTTACCTGGTCATCTTTTGGTTACTGGCCAGGTGCAAATTTGCCCAGGGTTATAAATTCTATAGACTTGGGAATGTTTTATTGCAAGTTTATGCAGTGTCGGACTGGGACACCAGGGGCCCACCCAAAAACCTTAGACCAGGGGCCCACTCTCATTACTATTATTCTTCCTCTCCTCGCTCAACCTCTAGTGTCTTTTCTTTACATACTACGTTACATTACAGTTACATTACATTTCTTTACATTATTCCATCTATTTAGCCTCTTTGTTCTCATAGAAATAGGGAATGGCGATGACATAGGCCAAATGTTTAGAAGCAGGAGGGCTCACTGACGCCGGGGCCGACTGGGAGTTTTCCTGGTATCCCGGTGGGCCAGTCCGACACTGAGTTTATGTTTATACATTAAATCCATCTTGAAATGGTAAAAAATAAATGGGTGTCCAATGAACAGCTTCAGTGGCTGCATTCTGGCATTATGTTCCCCAATGCCCCATCTCCTAATGGTTATGTCCATGAGAGAATACATAATTGGGTAAAAAAAACACTTGCCTTAAGTTCATAGAACTGACTGTGCAAGTTGATAAAATCCTATCATTTCAACCACTTTTCCTTTGTTCTGAAAAATATTTAGGCTTTTGGATGTTGATGACAGAAGCAAAAGAAGTGGGCTACATAAAGCAAAGAATGAGGAATGAAGGAATACCGTTCCAGCAGCTGCCTTATAGGGAAATGGAGAAATTAAGGCAGGTATGTTTGTAGGAGGGGCTGCAACTGTTGCTTGGTTAAAATGTGTTTGTTATGGTGCACTATTTATCTTATTGTTGTATGTAGAGAGTGGGCTACTGAAAGCCCCCCATACACAGGCAGATAAAAGCTGCCGACAGACCGAGTTGGCAGCTTATTGGCCCGTGTGTGGGGCCATCCGACGGGCTTTCCCAATCGATATCTGTCTGAAAGCCGGCCAGATCTCGATCGGGCAGGTTAAAAAAATCCCGCTGGATCGTGGCCGCATCTGTGCGTGTATGTGGTCCCATGATCCGACGGCCCATATCAGATGCATTATGATCCGATAGTTGGACCCTAGGGCCCACGATCAGATCAGCCCGATATCGCCCACTTCAATGTGGGCATATCGAGGAGAGATCTGCTTGTTTGGCGACATTGCGAAATGAGCGGATCTCTACGTCTATGGCCACTTTTAAGGCCAGGTAATGTTACAACTTCCAGCAGACAGGTTGAGATTAAGTTTAGGCAGCGTTGATATTTGTATAATTAGGGGAGGCTGATGAGTATTACAGCAGCGTCTTGCTCAAGTAAGTAAATAGAGGGAAGAAAAGAGGAGGATGTCATGGAAGGCAACCTTCTGTATGGCCAGTATAAGGTATAAGGGTGACATATGTTGTCAAAAGAGCAGAGGATCATGGGAATGTCAATGCTGTTAAGGGGCAAGTAAACAAATAAGAACTTTTTTAAAACCCAACAGTGTTTTGGTAAGGTGGCATGTGCTTTTGGTTATAGAGAGACAAGCAACGTGACTGTTTTCACATACACCTGAATATTTAGCTCTGTACCAATAGCAGATTATAGTGCAAACATGTGCAGAGCTCATGATACCTGCAGCAAAGGGATGAAATATTGCTAATGGTACTGGAGGGGAAGGAGTAGAGTGTTAAACATGGAGCATGTATATAAATAATGCATATACAATAAATAAAGTCATATGTATTAAAAGACCTGCTTTTGTTTACAGCCTCATTCCCCTTAGGGATAAACACTGAGTCGTGGAATAACTCCTTGTCTATTTTCTGGCACTGACAATAATTTTAACGGCCTCATATTATTCTCTAACCTCCAGTGTTTCATTGTAGCATGCCCCTGGCTCCTCATAGGCAGCTATTATATAGTAACGACTAGCTGAGTCTGAAAAAAGGCACAAGTCATTGAGGATGTTATGACTGTGGGGTAATGGCAGGGGATCCATTCAGTTTGGTGTTTGACCAAATATTTTTTACACTTCGCTACACATACATTACACATGTGATTTTACAATTTTAAAAATATTTTTGTGTCATTTTGCTTTATCATATAAACAGTCACATTTGCTGGAATGCATGATGGATAACCATACCTATTGCCTGGCATTATTTATTATCCTTGGTGTTTAATAAAGGAAGAAACATTATTGAGGTTCAGCTGGTAGAAGTGGGGGTAAAAAATATCACTTGTAGGAATGGAAAAGAATATTGTCAAGAATCTGCAGTCTATGTAATTTAAAAATAGTCAGCCGTTCAGAGTAACTGGCAAGCATTTTAGGGTCTGTAAGAATGACACCCCCTTCCCATATGTGTATGAATTGGCAGTAATGGAGGTTCTGTATCTTCCACTGGTCACCATGTAAGTAGAGACTTTCTCTACTCCAGTTTACTGAAATGCTAGAGGGAAATTTTATTTGGCTTTATTATTTGCCAAACTTACATTTCCTCAGATTGTCCGTTATTCCACATACAATTAACAATATTTCTTCCTTTTTCTGTTTTCTCCAACCCTCTCTTTCCCGTTCAGTTCCGGAGAGATATTATAAAAGCTGCCCCAGTTGTGATCATTTCCATTCCGCCCTTTGCCAACTACCTCGTCTTTGTCCTGATGTAAGTATAACTCGTGAGTTCTGTCTCTTTTGAGCCATGCAGAATTGCAATGACAGCCATGTTGGTATTCTGGGGCGAATTACTACAGACCAGCCTGCACTGGTCCATGAGAGGGTGATACTTTGGACCAATAAATGAAATCTCTGCTTCACTGCCTTGTGTTTATTAAACCCCTCTGCAAAACAATTACAACGTGATGTAAATGTGCTATGATGGACAGCAAGACAGTTTGCCATGTAGTAGCAGTTTATTGGATCTATGTTCTCTAATGGGTAGAAAATAAGCCTTCTTTCTGCTTTTTCTTTAAGGTATTTCTTTCCTCGGCAGCTGTTAATTCGGCACTTTTGGACCCCAAAACAGCAGGAAGAATTCATGGATATTTATCACAGAATGAGAGTTGAGGTGTACCCCGAAATCTTTGATGGCTTGTTAAAAGCAGTTCCTAAATTATCTGAAAGGAATCTCCGCAATCAGATGTTGCAGCTGTGCACTCTGGTATGTGATTTCACTGATTTTTTTTTTTTTTTTTACCTGCTTAGCACTTACTACTTACTCCAAATTCTTTCAAGCCAATGCAGAGAGCACTGCGGGCGTTACTGATTTGCTTAGATTTCTGTAGGTGGTTTTCATAAACTGGTGATCTTTCAGTGACACAGCATGGGTACTATTTATGAACATTCCATTTAGCTAATATACATTGCAGCCTTTTCCACATTTAGGCATTTTCAACCGGATTCTAGTGAGCGATCCGGGGTGGGGGGTGGTGTCACATGGGTGCACACAAAAACGGGCAGGTGCTAGAAGTAAATCCGGGCCTGGGCGTTATGATCTAATTCTTGCATATTCAACTAAATTGATATTAATTATTTTCATTCAGCAATCACTGTCCATTTATTTCTACCCATTATAAGAGTGGGTTAATAGTACAGGCATGGGATCTGTTATCCGGAAACCTGTTATCCAGAAATCTCAGAATCACGATGAGGCCGTCTCCCATAAACTCCATTTTATCCAAATTTTTAAAAATGATTTCCTTTTTCTCTGTAATAATAAAACAATACCTTCTACTTGATCCAAACCAAGATATAATTAATCCTTATTGGAAGCAAACTGACCCTATTGGGTTTATTTAATATTTACATGATTTTCTAGTAGACTTAAGGTATGAAGATCCAAATTAAAGAAAGATCCGTCTTCCGGATAACCACAGGTCATGAGCATTCTGGATAACAGTTCCCATACCTGTATATACATCTGTTAAATCAGGTAAAGTGGGACTATCAGTAGTGATTTGGTTTATATTGAATTAGAAACACGAGCATGGCAGGTAAATGGAGAATACACTCATGCATTCGATTGATGCTTTTCTTTTAACTGGAATATGTTATCCCAATAAGTCATTTATAAGCTAGTGATACAATATGTACTGTATCATACAGTGAAATAACAAATCTACTTCATTGTAATCGCATACTACAGAATACCATGGGGTATATTTATCAAAGAGTGAAGTTAGAGATCGCCACAGTCCTCTAGAGTGAAATTCTGCCACTCTCCATTCATTTCTATGGGATTTTTAAAAGAGTATTTACCAATAGGTGAAAGTTCATCCTTTGATAAATACACCTTTCAAATTCCCATAGAAATGAATGGAGAGTGGCGGAATTTCACTCTAGAGGACTGTGGCGATCTGTAACTTCACTCTTTGATAAATATTGCCCCATGTCCTGTTGCTTCAGCTGCAATTGCTTCACAAATACATTCATGTCCCCAAGTGAAAATAGATCTCTTTGCTGTTTCTTAGGTGCAGCACGGCACCCACCCACAAGTGGAAAACCTCCAGGCTGTCTGTACCGCATTCTCAGGTCCGCCTTTGGGTATGAAGAGACTTGATGTTCAGCAAATGGTAGGAGGTCCACATATTAGTGGCAGCTGAGATTTTGAAGGTTAAAAGCAAAATAAGACCCAGACTCCCTGGAACACACATGACCTATAACTGCTGTTAACAAAAACTAATATTGACATGACACTGTATCTGCACCAACATAATTTGCAGTTATTATAACCAATTACAACTGAGACATGTATATTATTTTTTGTTTGGGATTGTTTGTTTTGTGTTGTTAAAACAATAAAAAAATTCCCTTTAAAAAACAAAAAAAAAACAAAATAAGCAAGCACATCACTGGGAAAACATTGCATTCATATATGTATTAGAGAATAGGATTTGGATATTGTAACATTTAGAAATGAAATTATTGTTTTGTTGATGAATGCATTTTTTGTTTATCAAATAAGCAAATAAGCTAAAGAGAAACATTTTCATTTATCAGAATATGTTGGTGTGATTGTACTTAAAGGACCAGTAACATTAAAAAATGTGTTTCTACTTAATGAAAAAAAAACACAAAGACAGTTTTAACTTTAAATTCGCAAAGTCTTTATTAAGAAATGACTTACCGATTCTCTGCTTGTGCTCCTCCTCAGAAACGGCGACAGGGCAATGATCCATCGTACGGCGCTCGATTTCTCCTCCCTGACTATCTCCCATAGAAGGCAGGGAGGAGAAATCGAGCACCGCACAATGGATCGTCGCCCTGTAAGACTTTGCTAATTTAAAGTTAAAACTGTCTTGTTTTTTTTTTTTTTCCGTTAAGTAGAAACAATTTTTTAAAAAAAAAAAAAAATGTTTGTTACTGGTCTTTTAATGCTTAATCGTGCCATCATTGTGGAAAATTGAATATAGATAGAAACACGGGTCCTTAGCCAGGCAGAGACACTCACCTTCCTCTTCTACTCCTCAGTGTATTTGTCTCTTCACAGTGTACCCTCCTGTACAATGTTTTGTTTAATTCTATTGGAGGATGAGAACCATCCTCCTCACACTTTGACATTTGATTGGGTGCTGACAATATATATATGTTCCAGCAGAGTCGCACTCCAATTAGTTAAAACGTAACATTTATTGTCCCATCATAAAAGCATGACAAATTCAAGTATACTCATCTACACGGAGACATCACGCGAAGTTTCGGAGGTCCCCTGCCCCCTTTCTCAAGCTTATCCCTGGTGCATATCGCATAGAGACAGTATAAGACCCGGAAGTCTATCGTCACCATTGAAATAGCGGAATCAGCGTGCCCGGTCACTCTGACGTAACAACGCAACCAGCGTCAATGCGTCACAGAAGCGAGCACACGTGTATCCACCCATTGAAGTAAAAAGCTCCATGTTGGTTATTGGCTATACTCTATCTACGGTGCCTAGAGATTTATGTATATAGTGAACATTCATTAGTATTATACAGGGTACATAATATTATTATCTGTACAGCATACATATCAGCCAGCTTCGCAGCAATATATGAAATTACACATCTCAATTCTCACTAAATAAACAGGTCAGTCATATGCCTATCTCAAATGAACAGGTGTTAGTCAAAATCCTTGTTTAACCCATTCGGACTCAGTGACTTTAATCGGTGAATCCATTGTACCTCCGACCTTTTCAACAACAATATTCTATCCCCCCCCTCTCCTTGGTTGTGGGACATGTTGTATCAACCTAAACCTAAGATCTTCTGCACTGTGACCCTTTTCCAGACAATGTTTTGAGACAGGTAATACTGAGTTCCTCGTATTGACTGTCGACTGGGAAAATCTATCTCTGATCTTGAATGGTTTCACAAATGTAGATTAAGTTACACGGACATACCAACATATATACAACGGAACTCGTATCACAAGTTGAGTGCAGAGGACTCTTGTGTTTGACTATATATATATATATATATATATATATATATATATATATATATATATATATATATATATATATATATATATATATATATATATATATATATATATATATATATATATATATACACCATTTGATTTTCCTCCCCTTTGTCTGCGTATCCAATATATTTATATATATATATATATATATATATATATATATATATATATATATATATATTTAAAATTAACCAAATAACCAAACTCACAGGTCTTTCATAGTAGTGAAAAAAAAATGAAAAGTTTATTCAACGTTTCGGCCCCTGTTTGCGGCCTTCTTCAGGATTATATATATATATATATATATATATATATATATATATATATATATATATATATTTTATATATGTATAATCTGTGTTTCAAACCGGCACCCAGGCATTTTTTTTGATTGCTGTTGTGCACCAGCTTGGGCTATAGATATAGATAGATAGATAGATAGATATCCCCTCCAAAAGGGTTTGTTGTGTAAATTCTTCCTGTGGCAGAATTGACTAGGTAAAAGGTAGCCTATTAAGTTATGTTGCACCCTTCTAACAAAAACTTTTGTTCAGGTACAAGTTTAGAAACACAACTCTTGCCATTCCCTATAACCAGTAAATATTTGTGCACTGTAATATACACACATACAAATATCTATATATTTTCCAATGCAGTAAGCATCTGTATTTGATCTGTATATTTTTATTTAGTAATCATTATGGTCATATCAAACTGATAGATTGGCAGACATTCCTTTGATCTGTTAATGTTTTTTTTTTACTGAAATCATTGACCCTGCTCTGTTTCCAACAGAAAGCCCTCAGCCGCGTCATGTTCCTGACACCCCACCTCCCGGCTTTCCTGCTACAGCGTCGGCTTGGGAGCCATATATGTGAGATACAAAATCTTGACTGTGCACTTCTCAAGCTTGGTGTGAATGAGCTGTCAGAGGAAGAACTCAAGCGGGTAATACATTCATTGCTTTATTTTAACTGCACTTGAGTTATTTATGGTTCCTATTTAGTATGTAGGGAATATATGGTTCTAATAAAAAGGTGCAGCTTTTTACCCAGCCAGTACTTAAAGGAACAGTAACACCAAAATCTGAAAGTGTTTTAGGGTAAGGGCACACCTGGAGGTTTGGGGAGATTTAGTCACCCGGCGACTAATGGCCTCTTCTTTTGGGCAACTAATCTCCTCGAACTGCTTCCCCATGTCTTCCGCCTGCTTCAATGAAAAAACACCTGCGCCAATGCACTTGCGGCGCTTCGATTTCCGAAGTGCCCGAAGTTTCCTTACAAGTAAACTTCAGACGACTTCGGAAATCGAAGCGCTGTGAGTGCATTGGCGCAGTCATTTTTTCGTTGAAGCAGACAGGAGACACGGGGAAGCAGTTCGGGGAGATTAGTTACCCCAAAGAACAGGCAATTAGTGGCCGGGCGGCTAAATCTCCCCGAATCTTCAGGTGTGCCCTTACCCTTAAAGTAATGGAAATATCATGTAGTGTTGCCCTGCACTGGTAAAACTGATGTGTTTGCTTCAGAAACACTACTATAGTTCATATAAACAAGCTGCTTTGTAGCAATGGTGGAAATTGGAAAAAAAAGGCTATATGGCACAGGTTAAATAGTGGATAACAGATAACACCATTATGTTCTACAGAGCTTATCTGATATCTGCTGTGTAAACTGAGTCTTTTCTCCTTTGAATGGCTGCCCCATTGCTACACAGCAGCTTAATTATATAAACAATAGTAGTGTTTCTAAACACACTAGTTTTACCATTGCAGGGCAACACTGCATTATATTAAAACCCTTTAAATAACACTTCTTATACACAGCAGCATGCATGCTGCTGTTTTGTCACTGTTAGTCGCCTATAGATCTTACAGATTTAAATGGGAACATAAGTTAAAAGGTGTAAAATGCGCTTCATAGCAACTAATCATTGCAGAGAAATGGCAGTATTGCTGTAAAGTGTGGGGGTTGCTCATTTCTGAATGGAGGTTCCCCCTGCACATTAGCATTATACAGGTATGGGATCTATTATCCGGAAACCCTGATATCCAGAAAGCTCAGAATTACAGAAAGCCGTCTCCCATAGAAAAATTTTAAAAAATGATTTCCTTTTTCTTTGTAATAAACAGTAGCTTGTACTTGATCCCAACTAAGATATAATTAATCCTTATTGGAAGCAAAACCAGCCTATTGGGTTTATTTAATGTTTATGTGCTCTTCTAGTAGACTCAGGGTCTGGCCACACGGGCAGATTCAGGGAGATTAGTCACCAGGCGACAAATCTCCTCTTCTTTGCGGCGACTAATCTCCCCGATCTGCCTTCCGCCCGCTAAAATGAAAATCATCTGGGGGCAGCCATTCGGATCGCTTCGTTTTCCGAAGTTGCCAGAAGTTTCCTCGTGAGGCAATTACGGGTGACTTCTGAAAATGAAGCGCTCCGAGTGCCTGCCCCCAGGCGATTTAATTTTTTTTACACCAGGCGATTTTCATTTTAGCCGGCGGAAGGCAGATCGGGGAGATAAGTCGCCGCAAAGAAGAGTAGATTTGTCGCCTGGCAACTAATCTCCCCGGATCTGCCCGTGTGGCCAGACCCTTAAAGTATGAAGATCCAAATTACAGAAAGATCCATTATCCGGAAAACCCCAGGTCCCAAGCAGATAACAGGTCCCATACCTGTATGCTATTGTAGGAAGATAGGGACATTTTGACCGTTGCATTTTCTGCATAAGCAGAGGACCAGTCACAATTGCCATTGTACAAGAGGCTTATAGATATGGTGCAATATAGAAGCAGACTTAGTCATTTGCATGTTTTTATTTTTCTGCAGGCTTGTTATGTCAGAGGGTTGAATTCTACTCATCTTAGTAAGGAAGACTGCAAGACATGGTTAAATTGTTGGCTCCAGCTATCCAGCAGGTTAAAAGGTATGAACATCTTAGACCTGTTTAGGTTACTTTTTAACACTGCACTAGTACAATGTAAAAAAAAACTTTTAGCCAGAGCTGTCCAACTGGAAGCATATTTGCCAGGTGAAGCCCTCTAAGAGATCCAGACTCTTAACACTCTTACTTTTTACTTTAACATATATCATAATCACTTTTATGGGAGCCCAGGGTATGATTAATAACTCTCCCATTACATTAAAATGCTTTAAAGGGGTGTTCACCTTGATGTTATCATCTAGTATGTTATAAAATGGCGAATTCTAAGCAACTTTTCAATTGGTCTTTATTATTTATTTTTTATAGTTTTTTAATTAGTTGCCTTCTTCTTCTTCTGACTCTTTCCAGCTTTTAAATGGGGGTCATTGACCCCATCTAAAAACAAATGCTCTGTTAGGCTACAAATGTATTGTTATTGCTCAACTTTCTATTCAGGCCTCTCCTATTCATATTCCTGTCTCTTATTCAAATAAATGTATGGTTGTTAGGGTACTTTTGACCCTAGCAATCAGATTGCTGAATTTGCAAACAACTGCTGAATAAAAAGCTAAATAACTCAAAAACCACAAATAAATAAAGTGAAAACCAATTGCAAATTGTCTCAGAATATCAATCTCTGTATCAAACTAAAAGTTTATTTAAAGATGAACAATCCCTTTAAGACTGATGGATCTGCTTTAGCTTTTTAATACAAAGGTACTTCTGATCACTCAATCTGGATACACTGGCAAAAGTGCTGAAAAGTGAGTTAGAGCTAATGTAGCTGTAATACAGTGTTGTTACTATGAGTGATTGCTGCTCTGCATAATACCCAGAAGGAGTGGTAATATGTGCTGTTGATTGCTGTTTCTATGTACTGTATTCCTGTTGTGTATATTAGCCAGATCCTCCATTACAATGTTCTATTGCAGCGTGCATTATCATAAACCAGTTACACAGTGTTTGCCAAACTGTGGGGCTTGGTGTCTACGGGGTGGGCCCAAAGCAGTGGCCAGGGCCGGATTTACATAGTGGGCGCCCCTAGGCCCACTACCTTTCGTCGCCCCTGTCCCCTCCAGGGGGACAGGAACAATGGGGATTGGCGCACGGCAAATTTAAGAAATTATTGTATCTCCAGCGCATCCCCAGTGCTTTTGAACCAATGTGGGTGTGGTTGGGCAGCATGCCGCCCCCCTAAAATCCTGCCGCCCTAGGCCCGGGCCTAGGTGGCCTTTCCACAAATCCGGGCCTGGCAGTGGCGTAACTACCGGGGGAGCAGGGGGTGCGATTGGGCTAGGGTCCACACCCCCTCAGAGCCCCCCGGCAGCTCGCACCACTCATTTCCGGCCGTACGGAGGGGGGCGCGGCCCGGCTGCACGTCCTGCGCCAGGGCCCGCCCCCCTCTAGTTACGTCTCTGCCCCAAAGCAGTGAACACGGAACTGGCCTATTTGAGTGAAATATGGGGGAGAATGCTAATTTCCTGTCTTGAAAATCCACAGAGCTGTTGATGAATGGCTGTTGTTTTTAGATAGACGGCTCATGTTTTTAGATATTTGCAATTTTGTTTTGAGCTAAGGTAGACTTAATCATCTCAGTCTGCAACTGGAGACATGACCCTTAGGGTAAATCCACACAGGGCGACCAAATCTCCCCAAAACGCCCTGTGTGGCCTGACCCATATAATTCTGAAGGCCTTTTATTTAAGCGATCCACACTGATCTGTCAAGCAACACCAACTTTTCCCAAGTATCGCTGCCCTAACTTAAAGGAAAACTATACCCCCAAAATTAATACTTGAGCAACAGTTTATATCAAATTAAGTGGCATATTAAAGAATACCGGAATATATATTTAAGTAAATCTTGCCCTTTTACATCTCTTCCCTTGAGCCACCATTTCGTGATGGTCTGTGTGCTGCCTCAGAGATCACCTGACCAGAAATACTGCAGCTCTAACTGTAACAGGAAGAAGTGTGGAAGCAAAAGACACAACTCTGCCTGTTAATTGGCTCATGTGACCTAACAAGTATGGTTTGTTGATTTGTTTGTGTGCACTGTGAATCATTCGATCCCAGGGTGCGGCCCTTATTTTTTAAAATGGCAATTTTCTATTTATGATTACCAAATGGCACATACTACTAGAAAAGTATATTATTATGAAAATGGTTTATTTACATGAAGCAGGGTTTTACATATGAGCTGTTTTAGCAATATATCTTTATAGAGACCTACATTGTTTGAGGGGTATAGTTTTCCTTTAAACAATGTGTGGGCTGTATTTGTTCTGAGACATTTCAAGTTGCACGTTATTAACAGCCACTTTCTATATTTCAGTGTCGGAGGCATCGTTATTGCTGCATAGTATGATCTTATTATCTGCCAACTACCTCCAGTCCTTAAAACAATGATGGTCGACTAGATGGGGACTGTATTTATTGTGCACAGTTGTGGCCTTCACGTATCCTAACTCACAGTCCATTATAATGCTGGGAAAAGTCAGCTTGGAATATGTTTCTCATCTTTGCTTAAAGGCAACCCTGCACTGAACACCTGACCCAGATGTTCCTACTCGCTGACACAGAGAGGAAAGCGGCCTACAAGCAAGACGAGAATGGACCAAACCATGAAGTGTTTTGTGTCGTTATTAAAATTCCACAAGGTTCACCAGATATGACCTTCCCATTTTCAGTGGTTGAACTTGGTATGAATATGGCAGCTGCAGCAGTGCCTAGTAATATTTACCCCACCCAAGAGAAATGGCTGAGGGATGTGTATACTGGAGGAGCTGTGCACTTTCAACCGAATATGTTTGCTTTAATTGAGCAGTGCATGCAAGCCTGGCAGATGCACACAGCTCTGTAATATGGTTATTTGCTCGCCAGAGTTTTACAAAACAAGAAGCCTTAAAATATTCCCACTAAAAATAGTGAAAGTGCTGCTGAAATTCTGTATGGAATCAATCTGTAGTCAAACAGCTGTGCATGATACTGAAGGCAGTGAAGAATATTATGTAGTGAAATATGGATTGTGCTTTGGGGTACGGAGGAACTACTTTTGTTTTCCTATTTTTATCTTTTTTTTAATATGAATTGTTTCTTTGGCAATGCATGCTTCTGTATGTTTTATTGGTGGAAAAGCTGTTTACCATTTACAACTTAAACTTGTTTTGTTTTGTAAATTCAACTGTGGATTTTTTTTTTTTAATGAACACAATTCCCTGAAACTTGTTCTCATTCTATACAGGACATGCTTTTAATCTGGAAATAAAATGTAGATTCAGGCGGTGCTCCGGGTAAAACAAGAGAGCATTTATTGCAGCTTGCAGTGGATCCACTTCTCCTGATACGTTTCAGGAAAGATTCCCTTATTCATAGGCTATGATTAAAGTGGACCTGTCACCCAGACACAAAAAGCCGTATAATAAAAGTCCTTTTCAAATTAAACATGAAATCCAAATTCTTTTTTTTATTAAAGCATTCATAGCGCATAGATATCTCAGCTGTCAATCAAATATTGTCTGCCCCTCCTCTATGCCTTAGGCATAGAGGCGGGGCAGACAATTACTTTCACTTTCCATTCAGCACTCCCTAGATGTCACTGCTCTCCCCACATTTCCCATTCTCTTTACCATTTAATTGTGTAGCCAGGGCATGGGGATGGACATCAGGTCCCCCATTCTGGTGCACAAACAAGACTCTGAGATGATACAAGGCTTGTCTTAATAACAGTGTTTACAAAATGGCTCCTGCCTGCTTGCTATAATTATGAATTCCCAGACTGATGGAAACAAGATTCAAATAATTTATATAGTGTAATTAAAGTTCATTTTGCTTGACTAATGTGATAAAATAGCATTTTGAATCATTTTTTTAGTTTTGACAGGTCCCCTTTAAGGGAATCCTTCCCGAAACGCGTCCGGTGATGTGGATGTACTTATTTTACCTGGAGTGCTGCCTGAATCTAAAATGTATTGCTATATGTACAGCTGGGACGCTGGTGGCTGAGCACCTGGATTTAGTATGGAACAGAGAGAAGACGAGGAGGTAATTTCATGAGAGGTGATTCTAGAGCAGCTATTTCCCTCTGATCTGGAAAGCCTCACAGTTATAAATATGATAGGGTACTACAGATGAGTTGAGTCATAGGTGTACTGTTCTTTCCTTTCTTGCTAAGCAGTCTATTTTCCCCTGTGGATTGCTAATCATGCTGTACTTGGATGTCATCATGGCTGACTCCTCCTCCTTTCTGTGCTGTGTGGTCGGTGACAAGTGCATACACTGCATGATAACTCTGCAAAACCTCACATGTTACAGGCTACAACGGGGAACACTGCATTTGGACAATGACATAAAAATCAGGGTGCACTTATAGAATATAATAATATTGGCAGTATGGATCGGGATACCATGTATTTTATATTTATGGTAAGTTTGTATTGATTGATTGTTTTGATTGCATTTACTTCTCCTTTAAGTTTAACCTATCCAAAACAAGGGGAACTATCGCGAAAATGAAAATTTAATACAAGCTTCCTCATACCTCCTCGAAATACAATCAATTAAATATTCCATACTGTATCTTCACTATTCCTCTCTCAGCATCTCTTTCTCTTCATTCAGGAGTTGGGTGTCAGATATTCATTAACAGTTAGATCCAATATATCTTATAGGGGGGCTCCTTTTTGCCTAGAAGATTAGAGCTCAGTCTATTAAAATCACCAGACATCATGTCTCTCTACATGCTGGATTTGTGCAAAAGACAGTTATTTTGTTAGATTTTGTTTGTACTGGAATCAGTTATTTGAGTGAGCTCTAATACATCTGCTAGGAAAGGAAGCCCCCCTATAAGATATAGTGGATATAAAGCTGGGCATAGATGTAAAGATTTTTAAAAGATCCAATCGTTATCATGAGACCACGATTATCTCGAAATGATCATTTGTCCATCAATAAAAAGACCATTTCAGGCGATATTGCCAGCAAAACTGAAGAGTAGCTGCCTGCTTGGCCCTGCAAACATAGATAGATTGCACTGGGACCGATAAAGATTTTTAAACTTGACCAATCAATTTTCTGAGATGTCGGACGAAAAATTGTAAGATGTATGATCGTTCGAATCCCACTAACCTATTTGACGGATTGGTCGGACTGCACTGAAATCGGTCGTTCACCAAAGAAGAATCTTTGCGTCTATGGGGACCTTAACTGTAAATGAATATCTGACACCCAACTGCAGCGTTAAGAGAGAATGAAGAGAAACTGATGCTGAGAGAGGGTTAGTGAAGATAAACTTTATTATTTCAGAAACAATGCAGAATATTTAATTGATTTATTTCAGTATGATGAAGCTTATATTACATTTTCGTGGTAGTTCCCCTTTAAGTTCCCCTTTAAGTAGGAATCCAGATGAAGACAAATCTGTCACACAGCTGATAAAAATTCCTCCCTGAGCCCAAAATGGCAACCTAATAGCCAAGGCGATGTATCACTTTTAGTTTCGGTTTCTCATCTTAGATCTGCACAAAAGGTAACCAGACATAAAAGACATTTTGGGAAAGAGAAGTGAAGTTAAGGTGGCCATATACAGACTGATGCTGCTGTAGTAGTGCTCCTGTATTGTATCTTTTGGGCAGGTTTAAAAATCTTGTAAGTCTTCAAGGCATTACTATCATTGTTTGGCCTGAGGGCCACATGATCAGATCAGCCAACTCAATGTGGGCATATCAGGGAAAGATTTCCACCAAACAGCAGATCAGTGAATGACTAGCTGGTATGAAAGAACTTCCCAGGTGGGAAATAAGCAGAAAATGAAGGTTAAGGTAGAATCAGTGTATTAGTGCTTAGCATATGGCTTTAAAATGTTTCATACAATGAGCTTCAGCAAACCAATATGTTGTGTCTCTTTAGCTACAGCTGTAGTGCTTAGCAAAACACAGCAAGAAGTAAGGATTTATCAGACTAGTAGCTCTCATCGGTCCCAATTGAAAATGAAGGGAATTTGAAGCAAGACCTATACGCTTTATTGATCCACACCAAACAGCTATCTATTTCAAGGTCCACAAATTTGCCATCCTGTTAAAGGAACAGTAACGTCAAAAAATAAGTGTTTTAAAGTAATTAAAATATAATGCAGTGTTGCCCTGCACTGGTAAAACTGGTGTTTTTGCTTCTGAAACACTACTATTGTTTATATAAATAAGCTGCTGTGTAGCAATGGGGCAGCCATTCAAAGGAGAAACGGCTCAGGTTACACAGCAGATAACAAATAAGCTCTGTCTGTCTAATGGTGTTATCTGTTATCCATTAGTTAACCTGTGCCATATAGGCCTTTTTCAATTTCCGCCATTGCTCCACAGCAGCTTGTTTATATGAACTGTAGTAGTGTTTCTGAAGCAAACAGATCAGTTTTAACAGTACAGGGTAACAGTATATAATATTTTCATCACTTTAAAGCACTTTCATTTTTTTGGTGTTACTGTTCCTTTAAACATGGAAATCGGGGAGGTCTGTTAACCTATATCACAGGTTGGATCAAACAAGAAAAATGACTCCAGCGTAGCTTATTCATGTTCAAAAGGACAGGGTGGACACTTCATGCCCAAGACCTATAAAGATCCAGATTCTCTGTGGTTAATTAGTAATTGGGGCACGGACAGCCATGTTTGATTTTACTTTGACTTTTGGTATCACATCCTGGAGTTTGACACCTTACGCTTAGACTGGAACACAAATGATTTTATTTAAAGTCTTTTTAAGTTTTTTTTTTTGGCGTTAACATTTTGGTGGCAGTAACATCAGCTTTAGAAAGATCGAGTTAAACAAAATTACTCCAAATTTTTTATGAAAAATAAAAACAATATGGTGTAAGTTGGTTTAATTAAAAAAAAGTGTTCAGACAATTGTATAAACTTTGTATTCCTTGTTAAATTGTCTCAATGCCACTTGTGTGTTCCACCCCCTAAGGTGGCCATACACGAAGATCCGCTCGTTGGGTCAAACAATTGGATTACAATGACGGGATGAGGACCACATCAACTAGCTGAGGCTGGCCTCAGTTGGTCTGGGAGGCATGTCAGAGGGCCACATACACTTGCAGAAAAGCAGTTGACGTCGGTCTAACAAACCCAAAATTGGCAGTTTAAATATGTATGGCCACCTAAGTAGTACAGACAGACCTCTGCTCAGAAGTGGACAGCTGCATTTAACTGCTGTTGACTAGAGGACAGCAATGTTTATAACTATGTGTGCCATAGGCCTTAGGTGGTAAATATACCTGAACCTATTTTTCTACTGGGAACAAGATGGGAATGTAATTAAACGTGCAGCATTTGCTCCAGACCTAGAAATCCATAGCAGCCAGCAGGAAGCATTTACTGGCTTGGGCTCATTAGGGAAAACATTGAACTAGTTGCTATGGGTTACTAGACAAACTTTGTGCTTGTTATTACAACTAATTGGTTCCTGAAATTTTACAACTCTATTTTTGTGCATCCAAAGACCGCAGAAAGAGCAATTCCCAAATTCTGTAAAAAACATCACCAGACAGGAAACATCTTAATAAAGGTTTCAGCATAGTCTCATTTATTTTTACATTTAAATATTTTCTTAAATACGGAAATTATCACAATTCAGAAATCCTAGAAAGGCAAAAAAAAAAAAGGCATGATAAGCTTTGTGTCTTACACAGAATGATGGGATTCAGTGAGAAAGGAGAGCCGGGTTATTCATTGAAGCAGACATTGCTATTCAGAGCAAGAGGAGTGGAGCTAGGGAAGCATTCTTTCCATCTGACATTTATGGCAATGGCATGAGTCTTCACCGGGGACGTCTCACAGTGTATATGGTACAAAACATAAGGGGGAAAAAACACCAACATCATCAGCTTGTCAGTTGAAGTAAATGAGAGGAATCAAATGTTGAAGACATAGTATACACAACCCCCACACAGATATCCTTCTTGAAATGTTCATCGTAGAATACAGTTCAATATCTTCATAGTGAGTTTTCTGGAGAAACCATAGAAGCATCTCTCTCCAATGATTAGCCATGTACAGATAAATATACCGTTATTTACTCTCTGTTGTAGTGATACTCAAGGATCTATACAGCTGAAGATTTGTACAAATATCTTGGTGCAATTCTATTCATCGTTCCAGTCGCATCACAGATCGGTCATCTGAAGCCACATTAGTGATAGAGCAGAGGCTCGGCCAACCCTATTACTGGGAGGGATCAACTTATTTCTACAACCACTTTAACAAAAATATAGCAGGCACATGGCTTCATAGGTCATCACTATTAAGGAAAATGTCAAACTAGTACACATTACCCTTTTGTAAGAAATGTTCAGGACCACCAGGAAACCTGTCTTTATTAGATGCATAGAGGGGGAACATCATGTGCATGGTTTCAATTGTCTTTAGAATTTGAGGATAACTCCGAGCAGCACCGTAAATAAAACTTCAACCACTTAAATACTGTCTTATATATTGGTTTTTTTTTCTCTATTAGCTGCTGACATCTGTCACTGGTTTTCTAAACAAAGCACCGCCCACTTCATTCATTCTGCATTCAGCTGAACCTTGGGCCCACCCCCAACTACCGCATTCAGATGAAGCAAGTTGAACATACTAGCAGTGAATGGCCTTCATGGGGGCAATAACACGAATATATACTAAATAATGAGAGTAAACACATTACCAAATAACTACCGTGTACTAGGAATATTAAAGGAGCAAGAATAAATCTGACAGTTTGCTTAGTATGGCGGCTACTTGACACACAGACCAAGGAAGCTATTCCTTTCAATAAATGGGCCAAGATAAAGTGTATATTATAGGGAGCATTGTATCTGCTAAGTGATTGGCCACAGCTCTACAACGGGTGTTGAGCCTTTTTCTGCAAAATCCTTGTGCCAGGTACCACAACATCACTACATCTGCTCATGGACAAGAGATGTGATATGTGATAATCAGGCACTTTTGACTGTCTTGCCACTAGAACGCCTAAAATATGCCTTTCCATTGAAAAGATACAAAACCACCACCCCAGCAGCAATGCATATTCAATATTTCTGGTCAGGTCATTCAAAAATGACAAATATTACACAGTTACTGACATTGAGAGGCAAGGTGGTAGCCTTACAAATGCACCTCATCCCTACCGGCCTTTATTAGGAGGAGGAGGAAGATGGAGCTAAATCTATGCTTGTAGTGTCCATAAAGTTCTAGTAGCAGTTGCCAAAATCTTCCAAATCATATCATCCTGTTATTGTCTTATCATCCCATGACAAGAAGCCAGAACTGGACTTTAGCATGTTGTCAATGAGGCCTTGGTTATACACACAAGCAACACCGTCCATATCAAGGATAATCATAATCTATATAGAGTGATATAAGAAATCTACTCCAGCATAAGAATTCCCCCTGACCAAGTACAATGCTGCAGTAAAATGTCATTAGTGTTGCACTTCAATGCTCTGTAGGCACAGGCTATAGTTCCAGCAATACATGTCTCCCCATGCAAAGTGCCACCGTTATTTATATTATGCTCTCATGAAAACAACTCTTACATATTAATCAACGTTGTAGCCTCGAACATGGTTAATACAAACCTAAGGGAATAAACCTCACAGCACCTAAAAAAATCAGAGGTTACTCTGCAGAAGAACATTGATCCTTCCAACTCGAAGCATTGCCTCAGTGGTATAACTAGATATTACTGGGCCCCACAGCAAATTATTTTTCAGGCCCCCACAATTTTTAGCAGTTGACTTGTTTTACCAATATTTATTGAAACTGTATATGAATTAGGGCCTCGTGGGGCCCCTATACCTCCTGGGCCCCCCTGCAGGCGCAGGGTCTGCTTCCTCTATAGTTACGCCCCTGCATTGCCTTTTAGTATAGTGGCCTCCAACCCTCTTCTAACAAGAGGCTCAAATCCTAAAACAGGCAACCTATAGCCTCCCAACTGCTGCAAAGCTACTCGATCCACTCAAACAACTGGCCATCGTGTATGTGCACCTGTAGGTGCTGTCTTGTATCATTTATGAGAGTGAAATGCTCTGTACCCTCTAAAGCATCACAGAGCTATGTAGCCCAAACATCCTATTTCAGTTCTAGAACAGGCAGTTGGATGCGGAGAGCTTTAGGGTCCTCCAATTGGCCACATCAGAAGAGGACTAGAGCTGGGAAAAAGAGAATGAGGCAACACTGGGTCAGCTAACAGCATACAGTGTACTGTAAAATCTGATTATTGGTATCTTCAAGTGTCAATATGTGGTGAGACTACCGTATTAGCTTATTAAGTCATGTGACAGAATTATGATCTGGTTGCTGAAGCAATAAACTAACTTGACAGTGTTGGGGTGCAGTTCCCTAACATAGCTATGCAATATTACGTTTTACATCTTAAATGCACTTTTTGAAACTTCTACTAAATGATAATAAGTTTTGTATAACTGCTTATAAAAAATATTGTCTCTCAAAATCAATAGCACAGAGCTCTGTTGGCTAAGAAAAGCCATTGGCTATTTCTAAGAGACGCTTAGTTCAAGAGTTATTGACACGTAAGTCAAGAATAGTAGTTTAGGCTCCGTATTCTCACCAGATCCATGAGCCCTCCAGATTTCCCCATAGGCAGCACAAAAGAAAAAGAGCTCCTCTTCAACTAAAGCTAAATTAACTTCTGAACCAAGTATCTCCCAGGAATGAGAAGGGCAGGTTTTAATAATATGGTACAGGTATGGGACCCCTTATACAGAATGCTCAGAATTATAAGAAGGACATCTCCCATAGAGTTTGTTTTAAGCAGATAATTCATGTGAGTTACTTGATGGAGCAAGTAATATGTTAGTTACCTTTTGTATACAGTTATTTGAACATGATTCTGTCCTACCTTCTGCCAGTGCTTATTTCTCCCCATCCGCTGTCAATAGGCAGTTGATTAGGGTACATGACAGGGCTTCATATTATTATTATTATTTTACTTTCAGTTTCTAGTGCTTTCTTGCCCAAGCCATGTCCATTATTACATAGAGACTCACAGTAAAGAAGGGGCCAGACATATTAAGTGAGGGTTTGTGAGTACAGGCGATAAACCCAGTGCAATAAAAACTAGGCCTTTGACTTAAAGGGCAAGTCAACCCCAAAATAAAATAATTGCCTAAAAAAACATAATTGCAAGCAATTTTCCAATATACATTTATTAAAAATGTCCAGTGCTTTTAAAGTTATTTAAAATACAATTGAAAATAACATCTGCTTAACTCCTGGTTGTTACTTTTTAAACAATGTTGCAATAGTTTTAGTTCTCTGGCAAAGACAGGTCTGTTAATCAGCTGCCGTGTCTTACATTGTATCAACAGTCTGAGTCATCAGAACAGAGAATAGACAAGGACAGACAGACACTGCTTTCAAAAGCAATCCTATATAATAAAGTTGAAGTGTCTCTGCGTCCAGTCCATGTGTCTGTGGGATTGCGTTACTGCGCATGTGCCCCACGGACCATCTCTGGCTTGACTACATATGTTCTAGCGCCCTATAATTTAACGGGCTTAATGTCTAGTACATATATAAATAACTTGAAACCCATAAGAAAATGTGTAATTAACGAATATTGCAAAGTTGCTTAGAATTAGGTTTTCTTTTATTTGGTGAATTTTAGGGTTGACTTGCCCTTTAAAGGAGACCTAAAAATGAATAGGGCTAAAAATGCCATATTTTATATACTGAACTTGTTGCACCAGCCTAAAGTTTCAGCTTGTCAATAGCAGCAATGATCCAGGACTTCAAACTTGTCACAGGGGGTCACCATCTTGGAAAGTGTCTGTGACACTCACATGCTCAGTGGGCTCTGAGCAGCTGTTGAGAAGCTAAGCTTAGGGGTCGTCACAAATGATCCAGCAGAAAATGAGGTTGGCCTGTAATATAAGCTGATGCTACAGGGCTGATTATTAAATTCTGATGCTAATTGCACTGGTTTCTGTGCTGTCATGTAGTAATCATCTGTATTAATTACTAATCAGCCTTATATTGTGACATTTCTATTATATGTGTACTGTATATTGTGAGTGGGTCCCTAAGCTCAGTAAGTGACAGCAGCACAGAGCATGTGCAGTGAATCAGCAGAAAAGAAGATGGGGAGCTACTGGGGCATCTTTGGTGACACAGATCTTTACTGATAAAGGGCTTTGGTTGCCTTGGGCTGGTACAGAAGCCCAACATATAATGTACAACATTTCTAGCTACTTCTTTAGTTTAACTTTTCTTGTCCTTTAAGGGTGCTGTCATCACCGCTGGGAAATCCTCATCTTCAGCTGGAGATGAAGCGCCCGACAATACCTGCCCCTTTGCATTAGTTGGAACTGGTGCATGTAACAGGCAGTAATCCTGGTTCATTGTTAAAAATGCTGCCTTCTGCATTTCTGGCCAATTACAGGATTGCCGCATGCAAAGTGTTTTACATTCGCAGATTCCAAGGAATGTGAAAGGGCAAGTGGTGTCTGGCACTTTATCAGCCTCCGGAGAGGAGATTTCCTGCAGAGTGATGAAGTACCTGGTGTAACACAGCCGTTAAAGGGGTTGTTCGCCTTTGAAATTAACTTTAAGGGGTATATTTATCAAAGAGTGAAGTTAGAGATGGCCACAGTCCTCTAGAGTGAAACTCCACCACTCTCTATTCATTTCTATGGGATTTTGAAAGGCGTATTTATTAAAGGATGAACTTTCCCTTTCACCCATTGATAAATACGCTTTTAAAAAATCCCATAGAAATGCATGGAGTGGCGGAATTTCACTCTAGCGGAATTTCACTCTAGAGGACTTTGGCGATCGAACTCCACTTTTTGATAAATATACCCCCAAGTATGATGTAGAAAGTGACATTCTAGTGTAACTCAATTTTCAATTGGTAATGGCAGACAGAGATTAATGGCCCGTGGTAAATCTGCTCGACCGCATGCAACTCATCTTCGGAAAATGCTTTCCCACAGGCAATGACGTCAATTACTTGTGTGAAAATATAAACGCCGCTTCAGCTTTCCAAAGTAGCCTGAGGTTGCCTTGAAAGGAAACTATATAAAATATCATAGAAACCAAAGAGACTCATATGTTTCCCCACTGATTTTACATTATTTCTGGTGGGAGATTAGGGGAGATTCAGGAGAATAGTCGTCTGCGATAGAGCAGAATTAGGGAGCTCTGCCATAGCCCTAAAAGAAAGCATTTCCCTATGTACTAAAATTTATATACAGCACTCTGTCTTTCTAGTGCCCAGTCTCTTAATAAATGTATAAAAGCAATATCAGTGAAGTCTCGCCCTCTTCACATTGGCAGCTCTAGCCTGTTATTCAAGAAGGTGGTAGGACGAGGGAGCTCTGGAACGGTTAAGCCTTTTCTGATTTTCTAATAAACTGGATCCTAAAACTAGCGCATATGATCATGTTGACTTTTGTGTCAGAGTGAATACATTACCTTGTATATGCATTGCATACAGTCTAAGAATGAAGCTTGCTTTCTCTAATAATTTCAGGCAGTATAGTACACGATTTTAAAAATATTTTATAAAGTCTCCACTTATGCGTATAATTTGAAGCCACTCCCAAGAGAAGCACAGCTTTTAGATTTTCTTGTTAATTCTACCTCGGACAGAGCTAAACATGTGGCTTTGCTCCATGTTGAGTTGGCACCCGTTTGCTTGCTGGGCCAGTGCCTTCTGATTGTCAAACAGCCGGTGCACCTACAACTGGTGCAGGTAAGTGTAATCTCTCTCTCTCCACTAGGCAGTACAATAAACCACTAGTTGGCTCAGAAAACACTAGCCATATAACATAACTTTACTATAATATGGCAATAAACGAAGAAGCACAAATTTGCTTTGTTGGCAACTGTAATTCAACTGCAGACTTGGACTCGCAGTTTTCTCTCAATAGAAGTAATCAACCCTGCATGAATACATAATAGTAACACAGCACTAGTCTTATTTAGCAATTGCGAATGTGTGAAGAAATTATTTCAATATAAAAAAAAAAGGCCGAATGTAGAGGCATTAACAGTGGTGAAATAGAATAATAAAAATGACCAGTTGCAAGGGTAGAAGCACTGGATCATTTAGAAAGAATTTAATATAGTGCACTTCGCTGTGTTTATTTTTCAAAACAATGCCAGAATAAAGCTTCCCATAGACGCAAAGATCCAATTGTACGAATCCTCGTTTGGTAAGATTTTCGGACCGTGTGTGGAGAGTCCCAACATTTTTCGCCCCACAGAGATCGGTCGTTTGGACAATCGGACAGGTTAAAAGATTTCTGTCGGCTGACGATCATTTCTCTTCGTGTATTGCCGATCGTACGATTTTCAGTGGGAGACTGTCACCAGCTTTGTCAGACATAACTTTCGTACGATCGCTGTCAGGGGCAGAACATCGGTTGATCTGTTCTTTTACTACTTTATTTGATCGGAATCGTTAGTGGCAGGTCGGGAGATGGGGAAGTCCGATTGTTCGAACGATTGGATCTTTGCTTCTATGGCCAGCTTAACTTTGCACAGCAGATAAATAAAGTAGGTTATTAGGCAAAGTAGCCATATCTGCCTATGTGCTGTGCGGTTTGTGTAATAAATGTAGGAGTGCAGATGATATATACAATAGGGAATAACTAATTACTGTGAGGCAAATGTGTGATAAATCCATGTCATGCAGCGTTAGTTTTGCATCTAGGTCAGGTTAGTTATTGCAGTGCAAGGATTCATGGGAATCAAAGAGCTCAGGGCCAGACAAACTCTTTCTAGTTTGGGAATTATAATATATATATATATATATATATATATATATATATATATATATATATATATATATATATATATATATATATATATATATATATATATACATATATATATATATATATATATATATACATAGGCACCCCCCGCCGGAAATACATCTGGACCCTGTACTAATCTGGATAGCTTCTCAGAACAGACCAGGAGGCCATGCCCTAGACAAGCATTCAGTGGGACCTACCAACATCAAGGATGCAAGCATTGTATTCCAACACTCCACGAAACCACACATAGTTTTTTTTTTTTGTTTTTTTAAATGAAGAATCCCATCCCATAATACTGTTATTTAAATCCATGTACAATCCCCTAAAACGAAAAATTCTAAAAATCAAGACAGGTGAACATATGTAATGCCTGGAGATCATAAATACCAACGAACCGTATTTTGGGAATTTCATCATTTGAGCATGGTTGAAAGAGAAATTAAAGGTAGTATCCATATATTTCAAAAAAGTGGGACCAGCACTAAGAAAATGCCTAGTGTCTCCACTCACCACACTCACACAAAAGACGAGCACTCGAGAACGCAAATGTCCCCCTTATTTTGTCAGGTTGAAAAGTAGCAGCTTTAAAAGGAGGGCTTATTCATCATCTTTAGCCCAGGTGCCTGGCGTGGCCTGAAGTATCTCTGCACCAGAAGAAAAGACAGCCCAGCTCTATGAAAGTGATATTCCACTCTTCTCATTAGCACCATATTGTATGTGCCTGCCCGTTTGATCTGCCTTGGCCAACAGATTAAACTCCACTTGTGTGACGATTCACACAAACCAAACTCAGGGAATGTGGGAAAAGCATGCACAGAAAAACTGCAGATACAAGGAGAAACCCTCATCTTCTTTGGACGGTGAAACTAATTCTGCAGCGGATTTAGGAGACTGGCAGGTCTGATGGGAGCAAATCCTGAATACACAGAACTTGGGAGAAATATTGCAACAAAACCCAGAAAGATGTCAAACATCCTCCCTATTTGGCCCACGCAGGAGTCATGGCTGAAATAGACTTTACATGTTGTAAACAACCCTGCAAAGATCTTTCCCACACAAGTCTCACAGTATATAAGAGATCCTTGTCAAACAACCAAATTGCTTGTTTTCTGCCCTAAAGGAAAATGTATCCTTAATATTGAATGGAGGCAAAAACCAGTTTAAAAAACATCATGGGCGTGCTTTAGGGGAACTAAGTTGAAGCATAAATGTTATACTAAGTTAGAGGGGAGAAGTTGGACTGGCTTGTGCAAAATAGCTGCCAAAAAGTGTGTGTCATATACTCAGGGTACCTTCTGCAGGGAAATGTTGGCTTTCAGGTTTCCCCTCCAGTTCCCCCTCCTTATAAACTGTTACCCTGTCTATATGTGCATCCGATGCAAAGGAAGTCTCTGCTATACTTGGGGAGGTACTAAGTGCCTCTGTGTGTCCCTCCTCAAAACAGGAGGGCACTGTGCAATCTTCAGCTTTTACCTTATCTAAGGTATTTGGCTGTGTGATCTCAGAATGGACAGATTCTGTGACCGTAGGCTCGGCTTCCAAGCCTGTGTGGTTGTGATCATAAATAGATACCACATTGTCCTCTGTGTATTCTGGAGGGGTGGCTGGTCTCCCCGAGTCCTCATCAGTGAAGCAGAGGACAGAGGAGCCAGCAGAAAGTAGGACAGAATCATGGCAGGAAGAGGGTGATAGGGACATGGGTGTCTCCAAAAGACAGACTTCTAAACCCTCCACAGTGGAGTCCAGACTGAGACTAGAACCACTTGATTCCTCGTCACCTTCATCCAAAAGCCTCTGGCGCTCCTCTGCACTTTGCAGGTGTCGCACGGCAGCCTCGTTCTCCAGGTGATAGTTTTCGGCAATGAATTCTTGGAAGTCTTGCGTTTCCTGATGGGGTGGGACCACAATGGAGGCATGAGGAACTTCTTCCTCCACGGGTTGTGTTGTTTTCGGTAGCTGGTGCTTTTTTTCCAGTTCAAGTTTCATGATTGTGTGAAGGTAATGAGTTCGTACTCGGATAGGATTAAATTCTATACGACCAGCTATATTACTGCAACCGTCCCGAGAACAGCCACAAGGAAAGGACATCCGATCCACCTAGGAAAGATGTTTATAGATAAAAAGAGATAAAGGCAAAGGAAAGGGAAAGACTAATGAACAGAGCGGCAGATGTAAAACATCAAAATGTTGAATATGGCAAATAAAAATATAAAAACAATGCGGTATTGGGCAAGATTTTACTAATGGTGTTGGGGGTGGGACTCTTCAAAGAGAGCCTTAGTTCATTTATTAACCCCTGCATTCCTTTTGCAGATTAGCATGTTGCAGTTGCTTGGTGCGCAACATTGCACTTATAAATAATTAAGGGCATGCTACAAAATTAGCATCTTCCATGAAAAGGTGTTTATGCCCCCAAAGCATCTGGGGTCCCCTCACTTCAATATTGTGATGATATGCAAATCTGTTTGCTTTTAGGAGCACGGAAAACGTATGAGACCATTTGCACAACACTTTGTACAATAATACAGCTTTAACAAAAAAAAAAAAAAACACTTATGTGATGTGCTGCTCTTTTTCTTATGATGACTTGCATGTGATTCCAAGATGCAGGAAAAGAGCTATTGGAATTTGGCACAGTTAAATAACTGTAAAATAGGATTGTTTTCCTATAAGGATTACATATATCCTAGCACGGACCTAGTACAAGATCTGGTTTTATTACTACAGAGAAAGTGGAAATAATTTTAAAAAATTTAATAATTTGATTAAAATGGAGTCTATGGAAGTTGGCCTTAATTCTGAACTCTCTGGATAAAAGGTTTCCGAATAACAGATCCTATACCTGAACATACCTAGTAGTAGTAGTAGTAGTAGTGATAATGAACAAATGTTATTGCTGGAAGAAACAGGTACTACAGGAAAGCCTACCTGGCACTTGATTCCAGCCTGACTACAAGGACAAGCTTCTGGATCACAATACAGTCTGCAGTCACATCCACATTCTTCCCTCGAAAGGCGAATAGCTCTCAGCTCCTGCTTCTCCTCTGCATCTATACGATGCACCCCAGCTTGTCGCAGAAGAGCTCTGCGCCGCTTGGTTGGTAGCGGTTGAAGGAAAAAGTAATCATCTACTTCCACGCTGTCCACATCTATGTCCTCGTCTGACACGTCTTCTAAGGTCAGGCCTTCCGCCTCTTCAGATTCTACAGTGCCATTCTTGGTCAGCTAGTGAAAACAAAGCAGGAGACGGAGAATTAAAAGGGAAAACTAGAAAAGAAAATACTGCATTTTAGCAGTGAACTCTCATGTTTGTTTGCAGATTGTGTGGCATTCTCATTTGAGTTTGACAAAAATGACTGCCTCTGGAAAGATAGGTACAAGAAAAACCAAAGTCTACATAGTACTGACATTTTATTATGTGAGCAATTACAAATGGCATAGTGAGGGTCCAGTGCTTTGCAAAGTGGTGGGGATCTTAAGTAGGGAATTTTGCACAAGGCATTACTGTTGTTATGTTATGCTTTGCAAGGTGCACTGCAGGTCTGTAGAGCACTGCATGGGACCCAGGAGGGCTGTGATTTTCTCGAGTGGTATGTAGAGGCTGATCTACTACATACATCAACAGGAGGAAAATGTACTTAAAGGAACATTAACACCAAAAAATTAAAGTGTTTTAAATTAATGAAAATATCAATTACTGTTGCCCTGCACTGGTAAAACGGAGGTGTTTGCTTCAGACTCATGTGTGTGCCTCTGGTCCAATGCAGATAACATGACAGCTAGCATTATAATCTATATTAAGGAGCTGATTTATCTTAAGGGAAGAGTAACATCAAAATATAAAAAAGTAATTCATATATAATTTATTGCTGCCCTGCACTGGTAACTGGTGTGTTTGCTTCAGAAACACTACTATAGTTTATATAAACAAGCTCCTGTGTAGCAATGGCAGAAATTGGAAAAAAAAAGGCTATAGGGCACAGGTTAAATAGTAGACTATTATGTTCAACAGTAGCAATCTGAACACTTTAGTCAGTTTATATAAAATAAATGGTCAAAATTAATTCTAACAGGAGCTTGTATTATTGCTGCAGATTATATAAAAACCTACATTTAATATAATACAATATTCAGCGCTGTTATAATGGTTTTATAGGCTATACAAAATAAAGAATAAAATAACAATAACAGCAATAAGACAAAGGCAAGAAAACTGATCTGCCCGTAGTTTGGTCATGTGTATCCCATGTCTGTGTGTTAGTGCATGTTACACACGATTCCTTAGGAAAACAATGTACTTGATAACACAAAAAAATGCGACTGAGCATAACATTGTACTAGATGAGTGAATATTGAATGTGTCTGGAAGACAAAATTGATTAAGCAGTGCTTTCATCATTGTACAAATAAGGTATTTGGTGTAAAATGTCCCTCCAGAGAGTGTTTTCATCATTCACAGCCTTAGGGAGAGAATATAATTATACTGTTCAGGTAGATGATGCAAGAGAGGCTGTGATGGGGGGGGGGGGGTACACAGACACACACTTAATAAGAGATTACCAAAAACAGTTATACAGGATTAAAAAGGCAGAATTAAATACACAATATAAACAATCTATATACTAAGCAAATAACATAGGTCCCAAAAGTGTATGGCTGTCCATCTCCCCCCAACCAACCAACCACCCACCCAACCCCCAAGGGAGCTGGATTGTGGAGCCCTGTCGATGGTTAATTAAGATGAAAACTGTGATAAATGCTTATTTGCTGCCCCAGATATTCCTGAAAGGTTAAAGGGGTAGTTCACCTTTAAATAAACTTTTAGTATGATGTAGAGAGTGATATCATGATTACCCTAGCAACCATGCATTGATTTGAATAAGAGACTGTGATATGAATAGGAGAGCCCTGAATAGAAAGATAAGCATTAAAAAGTAGCAATAACAATAAATTTGTAGCTGTACAGAGCATTTGTTTTTTTTAGATGGGGTCAGTGACCCCCATTTGAAAGCTAAAAAGTGTCAGCAGAAGAAGGTAAATAATTAATAAAATCATAAAAAAGAAAAAATGAAGGCTAATTGAAATGTTGCTTAAAATTAGACATTCTAAAACATACTAAAAGTTAACTTAAAGGTGAACCACCCCCTTTAAAGGAATTGTTCAGTGTAAAAATAAAAACTGGGTAAATAGATAGGCTGTGCAAAATAAATAATGTTTCAAATATAGTTAGTTAGCCAAAAATGTAATATATAAAGTCTGGAGTGACAGATGTCTAACATGACAGCCAGAACACTACTTCCTGCTTTGCAACTCTCTTTGCAACTGATCCTTAGCATGCAAGTCAGATTCAAAAGCAACAGTTATGACCCATATGCTCCCCCCCAAGTCACTGATTGGTTACTGCCTGGTAACCAACCAGTGACTTGAGGGGGGCACATGGGTCATAACTGTCGCTTTTGAATCTGAGCTGCATTCTAAGGATCAATTGCAAACTCACCGAACAGTTATGTCCCATGTGGCCCCCTTAAAGGAATTGTTCAGTGTACAAATAAAAACTGGGTAAATAGATAGGCTGTGCAAAATAAAAAATGTTTCTAATATAGTTAGGCAAAAATGTTGTCTATAAAGGCTGGAGTGAGTTGATATCTAACATAATAGCCAGAACACTACTTCCTGCTTTTCAGCTTTCTTGATTTACACTGACTGGTTACCAAGGTTACCAGGCAGAAACCAATCAGAAACTTATGGGGGGGACATGGGTCATATCTGTTGCTTTTGAATCTGAGCTGCATGCGGAGGATCAATTGCAAACTCACTGAACAGATATGTACCATGTGGTCCCCCTTCAAGTCGCTGACTAACTCAGAGTTAGAGAGCTGAAAGCAGGAAGTAGTGTCCTGGCTATTATGTTAGAAATCCAGTCACTCCAGCCTTTATGAATAAAAATTTTGGCTAACTAACTATATTAGAATTTTTTATTAATTTGCACAGCCTATTTATTTACACAGTTTTTATTTTCACACTGAACTTTAAAGTCAACGACTAACTCAAAGACCATTACTGTGAAATATAGGTAGAGCAACGCTGGCAATAAAAAGATCAAATTGTAATACCCAGAACCAAAATCAACCTTTGAAATAACACTTGTGTGGGTAAATTAGACAAAGTATGCTGATCTGATTATTTGGACGTGATGTCTCTCCTGGCACAGAGCTAATTGCGGCACTAGCGATTATACTAGCGTCAATAGACAACCCAAACTATCAGAACTGGAGCTGCTGTATCTGCCAGTGTATGGTGCATTGGAAGATGACAACGTAAGGAGGTGCCACATGACCAACATGCCCTATCCCATTAACAACCAATATCCATTTCACATGGATATTGGTCAGTACTAATGGAAAGGCATACACTTATCAAAAATGATACAAAACTATATTACCTGTACGTGTGTGGCTTTATTTATGAGCTTTATTCACAGCAGCTTGATGCATGGTAGTCGTATATGGGACAAAGAACGGATCAGAAGGACTAGGTTTGATTTCTGTCATTTCATTTTAGGCCTCGGGTAAAGACGAAAGAAAACAGACCCCGGTTTATGCTCGACTCTTGACTCTTCTGCCAGACGTATTGCCATAAAGCTTTTTTTAGTGAAATAATTATCACTTTAGAAGCTCTGAATGTCTTGTAAAATTTCAAACAATTGTATGGCCTTACCTTCATTTTACGTGTGTGAAGCTTCTCCTCCTTCAAGTGGTCGCGCAGAATTTCACGGTGGGTCACTTCCTGTTCCTCGGCAAACTCACACAGAGTGTATTTGCGCACAGAGTTGTGACGATGTGCCATCCCCAGAGAACTGCCTCCTTGGCTGGGGACACTAGTGAAACCTTGCCGCCGGGAAAAATAATATACAGTCACCTGATCAAAACGCACATTCTTCTGCCTGAGCTGTTTCTGCCGCTTAAGGATGGATGTTGCTGATAAAGAGAAAGACATTTGTTCTATTAGATTATTCTTCAAAGAACCCTTTTTATGCTAGACGCTTGACAAAAGTGGCCTGCAAGTAAAGATGCGCCAAATCCATTTGTGGTCAAATTCAAAACCGAATATGAATGCTTTGCATATGCAAATAGCGGAGAAAGGTTCGAAAGAACCGCACGTGGCACACAGTGATGAAAAGTTCAATGATTTTAAGGATTCGAAACTCTTGCTGAAAAAGGATGAACCCCAGCCAAATCCCAGACTGAATCCTGGATTGGTGCATCCATACTTGTAAGGAAGGTGGGCAGATTTTTGGCCTTGTGAGAAATTGGTACATTCCCTTGCCCTACCAACATTCAGTCAATCTTTTGTAGTGTGATCCGGAGAGTGGCATATTGATACCCACTTCAATTTAGACCACAGTGCATCAATATTGGATAGTAGGCAATTACATATATATATTTTTACGTATGTTTTTATGCATAATTTGTTAGTACTATTAAGTGGACACTCAAAAACAAATAAAAGAACAAGGTCCAAAATGGTGGTTAAGGCAAGGGTTTCATTAAGATACAAGGAGACTGTATAGCCTTGATATATTTTACCCATATATTTGGATGTCATTATAAAAGAAGCAACAGAACAATGGGAAGGTAACCAGATAACTCCCTGACACAAGATAACAGTTCCCTGGTAGATATAAGTGTAGCACTAAATAGTAAAAATCCAAGTCACACTTCGACCCCTTCAGTTACATTGAGTATGGGCAACAATAGTCTGTCTGAAAACAGTTCTATCATGAAGTACTGCATCTTTCTGAAAGCACATGGCCATGCAAAATTGCCTGCAATGCCTACCTACACACCAATATTGGGAAAAAACTGCACTTGTTGGTTCAGAATTACATATTATATGTAGAGTGAATTATTTGCAGTGTAAACAGTGTAATTTAGAAATAAAAACTACAGCATAAAAACCATGACAGAATCTAAATGTTCTGTTTGAATAATGTGTACACATTGAAGCATCCAAGTGCATCCCATGCATTTCCATAAGCAATTATTTGTATTTCAATTGACAATTATTTGTACTAGATACAAATGTTTCAGTTCTAAAACGAAGGGAATACAAAAACCTTGGCTTTATGAAGGGGGTGGGGTGTTCTGAAAATATCAGTTGTACTACATCATGCATACAACAGGCCATAAAAGTTATAAATAGAAGTAATTGTTTTATACATTCAAACAACTTGCAGCTGTCTTTGCCCTCATTTGATATGTACTGTGTGGACACAGTTCAACAACACCAAGCTTACTGCTTCTTTGAAAAAAAAAAAAAAAAAAGAGGGGGAATAATGAATAACAGAGGATAACGGAATGCAAGGCTGGACCACTGAACCAAGCGTTCAAGTGGCCCCCCTGCTGCTGGGCAACTCCCCATTTCCCATTGGTCGCAGGACTACTAAAAGAAAATCTATTGAACTGAAGATAAATCATGGACTACAGATAACTTACGCATAAGCTCATTGGTGGTCGGTGCATTGATGCTGTCACAGCTTTCCGCGCTATCACTGTTGGAGATTTCATCATCAGAATCTTTAGGCGTAGAGATGGGGGAGCCAACATCTACCTCTTCGAACCTTCTTTTCAAACTTCTGCTCGTGACTGCATCCATTTGTTTTATGGTGGCCTGCAGGGAGGATACAATGCAAGCTTGAGGTTGGCAAAAAGTATAGTGCAGAAGGCAAAACTGAATAAACATGTATGTAAAAGTTCTAAAAAATAAGCATTTTTTTTTTTTTTACCTGCAGGCTTAAACCTGGATGTATATCAAATGTAATTTAGTAATGGGTGGAGGGCACACCAATTCAGCAAATGCTGTAGGTAAACAGTGCAAGAGGTGCAAACATCAAAAGGGTACCCCTACAATGGGTACCCCACAACGTAACAATATATAGATAGGTATGCACACTCAAAAGAAGACAAGTATGGTATATTTAAAATAAAGTTTTACTTATTTATGCAAATAATACATACAAAGCCACAATGGTAGGCCTGTATAATACAATACATAAGCTTACATGGTATATACCTAACGTTTAAACATAGCCACAATTACATAACAGTAAACAGTAAGTATTACAATTTATACAGCAAGGAGCAGATACACCTACCACCAGTATGAGAATGGCCCCAACGTTTCGGCGTAAGCCTTTGTCAAGGGGATTCACCTTGACAATTTGACAAAGGTGAATCCCCTTGACAAAGGCTTACGCCGAAACGTTGGGGCCATTCTCATACTGGTGGTAGGTGTATCTGCTCCTTGCTGTATAAATTGTAATACTTACTGTTTACTGTTATGTAATTGTGGCTATGTTTAAACGTTAGGTATATACCATGTAAGCTTATGTATTGTATTATACAAGCCTACCATTGTGGCTTTGTATGTATTATTTGCATAAATAAGTAAAACTTTATTTTAAATATACCATACTTGTCTTCTTTTGAGTGTGCATACCTATCTATATAATGTATATCAAATGTACCACAAATCAATACCCACTATCCAGTAATTACCAAAGAATGAGTTCACTTAAAGAGATAGCATGGTCAATAAAAATCGTACTTGCTGTGAACGCATTTTACTTTACTCTCCTGGCTTTCAAAATGAAATTCATAATTTAATGAAAAACAGAAAAAAAACCCTAAGCCGCCTTTCACCAGCCTGTCTAGTCAGTGTGCTGCCAGGGTAGGCCTGCGCTGCCATCATGCTTGCCCGATATCGCTAAGCTTTAGAACACTGGAGACTGTTACCTTGGCAACTGAAGCAAATAATTTGATGCGAGGGAGGTGGTGAGGGGGAGATACCACAGAATAAAGGTACAGGGAAGAGGGTTTTTGTTTGGTATGGAGAAGAATATGTAGCCTAAAGCTGGCCATAGATGCAAAGATATAATCATACAAACCAAGATTCATAAGATTTTTAGACCGTCTCTGGAGTCTCCAACATTTTTTGTGCCATGGCGATCAGTTGTTTAGTCAACCAGTCAGGTTAAAAGATTTATGTCGGCTACCGATAATATCTCTGCATGTATTGCCTATCTGACAATATCAATGGGAAATTTTCACTACTATTTGTAGGACATAACTTTTGTACAATGGTCAATTCATGGCCAGAACATCATCTAATTTGTTCTTTTTACTACTTTATTTAATCAGAATGGTTAATGGTAGATCGCCAGACTGAACCAAACGATCATTCATCACACAAAGAATAAAATCTGTCTCTATGGCCAGCTTAACATTATACATTTATGCATAAAGAGAGGTCCTTCTATTCTCCTTTGTTTTTGTTTCCAAAACCTGACCTCGTTAAAATATTTTTCTGAATAGCCTACTAAGGTGCATAACCAGTCTGTAGATTTATTTGATACTTTCTTCCTATGAACCCTCCCCCCTGTGCATCAGGTCAAATCACCCCCATGTGTAATAGACAACCCAAAGTCCTCTCAGGTGGAGTAACCTAAAGCATC
This sequence comes from Xenopus laevis, assembly GCF_017654675.1. Classification (NCBI taxonomy): domain Eukaryota; kingdom Metazoa; phylum Chordata; class Amphibia; order Anura; family Pipidae; genus Xenopus; species Xenopus laevis. The sequence goes on from NC_054373.1 coordinate 149,753,711, forward strand.
ATCATTTATTTATATATTGCCGACAAGATACGCAGTGCTTTACCTTAGTTATAACAACAGGGAATACATGGTGGAAAACAAACAAGGGTTACAGAGTACAATAGGATTAGAGGGCCCTACAAATTAGAGTTTACAAAGTAAAGGTTAGGGTAAATTTGAGACATTAGGATTTTAGAAAAATTTTGTGATTTTTGATACAGCAATGATTGATTAATTAAGGTACATTGAATAAGCTTCTTTAAACAGGTGGGTCTTTATTAAGCATTTGAAAGTTTAGAAAGAAGGAGAAAATCTGACAGCTGGAGGCAGAGAGTCCAGAGAAAAGCAGAAGCTTGAGAGAAGTCTTGTAGACGAGAATGGGCAGAAGTGATGAGAGGAGACGTGAGGCGAAGATCAGAAGCAGAGCGAAGGTTTCGTGAAGGAGATCTATAGCAACCAATAAGATGTCTGCTTCTAAACGGGTTGCCGGAACATGCGGTCTGCCGATTGGTTGCCGTAGGCGAATAGCCCTGTAGAAACTGCTGCCCTGTTTATTCCATAATCCCAAATGCACAAGCTCATAAAACATTGTGCCTGAAGCAGCTAAGTAACATTTACCTCACTAAAATAATAGAATGTCAGAATATACATATTTCTAGAGGCAGTTTAATGTAACAATAGTTGAGTGGTTAAGTCTGTAGGAAATCCTAGTTCTGAGTGTTTTGTCACATGACTGATGACAGAATGGGAGCAGAGAAGCGCTGTGTGTAACAATGCAGAAGTTATGCTCTGGACAGGCTTCCCTTTATGTGATCTGGCACATTAGCCCCGCCACAAAAAGCCCCCCTGCTTCCTGCACACGATCTTTCCACAGAGCAAACATCTGTGAGGTGGGAGAGAGGCAGCCGTATCTTGCTCCATCTTACTGTGCTCTCAGGCAAAAGAAAAGATCTGGTTTCTATTTGCAAATGTCACTTCACAACATGTGTTTTGCAACAGAGTCTGTTGCCTTGCACTTTTATATATTTATTGACCACTCTGTGACTCAGCCATTCCACATATTCACATATGAGTCACCTGTTCATCCATAGGTTATGCGTGGAGCAAAATGCTAGGCACATTAGCTTTATTATTTGGGGCAGCAGCATTGCCTCTAGCATCAACACACAGAAACAGATAAAAAATAAACCTCCCATGCTACAAGTATTAAACATTAGTGAGGAGTTTCAGCCGGAACAACGCTTTTATATAGGTCATATAATTCCTTACACACTATTCATTGGGGCTCATTTATGAACACTGGGCAAATTTGCACATGGGCAGTAACCCATAGCAACAAATTCAGCCAGCTGCAGGGTGAGCAGTTGGGCCAGCACAGGTGGCTTAGGGTCAGGTGGGGCTAAATTGATACATTCAGTGAATATATTTCTTATCTTTGGCCCTGCTGAGCAGAATCCCAGAGTTTCATTAAAGGGCATTAAGGGCAGGACTAGATGATGCGTTTTGACCCGACACATCACAATGCGAGTAAACGCATTCGACGTGTCAAATGGTTTAGTGAAAACGGAAGTGAAGGAGAATCGGACGTAAACAACTACATTGATCAGACTGTCAGATGAAAACGCATCTAGTCCTGCCCTAAGGGTCAGGGCATACAGGCAGATTCGGGGAGATTAGTCGCCCAGTGACAAAGTTGCCTCACAAGGAAACTTTGGGCGACTTTATCAATTTAGAAAATTGTACAAAACTGCTTCATGAAAGACGCACAAAAGTGAAAAATTAAACTTCATACTTCAGTATTAGAAAAATGTTGATTTCTGCTGAACTAACTGAAACTGGATTTTGCATTTATTTCTGCAGGATTAAGTAAAATTCAAATGCCTGTTCTGAACCCAATCCTTAAAATCAAATGACTTTTCATCATGTGAAGAATTGCTATTTTTTTTTTTTTTATTGTGTGTTGCTTTTTCTTGCCCTAATTTGCATGTTCAAATTTGGGTTTGGATTCAAGATTCAGCCGAATCCTTCATAAAATATTAGTGATATTAGTGATACACTATGGCAAAATTGCCTTTGGTACAAAAGCACTTACATTAAATTGCCAGCCAAGTCCATAGACATATGCATTTTCGATAGAAATGTTTTGCTTGTTCTTTATTAAAGCCTGTAAGTAGCAAAGAAAATTCATGCAGATAAATGACTGGCATAAGCAATGACCTTCTCCTCCTTTAAAAATCCATGTCTCTTGTCTTTGCCATATTGAAATTAATGATTTGCTCTTTGAAGTAATACATGTAATTGAATGCATTCCCGAGTACCTGATTGAAACAATTTAAACAGTCGCTGGGGATCCTTTGTGCTGAAATAGTATATAGATTTACAAACAGAAGCTGGTGACATAGGCAGTACATATGAGAAAGCCCAAAACACAAAAGCTGGAGTATATGGGTGCAAACGAAGCACCCATTTAAGCGAATTACTCAATATTTATTTGTATGAACTTAATTCAAAAACAAGTTGAGCTAAATAATATCCAGAGCAATAAGAACCAAAACATTTTGTGCATTAACTTGGCAGGGATGTAAACCAAAAACTATTTAACCTAATGAAAGTTAATATAATTCTAAGCAACCTACCAATATGCATTCATTAATATTTTTCATGGTTTCAAACTTATTCTGAACGTTACTGCTACTGAAAGCAGTACTTGTCTGTAGCAGAAATCAGCCTTGCATGCTTCTTCATAGGTCTGTTAATCAGCTGCTACTTTGTGTCAAAAGTCAGAACCTAGCAGGGGCGTGGCGTCATGAGTGGCTGAGCGGACGTGTTTGCGGATAGTTCCCGGTCTGCACTTTGATTTATCGCTATTAGCAGCCAGCCAACTGTGCACATGATGGGCAAAAGCACTAAGAAACCACCACCAACTACCCCAGCCAACATTTCACACAGCCAAGGAGATCTGAAGAGATTTTTAGACAAGAAATCTAAGCAGGCGAGTACGTCGGAAGAATCCAAGATGGCGGACGCCATGCGGCGTAGCCCCAGCCCGGCAGGCTCCACGGCTTCGGGCTATAGTACGGCCTCCTTACCGCAGGACCTCCGCTCACTCTTTGCGAACTTACCGACTAAGGCGGATCTCAATGCGGTTGCACAAACGATTCAGGAGGCGCATAAGGCTGATATTGCGGACCTCCGAAAAGATTTGCAGGCCATTGGTGACTCTCAGGCCCAACTTGAAGTGCGGCTGGAGAAGGCCGAAACCGCCTGCAACACAGTCATAGACCGTGTAAATGATCATCACAGATACTTGTACCTCATTAAGAAGCACATGGAAGATCTCGATAACAGAGGTAGGAGAAATAATCTGCGAATACGGGGTATACCGGAATCGGTCCCACAAGCCGAACTGAGAACCACGGTATGTGCCATATTTAATACTATATTGGGGAAAGCCATCACTGAGCCCCTTGAATTGGACAGGGTCCATAGGACACTGGGCCCCCAACGTATGAGAGCTGAGCAACCGAGGGACACTGTCTGCTGTGTACATCACTTTCTCGTTAAAGAGGACATTGTCCGCAAGGTGCGCAACCAGCAAACTATCCGTTATGATACTTATGATGTCGCTATATTTCCAGATTTTGCATGGCTAACGTTACAACAGCGGCGTGCGCTGAAACCTCTCACCACGGCACTACGTGAGAAGGAAATAGCTTACCGCTGGAGCTTTCCCTTTGCCTTAATCGCATCCAAAAACAACAGACAGTTTTCTCTGAAGGAACCAGCTGAACCCGAATCTTTTTGCAAAGCTTTAGATTTGCCTGACATTAAGCTCACTGACTGGACGGATCTGGCTTACAATGGGGATCTATTGGATCAGCTACATACAGATCACTGGATCCCGGCTCATCAGAGGGCCTCCTATGGCCCTAGAAGCCAAACAGCTACCCCTCGCTCGAACTCTGAGTGAAGACCCACTTTTGGGATGCAGATGCTGCAGTGTTGGACGGTAAACGTGTTGGTGGACGTTAAGTTATACAGATGGCATTTGATTTATTCGGGTCATCTCTCAGGACATATTGGATGACGCTGCTATTTAGACTTCACATTAAGATGCCACAAGATTTGCTGCGCTTGACCATTTAGTTTCGTTGCTCAACTTGACAATCCACTGTTTCTACTTTTATTGTTGGCCCTAGGGGTCCGTTAAGTTACGTTACCTTCTCTCCATTTCCCTCCCCCCCCCCTTTTTTTTTTTTTTTTTCTTTCTCCCCTGGTGTGTAGGTGTGGCGACGGCTATGGGACTGAACTCACATGTGTTCGATGCGGCTGACTCGGCAGGCTCCAATTACTACTTATAAGTTTAGCACTGTTGCTTGGACTTTTTTTTTTTTTTTTTTTTTTTTATTGTTTTAGGTCATGATGGTTATATTATGTATGGCATATCTGGGCTATTTTCAGATTTTCTACGGTATATGCTTCTAGTTTCCCAGTTCTGTGAATATCCTGTGAATTTTAGCAATTTACTGCCTTTGACGATGCGGGTGGCTTCCTTAGGAGGTCGATTTTATTTTGGTTCTCCCTCATTCATAATCGCCCCTCCCCCTCCCTTTTTTTTTCCCCCACATACTTAACGGCCTATTCTAATGGCTGCTAAATGTTCCGCTCTGTTATACTGTGTGTAGACCAGGAGCCTGTCTCCCGTTGGGGCTACTCATTACCCTCACCCCCTATCGGAGGGGAACCGGTGGGATACGACCGTAGGGTTACTACCACACGGGAATTGGTTATTGTTCTTTGACATTGTATTTGATTATGTCTTACTCTTTCTTATTCTATCTCTGCTTTTCTATCTCTTCTAGCACCTGTATTGTTGATCTCGATCCTCGCTTGGGTCGCCTGCTGGACGGAAGAGGCTGGCTCTCATCTCCACTACATCGTTATGGCTAAGGTGAAAGTAGGTACTTTAAATGTTAAAGGTTTAAATATCCCTTTCAAGCGACACAGGCTGAATCAGGAAATGAAACGTTTGGGGGTTCAAATTATGCTTATACAAGAGACGCATTTTAAACTAGGTAGTATCCCGAAATTACGATTCAAAGGGTTCTCCACGATCCATACTAGCAAACCGTTCCACTCTAAACGGCGGGGTACTGCGGTGCTCATTGCAGATACCCTGGGCTTCTCCACTATAGATGTGAGAACAGACTCTTTGGGGCGATATAACTTGGTCAAGGGGACTATAAACAATTCCATGTTCACTATCGCTTCTGTGTATTTACCACCGACTGAGCAGTTGAGTGCGCTAAAGGATTTTCTGCAAGATCTTGCTGACTTTGGAGACGGGACTTATATTGTGGGGGGTGACCTTAATACGGCTCTTGACCCGAGACTAGATACCTCTTCCGGTTCTTCGAACCTTTCTCGTAAGACTCTTTCTGCCATCAAGGATATGTTGCGAACCAATATCTTAATTGACACGTGGAGATTGTTGAATCCAGCCACTAAAGACTATTCCTTCTTTTCGCACCCACATAATGTATATAGTCGATTGGACTATATTTTTGTTAAACATAGTGATATAGGATTGCTGGAGACGGCCAAAATTAATGTGATCACCTGGTCAGATCATGCACCGGTCACATGCATACTTCGTGTTCCCTCTCTCACCAGGTCACAGCCGACTTGGAGACTTAATGATTCCATCATTAGAGACCCGGTTCTCAAACTAGAATTAGTCACTCTCTTAAAAAAATTTTTCGCAGAAAACAAAACTGAGGAGATGGACCCATGGATGATCTGGCTAGCACATAAATGTGTCTTGAGAGGTGAACTTATTAAATTGGGAGCCAGAAAGAAAGCAGAAAAAATGGGTGCCATGAATAAATTGTTAGCTAAAATCCATAGTTTAGAGAGACAACATAAACAAACTGGGAGACCCTCTTATTTGACGGAACTAACGCAGACTAGACAACAATTACGGGATATATATACCTCTTACACTGAAAAAGCGATCGATTTAAATAGAAAGCTATTTTTTGAGCACGGGAACAAATGTGGGAGATTGTTAGCGTCAGCCTTACGGCAACGACAGACGCGTAATCATATTTTGGCGCTTAAAGATAATCAGGGGCTTACAACGCATCGAACTTCTGAGATAGCCGAAATTTTCCGAGGGTATTATTCTAAATTATACCAACTTCCTAACTCTGATTTACAGCATTCCCAAACCACTCACAAATTGGATAGTATTATAAAGAGTTTGGTTCTCTCCTAATGCCACATTTGCTAGCAGCGGTAAATTCAATCTCGTCCGAGAAACCCATACCCAGAGAAGCTTTAGAAGCACATATTGCCCTTATCCATAAGAAAGGTAAGGACCCACAAGACCCGGGGAGTTACCGGCCAATCTCCCTTCTCAATGTGGACCTGAAATTATATTCTAAAGTACTAGCTCAACGCCTCCAGAAATTGCTTCCGTCCCTCATTAATGAGGAACAAGTAGGCTTTGTTCAGGGTCGTGAGGCTAGAGATAATACTAATAAATTATTCTCCCTTATGCATTTTAGTCAGAAACAAAAGATTCCGTTTATGATTCTCTCTACGGACGCCGAAAAAGCGTTCGATCGTGTGGACTGGTCCTTTCTGGCTGAGTCCCTACAGACGGTTGGGATAGGTCCCCGAATGATGTCATGGATTATGACACTATACACATCCCCATACGCTAGACTCAAAGTAAATGGTACACTTTCCAACCCCTTTTTAATTCGTAATGGGACCCGTCAGGGATGCCCTCTTTCGCCCCTTTTGTTTGCTTTGTCAATTGAAGGCTTCTTGAATCACATTAGGGCAAACCCCAATATTTCAGGAATAGTTGTGAAGGACACCACCCATAAAATTGCTGCGTACGCAGATGATCTTTTATTTTTCCTCCGCAATCCACGTATATCTTTACCCAATTTATTGAGGGAATTTGACCGGTTTACTAAACTTAGCAATTTTAAAATAAACTTGACCAAATCAGAGGCGTTAAACATCTCTTTGCCCAAACAAGAATACTATGATCTTATGTCCAATTTCCCCTTTAAAAACACCCAAACATATATTACTTACCTGGGTTTAGCTATATTCTCTTCTATTGCTCATACTGTGAAAACGAACTATGAGACATTGTTAGATAAGGTGAGATTGGATTTGAAAGCCTGGGAAAGGCCCCCTTTGTCATGGTTTGGTAGGATAAATGTGACTAAAATGAACATATTGCCGAGATTTCTATACTTATTTCAGACCATCCCTTACCCACCCCCCAAACACATTCTACGGATATTGAAAAGTCTGATTATCAGCTATATCTGGAATCATAAAAATCCCAGGATAGCTGCCTCTAAATTATCGGCTCTAAAGCGGAACGGAGGCGTTGGACTTCCAGATTGGGATGCTTATTTGAAGGCTGCACAAGTTAATAGGTGTTTTGATTGGGCTTTCCATCACACTAGTAAACTTTGGGTAGGTATAGAACAAGAATCTTCACTGACTCCACTGATGGCTCTACCTTGGTTGACGTCGACTGAGAGACGCATAACTGACAAAACTGACTCTAAGCTACTTTACACCCTTCAAATTTGGGATAGATTAGTCATGACGGGAAAGTGGACACGTGCACCCTCTAGATACAGTCCCACAATGGGAGGTTCTGTTTCCTAATGTCCCCCCGACTCCTATGGATGTATTCCGGCTGGAGCAGGTGAGACATTTTATATTTTCCCGACGCTTGCATTTAACGACTACTGAACCTCCTACGCAAGTAGAACTTCTTTGGGAATCAAAAGAAACTCCTACTAGAACGATCTCCTACCTGTATCAATGCATTCTAAGTATTACAGACACGCCGAAAGGTATCTTTAAGCATAAATGGGAGGCAGAGTTGGGAGTTCGACTGGAGGAGAGGGATTGGGATAAGATTGTTTGTTTAGCGCACTCAACTTCGACCTGCTGTAAAATTCAGGAACTCAATTATAAATTGTTGAGTCAATGGTATAGGACTCCGGCTAAATTGGCCAAGATATATCGCACACTCTCACCTTCATGTTGGAGATGCGATGGAGGAGATGGGACTCTGTCTCACATCTTCTGGGGATGCCCGGGTCTGACGAATTATTGGTCTCAGATTAGAGAGGTCGTTAAGGAACTCACAGATGTGGACGTCCCTAATGAACCCTTGGGGATACTTCTCCACCACACTTCCACTCCAATTAAGGCTTATCGCAAATCTCTGGTACCAATCTTGTTGGATACAGCTAAACTTCTTGTTCCCATGAACTGGAAACAACGTACTCCCCCCAGGATACGGGATTGGTTACGGAAGATTTCTGAGATTGAAAGGTTCGAAGGGTATAAGGCATCATCCACACAAGATATTGAGAAATACACTCAGAAATGGTTTTATTGGGTACAGTTTAAACATTCAGCTAAATACGAGCTGCTGCTGCTGCACTTAGGTAGCCTTGACTTTGGTGTTGTATTTGGAGTTGGGATGTGTTTCCTGATTTGGCCTGTTGCTCCCAGGGAAGCAATAGCACTGGATTTTTGATCCAGCCTGATTTCCGAGCATTAGCATATACATTGTAGGCTCTGCATGTGGATGTTGTCCGGTGGGGGCAGGCCTCTCCCGACTGGTGGATCCCTATTTACATCTCATTATAACAGGGTAGGTGCATTATTGTTATTGCTTACATTATGTAGATATGACAGTTTATGTGAATAATAACATGCTGGTATTTAACTCCTAGACTCGGAGACTCCTATCTATTTATGCTGCGCCCTGTGCGAGAGATATTCATATTTGCTAGAAGATTTCCTTCTCTTTCTATCTTTTCCCTTTTTCTTTTCTCATTTTTCTTCCTTTTCTTACCCTTCTCCTCTCCCCTCTACGACAATTGTCTCATGTTGTTGTCAGCGGCTCTTATTATACTCAGGGATGTCAGGTCGCTCCCTCGATATTATTGTGATTCTATGTGATGTTTGACTAAATGGATGCATTCTCCTGTTTTTTGGCTTCCCTGAGTGTATTACCCCCTTTTCTTCTTTCTGTACCCTATTGAAAATTTCTAATAAATCAGAATTTAAAAAAAAAAAAAAAAAGTCAGAACCTAACAAGGCAGAAATCAGAAAGGAACAAGAAGCAATTATTTGTAATCTTAGTATACAGTGCTGCCATACATGTTGGTGCTTTATAAAGATGTGTTTGTATTAATAATTTCTATTAAAAGTTGCTTGGAATTACAATTTTACTTTTAGGGAAAATGATATTTAGTTAGTTTAAGTCTCTTTTAATACACAGAAAGATGGGAATGGATTCATGTGTTTTATGTTATTTTAGAAGCACATAAATAGAATACAGAAGGTAGGATTCAAGATACACAGATCAAGGTAAAGAATGCATTCTTCATTTATGACAGATCAGTGTATTAGAGTATTAAAAAGAGAACTACTGCAATGTAACATTCAGACAGCAACAGCATATATATATACATTCAGGTGAAAGGAGGAAAAATGCAGGGGTTAAAAAGGCAATACCTAAAAATAAGTGCAAAGTGGTGTACCTATAAATTGCTATGTCTCATAACAAAACTTATAGGGCTCACATTAGTCCCAAACCTCAGGGAATATAGCACAAAGATTACATAAATTGTTTTAAATTGCATAAGACAACCCCAGTTGCAGACTCTGTACCCTAGGGCCCTGGTAGCAGTTGGATTACACAGTTAGGGTGGTGGCAGACGGGGAGATTAGTCGCCCAGCCGCAAATCTTCTCTACTGCAGGAAAAGAATCAGCGGTCTGCAAAAATATGAATCATATGGCATATGAATCGCTTCGGATTTCAGAAGTCACGACTTCAGAAATCTGATGATTTCTTGAACAAGCATAATATCATAGGCTATTATGATACTATTATCTAGAATTAGTATAGACATTGGTGTATATAGTTTATATACAGTATGTGAGTGTAGATGGGTACGTGTGTGGGTAAGCGTGGGTTTGTGTTATGCACATAAATAGGATACAGTTAGTAAAACAGGTAAGAGGCTAATGATAGGTCCCTAAATGATTTTTGGAAACTCCCTAGAACCGCCTCTACTGGTGTGGTGTGGGAGGCTCGGGAAAGCCACTCTCAGGGGTAAACTCGTCTCAACGATTAAAGGGGTCAGGAAAATAGCAAAAGAGGAATTAGAGGAGAGACAAAATAGACTAGTGGAGGCAGAGAAAAGGTATATACACAGGCCCAAATACCTTAGACAGCTTTATGGCGGCAAAAACTGCATTAGAAGAGACCAGGATTAAATGAACATGGAAAAATGACTATCCTACTTTGAAAACATTTCCTCATGGGGAAAAAATGGGAAAATTCTTGCATATCTTTCCAAAATATACTGCATTTGGATAAAATGAAGCCTCTAATCCTATCCCAGGGCTTGTTGCTATGGGGTAACTCTCACCTACCCAACTTTTGTGGCCTCACCTAAGCATACGTATGTTGGATTATGTGACCAACGTGGGGACCCTGTTACCTAGAGACATAGAAACCGGAGCGTTGCTCCCCTGGTTCTCATATCTGCAACACGAACAGGCCTTTTGGCAGCAATTCCAAAGGACCATAGTACCCTTTAAGCTCACCAACGTTGAAACTACTCTCCAAAACCCCTCTAGCTGATCTCTATGGGAGACTATGGGAGACTTATTAAAATCCAATTTAAAATCATACACAGGCTTCAACTGACTCCCTTACAGCTACATCGTAGACCCTTCTCGTTGCCCTAAATGTGGCATGTGCCACTTTTGGGAGGAGGAACTAGAATATATTCAGAACATCCCTGTCTTAAATACTTACACCCAAGGTGTGCCTAATGGTCATTGGAGATGATATTGTTTGCAACACGTATCCTTTTCCGAACCTTATTGTTTTATTCTAGAAAGTGTATCCTACTTCAATCATCCATTTAAGAAGGATAAAACAATGTTCTCCCCCAACACTTAATAGATGGCTCAGCCTACTTAGAGTCCTTCTCCCTCTGATACAACTCACCTACACGGCAAGGGGGTGCCCACAAAAATATGACAAGCTATGGGGAGAATGGGCTGAGGCTATAGACTAACACTATATGGGTAACCCTCTGAGACTATAGCCCCTCCCTACACGGAGAACCCCAAGACCCCCGTTTTCTCTAGCAGGTGACTGAACATCATCTTGAGTAGTAGTTGTCACCGACTGATCAGTATACTGGGTGTATTTTAGACACAGAAACAAAACACGTTTGTAGAACCAATGTTTTATTGTTTACTGTTGTCTCAATGTTACTAATGCTTAAAGGACAAAAAGCTTAAAGAAGTAGCTAGAAATGTTGTACATTATGTTTTGGGCTTCTGTACCAGCCCAAGACAACCACAGCCCTTTAGCAGTAAAGATTTGTGTTTCTGAAGATGCCCCAGTAGCTCCCCATCTTCTTTTCTGCTGATTCACTGCTCTGTGCTGCTGTCACTTACTGAGCTTAGGGACCCACTCGCAATATACAGTACGCATTGAATATAAATGTCACAATATAAAGCTGATTAGTAATTAATACAGATAATTGCTACATGGCAGCACAGAAACCAGCACAATTCACATACAAATGTAATATGCCCTATAGCATCATCTTATATTTGCTGCTTGATAATTTGCGACAGCCCCTAAACTTCTCAACAGCTGCTCAGAGCCCACTGAGCTTGTGAGTGTCGCAGACACTTTCCAAGATGGTGACCCCCTGTGACAGGTTTGAAGTCCTGGATCATTGCGGCTATTAAGAAGCTGAAACTTTAGGCTGGTTCAGTAAGTTCAGTTTAGTTTATCAAATATGGCATTTTAGCCTCATTCATTTTTAGGGGTTATTTCTCCTTTAAATAAAAACATTAAAAAAAAAACATTAAATAAACCCAGCAGGATTATATTGGCACCAATATGGATTCATGCTTAGTTAACCTTAAAGGACAAGGAACCCCCCAAATCTAAAACCTGGGCAAACAATACTCCCTTAAAGTCCCTCACTAAACCACCAAAGAAACCAGTTTGCTCTTTTAAAAAACTGATTTCAGTGCAGATTTCTTCTGGAGCAGCACTATTAACTGAAGTGCTTTGAAAAACACAATAGTATGCCCTTTAAGTTCGGTTTTATTTATACATATAGTAAATCATTTTATGCAAATAATTCAATTTCTTTAAAATTGAGTCTATTGAAGATGGCCTCCCCATAATTCAGAACTTTCTGCTACCTGTGCTATAGCATAACTAGTAATTAAATAGGTCTAGTAAATTAATGATGGTGTAATAATATTAAGGGTAAGGGATTCACCAGCTTCTCGATTTGGATGAATTCCAGATCTTATGGCAGGAATCCTAAATAGTAAAATCCTATATATGAAGTCATGCCCATTTAAAGCTCCAAAACAATGAAAGCGCTAAAGTTTGATGCAATATTTTATTTACCCAATTTCGATTTTGCAAATTAGGATTCCAGAAGAATACTGTATATGTTACGCTGTTACCAATTGACAAGACAATAATTAGCCGCATTTCTTGTATTGCACCTCTGCTGTGGATGCTGTAGTGACGTCCAAAAAGTAAAATGTTCACAAGAAAAGGCACAAATGCAGGATTAACCGTCAATCCAATTAGGATTCCAATTCCCTCAGATCTTTTTAGAAGGCCATGTCTAAAAATGATGGATTCGGGATATACATGGAATGATTTTAAAATGTAATTTTCATATAGGTCATTCTTGAATTGCCAAAAATATACATGTAAATCTAATGCTGCAGTCCCAGATAAAGTGCCCCAGGGGTGGAATTTCTGTGTGCTACAATACACTTTGGATTCACAAGCCATATAATATGTACAGTTCTTACAATATACTTGACAAACAAGCGCTAACAGTAAACAAACAGGAACTGGAAATACAGGGTGAAGATTTGAACCTAGAATTCCTGCAGAACACCATTCATTATAAATTGATTATATCATGTCCGTTGTATAATGGCTTGCATAATAATAAGCTTCCCTGCCAGAATGCATCAGGCTGTATTTATTTTTATTCCAAATAAAGCCCTTTGTACAAGTGATCAGAGCAGTCATTGTAACCAGGAAATTGTCACAAAGCGAATGACTCTGCCGGTCTGTGAAAGAGGCTCTAGAGCGCCTGCCAACAATACATATCCGCAGCGCATGCCAACAATGACATCAGATGGCACGGACCAAGCCTGACAGAAAACAAACGGCCAAATGGCCAATCTTATCAGGCACTTTATTACACTGCGGGATATCTAATCTACAGAGAATTACAACACTTAACATAATCGACAAAACTGCAGCAGCAGCAGCTTATACCTCCCTTTGCCTCGGAAAGGCCATTTAGAAACCACACACAGGCTGACACCATACAAGGCGCTATACATGGCATGGTCACTTGCTATTGTTCCAATCAGGCAGACAGTCTTAATATACCGGTATACAGAAGATATACCAACCAACATCTACACACGTATAGGTTTGCCACCTGTACGGATTTCACCTGGACAGCCCAGTTTTTGGAAAGGCTGCCTGGGTGAAAAGTGCCTGTCTGGATTTCCAAATTAGGAAATCCGGACAGGACATTAAAGTGAATGAAATGGCGATCAGCCAATCGCTGATCAGCACGTCACCAGTCCAATCCCCATGTCATCCGCCCCGATGTCACCCATTCCGCCTCAGTCATCCGATTTGCCCCCAATGTCACTCGCTCCCCGTCATCACCAGCTCAGCCCCCGAAAATCACCAGCCTGCCCCCTGCCCATTTTCCCCAAAGAAAAAAGGTGGCAACCCTATACACGTACTAAAAATAGTACAAAACTATATTAACAATTTGAGTGTAGCCAGCTTTACTACAAAAGGCAAAACTGAGCTGCATGGAGTGTATCGGTGTCTCCATAAGATCAATTTGCAACAAGCCATATACCTCTCTCTACAAGTAATAGACAAGGAAACCCAAAGTGTGGCATGCTTAAAAACGCAGCTACCCGTGTATAATCTATTAACGGATACTTACAGGGACTTATTGGTTTGTTTTTACAGAATAAAAGAATATGAATGCATAGTGAGATATTTAAGTGTTAAGACAAAAAGTATATGCCCCACAGAGCTTACAGTCTAAGGGGGTGGGCTACTTACAGACACAAACATGAGGGCAATGTGCTGCACTGTAAAAGCAAATGCTCTGCTGCTTCCTGAATTACACTTTATTAAAATTTTCTTCAGCTGATATTCCACCAGAATTTCCACTAAACCAAGATAAAATACATGAAATATGAGTAGGGAGAAATATTACCTAATAAAGCAGGACAAAGTACAACACTAATAAGCATTAAGGGCAAAAAAGCACAACAATTAAAGAAAAAAAAATCAATCCATTACTTCCCCAAGTAAAACAAACAACAAAGGTTGCCATTATATGTAGTTAGCCCGACACCAAATCTGCATGCAGGCTAAAGCCAAAGAGAGGTTGCATTCACAGACTGACAGACTATACAGGTATGGGACCTATTATCCAGAATGCTCGGCACCTGGGGTTTCCCAGATAGGAGTCTTTCTGTAATTTGGTTCACCATACCTTACGTCTAATAAAAAAATTGTTTAAATATGAATTGAACCCAATAGGATTGTTGGTAAGGATTAATTACACCTTAGCTGGGATCAGGTACAATGTACTGGTTGTATATTACAGAGAAAAAGGAAATATGTTTTAAAAATGTGAATTGTTTGAGTAAATGGTGTCTATGGGAGATGGCATTCCAGTAATTCAGATCTTTCTGGATAATGGGTTTCCTGTTAACCGATCCTATACTGTACTTGCAAACTATCAAATGAAATACATTGTATGTAACAACTAGGGATGCACCGAATCCACTATTTTGGATTTGGCCGAACCCCCGAATCCATCACAAAAGATTCGGCCGAATACAGAACAGAATCATAATTTGCATATGCAAATTAGGGGTTGGAAGGGTAAACATTTTTTTACTTCCTTGTTTTGTGACAAAAAGTCACACGATTTCCCTCCCCAACCCTAATTTACATATGCAAATTAGGATTTTTCAGCAGAATCTGAATCCTGCTGAAAAAGGCCGAATCCTGGCCGAATCCCGAACCGAATCCTGGATTCGATGCATCCCTAGTAACAACCTCTTATGGTACGATTAATTTAGAGGACATTACATACAGAAGTATTTAAGCGGAAATCAAAACCCATGCACAACACCTGTATGAAAAATAAATGTAAGTATGCACCTAGTCCGGGGCCTGCGGAACATTGGTAACAGAGGACTGCACTAATGCATTTAACTGGTTTTTGGCCAATGGTATTTTTTAACCTGCCAAATAGGTAACCAACCCACATATGTACCCATATATGTAATATCTATGTTAACAGATTATAATATATATTGATTATTATATATTAACAGATTAAGCCAAAGCTTTTGCAATAGATTTGAAATTTGGCTGAATCCAAAAATTATGAAATTGTAGCATTGCAGCGAGCCTAGCTGTAACATTATGTATATATTTTTGTATAGTACCCCCACTTATCAAAATAAATTAGTGGTATGTCAATCAAATTACCAATGTTATAAGATGCTCAATGTGGGGACTAGAAAGGCTGCACGGGTGTGTTTTAGTGCAGTATGAGAAGAGTGGCACAAAGCCAGGGCATTACTGATCATACACATCTCTTAACAGATTTGGAAGGTATGGGATTTGGTATCCGGAAACCCGTTATGCAGAAAGCGCCGAATTATGGAAAGACCTTCTCCCATGGGCTCCATTTTATCCAAATAATCCAAATTTTCTTATTTATCTGTAATAATAAAACAGTACCTTGTATTTGATCCAAACTAAGATATAATTAATCCTTCCTGGAAGCAAACCCAGGTTTATTTAATGTTTTATGATTTTCTTGTAGAGAAGATCCAAATTACGGAAAACCCCACGGCCCAAACATTCTGGATAACAGGTTCCATACCTGTACTAGGTCACATCAATTTTACATAACCCACACCCAAACACTACAGCCATTCAAATAAACAGAAGCATTCATCATATCTTCAGTCCAACCTTAAGTCATGGATGCCGACACCCCCTTATATTTTTTAGAATGGAGATAACTCAACTTGTACAGTTAAATTGTCTAGATTCCAAAGATCACTTTCTAACCCCATTTTGCCACATAATGCCTCATTATCCATAATTTCTCCTCCAAAAGTAACCTTTCAATCCGAGATTCTGCACACAATAGCTTGGAATTGGGGTGAGATAATGGCAGAGTGGTTTAATGAGAGGCATAAACTATGTTCATGTGTGATTCAGATAAAGAACAGTCAACCATTCTCTGTTTTAGAAGGTACCTGCTCTGATTCTGACAGAATATATAAATATGTATATATATATATATATATATATATATATATATATATATATATATATATATATATATATAATACACAAAAACTATGAATATCTTGTAAATTATATCCTTATAAACGGTGAGTTCTGATGTCATCAGTTATAAACGGTGAGTTCTGATGTCATTTCTGTCACATTTCGTGTTTTTATATGGTCATGAAACTCCTCGGCAACTTATAATATCCTTATATTTTACAAAAGGGGGTACTTTATTCACTATATATACCAATAGTTTCCAAACCAGCACTCCCTTTAGTGAAAAAACGTAATTTTTATTATTACATGGTATATACCATGTAATAATAAAAATTACGTTTTTTCACTAAAGGGAGTGCTGGTTTGGAAACTATTGGTGTATGCAAAAATTACCGTGCACCCCTCTCTATCCTACATTGCCTTGGAGTGCGGATACTCATTGGAGAATTATATATATATATATATATATATATATATATATATATATATATATATATATATAATGACTACCAGACAGCTTCTTTCATTTTCCAAAATGCAGTCTACCGATCAAATCGCCGATTACTCGAATACACTTGTCAAATGGAGGGACACATTTTGATCATGAATGTTTTCCAACTAATGGCAGCAGCCAGTTAAAATGATATGACTAAAATGAACCTAAAAGAAAGCGAATTGTTTTCTTCCAAAATGAAAGCCAGCCAATAGAATGATCCCTTGGGGCACACAACTGCACCAATTAAACCAGATTGACTGGAGAGACAACAAAAAAGTTTCCAGAACAAATGTTACCACTTCTAATACAAATGGCAAATACACTTACTGTGCAGGGGTGGCAATACACAGGCAGATTAAAGCTGCTGATATCGGTCCTTTACTGATTCAGCAGTTTATCCATACCTCCCAACATTTTGGAAGTAAAAAGAGGGACAAAATTTTTTTTCACACATAGCGCAGCAATTGTTGACCACGCCCCTTTCTGTGACCACACTCTCTAATTACCATATTCATTTTACAAAATTTGCCAGGTTATGAAAGTTTGAAAATAATTCTCCTTATCTAAACTGTTTTTTTGGGTCTCAAAATTGTTACAAATTATCTTATTTGCACCTGTTAGCTGTTCTCTGCTCTCTGCTAAAAGCCAATTAAGTTAAAAACTTTGTTTCTTTTTCTGGCTGTTCAGTGCAGAGAAGATAGGGACTTTCCAGTACAAATGAGGGACTGCAGGTTGAGCTGTCAAAAGAGGGACTGTTTCTCTGAAAAAGGGACAGTTGGGAGGTATGGTTTATCTGCCAGTGTAGGGGGTGTTCCGACTGGTCTCTCCAATCAATATCAGGCCAAAAATCGGGCAGGTTTGATTTATTTGTCAATCAAAGACCGCGTCGGCTAGTTGATGCGGTCCTCATCCCATTGATGCCCATTTCCTTCGTTGTAAACCGATCGTTTGTCCATACGGTGATCAGATTAACACGATATTCAGGACTGGTGAATGTTCCTTGCAACACTAGTGAAAATGGAGGTGTGACTGTATCTGACTAATGTGGTACAAACAGTGGCACTACTAGGAAGAGAAAAACTCATACATATAGGTCAGTATTCTTTTATTCATTGCCAGATTACTGTTACTATTGTTCTACAACCAGTAGCACTGTATCAACTGTCCACCCAAAGCTTGTTTCGAGGAAGGTTTCATACCACATTGTTTGTTATTTCATGTGTCACAACATCAATCATGGAGTGTAATGGACTATTCCTGAATGACCCCTAAATATATTACAGAACAGAAACAAATGAAATTTCAAGTCCATACTCCTTAACCTGCTAACCAATCTGCCTGGCAGCCATAACCCCAGTTACTGCATGATCCAGAATAGAGGCATTTATGTATACTGGGGATTAGCTATGTCTGGGTGGAACATAAAGTCCAGATTAAAATTCACAACATGAAAGTATGGAATCTCAGAAGCAAAGGAAATTTATTGCAGCAATAAAGGCCTATAAGGGGACCCAAAAGCTAATTATGAAATACAACCTATACTAAAATAAAGAAGTGCTGATATTCATTTCCTATATTTGAAATTCCCTTTTGCCACTCAGGCAGGTGCAAAAGAAAAAAAAAAAAAAAACACGTCAGCGACTCGGCTACTAAGCTTTATTTCTATGTATTTATGGCTTTGGAACACTTTTTCTCATTCAGTCTCTTTTTTAAACCCAAATTGAAAATGTTATCTTGGGTCAGTGATCCAGATAAGCAGAAAGCAGATATGCCATGCGGTTACATTTTTATTGCCTTTTATAACCTTTCCTTCTCTTTAAGTTAATGCTCCTCTTTATCTTTCAGTATGTCATCCCACCTGTCAATGGTTTTCTAGGGACTCAAAGACTAGATTAATCAGTGTAAATTCCAAACTGGAGCATTGCAGAATAAAAATATTAGGGTAAGGTCACACTGGGTGATTTGGGGAGAGTTAAGGTGGCCATAGATGCAAAGATCCGCTCGTTTGGCGATGTTGCCAAACGAGCGGATCTTTCCCCCGATATGCCATTAACAGGCATGGCTATATCGGGGGTAATCTGATTGTTCGGCCGTATGGCCGAACGATCAGATTACGATGTGCCATGAGCTCCGGCGGGATCGGTCGGGTCAAAATCAAACCTGACCGATCGACCAAACGACCGATCTCCGCCGGGCGAAAGATGTCGGCACACGCCACACACGATCCGAAAATCGTACGAATCCTCGATTCGTAGGATCCGATCTGTGTGTCTATGGCCACCTTTAGTTGCCTGGTGACTGATCGCCTCATCTTTGCGGCGACCAATCTCCCCAAATGCCTTACCTCTGTCTTTGAGGAGATTGGTCTCCGCAAAGACGAGGCAATTAGTCGATGGGTGACAATCTCCCCAAATCGCCCAGTGTGACCTTACCCTTAAAAGGGCAGTTCACCTTGAAATTAACTAACTGTTAAGGTGGCCACACACAGGAAGATCGCCAAACGAGCACATCTCTTCCTGAAATGCCCACATTGAAATGGCCGATATCGGGCTGATCCGATCGTGGGCCCTAGGGCAAGAATCGGATCAGAAAGGAGGCCAAACCGTTGGATCGTGGGACCGCATCAACTAAAAGATGTGGCCGCAATCTGACAGGATTTTTTAACTTGTCCGATTGGCATCTGCCGGACTTTCGGCCAGATAATGATCGAGGACGTCCGTCGGATGGCCTCACTCACAGGCCAATAAGCTGCTGACTTGGTCCGTCTGCAGCTTTTATTGGCCCATTTATGGGGGCCTTTAGGTGATGTATATAGTGGTATTCTACTGTGTGAAGCTGGTCTTTAATTTTTATTCATGTTTTTTTAATAACATTTATGTGCAGAAAACAGGTTTCAAATTTTAACTACAGGTAAGGGACTTGTTATACAGATCTTTTTGTAATTTGGATCTTTGTGCCCTAAGTC